>NC_064920.1:812513498-813822998 GCF_023897955.1 Schistocerca gregaria | reverse complement strand
GGAGTTCAATTTTTGCCATCTATCAATAGGATTCGTTTGCGGGTGTCAGGCCATGAGGTTCCGTTCATTTGAAAGTGATTTCGTCACTCTCGTTTCTGACTTCGGATGGCTAGTCGAGTCTGTGTTATGTTCTGCTGTTGAGACAAAGACTAACTTTGTTTGGTGGAGATCCATGTTGTCGTCCGAATTCTAAGACGACTAAAGAATCGTGAGAGACTACTTCAATTTATTTACCGTAACGAAACTTACTAAGAGTGGTGATGTCCGAGTGACACTGCTTAGCTGCCATTGATCCGCGAGTAACCACGAGACGATGTGTTTGCGTGTCGTAAAATGGAATCTCACAGGCTGCTCATATTTAGTTGAATGGAAGCTGGCTGCAGCATCACAAATTATCTTTTCTCTTCGTTGGGTTGTAAACTCAAGGTTGTTGCCCGTTCATGAAGTATAAAATAATTTTTGCTTCTTGAAGAAGCATGAGATACGAAGATGATGTTCTGTTTGTCGTGAATGCAATCTTGTATTTATAGGACAGAGTTCGTTTGCTGGTTTTTATGACTGTTTATTTACATTTATTTTTTGCTCAAATTCTTTCGGCCGGCCGCTGTGACCGATCCGTTCTAGGCGCTTCAGTCGAGAACCGCGCTGCTGCTACGGTAGCAGGTTCGAATCCTGCCTCGGGCGTGCATGTGTGTGATGTCCTTAGATTAGTTACTGGACTGATGACTCAGATGTTAAGACCCATAGTGCTTAGAATCATCTGAACCATTTGAACCATCTAATTCTTTCTGGTTTGTTTCGAAGATACTTGGTCATTCCTTGATATTTAACGCTGGAGATCGTGCCACGTCGCATGGTAGCCACCATGTTACTGATGTGAGCTCTCTTAACTACTCGTAAATGTTCGAATGGATAGACAATCAACTGTTGGACTGCCACTAAGAAATGTTAGTAATAGTTGGTTCTTCTTTGCATGTTGTTGGGTTTCAGGTGCAAAAGGTAGGTCGACTAGTACTGTTTTGGTGACTTCTGTTTGTAATGCATTGCGTAACGTAATCTTGTCTATCACTGTGGTGATACGTAGGAATGAGAAGCAGGATTTAGTTGCCCACATAAATGTTTAGTCGTGTTTGTGCATCAAATTGGTGATAACTGAATTGAAGAAACATTCGCATAGCACAGATGGATGCTACAAGCAGAAGGCTTGATTTGGTTCACTGTCTTTACGAATCAAACTCACTATCCAATGTAGAACTATAAGATTTGCAGGCCATTTGGCCCTCAGTGCTGAATTCATGAAACTATGCATGTGTGTAATTGCGCCCTGGTAAATCTATCACAGATGGAAAATAAATGGTGGAATAATTAAAAGAAATGGAATATAACGTATATCAACGATAATAAAACATCGGTAGTAGAATGCAACCGACGTAAATCAGGTGATATTGAGGGAACTGTATGAGGAAATGAGGCGCGTTTTGCTACTAGGTACCAAAATGAACGATGGTAGTCGAAGTACAGAGGATGCGAAATATAAACTGGCAACAGGCAGAAAACTATTTCTGTAAAACAGAAGTTTGTTAACGTCAAATACAAATTAAAGTGGCAGGATGTGTTTCCTGTACGTATTTGTTTACTGTGTAGGATTATAAGGCAAACAGTATGGACGATAAAAAGTTTAACGAAGAAGAGAGTAGAATTTTTTGAAATGGCGTGCTACAGAAAACTGCTGAAGATTTGGTGGGTAGATACAGTAACTAATGAAGAGGGACTGAATAGAGTAAAGCAGAAACGAAATTCATGCCAGAGCTTAGGAAAGAGACTGGTTGATAAGATACTTCCTGAGACATCAAGGAAGAGTCAGTTCTTTTATTGTGAGTGGCATGAAGGTAAAAACTTTAGAGGGAGCTCGAAGCTTGACTACAGTATGGGGGTTCCAATTGACAGCGATTCCAGTAATTTTGGGAGAATGAAGCGGACTACATAGGAAACATCTGCAGAGCTGCATCAAACCGCTCGTCAAACTGAAGACCAAAGCAGCAACAAGTGATCATAGCACTTTGATTCATTAGAGGCCGCAAATTTCAATTATGATCCCGTCATGCTTCCCAGAGTCTCACTCGAAATGGTGACGTGAATATTCTTCGCCGTATAATCTGCTGTGTTTTGTCTTTAAATACGTCTTCAACCCTGTCTCGTAGTTACTAAGGTTTATAGTTTATTTTTAATCTTCGATGAATGTGATGTGAGCTCTTTTCTTATCCAATTTGACATACTTCATGTCTGTACAGTGGATATTTTTCAAACAGAAGTCTTCAATACTTGACATGTTACACCGCAGAGGTTCTGAGTACAGGAAGTGTGATCCGTGGTTGACAGCAACATTATCGTTGCCAGTCGAACATTCAGTAAGGAGTAGATGAGAGAGTCGGGTCTTGGACGGGCTGCTAAGTGGTCTGGCAATAACTAGCAGAACATAGCGATGCAAATGCATAGGATATGATCTTGTAAAGTCTGATTTGAGAAGTGTGAAGATATTCAGGTAACGCTGTTGCTGCATTCCTTGCTCGCACATAATTTATGGTGAGTTTGAAAAAGGTAAATTTTAACCATGAATTTTCTGTATTGGTTCTGATCAGTCAGTTTGATTCTCGAGAGGAGATTACACAAAATTATCTGAACACATGGGTTACACCCAGAGTTAAATTTACTACCACTTTCTCGTATTTGTATAAGTATACTCTTAACAAGAAGTGAATTTAAAGATTGTAGAAATCGTAGAGGAATCAGTGTTGTATCATAAAGCTTTCAATGCAAGTCTGTTGTCATCATTCAGTACGTTTAGTTTCTTCCACCAACCCTCCCGCCTCCAGACTCCTCACTAAAATTTCTGTTTTTTTTTAATCGTGTGTCGCCACATTGCATTGAGTGGAACACAGCTTCTTAAAGTATGATGAGCTACAGCTACATTTCCGTGAATTGCACTTGGGCAAAGTTTACTTGCTGTAAATGATTTTCTGCTGCGCTACATGTTAACATTCATCACACTGGAGCAGTACTGTAGTTCCATTGTCACAGGGTACGTCAAAAAAGTTTGTTAAGACCAGTTTACCGTCACAGTCCAGTTAGGGTAAAGTTCAGCTCGGATTTCGTTTCTTTGTCAGACATTCTTCTTCCTAAAGCTGGGACTTTTATTTAGTCAGTTCTGAAACGTAATCTTGCAGGGCAATATTTACAGAAGCATGTTGGCCAGTTGTTCTTTCAAAGGCCGGTTTGTAATTTTATTTAGAATTATTAATTCGTTAGGTTTTGCGAGTTGGAGTTGCAAGACACGTACTGTAACGTCACGTTTTATAGCACTGTTAACTGCACTGCACAGTACATAATTTCACAGGGCAGCTTCTTTAGGATACAGTTTTACGATTCCTAATTAATTTTGGTACAAGCGAATTGCAATGTAGTTTCTCACTTTCAGATGGATATGGCGACTCTTTTTATCAGCTAGCATTTACATAAAGACCCACTTGCACTTCTCATTATAACGCAGACACACAAAAGTTGAAACATAGGGAAGCAGCTGTTTACATACGGTACATTACAACAAGGAACAAACAAGAATAAAACACAACACAGTTACGACTTACCTAATTTTCTTATGTAAGATATTCTCTCCACACAAGCTTAAAGATTCTGGAATATGTAGAAACACCGGAGCCCCAAAACGCCAATTATAGTTTATATTATCTGTCTCTCTGCGAGTAATCCTTTGAAGTATCTCATTATTTTTAATCTCACAATATGTTCGACAGTTATGGTGCACAGAGGGTTGAATGATATTGTGCAGAGCTTTGGCAATATCAGCTCTCTTCAAACTGCCAGAAGCATTTTTCTACGTTACGAATCTGGCGTAAATTATATTTAGCAGTGAAATCAGTTTACTGAAAAAATCCGTAAAGGGTCTGAGAGGGATTCAGTCGGATCCTGGGACACTGCAAATTTTCAGTGCAATTTTGCTCGTCTCCTTAGTTATTAGAATACACATTGTAAGTAGGCCCTTTGTTTTTATTTATTTGAAATGTCGGAATCAACTTTTTCAATAGGATAACAAAATAGTTTTATGTTTTACGAAAAAGTTGACCTTACGTTGAATCTTGCAAATTTTTGAACGTGGATGAAGCGCTTATAATACACTCTGAGTTACGAAATTTTGAAATATGTAAATGACCAGCTTCTTAAAGTTTTAGTTCACCGTTGTTGCATGTTTCAAAACAAATGGGCACGGAGAGACATAATGAGAAATGTATAGCGTTGTAAAAGCAAACAGGAGCAGGTTTAATTAGCAAAATAACAATTAGGAAGGAATGAACGTGGAGTACGCTCAATCTCCGCGTGACTGCTGTCGAATAACAAATTAACCTCACCTCTGCTGCAGCCAAGTAGATGTAATCTACTTGGCAGCAATATTATATTTCCATCACACTTGACGAAAGCCTCTGGATCTTTTCACTTTACTAAGAAAAATTCTTGAATGGTAATTAGCAATTAGCTTCTTCCGCACAGGAGTGAAATATAATTAGCTTTTTAATCTTCTTTTTCTTATTTTCCAATGAATACGTAATTAATGTCAACTAAAGAGTCCAGAAATGACGGTGAATAAACCCGGCTCTACCGACGTAAGCCAAGTGCTTAATGTTGGGAATATTCGTTGGTTGAATTAATACTGAAGCTGTAAAAGCTGCGGTTTATGTTGAAGAATAAATACAGTACGCTTGAAGCCAATGAAATATCATACAAGAAAATACTGTAGATGACGCTGAACACCATAGTTTGTCAAGGTGGAGGAATTCGAACGAATTCGTTTAGCTGTGTCTATGTAGTGGTACAAACAGTAAAAGACGTGGATCAAAACAAGGTACCTGGAGTAAATAAAATTATGTCAGCGTTACTGTGGCCCATGGAAGAACGTACCTTGGCAAAACTATTCTATTCGATATATTCAAAATATGTGAATCGGGCGAAATACTGCCAGACTTCGAGAAGAGTATAATAACTCCTGTTCCATGGAAGACCGTGCTGCCAGGTATGAACATCACTGAATCATCAATATACTAACAGGAATTATTGTGTACAGAAGAATGAAAATACTGGTGGACGTCCATATAGGAGAACTTTTGTTTGGATTCCAGGGTAAAGTAAGAACATGCGAAGGAGAAATACTCTGAAGAATGGTGAACAGACGTTTATTGCTTTAAGGAATACAGCATGCACGCCCTTTTTTTTTTACTTATTTTTATTTACCCTAATACACGTTTTCGGCTTTCACCTATCGTCTGTTGGCGAAATACGTATCTGAAGCTTCAGTTAAGTACTTTATTAAACCATTGACAGCGATCTGGATACTGCATCTGGCTTTCACCTCTGCTTGTTGTTATTCCGATTTTCGAGTTTGTACATGTGTCACGAACACTTTTCCACTTGTAAGTTGCACAAAAACAGCACATTATCCGCCACATTCCTCACAAAATAGTCGGGAAAATGGCGGCAATATGGCGAATACTGTGTACTTACTGAAGTTTCAGATATGTATTCCGAAAATCGATGATACATGAAAAGCAAAAACGCATATTGGCATAAATGAAAATACATAAAAAAAGTGGCTGGTTGCTGTATTAGTTAAAACAATGTAATCGACAGCCATGAAGCTCAACAACCAATAAAATAGATAAATTATACGTTTATTGCATTTGCAGATATGAGAAAGCTTCTAACAGTGTTGAATGGAATAGCATCTTGGGAACTCTGAAAGTAGGAGGGATACAACACAGGACGTGGAAGATTTTGAACCAGACTGCAGTCATAAGAACAGAATGTCAAAGGAAAGTAGTGGCTGAGGAGACAATGAGACAGGGTTGTAGCCTATCCATGATGTTGTTAAATATGTAAGGGAAGTTGGGGTATTATCGGGAAGCTAACGAGAAAAGTAGATAACAATGATAGTTGTCATTGTTCGGACTTCAAATTTATTTCAGTGAAACAAGTCATGAACATCAAAATGAACCATAAGGACTTATTTTTATGGTTTAAATTATATTTAATATAGCTCATCACTGTGCAATGTATGTGGTTATACCCCTACTTGTTGACTAGTATGTCTCTTTGCGAAGAACTCAAGGCGTTTCATTCTTATCTTCAGAAAAGCTGTTTGCCTCACACGTCTTCAGACTCTTCTCAGTCTTTTTATGGTCTAGTCCCGGAGTCATTCGACAATTATTTCAACCGGCGGTGGAAACGTATTTATTGCACTGAGTTCATTTTTGTGAGGAGACTCCGTGACCACGGCACATTTTCCTCTTCACCCAGCGCGGGCGCTAGCCGCGTGGTCTCAGGTACCTTGTCACTGTTCGCGCGGTTGCTCCCCTCGGAGGTTCGAGCTCTCCCTCGGGCATGGGTGTGTGTGTTGTCCTTAGGGTAAGTTAGTTTAAGTTAGATTAAGTGGTGTGTAAGTCTAGGGATCAATGACCTCAGCAGTTTGGTCCGATATGAACTTACTACCTACCACCACTGCCCCTGGTTGATTACGGTCTCTCGTAATCCGGATCTAGCTTTACACTCTCCGGTGATGCAATGAATGAAGGCCGTGTTTGCAACTCAGTCGACGGGCCAGGATGTGGAGAACAAGCAGTAAGTGACTGTGATGTGTTCTGAGAATCTGGTATTATTCTTTCTCTTATATCTGATGGCGCATTTACATTAAGCGGGAAAATGCCTGTCTTTTTCATCCCAGGTAGGTCATTTTGCATTTAGGCTGTTCTGGTAGTTGCAAATCCGAACAAGTAACGTATTTGGAACTTTGTTGCCACTCTTGCCGGATGGCTATTAAGCGATATCTTAGTTTCCTGACCGTACAAAGCTCTTAACGGTGCCATCTCCAAGGTGAATATATCTCTTCAACAAGGGATAATTAATCTAAAAATTGACAGAAAAAATTGTAAATTCTGTATGTAATTATTAAAGTGTAGTTATTAAAACGCTTACACACAAGTAGCGTGCCGTTAAAAGCATATATTTCCTACGTTGTGAAACGTCCCCTTAGAAAAATTTTACACGACTGTGCTTAAACTGACACACAATATTTTTTAGCGCAACGCAATCTGACTATCAAAAATCCCTACAAAAGAATGGCCCTGACTAACATTAACCTATACCTTTCACAAATCACTTACCTCACAAAAATCTTCGTTACTCGAGCTACAGCAATACAGCGAGCACCACTACTGCCAGCTAAATAAAAGATTCAAACTACTGAAGGCACTAACTACTGACAGGCATAGTTAGCAAATGAAAGATTTTAATACAGAACAGACAATGTATTTACCTTAATAGTCACAATATATAAATCAGTTCGTGACACCAATTCTTACAAATTTTAAAACTCCGCCATCTCTCTCCCCACGTCCACCACTGCTGGCGGCTCCCTCCAACTGCGCAACGCTACGCGCTGTTAGCATCCAACTGCAGCTGCCCAACACTACAATGGCAGACAACAATGCAAACCAGCCACAGACTGCACACGGCACAGCCAGTGATTTTCATACAGAGTGCTACGTGGCGTTACCAATAAGAAAATGTAAACAGCCTACTTACAGTTGGACATATAAGTTATATGTAACGAAGTCACTGGGTAATATCGGGTAGTTCCTATTTTACCTCAGTTCTTCTACCCGATTTAACCCCAACTCTACCTTATCTGTAAAATTCGTTCTGCATAACATAGAAGGAGAAGAATCATCTGACATGGCATATGTTCATAAAGCCTGTTAAAAGTATTGTTCCTTGTATTACTTGCTTGAGCTCGTAATATGTTACTTATAGAACGCAAAATATCACAATGTACGATACACAACCACAAAAATAACAAATTACTTTGCTGAACAACGCATCTGACACTAGTAGGCCTCATTGCTGTACGGAAGTAGTTGGCTGTCTTCATGGTCTAACGACCAAATATCAATTTTACCAAATTATAAATTGAAATATGAGGGTTACCGGTTTCACCCCTATACCTGTTTGAACCCCATCTTCCCCTACGTTCAACAAACATGTAGTAACGAACGATAAATTTAGAAAGGGAGTTTAAGGGAGAAGAAAGAAAAACTGATATTTCGGATGATATCGTAATTCTGTCAGACGTGAGACAGAACTTGGATAAAAGGAACGGATAGTGTTTTAAAATGGGGTTATAAGATGATTGTAAACAAAAATCAAACAAGTATGAGAGAATGTGGTGAGAAAAAATCAGGTGATGCTGTGGGAATTAGATAAGGAAATGAGAGGTAGATGATTTTTACTATCAGGACAGCGAAATATGTAACAACGGCCTAAATAAAGAGGATATAAATGCATACTGTAAATACGAAGAAAAGAGTTCCTGGAAAAGGTAAATTTTTTAACATCGAGTATAAATTTAAATGTTTTCTGAATATATTCGTCTGAAGTGTAGCGTTGTGAGATGTTGTTGTTGTTGTTGTTGTTGTTGTCTTCAGTCATGAGACTGGTTTGATGCAGCTCTCCATGCTACTCTATCCTGTGCAAGCTGCTTCATCTCCCAGTACCTACTGCAACCTACATCCTTCTGAATCTGCTTAGTGTATTCATCTCTTGGTCTCCCTCTACGATTTTTACCCTCCACACTGACCTCCAATGCTAAATTTGTGATCCCTTGATGCCTCAAAACATGTCCTACCAACCGATCCCTTCTTCTAGTCAAGTTGTGCCACAAACTCCTCTTCTCCCCAATCCTATTCAATACCTCCTCATTAGTTACGTGATCTACCCATGTAATCTTCAGCATTCTTCTGTAGCACCACATTTCGAAAGCTTCTATTCTCTTCTTGTCCAAACTAGTTATCGTCCATTTTTCACTTCCATACATGGCTACACTCCAAACAAATACTTTCATAAACGACTTCCTGATACATAAATCTATATTCGATGTTAACAAATTTCTCTTCTTCAGAAACGCTTTCCTTGCCATTGCCAGTCTACATTTTATATCCTCTCTACTTCGACCATCATCAGTTATTTTACTTCCTAAATAGCAAAACTCCTTTACTACTTTAAGTGTCTCATTTCCTAATCTTATTCCCTCAGCATCACCCGATTTAATTTGACTACATTCCATTATCCTCGTTTTGCTATTGTTGATGTTCATCTTATATCCTCTTTTCAAGACACTGTCCATTCCGTTCAACTGCTCTTCCAAGTCCTTTGCCGTTTCTGACAGAATTACAATGTCATCGGCGAACCTCAAAGTTTTTATTTCTTCTCCATGAATTTTAATACCTACTCCAAATTTTTCTTTTGTTTCCTTTACTGCTTGCTCAATATACAGATTGAATAACATCGGGGAGAGGCTACAACCCTGTCTCACTCCTTTCCCAACCACTGCTTCCCTTTCATGCCCCTCGACTCTTATGACTGAAATCTGGTTTCTGTACAAATTATAAATAGCCTTTCGCTCCCTGTATTTTACCCCTGCCACCTTCAGAATTTGAAAGAGAGTATTCCAGTCAACATTGTCAAAAGCTTTCTCTAAGTCTACAAATGCTAGAAACGTAGGTTTGCCTTTTCTTAATCTTTCTTCTAAGATAAGTCGTAAGGTCAGTATTGCCTCACGTGTTCCAACATTCCTACGGAATCCGAACTGGTCCTCCCCGAGGTCCGCATCTACCAGTTTTTCCATTCGTCTGTAAAGAATTCGCTTTAGTATTTTGCAGCTGTGACTTATTAAACTGATAGTTCGGTAATTTTCACATCTGTCAGCACCTGCTTTCTTTGGGATTGGAATTATTATATTTTTCTTGAAGTCTGAGGGTATTTCACCTCTCTCATACATCTTGCTCACCAGCTGGTAGAGTTATGACTGCCTCTCCCAAGGCCGTCAGTAGTTCTAATGGAATATTGTCTACTCCGGGGGCCTTGTTTCGACTCAGGTCTTTCAGTGCTCTGTCAAACTCTTCACGCAGTATCTTACCTCCCATTTCGTCTTCATCTACATCCTCTTCCATTTCCATAATATTGTCCTCAAGTACATCGCCCTTGTATAAACCTTCTATATACTCCTTCCACCTTTCTGCCTTCCCTTCTTTGCTTAGAACTGGGTTGCCATCTGAGCTCTTGATATTCATACACGTGGTTCTCTTGTCTCCAAAGGTCTCTCTAATTTTCCTGTAGGCAGTATCCATCTTACCGCTAGAGAGAAAAGCTTCTACATCCTTACATTTGTCCTCTAGCCATCCCTGCTTAGCCATTTTGCACTTTCTGTTGATCTCATTTTTTATACGTTTGTATTCCTTTTTGCCTGCTTCATTTACTGCATTTTTATATTTTCTCCTTTCATCAGTTAAATTCAATATTTCTTCTGTTACCCAAGGATTTCTAGCAGCCCTCGTCTTTTTACCTACTTTATCCTCTGCTGCCTTCACTACTTCATGCCTCAGAGCTACCCATTCTTCTTCAACTGTGTTTCTTTCCTTCATTGCTGCCAATTGTTCCCTTATGCTCTCCTTGAAACTCTGTACAACCTCTGGTTCTTTCAGCTTATCCAGATCCCATGTCCTTAAATTCCCACCTTTTTGCAGATTCTTCAGTTTTAACCTACAGGTCATAACCAATAGATTGTGGCCAGAGTCCACATCTGCCCCTGGAAATGTCCTACAATTTAAAACCTGATTCCTAAATCTCTGTCTTACCATTATATAAGCTATCTGATACCTTTTAGTATCTCCAGGATTCTTCCATGTATACAACCTTCTTTTATGATTCTTGAACCAAGTGTTAGCTATGATTAAGTTATGCTCTGTGCAAAATTCTACCAGACAGCTTCCTCTTTCATTTCTTAGCCCCAATCCATAATCACCTACTATGTTTCCTTCTCTCCCTTGTCCTACTGACGTATTCCAGTCACCCATGACTATTAAATTTTCGTCTCCCTTCACTACCTGAATAATTTCTTTTATCTCATCATACATTTCATCAATTTCTTCATTATCTGCAGAGCTAGTTGGCATATAAACTTGTACTACTGTAGTAGGCATGGGCTTTGTGTCTATCTTGGCGACAATAATGCGTTAACTATGCTGTTTGTAGTAACTTACCCGCATTCCTATTTTCCTATTCATTATTAAACCTACTCCTCCATTACCCCTATTTGATTTTGTATTTATAACCCTGTATTCACCTGACCAAAAGTCTTGTTCCTGCTGCCACCGAACTTCACTAATTCCCACTATATCTAACTTTAACCTATCCATTTCCCTTTTTAAATTTTCTAACCTACCTGCCCGATTAAGGGATCTAACATTCCACGCTCCGATCCGTAGAATGCCAGTTTTCTTTCTCCTGAGAGATATGGAACAATAAACAGTTAACAGAATCAGAGAACAGAAGCTTTTGAAATCTCTTGCTAAAGAAGAAGTCTGAAGACTATATTGCTAAATAGTATAACTAATGAAAAGATAATGAATCGAATTGGTGAGCAGAGAAATTTATGGAACAGCTTGAGCGGCACTCGTTAGACACCAAGCAATAGTTGGTTTGGTAACTGAGCGAATAAAAATTGTGGAGAGAGACCAAACGTTGACTACAGTAAGCTTGTTTAAACAGATGTAGACTGCAGTAATTTTGAAGAGTCTTGCATAGAACAGACCAGAGTTGAGAGCTGTACGTAACCAGTCTTCGGACTGACGGATTGAACATCACTACTGGAACAACATGAATTTTGAAATGTTGTAGACTAGTCCTTGTATACATGAGTTTATCCAAAGGTATTCTACCACCAAGTGGAATTTTTTACGGTTTTTGTTTCCGTATTTGGAGTTTCGCGGGGCAGCATACGGGGAGAGACCTTGGTCGCAGATCGCCGGGACAGTCGCCCCGCGTTCCTGCAGCGACACGTAGAGCTGCCGCACACTCGCTTGTGAGCCCAATTGAGATGTACATACCTGGGCGGGGTCATTAATTTCCTCGGCGATCGGGCGGGAAAAAGCTAAATACCAGCGGGCCGAGCCGCGCCTACAAGAAGTGTGCCGGACGGCCGATCGGGAGCGGACGTCTTTATTCGCGACCGTCATTAGGGCCGGCAAAAAGCACGGGACTGCCCGTCCTGCTTACTGATGCAGCGACACGAGG
This sequence comes from Schistocerca gregaria, assembly GCF_023897955.1. NCBI lineage: Eukaryota > Metazoa > Arthropoda > Insecta > Orthoptera > Acrididae > Schistocerca > Schistocerca gregaria. Next base: position 813,810,809 of record NC_064920.1, on the reverse strand, counting down.
CCGGCGGCCAGAGTCCGCCGCGCACCCACCCACCCATTGGCTGCTCATCGCTTCAGCACGCAGCATCTGGTAAACTCTTATGCACTCTTTATTTCGGTTTGCTGTATGGCTGCCTGAGCTCCGCTAATTATTGTCCCTTCGGCGTAGGGTTAGCGCTGCTGGTTCGAACACGGAATCCCAGATTTCACACGGATGTTTCCCTTTTATGGGTAACGTACTACAAACAGTCATCAACCTACATGAAAATACACTACTGGCCATTAAAATTGCAACACCAAGAAGAAATTCAGATGATAAACGGGTATTCATTGGACAAATATATTACACTAGAACTGACATGTGATTACATTTTCACGCATTTTGGGTGCATAGGTCCTGAGAAATCAGTACCGAGAACAACCAGCTCTGGCCGTAATAACGGCCTTGATACGCCTGGGCATTGAGTCAAACAGAGCTTGGATGGCGTGTACAGGCACAGCTGGCCAAGCAGCTTCAACACGATATCACAGTTCATCAAGAGTAGTGACTGGCGTATTGTGACGAGCCAGTTTCTCGCCCACCATTGACAAGACTTTTCAGTTGGTGAGAGATCTGGAGAATTTGCTGGCCATGGTAGCAGTCGAACATTCCCTGTATCCAGAAAGGCCCGTACAGGACCTGCAACATGCGGTCGTGCATTATCCTGCTGAAATATAGGGTTTCGCAGGGATCGAATGAAGGGTAGAGCCACGGGTCGTAACACATCTGACATGTAACGTCCATTGTTCAAAGTGCCGTAAATGTGAACAAGAGGTGATCGAGACGTGTAACCAATGGCACCCCATACCATCACGCCGGGTGATACGCCAGTATGGCGATAACGAATACGCGCTTCCAATGTGCGTTCACCGCGATGTCGGATAACACGGATGCTATAACAGAACCTGGATTCATCCGAAAAAATGACGTTTTGCCATTCGTGAATCCAGGTTCGTCGTTGAGTACAGCATCGCAGGCACTCCTGTCTGTGATGCAGCGTCAAGGGTAACCACAGCCATGGTCTCCGAGCTGATAGTCCATGCTGCTGCAAATGTCGTCGAACTGTTCGTGCAGATGGTTGTTGTCTTGCAAACATCTCCATCTGTTGACTCAGGGATCGAGACGTGGCTGCACGATCCGTTACAGCCATGCCTATAAAATGCCTGTCATCTCGACTGCTAGTGATAAGTCACTGGATCTCGATCCATGCGAGCAGCAATGTCGCGATACGATAAACCGCATTCGCGATAGGCTCCAATCCAACCTTTGACAAAGTCGGAAAAGTGATGGTACGCATTTCTCCTCCTTACACGAGGCATCACAACAACGGTTCACCAGCCAACGCAGGTCTACTGCTGTTTTGGTATGAGAAATCGATTGGAAACTTTCCTCATGTCAGCACGTTGTAGGTGTCGCCACCGGCGCTAGCCTTGTGTGAATGCTCTGAAAAGCTAATCATTTTCCTATCACAGCATCTTCTTTCTGTCGGTTAAAATTTGCGTCTGTAGCACGTCATCTACGTAGTGTAGCAATTTTAATGGCCAGTAGTGTATCAACAGCGCAGTGGTTTACTAACCATTGTCTCACTGTGGGTGGTATGCTTTTGTCTAACATGCACAAATATACTGACATTCCTAGGCATTTACGGGATTCTGAAGTACGGAACAGCTTCGCATGTTTCATACTATCGGTTTTTGCATCGAACGTTAAATGATGCATACTAAGGGAAAAAGAATAAAGAAAAAGAAAAAGACGATGGAACACAAAGGGGCTATGCAAACTGATTTCAGACAGGGTATCGACTGAAAATGCAAAATTGTAAATTTCGGCGGCCCATGGATCAATGTGTGATTCTGCAGCGCATTTCACTGTGCAACTGACAAGGATAGCAAATAGGTGACATGTCGAATGGCTCTGAGCACTACGGGACTTAACATCGATGATCATCAGTCCCCTAGAACTTAGAACTACTTAAACCTAACTAACCTAAGGACATCACACAACACCCAGCCATCACGAGGCAGAGAAAATCCCTGATCCGGCCGGGAATCGAACTAGGGAACCCGGGCGTGGGAAGCGAGAACGCTACCGCACGTCCACGAGATGCGGGCGGTGACATGTCGATATCAGGGCATAAAATCTTTGCGAATTTCATGAAGAGGACTGTGAACAATATGCACACGTATCACCATCAGAGGAAGGACACTTAGTTGGACTCAAAGAAGCCTGCTGGTGCTTGACGTTTGAACAGGAGTGCTTCGCTATTCGATTATAGGCAGGGTCCTCAAACCAGCTCGGGATTTTGATGATCTTGTAACACCCCACCCGTCACTTATCTGGTCTTGGCGTGTGTTCACCCCAGGTAATTGACTAACAGATCCACAGAGAGTGCAAATCTGCCGCATATCGGATAACGCAAAGAAAGTAATAAGGCCCTGTGACTCCTGATTGAACTGCGGTGGCAGTGTTGACATTAACTGATTAAGAATAGATCCATTTTAATTAAAAAAGGGTGCACATTGATGTTGTATTCAGCTATTGAACATCAGGTGCAAATGTTGAACATGAAATTAACTAAGAAGGTGACTTGAGATTTCAACTACTTGATTGAAAACAGATGCAGTCGATTAGCACAAATTTATTTTAACTCACGACCTTCAATCATCACATGATATGACTCTCCTAACAGGCAGTGGTAATAAATTGCGCGAAAAGTCAAAAGTAATTCCTATCGACTGATCCAGGCGTAATGCGAAGTGCGAGAAGAATTCTACAATACACGGCCCATGAAACCCTCGTGGAAACTTTGCCGACGTGATCCAACACATTAATCAGTGGACGGAGCGGGCGCAATATCACCGAATTCAGCGTGGCGGAGCGGCGTCGTTGTGCGGGCGTCGGCCGACGTCGTGGTGCAGCAAGGCTGCGCTCGTCTATTCACTTCTAGCTATCGTGCTTGGTACATTGCTGACCGAAAACTTTCTATCTCCAAGCTCAATCGTTACGTTTGCTATGTCCTAAACTGCAGATGTGCTCACTCTCTTTCAGACAAGCTGAGTAAAGAACGCCACGTCCGCACTCTAGGCAAGCTGGAAAGGGAAGACCTCTACGGGGACTTCTCCCAGTCCGCTCTTCGCCTCGGTTTCCCCTCCAGTAAAATCACTTACGCCAATTTTCTATTGATTATGCCCCAGAGAGTTGGTAGGATGTAGGCACTCTGCGTCCTGCATATGACTTGTGTGTTGCCTATATCCAGTAATCTACTCCGTACGAAACAGGAAAGACCCAACAAAATTAAAGTTCCTAATTAACTTCTAAAATCCGCTTAGAGACGTTAATTCTCAAGTTTTTCTTTATTGAAAATCAGTCACTCGGTTTGCACGGACGTATAGGTATGCATCACACCTGGTCAGTGCAGCCTGCAAGTCCGCAGAAATCTCGTCGTCTCAGGACGGGCGAGTACTAAAGGACACTTAGTGTATCAGCAAACGTTTTATCTGGAACAAAAGTTATTCCCCCTGAAGTGATCTATCACCTCTACATGTTTGATGCAAGGACTCTGAGACATCCTTTATACACATTATTGCCATGTGTGAAATAAATGGCAAGTGTCAGAAACAAAATCAATTTGGAAAACTAAGAAAAATTTTAATTACATAAAACGTATCTGCTTAGTCACAATTAATACATAAGCACTTAAGTTTTAAGGGCTTCTTCTGGATGGTAAATGCAACAACATTCGCTCGACTTTCTATATAAACTGATCACTGCTAGAATTTGGGGTCAGTGTTCAGTTGCCTAACGACTTTCTCTGATTTTTAATCATAACTCTACGCAGTTGCCCGCAGTCAGAATTACCGCGATTTAATACAGTTCGTCCATCCGCAGATACTTAGTGCTACTAGTCCAAAGCCGGAGCAGATCGCTAGAGTAAACATAAATGCTCCAATAAATTATGATTTGTTGTGGGAAGGGTGGGTGGCAATGGGTCATAACCCCCACGACTTCATCTTCTCCCCTGGATCGGCTATGCCGTGGGTCATACCCCTCATGATCCCTTCTTCTCTTCTGGATCGGCTTTGTCTACTGAGTGTTTGGTGCGTATCTTTCGATATTCACGGCACAACTGGGATGTGACATTACTTGCTGTACAGCACTTAACTGTCCATAGAAAAGTAGCTCATAATGTATAAAGATGGGATTGGAAATAGATATAGACATTCTTTCACATTCCTTGGACCACAAAAGGGTAGCAGTCAGTTATTTTTCTTCCAACAGTTGCTTCAGAATTTTATAACTATAAGATTAACCTAAGTGTACTTGAAAATCGGAATTCGTACTTCACCTTCCTCTATCAATGTAAAACTAAGTCTCATGTTTCTCTTACAGTTAAAGCCTTTTCGCCGATGAATGTTGCATACTAAAGAGTTAGTACCTACACTGCATTCCGTAATTCCAGAAGAAAGTACAAAAGTACCTATTTGAAAATTTAGATATCAGCTATATTGAAGCAAAATCAGACTGTGGAACGAAGGACACAGTATTAATAAAATGAAAATGAAGTTTCAGCTAAAAAATTTGTGTTATAACTTTGACATATTTGATATTTACAATACAGCTGACTTAATTTTGTACAGCGCAATCAACTTCAATATCGACTGTGGTTACCAGCACAGCAGGCTCATTGATATGTGTTGCTGTTTATGACGGTGTTTGCTAGCTCGATATGAAGTTTTACTCAAAAAGCTACGAGGGCACGCTAAAAAGTAATGCCTCCGAACTTTTTATGTGGAAACGCTCATAGATTTTTAAATAAAACGGACTCTATTAACTCTCTATGTCTTTATTCTTCATGTTTACATATTTTGTTATCAATAAAATCACTGTAGCGAAGAATACATCTCTTCCAGTGAGATACCAGTTTGCTATTACCGTTACTGTAGAATGTTATACTTTGTTGACACACCTAGAACCTAACTTCGGCTTGCATCGCCTCATAACTAACAAAGTGAAGCCCTCGACGGTGTTCTTTACGGTCTGGAAACAGGTGAAAAATCGTATGGGGATAAGTCGGGACTATATGGAGGACGGTCGATGACAATGGACCCTTGGCGTCGGATTCTTGCACATGTCGCACCATCCGTGTGCGATCCAGCATTGTCATGCTGAAGGAGGGGGTGATCCATTTGTGGACGAACTTTTCGAATTCAAAATTCTATTACTGCAAGCTGTCACACACACAGACATGTTGCACGTTACAGATCAGAGCCTTCTAGCGGCAGAGATTTGCAACTTGCGTCAGCAAAGTGGGAAGGTCGACCGAGTAATATGCATGACATGTAATGCCTGAGAATAGAAATTTGTGGCACAACTTGACTAGAAGAAGGGATCGGTTGGTAGGGCATATTCTGAGGCATCAAGGGATCACCAATTTAGTATTGGAGGGCAGCGTGGAGGGTAAAAATCGCAGAGGGGGACCAAGAGATGAATACGCTAAATAGATTCAGACGGATGTAGGTTGCAGTAGGTACTGGGAGATGAGGAATCTTTCACAGGATAGAGTAGCATGGAGAGCTGCATCAAACCAGTCTCTGGACTGAAGACTACAACCACAACAACATGTAAGACCTCAACCGATGTTGATAAAAGACTAAAAATTTCGAAGACCTTGCTTTCCAGCACGCTAGAGTGCAATATGGATACCTTAATCTGATATAGCTTAAGTAACGTCAGTATGAACTGTGGTTAGCAGCACAACACATTCTGTGTTGTGTGCTGCTGTTAGTGGTGGAGTCTGCGAGTTTCGTATGAAGGATAAATCACAAAGCTAATTTTAAAGCCACAAAAGTCTTCATGTGAGAAATGTGAGCTGCAACAGGCTTCCAATAAGGATACCATACTATCTTCGTTTATTGAAGTCGGAAGGTAGAACTCGACACTGCATGCGTTGGATCGTTCGATTTTGAAAACATTTTTCCACAAGACGAGCCTTGCGTAGTCGATCGTTGAAAGTTTTTAGGATGAAGTTATCACCTACTGCACATACATCAGATCGTAAATACGTAGGCATCTAGGCGACGATCTCTTTAGACTTACTGAATTAGAATTTCCCATGCGAAGACATACAGGTATATGCGCCAAGCTACAGATGTACAGCGCAACACACGGGCAGTAGTTCATCCGATGCCGCCCATTTCATGCACATGTTTCGGATGATAACGAATTTCGACTGTCCACTAAAACAGCATGCGTCTGCAGTTTCGTGAGACGAATCGGGACTAAAAACATAGAGAGGATATTTCTCAATGTGTGTTGCCCACAACAGACAGAACTATCAGCGGATATTAACATTTACAAGGAAGGGCGGCGCAAATAGTCACAAGTTTATTTGAGTTCAACCAGAGTGTCTCGGATACGCTGAAAAACCTGAAACGACGGGCAGTTGAAGAAGGATGGAGCTATCCAGTGGACACCTACTTAAGAACTTTCAACAATAGGAATATGCTGCAGCTTCTGATGTATTACTATACAGGAATTGCTAAGTTGCCATTGAACAGTTAGTTACATGTTCCATATATCACCTGAATGATTGTTTTATCGAAATGGTGTGGAACGAGTCAACTTACAGGTATACACGATACATGATTCCTCTTAACATTGATGAAAGCATTCATGACACAACACATAAAAACTAGATTTTTTCAGCGGAAATGATTTTATTTTAGATTTAAAAATTGCTTTGCTACCAAAAAATGGTTCAAATGGCTCTGAGCACTATGGGACTCAACTGCTGTGGTCATCAGTCCCCTAGAACTTAGAACTAATTAAACCTAACTAACCTAAGGACATCACACACATCCATGCCCGAGGCAGGATTCGAACCTGCGACCGTAGCAGTGGCACGGTTCCGGACTGCGCGCCTAGAACCGCGAGACCACCGCGGTCGGCTTTGCTGCCAGTCAGACAGTTTGTGGGAATGGGCAAATGATAAATATTTTGTTGCTGGACTAATAGCTTTGATAATGCACAATAATGGTCGTTTTCTCTTGTAATGTTGTAACTGTGAATATTACTGTTCTTTTCAAATTGTGATGGATTATTTATGACGAATTTCACCAGCGATTAGCGATTATACGTACTGCGACGGTGCGTTAAAAATTCTCAACTTATTGAGGAGGTACCTGGCGACCGTGAGTGGACACCACAGATTATTGTTGCTGCTCTGTTTTGTGTAATCAATACTTTCTTTCTAAGTGATGAGTTACCCCAGAAAATAATTCTATGAGATATTACCTAGCTGAAATGCGCAAAATATGTTAGGAAATTTATTCGTTTGCTTCCAATAACACGAAAAAAAAATTACGCAGCTGACCTTCAGTGTTTGAGAAACTGTAATACGGTTTTTCCTCTTCAAGTTTTCATGAGCACATACGAATTTGGAGCATTCTTCCCTATTTACTGACATCAATTAATGGCATGACTATTTGTTATACAGAACTGAATGCACTGTGTTTTCTCAAAATTTAAGAATGGTCCTTGTCCATACTTTTTCAGACATCATTAACAATCTCATCTGTGTCTTTATCTCTAATAGGATGTATTATTATGCTAGTATTGTGTGGAAAAAGTGCCGATTCTGCTTGTTTAATGTCGAGTGGAAATTGTTCTCAAATATAAGGAACAGTAGGGGACAAAAAATTGAATACCGTCAGACTCCCTTTGTGACTTCTCCACAGTCACTAAAGTTTTATACCTTTCCAGATCCGTTGGAGCTATTCAGCACAACGTTTTGCAATCTATTAGTGAAGTCAGATACAAACTAGCTAGGTTATAAAAGCCATCATTTGCATATAACGTAAGTTTTTCTGATTGTGTAATGTAATGCACACAATCAAACTACTTGAAAGTATCACAAAAAGTACCAACTTGCGACACTTTATTATTTAAAGCTTATAATGTTTGGTGGATGAACATGTAAATAGAATTCTCTGTTGAGCAACCCATCCGGACGGCAAAGTGAAATATGCTAAGTAAATTGTTTTTACTTAACTGTACAATCAAACTCCTTGAAAGTATCACAAAAAGTACCAACTTGCGACACTTTATTATTTAAAGCTTATAATGTTTGGTGAATGAACATGTAAATAGAATTCTCAGTTGAGCAACCCATCTGGACGGCAAAGTGAAATATGCTAAGTAAATTGTTTCTACTGAAGTGTGAGACTACTCCTTAAAAGCTTTTTGGATATTTTGGTGTAAGAGGTCAGTAACGAAACTGAATGGTTATTTAATTCGTTCTTATCACCATTCCTATAGCGAAGCTTAACAACTGCATATTTTAATCTGTATGAGAAAATTCCCGGTACCATTGATGCATATTGTGTTACTAAGGCCATTACTTATTGTCAAAATAACTTTTCAGAACTCTGAAATTCCATCAACACCATACGAGATTTTGTTTTTTAGAACTTTTATAATACAACTAAATTCAGTGAAAAACGTTAATTCTACTTCTGGTTGCTTATAGTTCTGTGGAATGGCATATTCAGTATATTACGTTGTTACTTCAAGTGAACCACTTAATTTTACTTTTTCTCTTGAATTTAGGAAGGATTGTTGAAATCATATGCGACTTTTGAATTATCAGTCACAAGTTTATCGTTAAGTTTAACTGTCATCATATCTCGCTACTGACTGGCTCTCCAGTCTCCCATTTGACGATGTCCCATATAGTTTTAATCTTATTATGTGCATTATTATTTTCTTTCAGGACGCGCGTATTTCTCACTCTTTAATGACGTTCCTTAAAATATAACAGTATTTTCTGTGCCATGGAAGTATAGTCGAATTTTGACTTATTCCTGCATTTGTGTAAATTTTCCTCTCCGTCTTTCTGTTAGTAATCCATAGCTTACTTGTTTTACCTTTAGATTGATTTTCTGATTAACTTTATAGCAAATCTCCATACAAATATGGACACATATTTACTATGAGACAGTAAATATGTGCCAATATAAACTGTATTTGCCATTAACATCTGTTTGTCCATATACCTCATCCTGTACAACCTCTTTTAACTCACTCTTAAATCACAGGTCAGTATCTTAATTGAGAGTCCGTAACAACATGGACCATAAACAAACCAAATTTCTGTTGCTATTTAACTATTTTTGGTGCAATGAATATATAAGTTTTGTCTAATGTAAACTGACGGCAAACGGACACATCCGAACAGTTTCACAGATTTTCGCACTCAGGTTGCCACATAAACGTGACGTATTTAGTTTCATAATCGAAAAAGACAGTCACACACAAATATTGATCGAAATATTGCAACGTTATTATGAACATGTCGAAACTCGACATCAGGAAAGCAATGTTGACGTCGTGGACAGTGTTCACGTCAAAGGGATTTTTCTTTAAAACGGGAATTAATTTGCAGATCAGTCAGTTACACCTGCACATGCAAAGGGACGCTTTCAACTGCAATGACAAACGGTCTAGAAAACAGTTCGGAAAGGATGTAAGGCTGGTAGTGTCCTCAAAACACGTAGAAAACTATCACTGCAATTGTTTCAGGGCCGCAATGAATTCTTCAAAGCTCGCATATTCTTGAACGTGAGTGAGCTTGGGGAACTGGACTGTGTTTCTCTGACTGCATCCCTTCTACAAAGGGGCTTGCTCTTGAAATGCATCCCCAAGATATCAGAAATAAGTTTTCTCTCTCGTTGCAGTGTCTTACTGTAGGCAGTGTGAAATCAAGTCCACTTAAAATGCGAGGTATGCAATCCACTCAGGATGTTGTAATTTTTTTCCTGCACTGCTTTTCCTTAATAAATTCAACGATAGCGAGTTTTAAACTGAAAGTCGTTCCTTACATGCTCCTTGATGTAACCATCGTACTTTGCAATAATACGTGAAGTCTCCTTACCCTTCGTTCAGTTACATCGAAAACGGTTGCAACTGGCAATGGAATAATGCGTGTGACTTCAGAAATTTACTGTTCATACCTCCGATTTCTTCACATGCTCCAGGCCTACTAATTTAGCACAGAGTGCCTCTTTATGTACAGGATAATAAATCACGTCTGTCGATCATTGTCGTTTATGGCTCTTTCATTGTTAAAATAAAGTTTAAATGTGTGTGAAAGCATATGGGACGTAACTGCTAAGGTCCTCAGTCCTTACGTTTACACACTACTAAACCTAAATTATCCTAAGGACAAACACACATACCCATGCCCGAGGGAGGACTCGAACCTCCGCCGCGACCAGCTGCACAGTCCATGACTGCAGCGCTCTAGACAGCTCGGCTAATCCAGCGCGGCCTTTCATTGTTAACTAAATCTTTAAATTCTTCCTGGATAGTACTGTAACGTCGTTTCGTGGCAAATTTTTAGTACCTGTAGCTTATGGGACTGCATAATATATACAGGGAATTCTCATCTCTCTCTTCTTTCATTCCCATTTATTTTTAAAGGATTGTAACAGTAGATATGTAGAGTGACTTTTTTGGGCAGACAGTCACTGGACGTCCTCTATACGACGAACAAATAGCGAAGAGTAAACAGCGCTAACACCAAGATTCTGCCGAACTGAAAAGAATTGTGCCGATCTCAAAATGCCACAGCGCAATACTAAATGAAATGTCACCGTGTTCCGACTACCTGTGAGAAGCACCGATCAAAGCCCATGCAAATCGGGTCTTGACCCGCCTGTGGCTCGCTCACCCTGCACGTGTAATGTTTGGCACGCCATGGTAGGCCCTGTTCTGAAAGGTTCGTTTGTGGATACGCTTTCGTCGAAACCAAAAGATAAGATGTAGTTTGAGAAAATAACCTTTGGGCTAAAAGGAGTGGTCTCGTCGCTGTCATTGTAGTGAGAGAGAGACATGAAACACTCTGTCGGTAAAAATACTATTTTGATACATACTAAAACTCATAGTAATAGTTGACCCTATTCACAGCTAATGCTAATAAAAGCATTTTAATCACGTGTGCTACTAAAACTGCCACATCTGACCCACAGGTAGGGCAAAGTTGGGAAATATGGGTAGCTACCGCTTGTTTGAGCCAGATTGTGACTAGGGTTGACAGAGCGCAGACGATGTCGCTGGTGGCCAGCAAATCTCAGTGGTTCAATAGGCTGAGGTAGTATTGTACTTGATGTTTCTAAGTGAAATATTTAGAATCGCGTGGGAAGTGAATTTGACGACTGAAAAAAAGTGTTATTTATAATGATGACAATAACTACAGACTGAGACGCCGTTAGATCAAACAAATAAAGCTCATGCCGCTTCACTGCGCCGGTGCTCTCCACTGTCACGGTAAATACACGCACAGTGTAAATATTGTCAGTGTTTTAGATAATCGTGGATGGTCTTATGATTGCGACTGAGCGGATAAACGTAATAATAGTGTAGAACCTACTGGTGAGCGGTTCCAGACAGTATTTGAATACGCTGGCTTTTAATGTAAAACGTCCGGCGTGCAGAATACTTCATACAGGCATTGGTAAATGTGTATGAGTAATGCTCGCCTGGGTGTTTTCTCTGCCGCTTGTGTCGCGAATTCGTAGAGAGTATGTTAGGAAGAAGATCACTCTGAATTAGAGGCTCCCGTGAAGGCGGCTGTAATTCTGGTGCTACGCACATATCGCTTTAATTATGAATATGATGCTATTGTGTCTCATCTTAATTGGAGGAGAGCAGGAGTAGCGTCTCCAGTGAAATAATAAGAAAATACTTAAAAAACAGTGTTTATAAAGAAGAGACATTTACAAATTGAATAATGTACATTTTTCTCATGTATCCGTATTACAATAATTTCTCTGTGTAAGTTTCGAGGGCAAAGAAATATGACAAAATGATCTACAGAGACGACAAGATACGCTCTTTTGTTAATTTTTTAGTCGTCTTCACTTCTTCTCTTGTCTTGGTTGCGCGTAGACGGACATCTTGCGAGTGCTGGCAAATGCAAGCATATTTCTACTTATTAAGCAGATAATATATTGATTTAATATTATTGTTCACTTTTAATTTGTAAGAGGTGATCCCGATTTCATGTCCGCCTTCGTTGAATTAACCTGCATTCGAGTAATTTACAGTGCAACAATTGCAGCGGCCGATACAGCCAACGACGCCATTAAGTGGCGATATTAACTTATAAAAATTAGCGGAAGCGAAAAACTCGCCCCCTATTAACATAATATACATTTTTCTCCACAGCCGCTCGATGTTGCAGAAAATACGTAGCTTTAAGATTCTTATTTTCAGTACAACAGCCGAGAGCCAGAGTCAGGACACCCGAATTCAATGCAATGGTTAACGGAGATAAGAAGAAATACTCTCGCGCGTGTGTGGGCCGCAATTGTAATTAATAACTAATGTTTTTTTGCTTTAAAGTGAGCTGACTAGCCGAGGAAATTAATATGAAAATTTTATTCCATTGTTAGACTTATATACTCATGTTTTAAGATTCAGCGAGTCTAATTCCGCTGAATATTAATCTTGTTAAAAAAAGAGAACTTCACAAAAGCATTTAATTGTAAATCAGAGTTGAATGTAATATCATTTAGATTAACGCCCGCCACCTAAGTAGACAACAGTCAACATTACCAGTCAATTTCTGTAGTAAATAATAATAAATTAAGCCGGCCGCGGTGGTCTCGCGGTTCTAGGCGCGCAGTCCGGAACCGTGCGGCTGCTACGGTCGCAGGTTCGAATCCTGCCTCGGGCATGGATGTGTGTGATGTCCTTAGCTTAGTTAGGTTTAAGTAGTTCTAAGTTCTAGGGGACTGATGACCACAGCAGTTGAGTCCCATAGTGCTCAGAGCCATTTGAACCATTTTTTTTAATAAAGTAAATCACGACGGCCGACGGACACGAGACAGGCTCAACAGTATTGTCTGTATTAACAGTCACATTTACATGGATACGATCAAAAGTAGTGTAAACACTGTCATTATTCATACAAGACTTTACTAACAGACGTTCACTGTATTACATGCCCTCAATATAACCGCCTCGTATCACGATCACCTTTCCCTGCACGGAAGAAATGGATCGTACACTGTCAGCGCGTTCTCCTCTTGTGTTGTAGTGCGTGCCACGAATAGGTTATTTCGTTCTGGCGAACTCGTGATCATCCTACGGTCTCATATCGGGTGAATACGGTGGATGTTCCAGTATCTCCCACCCGTACGTAGGCAGGAGTAGCTGCATGGGGTTCGCCTTGTAGCACCGTGCATTGTCGCTTCTTCTCAGTTCAGGACGAAGGTGATCTCGCAACAAACTGCAGTAATGGGCCTCCTAAGTATACTGTTTTGGCACTTGAACTGGCCTTTTGCACTTTACGGCCAGTCGAGCAACTGACTCAAACACAGCCGTCACCGCTCACTGTAATTACTTCAGGTGACCTGCTACCAGGTATAGACACTTGACGCAGCTCCTTGATGTTCCGACAGTAATGCCACTATTATTTGTCCAACCCCTGTATCTGCTAGCCAACCAACCTCTTTTCTGTCCTATCGTTTCACTCAAAGTGTACGAATATGTCACTAGAAGGACGCCAACGTGATAGCTTCTGCAGTGAAAGCACACCACGTGAGTTATAAATGTTTCTGCGTCGCTGAACGCGCCGACCCGCTGAAACAAACAAGTGAGTACGTGTCGGAGTGTGATTGAGCATGCTTGCAGTCTGGCGACACGGCACACAACTCTTTTTCCCAGACACATTGTGTTTGTACTTTCCACTGCTGCTAGAAGCTGTTGCAAAGTTAGTAAATAGATTATTAAGTTCTGTAACTTAATAACCTTCAAACAGTACAGTTGTCTCCGCTCTCTCCTCTGACTATTCCTTGACGTAACTCTATTGTCATTACTCCATTTCTTGAAATAAATCTCTGTAAGTTTTTCTCGACGCCGCTCCTGAATGGCTGTGAAAAACATTCGCAATACGTCTGCGGTGATGCTAGCTTCGGAGGCCATCGGAAGCTTCTTTTGTGTTGAAGTACAGGTAAAGAATGAGGAGGTCCTGCACAGGATCTGAGAGGATAAGCATACGTGGAGAACACTGATAAGGAGACGGGATCGGATGATAAGACATCTGTTACGGTATGGTGGAATGATTTCCATGGTACTAGAGGGAGCTGTAGAGGGCAAAAAGTGTGGAGGAAGACAGAGATTACAATACATACAGCAAATAATTGAGGCCGTAGGTAGCAAGTGCTACTCTGAGATGAAGAAGTTGACCACGGGAGAGGAATTCTTGGCGGTCCGCATCAAACCGGTCAAAATACTGATGACGCTGTAAGGAAAAAAAAAAAAAAAAAAAAAAACAAATAAAAAAACCTGTGACGACCTGCTCGTATCGTGAGTAGGAGTCACAATGGCTGCGACATGGCGGTGAATGCCGTTTTTGCCTTAGGGCGGAACCTACTGTGCTGTCGCTGTGGTATCCGCCAGGGGAAGGCACGCGGCACTCCGATTGAACAGTGCGCTGCAATATTTGATAAAATGGAGCGTAATAATTACCACACAGTTCTCTACGGGGTAGAAATACCGATGATCAGCTGCCAATTAATTATGTATAAGAATAAATTAAATGTTACCGATAGCACAAATAATTTGCTAAAACGTGATATTGGTAATAGAGGGTTATTAGCTAAGTTAATGAGTAGCACAGATCACTTTCAGCTGCTTGCATTCTGCATGAAACGTTCCGTTATTTATCGATGGTATTTGATTCTCGGGTGTACTGTAGTAAACGTAATGAAATATCGATGTTCTAATTTAATTAATATTTATAGGGGCTGTATAATTGCTCTTGGCATTTCCCAATTATACCGGCCATTACACTGCTCTGTTTGAATGTACACAATCCGCGCAGTAAACTTCACACCAGTGTTTTTGCTTACCGCTTTTAGGGTATATTTGATATTTTCGTAACTGCTAAATAAATGTATGATTTTGTGTAGTTTATCAATATGGCAATTTGTAACAGAATCGGGTTATGGAATGGTTATATATCAACAGTATTTTAGACTAAGTAATGTCTTTTGATGACGATTCATTTCGGTTCTTCCATTAGTTACAAGTGTCTTTTTTTCCCTATTCGAAATCGTCACGATCCGCTTTTCAAAGGATAAGTTTGATGTCATCGATGTATTCTGTTGCACATTCGGAAGGAAACTGGATCGACCCGTTCTCCTAACATGACAACTATCTCCGACTGCTGAGCGAGGGACGTCCATAGTGGTGAACGCACTTGTAATCCGACTGAGCATGGCTCAAATAACTGTCACGATGTCGCGGTTTACGTGTTCCAGTGCTTTCTGTAAACCATTTCAAGTGAATGCTTGGATGATCCCGGGAACGGGCAATTACTTATTCTTTCTCCCTCTCACTGTGCAAGTGAGCCAGTGCTCCATTTGTGATGATTTTGCTGCTGCCGAGGGCAACAATTTAATGTGCAGTATATAATCATAACACATATCAAACAGCTTGACAGAGACTTCTATACTGTGTATACACTTTTCTTTTAAGTTAGTTTTAGATGTGAGTTATACACCACTGGACATTAAAATTGCTACGCCACGAAGATGACGTGCTACAGACGCAAAATTTAACCGACTGGTAAAAGATGCTGTGTTATGCAAATGATTAGCTTTTCAGAGCATTCACACAAGGTTGGCTCAGGTGGCGAAACCTACAACGTGATGACATGAGGAAAGTTTCCAACCGAATTCTCACACACAAACAGCAGTTGACCGGCGTTGCTGGTGAAACGTTGTTGTGATGCCTCGTGTAGGGAGGAGAAATGCGTACCATCACGTTTCCGACTTTGATAAAGGTGGAATTGTAGCCTATCGCAGTTGCGGTTTATCGTATCGCGACACTGCTGCTCGCGTTGATCAAGGACCAATGACTGTTAACAGAATATGGAATCGGTGTGTTCAGAAGGGTAATACGGAACGCCGTGCTGGATCCCAACGGCCTCGTATCACTAGCAGTCGAGATGACAGGCATCTTATCCGCATGGCTGTAACGGATCGTGCAGCCACGTCTCGACCCCTGAGTCAACAGATGGGGACGTTTGCAAGATGACAACCATCTGCACGAACAGTTCGACGACGTTTGCAGCAGCATGGTCTATCAGCTCGGAGACCATGGCTGCGGTTACCCCTGACACTGCATCACAGACAGGAGTGCCTGCGATGGTGTACTCAACGACGAACCTGGGTGCACGAATGGCAAAACGTCATTTTTTCGGATGAACCCAGGTTCTGTTTACAGCATCATGATGGTCGCATCCGTGTTTGGCGACATCACGGTGAACGCACATTGGAAGCGTGTGTTCGTCATCGCCATGACCCGGCGTGATGGTATGGGGTGCCATTGGTTACGCGTCTCGGACACCTCTTGTTCGCATTGACGGCACTTTGAACAGTGGACGTTACATTTCAGATGTGTTACAACCCGTGGCTCTACCCTTCATTCGATCCCTGCGAAACCCTACATTTCAGCAGGATAACGCACGACCGCATGTTGCAGGTCCTGTATGGGCCTTTCTGGATAGAGAAAATGTTCGACTGCTGCCCTGGCCAGCACATTTCGAGATCTCTCACCAATTAAAAACGTCCGATCAATGGTGGCCGAGAAACTGGCTCGTCACAATGCGCCAGTCACTACTCTTGATGAACTGTGGTATCGTGTTGAAGCTGCATGGGCAGCTCTACCTGTATACGCCTTCCAAGCTATGTTTGACTCAATGCCTAGGCGTATCAAGGCCGTTATTACGGCCAGAGTTGGTTGTTCTGGGTACTGATTTCTCATTGCGTGAAAATGTAATTGCATGTCAGTTCTAGTATAATATATTTGTCCAATGAATACCCCTTTATCATCTGCATTTTTTCCTGGTGTAGCAATTTTAATGGCCAGTAGTGTATATACGCCCGCGAACCATGGATCTTGGCGCGATGGGGGGGGGGGGGGGGG
Organism: Schistocerca gregaria; assembly: GCF_023897955.1. NCBI lineage: Eukaryota > Metazoa > Arthropoda > Insecta > Orthoptera > Acrididae > Schistocerca > Schistocerca gregaria. The sequence goes on along the minus strand of NC_064920.1, from coordinate 813,793,796 downwards.
GGGGGGCTAGCGTGCCTAACGATACAGACAGTCGTACCCATTGGTGAAGCAACAACAAAAGGCTATCTTAGGAGAGGCCAGACAAACAAGTGGTTATGTTAAAGGGGCAGCACCCTTTACAGTAGTTGCAGGGGCAACAATCTCAGTGATTCACTGATATGACGATGTACCATCAACCTACGTGCCTTGCCATGTTGGTACTGCGGAAGGCTTTAAGTGACAGGTAGCTACAGCTCTTATATTTCCCGAGAACATAGAGCTCTACTGTTTGGTTCAACAATGATAACATATCCTTGCGTAAAGTATTCTGGAGGTAAAATACGAAGAGCGTTCAAGAAGTAATGCATCGCTTTTTTTGTGTCAAATTAGGTTAGAAAACTGCTGAATTTGTTGTGAGACATCGTGGAATATTCCCGCTGCAGCTCCTATAGTTTCACGGAGTTCCGATGGGTGGCAGTGCTATACGTAGCTTTTAAAATGGCGTCTGTAAGAAAGGAGCGTTTCAAGCAGACAATTGTCACTGAGTTTCTTTTATAAGAAAACCAGAGCATCGCAGATATTCACAGATATTCCGTAGACAGAATGTCTACGGAGATCTGGTAGTGAACAAATCATGGTGAGTCGTTGGGCGAAGTCTCTGTTAGAGTCTCAACAAGTTCAACCAAATCTGTCCGATCGGCCGGTGGGCCGCAGACAGCTGTGACCCCTGCAGTATTGGAACATGCGGACTCTCTCATTCGAGTTGGTCGACGGATCACAATCAAACACGACGTAGCACAGCTGGGCGTCTCTGTTGGTAGTGCTGTCACACTCGTCCACCAGTTGTGGTACTCAACGAAGGACCATCAGCGCGGAATTATTTTTCAGATACGAGGCTGATCTTGACAATTACTGATGCAGTAAGACGAATGTTCCACCCGCGACGAGTATTGTGTTCTGCGGCGCGGTTCTTTCCGTCCCTTTACGACGAACCTGCATCTACCGTTGAACATTGTCTCAGCTGATCATCAGTAGGAAAGCCGAGTGAAACCTACTGTACTTCGACGTGAACCAGGCTGTAATTGAAGTCACTCATCTACGTTTCGGGAGAAACACAAAATGAAAGGTTGGAAACTTTGTCCTCAATTAATATATTCTGAAACTTAGGTGAACAAGTATCACTGCCAAGCCCATGCTAGTCGTAACACAGTCACTCATAATCCGTTTCACTCACGTTAACAAGTTTATGCTGTTGCATTTCCCGAAAACGTAATAGCTACAAAAATACTGATTGTTTTTGAATGAGAATTCTCACCAAATATTAAGTCTGTCGGTACCCAATGCAGTCACAGTTTTTAGCCACCGACCTGCTCAATAAGCCAAGCGGAATATATGTCTTTTCTCGTCACAAAATTCACTTAAAAATTCCGAAATTTCTACACGCACAACGGAATAATTATGCCGTCACTTTCCAACACTTTTGATGTATGAAACACTGCTAGATCCGGCAACTTATCGTTTCCATCGGAACTACTACTACACACGCCTGATCTGTTTCATGCCTAGGCTTTCACTCCTGTCTAGAATACTCTAAGTCTTCTCTACCAGCAGAGAAAGGAGCGCGAAGAATATTGCTTTACTATTGTTCAGTTTACTCAACAGCCAATAGCAAAACAACATTCTCCCGCGTCAATCCGTGCTTTCCATCAATAACCAATCGCAAAATAGTAAACCTAACGACTGCACTTTTTACCGACGTAATTATCAAATATGCTGAAGTTTTGTTTATGCATAAAATTATTTACTATTGATATTTACACCTGAATTAAGTTTCCCTTTACCATAAACTTACTTTACAAAACTACTCTACAAAAATCCCCTTTGTCCATATCCATACTTCTTAGAAATGTTCCCACACTAAATTCTACTACATAACTCGTTAATCAATTATCTTCATATTAACCTTAAACCACAATCACGCATCATTCATACTGCTAAAACACATTTATAACATATTACATACACAAAAAGAAATAATAACTCTTTATGAAAATACTAGAACAGTTTATGAAAAACATTCTATTACTTTAGTGCACTCTAGCGGGCAAAATCTAAACTAAAATCATAGTTCCCCTATCCAACACTGTCCTCTATTGGCTGAAACATAAACTACGTGCGCGTCCAGTCTCGCGTCACCATCTGTCACTCTCCAGCTCTGAGACACATCTCCCACGTAACCACCTCCAAGGCAGGATCGTTATACGGCGCTACGCCTCAAGTGCTATCATACGGGCATACAGGCCCTCCCAGTAAGGATGTGTAAGGTCGACGCACTGAACGGAGATTATGTTGAAATATAGTGTTTTGTAGCCAAAAGAGCGTGGAATACTATGTTGTATTTGAATCCTGAATAACACTAACCTGCTTTCAGAAATAAAATATGTTGCATTATTTACTAAACGCCCCTTCTACCTCCCTGTTTGGATCTCCGGACGGGAGGGGACGTTGAGCAGTGTGAGAAGAGAAATGGGTTGGTTGAAGTCACGTATAGTGGAAACTAGAGAAGGGTAGCAGCAGGAAGAATAGAATTTCTGACTGAGTGAGTTGTGAGTTAACAACTCAGAATGAAGTTGGGATAACACAGGAGTTGGACTAATAATGTTTAAGAAAATAAGAATACATGTGAACAACTATGCATAGCATAGTGGCGCAATATCATTAGTATAAAAGCTTTAAGATCAGACAACGACACCAAAGGCGTTAGATCAGTTGAACGGAGTAGATAGTGTCTTTAAATGCTGTTATCGGATGAACATGAACATTTCACGGCTATACAATACAGTCGAATTAAATCAGGTGATGCTAAGGGAATCAGAAAAGAAAATGAGACGTTTTACTATTTGGGCAGTAAAATAACTGACGATAGACGAAACAGAGAGGATACAAAACACAGACTGGCGATAGCAGGAAAACTATTTCTGAGCAACAGAAATATCTGAACGTCTACCATACATTTTACTGTTAAGAAGTCTTTCCTGAAAGTATTTATCTGGAGTATGTAACATCAACGCGGAGAAAAATCAGTGTAGGAAAGAAGAGAATCGGAACTTTTGAAATTTGGTGGAGCAGAAAAATACTGAAGAGTAGATGAGTTGATCAAATAAACAGTGAGGAGGTACTGAATAGAATTGTGGAGAAAAGCATGTCAGGACACAACTTCACTCAGAGAAACAATAGGTTAATAGGACATTATGGAACATCAACAGTTAGTAAATTTGGTTGTGGAGGAAAGTGTGACGGCTAGAAATTACAGAGGCCAGCTTGGAGGGCTGCATCAATCTGGTGTTCGGATTTAACGCCACAGTATACAACGGACAGGAGAAATTTGGCAGCGGTGTATTTTATCCGAAATTAGAGATGTCTGAATCAATAAAAAGCGGGATTTGCACATCATCATAATTGTGTATATCAAATAAGGAGGGAATGGTGTTAGTGACGAATCTAGATCTCCTTCTACTTTAAAAATCAGTCTATCATCACTACTACTACCAATATTCGATGGGTACTGCAGGAGGATAACTATCACATTCGTGTTATCAATGAGTACTAACTTTCAATATCCTTCTCCTCTCTTTTAAGTCTTCTATGATTACAAAGCCAATTAAAATATATTTAATTTTACGTTTCCTGTTATTGGAGGACATCAGTTACATCGTCCTTTGTTGTCCATTTCGTATATAATATTGACCACGTTATAGTGAACTTTCCTTATGAATAAAACTAAGTGCGACTAAAAACTGACTGAAGTCGTCACTTACCGCGACTTGCAGTCATCGGTCTGGCTTCCAAGTAAAAGTCATGTACTGCCTTCAAGTACCGCTCCTCCACATCAGAAGTAGATGGCCACGTTCAAAAAAGGGTAAATGACGAACTCATATTTGCAAAGATTTAGATTTAAGCCTCAGTCTAAAACGTTTTTCCTACATCAATCGTCAAAAGCATTTTCATTATTTATACTTCTTATCAGCAAGCTCCAATGTAAATTCTTCATTTTATTACGTTTATAATTGTCACTGCTTTTGGATTAGCAGGGCAGAAAGTTCTAAAATACCCTGAGTCCGAAATCTTTAAGTCTATTCCATGCCTATGCCACAACGGATCTTATTTTTCTGCATAATAAACTAAGCGCATATTTAAAATCAAAGTAATCGATATGGAACTTTGCGAAAAAACTTAATGCCCCCCAAGTTTGTTTCCGTTATATTCTTCGTCAGAATTTCACGTACAAAAATATTCTTCGAAGTGCGTAATGAGTCAGTTCAAACAACTATGATTCGTTCTTTCTTCAATCAAGCATATTGCCAGAAGTAGGTTGGCAGAATGACTTTCGGTTGCACAGTGGAGTTCGTAAGTGTCCAAATGCCATCAGTACGCAACCTCTTCTCCTCAGGTTATGTGACGAAATATTGCCACATTTAATTAGGAATATTTGATACACCTTAACTCTTCATCACTGAATGCTCTATATGATTCATACATTGTATGATAAACGTTGTTCTTTTGTGGTAAAATTATTGAACCCGTTTGTGGTAACTGCAACACAAATACGATAACGAAACTCGTTTCGCACACTATTCGAAATAGAAATATTCATAACTGAGTGGCTTAATTTGGTGATTATTAGACTGTTAAGATAATATAGTTTGGATGCTATTATTGTTATAAATATCCGCTCACGTTATGATAAATATTACGCAGTATTTTTTGCTATTAATGAAACAAGTGCCCAATATAATTTCTGTACCAAGCAACTCATGAGTAATGTCGTTAATGTGGATGGTTACTGCTGGTTTTATATAGTTGAATATCATAAGCATTTATATGTTCACTGTAGCATTTACGAAAATCCCTCCCGATTTGCCCATCGGAGAGGATTTTACGTAAGTAATGGACGATCCTGGTAAACTGACAGACTGTAAATAGCTATGGATTAGCAGCAGTTATTTTAACGCTAAATGCATGCACAGCGCCCTTGCAGGATGGAAGCACGACACCATTTTATTAATGACGGAACAGCGGGACAAAGCACTTTATGCGTTGGTCCGAAAAACTGTTTTTAATAGCGCCATTGTTGCGAAGATGTGCCTGTACTTCCGTCGCCGTTTCAGTACTACTGGTTAAGGTCGTATCCCTAGCCGTAATAGGGTTCTCCTGTTGTTTAAGAACTTTAGGGAAAGTTGTTTCCTCTCAAAAGAGAGAACAACGGGTCGCGAGTATGGGAAGCTCAGAAAAGTGCAGATAGCATTGAGACAATAGGAACGCGCTGTTAAGAAACCCTCAGCTCTCTGTTAGATAACACTCGGGCAAACTATTTTTTGTAACGAAAATGACTGAAACAGAAGATGTGTACACTTCTGTAAATTTCGGCGGACTATTACACAATTCAAGAAATACGAACGTAATATCGGTCAATTTAAGCAACTGATTAAGCATATAATTGGAATGGAGCCTTTTTCCTTTTGTTTCTCGACCATTGTTCTGGATCGGGTTGATCATGAAAGGTACCACCATCCCATTTTACAGATGGGATGCAGAACCTCCTCATTGCTACGAACGCTATGAAAAGCACGAAAATTGGAAGAGAATAAAAGGACAGTTGTGAAAACTTCAAAGACCGTTTGCAATTGATGAAATTTAGTCCAGATATAATCTACGATGATATTCATGTTGGACGATTGATAGATCTGGTGAATCAGGAATCTAGATAAGTAGTGAAACGCGGCGTGCTGAAAAATGTCTTGAGTATGGGTCGTCGCACTGCCTTCTTCGCTTTTGAGAATTACTTTGAATTCATAGCAAGCAGGATTTCCCCTGATACACACCCTTCGCCCTCCTATCTTGTCCACCATGAGACACGGTACTCTAGAACCTCACACAAACTGGGTCATCACCGTAGTTCATACTGAAGCGATATAAACTAATACCAGATATTACCCGACCGATTAATGCTTGTCAGTTATAGCCTGGAGTCTTTTTGTGCGGTATCAGAAGGATCTTTCGAAACAGGAAACACAAGAGGTGTAATCTGTGAGCGCAGACAGTGCTACACCTTCAACAGGCGCCCGAAGTTGAAGGTGGCGCTCTGCGAATAGTCCGTGCCACGTGTTCGACACCGCTGTCATCCCATACTGATGTGGCGCTTCATGGTTCACCGGAAAGTTCATACGTATGATCCAGTTTATCAAACGCCTTCCATACGTTCATTACTTTAATAACATTGCTTATGATGCAATGTCATACAGAAAATATTGGTCGGATGTAATGATTGACTTAGTTTCTCGATCATATTGGGCAACAAGTCTCCTCCAGTGAACTCGATCACCTGCCAGGTTTTCAGTTTCCTCTCAGTTCATATCTATCCATTAAAAATTCTTTGAAAAAGTTCATTTCCAGATGTTAGGAGGTTTTCCTCTTGTTTCGTATACATTCGTCGGTTCCAAAGCAGCACTGATTTGGGGATTCTTCCCTCTTTCACGCATACAGCAAGCCGTGGCAGCTTCAGTCTTCTTTCAGCAACGACTTTATGCAGGCAGCGTAGTCCACTTTTTCTGGGTACTTCATCATTTGAAACTCGGTAGCGATAGCTGATCTTCAAACTTCATCTCAGGTGTCGCTGATGAGAAAAGTAGATCTTGTGCGCTGCTTTTGTTGGCGTTTTCCACGTCTCACACTCGTATATGGCCGTCAGTAGGGTCGTAAAAGAATATAGCTGAAACTTTGTGGACTTAAGTGTAGAATCTAATTGCCATATGGATCGCATTTGTTGGAAGAATGGAGAAGCTTTCACAGTTCTCCTTGTGATGCCTGTATCTAGGTCCCCTTTATTACGCACAAGGATACCGATATGTGGAAGCGCGCAACATATTGTAGTGCTTTCTTTTGCACTATAATTTGAGTAAATACATTTTCAGTTTTCATGGAGAACGTTTTTTTGTCATTCATTATTTTTAGCCCTACGGATATGGCCACTCTATTCAGCCTGGTAATCATTAGTTGTAAACTTGGTGATGTTTCTGCCGAAAGAACGATGTCGTCAGCAAAATCCACATCCGTAAGCATAGACTGCTCATTTGAGCGGATCCCATCTCTGGCGTTGTCCATACTGTTTCTCATTGTGAAACCTCCGACTAATATGAAAAGACAGTGACAGAATGCACCCTTGTCTGATTCCTGTCAGAATAGTTTTGCAGAACGAAATAATAGCATTGCTTTCTACCAAATGATTAGTATTACTGGCTTAATTTCATTAACAGAATGTGTGAAGCTAATAAGTACAACGTTTACAAGGTAAATGTGACGATAAAATCACGTTTGCGTTCAAAAATTCTTATTCTTTTAGGATGTTTCTTTTTATAGCCCGTAAAATTTGGGCGATATACACATACTGCTTTTGTTTTTTGTTTTTTTGCATATTATTAATTGTATTTCTCCATGAAGTTGATGCCGTTGTTAGATGTTTCAGTTTCATGGACGTAAGTAAGCATAGAGAGTTAACAAAACCGGTATTTTTATACATTTGTGAAGAATCTGTCTTAAGGTAAGCGCGTGTATAAAAGCGCAAGATGGTCATAAAATCGATATAAATTTGGCAATTAGTGCCATTGCCAATCGTGTAGGTGAGGGGGAGAAAGAAGTGGGCAAAATTAAAGATAAAATAGAGTCCAATATCACTAGTGAAAATGAATTTAAAAAACAAATGGAACAGATAAAAAGTGATTTAAATTCGTTAGCCTCCCAACAGGCCACGCCTGTTATAAATACCCCTTGTGCAAATACCAGATCTGTGAAATGTTACGCAGATGACGGAAGATATCACCCAGTAAATTTCTTGGCTGCGTAGGGACGCTTCTGTTCAAGGCATGTCGGACGAAGCCAAAATAAAATACGTTAAACGGCATTTGGAGGGAGACCCACAGTCTTGGGCAAATGTTAAATGTAGTGTGTGCGAATCATATGAAGAGTTCGAAAAGTGTTTTGTAAATAAATTTTGGAGTGAGGCAATACAGATACAGATCAGAAATGAATTTGTAAACGGGCCGAGTTACAGGTACGGTAATGGGACTATGAGAGATTTATGCAAGGGCAAACTTTGGAAGCCTATGCACGTGAATTTTTACCAAATCTGCTAAAAATTACTGTTATTTTATTAGGAAATAATTATTCAAGTTAATTAATGAACATTTCTGAGGTTGACCGCTTGACCGCTTTTAATGTATTCGAATTTCTGCATTTCATATTCGGTTCACTCTTGCCTCTTCGCGGCTGTTTCTGCTCGCTCAAAAGCTCCTTTTCTCATACAAATAGTGATCGATCCTATGCGTGAACCTTGGCCCTTCTTTCATCCACTGACTCCTCAAACACTAGCCTTCTCCCTTCAGTGGTGCTTTTATTCGAAGTATGAGCTACGTCCTGAAACCTGGTTCATTGGGCTTATGAATACCTGACGACCTTGCAGCATGCTATTCTTATTACCGTCACTGTTGACATAAAGTTTCTAATGTTGATACGCATTTTCTAAGCCCATTCGTCGGAATTCGTGCTTCTTGCAATAAATCACTATACACTGCACCGATAAGGCGGCATTTCCCGCCGCACTCTTAATTTACGCTCCGGAAAATTTAAAAGAAATCTATTAACGTTTGTTTAACAAATGGAAATTTGATTCCAGTTACTTCACACAAATAATACCGAAGCAAATAAATTATATCCTGCAAATAACTTTAATACGAATACATCGTGCTTACCTCCTCCCTTAGAAACTGAAATACGAACGGAGGTTCAAGTTGGATCGTACAAAGATACAACTGCGTTCGCTCCGCCACTTCTCTGCTTCTACTAGGGTCGCTAACCCGTTACGTCACCCAGCTAATGTTCTTATTGTTGTTTTATGAGTGTACGGACGCTTAACGGCGAGGTTATCAACGCCTTTACAAATATTAAAAGAAACTAATATGGTTAAAAGGGCTATAAACGTTGGCACACTCACTCTCTCAGTCACTCACTCGCGTTGATCCACACACATACTCCATATCACACGCCGTGTAACAAAAGAGAACTAGTGAAAAGTACTATAGTTGGGAAGAAAACAGAGGGAAAACTACAGAGGAGCTAAAACACCAGCATAACGATAACTGACGGGCTGTCAATTTACGAAATACGTGCATGAGACAGTCACCCTATTAACACATTAAGAAAAAAGACAAATCACAAAGCCTTAAAAATCTCGCCACATTTGTTTGAACGTCACTTAAAATAGAGGGCAGATCTGTCGGGAAGTCTGCCCCTGCCCTGTGGCCCCTAAAATAAAATGTGAGCACAGTGATCTGTACGTCACAAGCACGACACATTGGAGGTCGTCGCGCCGGATCAAGTGAGTAGGACCTCATACCGTCTTCGTGGCTGAAATGAGGTACTCCACGGCCGTTTACTAGACGCAGCTTATTACCTGTCACTTCCAGCCACTCATGCTTCCATCGATGCACGACTCTGTACCGCAACAGAAAGGCGGTAGTACGCAGGGGGATGGCACACTGAAACAACTGAGGATCATGACACTCCTCAGTACCTGCTACATCTACCCTTTTGTTCCCCGCAATATCAATGCGCCCTGGTACCCAGACACCTCCTTTCCCAGCGGCTATAGTCGGAGGACTACTTTATCTGTTGGGTACAAGCGTTGCAGAGAGTGAAGGGCACTTCGAAAATTGCAACCGACAATGATTTTAGCACTTGAAGCACATCTCATCTGCTCCAGTGCCACTAAGATCGCATATAATTCCCCGTCAAAGGCAATAAAGTTTTGAGGCAGTCGGACCTTGAGGAACCGATCAGGTTGGTTCAAATGGCTCTGAGCACTATGGAACTTAACATCTGAGGTCATCCATCAGTCCATTAGAACTTAGAACTACTTAAACCTAACTAACCTAAGGACATCACACACACATCAATGCCCAAGGCAGGATTCGAACCTGCGACCGTAGCAGTCTCGCGGTTCCGGACTGAAGCGCCTAGAACCGCTTGGCCGCCGCGGCCGGCAACCGATCAGGGTAAACGACAAAGCAACCAACGGAGTCCCCCTGTCTCGATCCATCCGTAATGACAGCTATAGAGTTTTGGTGCTCAGTTAAAATCCCATAAAAACGCATTAAAAGATACGCAGGAGAGAAATCTCCCCCGCACCACAGCCTCAGCACAGAGAGTTGGTTATGTAAGTACCTAATCCCTTCATGAAGGATAGCGTCAACAACCTTCTGGTAAGAAGGGCTTGCTGTCCGTACACTGTGCACCCATAGTCTAGCCGTGAGCGCACAGAATCCCTACAAAACTAGACCTGTGGCTAAGACCCTCTACGATATTCAGTGCCTTCTGGGTTCTGGCTTTCAGGTCTCCCAGGTATGGTAAGCACGATATTTTGAAGTCACAATTAGGCCCAAAAACCTCATTGGGTCTTTAAAATGTAGAACAGTGTTCTCTTATACGTGAGTCAGGTAAAACAAAAATATGACGGGAACGATTAAAATGAGCATACTTGCCGGCAGAAAGCCGAAAACCCCATTTTGTAGCCCACTCTTCTAAACACCACACTGTAAGTTGTAACTGAAGGGTCGCTGTTGCAACCCCAGAGGAGGGACAGAAAATAGCAACATCATCCATAAACAGGGATCACTATAGAGGAATCATTACCGTAGACGTGATACTCCTTATGGCCATGGCAAAAAGGTTAGTACTTAAAATAGTGCCTTGATGAACACCATTCTCCTGTTCAAAACAATCCAACAGCACGTCACTAATTCGCGACCTAAGAAAGCGCTCAGACAGGAAGAGCCGTATGAAGATGGGGAGGCGGCGAGGAAAGTCCCATTGATGGAGTTGCACGACTAACTGACATGGCCCATGAAATAAGAACGCATGTAATTGTGGATACTGAAGTAAGCAACCGAAGTAGGCACCGAATTAATTTATCACTGGTGTAAATTTAACTTCCTCATGATGTAATGCCAAGTAACACATTTCGACGAAACTTGAACCACACATGGAATGAACTGGTACATCATAATACAAGAGAGCATCTGAAAGAATTGCACAATGGGACGAACAGAAATTTCAGTTTTTTTCGAAGTCAGTAATAGCACTGAAGTCACTGTCAATCATGATGTCACGTCAGACATTACAAAAGTTGGGACTTGGTTTTTAATATGGTGTCTGATCACCATAGCCAGTAATACATGCTCTGTAATGTACCACCATGCTGGCCATAAGGGCGGTGTTTCTGTGACAGGACTTTCAATTGCTCTATCAGGGCGACTGACAACTATTGGATGGTCTTTGGCACATTGCTACGGTACGTCACCCCTACGCAGTGCACACGCACTCAACGGAATTTAAGTCAGGAGACCGGGCAGGACACAACATTCGCCGAATATCCTCTTCTTCCAAGAGCTGCTCCACCTGCACTGTTCGATGTGGTCGCTCATTTTACCTCTTATGGATAGAAATCCTGTTAATGAAATTTATATACAAAGTTTGGAAAGGATCTTTTATACCTTTTCTTTAAGAATGTTATTTACTCCGCAGAATGGCTGAGGGCTGCACTTACTCAACATGAATAATTATCCGACTGAGATAATACTCAGTCGGATAATACTCAGTCGAGGCTGTCACGTGAGAAATGTAATGGAGTGACGTGAATGAAGTATGGTATTTCTAACGAAGGAAAGATGGGGCTCACCTACTCCGTAGCTCACAATTCCGTTAGCTGCAACGGCTGCTGCCTGCATCGTTCACTGCTGAAAAATAACAAAAATATCTCTTTCTACCTGGACTGACCTTCGCCAATCGAACTCTCACTATGCCTAGATAAAGGACTCCTATCTGCCCCTAGTCTATTAGCATGGCACACTGGTCAGATAATCAGTCCACCATGATGCCACTCAATGTTCGTTCGCAGTCGCTAACTAACACTCTGTCTGTGTTCACACAGCACATTAAGTGTTGCGGCCAACACAGTAAACAAACGCTTAATCGCGACCGACTTAATATAGAGTATCACACCGATTCGCTAGTGATAGAGGTACCCTCTCAATGAAATACTGAGCAGAGACGTTGTTCCTCGCTCTCGGCGTACATGCACGAGTGCACTCGCTCCATGATTGTCATGAAGGGGTCTATGTGGTCTGGCACCAGTGTAAAATACTCCTTGGCCATCATGGTACCCGACATTTGATCCGCTGGACCAATGGATGCCCACATGTAAGTTCCCCAGAGCATAACAGAGCCGCCTCCATCCCGCAGTAAAAGTATCAAGAGCTGTTCCCTTGAAGATGAAGGATTCACTCCCTCCCATAGGTATGACGAAGAATGCATCGAGATTCATAATATCAGGCAATGCTCTGCAACTGTGCTAGTCTCCAGTGCCGACGGTCATGTGCGCATGTCATTCGTAGATGCTGACGTCGCGGTGTTAACATTGGCACATGCATGGGTCGTCGGCCACGGAGGCCCATCTTTAGGAATGTTCGGTGCCCTGTGTGTTCAGACATACTTCTTCTCTGACCAGCATTAAAGTCTGATGTTAACTCCACCACAGTTCGTCTCCTGTCCTGTTTCACCAGTATGCTCAGCCTTTGATTCCGACATCTGTAATAGGGGTGGCCACCCTACACCACGACGTCCGGACGTGGTTTCACCTTGGTTTCGCCACAAGTTGGAGACACTCACCTCAGCATTCCTCAAACATCCGAGAAGTCGTCCAGTTTCCGAAATGATCGTTCCGAGCCTCCGAGCCCTCGGTCAAACTGAGATGGATTGCGTGCCTTTCCCGTTCTCCACACGGACAGCACACTCTGTGATACTACATGCACATTGCACGCATCTGACTCGTAATAATTCCTCCCCAGGCGGCGCTGCTATCGCCTGGGAGGATTTATATCTATAGTAGGTCGATGGTCATAATGTTACTACTGATGAGTGTAGTGTAATGACCTCGAAATCTTTGAACGCTGTACAATCACCAGTCATTGTTACCGTCACGCTTTACTCCTTCCCCAAGTGCCTCTTTTCGCGGATGCATTCAACACTGACTTCATATCTGTGGATGTTAATGCGCTACCGCATCGAACTGCGCAGGAGGAGTAGTCTTTGAACGAGAAGATTTTCGGCAAGTGGTTTGTTGAGCTGTCCGCTTCTCCAACTTAAATCCCATCGAGAACGTGTGGCTTGCATTGGGGAGTCGATTGCATCGCGTCCACAAGCACCAACAACCAGCCAAAATGTGTCAACAGCGCTGGAGGACTAATGGAACGCTGTAGCACAAGAACTCTTTACCAACTTTGTGGCTAGTTTGGAAGCACGTTGCAGACCATCCATTACCATTCGTGGTGATCAGACGCCATATTAAGAACCATGACCTGCGTTTTGCAATGACCAGGGAACCATCACTAATCGCGAAAACTTCAATGTAATTATTGTATTTGAATAAAACTGTAATTTCTCTTTGTCTCATTGTGTTTTTCTTTCAGTTACCTTCTGAACTATACTGTAGCAGTTGTTTCTAAGTATAGTCCAAGTTTTATCGAGCTATTTTACTTGGCAGCACAATATCCTGCGAAAGTTACTTTCATACTTCAGTTTTGCACACCAGTGTAATAGCTTATGGAGTAGACACTTTCCTTCTAGTTCTCCTATATTGAAGATCCAGCACCACCCATTCCGCTTGTTCCACTGAGTCCAAATCTTGCACACCTTTTTACTTGCAGTGGAACTAAACTGAGTCCTATCGCAAAAAAGTATCAAAAAATTTGCAAAGTGTATGTTTGTGTTCGAATTTTCAAATTTGATCGTATAACGGGCACAGGTTATCTGTTGATTGGGCATACATCTTTTATTGTTGGAGTCGACCTCACACAATATCTAAAACTTCTTACAGGAACAACCGATTTTCACATATTTCTGGATAAAGGCCTTGCATTCAATAGTTGTTTAGATCGAATTTTATGCGCGGAACCTAGTCCGTCTTCCATCAGTTATCCTGAATGGATGCCGCGACCGCCTCCATTCTAAATTATTCACCGTCTCTATGAGTTCGCTACATACCTGCGTGGTCAGCGTATCTACATTACACGCAGAGGACGCGAGTTCAGCTCGTGCCCCTGCGAGGGAATTTTCCTTGGCGAGAGGAGTGGAATGGGGAGAATTCACCCTCTCGATACAAAATGATTACAGAATCATATTCGCGTGGTTCTGAGAACCTGAGAGCGGAGTTTTGTATTTGATGTTCTTAGGTCCTATATTTCCTCTTCATTATTTACTGGTCTTGTTTCACTTCCTGTTATTCACAATATATTTTTTTCCATAACCCATTATGCAATTCTAAATGTTTATATGATTTACATTTTGAAGTTGCATGCCTAACAGGCTTACATTAGATTTGGCATTACGTTTTTCCGTTTCATCCTAACTGACAGTTTACTTTTGATTACAGTCTTAATTTAGCAATACATCTATGAAGAGTCATAATCGCCTTTTTTCTCATATAAAAGATCCTTTGTGGACCTATCATTTCTTTGTATTTGTAGGAGAGTCAGCGACATAATCAGTTTTCTTGTTGGCTGAAGTAAATGGAATATGTTACACATGAAGCATCAGTTCGAAATTTGTTAAGTTTTGAGGAACCATTCATCACATAATGGGATTTGAACGACTAAACGTTTACACCCCTCTGAACTTTACGCCTGTCATCAACATCAGTATTAATGTGACCGCAACAGGCACCGATGTACTCCTGTTTACTTTGATGCATGCAAACAAATAGCCTCCGAATGGCATCTCGAGAAATGTATTAACATGTTTGAAACGCACAAAGCATCAGTTCATGAAGGTTGTTGGCTAGAACATTGTACGAAAACTTACGCCTTCCCATCCCACCTCAGGCAACACTCTACTAACTGACAAGTCAAGATCCCAAGCTGTGAGCTACAGTTTGGAGTCTAACATAACGGTGAGCATTCAGCCTCCCTTAGCTAGTCATTTCTGTTGTCATGTGAAATAGCTCCTCACATTATGATTCCAGGATTTAAAGAGATGTAGGATTGGAGAATTTCTGCTTCCTATGACGTTTCACCGCGTCTTCTGCGGACACGTTGCTGTCGATCTGAGAGTCACAATCAGTAGCGAAACTCATCGCTAAACACCAAAGAATGCAACTGGATGTTCCGGTTGACTGTTTCTGAAGTCTGTGGTGCTGTGTTGTTATGTCAATGGTACAGTACGAATGGCATATCGAGATATCGACCCAGCTTCAAGAAATTTATTCCCGAAGGTTCGTGCTGATACTCTGTACGGATCTCAGCTGCTGTTACCTGTCTACTCGTCTGGGTCCAACGAAGAATTCTACGATTCTGTCTCAGTGTAGTCTATCCTGTTCGTAGACAGTTGTTCTAAGGCCATCTCGTCACCACTGGCCATGCAGTCATTGTGCTACAGGTAACTGCAATCTGTCGCTATGGTGTTCTCATGTCCCTCAAGCCAACTCTCCGACTGTACTCTCTGAAACTTTTCCGCTCATCTGTATTTGCACGTCCTCTGGGGATGCTCCGCTGTGATTTCCACCCGACAAATATGTAAGAGAAAGTGTTATACCTTATATACTTTCATATTTTCGCCTCTAGCCAGCCAGTCTTATACATATACTGTAATTATGTAATAGGCGTATTTAAACTGTTTTAGCATGTAATTATCTGAACTGTTTCTTATTTAAATTGTTTTCTTAATTAAATTGCATTGTGTATTATTGAGAAAGAGCGGGAAACCGCGCATAGATACATTTTGAGAAAGAGCGGGAAACAGCGCGCAGTAATACATCTGTAATGGTAGCAGGGATTGTCTGCACCAAAAACCATTGTTGGCGGCGAGACCGCACTTTTGTAGCATTGAGCGTTGGAAGCGAGCAGTTGCGAGTAAGATGTGAGACGAGGCAGTCGTAGCTAGCGAGACATGAGAGGAGGTCGCTGTAAGCGAGGTATGAATTAACACTTTGAAACAAGCGGTGTGCTCGCCAGCCACTCGCTATATGTAGCGCAATGCTAGTTTTTAAGAATTTTTGTAAAGAACTATGCCCCTTGTAATTGTTTGTCAAGATCGTTCTCAGAATATAGTTATGTAATTTTGATGGAAAATTAGGTATGTAGCGCAACGCTACTTTTTAAGAATTTTTGTAAAGAACTATACCCCTTGTAATTGTTTGTCAAGATCGTTCTCAGAATATAGTTAACTTCTACCAGATTAAATGCATTAAGAATTTTCTATCCCAAAATCATTCACGTAAATGCTTTACGGAATTTATTGTTATCTTAAAAGAAAAGTCTAAACTGAGCTTCAGCTTTTATCAAATCTAAATTAACTTCAACTTAAAGAATTCCAGTCACAAAGTATTATGAAACTCCACCAGCAGCTTATAATTATGTTAAAGAGAAGTAAGTATATTCATTCCACAGTTTGCTGTAGCAGTCAGATGGCGATCCAGTATAAATAATTAAAGGTAAGAATCAGTCTTAATAATTTCAGGTAACGACTGAGGGCCACGGCGACAACACATTTTATGTTTCGTCGTAATAATCAGCAGGTAGTCTTGACAGAGCAGCAGTTAAAAGATTTTAAGAGACGCAGCGTTCAGTCAGCAAGCAAACGTTCATCCAATATTAGACGGGAAGGTTTCACTTGGCGATATCCATTCAGTACGACATTTTAGTGAATCTACTGTGGATATGAATATACTGACTTTGATAATAGTGTGAATAAGTTACTGTTAAGTGGCGCAACGCATATACTAAAGTGTATAACTTTTATTCACAGGTCATCGGCAATTCTGTTTGCTTTATTGATTCGGCGTTGAAAAGTGTTTGTTCAGTGTTGAATCCGCTTTGAACAGTGATATATTTTGTTGCGTGTGATGATTATAGACAATGTCCCGCAGAATAATTACTCGTTCTCAAACTGATAAAACTGTACAAAATACTGACGAGAGATTCTTTTCTGGAATAGGCAGTAATAATACGTGTGAAAACCCTGATTCTGAAACGTTAGGTGAACAGACATTTAATAACTGTAACAATATGGAAGCATTTAACGAACAAGTAACTTCAGAAATGCCCACAGACAATGAAACGGTAGTGCAAAATAATTTGGCATTAAATGCAACAGACGGTACACAGTCACAAATTCCGCATAGTAGACATAACAGTTTCAGTAACGAAATTACTACAATGCAGTCAGACAGAGAGACTCCATTAAGCACTGATTTAGATTCAAACGGTACACAGCTACACAACCTGCGTAGCAGATCCAACAGTTCTCATGACCAAAATTCCGAAATTACGGAAAACGTGACGCAGTCACAATCATCTGAGGATGTTCAAATGAACACAGATCTACAGCCTTTAACAACGAATACAAATACACACAGAAGTCAATCCGAAACGGATCCAATAATGGCATTTTTGCTACAAATGAGACAAGACATGAATCAAAACTTTAACAGAGGGTCACAAGAATTAGAAAAAAGGTCACAAGATCTAAAAAACGAAATTAAGGCAGAACACGCACACACAGATCAGAAATTAGACAACATGTACCAAAATCTAAAACACGAAATCAAAGTAGAAATTCAAACAGTCGCTGAAAAATGTTCACAATCAACACAAGAATTACGCGACAAAATTCAAGAAATATCCGATAACCAAGCAACATTTGCAGTTAGTATACGGGAAACAATGACAGAAAACTTTGCTAAACAAAACGCTCAGATTGATGAACGTTTTAACAATCACACAGAAAACTGTTTGATAAGTCACCGTAAACTGGTGCGATCGCAGGATAAAGAACGAAAAGAATTACTACAAACAATCACTAAACAGCGTCAGGACGACAAAAAGAAAGTGTTTGCCCAGGGCAAAACATATGTAGACAATCACATACAGTCGATCTCGGAAGAAATCGAAACGGTCAAAGAAACAAATAATCAAATACAAGACAGGCTTACAGAAATCCAAACACAGACAATCGATGTGAAAACTTCTACAGACACTGAAATCCAGAATGTTAAAGATAAATTAACAGAGGACGTTCAGACACTAACTGACAAAATAGAACACATAGAAATTAACCATGACACAGAAAATTTAAAGGCAGATTTTAAGAAAGTCACCAAAAGCAACCGTAAATTACGAAACGAACTGACAGAAAAGATCAATGAACTCACTACAAGAATAGATCTTTTAGATACTAACAATGACGAGAGATCAGACGACACTGCACCAGTCCCAGTGCAACAGAACTCTAATAGTAATAACACGCCATTGACAAATATACAACAAACTATCACAGATCTAAAATCGCGTAATGATTCATTGCATCAGCAAATAAATTCTCTACAGCAAGAGATAGCGGACGCACAAGAAACCGCCGCACATAATCATTTTCAACAGAACACACACCGTTACGAAATGCCTCAGATCCATAATACATATAATGTTGGTAGACTTCAGAGAGTAAGAGATTTTACCCAGGAAGAAAGACACCCGAATCCATATTCAAGACAATACGACAACACTTACACACACAGACATGACAGTTTTGATCACAAACATTTTCTTTCAGTTAGAAAGTTTAAAACATTTAAAAACGACAGGGCGCAAATACATCCGTTGGATTTTATCCAACAGTTCAGGGGAGCACTTCCACCATCATGGCCAGTACAACATAAGTTAGAATTTATTGTCAGTTTTCTTGAAGGAGAACCAGCACGACGAATGCGACCAATTGCTAGACAATGTTTTTCCGTAGAAGCATTTGAGGAAGCATTTTTATCAGCATATTGGTCTGACACTACACAAAACAGCATCAAAGATCGGCTACTTAGTTTGCCAAACTTTGAAAATTCTACCTTTCCAACAATCACACAATTTTTCGAGTACATGGTGGAACAGAACCAGTACCTCAACGAGCCATACAGTCAATCGGCATTAATACAGCTTTGCATTTCAAAACTGCCCAGAGCTTTGAAAGTGTCATTACTGACAGGGCAACAAAAGGACAATGTATCCGCTTTTAGAGACATCTTACAACTATTAGAAGCACACCAGGCAGACTACGCATTTGTTAACAAAAATTTTTCACGACAGAACGGAAAACAAACAAACTCAGCTACTTTTGAACAAACACGATTTGGTAATAACAATCCGAGTAAACGCTTTCGCAGCGAAAATGACAACGAAAACAGGAGTAATGAAAAACATTATACTGACACGGTAAATTTATATTCAGGACAGCAACAGAATCCGAGACTTAACACGCAACCGAATAGGTCAAATTTCCATATGAATCATCGCTCAGATAATGCGACCGGGGAAGGCCATTACGCGGGTCGACCGCAAAATGAACAAAAACAAACGTTTCTACAGGGTGCAGGTGGGCTGCCGTACAGTCACAGTTATAACGACAGGAGAAAAGAAAACGAACACAGACCGCCGAGGACGTTCCACAATGACAATTTTAACGGAAATTACAACAGGGCCCAACAGCTGCGTTACCGTATGAATGTACCAGACACCAGATTTCATCCACCAGACACTGCTAATAATCAAAACGGCAGAACTGTACAGTTGATAGAACACATACTAAACTCCCAAGCTGAAAATCACATATCGGAAGAATTATGACTAGAGAAAACCTGCAATGAATCTCTTAATGTCGATACTATGAAATCACACAGAGAAAACATAACGACCGAAAATGCCATTACATTTGACGACGTGAGAGACACATTGTTACAGGAAAAACCAATCCTACAGAAAACAATATATCACCCAATAATAGAGATAAATTTAGTCGCACAATATTTTAGCGATAATTGATTCAGGTTCACCTATGTGTGTAATTAACGAAGACACATTTAACAGATGCAATAGCAATAATGATTACCCAGTATTTCCTTTAAACAGAACGAAGGTCAAGGGAGCTTTTGCAGGAAAAGGCATTGAAGTTAAAAGACAGACACAATTAACATTTGTTTTTGCAGGGGAAACGTTCCACAGTGATTGTTGGATAGTTCCGAATTTAACAACAGACATGATATTAGGAATAAATTTTCTTGTTCAGTACGATGCGAAGATTGACTTCAAATCGTCATACCTCACACTACAAAAGGAAAACAGGGAAGTGATCGTAAGATTTCAAAACACAGTATCCTCCGAAGAACAAAATATGCACAGGATCGAGATTATTACTGATTCTCAAGATAACGATTGTTATATCGCACTATACACGAACACACTTAATAATGACTTGGTAGAGGAACAGGAGTACAATATGTTCGAGACAATTACACGCAAGGTAGACAATAGTGTAGCAAAATGCGACGCAGAACGCACAGAACTTGAAAATATTCTGGTACAACACAAAGCAGTTTTTGCCAATGTTACAGGAACAATGACAGGATTTATGTACGAATTTCAGGTGAAACCACACGAGACTTTCAAATCAAAGCATTATCCAATCCCACACATACACACAGAAGCAGTTAAGAAAGAATTACGAGCAATGATCGATCAAGGAATAATAGAACCAGCAGCCAGCCAATATATAAATCCACTACACATTGTTGAAAAGAAGGATGGATCACTACGTTTAGTTTTAGATTCACGTCAAGTTAATAAAATAATCATTACAGAAACCGACCGACCACAGACGTTAGAAGAGTTACTGCAAAAATTTCATGGCACCTCCATTTATACTACACTCGACCTCAAATCAGGGTTTTGGCAAATCCAACTACACCCAAATTGCCGAAAATATACGGCATTCCTTTGCTTTGGGGAATGCTATCAATTTTGTAAACTTCCGTTTGGACTAACGATTTCGTCTGCCGCCTTTATACGAGGCATGAATACTATTCTACCACAAGATCTGAAAAACAAAATTACTACATATGTCGATGACATTTTAATTGCAGCAGAAAACTGGGAACAACACAATCATACTCTTCAACAATTACTGAATACATTCGAGCAGAATGGTATAACTATAAACTTGCGTAAATCTGAATTTGGTAAAGCGTCAATAAAATTTCTAGGGCACATTATCTCACAAACAGGTATCGCACCAGACCCTGACAAATTGCAAGCACTGAAAGACATCGACGTGCCAACAAACAAAAAGGAACTTCGGAGCTTTTTAGGTCTTATCAATTATTTTAGAAAATTTATCCACTACAAAGCATTAGACACGCCCTTGCTATACCAGCTTACAAGTAAAAACACACTTTGGTCATGGAATGAAGACATTGAAACTGAATTCGAGAACTTGAAAGAAGCATTATTAAAAGCACCTTTGTTATCACACCCTGACCCAACACAAAACTTTTCCGTTGCAACAGATAGTTCAACCACAGCACTAGGAGTACATATTTTCCAAGAAATAAAGGAAGAAGATAAGACAGTCGTGAAACACATTGCTTTTGCAAGCAGGATACTTTCTCCAGCAGAGCGCAATTATTCTGTAACAGAATTAGAGACACTATGTGTAATTTACGCTTTTAAGCGATTCCGTCATTTTCTATATGGCCGACATACAACAATATATACCGATCACCGAGCAATCCAGTTTTTATTGTCAGCAAAACTTACGCACGATAGATTAAGCCGCTGGAAATTATACTTACAAGAGTTTGATTTTACCATTATACACATTCCAGGCACGCAGAATACTGTTGCCGACGCATTGTCGAGGTCCATTCACAATAAACGCATGGAGAAAGAAAATACCTTTTGCTACAACAACCATAGTATTATGTATATTAAACAAGTAGCTTTCGAAAACTTTATATCAGCAGCATTACAGGATATAGAGAGAGAACAGCAGAAAGATGAAACACTGAAAGAGATTGTAACGCTTTGGAAAGACAGAAGTAACGCTAAAGTCAGACTTCATTACACTGTACATCAAAATATACTCTTTATTCGATCATACCGAGACGGTAATAATTGGCTTTTATGCATTCCGGAAGGGATCGTAAATAAACTGATATGGTATACACATCTAAGTTATGGACACTACGGAGCGAGGAAATGCTTTCTGATTCTGCGACAAAATTGCCACTTTAATAACATGGAAAAACACATAAGAAAAGTAATAGCATCATGCAAGATATGTCAAAAAGCTAAATCATCAACAGTGTCACACATTCCACCATTGTATCCCATCATACCGGTTAAGTTAAGACACATGGCAGCAGTGGATCTTTTCGGTCCAATCCCCAGAACAAATAATGGTTATAGTTATATTTTTGTAACATTTTCTCCACTAAGGAAAGCAACAGCAAGAACAGTATCAAGAGCGTTTGTAAGAGATTTTCTATCAGTAGTAGGACGTGTACAGAAGGTTATTTCGGATAACGGTCCGCAGTTTAGGTCAGACGTATGAAAGAAAATGTTAGAAAGTAAGAACATAACACCTATTTACATATCAAGATATCACAGTTCTTCCAACCCATCAGAAAGAATAATGAAAGAGATCGGGAAGTTATGCAGAATTTATTGTCATAAAAGACATACAACATGGGATAAATATATTTTACAGTTTCAAGAAGTGATAAATGCAATACCCAATGAATCTACGATGCTATCACCAACCGTAATACTGACAAATAAAGACCCACCGAACAAAATTACCGAACTAATTACTTTTCCTAAGACGCGTAGGCTTCGACATTGTGAAATAATAGACACAGCATTAGCAAACACTAAAAGAGCTGCAGATCGGCGGAAGAAACAACAGAAGCAGGTAAGTCGACTACAGAAGTACGAGATTGGCGACAAAGTACTGATTCGCACTCATTTTCTTTCCAACAAAGGTAAGCACAGATGCCGTAAATTCGAACTTCTGTATGCAGGCCCTTACAGAGTTCGTAATATTCCACACGCTAATGTATTGCATGTGGAAACGCTACGTAAGAAGAAATCATTAGGGAATCATCATGTATCCAACGTGAAACATTTCTTGACTTAAATTTTTGCATTTCAGCTGACGAAAGGACGGCGTGACACGTAAGTATGCAACAATGGTAGTTTCAGCGCGCTTCAGTAACAAACAAAGCCGCGACACGCAGCGGGCCGCTAATATTTCACCGTACCTTAAAGAACACAGCAGTACTTAATGATGCTACGCCAGCCAAGACAAATAAAAACACGAGAAACATTTCCTAACTTAAAGAGAACATGCAGACAACGACACGACGTATGAATTTGTGCACTGAGAGCTCATAAATGAAAGAAATTTTTTTTATAACGTGACATAATTACTTAAGAAAATGTCGATTTTTGCAATAGCTAAACTGATAATATAGATCGTTCATTAATCAATTATTTTAGTGGTAACATTAACATGTACTCTTTATTCCAGAATGCAGCATTGTTGTCACACGTCATCAAAATGAAACGTAGTTTTAGTTAGAATAAGGATGTGAATCTTTAGGTCACGCAGATAGCTGACGCTAATTGTCATTACAGAAATTTTATAGGTCATGCCGGGAGCTGACGTGATTTTGCAGCAGTTAATATTATGATAAAGTGTTTTATAGGTCATGCCAGGAGCGGACGAGAAGTACCAGAAGATGTTTATTGAAGTCATGCCGTGCACTGACGATAATTAATACTGAATGTTTTATAATAAGTCATGCCGTGCGCTGACGTTAATTAATGCTGAATGTTTATAACAGGTTATGCAGAGAGTTGACACAGATGCAAAAGAAGAATGTGTATGTTATGTTAGTATATAAGAAATGTATAATGTTAAGAAATAATTTTGCTAGCATGTGACACATTGCAACACTATGGATGGGGACCACACATTACAATGTCTAACCAGAATAATGTTTACCTTAATTTTCAGCTGCAGAAGAATACTTTAAATAATTTTATGACAGTAATTTTATTGTATATTATGACCTGACATTTGACGACTCATAACTGACGACTACACCCCTGAATGGAAGATAAAATTTTAGGACAGTAAGTCAAGAAATGCATTGTCAACAAAATTTATAATTAATGATGTAAGAAACTAAGATATGTAAATACAGAATAAGTAATAATGTACTTGTCTATAACAAATCTGTATACTATCAAATACTGAATAAGTAGGAACTTTTATGTCTTTTATATATGGGAATAATTTTCTGGAAGAATTCTTAAATTAAAACTACATATTGTTACAAATTACGACACAACATATTTTGTCATAGGGAAAATTATTTGGTAGTCAAATTATGGTACCAACAATGTCCGTGAACCCATTGCCAAAACAATTTTACCCGTACCTTAATTCCTGTGCATCCCCATGGTTATTGAGCACAGAATCAGTGAATTGTGAAACACGTGACTTCAACCAATGATGTTCTCGACGAGGTGTTTGCATACCTAGATGCACACCACAGCCCGATGTATGTCAATTGGTGCCTGCATACCTAGATACACACCACAGTATGATGTACGACAATAGGTGTTTGCATACCAAGATGCACACCACCAACCTTAATGGACCATTGGAGATGGAACTTAATCCTGATGTGGCTGCGGCAACTCAGGCTATTCGACGACGTACTTAGTGTTTGGGTACACTAAAACTATGGAGCAAGGCGATGATGGAACCACATGGCGAAACCTGGTGTTGTGCTATGTGAGGGAAAGGAACAGACTTTTGAGTGCATTCACAGACAGTTGCCAGTGCTTTGACCATGCTATCCAATTCCTTTTGTACCTTCCTTAATTGTGGTACTAAGAGATGCCAATTTGAATTAAATGTTTCATAATGTAAACTTTCAATTGCTTCATATGATCTGTATATTGATTTTCACATTTACTCTTATTCTTGTTGTTGAATTTAAGGGAACCAAATTTTACTTGATGTACAATTCCTACTAAAACCCTTTCTATTTACATATTCTCTTTATTAGAGATAGACTAATCATTTCGTATGACAGCATTTGTGTATACACTTTGTTCAAACTATTTTCTATAATCAAATTTTATACTTATGTTGAGTCCATATGACTCAACAACGTAGTAAAATTTTAAGAAAGCCGAGTAGCGGCATATGTAATTATGTAATAGGCGTATTTAAACTGTTTTAGCATGTAATTATCTGAGCTGTTTCTTATTTAAATTGTTTTCTTAATTAAATTGCATTGTGTATTATTGAGAAAGAGCGGGAAACCGCGCATAGATACATTTTGAGAAAGAGCGGGAAACAGCGCGCAGTAATACATCTGTAATGGTAGCAGGGATTGTCTGCACCAAAAACCATTGTTGGCGGCGAGACCGCACTTTTGTAGCATTGAGCGTTGGAAGCGAGCAGTTGCGAGTAAGATGTGAGACGAGGCAGTCGTAGCTAGCGAGACATGAGAGGAGGTCGCTGTAAGCGAGGTATGAATTAACACTTTGAAACAAGCGGTGTGCTCGCCAGCCACTCGCTATATGTAGCGCAATGCTAGTTTTTAAGAATTTTTGTAAAGAACTATGCCCCTTGTAATTGTTTGTCAAGATCGTTCTCAGAATATAGTTATGTAATTTTGATGGAAAATTAGGTATGTAGCGCAACGCTACTTTTTAAGAATTTTTGTAAAGAACTATACCCCTTGTAATTGTTTGTCAAGATCGTTCTCAGAATATAGTTAACTTCTACCAGATTAAATGCATTAAGAATTTTCTATCCCAAAATCATTCACGTAAATGCTTTACGGAATTTATTGTTATCTTAAAAGAAAAGTCTAAACTGAGCTTCAGCTTTTATCAAATCTAAATTAACTTCAACTTAAAGAATTCCAGTCACAAAGTATTATGAAACTCCACCAGCAGCTTATAATTATGTTAAAGAGAAGTAAGTATATTCATTCCACAGTTTGCTGTAGCAGTCAGATGGCGATCCAGTATAAATAATTAAAGGTAAGAATCAGTCTTAATAATTTCAGGTAACGACTGAGGGCCACGGCGACAACACATTTTATGTTTCGTCGTAATAATCAGCAGGTAGTCTTGACAGAGCAGCAGTTAAAAGATTTTAAGAGACGCAGCGTTCAGTCAGCAAGCAAACGTTCATCCAATATTAGACGGGAAGGTTTCAATACTCTTATACTACGGAAGTAAAGGGAACTTCACAGCAAACATAAACAAAGCCAAAGCCTTGCAGACAAATAAAAATTACACGAAGCGAAATGTACTGTGAGGAGGGCTATGCGAGTGGCGTTCAACGAATTCGAAAGTAATGTTCCATGTACTGATTTGGCAGAAAATCCTAAGAAATTTTGGTCTTACGTCAAAGCGGTAGATGAATCAAAAGAAAATGTCCAGACACTCTGTGACCAAAATGGAACTGAAACAGAGGATAACAGACTAAAGGCTGTTTCACAGAGAAAGACTGCACTGTAGTTCCTTCTCTAGATTGTCGCACAGATGGCAAAATGGTAGATATCGAAATAGATGACAGAGGGATAGAAAAACAATTAAAATCGCTCAAAAGAGGAAAGGCCGCTGGACCTGATGGGATACCAGTTCGATTTTACACAGAGTACACAAAGGAACTTGCCCTTGCCCCCCTTCTTGCAGCGGTGTACCGTAGGTCTCTAGAAGAGCGAAGCGTTCCAAAGGATTGGAAAAGGGCACAGGTCATCCTCGTTTTCAAGAAGGGACGTTGAACAGATGTGCAGAACTGTACACCTATATCTCTAATGTCGATCAGATGTAGAATGTTGGAATATTTCTTATGTTCGAGTATAATGACTTTTCTGGAGACTAGAAATCTACTCTGTAGGAATCAGCATGGGTTTCGAAAAAGACGATCGTGTGAAACCCAGCTCGCACTATTCGTCCACGAGGCTCAGAGGGCCATAGACAAGGGTTTCCAGGTAGATGCCGTGTTTCTTGACTTCCACAAGGCGTTCGATACAGTTCCCCACAGTCGTTTAATGAACAAAGTAAGAGCATATGGTTCTATAAGACCAATTGTGTGATTGGATTGAAGAGTTCCTAGATAACAGAACGCAGCATGTCATTCTCAATGGAGGAAAGTCTTCCGAAGCAAGAGTGATTTCAGGTGTGCCGCAGGAGAGTGTCGTAGGGCCGTGGCTATTCACAATTTATATAAATGACCTTGTGGATAACATCGGAAGTTCGCTGAGGCTTTTTGCGGATGATACTGTAGTATATCGAGATGCTGCGACAATGGAAAATTGTACTGAAATGCAGGAGGATGTGCAACGAATTGACGCATGGTGCAGGGAAAAGCAATTCGATCTCAATGTAGACAAGTGTAATGTGCTGCGAATACATAGAAAGAAAGATCCTTTATCATTTAGTTACAATATAGCAGGTCAGCAACTGGAAGCAGTTAATTCCATGAATTATCTGGGAGTAGGCATTAGGAGTGATTTAAAATAGAATGACCATATAACGGAGAGCAGCGCGGGGATGATAGATAATCTAGAGTGGAAGATTCTACAAGAGAGACGCTCAGTAGCTCAGTACGGACTTTTGTTGAAGTTTCTTGAACATACCTTCACCGAGGAGTCAAGCAGTATATTGCTCCCTCCTACGTATATCTCGCCCCCGAGACTGGAATAGAAGGGAGAACCGATAGAGGTACTCAAGGTACACTCCGCCACACAAAGTCAGGTTTCTTGCGGAGTATGGATGTAGATGTAGATGTAGATTCCATGGCTTTTTGTGTGCTGCCATTTTTTATACATATGTATATTCAAAAAGAACTGGCGAACACTTTGAGAGGTGATAGAATTTACCGAAACAACAAAAATAAGTCCAGTAAACATGGGTCCGGAAATGCATACTTTCTGCCAATAACCAACGTGTGTACCCCCCACCCCCACCTTCCACCATCACCTTCCGCCCCCCCCCCCTTCCCGTTCCAGTGGTACTGAAATGTTTGAGTCAGTTGTTCGCGTACATTGCGACGAAAATGAAAGTATGCTGGCGTACCACCATGCATGCATTTGTATTCGTTGCTGCAATGGCACATTCTCCAGTGTGGTATGAAATACATTAAAGAGAAAGTCCAGATAACGCGCCCCCGTTAACCTTTGTGGTAGAATGTACGGCCCTATTAATGCATCGACAAGAGCGCTTGCCCATACTTCGACCAAGAATCGGTGTTGCTGCCCCTTCTGAATTTCTTGGGGACTTACATCTGTCCTTAATGCTGGTTATGGAAATTCATAACACCATCTCTTGTGAACCCTGCCTCATCGGTAAATAAAATCTTGGAACAGCAGATCTGCAGCACACTTCTGCAAAAGCCATTGATACAACACAACCGCCGTCTGGCATGATGATCCTGTAGCCTCAGGACCTGAACGCGGTTTAGATGATATGGGTACAGCAATTGTTCATGAAGTACCACCCATATAAGTGAGTGTGACACGCCTTCTGCTGCTGCTAATCGTGGCACACTGGTCCCAGGGGTTTCTTTCACCTAACGTAGCACACGCACCTTCATGTTAGGCGTGCCGCTTGTGCGGGGCCCTCCACTGTCAGTCTTCCGAGGTGCAACGATACCTGTGTCCCTCAGACGCTGGAAATGTCAGCCGAACAACTTATGAGAGGGTACTCTGCGCTGTGGATATTTTTCTGCGTTGAGAGCACGGGCACGCAGGCTGTGTTCCTTTGCCATCAGAAAATCATATTCGCCATTTCACTTATCGAATAGTAGGCTTCCACTACTAACAAGTGATGGGAGAGAGAAAATCTAAATGTACGACATCATTTGTTTGCACAAACAGCGCAATAATAGTAGACACATAAGTCAATCGCGTTTGGAAGAAGGTAAAACACCGCGATACGCACCCAGCGTTGACAGTACTGTGCAGTAAGGCACACAAACATGATGAAAACTAACGTAGCTTACGGCTCGAACCACGCTGCTGACTGCTAACCATCTAATGGTAGGTAGAGTACAGTGAGTAACACATCATAATACCATGCTGACACATATGACGAAGCGCCAATGCAACGCCTGAATGAGCGTTTCTGGACCGATGTTTATTGGACACATTTTTCTTGTTTCGATGACTACTACCACCTCCCGAAGTATTCAACACCATTTTTGAACACCCTAAATATAACCGAAAAGTAGGGTCTCTCCAAATGTGAAAAAATAATCGAGGGTGCAACATGGACCTGTACCTAGGAACATATATTGTACTGAATCTTGTCGTTCCTGTATTTAATAGCCTATCTCTTACATTATTACTCTACTACACACCAATAGCCAGTAAGTGAAATCTGTTTAAGAAGAAGTAGAGGGTGAGCACAAAGTCTTGCCCTGATTATAAAAAATTATAACAGAATAACCGTTTGATAATATGAGTTCCATTTTATGCCCTTACATGGATTAGTGTTACTAGTTGTTGTGATCAATAGGTGGCGCTAGTGCCCCACAAAACGGACGCGGTCTGTTAGGTCTCGTTAGTTGCTGTCGAAATGGCGTCGAAGCAGGGGAAAGCTGGATGTGTGAAATCGCTCATCAGCGTTCAGCGTAAATTTCGGGCTTCTTATGGACGCAGCCCTCCTGACGTTAAATCAATAAAGCTGTGGCATGCAATGTTTAACGAAACAGTCAGCGTTCAAGATCGTCCTCGAAGCGGGAGGCCTCGTGTGAGTGATGCAACTATTGATCGTGTTCGGCAATGGTTTCAACGGTGTCCGCCTAAATCAACTCGTCAAGCATCACGTAGCTAATTCCGCAAGCAAGTGTGGTGCAGATTCTTCATGAAACGCTTACGTTGCATGCCTACAAAGCGCAAAACGTGCAGGCCTTGAAACAGAATGATTTGCTGACACGTGCTGAATCTGCAACTGAGATTCTCAACAGGGTTTATGGCGCTAACGATGACTTAAATCGCATACCCTTTACCGATGAATCCACCTTTCATGTCAATGGAATGGTAAATAGGCATAATGTCCGTATATGGGGTTCAGAGTCTCCACATGCTACTGTACGGTTACAGCGAGACATCGAAAAAGTGAATGTTTGGTGCGGCATCATGCATAAAAAGGTTTTTGGACGGTTTTTCATCGCGGAAAAATCCGTTGCCGGTAACATTTACTTAGACGTTTTGCAACAGTTCAATTCCCCACCACAGTTAGAAGAATATCAACCATCGATACTTTTCCAGGAAGATGGAGCCTCCCCCCCCCCCCTTCCGTACTGGGATTTAATAATGTGTGATTTCCTGGATGAAACATTTCTCGATCGGTGGATTGGAAGGAACGGTCCAACACCCTGGCCACCCCGCTCTCCAGACATTACGCATCTTGACTTTTCTTCTGGGGCTATATCAAGGACAGAGTCTTCGTCACACAAGTTGCTGACGCCGTAAGTGGTCTTAAAAAAGACTAGTAACGGCATCAAAAGTAAATTATTATGTCAAACGGTTATTCTGTAATAAATTGTTATAATCAGGGCAAGACTTCGTGTTCACACTGTACAATAGCAACCCAATATATCGCGGTCCGCTATACCCCGCATTCGGATGTAACGCGGTATGAGGTATCTCCCCTAAAAGAAGATATCATGTATTAATGGTTTTTCCATTCTCAGTAGTTTTTATTGAAAAAATCGCATTATACACTGCGTGTAGCCTTTTGCTATATAATAAACTGATGCATCCTCCAACCTCTCTAAATAATAATTAAAACACTGGACGTAAATTAAACTCAATCTCTGGTTTGGCTTATCAACGTATCAATATCGCTGCTGGACGGAAGTTTCCAGTATGTATCTCACTGTTAACATTGTGACGCAGTCAACAAAGTGACTATGCAACAGTGCTTGGCAACAATCGAAATGAGAACAACCATAATGCAGATCATAAATTTTTCATTCATTGTTTAGATATCTGTGTTCTTATTATGATGTCACAGCAACGGAATGCGCATTCTGTAAGAGATAAACTAAAAATTATTGATTTTGTGAACAATGGTGAAACTAAAGCAAGTTTATCACGTGGGTGTGGTGTACCTGAAGGAACAATCAGGAGACGGGTGAAAAAGACAGAACAAATCTAGAAGTTCTTGAAACACAATTGAAGTACTGTAGGAATGTACGTGTCTTTAATGCAGTGGTTTCCATTGCCTTCTGCATGGAATGTCAGAAACTTGAACGCGGTAGGGAAACTAGAAAATCTGAAAAGGGAAATGCAAAGGCTCAAACTAGATATAGTAGGGGTCAGTGAAGTGGAAGGAAGACAAGGATTTCTGGTCAGATGAGTATCGGGTAATATCAACAGCAGCAGAAAATGGTATGACAGGTGTAGGAAGGTAGGGCAGAGGGTGTGTTACTGTGAACAGTTTAGTGACCAGGTTGTTCTAATCAGGATCGACAGCAGACCAACACCGACAACGATAGTTCAGGTATACATGTCGACGTCGCAAGCTGAAGATGAACAGATAGAGAAAGTGTATGAGGATATTGAAAGGGCAATGCAGTATGTAACGGGGGCCAAAAATCTAATAGTCACGGGCGACTGGAATGCAGTTGTTGGGGAAGGAGTAGAAGAAAAGATTACAGGAGAATATGGGCTTGGGACAAGGAATGAAAGAGGAGACAGACTAATTGAGTTCTGTAACGAGTTTCAGCTAGTAATAGCGAATACCCTGTTCAAGAATCACAAGAGGAGGAGGTATACTTGGAAAAGGCCGGGAGGTACGGGAAGATTTCAATTAGATTACATCATGGTCAGACAGAGATTCCGAAATCAGATACTGGATTGTAAGGCGTACCCAGGAGCAGATATAGACTCAGATCACAATATAGTAGTGATGAAGAGTAGGCTGAAGTTCAAGACATTAGTCAGGAAAAATCAATACGCTAAGAAGTGGGATACGGAAGTTGTGAGGAATGACGAGATACGTTTGAAGTTCTCTAACGCTATAGATACAGCAATAAGGAATAGCGCAGTAGGCAGTACAGTTGAAGAGGTATGGACATCTCTAAAAAGGGCCATCACAGAAGTTGGGAAGGAAAACATATATACAAAGAAGGTAGCTGCGAAGAAACCATGGGTAACAGAAGAAATACTTCAGTTAATTAATGAAAGGAGGAAGTACAAACATGTTCCGGGGAAATCAGGAATACAGAAATACAAGTCGCTGAGGAATGAAATAAATAGGAAGTGCAGGGAAGCTAAGACGAAATGGCTGCAGGAAAAATGTGAAGACATCGAAAAACATATGATTGTTGGAAGGACAGACTCAGCATACAGGAAAGTCAAAACAACCTTTGGTGACATTAAAAGCAACGGTGGTAACATTAAGAGTGCAACGGGAATTCCACTGTTAAATGCAGAGGAGAGAGCAGATAGGTGGAAAGAATACATTGAAAGCCTCTATGAGGGTGAAGATTTGTCTGATGTGGTAGAAAAAGAAACAGGAGTCGATTTAGAAGAGATAGGGAATCCAGTAATAGAATCGAAATTTAAGAGAGCTTTGGAGGACTTACGGTCAAATAAGGCAGAAGGGATAGATAACATTCCATCAGAATTTCTAAAATCATTAGGGGAAGTGGCAACAAAACGACTATTCACGTTGGTGTGTAGAATATATGAGTCTGGCGACATACCATCTGACTTTCGGAAAAGGATCATCCACACAATTCCAAAGATGGCAAGAGCTGACAAGTGCGAGAATTATCGCACAATCAGCTTAACAGCTCATGCATCGAAGCTGCTTACAAGAATAATGTACAGAAGAATGGAAAAGGAAATTGAGAATGCGCTAGGTGACGATCAGTTTGGCTTTAGGAAAAGTAAAGGCACGAGAGAGGCAATTCTGACTTTACGGCTAATAATGGAAGCAAGGCTAAAGAAAAATCAAGACACGTTCATAGGATTTGTCGACCTGGAAAAACCGTTCGATAATATAAAATGGTGCCAGCTGTTCGAGATATTAAAAAAAGTAGGGGTAAGCTATAGGGAGAGACTGGTCATATACAATATGTACAACAACCAAGAGGGAATAATAAGAGTGGACGATCAAGAACGAAGTGCTCGTATTAAGAAGGGTGTAAGACAAGGCTGTAGCCTTTTGCCCCTACTCTTCAATATGTACATCGAGGAAGCAATGATGGAAATAAAAGAAAGGTTCAGGAGTGGAATTAAAATACAAGGTGAAAGGATATCAATGATACGATTCGCTGATGACATTGCTATCCTGATTGAAACTGAAGAAGAATTAAATGATCTGCTGAACGGAATGAACAGTCTAATGAGTGCACAGTATGGTTTGAGAGTAAATCGGAGAAAGACGAAGGTAATGAGAAGTAGAAGAAATGAGAACAGCGAGAAACTTAACATCAGAATTGATGGTCAGGAATTCAATGAAGTTAAGGAATTCTGCTACCTAGGCAGTAAAATAACCAATGACGTACGGAGCAAGGAAGACATCAAAAGCAGAATCGCTATGGCAAAAAAGGCATTTCTGGCCAAGAGAAGTCTACTAATATCAAATACCGGCCTTAATTTGAGGAAGAAATTTCTGAGGATGTACGTCTGGAGTACAGCATTGTATGGTAGTGAAACATGGACTGTGGAAAAACCAGAACAGAAGAGAATCGAAGCATTTGAGATGTGGTGCTATAGACGAATGTTGAAAATTAGGTGGACTGATAAGGTCAGGAATGAGGAGGTTCTACGCAGAATCGGAGAGGAAAGGTTAGCACAGGAAAGGAGTTCGTGGCGGGCCGCATCAAACCAGTCAGTAGACCGATGACACAAAAAAAAAAAAAAAAAAAAAAGATTGTACAGAAAAGACAGTGAACTTGAGGAATGCCTTTATTTGAGGCTTCTCTTAAAGACAAGTGAAGCTGTGCCCCTTTCGAGGCCAATAATTAAAGCCGAAGCCGAAAAATGTCACTTTGTTTTACATGGCATCAAAGACTTTACAGCTTTTCACAGATGGGTTTCAAGATGGAAATGTCACCAAAGAATTCGCCAAACGACTACTGGAGCAAAAGCAAGGTCTTGTGGCGGTCAATCTGCTTCACAGTTTCCTAAAATTCTGCACATAGTAAAGGTACATGAAAATTTGAATAAACGAGTCTATAGCTGTAATGAAAAGGCGATTAATTATCGATTACTTCCAACCAGAACCGTCTCTATAAAAAAAATCAGGAAATACGACGGGTTATGAATAAAGACAGATTAACTCTCTTTCTCGCCACAAATTTATTTATTATTTAATAATAATAATAATAATAATAATAATAATAATAATAAAATAAATCGCCACAAAAAGTCGCGCAGCCATAAGGTGAAACCTCTTTGTATAGGTGAAAGTAAAAGCCCGAGATGTTTCAACCATGTAAACATGTTACCATTACAATCCATTTACAGTCATTCAAGTAATGCTTGGATGACATGTGACAGTTCCACTAGTTGGTTTCAAGAAGAATTTGTTCGGTCGGGGGGGAAAGCACCTACGATCACTTAAGCTGAGAGAAGATGCTCTACTAATACTCAATCACTGTGTAGCTCATCCACCTGCTGACGTGTTGCAGTCAGAAGATGGAAAAATAATAACTTTTTTGCCAAAAAACCCTACTTTATTAATTCAGCTGCTTGATTAGAGCATCATGCGAGGATTTAAGTCTCATTACCTCCGTGAACTGGTCACTTCAGTTCTAAATTCAGATGAGGAAATGGAAATGTTCTTGGAATCCGTAAATCATAAGAGTGTTGTGTATTCAGTAGATCTGGCACGGCAAAGCATCGGTCCGGTCCGCCCACTGGTAGGAACTGCTGCAACAAGTCTTCCGTTGAAGGAAATGCAACAGATGAACGCTGTAGTAACATAGATTTTAGCAGCAGTGACATCCAGTCTGCACGTGATGCAGATCTAGAAAACTTCATCCGTTGGGCAGTTGTCGACAACGAAGAACCGAATTCGGAGATTATAGATGACAAGGACATTATCGATGCTGTTCGAAATGAGAACAGTCGACGATGAGGATGATGAAGTTGAAGAGGAAATTATGTAATGTTCCCAGTACAGGTGAAATATTGGATAATATTGGCACCTGATGAGCGTAAAACATTACGCACTAAAGAAACACCACGCTGTAACAGCGTGGCGCCACAGCTCTCAGCACTTACCCACAAGTTAAATACTGTGCCGACCAGTCTAGCTGTTGGACGGTTTACGCCGTGTCAAACGTTAGTGAAGTGAAACTTTAAATGTTTATAATTGACAGACGGACCGTAAAATCTCCAAAATTCAACTGGATTAGCTATTATATTAGATTAGATTCATCAGTGCCACGCCTTCTCACAAAGCAAAGGTGGACTATCTATATTTTGCAGTTTATTCTTCTAATTAGTGATGGTAATTGTATTATAGTGTACCTCATAGTTATTCTGTTTTATAGATATTGCACCGTGAGCACGGTGTAGCTAGAGTGCTGGCAGGCCACTTCGCTTTAGGTACATACAGAGTCAACCTTAATTCCCAGAACAAACGTGGAGAGGTCGTAGGATGGACGAAGACAAGAAAAAAATCTATAGAAAACATAGGCTGCAAAGGACATACCTTAAGAGATATGAGCAATTGTTCAATAGAAGAGACATATTTCACAGTCTCTAAAATGAACAAGCGCTCATAGCTCTTGAGGTATGCACTTGGTTCATACTACAACTGTGGCTTCTGCTACCTTTACGTTGCTCACCATTTTAGGTATACACAGTAAGATAACTTAAGGATGAGATTTTAATTAACATAAAACCCTGGTATGGGAATTTTGGAACACCAATTTGTTTGCGTTCGATCAAAGTGTTCATAGTGTAAAGCTTGCCATCAGTGAACTTATACGCTCTGGCAAGAGACACGTTTTGTAGTACGGGGGTGTTCAATAAGTAATGCAACACACTTTTTTTCTGAAAGAAGGTTGGCTTGATTGAGGACTCCAATACACCATATTATTCCCCATTCTTCAGGCTACAAAATTCTTTCAATATAGTCTCCGCTGAAAGCGACGGCCTTATACCACCTTACTAAGCGTCTGTATGATCAGATGCTAACATTCTGCTAGTTGACATTAGAGACACTGTCTTGCTGCGTCAATAACCTCCTCCCATCCACGCAGAGCTTCCTGGGAAGTGCATCCTCCATTGGGCCAAACACATGGAATTCGGAAGGTATTAGATCTGGGCTGTAGGGTGGATGAGGAAGACTAGTCCAATGGAGTTTTGTGAGCCCATCTAGGGTGCGCATACTTTTGTGAGATATTTCTTTGTCACGGAGAAGGCGAGTTTAGTTTGGATTTTTTGTGGCGACGAACACGCTGGAGGTGTTTCTTCAGTTTTCCTGAGGGTAGCGCAATACACTTCGGAGCAGACAGTCGCTCCATGAGGGAGGACATCAAACAGAATAACCCGTTCCGAGACCCAGAAAATCGTTGTAATGACGACACTGGCTGAGGGCGCCGCTTTCAAATTTTACTTCGGAGGGGAAGTGGTGTGGCTCCATTCCATGGATTGCCGTTTTGTTTCAGGTTCGAAGAGCTGAACCCGTGTTTTATCGCCTGTGACGGAGTTCGACAAAATATTGCCCCTATCAGCCTCTTAATGCGCAGGCCATTCCGCACAGGTGGATTTTCGTTGCTCTTTATGGTCTTCCGTTAGGCAGCGAGGAAACGAGCTAGCACACACTTTTGAGTGCCGCAACTGGTGCTCAGGTATGTTAGCACTACCAACAGAGACGTCCACGTGAGCAGCGATTGAGATCCGTCGATCACCGCGAATGAGAGTGACCACACGTTCCAGCATTGCAGGAGCCATAGCTGTCTGCGACCGGGTGGCACGCAGGAGATATGGTTTGTTGCGATGACAGACGCCACGCCGAACGGCTCACCGTGCTTTTGTTTACTGTAAGTTCACCGTAGACATTCTGCAAGCGCCTATGAATATCTGCGACGCCCTGGTTTTCCGCTAAAAGAAATTCAATGATATCCCCTGCTTAGAGCGCACCTCCGTTAGAGAGGAAATTTTGAAGGCAGCGTATAGCGCCGCGACCTACTGAAACATTATGACAATATGTTCCACGATATCCCACAACAAAATTCCGCATTTTTTCAGCCGAAATTGGCCGATAAAAAAAAGTGTTGCAATACTTGTTGAATGCTTGTCGTATTTGGGATAACGTAGGGTTTTGCAAGGCCCTCGTCAGTAGGACAGAATAAACTGGACTTTCGAAAGTCATGTGGGAAAGCAACGAGACAGTAGCAGCGTTAGAGGGGCGTAATTTGTGCTCTGCTACGAGGCAGCGTGCTGGGACGGGAAGTCGGCAATCGGTAGTCCACAGGTGGCGACGTGCCGTCGGCCGCAGGCGCGTAATGGGCCCAGGAGGCCCGAGGTGGCGGCGGGGGAGGTCGGGGGCGGCGGCGGCGGCGGCGGCGCCGGCTCATCTTTATCGGCGGCGGCGCCTGCGGTGCGGAGGCGGCGTCGGCGGCAGCGGCGGTGCGGTCGCCGGCGTCTGCAGGGCGCGCGGCGCAGCCTCCGCCACGGCGCGCGGCCTGCGCCGGCTTGCGCCCCCGGGGCCGGTAAACCGCCCTAATTCAACCACCTGTAGCGTCCCAGGGCTGCACAACGCCCGCGCCACGCCGCGCCCAGCCACTGCCGCAGTTTTAAACGTCGGCCACACTGACCACCACCGGCCACGGCGTGGAAGTTGCGCTACTGCCGTAGCTGACGTCACTGGCACATGGCCGCAGGTGAATCTTTCTACTATGAGGTACATTCAACAAGAAACGAGCCGGGGGCTGTAAAATGAAAACAATATAGTAATAATGTCACAGAGAGACTACTAAATAGAGTGTTGATAAGATTTTCTCCATTGCAACTAGTTTAAATTTCAGTAAAATTCTGACATTGCCCTCACAGTATATATTTCCTTTAATGTCGTTTGTTGTTAGCAATATTAGCCTATTCCCCACAGTTAGCAGCTTTCACTCAGTTAATACAAGTCAGAAATCAAATCTGCATGTGGAACGCACTTCCTTGACTCTTGTGCAGAAAGGAGTGCAGTACTCTGCTGCACCCATTTTCAATAAGCTACCACAAGAACTCAAAAATCTTAGCAGTAGCCCTAACTCTTTTAAGTCTAAACTGAAGAGTTTCCTCATGGCTCACTCATTCTATTCTGTCGAGGAGCTCCTCGAAGAGCTAAAGAATTAAGCAAATTCCAGTGTTACAATGTTGATTTTCTTTATTTAAACTTAAGACTTATCGCCTGAATATGTTCTTTATATTTCATTTTATCTGTTTCTACTATCGTCTTATAATTGCATGTATTGACTCGTTCCATGACCATGGAGACTTATCCTTAACTTGCCCCCACGGAACAATAAATAAATAAATAAAAATAAATAAAATATTTGTTCTCAGGTACATGTTCGGATATCAGGAAAAAACTGTAATTTTCAAGAGTAATTTCACAAACAGCAGCAAGCATCTAAACAATTACTCCGCTATAAATAAAAAAGAACACATTTAACTTCCATTTCCGGACTGGCAGTAGTCTGAAAAGTGTACCGTAAAGCGGGGTGACTTTGAACGGCGAGGTGACTTTGAACGGCAATTTAGCATCTTTTTGAAGTAAATGCTGCACTCTAACGTGTAAATATGGAACTAAGGTCAGAGTAGTTAAATATCGCCAATAATCGCTACTTTCAGATGATATGACAGTCGATATGAAATAACGTTGTATACCAACGCCAGAAAATAAAATAATGTTCTGGAAATGTAAGTTTGTTCACAACTGCAAAAACATTTACGCATCAGAAGCATTTTCGAGTTAGAATTTGAGACGAATTTTTATGGGCAAAGTTAATACACGAATTAAGATTTACAAAAATCATAAAATGTTATATTTATTCTTTGCTGATATAAAAATATAAAATGTGAAGGCTTCTCTTTCAAGGGGTGACTTCGAACGGCACCTTCCCTATTCTTTGACACATCAGCTCTGTGGAAAATATGTTAAGCGATGTTTCCTTCAAAGAGAAGTGTACAATATTATGTTGGACA
This sequence comes from Schistocerca gregaria, assembly GCF_023897955.1. Lineage (NCBI taxonomy): Eukaryota > Metazoa > Arthropoda > Insecta > Orthoptera > Acrididae > Schistocerca > Schistocerca gregaria. The sequence goes on along the minus strand of NC_064920.1, from coordinate 813,754,624 downwards.
TGTTATCACTGATGACGAAACTACACTTCTGAGGAAACAGCATTCCAAGGTGGAATCAGATGATGTTTTCCATGTGTAGCCTAATGTTCCCATTGTGTCAGGTTTTGAGAAAGATGGCATTTGTAGGATTATAGCTAAGGTAGGTAGAAATGGATGGCTTCATTTTGACTTTGAGTTTGATGTCTATGACATCTCCTAGAGTGGACAGTCTTTCCTTACAACTTCCATTCCTGTAGAGTGTTTACAGATGTATTTCTTCAAAATCGGATAACTTTATTTTCATTACTTCTGTTAAAGTCATACAGACTGTTTTGAAAAGATTTTTTTAAAATAATTTTCTTGCTTCATAAGTAGCTCAGCACCCATTTCCATTATTAGCAAAACTAAGCCGTAATCATACGAACAGTTTCAAGTGATTAAAGAAAACACACAAAAAATATTCTAATTTTTCAAAAATCAGTTACTTTCAAAACAATATTCACATACAAAACATCATGCTATTTCATATGATAGGGGTGTCATTTAACAGAAACTGACATGAGTCCCACACAATAGGCAAATGTTTCCATGGTCAAAGTGACCCCGACCCACGGGTGAAACTGAACAGTGAAAATTTTTTTAAAAAGCTGAGTGTGGGGGATAAAAATGTGTAACGTGTTTTATCATATTCAGTAACACCTCTTGCAACTTCCCAAAAAAATTCATGTCATTATCTTGAGAAGTTTCTGTTCAGTTTACAAAATTGAATTTAAAATGTTCAAAGTCACCCCACTTTACGGTACCAAGGTACGACTCTCTCCTCTATATACGCTTTTTTTTAAAACAAATGACTGTCGTCTACTTAGCATTCGACGACTCGTCGATTGAGGAAGCATGTTAAACACAGAACAGTTATTTTCTGAGCTTCTTTGTCAGCATAGAAGTTCACTATTGGCTGACAAAAGGGGTGAAGTTTTCGTAAAGTTGATATTGTTTGTAATAGTCGGAAATAACTGAGTTACCACTATCGTCAGGGAGATGTTTATTATGCACGCTTGGATTCTTGTTCTCCTTGGCTAGACGACATTCTGATCAGCATCGTGTTCCTCCTACAGCAACTTCCATATCATGCGCTTATTCAACTTTAACATTCTGACTGTACATTTTTCACTACTTTCTCATCATCGTCAATAAACTTAATCACAACAACAGCGCACAGTCACCGCTGACAGTGGAGGCATTTTCCACGAAGACGTACCGTGTTATCTCAAGAGTAACAAGCGGCCATATTTTAAACAGGGACGTTGGGGTAAATAGCCACTTCAGCAAGTTAGTTCCTACAAAGGCTCGGTCAACGGTTCGCTTTGTCGAGTAATAAGTGCTGTCTACACTCATTGTTACCCGGATACCGGTGGGGCCTATTTTTCCAAATCAAAATACACTGAGTAACAAAAGTCATGAGACGGCGACATGCACATACACAGACAGCGGTAGTATCCCGAACACAAGGTATACAAGGGCAGTGCATTCAGGGAACTGTCATTAGGTACTTAGTTGATACACGTGAAATGGTGTCCGACGTGATTATGGCCGCAAGACAGGAATTACAGACACTGAACACGGAATGGAAGTTGGAGCAAGACGCAAAGGACGATGCACTTTGAAAATTGTGAGGGTATTCAGTATTCCGAGATCATCAACGTCAAGAGTGTCCCGAGAATACCAAATCTGAGGCATTATCCCTCACCACGGACAACACAGTAGCTAACGGCCTTCACTTAACGTGCGAGAGCAGCGCCTTTTGCTTAGAGTTGTCAGTGCTAACAGACAAGCAACACTGCGTCAGATAATCGCAGAAATCAATGTGGGACGTACGACGAACTCATCCGTTAGAACAGTGGCGCAAAATTTGGTGTAAATGGGCTATGGCAGCAGATGATCGACGCGAGTGTCTTTGCAAGCAGCACAATATCGCCTGCAGCGCCTCTCTTGAGCTGGTGATTTATCGGCGGAACCTTAGACGACTGGAAACCCGTGGCCTGGTCAGATGAATTCCAATTTCAGTTAACAAGAGCTGATGGTAGGATTCGAGTGTGTTGCAGATTCCACGACGTCATGGACCCAGTTTGTCAACTAGGCACTATGCAACCAGAATGAGATTTTCACTCTGCAGCGGAGTGTGTGCTGATAGCAAAGTTCCTGGCAGGTTAAAACTGTCTGCCGGACCGAGACTCGAACTTGGGACCTTTGCCTTTCGCCCAGGCTGTGGCTAAGCCATGTCTCCGCAATACCCTTTCCTTCAGGAGTGCTAATCCTGCAAGGTTCGCAGGAGAGCTTCTGTAAATTTTGGAAGGTAGGAGACGAGGAACTGGAGGAAGTAAAGCTGTGATTACGGGGTGTGAGTCGTTCTTGGGTAGCTCAGATGGTACAGCACTTGCCTGCAAAGGGCAAAGATCCCGAGTTCGAGTCTCGGTTCGGCACATAGTTTTAATCTGCCAGGAAGTTTCAAGGCACTGTGCAAGCTAGTGGTGGCTCCTTAATAGTGTGAGCTGTGTTTACATGGAATGCTCTGGTCCTCTGGTCCACCTGAACGATCATTGACTGGAAATGGTTATGTTTGGGTTCCTGGAGACCATTTGCAGCCATTCATGGACTATACGTTCCCAAATAACTATGGAGTTTTGTGGATGACAATACGTTATATCACCAGGCCACAACCGTTCGTGATTAATTTGAAGAATATTCTAGACAGTTCGAGCATCTGACATGAATCCCATCGAACATTTAAACACACAATCGAGAGGTCAGTTCGTGCACAAAATCTTACATTGGCAATACTTTCACAATTATGGACGGCTACAGAGGTAACATGGTCAATATTTTTGCAGGGACTTCCAACGACTTGTTGCATCCATGGCACATCTAGTTGCTGGACTATGCTGGTCAAAAGCAGGTCCGACAAGATGTTAAGCAGCATCCCATGACGTTTCTCACCTCTGTAATTGGGAAGAAGGTGTCCAGCACGCAAAATCTGTATCTCTTCTACTATAACAATCACTCCGTCTCTGTTTACCATTCTAATATACTATAGTTCGTCCTGTTCTTCACTGTTGTTTGAATTGAGCTGTCACTATCTTGTGTATACAAACAACTCTCTCTCTCTCTCTCCTCTCCTTCTTCCTTTCCAGGCGTGTATGTGCGTATTTTTTTTATTTATTTATTGGTTTATTCTTCCTACTTACCACCATCTACGTCACAAAACGAATTTACAGGGTTATGATTAATCTTCAACAACCTCTCTGCCTTGATAATTGTATCCCCATCTTCAACTGAGTGACTGTTAATAGTGACACTGAGGCAATTCCATCCCCTTCGGTGGAAGAACTCTGAGCGAACCTATCCTACTTACTTCACTTTTCATTTGTTAATTCCTGCCGTCCTCGTCACCACTGAATCTTCTCATCTTCCTTCAAACAGTACTTCTCTAACACTCAGGCGTAAGGGAGCTCAGGGAGAAACTGCTTGACATACTCCTGGAATCTAAGGAACTGTCATGTTTACGCTACATCATCGAAGTGCAGTGAGCTGATCGATTTGAATCCATGACTTCGAGACCCGACGATATGAACCGTATGAATGGAGTCTAAGAAGTGTTGTGTCAGTAAACTGAGAAGACATAAATGTTCCAGGTTGGTCAAATTTTTATTTCTCGGCGATGGCGAGAACCGTAAAGGAAGAACATGAGTGTAGTTTGTGTAATGAATGGCAAGCTGCAGATTTGTTCTTCTCTTAAAATCCATTCTTCCATTCATATGTGTGACAAAAAGTGCAGTAATCGCCCAACTGAGTTTTGACCCCAATTCCGTTGTTTTATCCTCCTGTCAGCTCCCATTTCCCAGCCGTGTCCTGTCTCAGTAATTCATCTCCATAAACAAGTAACATTTTGACCTTCACAGACGGATTTGCTTGAGTGTATCCTGACATACCAGCCTCCTCCCCCCCACTCCCCCCGCCATCCAGTTCTGTGGCCACCTCTGTTTCCACACAGAAACGAGCAAAGTCCTCCAGAGTTTCGTGTCGGCTGCTAGTGCCAGGTGTGTGCCTGACCTTTATCTGCTGACACTTAACCTTCCGTATTTCGACGTTACGGTTGCTTGGTTCGACACAAAATTTCACCTCCTACCTAGCAAAATAAGATATGACGATATCAGTCTGAAATAATATCCTACTGTCATTTAATGCATTGTAAAAGTTACTCTCTCATGGAACCAAGATTAGAAGTAGGAACAAGTTATTTAGCGACGTAGAAACAAGATTTATGGAAGAAATGTAATTCAAAGGGATTTACTCTATTGTAATGTATAGTAAACATGTGCAGTAGCTTGTCTCCCACCGGGCACCTCCCCAGGTGACGGATAGATGAACGCTTACCAGATAGCCGGCCGCTGTGAGCGAACGTTTCTAGGCGCTGCAGTCTGGAACCGCGCTGCTGCTATGGTCGCAGGTTCGAATCCTGCCTCGGACATGGATGTGTGTGATGTCCTTAGGTTAGTTAGGGTTAAGTAGTTCTAAGTCTAGGAGACTGATGACCTCAGATGTTAACTCCCATAGTGCTTAGAGCCATTTTTTAGCTTACCAGATATGGTGGGTACCGGAGAATTACAATATCCAGAGAAGATCGAAAACAGCAGCTCGTGCCTTGAAGTAAGGAGTTGGCTCTTGAGAGGCTGCAGTAACAACCCTATCACGAAATGCTTTTGTGGAGAATGTAAGCGGTTATGAACCTGGTAAACAATGTAGCAGGGAGGGTGAGAAACATGAAGACGAAGTGCATTAAGGCCTTGGCTTTTGGTACGTCGAACATACTAAGTCTTCACAAAGCAAGTGCGATAACTGAAGATGTCTCCGCATAAAAAATGAACTTTGATACTGTGGAACCAACAATATGGCTGAATGGAGGTGCCCTTACAAAGAAGAACTAAACAATTGTTTATGGTGTAAATACTTCAGGAGAACGTGAGCTTGTCACTAGTTCCACAGTAAGCACAACGTTATCCACAGTGTTAAAAAATTTCAGATAGTAGATGAGAGAATTAGCTATGTGATAACTGAATGTAAGTATCTACAAACTAATCATCTTCAATTTATTGCAACCTACAGAAGAGAAACCTTATGATGTCAAAGAAGAATTTCACAAAAGTCTTGGACAGTTCTATGACACTTTTCTCAAGAACATTATTAAAATGCTCGCTGGAGATTCTGAAGCAAATATACGACAAGAGCTCTACTGTATGCTAGCAATTGGCAAGCAATTGGCAAACACAGTGCGCACATACACAAATACCAAAGACCTCAAAGTAATATACGTTTCTACACGTAGAATTTTGATGGTTAAAGAGTATTTATTTTCCCCATAAAAATATTCAAAAGAAAATGGTGAAAAAGTGCACTCACCCGCAGATATTACACGTTTCAACCCATAAATCTCAGAATGCATGTGGAATTAGTAGAGGACTTAAGAAAAGAAATGAAAATAGTGTAAGTCCCTGTATAACTGGCCAACCAAATTTTACAACTGAGCATGACTGGAAATACTTAAGAAAAACAATATAATTTTTTGGATTCAAGAAGTAAAGCAGAAGCACCTACTTTAACGCGATTGTACTAAATCTGTACCTGACGGGAAGATAGCGAGAATAAAATTCCGACAATAGCCAAATATTTATAAGAAATTCATTGTTACCGAAAAACAAGAAACCTTTCGCACCTTAATAAGAAAGAAAGACAGAGGTTCCATCAACGAAATTTTGAATATGATAGAAAATAACAGCAGGACAGAAACCAGAGGTTGTTTCTCGAGTATGTGTAAACTGGATACAAGAAATATCAGTGATAAGCCTTGAAATTACATGAAAGATGCCAATGAAAGCATAATAACTGAACCACCCGTTATTAGAGAGATATGGAAGTGCTATTTTAAAGCGAGACTAAATAATAATGGTCACAATAATTCAAAGAATCGCTCGAATACTTACTAGTTGCGGAAACCTCTCTATAAGAAATGAAGCAAAGTGTACAGAAACTAAATGAGATGAAGCAGCTGGCAATACCCGGCTCTATCTGGAAATTAAAGAGTCTTCCTGCACTGCGTAAACTCTATAATCTGATTGTCAAGATTTGGAAAAAATAGCAATTTCCGGAAGAACGGAGAGATGTTTAATTAATCCAGTATATAAAAATTCATCTATCAACAACAACTACACGTATATCTCCAACACCTACAGGGGGTTATCATTACTCAGCTCTGCGTACAATATACTTACAACCATAATTTTCTGTGGGTTACAGCAATATCGGTAAGAAATTGCAGACTATACAGAAGTTGGTTTCAGAAGAAATATTATCAATTTACCAATCCTGATTGAAAGAAAATTTCAATACGCTCAGAATGTGCAAATGCTTTTCATAGACTTTAAGAAAGTACTCAATAGTATTAAAAGAAAGTATCAACGGATGACTGTAAAAGCATGTCGAGTTCCAGAGGAATTAAGACAGATGGTAAAATTGTGCATTCGCAATACAAATTCTAGAGTCTAAGTACAAAAAGGTCTCTTGGTATGTTTTATGTTACACTCATGTTCAGAAAAATAGAACATCTTCCACGATTAGAGACAGAATATTCATATTGATGGGACATGTACATTGGCATGTTCTGCAGAATCAATCAGCATTTGAACCATGTCGGCTCGTGGGTTCAAGGTCAACATCACAACACTATCTGTAAAATGTGCCTGCGCTTGTTGCTGTAAGCCGAAGGTAATGGATCATTGTGACTTGAGCATACGTGCCGGATGCCTCGCAGACGTACGCGCAATCCGTACTCTCAAGTAAATGAGTTTGAAAGAGGGTGTATGATTGGCATGAGAGAATGTGAGGCATCCACCCAGGAAATTGCTGATGATGTGGGACGAATTGTTTCGGCAGTGCAACGCCTGTATGCCGAATGGTTCACGGGAGACCGTAGAACACTCAGACCTCCCCCCTCCCCCCCCCCCTCCACCCACCTCATCCCCACCTCGCCGAGAAGATCGACACCTCGTCCGAATGGCATCGCAGGGCAGATCTACGTCCTCCTGGGCTCTGGCGCAACAGTGGAACAGTGTAACATCCTATACTCTCAGGCGTTGTTACGGCATCGGCTACGTGGGCGCCATCCACTTCTCCGCCTACCTTTGATGAATGTGCAGAAACATCCTAGGCGGCAGTGATGTGAGGAACGACATAACTTGGGACAGGAATGACATCAGATAGTATTTTCGAACGAATCCAGGTTTCATTTGCTTTAAAATGGTGGCCGCATTTTGGTTCCTCGCAGACAGGGGGAGGGGCGTTGCAATGACTGCATTCGCGCAAGGCATACAGCGTCAACCCAATGCCTTAACGTGTTGAATGCTATTAGGTACAACCACAAATCACAGTTGGAGCGTGTCCAGAGCACAGTGACCAGTGTGACCTACATGAATGACCCGTAGCCATACCCTTTCTGCACAACACCCCAAACGCCATTTTTCAGCAAGACAATGCACGACCGCGTGTTGCTGCTCTAACACGCGCCTTCTTTGCGTCACAGGATGTCGGCGTTTTGTCTGGTCCTTCTGCTCACCAGACTTGTCACCAATCGAAAATGAGTACGTTGTGCTGAAACGACAGGTGCAACGCCGTGACAGAAAGCCAGGCACCACACTTTGGGACCAGGTGCATGTAGCATGGATGGCTTTACCACAGGAGGCTATTGGCGCCTTATACGCATCGATGCCATCATGCATGGGACAAGTAATCAGAATCCATGGCGGACCCTGTGCTACTGTAATGTAAGAACAGAAATAAGTCAGCAGTTCATTTGAATTTTTGTTATTGCTTAAATTTAAATATAAAGTTCATTGTCATATAAACAGTGCATGTCATTGCAAATACTATAAGTCTGTATTATTTTATCCCTGGGCAATGCCGATCTTGATTACAGTATTTGCTCACAATTGACTGCTTTATACATTAATATACGAATAGAAATAAGACGTTAGACCATTTGAAGTTTGTTCTTGTAGTAATTTAATTATCTTATTTTGTGCTCTCATGTTAACGCCAGTCTGATTAAAGTATCTGCGCGTAAATCAACTTTAGTAGATGCAAAAAAAGAACAAAAAACAAAAAACAAATAAGATCTCTGAGGAAGGTAGCCCTATGTCATATATTTTTGTCAAGATCTTTGTAACAAGAAAACGTTGTATGGCACATGCTGGATGCTGGCTAAGTTTCGCTATCAGCGTAACTGCATACAGACTGTGAAAGTGTACGAAGTGATGTACTAACTGTCCATCAAATGAAAGCAGATAGATGGACACTAACACAAAAAAGCCGTCCATATTGTCGCGAAAGTACTAAACAAAAATTTAGTATCCATATCGACAGATGAACAATACTCATGACAATACACTAAAGCAAGTTCCCTCTTCTTGTCACAGAGCCAGCACGCAGCATTACGCTAGAAATACACTCCTGGAAATGGAAAAAAGAACACATTGACACCGGTGTGTCAGACCCACCATACTTGCTCCGGGCACTGCGAGAGGGCTGTACAAGCAATGATCACACGCACGGCACAGCGGACACACCGGTAACCGTGGTGTTGGCCGTCGAATGGTGCTAGCTGCGCAGCATTTGTGCACCGCCGCCGTCAGTGTCAGCCAGTTTGCCGTGGCATACGGAGCTCCATCACAGTCTTTAACACTGGTAGCATGCCGCGACAGCGTGGACGTGAACCGTATGTGCAGTTGACGGACTTTGAGCGAGGGCGTATAGTGGGCACGCGGGAGGCCGGGTGGACGTACCGCCGAATTGCTCAACACGTGGGGCGTGAGGTCTCCACAGTACATCAATGTTGTCGCCAGTGGTCGGCGGAAGGTGCACGTGCCCGTCGACCTGGGACCGGACCGCAGCGACGCACGGATGCACGCAAAGACCGTAGGATCCTACGCACTGCCGTAGGGGACCGCACCGCCACTTCCCAGCAAATTAGGGACACTGATGCTCCTGGGGTATCGGCGAGGACCATTCGCAACCGTCTCCATGAAGCTGGGCTACGGTCCCGCACACCGTTAGGCCGTCTTCCGCTCACGCCCCAACATCGTGCAGCCCGCCTCCAGTGGTGTCGCGACAGCCGTGAATGGAGGGACGAATGGAGACGTGTCGTCTTCAGCGATGAGAGTCGCTTCTGCCTTGGTGCCAATGATGGTCGTATGCGTGTTTGGCGCCGTGCAGGTGAGCGCCACAATCAGGACCGCATACGACCGAGGCACACAGGGCCAACACCCGGCATCATGGTGTTGGGAGCGATCTCCTACTCTGGCCGTACACCTCTGGTGATGGTCGAGGGTCACTGAATAGTGCACGGTACACCCAAACCGTCATCGAACCCATCGTTCTACCATTCCTAGACCGGCAAGGGAACTTGCTGGTCCAACAGGACAATGCACGTCCGCATGTATCCCGTGCCACCCAACGTGCTCTAGAAGGTGTAAGTCATCTACCCTGGCCAGCAAGATCTCCGGATCTGTCCCCCATTGAGCATGTTTGGGATTGGATGAAGCGTCGTCTCACGCAGTCTGCACGTCCAGCACGAACGCTGGTCCAACTGAGGCGCCAGGTGGAAATGGCATGGCAAGCCGTTCCACAGGACTACATCTAGCATCTCTACGATCGTCTCCATGGGAGAATAGCAGCCTGCATTGTTGCGAAAGGTGGATATACACTGTACTAGTGCCGACATTGTGCATGCTCTGTTGCCTGTGTCTATGTGACTGTGGTTCTGTCAGTGTGATCATGTGATGTATCTGACCCCAGGAATGTGCCAATAAAGTTTCCCCTTCCTGGGACAATGAATTCACGGTGTTCTTATTTCAATTTCCAGGAGTGTAGATATGTAAGTTCCGTAAAACCATCTGAAGATAAATCTGAAAAGGTTCGAAAACCGGTTCATAGAATAATAAATAACTATTCAAAAAAGTGACTGGTTTCGTTTTTATGTATTTACATTCAATTAACAGGCACAGGTTCTAAAATATCGGTAATGAATAAGTTTAATCTTATCACACTTGTCCTGACATTTGAGACTTAGACATCAACAAAATCATAAGAAGCAAAATTAAGAACCTTTGAGAAGCTAAATTTGAAAGAAGATATTTGGAGTAATTAAAATTAAGAACACATAGGAATAGAGAATATTAACAAACAAAGAAGTGGAAAACCAAATGTTCTATCCAAAATCAAAGCTAGGATACTTCGTTGGATTGGGCACGCACCTCAAGCTCCAGAACACGTACAGAACATCGTGAAAGAAGAAAACCTCTTGTAAGATCAAGGCTATGCTTCTTCGACAACGTAGGAGAAGATATGAAAATCCTAAATGTGATGAATGGGAAAATTAAATGCCAAGATAGAACTATCTGGCAAAGCATCTATGACGTCAACAGTGAAAGGCTTCCATAATTTGTGAAGCTTGCTAATAATAATGATAATAATAATTTACCAGAAACTGTTTTTTGTTAGTGGTTTCATATTTAATTCAGAAAATTTGTTTCTAGATTGTTACTGTAATCTCCTCACACAGTTTTATTGATAGGAACAAGAACAATAATCTGATGAAAGATTTATCCCCTTTAAATCTGTGAGATATGTAGTGTTTGTCCGTAATTATGCTTCAGACTTAATCTTGAAATGGAGTCATTCAAGAAGCATATTTTTTGGAACTGGTTTCTAATAATTATTATAAAATGAAATAGGTTTTTCTGGCGATAATTATAGATTTCTTTCGTTTAACGACCCGACACACTAACTCAGATGCTCGCCCTTGCTCTCTAGCCTCTACGTCAGACACGTTTCATCTGAAAAGTACATCCGGAAAAAACCACACAATGCTATAGCACCTACAGTCTCAATGCAGTGCGAAGTCTGAATTCGGCAAGGTCTCAACAGCTTGCAATTTTGGTCCATGGTAGCGGTGTAGCTGCTTCTCCAGAATTAACAATTGCTTCGCCGACGATGGACGGTTAGTCAAGGGCTGTGACCAATTACACCGTTCCATTTAAGAGAGACCGAGTCGATAAATCTCTGCACGCATTTAGGACACCAGTTTGAACCTGTAAAGCGTCTCTGAAGCTAGTAAAACATTATCAAAATTTCGTTCTTTATTAACTATATTTACAGTCGTGTTGTTCCACACCGGGCTTGTCGCCGATGTCTCTTTCAGCTGCTTGTTGGATTCTCGAAGACGTTCCAGTTCCTCGTCTCCGAATCCTGTGCAGACCCCTTGATTTCCCATCCGCAATGCGATGTTGTCGGAAGTCGTTGTGGTTGGACGATCTCCTTACTATCAGCCAGGTAGGTTTCAGCAGCCACGAGCACCTAACTGTTGAACGAGAACATCGACCCCATGCGGCCCTGCTCTAGTTTCCGCCCCGTTGTTCGGTGCTGTTAGCACTCCAGAATGTGGTGTTGTCCGTAGACAGTCAGCTTCTCCATCAGCAATGGTAGGCGGCGAACTGTACGACGTTCACCATGCGAAAACCGTCATTTCAGGTACGTCTTAAGCTGGTTTACAGAGCGTTCTGGAGTATCTAGGACGTAGATTCGCTACAGTATCGCAGTCACAGAATCGAGTGCTATCACTGTGAACGTCATCGATCCCAATGACGAGCTCCTTGAGAGCTGGTGATCTCGAGTATTTAAAGGGAGCTAACGTGAGGCTATGACGCGGTCCCCGGTTCGTAATGACCGCATATGTCCTCCTTATTCTGTTAGATTCGTTTCTCTTATACTGCTTCGTATGACGTGGATACTGTTTCTTTCGACAGCTCGTACAAACCAACGAATATGGGGATAACGTTTCCGTTGCTTTTCTTTCCCGTGCTACTTTCTGCTGAGCTCTTTCTCTCTAGGCGCTATGTTGTAATGTGTTGAGGCCTGACCCACTTGTGACACACAGCTTATTTCCTGGTCCTGTCTCTGCCTCTGATGTGACTGCATTTTGCTTGTAGCAAGGGGAATGAGTTTTAATGAAAATTTTTAATTTTAGATACCTTTCCATTCTGTGCAATAACACAAACAAAGATACAAAAATCAATGGTTTAATGCTAGAGTCACTTTTACTTTAAACACTTGTTTCACTAGTCATGTCGTCAACATGAGAAGGATTAAGACCATATCAGTTCAAGAATTTAGTTGCGTCACGCTAATCTTCAGCTATCTGGCATGCAGCGACATAGCAAGAAGGTTACATGTCACGTTACACTGGTTACGAAATCTTGGCGTTAATGTGCAGCCCTTAAAGATGTTACACACGTTTCTACACGTAGTCAGAAATGTGTTACCTGTAAATACAGCTTTCCTTTCACTGGTGCTTCAGTTGTCTATCAGGTGGATGATCACACTGTCTCCCTACGGTTTCCATTTGCTTATGTGTGTACAATAACCATTCCTGCCGATTCCGTAACCATGTATAATGCCATATAGAAGAGCTGAACAACTGTACACTTCGAGTGATAAGCATAGACTGCAGTCTTACAAAACTTTACAACAGGTCTAACCACGTCAGAGTACCCCCCTTCCCCCCCCCCCCCTCTCTTCTGCAGATTATTACAGGCATTTCCTATCACCGACCCTTGTAGTGTTCCCCTTGGTATTGGTTGGGTTGGGTTGCCCTACACTCCAATATTAACAACAAAAACTATTGTAAATAAATTTTGTTAAACTGAATGAATAATCATTTATATATTCTCATACTATACTGGCAACTTCATCGGGTAAAAAATTTGACATATCAAGATTCGACTGCGTCATTCTAGACCAACATTCCGCATCTCAAATTAATACATTAGTAGGTGGACATCCTCTACAGTTTGTGGGATCATCACAGAAATATCATATTCGAATTTCTTACACAAATTATGGTTAAACAAATGACTAATATTTCAAGACAAAAAAGAGTTATAACATTGAGCTGCTAGTCGGCATTAATTTACAGCAGCGGGGAAAGTTGAAAATTCGTGTAACACAAAGATACGAACCCAGGTCTCCTGTTCTCTAGTAATCTCTGATCACTGTGCCATCCGGGTACAAAGGTCTTCGCAACTGCACTGGATACCCTAGCACGCCTCCCATCAGACCCAAATTCTCAGCTCATCCACACACTACTGGCATAACGCCCTGTCACTCGCCATCATTACTCGCCACGTTTCTCGTCTTACATATATATATATATATATATATATATATATATATATATATATATATATATATATATATATGCGGCGTCTGCTCTTTCGGACATTTAACGTGGAAACAATGTATACAAGAAGATAGAAAACACAGCTGCAAAACCAGAGATTATTTGTTACTTGAATAAACTTGAACGGGGCTTGAATAACACAAAATATCCTCTAGAAGTAATGATAATACGTATTACAAAACAATTAAATTTGCCTCCACCTGGGCAACCCAAATGACGATGCAGGACTTTGCGATATATGGCATTCAGTCTTGAGTAGTTATGACCCAAACGACGATGTAACACTTTGAAATATACGTCATTCAGTCGTCAATAGTTATGGCATTAGCAGCGTATTGTGCAAGAAAGTATTCACTTATCTGTAATAGAAAACAGAGTAAAGTGGCTACTAGCTGCTTCTTGCTTAAATGCTGCAAGCGACCCCCAACCTTTAAGACACGAACTACTAATTTATTGCTCAACTACCCACTTTGCATCTAAGTGAGCAGTACACCAGGTACATATGTAAAGAATCCATTCATATAAGGCAGTTCACAGTACACATGAATGAATCATGGGTTTAATAACAAGAGCTGTACTTAATCAACATAAAAACCGCAGGGCTATAATCTTGCGATCACACTTTGTGGCACACGGAGGGCCTGTGCTGCGACCTGCCCATGTTTGACCAGCCTCCAGTCGCCATAGTATTCTACCCATCATAATGTCATCAATATGTGTTCACCATTAGCACGTCTGAAAATGTCTGCACACCTACTTGCTGCACTGTACTCTGACATGCACCAACACACCCATCATAATGTCATCAATATGTTTTCACCATTAGCACGTCTGAAAATGTCTGCACACCTACTTGCTGCACTGTACTCTGACATGCACCAACACACCTCTGTGTATGTGGACTGCCACCAGCGCCACCGTGCGACGACCGCAGGTCAAATGCGCCTCATGGTCATACCGGGAGCTGATTTAAACCCGCAAACCGACCACCAGAGCGCTGTTTCACCAGGTATCAGGATTATCCTTAATTTATGAGCATGAGTAGTTAAGTCCAGAAGACTGACTGCCCACTGCCCTCCTTCCCTCACCTATCAATAGCGTGTCCATGACGATGGTTTCGTCAGCCACATGTCTCGCAGCAGCCGCGCTCTGACAGCATGAACAGGGTTTACCACATAGCAAGAATAAGGTTGCTGTTCCTGGGGAATATAGCCATGCCATTCAACACAACAAATTGTTGTCTTACACTATCTGATCAGAAATGTCCGGACACCCCTAAGTAATGAGGAACTGACCAGCAGATGACTCGAGTGGCGGATCCGCTGGTATAAACGGAGATGGCCAGTATTGCATTGTCAGTAGAGAAGCAGGAACAGGAGAACGTATCGGTCAGGAGAACTCAGTGACCTCAAACGTGGACCAGTCATTGGATGTCACCTGAGAGAGGAATCCATCAGAGACCCTTCAGCTGTTTCAAAGCTGCCCAAGTCGATTTCTGCTGACGAGACTGAAGTGGAAACAACACAGTTAAACCAAGACTACGCAAAACTCATTTACGGATCGTCGAGCGCTGTGGAGAATGATAGTAAAATATCGCATGAAATCAGCTGAAGGAATCACTCTTGACGCCCAAAATGCCACCAGCAGTCCAACTAGCACAATGACTGTGCATAGGGAAATAAAAATAGTTCAGATGGGTCTGAGCACTATGGGACCTAACTGCTGAGGTCATCAGTCCCCTAGAACTTAGAACTACTTAAACCCGAGGACGTCACACACATCCATGTGCGAGGCAGGATTCGAACCTGCGACCCTAGCGGTCGCTCGATTCCCGACTGTAGCGCCTGGAACCGCTCGGTCACTCCGGCCGGAGGAGTTAAAAACTATATGATTCAAAGATCGCGTATTTCCCTCATAAGCCACACATTTTTTGAAGTCAATGCTAAGCGATGCTTGAGGTGGTCCAAAGAGCGACGCCACTATACAGTGGATGACTGTAAACGAATGATTTGGCACCACGAGTCTCGCCGTAGGCTGTAACAATTGGACAACGTTGTGTGCCATGCCTGGTGTCGAAGAACCTCTTACGATGTAGACTGAGGAGGCAAACGTCATGGGGTACCTCTCAATTTCGAATCGGACCTCCTTTCGCCCATTGCAGTGCAGCAACTCGGCGTGGCATGGACTCAAAAAATTGTTGGAAGGCCCCCTGCGGAAATACTGTGACATGCTTCTTCTACAGCTGTCCACCATTGTAAAAGTATTGCCGGTGCAGGATTATCTGTACGAACTGACCTCTCAATTGTGTCCCATACGCATCGGGCGATTAATGTGGATACGTTCGTCGTAGGTCCCACATTGATTTCTGCCGTTGTTTCACGCAGTGTGCGTCTTTGTTAGCACAGACAAGTCTACGCAAAACCAGCTGCTCTCGGACATTAAGTGAAGGGCGTCAGCCACTGTTGTCCGTGGTAAGAGGTAATGCCTAAAATTTGGTATTCGCAGCACATCCTCGATAATGTTGATCTCGGAATATCAGATACTTTCACGATTTCCAAAATGGAATGTCCAATACGTCTAGCTGCAACTACAATTCCGCGTTCAGTGCTTGTTAATCCGCGTTTGCGGCTATAATAACGTCGCAAAACGTTTCACGTAAATCACCTGAGTGTAAATGACAGCTGTGTGAATGCATTGCTGTTTTACACGTGATGTACACGATACTACCGCCATCCGTATATGTGCATTGCGATATCCCACGACTTTTGTCACCTCTCTGTATAGCAAAGTTCTGACTTGACAACTAGACACTAAAGAGTGTATGATTCTAACAAATCTGTTAATTTGGGTAATATACAACGACGAACTCAGAACTGTGTGCTGTACTTATCTGTAGAGAACATTACAGACATCATTAGAAAAAGAAGGATTTACTTATACAGGCTGATTATAAATTAATATCAGGGTTTTAACGCTTTATAATATTTATTAAATTAAACTTACAGCTATAAATGGTATGTCAAATGAAAGAGCAACTGAAACAGTTTTATCAACAACCTTATAAATGTTCAATGTTATCACCATTTGTCACATGGCACACATCAAGTCTCTAGCTCAGTTCTTCGCAAACTTTGATAGGTGTGTCCTTAGTGATTGTAGCAACTGCTGCTTCAATCCAGTTTCTTAATTCAGGGAGGTCTGCTGGTAGCCGAGGCACGTACACACGATCCTTGATGAAGCCCCAAAGGAAAAACTCGCATGGCGCTAGGTCGGGAGGGCATCCAAAGCAAGTCCCATCACTGGGCCCCTTGCAGCTTATCCAGCGCTTGGGTACAATGAAGCTCAACCAATAACGTACTTCGCTATGCCAGTGAGATGGCGCACCATCTTGCTGGAAAATGAAGTTCTCTGGATCATCTTCTTCCAACTGAGGGAAGAGCCATTGCTCTAGTGTATCAATGTAAGACTCGGTCTTTGCAGACTAGAAAATACAAAACGCTGTCTGTTCACTAGTCGCCATTTTCGCTACTACCGCTGTCTAGCGGACAGCAGCGGAAACATTGTGCACTGCGCATGCGCACTGGTGCCAAGCATAGCTGTTGGAGTTGCTCTTTCATTTGACATATCATTTATAACTGTAAGTATAATGTAATAAATATTATAAAGCGTTGAAAACCTGAAGAGGAGTTTGTGGCACAACCTGACAAGAAGAAGGGACTGGTTGGTAGGACATGTTCTGAGGCATCAGGGGGTCACAAATTTAGCATTGGAGGGAAACGTGGAGGGTAAAAATCGTAGACGGAGACCAAGAGATGAATACACTAAGCAGATTCAGAAGGATGTAAGTTGCAGTAAGTACTGGGAGATGAAGAAGCTTGCACAGGATAGAGTAGCATGGAGAGCCACATCAAACCGGTCTCAGGACTGAAGACCACAACAACAACAAAACCCTGAAATTCATTTATAAACACCCTGTATTATTGTTTAACACAAATAACATCAGGCTGTCTCTTGAAATACTTGTCTACGTTTCGTGTTTGTTTCACAGACGAGCCGACCAGTGTGGCCGCGCGGTTCTAGGCGCTTCAGTCTGGAACCGCGCGACTGCTACGGTCGCAGGTTCGAATCCTGCTTCGGGCATGAATGTGTGTGTTGTCCTTAGGTTAGTTAGGTTTAAGTAGTTCTAAGTTCTAGGGGACTGATGACCTCAGATGTTATGTCCCATAGTGCTCAGAGCCATTTGAACCATTTTTCACAGACGGTGAAAAAGTCTTGCAACATCTCATGATCAAAGGAACTTACAGTGCAGCAGAGTTTTCAGCCTAAACCAAAGAAAGAGACATGGGCAGAAGAACGAAACTGACCCCACAGAAGACCACTACAAGATTGGTGGGCTAATGATAAAACTGAAGGATGAAGGGAAAGGCGTAGCGAAGTTGAATTAATGTCTCCCATGGCTGCCCGAAGCGTAGAAGTGGTAATGAGCGTTTCACTTACGACCAGTGTGCAGCAAAACGGACAGACCGGCACAAAGGACCAAGTGACCAACAGTAACTACACATCTGGAAATGCGTGCCGGCGCTACTCAGAGAGAGACGTGGTTTGCGCCGCGCTGCGCTGCGCCACGCGTGGCGCGGCTGCCGTGGCCACCCCTGCGGCCCTGCGCCCTCCCTGGTCTGCTCCGGCCTGGCCCCGCGCGCCCTGTCTCACCTCGCCTCACCCCGCAAACCCCTCGCCGCGGGCCGCCCCCGCAGTATCCGCACGCGCCGCCGGCCTTAACCATCCCGGCCTTAATCACTCCACTTCCTGCCGCTAATTTACACCGTTAAACGTAATTTTTGCACCCAGAAAAGAGCCTACTGCTGCCAACAACATGCAGCCCGTGTAGGCGTTTCTTCCAAGCCCGAGGCCTGCTCGCTTAAGAGGCTGCAATTTGTTAGCGTTTCCTGTTGCGCGCGACGGTCGGCTTCAAATATACAGAACAACCGACGGGCTAGGAACGTAGACAGGAACTTCTGTGCGAAATGATTTCGCCCATGCTTTGTGCACTCCAAACGATGTACTATGTCTTAAGCGTGGCCCCTCTCAGTGCATCGATGGTATCTCACAAAGATGGGAAACATAGTATTTGAGCCAAAGAGATCTTCCGAACGCTCTCTTACTGCGCCGATGTAGAGAACTGAAACACATTATCGGAATACTGTCGAAACAGTTTCGCACAGATCCTCCTTGCTTTCCTGTCTGTTCCCTGTGAGATCGAAAACACCGAAGTGGCTATGTGGTTAACTCTGTGGGTAATCTTTTGCAGTCTACTGTCCATAGTGGACTCTGTCCTTCCCATATAGTTCCCTATGAGCAAACATGTCCTTTGGTAGTGAATACAATGTCCAAATTTTAGACAAATGGTTCTAAGCACTATGGAACTCAACATCTGAAGTCATCAGTCCCCAGAACTTAGAACTACTTAAACCTAACTGACCTAAGGACAGCACACGCATCCATGCCCGAGGGAGGATTCGAACCTGCGACCGTAGCGGTCACGCGGTTCCAGACTGAAGCGCCTAGAACCGCTCGGCCACACGACCGGCAGCTTTTAGACACTTTTTATCAGTCATTCTTTTTTCATTAACGTGGATTAGAAGAGGTCTCTCAATACAGTTCTGCCGTATGTATGGTGATTCATCTATAGAGTTCCTGCCGGTCTGTCTTCATTCACACGGTGATCTATAGAAGCATATTGAGCTCAGACTTCACTTTTGTTCCAGCTATCATCTTAACACAGGGAACAGAACTCTTCAAACCCCTCCTGTCTCCATTCGTTTGTATGGCCTTTCTTTCGCTATTGTGTTCCACAAACGAAGTTTGCCAACTATTATCGATGGCAGACTGATGTACAGACACCGAACTGACAAGTCTGCATGCTCAGACAACTCCATGGATGCATATGGCTCAGGGCTCTGAGAAGCTTCAGTGCTAGGGTAAATTTTTTACCTTTGCCGTGAAGTATTGGATACTGCGAGTAATAACGGATCGCACCGACATTTTTGTGTCTCGGCCAAAAATTTTTTATCCGTTCCCTGCAGTGCTGCGATACTACGAGTAATAACGGATCCCACCGACATTTTTTTGTTTCGGGCAAATAAACCAAACCTGTCGTTTATGTGCAGACGCACAACTTGCTAAAACGTAGCTACAGTTGGTTACTGGCGTATCGCAGCTAACAGTATTTTATGCGGTACAGCTTAGTATGAGTCAACAGGTAAGGTATTATGTTCAGAAGGACCAGTGTTCAAGTGATTCCCATAATTTCCCTACATTTCTTTGCCAGTTTCCTTCCTCATAAAGTTTTAAAAAACCTGGGTTCTACATTGTCGCGAAATATCTTGAGGGCGTCGTTGTTCTTTTATGCACTGAATACGATATACAGTTTTTAAACTTGTAATCAGATGTTACTTATAGTCAGCTACACCATTGCGTTCAAAATTCCGCATAGCTCCTCAAAATAATTTTCTCATTCCAGATTTATGCCATTGTAATAAAGGTGTCAAAGGAAATTCGCGTACCACAAATACGTAATAACCCATAGAAACAATGTCATTAAAATCGTCAACGTAACCACAGACCAAAATTTTACTTCAACAAACAGTATAAAATCAACAAGCTCTTTTCTGGGAAAACACTATTTTGCCGCCCATTTCCATCAACATTTCTCACTAAGACTTCACATGTTTTCGAAATAATAATACTTACCAGCTGAATATAATCTCATGATCTTATAAAACCAAACCATGTTGTAAAACCAAAATTTTGTTTGAAAATGGTACAAAAATTTCCCAAAAACAGTTATATTCTTATTAAGTATTTCAACAGACGTAAATAAACTTTATTTCAAAAGAAAAGAAAGTTTTCCACATATATAACCACATTTTATCCATGTAAACTTTCTGAAATTCATACAGAGCAACAGTCCAAAACTCAACAAATGTTAGTCCATTTCAAGATGCCGGATTAGATAGAAAAGTAGCGCAGAAGAGAGGTAGGAAGGGCGAAGCAGACACAAAGCAGTTTAGAAAAGAAATGGCAGAACCACAGAAATTATTCGATTCCCATTTAATATCAGTTGATAAAAAGGTGGACGAGATGAGAAAAACACTAGAAAGTAGCATGTCCAGGCTTGTCCAGGTGGAGTCGAATTTGAAAAAAGAAGAGGAAACAAACACCTCACTTTCCCAGAGAATGTTGTCTGCAGAGGACACTAACGCTGCCATACGTCAATGAGTGGGGACTGTGGATGGAATTAACAGCTTAATGCATGCACTGGAGGAGTGAACAGTATGTCAGGTCACGGAACCGGTTCAATTCGCGGAGACTGAGAACTTTTCCTAGCTAAAATAAGAGCTAAAAATGTTAAGGAGAGAGATTTAGGGACACCGAGTGGCTGCACCATTCATATCGGTAGCAGAGGGTAGGGTGGGGATAATAATGTAGGACATATTTGTGAGAATTCGGAGCATACTGACGCTTCGTCAGTACAAGAAAGAGATCCAGGGTTACGTGAGGTAAAAGAAAATACTAGATTCAAGATTTATCATCAATGAGACAGTTTTATCTGCTACAAAACAATGTGTTGTTCGCCACAGGAATCAAAACGGTTCATCATGGGCGGTATGTGTTTCCAAGGAGCTGATCAATAAACTGATCTGGTATCCCCACCTAACCTATGCACGCTTTCGTCCGGGAAACTAACCAAGCTGTCTTCCTTTTCTCCATTGACCACAGAAAATTATGCGATTACTTAGCTGTCGACCTCATAGAAAGCAGTACTGCGATATTGGAATGTTTTTTGCCTACAGTATGCCGCAAATTATGTCGTGGGGTAGTTGCTGAACCGCTTAGAGGTTTTTTCAGACGACAGCTTTCCGTTACAGAGAACTGAGAGATCTGCAACATTATTTGTGTTGGGAGTTTTGTTTTCCTGTGTGGTACACAATTTATATTGCTGAAATGTGTTGTCTAACTTATACTATGCCACTGTTTCAGAACTTGCCATGTATAGCGCACATCTCACTAATATCATCACATGGACAGATATAACGGACAGGAACTGGAAGATAGTCAAACTTAAATTTTTTGGGGGAGCGAGATTTGATTAAGATTGATTGACAGGTTTCTCTGTATTAGATTTGCACTTAATTTTTTCTGTGGAAGCCATGTTTGGTTTCGTCTTGAATTTTGATGAAGTAAATTAAGAAGAATACACCAGGCTAAAACTCTTTTATTAAATTTTTCGCTTGTTCATTGAGATTCATTCTAAGTGTTCACTCACGAGAGAGATTTCATTTTGAGATCAGTGCATTTACGTTGCGTCATTCTGCACTCTGATTAACGCAGTAAATTCTAAAAACAAACTGATAGACATTTTCTAGTGTAAAGGACGTCACACACTACATCAGAAGAAATTGGTTAATAGATTCTCATGAACCAATAATTTCACAACATGGGGTGCTGATGCAAGTTCTATAAAGATACATATACGTTGTATCATTTTATGTAAACGAATAACATTATTATTGTAATCAAGTTATCCTGATCTTGGAAAACATTATTTGGTGATATCTGATCATTATTTGTAAAGAAAAGTAGTTTTAAGTTGAATTTCGCTTCCATTTTGCGTAAAATATTTAACTGGGATGTTATGAATTGTGTATCGTGTATTTGAGATTGGTGAGCATTGGTCTACCAAATATTCATGTGAGATACAAAGCTTACTTAATGTAACACACTTTTTTTCTTTATTGATTCAAGTTAGACTACGCTTCAAATATCAAACGTACATTAATATTACGTTTACATCATATGGAACGGAGATACCTGATTTTACCTGTGTACAAGCTTCAGGTATCATATTTACTCACACATGATAATGTTATTATAAATCAAAGAGGCACCAAGATGCTTTGCATTTTACACATTCTAATTGAGGACTGTTAGGAGTTGTTTAGTGACACTGGTTGTTGTTTGAGCTAGTTTATGGGATGCTTAAACCAGGTGACAAATGAGGACTGCAATCTAGGGAATTTTTATTCTTTTTGAAACAGAGGAGGAGGGATGAAGTGACATGACTTTCACACTTCGCTGTGCGATGTAGTTTCATTGTCCATCACTGTTTCACGATTATTTCATTGAGTGTGCAGGACCGGTTTTATGTCGAAGACGTGATATCCTCCCCACGGAGGTGCGCTCCCAGTGTAGTCTCAGTTCCTGTTTGCTTGCAGGAAGGGGACAGTGGGTCCCATTAGGAAGGGCGAGCCTCACCACGGCGTTGGACGGTTTTCACGCAAGCCGGGTTGCGGCCTGCTCCGTGCTTTTGTTAGCAGAGCCAGTGCCTGCCTTCACTCAGGGCAAATGATCCTATGGCGCCACTGTTATCACAAGACAATAACTGAGCATGATATTTTTGCCTTTTCTGCACGCACGTCAAATGGTGGCAAGCTATGGCACCGTCCGATCAGTGTGGGAAAGTCGGTTGTCTTCACTCTAAAATTTTGGTACATCAAGTCGAATGAGTCATTCTCATCACCAAGCTTGGTGTGAAGTGGGTGACCATTCTATTCCAGATCTCTGCTCCAAAGCAGTACCGATCTTGCGTTTGTCGCTGTGTTTCTTGTGCACAAAGAGTGGCAAAATTTTGCTGTGTTCCTCTGTTTTCTTTTTTTTTTTCTCCCTAAAATAAGGGATATTCCTGTTCATCTCACTGGCAACAACATTGAGTCATCTCTCCAAGGTGAGATACTTTAAAGTGGACAGTTCAGGGTTTTGACTCACGACTCTAGGAGAGGCGTCTAGTGGTTGCCGTCTGATGCTGGTCGCCACACAGTAGCTGAGTTTTGGGAAAATGCAGTAGCGCTACCCGCATTCTTAGCATCCCGCTACTTACTTACTTCGCCACGCAACTTCTATTGGATTACTGTGTGGCCTTCTTTCTTCTCGGTAACTTCGAATTTGCGACCTAGATCTCATTGTGTTTTCTGTGTGCAGTCTCCCATACAGTGTTAGCACCATTTTGTAATTCCTTTATTTGGGCTTCTAGAGCAATTTCCTCTGTGGTAACTTTTATACGATTTTCGTTAAACGCAATTAAATATCGGTCACTCTCAGTCTTCACTTAGATTTCAAGATCCGTTACTTTCTGTAGTGTATCCACCTATATAACCTATTAATGTGTGTGTTCTATTATTGTATTTAATGCTAAGGCACGAATCATTCTTAGATTTTACTGACAAAAAAATGTAGCGTGGGATCATGAATAATTATTGAAATTACTTAGATGAATCCATGCTCAAAAACAGTTAATCATTATAGGCTATATACATCTACAAAAAAGTATTTCATCATTTGCAATACGTAAGAACCAACTTGTGATTTAATTACGTCTTGGTGCAGGCCAAGTCCGTGTCCTATTGCACGTAACATAAATCGTCCGAATATATCGTTAAGCACTTTGAAATTGTTAGTTTCCTATAGATGATGGATGGAAGATATAATATCGCCGATTTCCTGCGTCGCCTGTGGGAAGAACTGGATAACAATTACGATAATTTGGAACTGGCGCTTAATGGCGACTAATTGTCGCCGTCCAGCGATGTTCAGCTTGCTACAGGCAGGGCGCCTGAAATTCTTTTTAAAACGATGGGGCAAGCAAACGGGATGTGTGGTACAGGTTGCAGTTAAAACTAACAACAGCAATACTTCAGATATACATTGGAGCTCACTGCTCAAATAATAAAACATGTACACAGCTCATTATGTAGCTGGCGCACAATGGCGTCCTATCCGAACGAGAACGAGAAAGAGAATGACTGGCGCTTTTTGTTTCACGCAGATACCAAAAAGAACAAAAATAATAATCATAGTTATGTTACAGATGATAGATTTTCTATGTAATCGCATTATTCCTTGACTTTCAGTACAGTTTATTTTATATAAGACAAATATAATGGCTCAATATCGTGGAAAAGTACTTAAGAACTTATAGTTTGCCTAATCTGGGCCATGGGACGTCATATTTCCTACAACTTTTCCATGATTGGGCAACACACTAATAACAACCTACATTATTTCTAAGCTGTTGATCTCACCGTGATGGTATTTTCGTTGTGCACGGGGCTAACTCGATGATCAGTTACTTAATAATTCAGCGCAGGGAACGAGCACTGCACTAGCTCGTCTTGTATCATTACAAAAGTGTTTATTAACCAAAGACTTCCGCTTGGTCTACGACTTGTCTTTGTGTTGTTTCATGATATTACTGCTTACAAACTTCAAGACAGAGATCGCAACTTACGACATGTACATTTATAGCAGTTTTAGATTTAGGAACAGATTTTAACAAACTTAACTAAAAGACGAGGTTTGTAATTCTCTGGTTATCAGTGATAAAATACGGGGAGCTGAAGCTTTTCTGTAACTCGTACAGAAACCAGGTGACATTTATGACTCTGGAGGGACATGGCAGGAGCAGATAACTTTTTTCAGTCTATTTCCCCAATACTTAATCCGTTCATAGAACAGTCCTTAAAGGATACTGAGGAGAAATTTGGAAAAGAGAATTAAATTTACGGGGGAGGAATACGTATTTCCAATTTGGCAACGTGTTTATATTTATACTGGTATTACAAAATTAATGAACGTTTCTGTACTTGGCTTGACAATTTGCTGTGATGACAGCGTCAGTACTTTGACTTTTTAAAATTTTTTCCTCTCTCTCAAAACCCTAACGTTGTATCCTTTTGCGCCACTCGTCAGCTACAACCGGCAACCACTCTTGTCGAGGAGAAGTACGTGCAATCTCGTACTGGTTTTATACGTGACGGGCATTCTCTGACCAACCTTTCAATATTTAAAAGTTCCGGGTAGTGACGATGCTGTTATAGTTACCTGTATACTTGGGAACCAAGTACAGCGTAAGCAAGGAGGATTTTTTTTAACTTATCTTCATGTTTTAATATTTGTATGTAAAAATAAGAATGTACACATTAATATTTATGAGAAAGCAATCTAAGGTCTGGTGACTACTACAATATTGCTTAATGCACAGCATCCAAATTTCAGGTTGTGAAAAAAATGTAAATAATAGAAACTTCAAATTCGTAAAAGTTTTAAAAATTTGTGACCTTGGGAAAACAGACGTTTGACTGCACGAGAGAGAAGTAGATTGGCGGCCGTGTGACAGATAACGGTTTGTGTCCCTCACTCGGCGGCGTCCATTCATATCGCGATTTTGCTCGCATCACGACATGCGGTGCAATTTCGCAGAGCAATGAAGCCGATCGCTGCTGCGGTATCGAACTGGCGGCTGTCATTACGCCCATTCTCGAAGCGGATCGGCTGCAAGATAAAACGGCACCGCCTCCATTTTCTGTAGGCATTAACCATGTCGACGCTTTGCCGCAATCTTCGTTGCGAATTTCCCGTCACCTAGTAGAGTGCTCATTTTACATTTTTTCCCTTTTTCGCGACTACGAGAAGCATTCAGCCATTGCAAAGCATTTTCACAAAAATAAATGTGTACGGAATAGCGTGATATCCGTGGTATAATGGTCAGTACTGGATAGCCTGTACTGAACACCGCTACCTTTGTTGCATTTCTGCACTTGCACGATACTGGCTGCTCCGTCTTTACATATGCCAGTTTAGCACGATACGACACATCGAGTACATTAACAGACTCATGCCCTTTGAGTGAAATAAAGCTGTGCCCATTGCTGTATCCATCTTGTTAGCAAATTGTTCCGGTTCATACCCAACCAAACCCGGTGTTTTCAGAAAGATGCTGAGTATAAACGTACAAGTATCCCAAAAGCAGCTGTTTTCGTTGATTATCGGATAATTCACAGTATCCTGATGTTATGTGGTGTGGATGCGATAAATTCTTGGTAGGTTTCAGGAGGTACGTAGCCATAGATGTCTGCGCCCAGGTCACATAACTCCTGTAAAATACGCACCGGAAAATAGTGGATGCTTTGACCCTGATAGCGGCCCACATGCGTTCCACCGAGTTCACATCATCAACGTCAGTGCAGTGTCAATCATCTAGCCGGAAAACGCGATCGTAGTCAGTCAAGCCATTACATATCAAGCGATGCAAGTAGCTCACAGTAGAGTTCACATGGCCAATGGTGTGACGATGCCTTCGATTGCTACCACATATCCCACAGACATTCAGCTGAATTCCCTATCTCTCAGTAGTGACCCTACCAGCCTTCGTCCATACCGAATGGTATGTTCAGTGCTGCCATTCATCTGGATGACGGCGCTGGACACGACCATGCACCCAGTGTAACAAGAAGACTCATGAATGAGATTTTCACTCTGCAGCGGTGTGTGCGCTGATATGAAACTTCCCGGCAGGTTAAAACTGTGTGCCGGACCGAGACTCGAACTTGGGACCTTTGCCTTTCGCGGGCAAGTGCTTTACAAGCTGAGCACGACTCACGCCCCGTCCTCACAACTTGGTAGAGCACTTGCCCGCGAAAGGCGACGGTCCCGAGTTCGAGTCTCGGTCTGGCACACAGTTTTAATCTGCCAGGAGTTTCAAGAAGACTCATAATTCCGACTAAGAGACTTGGTCCACTGTCAGTTATCCCGTGTCCACAGCAATCATAATTGGCAATGTCTTTGAGTCAACATGGGACATACTAGATCGTCTGCTGCAGGGTCCAGTTTTCAGGAGTGTACACTGGACGGTGGGCTGCGAAGCACCGGTCCTTCCATCAGCGTTGTGTTGTCGTCAGATCTGCCACAGAGTGCTGTCTATCCTCGTTTTCAGAATGGCCAGTCCTCTGGCCACTGTGTTCTGTGATGTCTTGTCGCCTACCCGCAGTGTCATCGTCCTTCAACCATTTTCCACAAATAGTTACACAGCTTTGCAAAAACAGACATAATGTCTTATGGGACAACAGCAATCAGTGAAATTATAATGTTACTCAAAAACCGTCTTGATTTCACATGCTACGTAGCATGTGAAAACTGCTGGATTTGGACGGGTTACTCTTGTAACTGAAATGTCAGATCTGAAGATGGTTCTGAATGAACCGAAACCGGTCATATGAATAAAAATATTTGCAATCAAGACGGTTTTTAAGTAACATTATAGTTGCACAGCAACACACGAACAACTGAACAGATCTTCCGTTTGCAAGGAGTTCTTTACCAGGCGCCAGTTTTAACAATCTTACCTTTATCAAAGGCAGTCATTTCCCCACTTGCAGCCTATATATTTGCTGGGATGATTCCTCATTCGTTTCTGCTCCGTTTATATATTTATCTTACTGCGTCATATGCTCGTAATGTCAACAGGTGTCATTCAGTCTCACTCTGGATAGTGGTCATAAGTGGTAGGGCAACTGGTCTAGGAGGACGTTTTGCTAGTATGGGTTGCCTACATCAGGGTCAAGCATACATTCAGGGCCAAACCTGTTGTTCTCTTTTGACTGACAGGTCCCTAACCTATAGTTCTGCTTAGTCGATTATGAGCCCCTGGGGATAATCCGTCCTTTTGACTGACAGGTCGTCAATATATTGTTTGGTTAAGTGGTTTTTCCAAGAAACCATCACCCATCCTCCTCCCTCTCCTTCTCCCCCATCCCTCTGTGAAGTCCCCTCACCGATACAAGCACAGTTTTGATATCAGTTTGGTTCAATAATTAATTAAATCGATCAATTAATTAACGCCTCACATCTTGGAATCCCCAGAACTCCCCCTCACCTCCAACATCTGGAAATTGGTGAGAAAAAGACTCAGTCGGAAGACCATTTGGTGGGAAATCTATTGAAGTGTGTGAAATATTGTTTATTTATTTAACTAAAGACTTTGTCAAGAAATCGATTGCAGGTGTCAAGAAATCGATTGTAGGGTATGGAATACTGTTAAAAAAATTAGACAACGTGTGGAATTTTGTTTATGTAAACAATTTTTGTGATACAAGGTCGTGTTTGGAATATAGTTTATTTATTTAGTTGAAGAATTTGTCAGGAAACTGACTGCAGTGTATGGAATACTGTTTATTTAAACAATTTACAGGAAACAAGGTGGTGTATGGAATATAGTTTATTTAAAGAATTTGTCAGGAAATCGATTGCAGTATGAAATAATGAAACAACTGTGGTGCCTTTTTTATTTCGATCGCCCATGGAAACGCTGAGCAGGCGTAAATTATATTTGCTGCCAGAGTCAGGAATGATACGACTCTTACTTTTTATTTTCTTCACTTTTCGAAGCACACTGCTGCCTAAACACAGATCGAAAATCAGCACAATCACATATCTAAAAGTTCATGACATATTTCGCAACCCGCCGCCAGTTTCTGCATGTGGAAAAGTTACTAGAATCCCAGTGGCAAACTATTTTGTACAGATCAAGAAACATACAGCAGTCATATTGCACTATCAGTTAAACGCTGCAAAAGGGGTCTATAGATGATGAATGGAATTAAGTGCGGTATAGCTGCCACGATTTGGGATCTCACGTGCATGTGTCTATCGTCAGGGCACTGCCACAAAGGTCAAAACCGCGCCATTCCCTAATGACATACCGCGTTACTAAATACCATCGTCCACGGACCATCAAACAATGCATCAAGTGGTGGCGGCATTCTGTTGATCGGGAAATTCCAAACTCCCTTCCTGTCTCTTCTTTCTCAACAGGCCACTCTCTGTTTGTCTGTGTGAACCAACGTCCTGTAACATGCCTCTGCTGTGCTGCTGCCACCGAAAGTGAAGGATGCAGCCGACGTTGGAGGTTCTGCAGATGCCGACAGTGAAAACCTTTGTGTCGTACCATAGCAGTAGCCTCAGAATGCAGTGCTCGTATTGGCTAGTGCTGGAGACAAAGGGGAAGCTGACGCAATTTCGATATCAAAATAGAGTGAAATAAGCCATGTGCACTTACGTATGAAATCAACTGTTTAACAATTTACAGGAGTAAATAGATCGCTTGAAATACTCACCTTCACCTTACGATTATCCTTCTTCGAAAAAGAGTATCACACACAAACATTATGAAAAGCAAGAAATGGAACTTCCACAACAAGTGGATCCGAGGTCTTTGACAGCACAAACACCCTCCTCCACTGTAATGTCTATTAAACATATCTGATGAAAAAAAACTCTTACCGATCACACACACTAGCGATCTCTAGGCCCGTGACGTTCATCGTCTACAGAGTAGAATTCGTCCACACTGGCTGGAAGAGAGACCGACACCTGCACAGGGCATGCCTGTCTGTAGCGAATGAATGCGTGCATGCATGCAGTACAAGTATCTGAATCAATAAATTGATCAATCTGGAATTTGATATCGCGATTCGGTTTTTAAAAGTGCTACAGAATTTCTCCTCCCCCCATGAACCATGGACCTTGATGTTGGTGGGGAGGCTTGCGTGCCTCAGCGATACAGATAGCCGTACCGTAGGTGCAACCACAAAGCAGGGGTATCTGTTGAGAGACCAGACAAACGTGTGCTTCCTGAAGAGGAGCAGCAGCCTTTTCAGTAGTTGCAGGGGAAACAGTCTGGATGATTGACTGATCTGGCCTTGTAACAATAACCAGAACGGCCTTGCGGTGCTGGTACTGCGAACGGCTGAAAGCAAGGGGAAACTACAGCCGTAATTTTTCCCGAGGACATGCAGCTTTACTGTATGATTAAATGATGATGGCGTCCTCTTGGGTAAAATATTCCAGAGGTAAAATAGTCCCCCATTCGGATCTCCGGGCGGGGACTACTCAAGAGGATGTCGTTATCAGGAGAAAGAAAACTGGCGTTCTACGGATCGGAGCGTGGAATGTCAGATCCCTTAATCCGGCAGGTAGGTTAGAAAACATAAAAAGGGAAATGGATAGGTTAAAGTTAGATATAGTGGGAATTAGTGAAGTTCGGTGGCAGGAGGAACAAGACTTCTGGTCAGGTGACTGCAGGGTTATAAACACAAAATCAAATAGGGGTAATGCAGGAGTAGGTTTAATAATGAATAGGAAAATAGAAATGCGGGTAAGCTACTACAAACAGCATAGTGAACGCATTATTGTGGCTAAGATAGATACGAAGCCCACACCTACTACAATAGTACAAGTTCATATGCTATCTAGCTCTGCAGATGACGAAGAAATTGAAGAAATGTATGATCGAATAGAAGATGTTATTCAAATAGCGAAGAGAGATGAAAATTTAATAATCATGGGTGACTGGAATTCGGTAGTAGGAAAAGGGAGAGAAGGAAACGTGGTAGGTGATTATGGAACAATTGACAGGAATGGGGGCAAGAAATACAGTAGAAGAAGAATGGGTAGCTTTGAGGGATGAAGTAGTGAAGGCATCCGAGGATCAAGTAGGTAAAAAGACGAAGGCTACTAGATATCCTTGGGTAACAGAAGAAATATTGAATTTAATTGATGAAAGGAGAAAATACAATAAATCAGTAAATGAAGTAAGCAAAAAGGAATACAGACGACTCAAAAATGAGATCGACAAGAAGTGCAAAATGGCTAAGCAGGGATGGCTAGAGGACAAATATAAGGATGTAGAGGCTTATCTTATTAGAGGTAAGATAGATACTGCCTACAGGAAAATTAAAGAGACCTTTGGAGATAAGAGAACCACGTGTATGAACATCAAGAGGTCAGATGGAAACCCAGTTCTAAGCAAAGAAGGGAAAGCAGAAAGGTGGAAGGAGTATACATCTACATCTACATGACTACTCTGCAATTCACATTTAAGTGCTTGGCAGAGGGTTCATCGAACCACAATCATACTATCTCTCTACTATTCCACTCCCGAACAGCGACCGGTAAAAACGAACACCTAAACCTTTCTGTTCGAGCTCTGATTTCTCTTATTTTATTTTGATGATCATTCCTACCTATGTAGGTTGGGCTCAACAAAATATTTTCGCATTCGGAAGAGAAAGTTGGTGACTGAAATTTCGTAAAAAGGTCTCGCCGCGACGAAAAACGTCTATGCTGTAATGACTTCCATCCCAACTCGTGTATCATATCTGCCACACTCTCTCCCCTATAACGCGATAATACAAAACGAGCTGCCCTTTTTTGCACCCTTTCGATGTCCTCCGTCAATCCCACCTGGTAAGGATCCCACACCGCGCAGCAATATTCTAACAGAGGACGAACGAGTGTAGTGTAAGCTGTCTCTTTAGTGGACTTGTTGCATCTTCTAAGTGTCCTGCCAATGAAACGCAACCTTTGGCTCGCCTTCCCGACAATATTATCTATGTGGTCCTTCCAACTGAAGTTGTTCGTAATTTTAACACCCAGGTACTTAGTTGAATTGACAGCCTTGAGTATTGTACTATTCATCGAGTAATCGAATTCCAACGGATTTCTTTTGGAGTATATAGAGGGTCTATACAAGGGCGATGTACTTGAGGACAATATTATGGAAATGGAAGAGGATGTAGATGAATATGAAATGGGAGATACGATACTGCGTATAGAGTTTGACAGAGCACTGGAACACCTGAGTCGAAACAAGGTCCCCGGAGTAGACAACATTCCATTGGAACTACTGACGGCCTTGGGAGAGCCAGTCCTGACAAAACTCTACCATCTGGTGAGCAAGATGTATGAGACAGGCGAAATACCCTCAGACTTCAAGAAGAATATAATAATTCCAATTCCAAAGTAAGCAGGTGTTAACAGATGTGAAAATTACCGAACTATCAGTTTAATAAGTCACAGCTGCAAAATACTAACGCGAATCCTTTATAGACGAATGGAAAAACTAGTATAAGCCGACCTCGGGGAAGATCAATTTGGATTCCGTAGAAATGTTGGAACACGTGAGGCAATACTGACCCTACGACTTATCTTAGAAGCTAGATTAAGGAAGGGCAAACTTACGTTTCTAGCATTTGTAGACTTAGAGAAAGCTTTTGACAATGTTGACTGGAATACTCTATTTGAAATTCTGAAGGTGGCAGGGGTAAAATACAGGGAGCGAAAGGCTATTTACAATTTGTACAGAAACCAGATGGCAGTTATAAGAGTCGAGGGGCATGAAAGGGAAGCAGTTGTTGGGAAGGGAGTGAGACAGGGTTGTAGCCTCTCCCCGATGCTATGCAATCTGTATGTTGAACAAGCAGTAAAGGAAACAAAAGAAAAATTTGGAGTAGGTATTAAAATCCATGGAAAAGAAATAAAAATTTTGAGGTTCGCCGATGACATCGTAATTCTGTCAGAGACAGCAAAGGACTTGGAAGAGCAGTTGAACCGAGTGGGTAGTGTCTTGAATGGACGTTATAAGATGAACATCAACAAAAGCAAAACGAGGATAATGGAATGTAGTCGAATTAAATCAGGTGATGCTGAGGGAATTAGACTAGGAAATGAGACACTTAAAGTAGTAAAGGAGTTTTGCTATTTGGGGTGCAGAATAACTGATGATGGTCGAAATAGAGAGGATATAAAATGTAGACTGGCAAGAGAAATTTGTCAACATTAAGTATAGATTTAAGTGTCAGGAAGTCATTTCTGAAAGTATTTGTATGGAGTGTAGCCATGTATGGAAGTGAAACGTGGACGATAAATAGTTTGGACAAGAAGAGAATAGAAGCTTTCGAAATGTGGTGCTACAGAAGAATGCTGAAGATTAGATGGGTAGATCACATAACTAATGAGGAAGTATTGAATCGGATTGGGGAGAAGAGAAGTTTGTAGCACAACTTGTCCAGAAGAAGGGATCGGTTGGTAGGACATGTTCTGAGGCATCAAGGGATGACCAATTTAGTATTGGAGGGCAGCGTAGAGGGTAAAAATCGTAGAGGAAGACCAAGAGATGACTACACTAAGCAGATTGAGAAGGATGTGGGTTGCAGTGGGTTCTGGGAGATGAAGAAGCTTGCACAGGATAGAGTAGCATGGAGAGCTGCATCAAACCAGTCTCAGGACTGAAGACCACAACAAGAACAACAACAACAACAACAACAGAATTTCTAACTTGGTTCTCTCTGCTACATTCTAAGGAGGTGAAAGAAGGAGAAGGAAGGATCAATTGTGTGATACAATAGAGACAACAGCTAATATCACTGCAATACGGAGTTAGCTGCGAAGTATTGAGAAGCACTAAACATGACGCAGTTAAGCCACGAACTACTCAGTAGCAGTAGATGTCATTGCCAGATGTCGGAGATCGCTGAAACATTTGCACCTTCCGCGAGCTCATGTCCCGAGGTCCACTTGCGGCGTGCTAGTCCTCTCATACGCCACCAAAGCCAACGCCAAGTGGTCGATGAAAATCACCGCTGGAATCCCAGCCGCAGTGCTGGACGCCCACACGTGTGTGCCAGAGGGCACCACATCCAGCTGTGGATGGTATCCGGCGATGACTGGAGTGGCAGGAATTTGAATGTTATCAAAAAGTCAATTTTTATTTTGTATTCGTCGCCATTTTCATGTATTCACTGAGTATAAGGGACAAGTTTGGAGCAATATACATTTATAAAAAAAAACGAATTTCGCTTAAAATCTAATGTATAATGTACAAGCCCATGTACAGAAATCTGCCTTGTAGGTATTAAACTGATTTCTGGTGACTGTGTATGAAAATATTGCTAATTATTGGAAATAAATTATTTTCTTCTTTCTTTTCTTCAGCTTAGTTTACTCCATACAGATGTCTTTCATGGTGTAGGATAGTTCTTGTTTTATTCTATAGTACGAAACGTAACATTTTCTTTGCATTATTAATATTGCTACATGACTCTCTGTTATTCGAGAACGCAAACACGCCACGTATGTTGGACCTCCTTGTAATGCTTTTGTGAAATGTGCTCTGTGAAACCAATGGTAATATGCAGCGCTGTTGTACGAACGGCGATGCGGGAGCCATTATCTCTAGGCCTAGTTAGCAGCCGAACACTCTCACTGAGTGAGTGGCGTGCGCGCGTGTCTTGTGTAATCGTGCAGCGCAGAAGCACAAGACAATCCACGACCGCGATTTTATTTATCGGTCACTGTATAAGCTAAATTTCAACATGGGCATTACGAAACAAAATGTTAAGAGTGTAAATAATTCCAGCTTCACTTGAGCACTACGGACAGCAGTTACTACGCTTAAGCGAATGGACTGTGACTGTCATGATGAGAACCGAACTGATACGCACGTTAATGAGTTGCATGGACTAATGCATTCTGAACTTATCTTGTATGTAACTTAATGCGCTGCTGCCCGCACCAAAACATTAACTGTAGTCGTAGCGGGCTTAAAACTGTTATGTGTACCACTGTTTTCCGCCAGATCTGTGTCTTCGTGATAATGATTGCTAAAAGTGGAAGTACTGTAACTTCGCGATGGGTGAATAAAAGTGCACTGCATACTGTTTTAAAACCATGTTCTGGACGTTAGGCACAGAAACCTTTGTGTAAAGAATGTGCACATACGAATGTGGATTTATACAGCTGCTCTGTGACCGAAGGAATACATGTATGATAATATTGCCACCTAGAGAATCGTGTTCCAAGCACAGATCTGTTGTAATTTCATGGCAGATGGAGCTACAGTAATTACGCCGCTAACATCGCCGAGCTGCTGCCCAAGTTACAACGCATCGTCTGCAAAAAGGTAAGTTGCAACACCAAGCGCCCCCACCCCCTTGTCCTAAACTTTTCTCCATATTTCCTTATTTGCTTTCCTTAGAAACAAATTTAGAAAAAAATGATGCCACACGATCATTTCATTTTTTAGTGGCTGCGGAAGTGTGTATGGCTTTGCGTTCTCCAGAATGTCAGTCTGGTTTCTATTAGATTTTCGGGCTCTGAGTACGATTGCTGCATTCATTCGATTGCTTATTGTCATCTTGTAACATCCTCAGTTTCCATTCCATTTCACATAGTTGTCCTGGCAGTCCAGTGTTTGAATCCATGAACTCTGTTTCCACTACCTGACCTCAGTCTCCTAATCTTACTTGGACACCAGCTGTGCAATCTAATTATTGCAGAGAAAATACGCTGGATGAGCATCTGAAGACACCGAACAGCTACTATCTATGGTCGGAATAACAGAGCGGCAGTGACTTTTGGGTGGTGGTTTTTACCAGGAGAATGACTAATTAACAAACAGTGGACAGAACACAATTTAACCTGCTCAGAGATATACTCATAAAGCTGCGCTACTTGGAGACGCAGAGACAAAAGCCACCGGCCGTCAACCAACTCATACTTTTGACACCATATCAGTCACCTCTACCCTCGTGCACCACCAGTTCTATCATATGGTGATAGTGGTTGATTTCCACACCCCTTACATAGATAATTACTAGTTTTTGTCTAGACCCGATGAAATCGGGTCTGAGTCGTTTATATTGATTTTCATACGCAAATGAAAAAAATTAATTCTTCTTAATTTCTATCCGCATTATTCTGGTGCCCAACCTGGGTTATGATACAGCAACAGTAGCGACTGTTAAATCATTTTGGTGTCATTTCATATCATGTGGATACCCCACCATTTTTACAACATTTTGGGACCCAGAACGCGACTCTTTCGTTCCATCTATATACTCCATTACAACATTTTGGTGCCAATATAAGGTCACTTCATTCCATTTGCGTGTTCCATTACTGAATTTTCGGATTCTATCAATGCTCTATGTTATTTGATTTAATATTTACTGCTGTATTCAACTTCTCATTGTATGCCAGACGTGATCTATGGGTGACAAATCAGAGCAATGTACAGGCCTATCATGGAGACGTACATTCCTGAAGGCATTTATGGTGTGATCTGTAGTGTGATGTCTGGCATTATCCTGTTGGAATACGCCATTTGCGATCCAGGTTTGCTGCTTCGAAAATATCACCTACTGTCATTAAAGAAAATTCGCAGTCGTTGATTCTAAAATAGATCTTTTCGTCCCTGTTGATTGCATCATTTTTTTTTAATGATCGGATTGGTTCAAAGCAACTGTCCTCATATCTGTAGATGACAGTAAAATAACGAATCAACAAGTGCTTTACTGGATACATAATGTTATCATACAATACCATTACCAAACGTCAAATGAACCGGCTCATGACGCGTATTTTAACATTTATGATGAGTTACTGAAGTGATGATTGTTGCACATGGATGACCAAGGCTATAGGGGAGAGAAACTGGGCGCGGAACATCTCTAAAAGGCTAGGCGCAAATTGAGACGCTTATTTTTGTAATTTCACAGATACAAATGGGACCGCACAAACTTCGACACGACGCGACTGGGACGCGACACGCGCCTGCTCCAGGTCGCGCGGCGTTGTGGCTGAGGCACAGTTCCTCTCGCCGCGCGTAGCGCGTGCCGCGCTAGCGGAAAGGTAGCCCAGCCATATGCTCACATCTGAACGGCGCATTTGAGCAGTGATAGTATTGCTCATACGATAAATTTTGCCTTGTTGTTGTTGTTGTGGTCTTCTGTCCTGAGACTGGTTTGATGCAGCTCTCCTTGCTACTCCATCCTGTGCAAGCTTCTTCATCTCCTAGTACCTACTGCAACCTACATCCTTCTGAATCTGTTTAGTGTATTCATCTCTTGGTCTCCCTCTACGATTTTTACCCTCTACGCTGCCCTCCAACCTCCAACACTAAACTGGCGATCCCCCGATTTCTCAGAACATGTCCTATCAACCGATCCCTTCTTCTAGTCAAGTTGTGCTACAAGCTCCTCTTCTCCCCCATCCTATTCAACATCTCCTCATTAATTATGTGAGCTAATAATCTAATTTTCAGCATTCCTCTGTAACACCACATTTCTAAAGCGTCTATTCTCTTCTTATCTAAACTATTTATTGTCCACGTTTCACTTCCATACATGGCTACACTCCATACAAATACTTTCAGAAACGACTTCTTGACATTTAAATCAATACTCTAAGTTAACACATTTTACTTCTTCAGAAACGCTTTCCTTGCCATTGCCAGTCTACATTTTATATCCTCTCTACTTCGACCATCATCAGTTATTTTTCTCCCCAAATAGCAAAATTCCTTTACTACTTTAAGTGTCTCATTTCCTAATCAAATTCCCTTTGCATCACCTGACTTAATTCTACATTCCATTATCCTCGTTTTACTTTTGTTGATGTTTATCTTATACCGTCCTTTCAAGACGCTGTCCATTCCGTTCAACTGCTCTTCCAAGTCCTTTGCTGTCTCTGACAGAATTACAATGATATCGGCGAACCTCAAAGTTATTATCTCTTCTCCATGGATTTTAATACTTACTGCGAACTTTTCTTTTGTTTCCTTAATTGCTTGCTAAATACACAGATTGAATAACATTGGGGGTAGGCTACAACCCTGTCTCACTCCCTTCCCAACAACTGCTTCCCTTTCATGCCCCTCGACTCTTATAACTGCCATCTGCTTTCTGAACAAATTGTAAATAGCCTTTCGCTCCCTGTATTTTACACCTGCCACCTTCAGAATTTGAAAGAGAGTATTTCAATCAACATTGCCAAAAGCTTTCTCTAAGTCTACAAATGCTAGAAACGTAGGTTTGCCTTTCCTTAATCTTTCTTCTAAGATAAGTCGTAGGATCAGTATTGCCTCACGTGTTCCAACATTGCTACGGAATCCAAACTGATCTTCCTCGAGGTCGGCTTCTATCAGTTTTTCCATTCGTCTGTAAAGAATTCGCGTTAGTATTTTGCGGCTGTGACTTATTAAACTGATAGTTCGGTAATTTTCACATCTGTCAACACCTGCTTTCTTTGGGATTGGAATTATTATATTCTTCTTGAAGTCTGAGGGTATTTCGCCTGTCTCATACATCTTGCTCACCAGCTGGTAGAGTTTTGTCATGACTGGCTCTCCCAAGGCCGTCAGTAGTTCTAATGGAATGTTGTCTACTCCGGGGGCCTTGTTTCGACTCAGGTGTTTCAGTGCACTGTCAAACTCTTCACGCAGTATCATATCTCCCATTTCATCTTCATCTACATCCACTTCCATTTCCATAATACTGTCCTCAAGTACATCTCCCTTGTATAGACCCTCTAGATACTCCTTCCACCTTTCCGCTTTCCCTTCTTTGCTTAGAACTGGATTTCCATCAAAGCTCTTGATATTCATGCAAGTGTTTCTCCTTTCTCCAAAGGTCTCTTTAATTTTCCTGTAGGCACTATCTATCTTACCCCTAGTGAGATAAGCCTCTACATCCTTACATTTGTCCTCTAGCTATCCCTGCCTAGCCATTTTGCACTTTCTGTCGGTCTCATTTTTGAGACGTTTGTGTTCCTTTTTGCCTGCTTCATTTACTGCATTTTTATATTTTCTCCTTTCATCAATTAAATTAAATATTTCTTCTGTTACCCAAGGGTTTCTAGTAGACCCCGTCTTTTTACCTACTAGGTCCTCTGCTGCCTTCATTATTTCATTCCTCAAAGCTACCCATTCTTCTTCTACTATATTTCTTTCCCTCGTTCCTGTCAGTTGTTCCCTTATGCTCTCCCTGAAACTCTGTACAACCTCTGGTTTAGTCAGTTTATCCAGGTCCCATCTCCTTAAATTCCCACATTTATGCAGTTTCTTCAGTTTTAATCTATAGTTCATAACCAATAGATTGTGGTGAGGGTCCACATCGGCCCCTGGAAATGTCTTACAATTTAAAACCTGGTTCCTAAATCTCTGTCTTACCATTATATAATCTATTTGATACCTTTTAGTATCTCCAGGGTTCTTCCACGTATACAACCTTCTTTCATGATTCTTAAACCAAGTGTTAGCTATGATTAAGTTATGCTCTGCGCAAAATTCTACCAGGCGGCTTCCTCTTTCATTTCTTATTCCCAATCCATAATCACCTACTATGTTTGCTTCTCTCCCTTTTCCTACTCTCGAATTCCAATCACCCATGACTATTAAATTTTCGTCTCCCTTCACTACCTGAATAATTTCTTTTATCTCATCATACATTTCATCAGTTTCTTCGTCATCTGCAGAGCTAGATGGCATATAAACTTGTACTACTGTAACAGACGTGGGCTTCGTGTCTATGTTGGCCACAATAACGCGTTCACTATGCTGTTTCTAGTGGCTTACCCGCACTGCTATTTTTTTATTCATTATTAAACCTACTCCTGCATTACCATTATTTGATTTTGTATTTATAACCCTGTATTCACCTGGCCAAAAGTCTTGTTCGTCCTGCCACCGAACTTCACTTATTCCCACTATATCTAACTTTAACCTTTTCGTTTCTCTTTTTAAATTTTCTAACCTACCTGGCCGATTAAGGGATCTGACATTCCACGCTCCGATCCGTAGAACGCCAGTTTTCTTTCTCCTGATAACGACATCCTCTTGAGTAGTCCCCGCCCGGAGATCCGAATGGGGGACCATTTTACCTCCGGAATATTTTACCCAAGAGGACGACATCATCATTTTGTCATACAGTAAACCTGCACGCCCTCGGGGAAATTTACGGCCGTAGTTTCCCCTTGCTTTCAGCCGTTCGCAGTACCAGAACAGCAAGGTATTTTGGTTAGTGTTACAAGGCCAGATCAGTCCATCATCCAGACTGTTGCCCCTGCAACTACTGAAAAGGCTGCTGCTCCTCTTCAGGAACGACACGTTTGTCTGGCCTCTCAACAGATACCCCTCCGTTGTGGTTGCACCTACGGTACGGCTATCTGTATCGTTGAGCCACACAAGCCTCCCCACCAACGTCAACGTCCATGGTTCATGGGGGAATTTGACCTTACTGTGTACTAAATTTTATTGCCTTTGGGTAGTGTTTCGTTTTTCGCCATTTAAACGCTACAGCTTTCTTCGTTAGTACATTATACTTTTGTTATTTATGTCTGTATAGTTTTGTTTTGTTTATCTTCTGTTAAGAAAAGTGCATACTTCAGTAAATGGTGAGCCATTGGCCGCTGGAATTGTATCATATGTCTCCGCTATGTTTTCAGATCGCAAGAAGGGACAGAGAGGGTAGTGAATAAGGACGCAAGGAATATTATAAAATCATGTGATTAAGAAGAATCCAGGAAGGTAAAACAAGGTTATCTTCTCACTGCCTAGTATGATGGCGTATCTGTATTATGTTCCAAAAATTTAGAAAGGGATAATCTCCACAGATGTGATCCTTTTGTAATCCTGGTAAAAAGCATCCAAGATCTGAAGCCTCACTGTGATTACTTGGATATGGATGTAATACTGTAATAGGACACACTGTACTACTTGTATGTGAACATCACACTTCCACGGCAAGCTAGAAACAGTCGAAAGGCAGTCACAAATAATAAAGTTTTAATTGGTTCGCCGTGATGAGAAAAAGCATTTCAATTGTTGCATGCACATATCAGCATTAATAAACTAATTATACACAGGCTACACAAATGAAGAATATGATCGGTATTATTAGAAAAAAAATATCCTAAAAGAGTGTCACGATTAGATATATTCAATTTGTTGAAATGTATTGCTGGCAAAGGCGGATCTACTTTCATGACAATCTTTTTCGAACTCCAACTCACGAGGCACTCATGGCTAACTTGTGCATTCCTGTCGCGCGCATAATCTGCGCTGCTGACAATACACTGACCATTGTGTTGTGCGACAGATAAATTGTCTATTTTTCTCAATAACAACTATTTTATTCACGATCACACATTGTCAGTTTGGCAACCGTAGGTGAGTAACCAGTGTCTGGCATGTGCCTATCATTCCACTCGTCATTATTTTAATACTTCCCAGATCAAGAGAAGGAATAAAATCGTGCGGTAAGTTTCCATTACAACCGCTCAGTGTTGAAAATTTGATGGGTTACGGGGATTCCACCAAAATTCCAACAGAATCGGCAATCTACTTTTGTGTGAGTTGTTAACCTTTTCTCATTCGAAGAAGCATCGCCGTTTGTGAGTAACGACCACATTTCTCTTGGTGAATGGTTTAATTGTATTCCTTTGTCTCAGCGTAATTAGCCAAACTCATCTCACAGCAGCTATTGCGATAGAATTCCGAAACGGAGTGCCTCATTAAAAACGTAATTGGCAATCACAGTGCTCAATAACTTACGAAAAACTTCATAGTGTCGGTTTGCAGTGACATAAAAGAAGAAATATCATGTTTATTTTCATACTAGGAAGCTCTTCTTTCGCTAGCTGTCGATTGCTCTTAAAAATTAGTCACTGAAGGGAAATAAATATAAAGGGAAGTACAAGTACCGATATATCGCCATAGATAAAGAAACTTACGTGTGTTTGAGAATTAGCACAACACTCTCCTCCTTGTGTGCTATCATTCGCCAAACTTTTGTTTCGATGTCTCGAGCGGTTTAGGAGATATGACAGATGTTGAGAGTATTTCTTTCTCGCGAGCTTGAGATCGGAAGTTAGCGCGCTACATGGGATCCATTTTCTGCCATTGGAGGCAGATACAGACCTCCTCCCAAGTCTAAACCAAAATTCTACATGTTAGCTAAATTTCATACGCACCAAACGCAAAATCATAGTGGCCCTCAATTTTCGTGGCAAACGTTTTGAGTTTTGCGGTGCCTGTGTTTTATTTGTAAGTGAGAAATGTACCAAACGCCAGCACTTGGCAGTAGCAATGTGGGCTACGTTAATTAAAGTTGATGAGACCAAAGCATTGTCTGATGCTGTGACACCACGTAAAGTTTGGTCACTCTTGTAACTGGTATAATCACGTTCGTGCTCGTATATTTCATGTTTGATGATTGTATGGTATTATCACATTATGCCTTTCGTAAAGTATTTGTGGATTAGTTATGTTACTGTTATTTACAGATCTGAGGATGATTCACGTTGAATTAATGCAATCGAAGTGGACAGTAACATATCGTATTTACCACTTTTGGCACGCACTGAAATGCAAGCAGTCTCCCTACAGTTTATACCAAATAAATCCTGTTGTCATATAAATTTGCGGTTCACAACATTATTACATGAGATTGAGAGGTATCATCTCGAGAATCACTGCTTCTTGTGACCTCTCGGTAGGTCATCTACGAACATGCTGACGTCAGTCTGACGGTTACAAACATAAGTGAGAATAATCGGAGAACATTATGGAATGCCACTCAGTGTCTCAGCTGACTCCGGCTCTATACCATACAAGAATTTATTACTTATGGTTTGGTGTCAGCGTCATACAACACGTAGCAACTCGAGATCTCAACGCACCCTTCAGTCAAGTGTTGTCGACTGCTCGTGGTGACTCTCTGCCTGTAGCCTCTGTCGGATTTCAGCTGTTATCAGTTGAGCCACTCGAAGAATCCTACCATCTTCTCGTGCTGGAGCTGCGTTACCCTTCTTGCCACATTTTAGTTCTGACTCCATAGCGTCACCATTCGTTTTCCAGTAATTGCACTATATACAACCATGCGCGCAATTACTCTGTATAATGTTTCGAAGTTCTTCCTACTCCTGATTCGACCTTTTCCAAAATCAGAAAGCGAGCCATGCTCTGGGTATCCTGTGTTGTGACTAACACGCAAAAGCTTCCAGGAAGTTTAGACATACCCAACAGCCACCATATGCTAAAGCCATTCTTTAATTGGAAGATCTTACCTATGTGCTGAAACTTGTGGAACTGAAGTAATACAAGAATAAAATTTTAACGAATTTGTCCCACAGGCATGGAAATACTGGAGTAAGAGTTTGGCGGCGTTACATCAAGATGTTCATACAGTACCACTTCCAGTTTCCGTTAGTATAACACGTACAAGCCATCTGTTAATATGCCACGGCGTTTACAGGCTCTGAGTTATCATACTTCTTTGCGAGTTGTCATGTATGTATTCAGTGGTAAAAGGAACATCTTTTCAATAATATTTGTTATTGGTGGAAAGGCAGTGTTTATAAATAGGCGTCTAACAATCGGTTTCAGCACAGAAATATCAGTGAGATGGGTACCGACAATTCAATCCCTCTGAAAGTCTGTAGGTGAATGGAATGTCAATTGCACAATACGTAGCATGCAGAGGTTATAACATCTTTCTCATATCCAGCTTCTAGCGTTGCTAATTACACTCAAGTGCTTCACCAATGATGACTTTGGCGCCGTACAGATATTCTGGGCAAAAAGAAAGTTCAGCGAAAGAAAAAACTTCCATCAGTTCGTCCTGGAATTGAACTCTCGAATGAGTATTTAGTCTTCTACGTGCCTTGCCTTGCAGTTCTTCTAATGTTGTTCCTGGCAGCCTGTGAAGCTACTGCGCTTTAAATAGGTGAAGTGCGGTTTCTGACAGAACTTCGGATAATCACCATAATTATCACGATGAATTAACTGTAAATAAGCACTGTAAATATAACAGAAATACTTCCATTGGGCCTGTGGGAGTATTTGAAGACATCATGCTAGATGTTGCTCGATGTATTCCATTCTCTGACTTCATCTACAGATTTTATCCTCTACAACTACCTCTAGAACCATGCAAGTTATTCGATGGTGTCTTAACAGACGTCCTACCATCCCTTCCCCTCATACTGTCCGTGTTTTCCATACATTCGTTTCCTTGAAGATTGTACGGAGATCCTCGTCATTCCTTACCTTAGCAGACCACCTAATTTTCAAATTCTTCTGTAGCATCACATCTCAAACGCTTTGATTCTCTTCTGTTCGAGTTTTCCCATTGTCCAAGTTTCACTACCTTAGAAAAAAACACACTCTCAGTAATGTCTTCCTCACATATGTTTGATACTAGTACATTTCTCTTGGCCAAGATTTCCATTTTTGTCAATTCTAGTCTGCTTTATATGTCTTCCTTGCTCCATGCGTAATGCTTAGGTAGCAGAATTCCTTAACTTCATCTACTA
Organism: Schistocerca gregaria; assembly: GCF_023897955.1. Classification (NCBI taxonomy): domain Eukaryota; kingdom Metazoa; phylum Arthropoda; class Insecta; order Orthoptera; family Acrididae; genus Schistocerca; species Schistocerca gregaria. The sequence continues at coordinate 813,710,481 of NC_064920.1, read as the reverse complement.
CGTAAACAGTAATCAAGATGTTAAGTTTTCCACTTGTCCCATTGCTGCTCCTTCTCATTACTTTCCTCTTTCTTCGATTTATTCTCAGTCCATATTCTGTACTCTTTAGCCTGTTCATTTCATTCAGCAGCCCGTATAATTCTTCTTCACTTTCAATTAAGATAGCAATGTCGTCACCGAATCGTTGTTGTTGTGATCTTCAGTCCTGAGACTGGTTTGATGCAGCTCTCCATGCTACTCTATCCTGTGCAAGCTTCTTCATCTCCCAGTACTTACTACAACCTACATCTTTCTGAATCTCCTTAGTGTATTCATCTCTTGGTCTCCCTCTACGATTTTTACCCTCCACACTACCCTCGAATGCTAAATTTGTGATCCCTTCATGAATCAGAACATGTCCTACCATCCGATCCCTTCTTTTTGTCAAGTTGTGCCACAAACTCCTCTTCTCCCCAATCCTATTCAGTACTTCCTCATTAGTTATGTGATCTACCCATCTAATCTTCAGCATTCTTCTGTAGCACCACATTTCGAAAGCTTCTATTCTCTTCTTGTCCAAACTATTTATCGTCCATGTTTCACTTCCATACATGGCTACACTACATACAAATACTTTCAGAAATAACTTCCTGACACTTAAATCTAAACTCGATGTTAACAAATTTCTCTTCTTCAGAAACGCTTTTCCTAGCCATTGCCAGTCTACATTTTATATCCTCTCTACTTCGACCATCATCAGTTATTTTACTCCCCAAATAGCAAAACTCCTTTACTACTTTAAGTGTCTCATTTCCTAATCTAATTCCCTCAGCATCACCCGATTTAATTTGACTACATTCCATTATCCTCGTTTTGCTTTTGTTGATGTTCATCTTATATCCTCCTTTCAAGACACTGTATATTCAGTTCAAATGCTCTTCCAAGTCCTTTGCTGTCTCTGACAGAATTACAATGTCATCGGCAAACCTCAAAGTTATTATTTCTTCTCCATGGATTTTAATACTTACTCCGAACTTTTCTTTTGTTTCCTTTACTACTTGCTCAATATACAGATTGAATAACATCGGGGAGAGGCTACAACCCTGTTTCACTCCCTTCCCAACCACTGCTTCCCTTTCATGCCCCTCGACTCTTTTAACTGCCGTCTGCTTTCTGTACAAATTGTAAATAGCCTTTCGCTCTCTGTATTTTATCCCTGCCACCTTCAGAATTTGAAAGAGAGTATTCCAATCAACATTGTCAAAAGCTTTCTCTAAGTCTACAAATGCTAGAAACGTAGGTTTGCCTTTTCTTAATCTTTCTTGTAAGATAAGTCTACGGAATCCAAACTGATCTTCTCCGAGGTCCGCTTCTACCAGTTTTTGCATTCGTCTGCAAAGAATTCGCGTTAGTATTTTGCAGCTGTGACTTATTAGACTGATAGTTCGGTAATTTTCACATCTGTCAACACCTGCTTTCTTTGGGATTGGAATTATTATATTCTTCTTGAAGTCTGAGGGTACTTCGCCTGTCTCATACATCTTGCTCACCAGATGGTAGAGTTTTGTCATGACTTGCTCTCCCAAGCCAGTCAGTAGTTCTAATGGAATGTTGTCTACTCCGGGGGCCTTGTTTCGGCTCAGGTCTTTCAGTGCTCTGTCAAACTCTTCACGCAGTATCGTAACTATATACTCCTTCCACCTTTCTGCCTTCCCTTCTTTGCTTAGAACTGGATTTCCATCTGAGCTCTTGATATTCATACAAGTGGTTCTCTTCTCTCCAAAGGTTTCTTTAATTTTCCTGTAGGCAGTATCTATCTTACCCCGAGTGTTATAAGCCTCAACATCCTCACATTTGTCTTCTAGCCGTCCCTGCTTAGCCATTTTGCACTTCCTGTCGATCTCATTTTTGAGACGTTTGTATTCCTTTTTGCCTGCTTCATTTAGTGCATTTTTATATTTTCTCCTTTCATCAATTAAATTCAATATTTGTTCTGTTACCCAAGGATTTCTATTAGCCCTCCTCTTTTTACCTACTTTATCGTCTGCTGCCTTCATTACTTCATCCCTCAAAACTACCCATTCTTCTTCTACTGTATTTCTTTCCCCCATTACTGTCAATTGATCCCTTACGCTCTCCCTGAAACTCTGTACAACCTCTGGTTTAGTCAGTTTATCCAGATCCCATCTCCTTAAATTACCACCGAATCGTATCGTTGACATTCTTTCACCTTTACTTTTAATTATACTCCTGCACCTTTCTTTGATTTCCATCATTGCTTCTTCGAAGGATAGATTGAACAGTAGGGGGGAAAGACTACATCCCTGTCTTACACCCTTTTTAATCCGAGCGCTTCGTTTTCGGTCGTCCGCTCTTGTTAGTTCCTCTTGGCTCTTGTACATATTGAATATTATACGTCTTTCCCTAGTGATTACCCTGTTTTTCTCAGGATTTCGAACATCCTACACCATTTGACATCGTCGAACACTTCCTTTAGGTCAACAAATTCTAGGAACATGTCTTGATTTTTCTTCAGTCTTGCTTCCATTAGTAGTCGCAAACGTCACAGCTGCCACCTGGCGCCTTTACCTTTCCTAAAGCCAGTCCTCAATTTTGTTTTCCAGTATTCTATGTATGATTCCTGTCAGAAATTTCCATGCATAAGCTGTTAAGCTGATTGTGTACTGATTCTCGCAATTGTCGGATCTTGCAATCTTGAGAAATGTGTGGATTTTGTTTTTCGGAAAGTTTTATAGTATATCGCCAGTCTCTTACGTTCTACATACGTACGTGAAAAATCATTTTGTTCCACTTCCCCCAATGATTTTAGACATTCCGATGGAATGGTATCCATCCTATCTGTCTTATTTGGTTTTAAGTCTTCCAAAAATGATAGGACACAAATATTCCATAGTAAAGTTGTAAAAATATTTCTATTTCTTCACACAGAAACTGCTATTTTGTGCGCATTCCTACTGATACTTTTGTGTACACGTTGATTATGTGAGCATTTTTCATGTATGTTCCTCTTAAAAACTGAAAAATTAACATTGCAGAACAATTTCTGATTCCAGTAGCAATTCCCTATCTCTTCCCAATAGACTTCTGTTTTTTCTTGTATCACGTCATCAGATAAGTCCTCCGCGCAATGCACTCTTTCCACCTATTCGCTGTTTCCTATATATTGAACAGTGCAGTTCTCTTTGTCCTCTTAGTGTTATCGCCCTAGGTTTCAATCTCACCGAAGCTTGTTTTGACTTTTCTACATGTTGGGTCGTTCCCTCCGAAAACTACTTTTTTCCGATTCCTTCGTATTTTTCATGTTGCCATTTCGCCACAGTTTCCCTGTATTTGTTACTTGTTTCATTCCTAAGTGATTTGAATTTCTGAGTTTCCCAAAACTTTTTTTGTTGTATTTTCTCCTTTCGTCGATCAACTGAGTCTTTCTCCTTTCTCATTGCTACGACTAAGCCGCAACCCTTTCTTCTACTCCTCCCCCTAGAACCGCACTCCAATCCCCCGTGACTACTAAATTTTCATCTCCCTTTACTTACTGAATCATCCGTTCAATATCCTCGTATATTTTGTTACGCATGGTTTCTTCGCTGTTCCTTCTTTGTACCTATGTTCCTGTCTCTAACTTTTGTAACTGATCTTTTTGAGATGTCCATTCCTATTAAACTGAACTGCCTACTGACCTCTTCATTATCACAGTATCTACAGTGTCAGAGAACATCAAGGGTATGTCTTCATTCCTTAGTACTTCCGTATCCAACTTCTTCGCGCATTGATTCTTTCTGACTAGTCTCTTAAACTTCAACCTGTTCTTCATCATTACTAATTGTGATCTCAGTCTTTATCTGCCCCTATCTGCCCCTAGGTATACCTTACAATTCAATATTTGATTTCCGTATCTCTGCCTAACCATGATGTAATCTAACTGTACCTTCCGGTCTTTTCGAAATATACCTCCTCCTCTTGCGAGCCTTGAGCACAGTATACGTTATACCATGTGAAATTTACTGCAGAAGTCAATTAGTCTATCTCCTTTCTCATTGCTACGACCAAGCCGTAACCCTTTCTTCTACTCCTCCCCCTAGAACCGCACTCCAATCCCCCATGACTACTAAGTTTCCATCTCCCTTTACTTACTGAATCATCCGTTCAATATCCTCTTATACTTTCTCTGTGTCTTCATCTTCTGCTTGCGACGTCGCAGGTATACCTGTAGTGTTGTCGGTGTTGGTTTTCTGTCGATTCTGAGGAGAAAAATCCCATCACTGAAGTGTTCACAGTAACTCACCTTCTGCCCAACCTTTCTGTTCATAACGAACCCTAACCCGGTTGCACTATTTTGTGCTGCTGTTGGTTTTACCCTAAACACATCTAACCATAAATCCTTGTCTTCTTTACACTTCACTTCACTGACACCCATTATATCTAGACTGAGCCCTAGCATTTCCTTTTTCAGATTTTCTAGTCCACTCTACCACTTCAAGCTTCTAACTTTGCACGCCCGACTCAAAGTACGTTATCCTTTCGTTGATAATTCAACCTTTTCTCATGGTCACCTCTTTCTTCGCAGTTCCTCCAGAAGATCAGAATGGGGGCTAGTCCGGAATATTTTTCCACCGGAGAGATCTTCATGACAATTTTTCAATTACAGGGCACACGTCATGGGGATACACATTGTGTGTCTTTTATGCAGTGGTTTCCGTTGCCTTCTGCATCCTCATGCCGTTGATAGTTGCTGATTCTTCCGCCTTTCAGTGTCAGTTTCCCACCTCAAAAGCAAAAGAGTGCCCTGGACCTCTCTCCAGCCTCTGTCATTATCAGAAAGAGGGTGACTTCTTCCGCTGGAAAACTTCAGCCGCCATTGTTGGTGATTTTTATTTAAAACTAAATCAGAGGCAGGGTGGAACCCAGGCCAAGGAGGTGTTGATTATTACTGAAAGACGCTACCCCTAGACCATGGGTGTAGGGGCTACGTGAACGTTATTGCGTACGACCTACATGGCTTCATGTGTGATGTCTTTCCTGACGGAGATGGCATCTCCCAGCAGGGTCACTGTCCTTTGTCACAAGACCAGAATCGTGCTGTTGTGGTTTGTGCAGCATGGTACTAGGCTCTCGTTGATGCCCTGACCAAATTCTTCCGATGTGAAGCTAATGGAGCACATCTGGGACGCTATCACACACCAACTCCGCGCCCACGCAACACCGACCCGTAACACGCTGGAACTCCGTAGCCAATAGCTGATACATACCTCCAGAAACCTATCAAAGATTTGTCAAATCAATACGACGCAAAACGGCTGCTGTTATACTTTCAAAAATGCTATTAATCACGCACTCATGACGTTTTGTGTCATCAGTCTATCTCGCGACATACGAACTGCTCAAGCTATCTCCGACCGTGTAAACAGCCTCCTAGTGCGATTATGTAGCTCTATGCAGTAGAAGTCGAGAAAGCATTGTAATGTATGTCTTACTAATAACTACCTCAGCGCCCGCTGCTTTTCTCGCGTAGACTGTTTCTTCTCTACAGATTCTTTTTCTTTATTTACTCAAATTTTTATCTTCACAAATTGCAACGCCTTATAAACTTTCCACCCAAATTAGAGCCACAGAATATTGAGGTTATCCGAATGTACTTCTGACCAAGAAGGGTTTCGGGTTGCCTCTTGCGTAATTGTAGTGATATTTCCATACAAACTTTCATCCCCTTAACACATGCTTCTTTACATCTAACGGAGAAGGAAGGAAATATTTTCTTAAAATTTGTCATCCCACATCTCACCTCTTAGTGGTTGAATTAACGAAAGCAGTGAAACACGTATAATGATACATTTAGAGAAACTAAATAAAAATTTTCATATATTTATCTTTGAAAATGATTTCATAATAAAATAATTTCATAAACTTTTCATCCCATATTTCACATCCTTACGGGGTTGATCCCCCAAAACATAGAAATGCGTAATTTTTTATTTCTTACGGGGAAGTGAAATACTAGTTTTCATAAATATAGCTTTAAGATGATTCAGTAATTCTTTAATAATGATTTCTTTCCAAAAAAAAAATCTTTCATCTACTATTTTGCCCCGTTAGTTGTTGAATTTCCTAAAAAAATGGCTCTGAGTACTAGGGGACTTAACTTCTGAGGTCATCAGTCCCCTAGAACTTATAACTACATAAACTTAACTAACCTAAGGACATTACACACATCCATGCCCGAGGCAGGATTCGAACCTGCGACCATAGCGGTCGCGCGGTTCCAGACTGAATTTCCTAAAACTCTCATTTATTTTACCCTAAACACCAGTTTTCGTAGTGCCAGCTTCAAAATTGCCTTAATAGAGACATATTTTCAAGAAGCCTTTCATTCCCTATTTACCCACATAGCAGTGGAATTTCGAACACTATCTTCTTAAATGATGCCTGCAGTATAAGTAAGATCCACACCATTTCCTAAATCAAAGTTTTTATGCTCAGCGGTTTGGGCTGGGCGATTATGAGTCAGTCAGTGAGGACACTAGAGAAGAAGCAGTGTCCGATTACGGAAAGGTACAACGCAAAGTACATAGAGTAATATCACTACAGCCCAATACTTTCCACTCGACACTAGGAAAATAGTGTCTGAGTGCATGACATACAGCGTGTGCGAAAGCAAGTAGAGACCTTACGATGCCTCGGTGATTCCGTACTCCTGAGGACAGTGACGCGGCATTGCGTGCGCGGGTGGTCCCCGGCGGCCATCGACTTGCAGATGTCGCCGGCGGTCGGCGGCCACTTTCGTCTCTAGCAGACCACACACCACACCACGGCACAGAACAGATCACCAGCACTCTGCCGACCGGCTGGCCTCCAAGTGACTCGTCGCTTAATCGCTTGTGGGGACTCGTTCGTCAAAGGATGCCGCGAAAAAGCGAGTCAGTCGCTTTCTGCAGTACATCACAGGTAAATCTTGTAAATGACCTCAACGTTCATGACAGTTTGCAAGTCCTGCGAAGTATGGTTTCGGAGTACCGAGATCACATTATTGTAAAGATCCTGTATCACTGAGATAATAATCGAAATTATTGCACGGGCAGCAGTTCTGTTTTACCTACTTTGTAGCGGTATAAACGAAGACACTAACGACGTCCATTCGTCAGCTGTATTTGCACACTATGCTCCACAGAAATACAGACAAAGCATTTCCTTCGCTGCTCTCCATCGAAAAGCAGGAAAAACAAAGTTCCATGACAATGCACAAAATACTGTTAATAATATGAAAGAAACAAGTCAGTGTGGGACAAGTCAAAGAACATGAGTTCTTCAAAAGTTTGGACTTAAACGATTTAATTAATTTTTAGACATGGGGCTGCCATGGGGCTGCCATGAATATTTATAAAGGGCAGACGGAAACGACTTCTCCATACGGATACACCGTTAATAAGGATAAATGACATTACCTTTACTAAACGGTCTCTTAATGCTATTAACAAGACGAGATCATGGACACGGAATTGCTATTACAGTCAGTGCTTACATCAGGTGTTCCGCAGAAATGGAAGGCAGTGTGGAACAGGGATGACAGGAATAATTCGCACAAACTTTCAGAAACAGCCACGCTAGAATTCTATGGGTACTGAGCTAGTTACTATACCAACTGGAGCTGGAGTAGGGTGAACACTAACATGTAATCGACCCGATATTTTCTTCACTTTTTGTCAATTTCTTCTTGTATTCGTTGCTTACTGTGATGACAAGGATCCATCTTGTGATAAAATTTAAAAATTTTTTTTAACGCTTTTGAGACTCAAAGGATTAACACGCACGGCTATTCGAGCGGGTTAGCGACAGAAATCAATGATGACAAGATTATTGTAGTGTCATTGACGGCAAGTCGTAAAACAGAAGTAAAGAACTGTTGAAGATGTTTCCGTTTAACAAAGGCGACAACAACATGATCAGCAGCCAAAGGAGTAACTATGACTAAGTAGTAATCTCCGTGATGAGAATGGGCAAGAAAACTTCCATCCCACAGCAGTGGGGTTCTGATTTCCCTGCTGTTATCCAGGTACTGATTTTTTTGTGACTTCCCTTAATTGCCTGAAGTGAATGCCACTAAATGTCCATGGCCTTTCTTCCTGTCTGTCATACAACTCCAATGTGTGCTCTGTGGGTAATGCTCTCCCTACACGTGGTCGTTAAATGATCATCTTCCTCTTCATTTCCGTGGAAAGGAGAATTTGCACGACTACTCTCTCGAATACGAAAGCACTATACGGGGTGGAAGATAGTGATGTCATACACAGATATCGTTTATCGTGGTTTTTCTAACTAGCTTAGGTTCATGTCCAGTTGCTTCCTTTTGAAAACGACACGGCCTCTTTCCTTTTTGTGTCCGTGCATGTAATCCGTCTCTGTGACGAAGATGATAACAATGGCACAAATTTTAAACGTTGTTATGCGAAATTGCTTCATCAGTGTAAATCAGATCACAAATACAGCTTTTGACCGTTAATTATATAGGAAACTGCGAAACAAGCATGAGGAACTCACGTCATTAGAAAACTGTTACGAAAAGCAGGAAGGCCTCAAAATGATCACGACTTGGCACGACAGCTAAGAGCTAGTCTACAGCGGGCAAACGTGACGTACGACAACAGACGAAGAGACACGATCCCTTGTGACTCTACGATTGATCAGCCACAGTCACCAAGTAAGTGGGCCTATCTCTAGATTTTAGGATGGAACGCAAAACACAAATATAGCCATGTAGAAGGCAAAGATAAGATTGCTGTTCAACCAAAGAATATTTAGAAACTATACTTCACCCACGTAGGAAGTTATTTACAAAACCTTATTTTAACGAATCCTCGCTTATTGCTACTACGTAAGGGGCTCTTATCGAGTTGATTAATGAAACTGTTGGTGCAGTGAAGGGCAGAGCGCTTCGTGACGGGTTCATCAGCGCAATAGCTTCCAACAAATTGTCGAATTCTGATCGGGGATACTACGAGAAAGAAACTGTGAATTTGTGGATGCCTATTACCACGTTCCAAATCACATATTCAAAAGCATGCGTTTCAAAAAACACTTTGTTTTCTATAACTTATACATCTCGAAACGACATCGTGGCTAAAATTAGAGAAGTCCATGCTGTACCATCTACGGTTGGGAGTGTTAAGAAATACACATGAAGACTTACTGGACGTCAAGTATGGATTCGTACTACTCGCTGCCATTGCAACTGTGCGTGCGCTTCTCTTGTACATTTGTTGCTGAGCTCAGATAATACAGATGTAGTACTGCTCATATTTATTGGCGTGCTTTACGTCCAGGTCAGGAACTTGTAACGTGATGTCTTTCATGCTAAATACATTTTACAGCTCTTCTGTTTTGTGGGGCCTATAAATTTATTTGTGATTTCTGTGCAAAAACGACAGCTAGAAGACGACTGCTGCGTCTGAGAAGAAACAGTCTCAGATTTTGCGTCGATTATAGTTCTGATATAAAGGCCATCTCACAGCGAGAACTTCGCAGATATGATTAAAAAAAAGAGATAATTAGATAAGAAAGAAAACAAGTGAGATACTCCCTTGATACGCAGAACATTTCCTCCGTTGTGCTTAAAGTACACGCACATTAAGCCGTTCGGAGGCACAAAACAAAACGAAAAACATACTAATAAGAAGAAAGGTAATTGCGACGAATGGAAGGAGAACAAAGATGTAGAGGAAAAAAATTCCGACGGGGGAAGAAAGTTTTGAACTAAAGGAGAGTTATCAGAAAATGGAAACTAAGAGAAGAGCAAAAGTTCCGCGTATTTCGCTCCACGGAGGTAGAAAACACGCGGGCAGGAAGGAAGGTACGTGGGAGGATTTGAATTACCAACTTGAGAGAAACTTTTGAATATCAGATGGACGTGTAGAGAAAAAAATGGAGGCACCTTGTTCACGTTTACAGCAAAGAGATGAAACTATCCTGTAGCGGAATTAGAACAAAGACGCTTAAATGTTTTCTCGAATGCAAAACTTACAAGAAAGACGATATGAGACTTACTTACCGAATAAAAAAAATTAGATGTTAATCTAATGTGCTGGCTGCAATGAAACAAGTTTCTACCATCCAGAAAACACTAGCTACAGCAAAGAGCAATAACACAGTCTTGGAGAAACGGTTTACGATGTCCTTCTTTGCTATTCACAAGAGTTAATAAGGTACTTTTCGTTCAGTATTCGTAGTGTCTTGCTGTCACTCCACACAAAAAAATGTGTAAAATAGCGAAGATTTTCCTAGAATAGTCTATTCTCTATGTCATTCGGATCATATCTTTTGTGGCAGCCTGCCATACTTCGGATTTCTATCTGCTATGAGCTGGCCTGTGTCGAAATTTATGTAAATGGGCAGCAAATGTAATGTATTGCGAATACACAGAAAGAAGGATCCTTTATTGTATGATTATATGATAGCGGAACAAACACTGGTAGCCGTTACTTCTGTAAAATATCTGGGAGAATGCGTGCGGAACGATTTGAAGTGGAATGATCATATAAAATTAATTGTTGGTAAGGCGTGTACCAGGTGGAGATTCATTGGGAGAGTCCTTAGAAAACGTAGTCCATCAACAAAGGAGGTGGCTTACAAAACACTCGTTCGACCTATAATTGAGTGTTGCTCATCAGTGTGGGATCCGTACCAGATCGGATTGACGAAGGAGATAGAGAAGATCCAAAGAAGAGCGGCGCGTTTCGTCACAGGGTTATTTGGTAAGCGTGATAGCGTTACGGAGATGTTTAGCAAACTCAAGTGGCAGACTCTGCAAGAGAGGCGCTCTGCACCGCGGTGTAGCTTGCTCGCCAGGTTTCGAGAGGGTGCGTTTCTGGATGAGGTATCGAATATATTGCTTCCCCCTACTTATATATCCCGAGGAGATCCCGAATGTAAGAGAGATTCGAGCGCGCACGGAGGCTTTCAGACAGTTGTTCTTCCCGCTGAACCATACGCGACTGGAACAGAAAAGGAGGGTAATGACAGTGGCACGTAAAGTGCCCTCCGCCACACACCGTTGGGTGGCTTGCGGAGTATAAATGTAGATGTAGATGTATCGTAATTGCAGGCATTGCGACACCATGAGTATATTTGAACTGATAGTGTATAGCACGAAATGGTTCCTCAAGAGCGGTAAACCACCTTTCGAGAAAAGTTCAATATGCGAAATATGTTTTTTGTGTCTTTGTAGACTGCTTCAAAAGCACCACTGCATATCATGTGACAAGCGCCCAACTTACTACTCCGAGCGTGTATGGTCAGTCACTTACTGATAGACTTTGTCCTAACACCAGTCACTCGCGAACCACACAAAACGAGTGGGTTTCGTGATGCATGTAACGCTCATCACTAAACAGACTTTCCGCAGACTGTTGCTGCTCATGCAGTGCATCGAGGCATGCAGGTGCTCATCTCGGGAACATGTACGTGGCTGCAACAGCTCTGCACCAAATTTTCGCTGTTGTGTCGATTTCATATATCCGTTCACTTACAAAACTTTAAGGCTTATAAATGTTTTATTTTTTATTAGACAACTATTTTACTAGCAGCTGTACATCTTGTAGGGACCTCTTAAAAATTGGCACTTATGTTCACAATATTTCTCTTTTTTTCACAAAAATGGCAGAGATAATGTTAAGATAGAGAAAAAAAGCATCTGTAAAGACTTAAAAAGGATTTAGCGTCTGTACAGAAAGAAATCACATATTGCACTACACGTATATTCAACACCCTGTCAAAACATATTAAATGTGTTGTCGGTATTACAGTGCAGTTTAATAATTAAGAAGGAGGGATACGTCTGTATAGATAACCTCTGAATAACTTTCTTGTAGCCATTGCCTTTGCACTGTTTGCCTGTACGGTTGATAAACCTCTGAATAACTTTCTTGTAGCCATTGCCTTTGCACTGTTTGCCTGTACGGTTGATAAACATCAATAATCAGGCAATAACTTAAGAGGGTGAGTACAAAAATACCCCTGAAAATAAATCTGTTACAATAATAAACCCTAAAATAAAATTGTGCAAACAAGTAATGCAGCCACAGGACCGATTAGCGAGTTTTTGTTTACTGGTGTGCGAAACTCAAGGAAGAAAGTAACATTAGAGGGATGTGTCACTGACAAGTAACGTTCTATATGAGATTTGGACCGTACACTGAAAGAACTGCTACAGTACAGTACAGCCTAGTCCAGTCCAGTCCAGTCCAGAATGTAAGCGAAAGAAATACGCAATGAGACGAACGGAAATGACACTTTTATTCAAAAGTAATATTTACACTGAAGTGCTCTGGGAGCTACAGGTTACTAGGCAGTGCACTGCCCTGCACGTCCCCCCGACGTTAAGTCCCATCCAGCATTCGAGGGATGCAATGGGGAGCATTGGAGAGACGGACTGCAACATGTCCACGTGCACCAACGACGATCAAGCTGTTGGCAATCGCTTTGTGGAGGAATGGAACGCCCTACCACAAAACTCCTTACCACCCTATTAAGAACCATGTGCCCCCTTTGTAATGTCCCGAGGACTATCATGCACCGCAGTGAATTCTGTGCAGTTACCATCCTTGAATAAAACTCGTCGCGTATTTGTTTCAGTGCCATAGCAGTTGTTTTCATATATGGCCCTAGTTTCATCGAATTACTTGGTAGTGAGACATCTTGCGAAAGTTACTTTTGTCATTATCTCTTCACAGCAGTGTATATTCACATCACAAAGTGGTACTTCCTCCCCCTACCTCCCCCCCCACCTCCCCTGGCACACCCACTATGGATGAGCTATGATCAGGTGGATAGTTCGGTCTTCCTCTGTATGTACGATAGAGAAGTGCAGGGTTCGGTCTCACACAACATGTACAATAATGTTCTGCACTTAAGAATCTCACTTAGTTTTGGAGGCCATTACGAAAATTCCATTCACTCTGATTTGGTTAATGCATGTAGTGTCGTGTGCTTGAGGGAATAAAAATTTACCATATAAAGTCATTTACGCAGGAATAGCTCCACATGTGACAGGTTGACTATGTTGGTTCGGGGTTCCCCGATTCTCCACCGGAACCGCTAATATGACGTCTTGATTCCGAGTTCTAGGCAATAAAATTGTTGACTATTAGCTCAAAGTTTGTTCTGACGTGGCTCATGAGGACTGTTCTACGATGACTACCTGGCTGCAGGCTAACGAATATAGCTTCTCTGCATGAATTGTGGTAATTGTTAAAAAAATGAAAATAAAAAGCTATGTGCTGTTTACAAAATGGTGGAAAAGTCGCTTAGGAGAAAGTTATGGGATGGATTCAAAATGACTTTTTTATTCTAGCGTAACGGATTCCCGACGTTGCCATCATCAGATATCATGAAACATCATATTTTACATTGCTCACATAGCTACAGCTGGCCGTTGTGACCGAGCGGTTCTAGGCGCTTCAGTCCGGAACCGCGCTGCTGATACAGTCGCAGGTTCGAATACGGACTCGGGCATGGACGTGTGTGATGTCCTTAGGTTAGTTAGGTTTAAGTAGTTCTAAGTCTAGGGGACTGACGACCTCAGACGTTAAGTCACATAGTGCTGAGAGCCATTTGAACCATTTGAACATAGCTACAATAATAACATTGTAGTAGTAGACGGAGTGTCCTTCGTGCCTTCATGTCGCCGCCATATTATGGTAATGAATCATTCCTGGTCTCTGGACGGTGAGAGACAAATAGTGCAGCATGAAGTACACTCATGGAGAAGGAGTAGTTGAATACCATTGTTAGTTTAGTAAATTTTTCGTTCCTTGTTTACAGTGGTGTAGCTCTCACAGAAAATAGTGCCGTGGGGAAAGCTTATATACGTCAATGTTTACGGTAAGATCAGTGTTGACATATGAGTTGTCGTGGAAAACTCTTCCGCCACACTAATTTTGGATCTAATATTATCTCCTGAATATAAATAATGAGAACCTCGAGGACTTATTAACATCATTGAGGGGGTCGTTGGACGAAAATGTTGATCCTGAATTTAATGCAGATCTTGTGTTTGGGAATGCAGCACTTGCTGCTAACATGCTGCTAACAAGAGTTTCATACGTACCGATAGAATATACTCCTTGCATTATTAATTCGTTTGTCTTACTGTACTCATGTTCTTGTCTTTGAATTTAACAGACCGAATAAAATTCCATCCCTCAAAGTACTCTTTTGTAGGTTAGCACTTCCTTCCGCCAATACCATCAATTGCCCTTCTCCTTGTTTATTGATCTCATTAACAAATGATATTTCGATGCGATTTTTTCCTCACAAAATTCCAGTAACCGTAATTTAAAAAATCCAGTAGAAGTAATTTAATTTCTTTGATAAATTACTGATTACTAGTCATTTACTAAACAGTGGTAAAGGAATGTACGTTTCTATCTTAGCAACATTGTGCTTACTTTTTGGACATCATCAGTATTTCATCTGCTTATCAATTATAACATTCATTCTTTAAATTTGTTAATATTTGTTAATAATTTTTGGTGCGATTAAGACCTGACGATGGGATAGCGTGCGGTCACAAGGGATATGTGCTTTACTATTTACGGTTCCAACAACAATCTGTAATAACGATAAGACTGTCATTGAATGAAACAGCACTGTGATTTTAAGCTGATCTGTTAGCGAGGTTAATTGAGTGAAATTGTTTATTATAAAGTTACGTAACTTAAACTGAATTCTTGGGAAACAAATTAAGGGATGCATTGTTAAAAAGTCAATTAGGAGAAGCAACTTTGTTGAAGTAGAATGGATTAATTATACGAGTATTCGTTGAAAACTCGGGATGATTGTGAAACTGTCGGCGTGAAATGGAATGGCGAAATCCGATTACTTCACATTTCATAACTTAATCGACGAAAGGCTTATTGGGGAACTGGCCTACTTTCGGCAAAAACATTCTCTCGTTAGTGTGTCACGTGTCACACTGGCAACTGACGCATAACACAGTTGTAAAGGGCGTGGTTCGAGTAGGCCATACTATTTATGTAAAAGGGTCGCTATTATTAATGAAATAGATGAGCCGTCGTAGTTGCTAAGGCGTATAAAAAGTGGTGAAGCTTCGCGTTACTGTCAAGAATCCATTAGTCAGCATATACGGTTGAAATACAACAATTTATTGCTGCAGTAGCCTTTATTCATTGTTGCTGACTGTTTCCGCTTAGGAAGAGCGCATCCAGATTTAAATTCCCGGCACTAAATTGTTTAAAAGGCGATTGGTGAATTTGATCATGGTAGCAGCACGTATTAACATGATTTTTGCCGCTCAGAGGCATAAAAATGTCAATACTACACATACAAAAATTTAATAAGTTAATGTTTAGCCCTTTATATGCGATATAATTTGTCATATGTCGTCGGCAGATTGCTTTTGGCGTTATTTATCACGTGTAGTCTGAAGTTTAGGTGTATAGTCTCAATATCACGCAGACTTATCACCCTGCTTTTTCAGAGGGACCCAGTCGAATATGAAACACAAACAGTATATTGGTAACATGGCTTACGAGTAATTCCTCGGAGATAAGATACGCCTTTACGTGATCCACTTAGACTAAAGGAGCATAATGCACTTGACAAGGTTGACTTCATATTCTGCAAACGTAATTACTCAATTACAGAGTCCATCATAGAAGCAATCTTCGCATTTGGAGTACAGGTGTACGCTTTCAAGGGCAATACAAACTACATTAAGCAAGCAACACGAACAGAATCATTCTATTTGCAAGAACCGCACAAGATAATACTTTTCAATCAGTTTTGAAGACAACCTCTGTCAAATGAGTGACGGGATACGGTTTGAAGTCGTGCAGGAAAATGTTCCGTCTTGGACTATTACTTAGCGTCTTCTTTCGCTGCTAGCTATTCGACATTATTAAACAGAAAACAGCACAGCGAATAGGATGCACATACGCATTTCCGCTGTACAAAGATAGCTTTTGTATTTAGGCATAAAGGTATTTCGAACGATAGCCTTAGCACTGCCAGGACTACAATTATTTTTACTGTACTTTTGACAACGTTTTCCGTAAAGATGTTGTTTGCTTGATATGCTTCTTTTGCCGCGTAGCGTTTTTTAAAAGTAATGTTTCATTTCAACAAACGTAATAATTTCAATTCTCACAAACCTTCTGCTGATGGTGTTTATGACGCTAGAATGCATAGGAATTCTTACGACCAAGAGCTGCTGGGAAAAGCATGAAATGCCTATCGTGTGGAACTCAATATTTTTGTGTTTATGCCTGACACCGTTGCAAGCTACTACAGGATCGTTACCGTTACGTTCTAAAGCGTATACATTACACAAAAAGTTCGTGGTGACATGGTAACGAATATTTCGTTGGTAAACATTTCGTAATATTAACTTGTATATCACACATGAAAAGTTGGTAGTCTTTTTTAGAAAATATCAGGGCAACGGCTAAATGACTCGGTGATCGGACGACACGTTGATTTAATTCCATGATCATTGTTCAATGAGCGATTGTTGATGGCTAACAAGCTTTTATCGTGCTGTAACTCTGACGTATATGAGATAGTGCTGGAAGGATGAAACGTGATGGACGTAATAAGAAGCTATAAACTCCATCGCCAGGTTCCCAGCTATTCGCGATTTATAGGAAAGTAATCTGCCTGTTGTGATGTGTGTGTGCGTGCGTGTGTGTGTGTGTATGTATGTGTGTGTGTGTGTGTGTGTGTGTGTGAAGCTTTGACACGCAAAATTACTTGAATTACTTCTTAATGTAATCAGATACCCGAATTATTTATGTACATCTATATACTTTTCCATTTTCTACTGCTTCAATGTCATTGCTGTTTCTGATAAAAGCTTCCGTGGAGTGATGTCTTACCCGCATTACCGCCAACAATGAAAGATCGTTAGTTCATAGCTGTGACTGACGCTAGTATTTATACATTTTTTTAACATTGCTTCATAAATTTTATTTTATTTCAATAAAAAAGCCATTTGTTCAACGCAGCAGGGAACTTGAAACACAAGACTGAGAACAAGACTGTAAGTCATCGTAGCTCTGCGACCATTTTGTCAGCAAATTCGAGGGAATATCCAGAGTTAATATTAGTTTATTACAAGACAGTATTCTAGTGAGCTATAACTTTCAATAAAAATGAGCATAGATTCTGCAATATGTACGGAATTAAGTCGATTTTATTTCCCTAATTAATACCAGAATCCAGTTCAAACTTAAATTGTACCCGCTTTCATTGGTCTTACGTAAACAGCGCTTAAACAAATATTCTTAATGCGCTTCAGACTTTAATGGTACCTAGGTCTGATACTTACTTCAATACATAAGGAAGTGTGGGACACTTATCTCAGAGGTAGGAAGTTTGAAACGTGGTGGTAAAAGAAGTTTTCATTTCTAGAGTCTATTAAGATCAAGTTAGACTTGCTGGTGGCTAGAGTGTACATCAATGTTATGGATTAATTCTGAAACCGTACGAAATGTCATATAGCTTAACGCAATGTTGATGGTGGTCTGTCTAACTACGTGGGCATTCAGTCACGATACTTCTTCGCTATCTTTGGCCAGCAGCAGCTAAATGTCAACAACTGGTTTCGCTCTCTACCTCCACACATACTCATTAGCATGCCACAAATACAACTCGATTGCCGCAGTAACAGCTTTGCGATTACGGTGGCTGTTGGGTTTTAACAGGCTTAAAAGGCACACCATTCACCTTAATTACATTAATAATTAAATCTAAGGCGTTACAATTAAACTTTTGCTTACTGCTTGATTATTACGGTGCTTTAATTTCTTGCACTCTTTTATACGTTTTGTACAAGATTTTACTCACATGAAGTTCATTCGCCACTGTTATAGTGTGAATTTCTTTTCTTATATCCACCATTAGTTTCTAGCATTTATATGAAATGACGTTTGTTATAACTTGCTGTAGGCGAATAAAACATACTATCATTCGCCTTCAGTAAAGGTTGAATGAAAAGTAATGGATTTGAATTCTAGTGGAAGAATTTTGCGAGAGTGTTCTGCGAGCAAGGTGAGAAAATGAAAGTGCATTAATTTCCTGGATAAAATCCTAATGTCACTGCCCTCTCTCCCAAACGTGGGAGAGAGCGACTGACACGGTCATCTGTCTGTAGGATGGGTCGATAAGCTTAATGGTTTCTTTTACAGAGGAGTTCATGTCTGTGACCATTCACAACCACAGAAATACAATAAAATGTCACGAACGAGTGAGACGTTCTCCTCGTTAGCGAAGAATGCATATTAGAAGGTGTACTTTCTTGTTGTGTATTTGATCGATGTGCCAACGACAATCAAAATCTTCTAACCATAGGAACCTCGTCGAGTAGCGGTCGCTACTCATTTTCCAGGAAACCCTCATCAATGAGCCTACTAGACGATTCTATAAGCCTTGGCAGTCGATTATTAATGAAATCACGGCACACAGCTATAAGGTGAGAGCAACTTAATCAGTAAAGATTGTGCATGGCTTACACACTGACAAAATTGCAGTCATCGAATCGCCTTCGTGAAGAAGTCGCATCCTTGCGAAGATAAAATCGCCCCTAATCATGTTTGCCACAGTTTTACATCTAGGACGACTTGGAATGTCACGTGTGTCTGCCGTAAGTTTACATTATACAGGGTGTTACAAAAAGGTACGGCCAAACTTTCAGGAAACGTTCCTCACACACAAATAAAGAAAAAATGTTATGTGGACATATGTCCGGACACGTGTCCACATAACATATTTTCTTTCTTTGCGTGTGAGAAATTTTTTCTGAAAGTTTGGCCGTACCTTTTTGTAACACTCTGTGTAGGGTAAAGAACGGCTTCCATTACATCTTGATTTTGTCAAGTTGTACGTACAAAGACAATGAATAAGGAAGAAGGAATGTTAAGATAAAACGTACTATCGACGATAAGTTTAAGGGCCAAACGTTTTTTTGGGTTTGAAGGGATGAGGAAATAAATGGGTAGTATTGTTTCTAAAGAAATCACCCAGGTGCTCTCCTTATGTGATTTATAGAAATCTGGTTAAATCTGACTCAGCGTGTCTAGGTGGGGTTCGAACCCAACTTCTCCAGAATGTGAGAGCAATTTCCTTAAGGGCACGCCTCGTTGCTTCGTATGGAATGTGCGTGCTGACAACTGTTGGAGCCTTAAATAACTTTGTTGAAAATACAAGTTAAAATATTTCAATAAGACTCTCGGTGGTTGGAGAAACAAGAAGACCGCTGCAATTAAAAATGTCAACAATCTGTAACTAGGCAAAGAAGTGATTATCAAGGGGATCAGCTTAAAATACGATTTTCCAACAACTATGAAGGTCAGGACATTAAACTACTCGTATATAAATAAATCAAAGCTATACAGTGAGGTGATAAAAACAAGAGGTAGCAATAGTTTCGCGTAAATAAGGTATAAAAGAGCAGTGTATTGGCGGAGATGTCATTTGTACTCAGGTGATTCATGAGGATTACGGCCGCACGACGGAAATTAACATACTCTGGAAGCGGAATGATAGTTCGAGCCAGAGCCATCGGCCATTCCATTTCGGAAATCGTTAGGGAATTAAATATTCCAAGATGCGCAGTGTCAAGAATGTGCCGAGAATACCATATTTCAAGCATTACTTCACTTAATGACGAAGAACAGCGGATATTGTGTAGATTTGTTAGTGCTTACAGACAAGCAACACTGTCTAAAATAACCGCATAAATCAATGTGGAACGTACGACGAACGTATCTGTTAGGACAGTGCGGCGAAGTTAGGAGTTCATGGGCTATGGCAGCAGACTACCGACCGGAGTGTGTATGCTAACAGCATAGCACGTGCACCGCATCTCCAAGGCTCGTGGCGTATCGGTTGATCCGTAGACGACTGGAAAACCGTGGTCTGGACAGATGAACCCTGTTTTTAGTTGGCAAGAGCTGATGGTAGGGTTCGAGTGTGGTGCACACCCCACGCAGCCATGGACCCAAGTTGTTAACAGGGCACTTTGGAAGCTGGTGCTGGCTCCATAGTTGCGTGGACTGGGTTTACATGATATGGACTGGGCCTTCTCGCGCCAGTTAACTGAAAATGGTTATGTTCGGCTACTTGGAGACAGTTTGCAGCTATTCATCGGCTTCATGTACATGTTACTGGGCCACAGTTGTTCACAGTTGATTTGAAGAACATTTTGGACAGTTCGAGCGGATGATTTGGCCACCCAGATCGCCCGACATGAATCCTATGGAGCATTTATGTGACATAATCGAAATGTTAGCAGACGCACACAGTCTTGCAATTTTCGCAATTATGGACGGTTATAGGGCTCAGTATTTCTACAGAGGACTTTTGACGACTTGTTGAGTCCATACGAAGCCGAGCTGTTGCACTACACCGGGCGAAATGAGGTCCGGTCCTATATTGAAAGGTAATCCATAAATTTTGCTTCCTCAGTGCGTGCGTTAGTTTGACTGGATTCCTACTAGATACTAGTCACATATGAACTTCTTAACTCGAAACTGTCTATATCAGCGTCTTTGTTAATACCATAATCCATAACGCCTCTGCTTTTTCCATAACCAGACAGCCATCTATCTAGCATGCATAGTATCATTCTTAATCGCTACTGCACAATGGATTTCATTAATTAAAAAAATGAAGATACGAACAAAGGACTGAAACATAGTACCATTAGAAAACTAAACATAAGGCAATGCTGACTTAAAGAAAAAGACACGTAGCCATCATTAAAACATTTACACATCATGCAAAATGGTTGAAATGGCTCTGAGCACCATGGGACTCAACTGCTGTGGTCATCAGTCCCCTAGAACTTAGAACTACTTAAACCTAACTAACCTAAGGACATCACACACATCCATGCCCGAGGCAGGATTCGAACCTGCGACCATAGTGGTCGCGCGGTTCCAGACTGTAGCACCTAGAACCGCTAGGCCACACTGGCCTGCACACATCATACACTCTTTACCTTAAGAGACATAGACTGAACGGACTTAATCAGTCGAACTTCACATTTAATACAAGTCCAGGCTTCTGAGTTGACCTCGGTGCTGAGCCACTGTTGGAAGGGAAACATCAGCGCTAGGGTAAAGAATTTTTTTCTATCTTGTGTATAATGAACGAAGACACCAGATGGTTGACGTCTCCATCTTCATTACATATTTGTATAGTCTAATAGAGATTCCTCCAACCCCATTCGAAGCAGGTGGGTTCAAAATTTTCTATAATTTAAGAACGTGCGCCTGATCCCTTTTATGAACTAAGTGCTTTTATTCGATAAGTAAACTGCGAATATAATGCTAATTTAGGTTTCAGCTGGTTATAAACCACTTCTCTGGAAATATTGGTCCAGTGCATTGCCTCTGCCAACCGTTCTCGGTTTATCACTTACTAAGCTCAGCATTCCCTGAAAAGGGTGTATATCATTTTGAATTTTACCACGCTGATTGCTGGTTTGGCTAAACTGTCCAGTGCGTCATTATGAAGTATGCTGCTATGCCCCGGAATCCACAAAAAATCAGATGCTATTACTGCTTTTCTATTTTTTTCTTTAATAATTTATATAACTATAGGCGACACATTTTGGTTCCATTTCGGTTTTTGAGCCTTTAGAAAATCGGTTAATGTCTCAATACTGCTTCGTATGCAATATCCATTTTTACTGGTTCCATACTTGCACTGTCTTCCGCGTAGTAGAGTGTCGCCTCATTAGTTAGAGAATATAGGGCATGAAAGTTTCCTGCAGAGTTGTATACGGTGGGCCTGTAATCATTGCACGATTATCAATATTTATTTTACAATAACTAAAGAAGTTACAAATTTTTTATTTTTGACGAATGAAGCAATAAATCATCAACTTTTTGTTACTATGCCAATAAAATTCAACATGTGCGCCGTTTGTTGCCTGGAGAATGTCAAAGCAATATTCGGTTTCATGCCGTACGTTTGACAAAACTCCTTGTGTATCACCAGCAATAACATACATTACCCTTCGTCATAATATAACCCGATCAGGTACCTTTCTAGCGTAAACCTTGTCCTTTACGTAGATTGAGAGAAAGAAATGTAAGGTGTTATGTCTCGTGATTTTGCAGGCCAGGCAGTGGGACCACCTCGTCGACTCCAATTGCCAGGAAATTTTTCGTTAAGAAAAATTTCTAATATACAGCCCAAATGGGATGGTGTACCGTCTTGTTGGAAAGTCACATCACATTGCAAATCCCTCAGTTACGGTTCCGCAAACTCTTCTAGCATATCCAGACAGATGTTAGATGTTGCTGATTTTTCGACAAAACAAACTGGCCAATGGCTCTGTTGTGCATTAAACCGCACCACACATTCATTTTACAGGAATTCCTAACGTGATCTAAGGCAACGTGTGGACTTTCCCGACCCCACATTCGAACACCGCGCTTGTTAACTTTGTATGAGGTCCACGACTAAAGAATTTGTTGCTAGCTCACTCGAGCAATGTAATTTCGATGGATTGCTCACGCGCTGCCTGCGATATGTAAGCTATAAGAGAATCTCAGACCTAAGAGCAGAGTTGACTGCAACAGGAACTGTGTGTTAGTAGCAGTAAGTAGTTGCTAGCAGTCTGGTGTATCGTGTTGGCTGGGCCGGTCGTGGTGGAGCGATGGCGGAGCCTGAGCATTGTAGTATTAGGTAAAAGCAGCCTCGTGCATATGTAGTATTGTTATGTCAAGCCCCATGTTAATTTTTTTTAAAAAAAATCTCTTAGTAATAATCTTTCTTATAAAAAAATTAACTTTTGATAATCATTCATTTCAATTTAAAGAATTTACTAATTTCTCAAATCCATGGTCATCCTGATTATTGAAAAGAAAAATCAGTTGTTTCCTTTTATACATGACAAATCTATCGGCCAGCATTGCACTGGGCTGTGCCAGAAAAGTTTAGTTTCATATAGGAGCAGATATGTATGCGTTATCCGGCGACTGCACAGAGGTAAGAGTTTTCAATTTATTCAGTATGATCTATCAGGGCCATGACGCAGCACTGCTGACGTCCAAAGTTTACCAGGTTAAATTGACAGTCAATTATTGAAAGGTTATAAGTGAGTCCCAATTTCATTGAGAGGTTAATCACATTGTGTTATTGGTAGGTTACGGAATTTATCTGTTGGTAGGTTACGCTAAATGTCAATGCTATACACATTTTCACTGTTGGGTAGTTACGCTAAATGAGAATATTATTTATATTGTTTTTGCTGTTGGGAGGTTACGGAATATATTTTGTGGGGAGGTTACACTTGGCGACAACCGGCCAGGATCGTATTTTCTTTGCGAATTTCTGAGAAGTAGTCAGTTAAATATCTGCTCTTATTTACTCTATTGTTAAAGGTAATTTGCATCTGGTGCAAAGCATTTACTAACTTGTCACTCTTTCTTTCACAGATCATTGGCAATTTATTGCTCTTTGTTGTAATTGTATTTGTTCCGTTTTTGCTTTGTCTTTGTTTGATTTTGTGCTTAACTTTGAGTTGTCAAAATGCCGCGAAAAACTGCTAACAGTACATCGCGATCTGTAATGAGTAAAAAAGCCGACTTGAATAATTTGACTGATAATACTAGCGACACTCAGTGTCTTGATGATAATCCTCCAGTTACAGACAATCAGTGCGTACCGACTACCAGTAATGATTATAATCTAAATGATGAGCAAACAAACTCAATTGTGTCCACTGTAAATTTAACGACAATTGATGACGCAGCACTTTCCGTTACAATGAACACTGTCCAGTGTGACACGTCTGATTTGCAAAATTTACGTAGCGAACAGATAATTGTTTCTAACGAAGGTGAACAATGTACTCAAAGTACGTCAGATTTATTTGATTCCGATATAGTGACCAACAGTGCACCTCCAATTCACAAAACCTTTTCGTGAATCAGAGAATGACCAAATGGTTACACAAAACGTGACACTTGCAGATACACCATCTCACAGCACAGAAAATATTGTCGCCAATTTTAGCATGAATCAAGTTATGGCATTATTGCTACAACTTAATGAAAATTTCAAACAGTTGAATGAAAAACAGGACAACCTTAATGAATCCAACAAACAACTTAATGAAAATTTCAAACATTTGAACGAAAAGCAGGACAACCTTAATCAATCGAACAAACAACTTAATGAAATTTTCAAACAGTCGAATGATAAACAAGACAACAATTTCAAACAACTTAGTGAACAGATTACAGCCGTTGCCGTGCAATGTCATGATACTAGAGAACAATTACGTGAGGAAATTAATGCTTGTGCTAGGAACAGTAGTGAAGAAATTAGATCTGTTGCACAAGAATTAAGTAATACGCAAGCAGCCACAACAAAATTACTTCGAGATGAAATTAGTCCAGTTGCTAAACTATGTTCAGAAAACGCAACACAGTTACGCGACGAGTTTAAATTAGCAGAACTTTCACGCACACTAGATGCGAAAGTAGACAAGAAATTCGAAAAACAGAACAGCCAAATTGACGAACGTTTTAATCACCACCTACAAAACAGTGAACGTTACCGTAAATTTATACAGGAACAGAATAAAATAAAGGAACAAGTCATGGAAACAATTACGGCACAGAGACTGGAAGATAAGCGCAAGTTATTTACGAAAGCAAAAACATACGTAGAAAACAACATTGCTACAGTATCAGACGAAATCAAACAGTTGAACGCCGAATTGCATGACAAAATCTCCGATCTTAAAACAAAAAGAGACACAGACATAGTAGTCTTTCAGACAGTGACCAACAGACTTGAACAATTAGAATTAATGCAGGATCCCGATGCCATCAAAGCAGACGTTAAGAAAGTAAACAAAACCACACGTCAAAGCAAAAAACAAATTAATGCTTGTGACACTAAAAATGATGATCAGGTTAAAGCATTGACTGAAAAATTTGATGAATTGGCCAGTCGTATTGAGGTTATCGAAAATAACAGTGACACTAAATCAGATGATACGTCACCAATTTAGTTCAATCAAACACCCGAATTCCAAAACTTACAGCAGACAATCAGTGAGATAGGTTCGTCGAATAATACATTACGTAGAAAATTAACATCTTTACAGCAAGAAGTGACAGAGATGAAGAATGTTTCAGCCTCTAACACGGCACAGCATACGCCACATTCCGAACATTGCTCACACTCACACAGCCAGTATAATTTAGGTAATTTACAGAGAGTACGTGACTTAGATTCCGAACAGTCACAGACAAACAGATTATCATTCAATCCTGAACCTGTTCAGACATACAGAGACGATAATTTTTATTACAGGTACTTCTATCCATTAGGAAATTTAAGGTATTTAAAAATGACAGAACAGAGAATCTCCCTTTGGATTGGATACAACGATTTACTTTTGCATTTTCACCGGCATTTCCCGTAACGCAGAAACTAAAACTTATTTGCAGCGCGTTATAGACCTCAGGGGATTCTTTACACCTCAATGAATATGTGCCGTAGCGTGCACAGGGCCCCGAGACGTAGTAGTGCTATTTCCTCTTTAGTTTTCTGCACTGCTGCCTTCTCTTTTACTATCCTTAATATCTATTAAAATAGCTCTGATTAAAAATGAGTAAAGAAAACCAGATGTGACAAGTCTTACCGAAAGTGACAGTTTTCATTAGACACTCCCGAAATGACAAGAAATACCAGTATAGTTTTAATAACAGACAAAATCTTAATCATCAGTATGTATAAAATTTTCAGCAATCGCACACAAATTTTGGCAACAATAGAGGATTTTCTCCACAACAGCAACAAAACCAGCCGTTTAGCATACCTAACCAACAATGTAATCTGCAAGGTCAACCAAGCTTTAATGTTTCGCCGCCTACACGTATAGCGTCGGCTCCGCCAAATAGTAACGCACAGCAACAAAGAATCACTACGTACAGAATACGCATCATTTCAACTCCTATCGCAATGCGCCGTATAGCATTGATTACCATGACATACGTAAGAGTAATGAGCACAGTTTTCAGCGTAACAGTCGGTCTTACCAACAGCAGAATCATCCGCAACAACAGATTATCATGAATTAACCAGACAGTAGATATCATCCCGAACCTAATACGTCAGGAAGAAATAACAGAATAGTACAAATAGTTGAAATGCCACAGCATCCTCCCGAAAATAACAGCACGTCAGATAGAATTTGACTAGATACAGTACAGGTTGCATCTTCCAGCAAACGCAAGCAATACTTTTGACACAGAGAATCTTGTTCACGAAAATGTTATTACTTTTGACGACATCCGAGACACTCTTTTGCATGAAAAACCAGTTATTCAAAAAACCATTTCCCACCCGTCATTGAAGTAAAGATTGGATCATCCACATTTTCAGCAGTAATCGATTCTGGATCACCTATGTCAGTTATAAATGAAGAAACCTTCAACGAATGCAACAAAGAGAATATTTATCCTACGTTACCATTAGGCAAAACTAAAGTAAAAGGAGCAGTATGTGGTAAAGGAGTAGATGTAAAATTACAGACACACTTATCGTTTTGTATTGCAGGTCATACGTTCCACTCAAATTTTTGGATTGTTCTCTTATTGACAACAGACGTTATTTTAGTTACGCATTTTCTGGTACAACATGACGCAATTATTGATTTTCAAAATTCCTGTTTAATGTTAAAGGATGAGAATGTACAACTGGCATTAGAATTTCAGCACGCTTAATCTGCAGATGAACAGGCAATTAACCGAACACAGGTCTTTTCTGCATAGCGTAACACGGACTGTCATTCCACATTGTTCACAGATACGTACGTACACAACTATAATACACCAGACGAAGCCGACTATGACGTTATGCAAATGAGTTCTGATAAAGTAAAACAAAGCAGTGCAAATACAGACGTCGAACGTACTCAGCTACGCAATATTCTTTTACAGCAAGCTCCAGTTTTTGACAACATCCCTGGTACTATGTCCGGTTTCATGTATGAATTTCAAGTTAAACAGCACGACACGTTTAAAGCCAAACATTCCATATATTCACAGAGAACAAGTTAAGAAAGAATTGCAAGCTATGCTTGACCAAGGAATTATTGAACCGGCAGTTAGTCCGTACATAAACCCGCTCCATATTGTTAAGAAAAATGATGGCTCACTTCGGCTCGTACTTCATTCGCGTCACATCAATGACAATATTATTATTGAAACATATCGCCCACAGACACTAGAAGAACTTCTACAGAAATTTCATGGTACTACTGTTTATTCCACATTAGATTTGAAATCGGGATTTTGGCAAATTCAGCTCCATCCGAACTGCAGAAAGTACACAGCTTTTCTCTGTTTTGGCGATTGTTATCAATTTTGCAAATTACCGTTCGGTCTAACAATTTCTTCAGCAGCATTTATTCGCGGTTTGAATAGTATTCTTCCGACAGAACTTCAAGACAGAATCAAAACATATGTAGACGACATCCTTATTGCAGAAGCTAACTGGTCTGAACACAATTTGATTCTGGAACAACTGTTGCAAACTTTTCGTGCACAAGGACTCACAGTTAATCTTAGTAAATCGCACTTTGGCAAAACTTCCATAAAATTTCTTGGACATGTAGTTTCAGCAGAAGGTATTGCGCCTGACCCGGAAAAACTTCAAGCTTTACGTGACATTACTGTTCCAACGACGAAGAAACAACTACACAGCTTTTTGGGATTAGTTAACTTTTTCCGTAAATTTAGACACCCCTAGATTATGCCAACTGACGGATAAAAACGCTATTTGGTCCTGGTATAGCCAAGCACAATCTGAATTTGTCAATCTAAAACAAGCTTTGTTGAATGCACCACTTTTATAACACCCAGATCTTACAAGAAATTTTTCCATTGCCACCGACAGTTCTAACACAGCTTTAGGCGTGCACATTTTTCAGGAAATTGAAGAAGACGGTAATACAGTAATTAAAAACAACGCCTTTGCAAGTCGCATTCTGTCACCTGCTGAACGCAATTATTCTGTCACAGAACTTGAAACATTGTGCGTTGTATGGGCATTTACAAGATTTAGGCATTTTCTTTATGGAAGACATACTACCGTTTACACAGATCATAGAGCTATACAGTTTTTACTTTAAGCTAAATTTACACACGACAGGTAAGCAAATAGGAACTTTATTTACAGGAATTTAATTTTACAATTATTCACATTCCCGGTACGCAAAATATTGTAGCAGACGCACTATCCCCCTCTCTCAGCAACAATCAGCAAGACATCGCAACCAACTTCTGCGAAGAAAATTTTAGCGTCATGTATATTCAAGAAGTTGCATTCGAAAATTTTATTTCGGCATCATTACGATACATAGCACAAGAGCAGAGCAAAGACAACGTGTGGAAAGAAATTAAACGCCTTTTGACTGATCTGGCCTTGTAATATTAACCAAAACAGCATTGCTGTGCTGGTACTGCGAACGGCTGAAAGCAAGGGGAAACTACAGTCGTAATTTTTCCCGAGGGCATGCAGCATTACTGTATGATTAATTGATGATGGCGTCCTTTTGGGTAAAATATTCCGCAGGTAAAATAGTCCCCCATTCGGATCTCCGGGCGGGGACTACTCAGGAGGACGTCGTTATCAGGAGAAAGAAAAATGGCGTTCTACGGATTGGAGCGTGGAATGTCAGATCCCTTAATCGGGCAGGTAGGTTAGAAAATTTAAAAAGGGAAATGGATAGGTTAAAGTTAGATATAGTGGGAATTAGTGAAGTTCGGTGGCAGGAGGAACAAGACATCTGGTCAGGTGACTACAGGGTTATAAACACAAAATCAGATAGGGGTCATGCAGGAGTAGGTTTAATAATGAATAGGAAAATAGGAATGCGTGTAAGCTACTACAAACAGCATAGTGAACGCATTGCCAAGATAGATACGATGCCCACACCTACTACAGTAGTACTAGTTCATATGCCAACTAGCTCTGCAGATGATGAAGAGATTGATGAAATGTATGATTAGATAAAAGAAATTATTCAGGTACTGAAGGGAGATGAAAATTTAATAGTCATGGGTGACTGGAATTCGTCAGTAGGAAAAGGGACGGAAGGAAACATAGTAGGTGAATATGGATTGGGGGGAAGAAATGAAAGAGGAAGCTGTCTGGTAGAATTTTGCACAGAGCATAACTTAATTATAGCTAATACTTGGTTCAAGAATCATAAAAGAAGGTTGAATACATGGAAGAATCCTGGAGATACTAAAATGTATCAGATAGATTATATAATGGTAAGACAGAGATTTAGGAATCAAGTTTTAAATTGTAAGACATTTCTAGGGGCAGATGTGGGCTCTGACCACCATCTATTGGTTATAAACTGTAGATTAAAACTGAAGAAACTACAAAAAGGTGCTAAATTAAGGAGATGGGACTTGGATAGACTGAAAGAACCGGAGGTTGTAGAGTGTTTCAGGGAGAGCATAAGGGAACAATTGACAGGAATGAGGGAAAGAAATACAGTAGAAGAAGAGGGATGAAGTAGTGAAGGCAGCAGACGATCAAGTAGGTAAAAAGACGAGGTCTAATAGAAATCATTGGGTAACAGAAGAAATATTAAATTTAATTGATGAAAGGAGAAAATATAAAAACGCAGTAAACGAAGCAGGCAAAAAGGAATACAAACATCTCAAAAATGAGATCGACAGGAAGTGCAAAATGGCTAAGCAGGGATAGCTAGAGGACAAATGTAAGGATGTAGAGGCTTATCTCACTAGGGGTAAGATAGATACTGCCTACAGGAAAATTAAAGAGACCTTTGGAGAGAAGATATTAGTACGTGCGCACTATTTATCCAACAGAGGAAAGAGAAGATGCAGTAAATTTGAGCTTCTATACGCAGGTCCATATAGAATTTGCAGCATTCCTCACCCCAATGTAGTACATGTCGAAACTTTGAGAACCAGAAAAAGCAAAGGTAATCACCATGTCTCCAATATCAAACCCTTTATTGAATGAACATACTTCATGATTTATCACACTGTAATGCCATTAGCTGATATTTATATGGCCACTTATTCAATTATATTTATGTGACTATTTACTGATAATGATCGTATTTTTTCTTGGCAAGTGCCTGGCAAGGTATGGTTAGCAGGTCGCTTTTCTTGCCGTTAGACATCAGACCGTGCACATTTTCCATTTTTTGTGTATGTGTGATTGTTGTCCCACCGAAAGTAGAATTTTTCTCTGCATGTACTATGAAATCTTTAAGATGTAACAAACACCAGTTAACATTGACATTTTGCCATATGATATCTCAACATCGTGACTATTTTACATTTTTTGCCACTACATTATGATATTGTGTGTACATTTTTTGCACTTGAAAACTGTCTATGTTTTTGACGTCATACATTTTCTGTCATGCTATGCTGTATGCTTAGTTATACCACTAGAATCAAGTTTTTATTTAATGGGTATATGATTTAAATGCAAGATATTAATCCATATTCATCTTTTTCAGAAATCAATAACGTGTAAAAGAAATAAATTAAACAAATCACAGTGGTTTACTCTGAAATGGAAATTTCACCATCGGAATGAACGAAAGAAATTGCAATACCGTGTCATGAAGAGTAAATGGATCAGAATTAAGAAACATTAACAAGAATATACTATACACATCGTATGATAGCAGTTTTGACTAATTATATTTCTTTCAGAATACGAGGCGATTGATGCAGGCTGCCAGACAGAACTACAGATGCTAATTTTAGTGATGATATATGCTATAAGTGGGAAACTCTATACTATATGAAGTAATGAATGATAATGAATAGTTGTATAAAGTAAATGGCATTATTAATATGAATAATGAAGTGTCTATTTTTTGCAGATGATAATAAATGATAATAAATAGTTGTATGAAGAATATGCTAATACGAATAATGAAGTTTTTCTTTTCAGGTGATGATCGTGATGAAGTTATGGTAATATGAATAATGAAGTTTTTCTTTGCAGATGAGAATAATGATGAAGTTTATATATTTACTAATAGTTAAGAGATGCTATGTACTTATGTAAGTATTTGTTGCAGATCCTTTTGACAGGATGTCTAATGCCGCATAGTAAAATGACTGAATGTTTTGGGAAAGACAGCTAGAGTACATGCATATTAAGTTCACGTTTCATTACCTGTTGATTCGAAGTTCACTACTTTTCAGCATAATATGCGTTTCTTCTTTCAGCTCAATAATCTACTTTGTGTTTTTTCCAGGAGAAGCTATTCATGAAATTAATGTGCTATTAGCAGATAGTTATTAAACCTCTTCTAGTACTTGCATTTTTTTATCTAGTTGTGTCTATCATTTATGAATGTGATCACATATACTCTACTTGCTTCATAACCTTGCTACAGCAGACTCATGACGAATGACGTTATTAATCCTTATTTACAGCAATAAGTCAAAAGCGAATATTTTCATGCCCCAGCAATGCATTGCTATCACAAAAAAGAAACTATTACTAGTCACAACCATTATCAGTATACAACTACATAATGCTACCAGTTTAAGATATATTTCTAGTCCTATGTATAATGCAAATTTCTCAGATGTATTGAATCCATTATATCTATGTATTATAGGACTACAGACCTTGAGTAATAGTTACAGTGTGTTACATTTTA
Organism: Schistocerca gregaria; assembly: GCF_023897955.1. Lineage (NCBI taxonomy): Eukaryota > Metazoa > Arthropoda > Insecta > Orthoptera > Acrididae > Schistocerca > Schistocerca gregaria. Next base: position 813,678,767 of record NC_064920.1, on the reverse strand, counting down.
AATATGTCCTATGTCACTTGAGTGATGAGTTTTGAGTAATATTGAATGATGTTTTGTAATCATGCAGGGATTACTGTAATGAGGTGTATTAAGAATGATGTTTTGTAACACTACATAAATGCTATACCAATGATTGCTGTAATATGATGACTTGTGATGCTAATGATTACTACAAACTGTAATGAGATGTCTTATGATGCCAATAATTACTGTAATGAGATGTCATGAATATTCTATACCATTAATTACTGTAATTAGATGACTTACAAATAATGTTCTGTAATAAATACTGTAATGAGTTGTCTTATGAATGCTAATGATTACTGTAATGAGATGACTTATACATAAATGAATGCCACTGAGTACTGTAACGAGATGACTTATGCATAAATGCTATGCCAATGATTACTGCAACGAGATGACTTATGCATAAATGGTATGCCAATTATTATTATAATGAATGACTTATGCATAAATGCTATGCCAATAATTAACTCATTTTGAATGATGACTTCTGAATAATGCATAAAACAATGCTGTGTAAATAGTTAATGAATGCCAATAATTATTCAGATCAGTTGTTACGCTAGTGTAATTCTGAATGATGACTAGCATAAGACTTAATGTCCTTCACCCTCTGACCTAATTACTAGCAATTACTGCAATATCCGTATGTCCTGTCCAACCTCATGATCATGGAGCACTGTATTTGGTTTTTGCATTAATTCTACGTTGCTGTAAGAGTATGGATTCGACAAGAATGTGGTGTTGACATATCAAGCTGTCCACCACCTTGAACGATGGAGTTGTCATTATGGTCCTACTGTTTGGTGTACCTGATGTACTACCAAAATGATAACATTGAATAGTAATACAACATTTCAGTGTCTTGGCTACACTGATAAATACTTCAGGGCAGAGAACTTCAGATTGTCTCACTTGGTGTTGTGAATCTGTAGAAAGATATGGACTTTCAGTGCAGCTACGTGCAACCTACTGTGCTACAACCATGATGCAATCCTTCCCATTCCTCTCCTAGTTCTTGTAAAATGGTAAAGACTTATACAGTGCGTTTAAATTCTTGTAAAACGATAGAGACATATACAGTGCGTGTGCACTTCATTTCATTTGTTAACAAGATAAGTTGTCCTAAATATGCTAAAGACTTCTACAGAGCATGTGCTCTTTATTTCACTCCTTGATATGTTTATTTGTTGTATAAATGCTAAAGACTTATACAGTGCGTGTGCACTTTATTTCATTTCCCAAAATGTTTAAATTCTTGTAAAATGTAAAGAGTTATACAGTACGTTTGCTCTTTATTTCATTTCTCAATTTGTTTAAATTCTTGTAAAATGGTAAACACTTACACAGTGCCTATGCACTTTGTCATTTGTTAATATATTTTATACTCATTGCGTATATACTTTGTCATTTCTGAATATGTTTTGTACTCATGTTTTGTACTCAGTGCATGTGCACTCTATTTAATTTCTTAATATCTTCTGCACTTATCAATGATGTATATACTCTGTGACTGTAGACTTAGTACCTAAATAGATTATAGAAAAATTTGTTGCTCGTGGCAAGTCCAATTGACTCACCATCGCTGCCAAATTCCCCCCCCCCCCATCCCCCAGTGGAGGTCCATGACTAAAGAATTTGTTGCTAGCGCACTCGAGCAGTGTAATTTCGATGGATTGCTCACGCGCTGCGTGCGATATGTAAGCTATAAGAGAATCTCAGACCAAAGAGCAGTGTTGACTGCAATAGGAACTGTGTGTTAGTAGCAGTAAGTAGTTGCTAGCAGTCTGGTGTATCGTGTTGGCTGGGCCGGTCGTGGTGGAGCGATGGCGGAGCCTGAGCATTGTAGTATTAGGTAAAAGCAGCCTCGCGCAAATATAGTATTGTTATGTGAAGCCCCATGTAAATGTTTTTAAAAAATCTCTTAATAATAGTCTTTCTTATAAAAAATTAACTTTTGATAATCATTCATTTCAGTTTAAAGAATTTACTAATTTCTCCAATCCATGGTCATCCCGATTATTGAAAAGAAAAATCAGTTGCTTTCCTTTTATACATGACAAATCTATCGGCCAGCATTGCACTGGGCTGTGCCAGAAAAGTTTAGTTTCATATAGGAGCAGATATATATGCGTTATCCGGCGACTGCACTGAGGTAAGAGTTTTCAATTTATTCAGTATGATCTATCAGGGCCATGACGCAGCACTGCTGACGTCCAAAGTTTACCAGGTTAAATTGACAGTCAATTATTGAAAGGTTATAAGTGAGTCCCAATTTTATTGAGAGGTTAATCACATTGTGTTATTGGTAGGTTACGGAAATTATCTGTTGGTAGGTTAGGCTAAATGTCAATGCTATACACATTTTCACTGTTGGGTAGTTACGCTAAATGACAATATTATTTATATTGTTTTGTGCTGTTGGGAGGTTACGGAATATATTTTGTGGGGAGGTTACAACTTTACCTGATATGTGGAAAGCAGCCTCATGTGAAAACCAAATTCGTTTAATACATTCACTTCTGGTGTCGATTGGTGCTAGTATCTCAGTCGCAAAAGGTGCTCAAGAAGTTACATATATAAACTGGTCGTAATGTATGTCTGTCTGGGCCTTATATGCATGCAGATGTAATCTATTGTGTAGAATTCATTGCACTGTATTCCTAGGTATCCCTAGGAATTCAGGAGATGTGCATCTAATAGGTTTTAAAAGGTTTCAAGAGACGGTCTGTTGCACAGCTCCGTTATCTCGTTCGCTGACCGAAGTTCGCCCTGCTCGTGGAAGATCCAACACAGCGCCGGTCTGTTTAAATTTGAACGCACCGCGAAACAGTAGTAATTCTATCAAGTGCTTCTCTTCCGTACGGTCTTCGAGCCCTTCGCTGCCCAGTAATTACAGGTTTTGTTTCGTGATGCCGCAAAACACACTGCGACTTCTCCTCGCATGACGCCATGTTACATCAACAGTGATCTCAGTGCTCTCTAGTCAGGTTCTGCCTGCAGCAAAGATAATGAAACAGACTTCATAATGTATTCTTTTATTTTACACAAACTGATAAGTTCTTACAAAGGTTGTAGGCGCTCCCTCCATATTGCGCATCGTACTTTATTATCGTCGCCTGTACACACTCCGTCTGTTTAACACGACAGTCTAACTTAATTCTACATATTTGGTAATCAGGCGAATCGCGATAATCATATTACTTCGGTGTAGTTAAGTGGGTATTCCACACGAGGTGACATCAAAATGGGCATATGTGTGTGACCCAAGTATGTTTCCGATTACAGACTTCGGGAAAGGACGGCTGGCGACGGTAGCTTCTGAGACAATGGGCCGTTACGTCGCTTTCGGTAGCTGCTCGGTGTCTGATAGCTGATCTGGCGGCCCACACAGGACGTCTGAATTAATGTTATTTTACCCGCAGACAATAGACTGCTCCGCGGCGAGATTTACGAAAGCCGTCCAATGTTTAAAGTGGTGCGCCTCGTGTTTGCCCGAATAAATTAGGGATAATTTATGGAAGCGCCGTTAATTCATTCTAGATCCGTGGCCGATCTGCAGCCGTGGAACGCTGCCGGGGGCTTTTTCAATCCGTCAAGTATATTTTTCGTCAAGTTATCCTTTCGCTACAACGAATTTTGCCCCCGGCGTATAAATCCCGGCGGTGACATGTTTATTGGCGTCGCCAGCCATTTGCAACTGATGTAAACATCTAGCGGACATAAATCATTTCAAGCTTTGTGGGCCTTCTTTTTCTGGGATATTAAACTTCAGAAAAAGCATTTTAGCGGTCATGTACCTTTCGTATCGGTCAACCCAGCAGTGCGCAACTATCGTTTCATAATTCGAAGGTACCATTTCATCAAGAGTCTGTAGTTCTAAAAGCTATTTGAGTCAGTCCTGATTGTAACAGAATATATGATGAGCAAAACATGATGCGCGAGATACTGGACTAACTGAACAACGCGATTCTTGTACTTATTTCCTAAATATAAGAGACGGTATCCAAAAGAAACCGAAATTTTTTAAACTTATTTATTCACATTTAAAGCACATACCTTCAATCACCTCAAAGCACTCTCCACTTGCACTAACACTATTGTCTAATTTTTTATTCCGTTGTTTCAAAACACTGTTGAAATTCCTCTTTCGTGATCCTTGAAAGCACCTCCGCCGCTTTTTCTTCACCTCAGCAGCGCCCTCAAAACGCTTTCCTTTCATATCTTTTCATTCTAGGAAACCAAAAAAAGTCACAGGGGGGCAAGGTCGAGTCAGTATGGGGAGATGAGGAACAGGGCTCATACCAATTCTGGTCAAGAAATAAAGTACAGACAGGGCTGTGTGAGCAGGGGACGCGCGCGATTAGCCGAGCGGTCTTAGGCGCTGCAGTCGTGGACTGTGCGGCTGGTCCCGGTGGAGGTTCGAGTCCTCCCTCGGGCATGGGTGTGTGTGTTTGTCCTTAGGATAATTTAGGATAAGTATTGTGTAAGCCTAGGGATTGATGACCTTAGCAGTTAAGTCCCATAAGATTACACACAACATTTGAACATTTTGTGAGCAGGGCTATTGTCGTGATTGAAAAACCAGTCAGCCGTCTGCCACAAATAAGGTCGCTTCCGACCGCTCACCGTTGCACTGTCTTTTCAAAACTTAAAAGCAGAAAATGGTTAATGGTCTGACCCCTTGTAACAATCTCTGAATGGAAGACTCCTCACACATCGGGAAAACAAATCAGCACTGTTTTAATTTTTGATTTCACCTGACGAGCTTTCTCGAGGACGAGGCAAACTTGAAGCCTTTCTCTGGTTGATTGATGCTTTGATACACAATCGTAAACACAGTACAAAGTTTCGTCCCCTACGGTACTTTTTGAAAACTAGATTGTATCATTTCGGAACTCTTCTTTCAAAGCTCAACATGCTTCCACCCGAAGTTGTGTTTGTGCAGCAGTCAGCAATAGTGGCACGAGTTTGGCAGCCACCCTTTTGATTCCCAAATCTTCTGTCCAATTCGCTGCACTGAACTCCAACTCACCCCCGATAGCTCCACGATTACTTCAACGGTCCGTCCTCGATCTTCGTGCATGACTGCACGAATGTTTCAACATTTTCATAAGTTCAGGGCCGTGCGAGTACGACCAGAACAGGATCTGTCATCAACTGACGTTTCACCATTTTTGAAACGGATAACTACTCAGACTTAAGTTGCCGGCCGCGGTGGTCTAGCGGTTCTAGGCGCGCAGTCCGGAACCGTGCGACTGCTACGGTCGCAGGCTCGAATCCTGCCTCGGGCATGGATGTGTGTGATGTCCTTAGGTTAGTTAGATTTAAGTAGTTCTAAGTTCTAGGGGACTGATGACCACAGACGTTAAGCCCCATAGTGCGCAGAGCCATTTGAATCATCAGACTTAAGTTTTCTCCATAGCATCGTCCGTTTTTAACACTTCAAGAGTTTCGGTTTCACTTTCTCCCAGCACAAATCAGAATTTCACGGCCGCACGCCTTTCACGAAAATCAGCAGCTGCAAAAACAACCATCACATAAAACAGTTGTCACTAGTAACTCTGCCGAAACTAGATCTGACCTTCTTCATTGACGGTTTACTGACTCTAGAAAGTTCGCCCTATGCGCTCCTACTGGCAAAAGGTGTTACTGTAAAAACTCTGCCCACTAAAAACTTGGTTCGGTGTCTTTTGGGTACCTCTTCGTAAAAATGTGGAAGTCATAACGAAATATAAAATTAATCGTAATTTAAAGATATCTCCAAATGCGAATTTCGTGATTGCAGGACTTTTTTAATTTTTAGTAATTATTTAATTTCAGTGAACAGTTCTGTATTTCATAATTGTTACACATTACAAGACTGGCATCATTACGTTAAAATCTCCGTTTCGCCGAATTTGTATAATTTAGTTGCGTAGGAAAGATGTTTTTGTTATTTTAGAGTTTTACTTGTGTACAATGTAAGTGCACGCGTTTTTTGAGACGATTACTGTGCAGTCAGCTCATTCTGGCGAAGCCTTAAGAATCGTTATGTCTTGAGCTTTTCATAAATACATTTTTGTTGACTGTCTGAACATGTGATGAAACCCTGGCTGTTACTGTAGTGAACAGGAATCCAAAATGAAAACTATAATTACATTTTTTTTCTGCATAAAACTACTGCTTCAGCGAGATGTGTCAATATCTTTTAGCTTCACAACTTCAGTAGGAGAAGTGGGAGGTACAATAATGGTACATATGATTCTGCATTAGTGTCTACAAATACGTACTATTGAACAAGAATGTTTCTCCATTTATACCAAACGTAGCTAATGCTGATGTAAACAAAGGCGTAAACTATTACATGTGTACAAAAACACTGAGATTATCAGAGTCATAGGATAGCGATTTGCACATATGCAGACGGCGATAGTATCGCACACAAGTTAAAAAGGGGCAATGCATTGGCGGAGCTGTTATTTGTATTTAGGTGATTCATATGAGAAGATATCCTACGTGATTATGGCCGCACGGCGACCATTAACAGACTTTGAACGCGGGATGATGTTTGGAGCTAGACGCATTCCGAGATCCGTAATACCAAGTCTGCACCGAAAATACCACGTCTCAGGCATTACTTTCAAATCACAGACAACGGAATGGGCGACGACTATCACTTATGGACCTAGAGCAGTGTCATTTGCGTAGTGTTGTCACTGCTACCAGAAAGCAAAACTACATGATATGACGGCAGAAATCAATGTGGGGGATACGACGAACATATCCGTTAGGACAGTGTGGCGAAATTTGGGATTAATGGGCTATGGCAGCAGACGACCGACCAGGGTGCATTTGCTCAACAGCACGACATCTCCTCCAGCGCCTCTGCTGAGCTCGTGATCATATCACTTGGACCATAGACGACTGGAAAGCCATGGCCGGCTCAGATGGGTCTTGATTTCAGGTGTTAACATCTGACAACAAGGTTCGAGTGTGGCGGAGATCCCACGAAGGTATGGGTGCAAGTTGGCAATAACACAATGTACAAGCTGGTGGTAGCTCCATAATGATGGGTGCCTACGTGGAACGGAGTGGGTTCTCTGATTCAACAGAACCAATTATTAACTGGAAATGGTTATATTCGTCTACTTGGAGACTATTCGTAACCATTCATGAACCTCATGTTCCCAATAAACGAAGGAGTTTTTATTGATCATAATGCGCCATGACACCGGGTCGCAAATGTTTGTGACAGATTTGAAGAACGTTCTGGACAATTTGACCGAATGATTTGTCACTCAGATCACGGGACATGAAGCCCATCGAACATTTAAGAAACATAATCGAGAAATCAGTTCCGGCACAAAATCCAAGACCTTTAACATTTTCTGTCTTTCAGTAACCATATTTAGTTTCAATCAACTGCCAACCGGTTGCAAATAATTGTTTAATACATTTACCTGGGTTTCGACACCTCTTAGGATGTCGTCGTCAGAATAAAAAATTAAAATGGCTATTAAATAAAACATAAAAAATCAATTTGACAGAAACATCAACCAAGATGAAAAATGTCGTAACTGGGAACGGTTACTTCTCTAAAGTTACAATACGAGAAGGCACATGTCATAGTTTAGAACACGCAAGCTGAAGCCAAAAATTAAAAATTACAACCGTTCAAGCATTTGGTACTTTCACCTTGCAAGGAACAAAATCAGACTAAGCGGCCAGTGGCTTACATTATTGCTACGAAAACAAGACACAAGTTGCGTTCCTGTCAGGAGCAGACAGCAACATATGCCCATTTGAGAAATTATGAGAGAAAAAATAGAATTAAACAATGGTTAATTATGGAAGAAAGTTCAGAGGATGCGGGATTAATGTATTTATGAAAGTACGAAGTAGTCAAATAAAAGGAACACAATTAAGAGCCATCTATTAGGTACAAAAAATGGTTCAAATGGCTCTGAGCACTATGGGACTTAGCTTCTGAGGTCATCAGTCCCCTAGAACTTAGAACTAGTTAAACCTAACCAAATAAGGATATCACACACATCCATGCCCGAGACAGGATTCAAATCTGCGACCGTAGCGGTCGCGCGGTTCCAGACTGAAGCGCCTAGAACCGTTCGGCCACTCCGGCCGGCCATCTATTAGGCTTTACGGAAATGCCTATTGCGTAAAGTACAGAGTATTGTAGAATATTTCCACAAACAGCTGCACAGTCTAAACACATCTCCATGAAAGAAACTTTAATAGTACACATCTATATGTGATTTGAAGGAAAAGATGTTTCGGAACTAGAGTCAGGAGAACATAGTAAAAAATGAACGAATCTACGTATCGAGAATGTGTCAGTATACCCAGACATACAAAAGACCCAGACTACTTTTTGATCATATACAGTGGTTCCCGGGAACGAACAGAACATTTGTTTGGAACTTCTATTAGGCTCCTTAAGGAAATCAGCTTCACTTGTGAATTAGAAAATAATGATCCTCAACTTGGACCTTAGTATTGCCCATAGACAACGATTGACTTTCCTCCGTTATTTTCCGAAAAGTCACTAATGCAGATCAGAGTGTGGGCGCTAGTTCAATCGATGCTCATTCTCACAGAAAAGCGTTTCTCCATCCAGCTATTAATCGAGCAGTTTCTGCACCTTTGTGACCAGACAAGTTTAATGATGAGACGAATTTAATAAAAACTACTACAGTTAGTAGCGGTTATTGTCCCTCGTTAGTAGAAAACCTCTTCAAGGTTAAAACTGACGCTAAAGTGACCGCTCTCGGTATCAGCGCTGTTTCTGACAGTAACGAGTATAAAAAAGGCACTGTTTCTGATAGAATTCGTCTTCTAGTTAAGAAATACCGATGCAAAGTTGCCTTTTCTGCTAACAATAATCTGTAGAACAATCTTATTCGCAATCTCAAGTCGACAGTTGTTCCTATACACAGTTCAAGAGTCTATAGAATCACTTGTGATAGGTGTTCTGTTTATTATATACTACAAACGGGAAGATCTTTCAAAATAAGATATAAGGAACATTTATTGGTAAAAAGAGGCACTAATGTGCATAACTTCAATTTTGCTGATCCTCTGTCAATTTCCTGTACAAACTAGAAAGTATTGAGAAAATTTCCTTTTTACACACGGAAAACAAAGGCCACAGGCCCGACGTACTCGACGAGCTGCAGATTTTCCAGCATATTTCTAAGAACGATGGCCTCATCCTCAGTTAACAGTCACAAGCACGTAACAAAAATTTTTTCAATGACTTTAATCCACTAGTAGTGGGCTTTTGATTCCTTTACATTCTACTATATTCTCCTGACTCTAGTTCCGAAACACCTTTTCCTTCAAATCTCACATGGATGCGTGCTACTAAAATTTCCTTCATGCAAGTGTTTTTAGACTGTGCAGCTGTTTGTAGAAATATTCTACAATACTCTGCACTTTACGTAATAAGGATTTCAGTAAAGCCTAAGAGATGGTTCTTAGTTTTACTCTATTTACTTGATTACTTCATATCTTCAAAAATACATTAAGCTCACATCCGTTGAATTTTGTTTTGTAATTGACTGTTGTCTAATTCGATTATTTTTGTTATAATGTCTTAAATGGACACATGTCTCTGTCTGCGTCCTATAGGAGCGCAACTTGTGTCTTGTTTTCGTAGCAGCATGTAAGCCACTCGGACGCTCAGTCTGCTGTTATTCCTCGCAAGGTGTACGTACCAAAGGCTTGAACGGTTTTTAATTTTTAATTTTTCACCTGAGCAAGTCTGCTCTAAACTTTGACTATTGCCTTCTCGCATTATAACTTTATGTAAGTAACCTTTCTATGTTATGGCACTTTTCACCTTGGGCAACGTTTCTGTGAAACGTACTTATTTTATAGGGCTTTTAAATCTTCAATCTGATGAAGACATCCTTAGTGGTGTCGAAACATAGATAAATGTATTAAACAATTATAGTGTTATTTCCCCATTGAAAAATGTAGGGTCCCTCTTGATGGTATACAGAGTGTCAGCACAACTGTTCATTCGAGAGCCTTTTTGCAGGCGTTAGGTTCTTGGGCATAGTTTTTGAACAAACTTCCCTTGTGTAAAAATGGTCACGAACAAATTTTGCGAATTATTTCTTTGTTGCAAAGTATCAGCAGCCGCACGAATACTCAGTCGACACTTTTCGTATTAAATCTCCAAATTATTCAACGTTTTCTTCCGTTGTTGACTCTTAGGATCGCCAGGATGTAACTCATTTCATCTCTTCTAGTCACTCTTTGAATCGCTTAAACTAATCAAACATTGTAGAGTGTGAAAGACACTCATCAATGTTGGTGAAAAGCAGAGAATGGGTCTCTGTGCCGGACTTCCCAAGTTTCACTGTAAGTCTGACATTAATCCGTTGGTTTTTAAAGTCAGTAAACATTCAATGCGCCCGACTGAGCGGTCGCCAGGTAAACGGGAGGTGGAGAGGGGAGATGCTTCGTGACGCGGCGGTGTAGCGTTTGACGTGGTAGATCGCGCTATTTGTCAGTTTAAAAACTCAGTCCGGTTATTTTTAGCCAAACATCGAATTTCGATCTGAGCTCCGGGCTAGTCCTCCGCTTCGTGAACTCTGCCGTCATCCAGCACTGGAGCCGCCTGTTTGATCTACCGGCCTCTGCGTGGTCATAACTGTGTTCCACCTACACACGGTAGAATAGAAAACAAACTACGTTTCCTGAGAGTACACATTAAGTGACTTTAATGTAAATTTTCTTACTGTCATCTCCTGTTGTATATCATTGCTGATTCATCGCCCTCAGGGGCGCATACCAGTCCGAAGCACGGGACTGTGACGTGATACTTGATCTGCTCATTCGCTTTCTTTTAACAGTGGCGTTAGCTGAATGAGGGTGAATTCTTACATCGGTAATATTCTGCCGTATTAGGATATGACTTCCATTCAAAATCTAATCCGTGACTTGGATCTAACTCTGTTAGTTTGAATGTTATGTTCTCCTTGCTTCGTCCATCATTTGATAGTCTGATTCCAATGTAACAGAATTTCAGCACTTTGCCCATAAGTGGCCCCTAGTTTTTATTTTTATTTTTTGTCTCTAAATCCGTTTTCTCTGCACCAGAATACTTTTTTTGTATGTGGTGGTGTGGGGGGGGGGGGGGGGAGGTGGAGAGAGGTGATGGTTCTTCTTTGGAGGTACGAGGGGCTAAAATATTTCCATTGGCGGTCGTGTCGCACTGGTTACTCAAGGAAGTTTTGGGACAAAACGTTCAGAACTACTTAGCAATACTCTTCTGTCCACACTACCTACAACGAACAACGAACTCACTGACGTCACAGCCTATGCCCGGTGAGTAAGAGTCGCCTCCGACTAATGTTGCATGATCGGGATACTGCAGTGCTACTGAGCTTAGACACTCTTTTAACGATACTACAACTGTTACAGCGGAATCGGCTGACTGGCAGAAACATTCTGTGATTAATTCAAGTTCAATTAGACAGGTTGCTCGCGCTCAGGCAGTTTAAGAGTGAAACTAAATTTCTACCTCGACAGACATAATATTTTTGTCGATTTGAATGAGTACTCCTTTCCCAACGATATATAACCTGTCTTTTCGATGTACTTTCCATACCTCTTTAAATATTTCGGAGATTTATATTGGATTTCACCTAGTTGTCAGTTCCAAGTATGATCTGAGCGTGACTGCTTTCCTGGAGAGCTGTAGATTTAGGGACTATGTTACGAATTATTTGTCAGTTTACTGTAAAACTTTACTATTCGAAGTGTATCTACTTTGTGCACCAACTGCTTTCGCACTCTACACATTGCCTGATGACGGTCTGTCGGAGGATCTGAACCCATCACCTAACCTAAAATAAAACCACGTATACTCCACAGGCGTGTTGCTACCCGAACAGCTGTTTCCTCTGTGTAGTGCACGCCTGACCTATTTAACGGAACCCTGCAACTCACCACCTCATAATGTATGTCCATAAATCTGCAGCCAAGACCGTCACAGAAGACAGCTGAAACTTTTCACTCGATAGTGTCAAGTGTAGTACGAACACCAATTTTGTGCCCATGGTTGGTTCTTGGTAAGCTGTGATACATCAACATAAGGCTAAAAAAGCCTTTTGCAGCGGGAAAGAAATTACGTTAGTGATGGAATACTTTCTGTTTTTCGTTACTCCAACAAAAAATCCGTTTTGCGTGGCCTTGGGACGAATGCACTTTGTCCCATCTGCCGGTGGGTTTTCAAATTCTATTCTGTGCGTCTAACTCCTTTACGTGGACACGAAACAAATGGGAAAAAACCACTGACACCATAAAATAACAAAGGAAATTTCCTAAGAGGCACTTCCCGATATTTCCAGTCGCACAGTGACGTGCATTTATTCCGTGTACGTTTCTGACACACACTCCTTGAAAGGAGTACATTTTGTTTTTATTAGGTCGCAGTATTTGTCGTTGTCATACTCTATGCCAGTCTGTTGTAATCAGTATCGATTAATCGACAGAAGCACTCTAGTTATTTCTTTGCTTAGTCACGGCTGCAATTTTACGTCGTTGGTGAGTAATTTGCTTTCGACCAATGGGAATCGTTAGCCGATTGCTGCCCTGCAGTTTTTCTTGGTTACAGTGGGCGTTCACCATTACTGAGTTACATTCGATTCTGTGTTGTCCAGGTCGGTTGGATGATTGTGGCTTGGAGCCGTATTTGGGGACAAGATGGGTCTTGTCTTGTGAACGTCTTTGGGTGCCTTGCAGATCCCACTATGAATGGAGAATCGGGTGAGACCATTTCAGTTAATTTGCCTTAGTGAAGTTAGTTATTGTGTGTCTAGGTTTGGCTGGTATTGCTACGAGTAAGTTGAGATCACTCCACACGTGGGAATCGGAATGTCTGCTTACACGCAGTAAAACGGGAGTTTAAAGATTGTTAATACGTAAAAAATCGACTTTTCACTTTCGTGTAGCGTAAATTCGAAGATATTAACGTCTCCTTAATTTAAAAAAAATAGTTTTCTCTTACTCAGGAAGAATGAGATGCAAATACGATGTGTCTTGTGCTGGTGCCGACCGAGGTGGCGAGCTGTTCTAGACGCTTCGGTCTGGAACCGCGCGACCGCAACGGTCGTAGGTTTGAATCGTGCCTCGGGCATGGATGTGTGTGAGAATGCCGGATATATGCCACGCGGGACGTATGCCACGCCGGACATTTACCACACTTGCCCCTTCGCCAGGTAGCTTGAGTAGCCATCCCTCAGGTAAGGGACGCCCTTCCCCGCACTACCTCTGTCCGCTTTCAAACTGCCGTCTCCACATCTTACTCGATACAACCATTACGTAAGGGACCTTCTTCTTCGACATCTTGGCCAAATACAGAGCTTCTTTTCCGAAATCGAAATATTTATAACTTTTGAGAAACGAAAGCAATACCGACGATTATGTTAGTATGTAATTAGTTTTGCCAAGTATGAATATAGATTCCTCTGCCTGTACGGTAGCTTCATTTCACGCTTACTGACTGCGATAGAAGCAGTACATCGGCATAGGAGCAACAAGAAAGGAACGATGTAAAGAGAATGCGAATGTACGCTAATCATTTCTTTTTGATCACTGCATTTGTGCCTACTTTAATTACTACAACTGCATACCCAAAGGACAATAGGGAAAGAATAAATGAGTATGTGAATGTTTGAAAAGAAGAACGACATACTCCATATTAATTTACTCTCTAAAAACATTAGTTAATAAAGTGTAACCGGACAATGTTCAAAACATAACAGAAAACACTTTCACTAAATAGGGATAAGAACATCTATGACTGACATGTCATCTAAAGTCGACTTACAATTTTAAAATGTTAGAAATAAGGAAATGAAGTAATACAGAATGCTACGCTTGTAGCGTACGTTGCTGCTCTATATTGTTTAGCTCTGGTATTTACAGGGTCACAGAGAAAGTATCTTAGGTTCTGGAGGGAAAAGCCGTAATTGTAATTATCTGCACTACAACAGGAACAAGAAGGACAACTTCAGGAAAAGTAATGTAAGCTCACTTTGAAGCAGATAGTTCCTGTGACTTAGTATTGGCAGAGGTTATATTCGACAACCGGAGTAAATTAATAACTAGCTCCTTTTACCGACCCCCTGTCTCAGATGAAACAGTTGCTCAATAGTTCAAAGAAAACTCATGACAAATAGGTACCCCACTCATACAATTATAGTTGGCAGTTACTTCAATCTACCTTCCGCATGTTGACAAAAATACATTTTCATACCCTATTGTAAATAGAAAACAACTTCCGTAATTCTTCTAAATGCTTTTTTAAAATTATTTCTGACAATTAGTTGACGACGCCATTCAAATTGTAAATGGTTACGAAAACACTCTTGACCTCTTAGCCACAAATAATCCTGAGCATCACGACGGATACAGGGGTTAGTGAACACGCAGTCGTAGCGAGGCTCACTTCCATAACAAAAAAACTCATCAAAACTAAACGCGAAATATATCTATTTATAAAAGCAGCTAAACATTCGGGTGACGTCTTTCTAAGAGATAGTCTCCATCTTTCCGAACTATGTAAATGAAGAACATATGTGGTTTAAGTTCAAAGAAATAATATCAACAGCACTCGAGATATTCATTCCAAATAAATTAATACGAGATGGAACTGATCCCCCATGGTACACAAAACACGACAGAAAGCTGCTGCAGGAGCACCGAAAGAAGCACGTGTAATTTAGACGAACGCAAGAACTCCAAGATTGATGAAGCTTTACTGAGGTTCGAAATTTGATGCGGATTTCAATGCGAGAAGCTTTTAATAGTTTCCACAACGAAACTCGCTCTAGAAATGTGGAGGAAAGTCCAAAGAGATACTGGTCCCATGTTAAGTAAACCAGCGGAAAGGCTCAGTAAGTAGCTTTACCGCGTTACAGCGACGGTAATGTTACTGATGACAGTGCCACTAAAGTAAAAATTAACTTCCAGTAGTAAGCTCCTTGCTTTTACTGACCTGTTTAAAGATAATCAACAATTTAGTAAGAAATTTTAATTTTTAAAGGACTATATGTAAATGTAGTAAGTAGATTTACATCTACTATGAATGTTTGCAGCTAAACTTAAATACAAAATATCTGAGATGCCAAAATTTTCAACCTTAGGATCAGAGCAGTTATGGGATGTCAATTTTAGGTGCAATTCAAAGGTTCAGTTCCCATTTTCTTTTACAAAAGCGTATACTATCAGTTTAACAAACCGTGATATTTTAAGTGATAGTTGTGATTATGAAGCTTCAGAAAATTATTTTAGAACTCAAAATCATTTCATAGTATGACCATAATATTGGAAGGCAGAAAAAGTTATCTTAACGTGACAACAATAGGGATACTTCTGTGAGGCTTGATATACTTTTTAATTTTTACATTAAAGGCTGATTCGCATCACATTTTGCACCGTCTTTGGTCCGTGAAAATGATAAATGACCATCTACCATTCTGGCGTGTGTAAAATTAGCCTATACACGCTGAACTAATGTACACTCTACTTACAATTACAACTTAATATTAGCTCTGATAATGCTGCTTCAATGTTTTAATAATTTTATCTCAGTAATCTGCGAGGATTCAGTGGTCTTCATAGTTTTTAATACATTATTTTTAACGTATTTTAGTCCAGTTTCTGCATATGGGCAGGCCTAATGTTGCCAGTCTCTCATAATTCTCTACGATTCTCTCTATACTGTCGTCCAGCTTCAAGTACTTCTTCTTCCTCTTCTTAGCGTCAAGATTCATTTCCAAGTGCATGTACATGCAGTTTGTGAGCTCTGCTTCCTTTTTCAAGCACTCCACCAAGCAGTTAAGTCTGGCGTGAGGGTTTCCAATAATACTATTTATTTTGTTGTGCCACCCTTCAACAGCACTCGTGGTTCGGTGCCTTTTTCTGTAACAGTCCCACATTTCTATTGCGATATCCTCATTCTCTAGCCAGTTATCCACAAAGTAGTCAAAACATTGAGAGAACTTTCCGTTATCAAGAGCTTCCGCATGAATCTCAATCCATCCATTGCTTACGTCCTGCGGTTTTACAACTGGCAGCGCTGCACACATGCTGACGTGAAGTCTTAAATGCTCGTCCTAGCGGTACTTCTCAATCAGACCGAGAACTCGAATTCTTCTCCATAAACTCTTCTTCATATGGAAATAGAAATAAAATCCTTGACGAATGGCCGATATCGCAGCTGCCTCAAAGTCCACCTTTACTTGCTTAGGACACCACTCAGAGACTGCCTGTTTTAGCAGACGAAACAGACGAACATATGTGATTTTCTTCTTATTAGGGAGCAGTGCAAATACAGTAGGAAGATTGTTTGTTTCTTCAATCGGGAATCTTGTTTGTTTCTTTAATCGGGAATCCTAAGTCTACGTGTATGGTGTAGATCTGTGCAAACTGCTTGCTGCATCTCGTAAATGTTCCATCCATAAAAAAATAGGAACATGTTTTAAAACTTTCTTTTCCTTTGCTTCCACTAAAAATCATTATTCTCACCTCTAAACTACTGTCTTCCAGAAGAAAACTACGGCCATCTCCCATTTTTAATAGATCTTTAATTTCATAAGAGTTCTTAGGCTCTTGTTGGTTCCCCCGCTCTTGACTCCATCTACGAAGCGTGGTTCTCTTCATAGATTCTGAATTAGGCATCACTGTAACAAAGTCATAAACTTTATTATGTAGATTTCCCATTTCATCCACCTATATCTCCGATAGCTGTGTAGTTTCTTCTCTTCGCTCTTTCCACTTGCTTTCTCACTTTCAGAGCCGCATTGTCAGGTAGTCCACAGAGATGTTCTAACACGTTCAACACTTCTCCTTTCCTCGAAAGCAGCTTTCCCTTGCAATGATCCGCTTTTCGGCGTAAGCACATTCATGTAACACCACCTTCTTGAGATTCCCTCTGTTTAAGATACGCTTAACCTTTGTAATGAGAAGAAGACCTGCCCTTGTTCGTTGTAATAACTTCCATACTGATGGTGACGTTAGAAACTTCGAGGGCAAACGGGAGGGGCGGGTGAGGAGGAGGAGGAGGGGGGAGGGGAGACAAGGGACCCAACCCTTCGGAGCAGGTAAAACCGTGGCAAATGTCCGGACACCGTGTGTGATGTCCTTAGGTTACTTAGGTTTAAGTAGTAGTAAGTTCTAGAGGACTGATGACCTCAGATATTAAGTTACACAGTGCTCAGAGCCATTTGAACCATCTGTTGCTGTACCTAAATCTTTTGCTGCGTGGTGTGAGTAGCCCTGCATTACTGTAATATCGTTTTCTTATACTCAGTTACACCTTACACTGAGATGACTAAAGTCATAACACACCTCCTAGCACGGTGTCGGACTTCCTTTTGCCTGGCGTAGTGCAGGAATTGGACGTGGCGAGGACTAAACAAGTCGTAGGGCTGTTGCAGACATACTGAGTCATGCTGCCTCTATAGTAGCCCATAATTGCGAAAGTGCTGCCGATACCGGATTTTGTGCATGAACTGTCCTCACGATTATGTTTGTAAGTAGGCTGTTTAGGTTTTATTATTGGTAACGAATCACTGGCTGTGCTGTGCGCAGTCGCTGGCTAGTTTGCATTGTTGTCTACCATTGTAGTGTTGGGCAGCTGGATGTGAACAGCACGTAGCGTTGCGCAGTTGGAGGTGAGCGGCCAGCAGTGGTGGATATGGGGAAGTGAGATGGCGGATTTTTGAGAATGGATAATCTGGAAGTGTGTCCATCAGAGACAGTACATTTGTAAGAATGGATGTCATGAACTGCTATATATATTATGACTATTAAGGTAAATTCATTGTTTGTTCTCTATCAAAATCTTTCATTGGCTAACTATGCCTATCAGTAGTTAGTGCCTACCGTAGTTTGAATCTTTTATTTAGCTGGCAGTAGTGGCGCTCGCTGTATTGCAGTAGTTTGAGTAACGAAGATTTTTGCGAGGTAAGTGATTTGTGAAACGTATAGGTTAATTTAGGCAGGGCCATTCTCTTGTAGGGATTACTGAAAGTCAGATTGCGTTGCGCTAAAAGAATATTGCGTGTCACTTCAAGCACAGTCATGTAGAAATTTTTCTAAGGGGACGTTTCATGTTCTATAAATGTTCGATGGGAATCATGGTGGCTAAATCATTCGCTCGAATTGTCCAGAATATTCTTCGGATCAGTCGCAGAAATTGTGGCCCGGTGACATTGCGTGTTGTGAACTACCAAAATTCCATCGGTGTTCGGCTGAAAATTGTCGCTTAACCCTACCATCAGGTAAAAAAAAAAAAAAAAATAAATAAATAAATAAATAAAAAAAAAAGCCGGTTCAAATGGCTCTAGCACTTTGGGACTTAACATCTGAGGTCATCAGTCTCCTAAACTTAGAACTACTTAAACCTAACTAACATAATGATATCACACACATCCATGCCCGAGGCAGGATTCGAACCTGCAACCGTAGCAGCAGCGCGGTTCCTTACTGAAGCGCCTAGAACCCCTCGGCCACAAGGCCGGCCTTCATCTGACCAGACCTGGTTTTTCTGTAATGTTGGGTCGAAACGGTATGGTCACAAACCAAGGAGAGACTCTGTAGGCGATGTCATGTTGTTAGTAAAGGCTCTTAAGTCGGTCGTCTGCTGCCACTGCCCATTAACGCCAAAAATTTGCCTTGCTGTCCTAAGAGATAAGTTCGTTGTACTTTCCACACGGATTTCTGCGCTTATTTCGTGCAGGGTTGATTGTCTGTTAATATTGACAGCTCTATGGAAACGACGCTGCTCTCGGTCGTTAAGTTAAGGCGGTCGGCCTCTGTGTTGTCCTTGGTGAGGTGTAAAGCCCGAAATTTTTTATTCTTGGCCCACTCTTGCCAATGAGAATCTCGGCATACTGAATTCCCTGCCAGTTTCCGAAATGAAGTGTCCCATGCGTTTAGCTCCTACTACTATTCCGCGTTCAAAGTTTGTTAATTCCTATTGTGCGGCCGCCCGCATCTCGTGGTCGTGCGGTAGCGTTCTCGCTTCCCGCGCGTGGGTTCCCGGGTTCGATTCCTGGCGGGGTAAGGGATTTTCTCTGCCTTGTAATGGCTGGGTGTTGTGTGTTGTCCTTAGGTTAGTTAGGTTTAAGTAGTTCTAAGTTCTAGGGGATTGATGACCATAGATGTTAAGTCCCATAGTGCTCAGAGCCATTTGAACCATTTTTTGTTGTGCGGCCAAATCACGTCGGAAATCTTTTCATACGAATCACTGGAAGAGAAATGATAACTCTGTGAATGTACTGCCCTTTTATACCTTGTGTACACGATAATACCGTTATCTATATATCTGTATATCACCACTGTCCGCAGCTCGTGGTCTAGTGGCTAGCGTTGCCGTGTCTGCATCACATGGTACCGCGTTCGATTCCCGGTCGGGTTGGGGATTTTCTCTGCCTGGGGAATGAGTGTTTGTGTTGTCCTCGTCATTTCACCATCCTCCTCATTCGTGACAGTCGTTAGGTTGGGCTGTGTAAAAATTTGGAGTGTGTAAAAATTTTGACGTTTTAAGGGCGCTGATGACCGCGCAGTTGAGCGTTCCACAAACCGAACCTCATCATCATCATATCGCCATCGAGTGTCTTGTCACGTTAGTGTAGTTGCTTCTCATCCTACGTCTTTCTCTGTCATTACAAAGCATCTCTCATCATTCCTCGTATTAAATTGCTAGATAGAGCCACGTTGCTTGAGTGTTATCTTGTTGAAATTTAGAGGAACCGCCATTTCCTTTCAGGTGCCGATAAAAGTAGATCGATACGTAGTGTTCCGCTGACTGCTGGTTGCCAAGCAGTGTTACATAGGAAAGAGGCTCAGGATTTAGATGCTGCCTTAAATGGTTTAATTATTAATGAATACCAAGTCTAATATTATCATATAAAGGAGACATGCTCTTATCACAGTTGGACGCTGTATACCGTAAGATAACACATGTCCAACGTAGTCCATTGCCTTCACGAACCAGTACACTACGTCTAATGTCCACATTTCTTTCCATCATACTGAATCTATGAAAGTACATGTGTATATGACTATTTCTATCCAAATTTAAGAGTCAGATAGTTTGTTTTTTTTTCAAACTGTTTATCCGGGCTATTAGGATGATACATTTCGCATACCTTGAAAGTATCCAGGCTTGATTATCACTACTTATGGGAGTAGTCTACGCATTTTTAAATACTCAACCCGTTTCATCCTGTGCGTAAAGTTGGGGCTTAGCGCAAAATGGATTCTCAGCAGATAGTCTTCCAGTGCTCTGTGCTGTTATTTTATAACTAACTATGTATATCTACAAAATGAGTAAGTGTAGGAGTAGCCATGAATTTGTTCAGCGTTTGGTACACGTGTACTGGAGATTGCAAAACATTCCTCCGTCTGGCTGATGCTCAGTCATTAGTCGGTTCGTTCCAAACTTTGTACTCAGTGCGTTGCCTTTAAATAGTTAGTAATGACGATACATTTCCTGCAACAGCATCAGCAATTTCTATGCTCCAGCCAAAGGATATGTACATCTCACGTTGAGTGTACTTGTAATTTAAAGTCTCCTGGATTAGTAGTATTGCACAAATCGTAAGTCACGCTCTTCTCTTACAGAAACAGGTGGGTGGACATCCAGGCAACCAATAGGTATCCATATTATGAGTATTCGTTGCAATCATCGCCCATCTGGTAGGTCAGAGGCTAGAATCGATTTTCTGGCGCCAGACGCAACGAGTGATGAGGTGAGCTGGTGAGCTGAACAGATGCACCTCCAGGGACCACGCCGTTATTTTCGTGCTGCTGAACACGACAGCACGGCCGAAACTGCTGCAGTCCCGTCTAGTAGGCTGAACAAACCATGCAGAAACACGTGACAGGTGATGATATACTTATTTGCAGCTGCTGCAGTTTGTTAACAGATACCAACAGTCACGTGTGTTGTGAAGTTACGACGAGGATATGTCTGTCTCTCAGCGGAAGTTACTGATATTCGTCGTCGAACTGCCCTACAAAAGATTCTATACTAACTTATAAGATGCAGACATGATGTGCAGCGATTAAGAGGGAGAGCCGACCATCAAATATAGACTTTAAGTAACGAAAATGGTTCAAATGGTTCTGAGCACTATGGGACTTAACTGCTGTGGTCATCAGTCGCCCAGAAGTTAGAACTACTTACACCTAACTAACCTAAGGACATCACACACATCCATGCCCGAGGCAGGATTCGAACCTGCGACCGTAGCGGTCTCGCGGTTCCAGACTGTAGCGCCTAGAACCGCTCCTTTAAGTAACAAGTAACAATTAGAGTTATTTGTACGTCCTCAAATCAGTAGTAGGCAGCAATACTCGATCCCATTGTTGGCTAGAAAACAATATGTTGGTGGCCAGAAAATGCTACGTAGGCGAACCAAGAAGACGAATAGAAAGAAATGAAGCTGATTACAGATTGTTGGATCATTAAGCAAGGATATAATTTCATCAACACTGAGCATAATAAATACATACTCTAGAGTCCGATTGAAAATACTTGATAGTTAACACTTCACGCGTTGTAGCTTCTTTCCTCTAATCAGAGCCCTCAACGTCACGCGCTAACGGTTCGCCGTTGCCAAACAACTACAACAATTACTGAGCTTCTAATGCCTTGTGCGGCTTTCTTTCTTGGATCCCGACTGCCTCTTATTTCATATTTCATTATATGTGATAACCAGACAAACACACACACACACATATATATATATATATATATATATATATATATATATATATATATATATATATATATATATATATATATAAACACACACATACAAAACGATGCTAATGAGATACACACGTTTAATTCACAACATAAACCAAACACGACTGGATGCTTCCGCGCAAGAAGCCGAAATTTTGAAGGCTGTCAGTTAGCCGTCGTGACTGGGCCACGTCATTCATAAACTCAATTGCCTCTAATGGGCAAGTTGAAATGGTGTAGTGGTTAGCCTATAAACAGGCTTGAAAGAAAGTCAGAGGTTCGACTGTCGTCAAATACAGCGATTTCTTTAAATTTTTGTACATCTAATCAAATGACTTTGATTATCATTTTTATTCAGTTAATTGGTTTATATGCACTTCTTTATTTCTAATACTTTACCGCATGTTTTCACCACCGTATCGATCTTTTTCATTTGCTCCTATTTATCTTCCTACCATTCTTTTTTCGTTTGGAACCTGCTTGTGTCACGTATAATCTGCAACCAAGTTTCAACCACAACTGCTCATTGGTTGGTAATACGGTATCTTGTGTAGCCAGTGTGAGCATAGTTTCAGGTAACCAGTGACAGTCAGAAATTACTGTTTGCTTATAGAGCTAAAACTGAAATTTTGCTGCAGAAGATGGCTGTGCAAACGAACATATAGTGGTATTTTTCTGTCTTGATTTTATTCGTAAAGGTTAGCCTTAAACACCGTAAACAAACCGATCGTGATTTTAGTTCTGCAGCAGATTGCCGGTCGTCGTTTTCTCGGATACATAGCACATCACGAGTTTATGCTTAGGTTAGGACATGAGTTTAAATTCAGGTCGACTCTACCGTCATCTGCCGTTGTCCATTCATCGGTTCCTCAAAACCGGCTGTCGGCATAGCATGTCCCACTTCTGTGATACCTCGCGGCACTCGCTTCCAACGTTAACAGCGTTTGTGAAGTGACCCGGTGTGTTTGCGTGTCGCCTATAACAGGCAACGGATGTGGCAACACTGTAGCTGCGAGTAACGGACGCCAACTATCAAGTAAATTTAATGGGACTATAGTATGGTGTCGCTTACTTTGGACCAATTTTTTTTTCGAAAAATTTTAGGCTCACACCTTAAATATTTTCTTTTTGGTTATATTTACTCAGGAAAAAAATTTTATCTCAATAGGATGACTTTAATCATTTGCTAACTAGAGCAACAAATTTTAATATGGGAATTTTAGATTTTGTAGATTTTAGTTAGCGTAAACGTTACTGTTGTCTGCATTAAATCAGAATTAAATACCTTCTTTCTTATTTTGATGAATTTAGTATTCTTGAGAATATTTTCTTTCTTTCATTTCGAAAATAGTCTACACAATGCAATATATATTCCATTTGCCCGTCATCTAGGTCAAAAGTCTGTCAAAAGGTTGCATTAATTTAACATGCTTTTCAACAAAGTCATTAACAGCTTTGAACTCTATAACTATCCTTTCAGCGTCTAAATTTGAAGTGCTAATTGTCCATGTCGAAGAGCATTCTTCAATGAAAGGATGGTCCATAATCGTTAGGAAAAAGAGAACAGATCGTTGCTCTTTCTTGATACAGAGTTGACTAATGGTTTCTCTGGAATGAAGGTAAGAGTTATTTAGGAGGTGTAAATTAACGAACCAGAAACAATAATAAAGGGTAATCAGAACAAAGTTAAACTTATCATGTAATGGTCCATTCAGTTCTCCACCGAAAGGAGTATATTTCTTTTCCATTTCTAGATTCTCTGTTTGTAAATTTGTTACCGTTTTAATTTTGGTTTGTATCTCTACTTCATCAGCAAAGAGCGATAAAAGAGACAAATATTCAAGTAAATGCCAAAAATGATGACTAAATTTAGCTATAGCATCTTTTCAAATCGTGGGATCTATCCTTTCATATGATTTCAGATCTTTTAAGAAACAAAGGTTCATATGAGAAGCCTTTACAACTTCGCGCCACTGAAGCTACGGCTTGATGTATACACTTAGTTTGAAAACAGAGACTTCTCTCAATGAAATTTTATTTTCGATCGATGGTTCAAAGTTGTGATGTTTCAGTGAGATTTTTAGCACTAAATAGCTCTTACCATCTATCTTGCTTGATTCATTGCTCCTGGAGAGTGTATTTTCAGTTTTCACCAATTCTTCTCTCAGAATTATAACACAGAGCTCTATAACTTCACATAATCACCTCTCACTGTGGATTTATCTAATTCACATTCATAGAAGTCTAATATCTCCTTAATTTTTTAATTGCTGCTCTTATAAGAATTAAGTTCATGTTAAATTCCAGACATAATTAATTTTTGTATGACTTTTACAAAATTCTGCTCTCTTTCATTGCCATCTTGGGAAGATTTAAATTAATAATTTTAACAAAACAATTGATTAAGCTGATGGCCCGAGAAAACGAGAGGATACTGAAAATCTCTCGTTGTTTGCGTGCGATGCACCTTAGGTGACTTTAGTGTGACCATTCTGAGGTTGTTTCCCGGCTTCATAGACCCCAAGTGCCTGATATCAAACTGTTCGATTCGACCTCCCCAATACCACTGTAGTTGGGGTAGGTGGTGTAAGGTGGCTATGGCTCAAAAGTGGCCACTGCATGGATTTTGAAGTGGATAGTACTGCCGTCTACTGAGAAGTGGTCGGGCTAGCCCTAATATGTACCAACACTGTTGTCGGTGAGTGTGACACAGGAAGTTTGTCCGTCATATATTAGTAAAATCTTTTCTGATTTTCAGTCATCTGATATAATGAAAGCCGGCCGCTGTGACCGAGCGGTTCTAGGTGCTTAAGTCCGGAACCGCGCTGCTGCTACGGTCGCAGGTTCGAATCCTGCCTCAGGCATGGATGTGTGTGATATCCTTAGCTTACTTAGGTTTAAGTACTTCTAGGGGACTCATGACCTCAGATATTAATTCCCATAGTGCTCAGAGCCATTTGAACTATTTTGATGTAATGAAAGTAAATTATACTAGTCGTGTTACATTTAGAGTCAAACTTTTTACTGTATCAACGTTTTAACAAAGTCTTTTTGATTACAAATGTAGTTCCTGGTTGTTTGTTTCTGTTTGATAGTTTCATCTACGAACCACTAATGTCCCAATGGTGGCCGATCGGGGAAAGTGGCGACATTGCTAGTCGGAAGAAATAGCTAAATTGTTTACTCTAGTAAGGGTTAGCTAATTCCACATATCACACATAATACATCATGTCAGATTTAGTTCAAATTCCTTTTATATAGAAAGATATCACTTGTCATTCTATCGCCTAAATCAATTTATATCATTTTAAAACCGTCCCCGATGTATTATACGTGGCCTAATACAAAAATCGAATTGAAAACGATGTGGCCAAGGTGGTTGGTATCGTTTCAGATACTAGGACATCAAAGGGCCTAGAAAGTATGTCCGAAAATCAGAACGACAAATATGGGATCCCATTGCGTTGGAACTGACCACATTGCACCCCTAGGTGGCCCTTTGTAAGCCTATATATTAGTTTCCTTTTCACTTACAAATATTTCATGTGGGACCTTTTAATATGAATATTCAAAAAGTGTAGGCGGTAAGCTTCTATCGGTAATCATAGGTTGGTGAAAATTCAATTTTCCTTAGAGTGGCCACTTTGCCATAGCTTCACCTACGTTGTAAACAATCAAAGTTTACATCTTGTGTGTGAGCCTCGTGTGCAATTTGACGCACGCCCAAACGTTGGTGTTGTTCTGGACAAGGTCACTCAAACAGAACTGATATGAAGTTCCCGAAAGCTGTGGTACTGCGTTATCAAATTCTGCAGACTTCTCTGGAAGTATCTGATGGTTAAGGTTGCCCTTTTCGACCATGCCATGCATTCCAGCAACATGAACAAAATACTTGCTTCTTGATAGAATGAAATCATATGCAGTTCGAATCTTCAAACTTCTTTCTTTGAGATGGTTTAAAGATCACGTATTTATGTTAGGTGTGATAGAAACCTAGCCATGTGAAATCGTCCTGTAATTTGTAATCACCCCCTTGCTTAACTTATTTTTTTATTTTTTATTTTTTTTTATTTGGCCTTTGAGTGTGTACTCAATTTATCCTTCGGCAACACATAGTGAAAATGTACACATAATTGAATAAACAAATACAGAAATGCATATTTACAAGAATAAAAAGCATAATGTTACTGGTTTGTAAATAATGTTTTAAAAATTGAATTGAATTGAATTGGAAAATAATTAAAGTGCCTTGGCTTACAATTCACACCAATTCTGAAATATCTTCATCAGCAAGACATATTTACAATTTACGTACACCATTAAAACCTACAGATTGTGACCAGTACTGTTGACAAATTTAACTATCACTTTATATAGATAAACGTCTTTAGTACACAAAAGAGAAGAAGGTGATTGAGGAAGATGGTAGCCCATACTCAGCAACATCTTCAGAAAGACCAACCGTTCACGGTCAAATTTGGGGCACATAAATAACATGTGGTTGACATCAGCTTCCGACTCAGAATCAAACTCACATGCTGGTGAACTGTAAACGTTGATCCGATGTAGATGTTGGGGGAAAGAGGCATGATTGAAGCGGGGTCTTATGATGGTAGAAATCGTGGATCGGTCCAGATGCGTCCTCATGAACCAAGGCTGTGAAGGAATCCGAGGTTGTAGCACTGCGTAATAACCGCCTTTTGTCTGTTGAGAAACGTTCCACATTTCCTGCCATTGTTGTCTTGCGTGATCCTTGACTTCACGTAAGTAGTCTGTATAAAGAAGGTGCAGATCCAGGATGGTGCCTAAGGTTGCCGCTTGTTTGGCTAATGCATCAACTTCATCCAGAGTGGGAAGGTACCCACAACAAATGGATCGTCCGGCCCGTACGTGTGCTGCGAATATATTCAGATATCACATCCAAGATATAACTGTTGGTTGTTTTGTTCCATCGACTGTACTGAATGTTTTAAGAACGCTTTGCGAGTCAGGTACTATCAATATCTTGGGGAAGTTAGTGCTAGGGACAAACTTAATGTGATTCCAAAACTGCCACTGTCTCCGCCGTAAAAATAGAAGTGCTCGTAGGCAGTTTGAAGGTTTTGCGGATCTGGATCTGGGGGCAGAAAAAAGCGCATCCTGTACACTCTTCTTGCGGAATTTTGGAGCCATGGGTATATAAACAGAGAAAACCCGGCCATTGTGCTTGAACGAAACGATTGAAGCCAACGTTGACATTAGTACTGTCCAGCCAGGTCGTACTTAAATAATGGACTGGGATTTGGGCGCTGAACGCCGTATAGAATGTATGACAGGTGACCAGTGTCAAAGCTGGCACAAACGGCTGGCACTTTATTCCTTCTGTGGGATGCAATCCACAGTCGATAAATTCAGTCTCTACTTTGATAGAGGGAACTGGCCATATTGGCCATGCCTTGAATGCAGAATTTGTCCGATAACATTTGGCGCCTAATGCTCAAGGGCATCTCTCCTGCTTCCATTAAAAGGGCGTTGGTGGGCGTCGATCGCATGGCTCCAAGACAGGTACGAATGGCTCTATATTGAAGAGTATCTAATTTGGAGGGATGAATCTTTGACGCAGTGTGGTAGAATTGACGACAGCCATAGTCTAATCGAGATCGAGCCTTGCTTAGTACAGAGAACGACACACGCACATTGTCGCATTGTGGAGCGGACCGTTGCACAGCAACGCTAGCCTAGTTCAACTCGCTCCTTGGGGCCCAACCGTGCATCTCGCCACCTCGAAGTCGCCTGTCGCGTTGTCAGTGTGGTAACTATATTCCTTTCTCATCTTACGTTGTTTTTTTCTGTTTTCGCAGCCACGTTAAAGTAACTAAATTTTGTTCTTCATAAGAATAAACCTGATATAAACAAACACAAACGCAGTGATTGATCAGTAGCCGTAGCACACAGGTACAGTGGTGTTATTAAGCCCTTGGAAGTAAGTCCCTTTTATGTATGAGACATCTTGTCACTATGTTACGGTAAATGAAATATTAAGATACGGTAGAAGCTTAGAGATTACCAGTCAGTCTTGAATATTTAATTTTTCGATGAAATCCCTGCAATAGCGAGTCCAGAAAAATTACCCTGTGTTAGGAATTTTCATCACTCTTGTTTTTAATTACAATACTATGTTCGCTAAGAACGACGGAGCATATTATGCTTCCCCTCTGTTCCCCTAAGAAACGTAGGGTATTGCTGGAATTTTGGCCAATATTATTTCATTCTGCTTAAAAATTAAACGACGTACGAAGCTATATTGCTTTTCTGCTCGTCAATTTTTTCGTCTTGACTGCAGCTGCTCACATCACGGCAGATTAGTTGGAACAGCTTGCTGGCCTGCGTTGTCCAAATTAAATGTATCGGTAAAGCCCAATATTGTCGCTGTGTTGATGTGCGGAAGTGGAGAAAAAGGTCAATAGATTGCAGTGCAATAAAGCGGCTGGGGTGGATGAAATTAAGTGGAACTCATCAAATACTGTGGAATGTTAGGTCTTAAATGGCTACACAGGATTATTGAAATGGCCTGGGAGTCGGGACAAGTTCCATCAGACTGGACGAAAGCAGTAATTACAGCAATCTTTAAACATGGAAAAAGAAAAGATTGTAACAACTGCAGAGGTATCTCTTTAATTAGCGTTGTGGGTAAAATCTTCTCAGGAATTGTTGAAAGGAAAGTGCGAGTATTAGTTGAGGACAAATTGGATGAAAATCAGTGTGGGTTTAGGCCTCTTAGAGGTTGTCAGGACCAGATCTTTAGCTTGCGGCAAATAATGGAGAAGTGTTAAGAGTGGAACAGGGAATTGTATCTATGCTTTATAGATCTAGAAAAGGCATATGACCGGGTTCCTAGAAGGAAGTTATTGTCTGTTCTACGAGATTATGGAATAGAAGGCAAACTTTTGCAAGAAATTAAAGGTCTTTACATAGATAGTCAGGCAGCAGTTAGAGTTGACGGTAAATTGAGTTCATGGTTCAGAGTAGTTTCAGGGGTAAGACAAGGCTGCAACCTGTCTCCACTGTTGTTCATATTATTTATGGATCATATGCTGAAAACAATAGACTGGCTGGGCGAGATTAAGATGTGTGAACACAAAATAAGCAGTCTTGCATATGCGGATGACTTTGTTGAGATGGCAGATTCGATTGAAAGGTTACAAAGTAATATTTCAGAGCTAGATCAGAAATGTAAGGACTATGGTATGAAGATTAGCATCTCCAAAACGAAAGTAATGTCAGTGGGAAAGAGATATAAACGGATCGAGTGCCAAATAGGAGGAACAAAGTTAGAACAGGTGGACGGTTTCAAGTACTTAGGATGCATATTCTCACAGGATGGCAACATAGTGAAAGAACTGGAAGCGAGGTGTAGCAAAGCTAATGCAGTGAGCGCTCAGCTACGATCTACTCTCTTCTGCAAGAAGGAAGTCAGTACCAAGACTAAGTTATCTGTGCGCCGTTCAGTCTTTCGACCAACTTTGTTGTGTGGGAGCGAAAGCTGGGTGGATTCAGGTTACCTTATCAATAAGGTTGAGGTTACGGATATGAAAGTAACTAGGATGATTACAGGTACTAGTAGATGGGAACAATGGCAGGAGGGTGTCCACAATCAGGAAATCGAAGAAAAACTGGGAAAGGGGTTCTATAGATGTAGCAGTCAAGGCGAACAGGCTTAGATGGTGGGGTCATGTTACACGCATGGGAGAAGCAAGAGACTCATGGGTTCAACAGTAGAGGGTAGGAGGAGTCGGGATAGACCAAGGAGAAGGTACCTGGATTCGGTTAAGAAACATTTTGAAGAAATAAGCTTAACATTAGAAGAGGCACCAATGTTAGCGCTCAATAGAGGATCATGGAGGAATTTTGTAAGGGGCCCTGTGCTCCAGACTGAAGGCTGAAAGGCATAATCAGTCTTAAATGATGATGATGATGATGATGTGCGCGCAACGCACAGCGTCTTAGCATGAAACGTACCCTGATTATCGTATTTGACTGAAGTCAAGACAGCTTGGCTTCTGCTCCATGTGCAATGAAACCCAAAGAGATTGCGGTAGACGCGGATGAACACAAGGTGTAATGTTAACATCAGGTTTTTAATCTTATAATGAAGACATTATAAGAGGAGAAAGCTTAAATTTTCAATATTTATGAAGAATTGAAAGAAAATCCATACGAACCATGTCTTGTCTTGCGGCTGTCTAAGAACTACGGCGTACGATCGTAACATTGAAAAGATGAAATTTCATTTAGCACACTCCTTTTTTTAAAGCCGCTATATTTAAAAATTAAATGATGAGCCAAAATACTTAACCACCTCTTTAATATCGCGTCTGTACGCCCATGGGACGCAGTACAGGAGCGACTCAACAAGTTCTTGCTAGTTTTCTGCAAGTATGTTGCGCCACAATGTGTACACACAGGTCATGTAGTTCCAGAAAATTACGGGTCTGTGGTTTGTGGCTGCGCAGATGGCACATGATGGCGTACTACAGGCGAGATGGTCTAAGAAGATGCAGGACACCTCGCAGCGCTGTTGCCAGTTTTCAACTACGAGGCGCTAACGACTGCAGGCTGAAACAGTAGCCGACTATAGAGCTCTGACAATACTGAGGCGTTGACACAGAGACGTTTACAATGTCACGTTACGTTATTGGCTGAGGTAGGCCGGCGAAGCTGCCACGCCCAGCCCGCAGCAGCTGTCAGGGGTCAACTTACGCTGACTCAACTATAGACGACTTCCATCGAGTTCAGATCAGGGCGTTTTGGTTGTGAAGAGATATACGTGAGTCTACTATCATGCTCCTGAAACCACGGCAGCTCGATTCTGGCCTCTTGTCTCTGATAGTTATCCTGCTGGAAGATATAAAGCATGAACAGAAGCAGGTGGACCACAACAATGTTCACGTGTCTCCCATTAGTATCACAGTTTCCATGGAAGTTATACATCTCAATTTCGCGAATAAAATTCCATTATTACTGGAAATAGAGCATAGTGTAGTGTGTTATCAAACAGTTTTTTCGATGTATTCCTTGAAGATGCTGATATGCTACAGACCTGGTTCGTTCCTTTCATTTGGGAGCTATCTGGAGAAGACATTTTCATGACATTGGTAGCTTTGCGCTTTACAGTTGTCGAGATTTCAGGGCATAATTGCGTACATCACAGAAAGTAGGTGGATCAAGTACGTGGTATTGAATAGTAACATTCGAAGACCTTGAGGCTTGAATTTTAGACAAGGCCACCATGTGAAAGAGTTGGTTGTCATGCGTGCCCGCACTTGGTAGCCGGGTTGTCTCAGCCGTCTTGCCACGGCTCGCTCGGCTCCCTCCCCCCCCCCCCCCCCCCCCGGAGGTTCGAGTACTTCCTTCGGCATGAGTGTGTGTGTTGTCCTTAGGGTAAGTTAGTTTACGTTAAATTAAGTAGTGCGTAAGTTTAGGGGGTCCATAGAAACAGGGTTGTCGCTAGCTGCTGTCACGTCAGTTCTGTTGAAATCCCTACTTTCGCCAGCATTTCGATGCCTCGATGCTTATGCTGGTTACTTCGATAGTTTCAGTGCCTTAATAATGACAGCAAAGTAGTAAGTACACACATCAATTTTTTTTTTTTTGAATCAACACGGTTCCGAGAGTTCAGGAACCTGTAGAGAAAATTGGAGTAGAGATCAACATAAACACCATTTCCGCCATTGTTCATGAAACCTACACACTGCATGTTGTATCACCATACAGCGAGATCTTCAGAGGTGGTGGTTCAGAATGCTATACATACCGGTAACTCTAATACCTAGTAGCACGACCTCTTGCATTGATACATGCCTGTATTCGTTGTGGCATACTATCCCAAGTTCATCAAGGCACTGTTGGTCCAGATTGTCCCACTCCTCAACGGCGATTCGGCGTAGATCCCTCAGAGTGGTTGGTGGGTCACGTCGCCCATAAACAGCCCTTTTCAATCTATCCCAGGCATGTACGATAGGGTCCATATCTGGAGAAGATGCTGGCTACTCTAGTCGAGCGATGTCGCTATCCTGAAGGAAGTCTTTCACGAGATGTGCACGATGGGGGCGGCGAATTGTCGTCCTTGAAGATGACTGCTTCGCCAATATGCTGCAGATTTGTTGCACTATCGGTCGGAGGATGGCATTCACCTATCGTACAGCCGTCACTGTGCGTTCCATGATCACCACTGGCGTACGTCAGCCCCACATAATGCCACCCCAAAACAGCAAGGAACCTCCACCTTGCTGCACTCGCTGGACAGTGTGTCTAAGGCGTTCAGCTTGACCGGGTTACCTCCAAACACGCCTCCGATGATTGTCTGGTTGAAGGTACACATGACACTAAACGCTGAAGAGAACGTGATGCCAATGCTGAGCGGTCCATTCGGCATGTTGTTGGGCCCATCTATACCAAACTGCAAGGTGTCGTGGTTGCTAAGATGGACCTCGCCATGGACGTCGGGTGTGAAGTTGCGCATCATGCAACCTTTTCCTCACAGTTTGAGTCGTAACACGACGTCCTGTGGCTGCACGAAAAGCACTATTCAACATGGTGGCGTTGCTGTCATGGTTCCTCCGAACCATGATCCATAGGTAGCTGTTATCCACTGCAGTAGTAGCCCTTGGGCGGCCTGAGCGAGGCATGTCATCGACAGTTCCTGTCTGTCTGTATCTCCTCCATGTCTGAACAACATCGCTTTGGTTCGCTCCGAGACGTCTGGATACTTCCCTTCCTGGCACAAAGTAACAATGCGGACGGTATCGAACCACGGTACTAACCATCTAGGCGTGATTGAACTAGACAACACGATCCGTGTACCTCCTTCCTGGTGGAATAACTGGAACTGTTGGGCTGTCGGACCCCCTCCGTCTAATAGGTGCTGCTCACACATGGTTGTTCACGTCTTTGGGCGGATTTAGTGACATCTCTGAACAGTCAAAAGGACTGTGTATCCACAGTCAACGTCTACCTCCAGGAGTTGGGGGAACCGGGGTGATGCAAAACTTTTTTTGATGTGTATGTATTCCGTTCTGAGGAGCCTTCTGAAAAAAAAACATCTCCAAACCACCAAAAGCTGTTTTATTATAAATTTTTATTATTTTACACTAGTTTCGATTTCAAAGCCGAAGAATATCATAATAATGACTTGTATGGACGGTTATTTTATATTAAAAATATGTTCTTCAAATGTGTGTGAAATCTTATGGGACTTAACTGCTAAGGTCATCAGTCCGTAAGCTTACACACTACTTAACCTAAATTATCCTGAGCACAAACACACACACCCATGCCCGAGGGAGGAGTCGAACCTTCGCTTGGACCTATATTAAAAGTATAGGCAGTATCAAGCACCGTGATTTTACTATACAGGGTGGGTGCAAGCGCTAGCTGTTCACAACGTACCACAGTGGTGTAGAGGAAGCGGGAACGAACACTTGCGGTCTGTAAAGCCGGGAAATACCGAATCGCATCTTACGGGACTTTTTATGCGCTGTCTTGTGCCTCGTACATAGTCGTGAAATGGACTTTTCTGTACAATTTGCCTCACTATTTTTTCAGTTTTGACGCCATAAATATAAATCGTTTTCTTTCTCTGGCCTTTTGGTGCGGAACAATTGTTGTACGGGTAAATGTTGAATAGAATTGGCAAACGCAAATAGTTTTTGGATAACGTTTTCAAAAGTCTTTTCCTTTCATTACCCACACAGCTGAGGTTAACTTTCTAACATTAATAGGAACCGGTGGCATAAGAGGGGGAGAGGATGTGAAAAAATTGGGTAGTTGGGTGTAGGACTCGCGCCCTGAGGGAGGGTTCCGTACATACTTGTAGATCCAAGGATATCGATGATTTCTAGCTGTTATCGACATTGATTCTGGCAAGATATAGGTCCCACCGATTCCAAGACATTCCACAATGTTTTAATTTCAAGGTAAAAGTCGGATAACAAATGAAAAAAGATGTATTTTGTCGTCTTATATAATTATTCTGATATTTTCCCCGTTACTTGTACTGTGAAACACTTCTTCTTGCCAGATTTTATAATTCGACGTCAAGGGGAAGTATCCTATAGGTTTTAATGACTGACTCAGCGAGCATCAAAGTATGTGACATAAATGGTCGTATCTTTTATCGCATTGACTTAAAAGTGTAACGTTTTTACACCACCAAAGACTACGGACCTCAAGCTACGATATAAACTTCAACTCAGTTTGTCTATCATTTCCTGACAGAATGAGGTCTTAACAGAATGACGGACAGATAGTATGACAACAAATGACAATTTTTTCGTGTCTTATAATTATTAATTAACAAATTCGGATTTTTCCGTTGGTTTTTCTGTGAATCCTTGCTTCCTGCTAAATTTCTTGTGTCTAGGTCAACGAGAGGTACCCAGTAGTTTTTGATGACTCAGTTTGCAAATATCAAAATATATGACGAAAATGCAGTATCTTTGGCTTGCATTGACATAGAAGCTGACGTTTACTTTCTCGCCAAGAGACTGTAGACCTTAGCATGTGACATAAAATTTTACTTTTTACGTTTGCGCCCTCCTGAGAAAAAGGGGTTATAGCAAATGAATGGACAGACAGACTGTCTCATAACAAATGATAAAAAATCTTTTTTCTGTGCGATACAATTACAAATTAACCACTTTCGAATTTTTTTCCTTTGATTTCAGTGTAAAACCTTACTTCTTTCCAAATTACATTTTTCGAGGTCACCAGAAAGAACCCTATAAGTTCTGATGAGTATGGTTTCGATTAGCAAAATATCTGACATAAATGGACGCACCTTCTGATTGCACTGACTTAAATGTTTCATTTTTTACAACACCAAAGGTGCATAGAGCTTAATACGAGACATACATGTCAACTTCTGCTCCTGAGAAAAAGGATTTTGAACAGTCACACACACACACACACACACACACACACACACACACACACACACACACACACACACACACGAATGGACAAACAAGTGATCCTATTGTAAGGTGTCAGGCAAATCCAACACCTTCCATGAAAACCCTGACATGATAAGCAAATCCGGCAGTATGTCACATAGCTGCAAATAAATCCTGACATTAAATTAACCAAAGTAATACGATCAATGAGTGAGCAAATGGAATACCACAGACTAACACAAGAACGCCTAAATGCATGTCATACCTTCTCACCGTGAAACAGACGCAGTTCCGAGAGAAGGAACGAGTACAGAAGCCCAGAGCAGAACCGTGTTAAGCTAGAAGGCCCTACGATAAGGGACGGACATCCACATCGCCTGCCGACCACCAGGACCACCCCCCAGCCCATGTTGAAAGATGGAGCCCTCCAGAAGAACAGTATAGATCTCACGATAACACTAAAAGGGCCACACCAGGCGCACGTTTTAGCGTGAGACTTTTTCGCGTCTCTGTTACGTTGCAAACGTTAAAAACATTGCCCCACCACGAAAAGTATAACGTTTCTCATTGGATAGACAGAATTCTGTAGGCGGAGCTTAAGGTTAACATTGGGACCCTGACTGGTGAGCTGAAAACACAGCCAGATAGCTTATTTTAAACCAACTTCGGTAAATTGTAGTAAGGAGAAGTTAGGAGGAGTTGCTTCCGAGACGACAAGGTGTGGAGCTGCGCCGCCCGCCGCCCCCTGACGCTGCCTAACCAACGGCAAGGTAATGAATGCACGCGATGCCGCGTAACAGCGCATAACGCTTCACTCAGAACTGCAGAAGTCTCATCTGTTACATCCCCTTTTTCCGTAATACTAGTGTCGACCGTCTATTAAATCTCATAGTGTTCACATTTGCTATTAGGAGTTAAAATCTGAAATGCGATGATTTTTCTGTTATATAATTATTGAGAAGCCACATCTGCCACTGTAATGTACGACAAGTTAAATAAGTAATTAAAGATAATTGAGGGTTACTGTAGACCATTTTGATAGTTTTCTCTTTTTATGAAACTTAACTTAAATCTAGATGTGATATGGCATAGGTCATCCTTCGATCCATTGTAGAACTTGGAAACCCATTCAGGAAATATTCGTTGACATTTTTGTTGAACGCAGTTGGTTTTTATCATGCTGTATTAAAATATTTCCTTTTTCCAATAGTGCAATTTATAAACAATGTTTTGTGAGTAGAATAAAATTTCCAATGGTAAACGTAATTGCTTTTTCGACGTTATTTTACCAGCTAACTAAAAATAGGGAAGCCTTGCACCCCTGCCACTAAATTTAGTTAGTATTAAGATTCTTTTCCAGGGACTGCAGTGGAGCTGACGCTGAAATCATTAAGTATTTGATTATGTCATTGCTAGTCTCACTGAACTCTTCTGAACTGTACATGTCATGTGTGGTCTGGCGTCTCCTTACCAGCAACAGGTCCCAGGTTCAACCTAGTCAAATCCCTAAAAGACACGCTCAGAGCGTCGTTGCGCGAAAGTGGTAGGGAGACACGACTTAGAACAGACAGACACCACTCAGAATGTTAGACTATAAGGGTTCCGTTTTTACCGTTGGAGCTACGGAACTCTAAATTCGACAGCGGCGAGCATGCATTGTAGCTTAGTTGGTTTCTTTAGGCCAGCTTGAGTTGGTTCCCTGGCTTGATAGATCACATGTGTCTAACATCAAACTGTTCGTCTAGATTTCCTCTACACCACTGTTGTACTCTATGAACAGATATTGTTTACAGCCTGTGTAGTTCAGTATGTTACCATCACAACACAAAATTACTGGAAAATCATGAAGCTTGACACAGTGGACTCCCATATTCTGTGTATAATTCTGATGCCAACGAACCTGCTTCCTGTGTTATGTTGATAATATCTCTCCATTTGATTATGATCCAAGATAGAAATAATAAAAACTATTAATAGAACAGATTGTAGCGACTTGTTATGTGTGTTCGGAATCATGTAAGAGCTGTGTAGCACTGCCTGCAGAAAATATTTCATTATGTTGCAAAGATATTTGCAGGGCACTCGACCCATTTTATTCAACGTTTCGGATGCCGTGTGACACACTTCTTGTGTACCTTCTTACGTGCGACTCTTCTGCAATAACGTTTGTATCACTCATACTTCTCTTTCAGACTTAGGGTAAAACCTCAAGTTTTCGAGTATCACCACATCGTCTTCGTCAAATGTCACTGAGAATTGTGGTTGCTATCATAGTGGCCTTTTACAGCCAACAGGTCGACACATATCATCATTACGTCCTGCTGCCATAGACTGTGACTAATGTCTGTGCTGGCGGCACCGCGTATCTCATAGGAACGCCAAGAATGTGGTGAACTTCTTTATACAAAGGGCGTTCAAAGAGTTTTGCACAGTCGTCTCTAATTTTTTTATTTTTTGTAGGAGGAGAATGAAATTTTTTGTGAACATACTTGGAAATTTAGCTATACATTGAACCTACTCAATACAACCTCCATAAGCTGTGGCGCATCTGGCGCAACGTTCTTCAAAAATGGTTCAAATGGTTCTGACCACTATGGGACTTAATTTTTGAGGTCATCAGTCCCGTAGAACTTAGAACTACTTAAACCAAACTAACCTAAAGACATCACACACATCCATGCTCGAGGCAGGATTCGATCCTGCGACCGTAGCAGCAGCGCGGATCCGGACTGAAGCGCCTAGAATCACTCGGTCACAGCGGCCGGCAGGAACTCTGTCACCGACCGTTGTCGCAGCCTGACATCTACTTCACAGTCCATTATGGCTCACCTGCAAACAAAAGAAAATCTTTTATACACCAACTTATAGCCAAATATTTCAAGCATGTTCACAAAAAAATCTTTCTCCTCCTGCAAAAAAGTAAAAAAATTAGAGACGACTGTGCAAAACTTTTTTAAAGCCCTTTGTATCTTTTTAGTGTCGAGACTTCGCCTCCACCCACTACTAACACTATAGCCACTGCCGTGGTATATGTAAGTTTGTACAGCGTCTATAAAGAACAGAATCCCAGTATGTAGAAGTGAGAGCAGTTTCAATCGTAACAGCGGCTATAATCTCAGTGGTACGTACACGGGGGCTCTGTACACTAAGAAAATGCGAAGTTCACAGAATTGTTGACGCTTCTGCGGGAGACTTCGTGCCACCCGCACAGACGTTGACGCAGTCTACAGGAGCATGACGTATTGTTTATGTGCGCAGACTAATCACAGGGCGTCTTGGGGCTATACCAGGTCGAAACAGCAGCAGCAGCAGCAGCCACAGATATAAATTGCTGCTCATGAAGAAAATGGAAGTCGTCGTTGGAAGCTTGAGATTTTACCCTAATATGAAGAGGCAAGAGAACTGAGAAGGTGCTAACAATTTACGGGAACGCAGCTGGTTGACGTCTTCTATAGCCGCCGATATTTTAGCAGGTCATGCCATGTTATTTTCAAGCGCCTCATGGAGCGAGAGAGCGGTGTACAAGAAAATTTAAAACCTCTGAATGTAGAGCGCAGTCTGGAAGATAAGAGATACACCGTAAACAATAGCACCACCACACAACCAAAGGCGACCAAAGTCACAATTTATCGAAAGAGAATATTAATAGCCAATGGACGAAGTAGCATTAACTATGTTCCTGTGTTATTTTACAAAGGTAGAGGAAGTGGGACTGCCAGTGGAATCTATGAAAAGCTTCCATCTCTGTTTAAATGGTCCCTACCTAATTTAATCTCAACTACTTCCATAATATAACCCTGGGTTCGGTGTGGGGCAGCGGAGGAGTGAAGTGGACTGCGGTAGTCGTCGTGGGGTTGTGGACCGCTGCGGCTGCGGCGGGGACGGAGCCTCTCCGTTGTTTCTATGTCCCCGGACAATACAAGCCAATACAATACTTCAATGATAACATCATTCCAATACCTGTAAATGCATGCCAGACTCTCAGTGTTGTTATATTCTTTAGTATGATAGGGGCAAATACGAAGCTCTGCAATAGCACATTTACTCAGCTGTTGTAAGCGTGTGTGGCGTTTGATCTCAGTACACCGGTCCTCCACAGTCCCGTGAGTTATACCACAACTGAAAGGAATACGACACATGCCCACCTCACGCAAATGAATATCATTCTTTACATATCTTAAAAGGGGGCCTATTCTTAGATGATGTTAAAAACTCATGCCACATCATATTTCCGGAGAATTCCTCGCAATCTAAGATTAGGTCCCTTTTACGATCTTTAAAGGATGATAGTGGTTTTGATAAGGCGGTCGTCTATCGTATTTCTTGCAGTTGTGGTAGGTCACATAAAGGTCACACCATCAGGACCGTGGAAGTTTATTGAGTTGTGTCACACACTCTTACAACAGCAGAGCCAATGTTCTACTGCAGAACATCGTCTTGGCACAGGTCGCACTACAGAATATAAGAACACAGAGACTCTGCCGTGCACTTCTAGTAATTGAGTTGGTGTTATTAAGAAAGCAATTGAGATGTTGAAATGTGTGTGAAATCTTATGGGACTTAACTCCTAAGGTCATCAGTCGCTAAGCTTGCATACGACTTAACCTAATTTATCCTAAGGACAAACACACAAACCCATGCCCGAGGGAGGACTCGAACCTCCGCCGAGACCAGATGCACAGGCCATGACTGCAGCGCCTACGACCGCTCGGCTAATCCCGCGCTGCGCAGTTGAGATCAAATTAGGTAGTGACCCTGTATACACAGATGAAATTTTCGCTTAAATTATGATTGCTCTCTCCCAGATCAAACAAGCGAGGGACAGAGTTAATGCTCCCTCACCCAATGGTTATTAATATTATCTATCGACAACTTCTAAGGTTCGGCATCTTTGGTTGTGTGGTTTGCGCTGTTGTTTACGGTGTGTATGTGTCCTTCGTTACAAGTCGTTGTGGTCATAGCCGAGAGGCGTGTTCGTCTGAATCAAGCGTCTTCATCCTGGACGGACACCAGCTAGTCCTAGAGCCTATTGAAGAGACCGGTTCAAATGGCTCTGAGCACTATGGGACTTAACATCTATGGTCATCAGTCCCCTAGAACTTAGAACAACTTAAACCTAACTAACCTAAGGACATCACACAACACCCAGTCATCACGAGGCAGAGAAAATCTCTGACCCCGCCGGGAATGAAGAGATAGATCTGATGATCTATTTATCTGCTCGTTATTCTTCCCGTCGGCTCTTGCACTTGATTTCCATTCCACGATTATTTTCTCAACATTGTCTCCATCTATTCTCACTATATGGTCAACGAACTGGTGAATATGAGCTCCTGGAGATAGTTGCTCAATAATGGACATATTTATCCTTGTTCGGTCCATTTCTTTTTTCGCGCATCGTCCTGCATTAGCACCAGAACTCGATTC
This sequence comes from Schistocerca gregaria, assembly GCF_023897955.1. NCBI lineage: Eukaryota > Metazoa > Arthropoda > Insecta > Orthoptera > Acrididae > Schistocerca > Schistocerca gregaria. Next base: position 813,638,606 of record NC_064920.1, on the reverse strand, counting down.
ATCAATACACTGCTTGTCTCTGGCCTTAAGTGTCCACGTTTCGCAGTCATAAAAAAGTATGGTAAACGCAAGAATTTCGACAAGCAAGACCTTTGTGATTGTCTTAATGCGTCTAGACTTCTGCCACATCTTGGTGAGCCGTAGCGCGATCCGTCTTTTTACCTCATCTTCACAGCTTCCCATGTCGCAGATCGTTGGCCCAGAATAGAGGAAAGAATGCACGACTTGCCGTTCCTTTAATGGACCTGTGAGTTGAACCTGTGCTCCTCGATCAGTTATCATGAGCCTGGACTTCCTAAGGTTGAAGCCCAGTCCATATGATAAACTAATGTCCCTTAATTTTGTTAGTAGCTCAGGAAGTTCACGTTTGCAAGTGGCTAAAAGCACTGTGTGATCAGCAAATCGGAGGTTCTTAATAGTTCTCGGATCAATTTAAATGTCTTCAGTCCAACCGTCAAGAACATTCCAAGTGGCGTACTCTGCATAGATATTGTACAGTTGGGTGAACGGAACACACCCCTGTCTGGCACGTTTTGATACAGAGAAGAAGTCAGAGGTGCTAGCACTTGTATTCACAGCCGCGATCTGATTATTTTGTAGACATCTTACACGTGCTGTCAAGCGTGGTGGAACTTCGAACTCAGCTACATTTCAATATCATAGCGGCTCGCGCATGCCCGTCCAGACGCGGTAGATTGCTGCGTTGCCACTTGCACACGACGCACGCATCAAGAGAAGGAGTGCCATGGTATAGCATAGTTCGCAAGCTTACGTTTAGGGGGGAGCGCGCAGTTCATGAAGTAAAGCCACCAAGGCCGCATTAACCCTTTCGCTGCTACAACGACGTGCTCCGTGCATTCAGCGCTGTGCGCGATTTTGTCACTGCACTGCTCGCCTGTGCAGACACATGGTGTTCCGACTGCTTTGACATTCTCTATCATTCGATTCCACAAAAACTATTTGGCCCAAAAATTTGATTTTTTACACATCTTCTTGACTGATACCTTCCCCCCATAAATGACTTAATTTGGTTTCGATGTTCAACGCAGTTATTATGCAGCATTAAATATAGTAAACCATTGCCCGAAATTTTGAAGACTTTGCAGAGGTAAAAGTCCATAGAGTATACTTTCCGTATGGTCGATTTTAGTTGCCACAATGTTGAGGATGAAATGTAGACAAGATACCTAAATTTCATATAAAATTTACTGTATAACAGTATCTCATTTAATTTAAGTACCACATAGGTGTCATATGTAATACTGAGAAATATTCCATCTTTCGCGATTGTAACAAAAGTTTTATTTACACCAGGCACGTTTGGCTTTATTTTAAAGCACTTCAATCAATCAAAAGGAAGTACACAAATTACATTAAACAAAACTGTGGTCATACAAAAACATTAGGACTTGAATATACCGTCTATCAGTGAAGTGCTCTGAGCTATGTCAAATATAATTTTTGCGTGTGGCACACACAAACAGCATTTATTTGCTAAAACACTGATCAGCCGACACAAACGTTGAATATTGTGTAACCGCAGCACAAAACTACGAAAGGTGACTTGGCAATGGAGGAGACAAAATACTGTACACTGAAGATGCTTCAAAAGAGAGAAACGCGTCTGGTCTAAATAACCCGCTTATTACAGTTGCAGAAGAGGAATATATTTCTATACCATTGGTAAAACTGCGACTGTGGAACAAAAACAAGAAAGAGAGCATGAGTACCATTGTGTACGTGCCATACCTTTCATTGACCGAAGTGCTTTAAAATAAAGCCAAACGCGCACGGTGCAAAATAGAACTTTTTTTACAGTCGCGAAAGACGGAATATTTCTCAATATTATACAGTAAATTTTATAGGAAATTTAGGTATCTTGTCCACATTCTATTCTCAACATTGTGGCAACTAAAATCGACCATACGGAAAGTATCCGCTATGGACTTCTACCTCTGCAAACTCTTCAAAATTTCGTGCAATGGTTTACTACATTTAATGCTGCACAATAACTGCGTTGAACATCGAAACAAAATTTGGTCATTTATGGGGGGAAGGCATCAGTCAAGAAGATGTGTAAAAATCAAACTTTGGGCCAAATAGTTTTTGTGAAATCTGAGAAACCTAATGATAAGTGTGTCAAAGCAGTGGGGACGCCATGTGTCTGCACAGGCGAGCAGTGCAGTGATGACAAAATCGCGCACAGCGCGGAATGCGGGGAGCACGTCTCTGTAGCAGCGAAAGGGTTAATGACGAGACAAAGCTAGAAACTTCAAAAAACTGCATTCAAACGAATAAAATTCGTGAAGTAAGACACTTCGATATTGTTTTTAAATAAAGAAAATGTTATCCACTGCACAAGGCCTGAACTCATAACTTCTCGCTTTGTAGCTCAACACATTAACCGTTACACTAACGTTGTTCTTGTGGCTGTCTTTCTCCATGAGGACTCTTAACACGTCACGCAAAATACTGACAAACACTGCTGGTATGACTATGAATTACTCATGCTTCGCTGAAGTACAATAGGAAATAAACAACTACCGCTGTTCTTTATTGCGAAAAAGCGGTTCGTTAGATTGATACAAACACCTTTCCTTGCTATCGCCTGAGTTAGGACCCATATTGCTTGTTTGGTTTAAGTAATTAATAGAATATGAAGCAATTGGTATAAAGAATGCTTTTTCCAAACTTTCTATAAAAGAAAGTCTGCTATCAAGACATTGCTTTCGTTCTATTACTTTATTTGTGACTCAATGTTTCTATAACTGGAGACACTCGTCCGTGCTCTGCACTACAATCGAGATCTGGTAACGTCGTCCTCTGTTCATTGACTGACTGTGTTTTGTGACGCCACATGCGCAGAACGAACCTAAACTCGGCCAACAACACAAATGACGCGCACTTTAGTACCTGCCATAATTTTCCCAGACAACACTATCAAAGGTTTTCCTGTCATCAAGGAAGCAGATGAAGGCAAGGAGAGAGATGTGATTTGTCTATTATTCGTTATATACTGAGAATCTACTCACAAGTTCCTTTTCCTTCATCTGCACCTGCTTATAATATGGATATGTGCAGCTTGATGTACGGCTACAAACGCTGTTCCTTGTACAGCGCTTACTCGTCGCATTTCTGGGTTGAAAAAAAAAATGTTCAAATGTGTGTGAAATCTTTTGGGACTTAACTGCTAAGATCATCAGTCGCTGAGCTTACACACTTCTTAACCTAAATTATCCTAAGGACAAACACACACACCCGTGCCCGAGGGAGGATTCGAACCTCCACCGGGACAAGCCGCACAGTCCACGACTGCAGCACCTAGGACCGCTCGGCTAATCCCGCGCGGCATTTCTGGGTTGAGAATGACAATGTGTGGACCTCTAGAAATAAAGGAGCTATCCGAAAATGTCTACATCTACATCTACATCCGTACTCCGCAAGCCACCTGACGGTGTGTGGCGGAGGGTACCCTGAGTACCTCTATCGGTTCTCCCTTCTATTCCAGTCTCGTATTGTACGTGGAAAGAAGGATTGTCGGTATGCTTCTGTGTGGGCTCTAATCTCTCTGATTTTATCCTCATGGTCTCTTCGCGAGATATACGTAGGAGGGAGCAATATACTGCTTGACTCTTCGGTGAAGGTATGTTCTCGAAACTTCAACAAAAGCCCGTACCGAGCTACTGAGCGTCTCTCCTGCAGAGTCTTCCACTGGAGTTTATCTATCATCTCCGTAACGCTTTCGCAATTACTAAATGATCCTGTAACGAAGCGCGCTGCTCTCCGTTGGATCTTCTCTATCTCCTCCATCAACCCCACCTGGTGCGGATCCCACACTGCTGAGCAGTATTCAAGCATTGGGCGAACAAGCGTACTGTAACCTACTTCCTTTGTTGTCGGATTGCATGTCACCCGGGAACATTCTCTTAAGTTATTGGAACCATTTTATTCGCTAAGAGGAACCCAAGTTTGAAACAAAACGTTTAACACAAGAACGTATTCACGAGAAACTTCGTTCTCAGGCTGCACATTGCTGAACTTGTAAACTGTGAACCTACGACGAATAATTCAATTTCCAGTTCGCAATTGCCAGTACCAACTGCTGTAAGAGGAAAGGTAGAAAATGCACCGGAAAATGAAGTAAAGGATACCCAAGAATCGGACTGTTTCCCCCTGCCCTGCTAGAGAGTGTGACTCACAGTAGCGATATCTGATGGCAGGATCGGGCTGCCAGCTCTCTGCCCTTATAGAGTTGGGCAACCTTTTGCTCCTGCAACACCGTGTCCGGCCTCAGGGGAGTACAAAATTCTTGGCACCGTGCGGTGGCGCAGCCCGCCCTGCGGCTAGGGTTGGGAAGGGGAGGGGAGGGGAGGGGAGGGGGCACCTGTTGTCGACGCGGCAGCCCGGGGCGCGTGTTGTGGCGGCCGCTATGCGGTGTAAATGTTTAGCAAAATCAATACGCCGCGCCGCGCTACCACCACTGTATCGCGATAAGTCTTCATTGGAGGGGAGCCGCTTAGTGCGCGCGCCGCCCGCAAGATGTCTCCCCGGACGCGCCCACGCGTTTGCGCGATTCTGGCTGCTCCTCCGGGGACGCCATGAGAGAGTGCTTTGCCGAGGCTGTTTGTGCCCCGAGTGACGCAACAACCAATGCCGCCTCCCGACACTGCCCACATTTCTTTCGACAGCTTTTTCAGTTTGCTCATTCCGAGTCTACAGAGAAAAGGCAACGACGGGGGATATATGCCGCTGGTTTTCTTTCCGCGGTCTGTACTCTTCCGTTTGCGAACCACAGCGCCATATTTTCTGGCTAATATTAGCCTTTTTTAAGCGTAGGTAAGATGAGAGAAGCACTTGGTGGTTGAAATATTTCTCCAGAGCTGTATGTGAAAAACAGTTCTTGGAGTTCGTTCAACATAGCTGTGTGTCAGATGCCAGATCTCCGGGTTCCGAACTATTCCTCTTTAATGTTACATCTCCGTGCCGCTTTCATATCGACTGCACGAACCGGTTATACGACCAGCGGCCGTTCTCTTCCTTTCTTCTGTTTTCCGATCCTGCCCTGCTTCGTACGTTACTGAGCCACTACTCAACAGAAATTTTTCAGGGTTTTATTTCTCTGACATGTTGCAGCCTCCCAATAAATTATAGTAGTTAGTTTGCTGTCCCTGCCACCCATCTTGTACCATTGTTCCGCTTGGTTTATTTCTGCGCAAGTACCTCCACGTACGTACACGTTGTCTTGACTATCAAGTACATTATTAATCTGAATTGAGATGCAGATGGCATGTTACCCTGATCTCTTAGGTCGGGTTATTTCAACAAATATTTTATTTAAATTTTCATTCTTCACTACAGCCACAGTGTTGAAAACGTTTGCTTTGAAGTGAGGAGTTCAGCAGTAATAAAAGCAGCAGTTTCGTTAAGAGACTGTCGCAATGTAATGAGCGAATAAAACACTTGAAATAAAAATTAAAAACTCCAGTAAATGAAATACGAAGAGAAAGGTGGCTGTAGTTAATGATAACCAGAGATTTAATTTGCATGGCTTACGTAACTAGAACTTTTCATTATCGTTAACGAACACTTTTATATTGACCCATTGATCACATTTTTGTGTGATTTTTATTTAATTTTTCTCTTTTGTGCCACTGATATATAGTTGTACACGATGTTCAAATATTTTTTAGTCATTGAGAGTTAATCGTTAATCATTTTCGTAGTAATCTTCGATTCGTGAAGGCTTATTGCATTTCTGGATTTAACTGGTATCGAATACGTCGGATCGCTACAAACAAATTCAAAAGGTTCATATGTCCCCCCGCAGCACACAAATCAAAGCACACACACAAACACATGCACACACAAACGCGCGCACACACACACGCGCAGGCTTCATGTAGCAGCTTTATTTCATATTTTTAATGTGCAGCTATTAGTCACCTTGACAAGCTTATTAATTAACTTATTGAACACACTACATTCCGAAATGCAAGTAATATCCCACCGCGTTATAACCTGCATACAAAAGAATCTAATAAAGGTAAGTATTACCTGAAACTTTGTTAAAGAACATTGTGGCCGTATGTGCGGGCGAGTGGCCATACACTTCCGTGTTTTTGTGTTTGTGAGACATGAAAACTCTCCGTTGCTCGGGAAATGCGATGCCTCATGCAAGTGTTTCACTCGCACGCAACGTCGACGAGTTCGCGTGTCGATATCGCTGCTTACTTATTCAGCCAGCTAGTTACTGGGTATTACGAGGCTGATGAACCCCACTCTGGGCCATCGCACCACCCAAAAATCCGAAACAGTCATCCAGTGCCGAAGCTTATGTTCTGCATCAATACTTACCTTCCAACACGACTAGTTCCCGTGTTTTACACGTCTCACAAGATACTAGATGTGCAATAGGATCAGCTCTTTCTGTGCACTGCTTCTGGTTCTTCATAGATAGTTGCTGTATGCTGATGGTCGCAGCGAAGTTTCGAGTCCTCCCTCGGGCATGGGTGTGTGTGTTTGTCCTTAGGATAATTTAGGTTCAGTAGTGTGTAAGCTTAGGGACTCATGACCTTAGCAGTTAAGTCCCACATTTCACACACATTTGAACATTTGAGCTATATGCTGAACGTGAAATGAGAGAATTTCCTCCTTACACAGGCTCCCTAAGAAGAGTTGTGTGAGCCCTATCGACCTCGAAAATGGCCGTTTTAAGTCGTATTGTGGGAAGGTGTGGGGTAGGGGTGACGAAATTCTCGTCACCGATACTTTGATTCCAGTAGGAGGTAGATACCAACTTGTAGGTAGCAATCATCTGCCTGTGCGGCAGCTTTTTGAGATTAATCTCTAAGAGCTCTACCGTCAGAGAATTAAGAAAACTAAAAAGTGAAAAGTGTCTGTTGAGTCAACCAACATTCATTTCGATTACGTTCTCGGGCGCATCGATTGCTCGTTTATCCATTTTGATATTCCCCTGCCACATGGGGAGTATGCAGGTTTCACTGGCGACCTTTGGAGTGAGTATTTCAGCCTGTGAACGACAAGGGAATTGTACCGAGACATGAGCGCGTTGTATTTGGAGGAGGCAGTTGTAGTTTGGCAGTTATAAAGAGTCACTTGCGAGGAAGCACTTTTACTGAGGCAGTCAGCCTGTTGATGAGAGGTGTGCGCAGTCCTAAGTGGGCTTGCAGTGTACTGCAGGTGATTATGAGTCGGTGCTCAGCAGTTTTGCGCGTGAACTACATGTTATTGTGAGTTGGTGCGAGTAGGGTGTGCCGCTCCTGAGCCGGTTGGAAGTTGTTTGCAAGTGCTTTGATAATTCTGTTGCCACTCAGTTGAAGAGGAGTGCATGATATTGGTATTTGTGTTGAGAGTGGCTGCAATATTAGTTTTGAGATAGCAAACACGTGTTGCTTCTCTCTATGGATTCTGCTCAGCGATCCGAGGTAAGGTGATACTGCTTTCCTTTTCTTGCGGCTTTGCGTGTATCTGCTGGAAGTGTGACTGATTAGGTTTTCAGATGAACGACGTACCAGAGTGACGATTAGGCTAAGCTCAGTATTCAGCACTGATTACGTTCGCGTCCAGTATTTAAACAGAGATCGAGAGAAAGTAAGTCACTGTTTTCTTTGCCCAATAGAATTGAAATATTCCTGTATTTTTCTTCATATTCCCGATTAAGGAAGCCAAGTGTAACTGTATTAAGTGTAGCAGAAGCTCCATGTTGTGTTAATTTATGCAATTGATTATGATAGTAATTATTCTCTTAAACCAGAAGTTTACGGGAATTTTCCAGTGTCTTTACTCTGGTCAGACCAATGCTCCCATCACATGTTTTTGCTAAAGTAATAATCAATAAATTTTTGTGTTTCATGCTAGTGTGGGTTATTAACTTTTACTGCCTCAGTACGATGTCTATGAGGAGTCACTGTTGTATGTTGGACACAATTTTATTAAAAAAAAGTAAGTCATTTCTCTGGTCGATAAAGCTGCTCCTGCCCAGTTCTTACCTTATCCTTTTCAGTTGTTGTAACCTCAGTCCATGTATGTGTAATGGAACCTGTGATTTAATTTTTTGTTCTCAAAGAGAAGGATAGGAACTAACATTTAGTAACCTACCGAGGCTGCTTATTAATCGAACCAGAACCAGAACAGCTGTAAAATACTGGTTGTTCGTAACGTTGCGCAGTACATATGTTGGTGCCTGTCGAACAGTGCTTGGATTTTGTCTGATTCTCATCGTCGATATAGACACCTCCTTTTAACAGACGCCTTATAACAGAAATTTAAATTGTGTAGAGATTCTGGTTCATTAGTTAAGACGGCAGATATCGCAGTATCTAACGCAACGGAGATAATTCTAGAAGCATTTTACGATATCTTTAAATTCTTGCATAGTTCAAAAATTAAATCAAGAAACAAAGATTCATAAAGGAAATGCTGACATTCCGGCATTAGTGCTAGACGTGATGTGAAGAAAATTTCGAGATATGAAGTAGGAGTGATGGGAGATGATAGTGTTCCAGATGGTTCAAATGGCTCTGAGCACTATGGGACTTAACATCTGAGGTCATCAGTCCCCTAGAACTTAGAAGTACTTAAACCTAACTAACCTAAGGACATCGTACCCATACATGCCCGAGGCAGGATTAGAACTTGCGACGTAGCGGTCGCTCGGTTCCGTACTAAAGCGCCTAGAACCGTTCGGCCACAGCGGCCGGCGGTGGTGTTCCAATGAAAATAATTGTACGAACTTGTGGGACTTTGCGACTTCTTTTATGTTCTTCGAAGAGAAGTCTTTCTGAACGGTTCGGTTCATATCACCAGTGTTGCCTTCTTAGCAAACCAAAGGTAGGATACCTAGGAATACCTATAAATAAAACTAGGTAGAACTCTTAACTTTCAGGTAGCGTCTTTCAAACGTAACTGCTTAGGGCAAAACGAGAAATAACATTCATAAAGAACTTGTTGGTTCGGTAACCCATATTTTAAAATCCACATTCTTCGCCCTATCACACTCCGTAGCTGAATACTGCTGTTCGACCTAGATCAGCAGTGCTCACACTAAGAAGACACAAGTGCAACATGATCAGGCAGTGCGAATAATTACGGCATATATTCATAATACCAACACCCTATGGCTTCCTGTTCTCCGTAATATCCCACCTCTAGTTCTAACAAAATCGGAAGCCCTCCTGGAGGTCTGCAACAGCATTCAGGAGAACCCTAAGCTATCCATTCTTCGAGATATTGCACAAGCAGATCACCAAATAAAGGAACCTGCAGTGGTGAACAGCAACAACTTTGTTGGGACTTCTTTAAGAGTCAACCATTGATGGAAAATCCAGTGGAATCAATCAATAGTAGTCAGTGTGTATTTTCCTGATGGTAAATGTTATTTATTTAGAAAAGACACTTTAGAGGTTGAATAACATGAATTTCTGGCAGTGAATTGTACTTACAGCGACGGTAGAGTCGTAAAAGTTCTGCATCCTGTTGCCTGATGTATGTACTGCTGTGTATTGAAACATTCGTGGTAGAATATGAACTGAATTCAGACTAGCCAAGGCGGATGTGGTTACTTCTTGCACTACTGGGGATGGACTGGTTTTGCCAGTTACTACTGTGGTGTCTCCTCGAGGTCAATCCACCATATTGTTGTTGATGTCCCCCTTGTAACGTATAAAGGAATAGCAATGAACGTTCACAGCACATCGGATACAACGATCGAACGGAAGCTAGATCCGGAGATGTAAGACTGTACGAGGTTGTGACTGTGCACATTTGTCCACAAATGTTGTGTGTTTACATTTGTTTTCATCATACGATAAATAAGTAATAGAAATAATTGAAACTGGAGGAAACATTGTACAAAAAGTAACTTGCGAAATAATATACAGAAATTGGCACCCCCAGACTGCACTCAGCAGTAATTATTTGTTCTTCACAAGAGAGTATGAAGATAAGACACGAATATAAAGGACTTATCAGCGTCCACACCATAATGTGCAGTACAAGGTTCCGTAAAATGGTTACCGGCAGGTAACAAAGTAAAAACATTGAATTTTAATAGAGTAGTGGAAATAACTGGCTTTAGGGGGTGAATCAGCACAACGGAGAATAATTTGGAGAAATTAGTATGAATTATCACTTTGAGATTTATGGATACTGAGAAAACTTTACAACCAGTTTCTACAAAATCTCAATTAATAGTCCTTGAGGGAAAAGGCAATGACTCAATCTATGGTTGTATACTAAAGAATATGTACGTAAAAACTACAACTTCCGTTATACCTGAAGAGAGTAATAGAGACTCTAAATTGAAAGAGGGATCAGATGAGGATGATTATTTCGTCCATAAGGGATGGCACATTTCTAGGGCTGCGACTGTTGATCAATACAAATAAAACAGCTTCTGCGCCAGTCACTTGTTTATTTCGCCACTACACGTTTTGATGGTTCACACCATCATTATCAGGGGGAGAATTGTTAATTTACATGGTTGGTGTTGCTGAAGAGTGCAGACGTCTTTTCGCAGTCGCAGATCGAGGCCCATGTAGTTTATTTGGTGTATTTTGCTGATGGTAAATGTTATTTATTTAGAAAAGACACTTTAGAGGTTGAATAACATGAATTTCTGGCAGTGAATTGTACTTACAGCGACGGTAGAGTGGTAAAAGTTCTGCATCCTGTTGCCTGATGTATGTACTGCTGTGTACTGAAACTGTATTAGTGAAAAAGCTTTTCAGATAGTTTTTCAGACACCTCAACTGGCAAAATTGTGAAGGAATATGAATTAATAGAATACACCTGAAAAAGATTCGCCGCGCGGGATTAGCCGAGTGGTCTAGGCGCTGCAGTCATGGACTGTGCAGCTGTTCCGGCGGAGGTTCGAGACCTCCCTCGGGCATGGATGTGTGTGTTTGTCCTCAGGATAATTTAGGTTAAGTAGTGTGTAAGGTTAGGGACTGATGACCTTAGCTGTTAAGTCCCATAAGATTTCACACACATTTGAACATTTGTGAAAGATTCGTTTTCCTGGTAACTCTGAACAGCAGATACATTAAGGTCAAGAAACAATATTATCCAAAAATTATGTAGTAAAACATGGGGTTCCGCAACTTCGACCTTGCGATCACTTGTCCTTGGCCATATCTACTCAGAGGCAGAGTACTGCAGCCTGTCTGGATAAAAAGCAGCCACACGAAGCTGGTAGATACGGAACTAAATCAGACATTGCGGGTTGTTATTGGAACAATTAAGTTCAAGCCAGTACTGTGGCTACCTTCACTGAGCCACATTGCACCATTTAATCTTAGAAGAAGGAGCAATCTTCTGAGAGAATATAAGAAAATGTGGAAGAGCCAGCAACTACCAGTACATATGTACTGCCCGAATCAACGGACTGTGCTCCTGTCATTCCTCGCTCACAACAGCTGTAGTAACTTCATGGGCCATAAATTCGATCTGTACAAAACATAGACACAAAATTAAACTAATCACTCTCTACTAGAGCTCCACAGCTTTGCCCAGATCAACGACAAACCATGGGAACTCGATCTGCCACAGAGGACATGGAGTACACTCAACAGGATCCGGACTAACCGAAGTAGATGTGCTGACTTACTATAGAGGTGGGGATGACTACCAGTGCGGAGTGCATCTGTGGCTTTCCAAACCGGATTGCCAGACAAACTGTTGAAGACTGTCCTCGAAATTCGAACTCTGGAAACCCCTCGGAGTTCTTGGACACTACAAAAGATGTGATCAATTATACAGGGTGGTAATAATTTAACTTTCGCTACTTGGACCAGTGTAGTCGGAAAACTGTTTACAATGTGGGTATGATGTTGAGATGGCGCGCTGCGGGGTTTGCGTTGTTAATTGCGTTAGCGTCATTACTTGCCTTTGAGTGCTGACACTGGTCCATTTTTCTTTAAGGAACTCCGAGGACCAGGGTCATGCATCAGGGACGGAATACATAACTTTGGTGTGCTTTGCCAACATGAAGTCTTCGCTCTACGGGAGAGAAGTTCTTTGAACTGCTTTGGTGCACGATTGAATTGCTCATGAAGTCACACGATTACTGCGTAACACATTTGGAGAAAATCTATTCACTGTACGATCGTTCCAGATTGCGTGGCCAGCAAAGTCACCAGTTTCGAACTCGTTTGATTCCTGGTTGTGAAGTTACCACAAGGACAGCGCTTATCAACGGGACACTAACATGCGTTGGAGGCAGAAGATGAGCATAGCGAGGGAGTTAGCCAAAATCCCGCGTGAGATGTTTCGGGCAGCTGTAGACCAATCTCTAGGGCGGTTCCAGGCTGTCGTGGATGCAGCGACGTTTGTAACCTGGAGCATAAACAAATGTTACCCTCTGATGGGGAAATTAAAATGTGTTTCCTTTAATGGTTTATTCGTTATTTATCATTCGGATTTCCTTAAAAATGTTTCCACGAAGTTTTATTGTCCTACGGTTACACTTTCGTCATGGGGGCACACTCAAGTTGCGAAAATTTAATTATACTGACCCTGTATAAATAATATACTTATAAAATTGTATTTTGTATACACATTTTATTGGTATATCAGAAGTGATGAGCGACTGCCATACGATTGATAATGAAAATAAATAATAATAATGATAATAATAATAATAATAATAATGTACTGTCCACGTCCGACTTGGATAAACGTCAGCAACATATGAAAGAACATAATAGAGCATGTTTGAAAATGACTATAATGAGACTAGCGTAACCGATGCATCGAAAAGCAAATTGTAACCATTAACAAAAAGAAAATATATTAAGTAGATGATTTTTTATGTTTGGTAGTGGTGAACCGTCAATCCTCGAAAGGCGAAAGAGATAAAGAGATGAACAAATATCATCTCAGTCGTTTTGGCAAACTAAATAGATTTTGAAAAGAAATATTCCAGTGCGTCTGAAATGGAAATTTTACAAGTTTGTGTATTACCACTTCTGACTTATTCAAATCAGACTTTGTCTTTCAGTGCGAACTCCTGTGAAAACCAGTGCGTTTTTCTGCAAACAGTTGAGGGCTACGTGTTGCGAATCTGTAGGAGGAAGAGGAAAACAAAATAAATGGATCAGACAACAAACGGGAATGGAAGACGTAATTGTTACTTCAGTGAAAATAAAGTAGATGGGGGAAAGACATACAGCAACGCGTATAGATGACAGATGGGTCAGAGAAACTCTATGCTGTATTTCACAAGACAGGAAAAGGGCGAGAGAGCGACTTAGTGGATCGGTCGGTTGGTTGGTTTATTTGGAGGAGGGGACCAAACAGCGAGGTCATCGGCCCGTCGGATTAGGATAGGGTGGGGAAGGAAGTCGGCCGTGCCATTTCAAAGAAACCATCCCAGGATTTGCCTGAAGCGATTTAGAAAAATCAAGGAAAACCTAAATCAGGATGGCTGGATGCGGGTTTGGACCGTCAACCTCCTGAATGCGGGTGCAGTGTGCTAACCACTGCCCAACCACGCTCGGTGACCTAATGGAAGGAGGATAGATAACAGCAGAAAACATGCATAACTAACAAGGGAGTGTGTAGCTGAAGAATCTAATGCAAAGAGAAGTCTGGAGAAGACCTTCATCTATCAAGGAGTGTCAGACGACTTAACAATGACGACAACGGAGGCGACGTGATCTCAGCTGTCTCACTTGGAATGAAGGTATATGACAGTTTTGGTGATGAGCAATTCCTTGTCTAGCAACGTCAACCTCGCTGGCGTATTACTACTAATGTGGAACACGCTGTCTTTCCCTCCTTTTATTTTCCACAGCTTGCACTACAGAGATAGGACAAAGTACTCTGCAAGTGCACAGCATTGTACGCTGCGGAAAGAAGAATGCATGAAGGTATATGAGGACACTGGTAGGCCTAGATGTAACATCCTGTCGACGTCGAACTCATTGTAGGCGAAGTAGTTTTTGAAAAGGATATCAGTAAACGTCTTTTTAAAGAAACCATTCCAGTGCTTTCCCAAGGTGATTTAGCAAAAAAGATGTAAACCCGGGTGAATTTGAACTACGCTTTCTCCAAATATGTGTCATAGGAAGGAAGAGGGACTGTACTTATAAAATACATTGCGTAAAAGAATGAAAGGGACATTTTTTTGAAAACCCGTCATTTTCCAACACTGCGACACAGAAGTTTGAAATCTAGCTTACGCCTACGCCTTCCTCTGTAATGGTACAAAACCGTGGCGCCCTGCGATGTCAGCCTCAGGCCCGGCGACGCTGCAAACACCAAGGTGTCGCTAAATGCAAAAAGAGGTCAGGGCTCTGAAGTATATTTCATTCTCCCTCCCCCCTCCCCCCCCCCGGTCATACCCACATACCAACCCTTCCCTTGAGGCTTATGTGACGGTGTGACGGGGATCAGAACCGCGACACCTATCACTGAACTCACGCGGTTTTCTTACGGGTGGCCGAGAAAAACATTTCAGACACATCACTGCTCATAACCAGCATGGAAAGACATCAGGACTGGCACAAAGAGCATCAATGAAACCAATAAACCACCCCCTTCCTAGGAGCGTTCATTTGTACCATTTAAATATAGAAAACAACAATTTGCAGTGCCTGCGCAACAGAACGATGTTCGTGACAACCTTTGACAAGGTTGACACCTCCGGACGATTCAACACTTGTATAATGAGGTGATAAGGCTGTATCCCCGTTGACCGTGATCTGATTCTTTTGAAGTATAGCAGGTCTGCAACTTTTCCTCTGCTATACGGGGTGGAACCAGTAGGGATTGTCCAAACTCATTCGACGAAGTACAGAAGTGATACGAAACAGCAAGCAGTGTTTGTACTTTTTCTACCCTCCTACATAGCATCCTTCTATGCCCCCCCCCACTAGGGGTCTCATGGTTCTTTCTTAAGTTTGTGCATGGCACACACGGGGCCCTGAGCTATTGCAGCCCATTCTTCCTTCCCTGGTTGCATTTCTTTTACCCTGCCCCTCCCTCCCTATCCTCGCACATTCCTCGTTGCCCCCTCCTTCCCCTCTCTCGGTGTCCTGATTTATATCGACCTGGCTAACCACCTGGTACCTTGTATTGCTAGCAATTTTGTTCCTTTTGTCTGTTCTCTTTCCAATGCCCATCTCTTCGAATGGTGAATGCTGCTTCCCTTGCCTGGCTACACCATGGGAGAAGGGCCAGACAAGCGAAACACTTTCCCCACTACCTCATTTGTACTAGGACAGATGGGGACACATTCACCACCACAAAACCATTATTTTTGGTGAAGCGAAGTGTCTCGGTAAGAAGTTGTCGAACTCCTTATTCGTCAAAGCTTCTTCTGCTGCCCAATCTGCAGCTCTTCATATTGTGTGGCCATGTCTCAGTGTCTATTACCACTCACCAATATCTGAATATGATCCAGGGGGTGATTTTTCATAGGGACCTCATCCTGCAAACTAATAAGGAAATCCGAGCTAATCTGGAGTGACACAGCATTCATTTTGTTCAACATGTGTCGAACGGTTGCAAAGACAAATGCACCTTCATTATGGCTTTTGAGAGCGATGTCCTCCCAAAGAAGGCCAACATCATGTGCTGCAGATGTGACTTGAAGCCATACATCCCACCACCCATGAGGTGCTTTTGGTGTTTGCATTTTGGGCATATGTCTTCCCACGGTTCGGCGGACCCTCTGTGTGGTGACTGTGGACCACCACTCCATGACGAAAGCCACTCTGTTCCGCCACCTGTATGTGGCAGTTGTCATGAGCGCCACTCCCCCCATTAACCAGATTGCCCAGCTTACAAGAGAGAAAAGAAGATCCACGAGTACAAGTTCCTGGATCACTTGTCTTATGCTGAGGCTCACCATCCAGAGTCACTTTCTTCAACTTTTGCCTGTGTTACATCCTTTCCCCTTCCTACCTCTTCCTTAGCCGTGCCCTGTCCGCCTCTCCCCTAAACCTCCCCTGCAGTTCCCACGACCTCCCCTCCAGGAGCCATTCGACCTCCTGGCCGAAGAAATGCATCGTTTCTTTGGCACATGCTGGTGATGGGGCTCCCTCCCTGTGGAGATCCTTTCCCTGGCGTCTCTCATGTTGAAAGCCGAAAACAACTCGGCCATGAGATATATCATCTGTGTGCCCCAAGGTCATTCACTATCTTTCGGTTCTGGATATTGCAGACGCCAGTACAACCTCTGTGTCCTGCCCTCCGCTACCTCCAAACGAAGAGAAGAACAAGAAACGTAAGTCCCAAGATAAGCCCCCCCCCCCCCCTCTAGTGCCCCCAGAGATGCCATCTCCCCTCTCACAACCTGAGTCTGGCATCTTATTTATGTTTGTCACCCCATCCTTGTCAGTAACAACCACTGTCCGAGTGAGATGACCTCCACTTGGCTTCTTTATATCTAACCTGGACTGCCACCTCATGATCGTCCAGTGGAATTGCAATGGAGGCTGTCATCACCTACTGGAAATACAACGTCATGTTTCCTCCTATTCTGTTTTCGGTCTTGCTCTTCAAGAAACGCACTTCCGTGATGACCACTATCCAACGTTTCATGGTTATTGGCAAAACCATGCTGGCTACAGGGTAGCATCGGGCAGGTTCTGCACTCTGGTTCGCTCTGATGTCATTAGTGACTAGAACCCACTTCATACCAATCTGGAAGCAATATTGGTTTCGCTGCAAACGACTCAAGCAATCACTGTTTGCAATGTCTACCTCCATCCAGGTAGGCCATTTCTTTATGTTAACTGCCTGCCTTAATGCAGCAACTCCTATCCCTGTTTCTCCTCCTCGGAAACTTCATTGCCCACCACCCACTGTGGGATTCCTCATTGACCAACTTATTACAGACTTCGATTTGTGACTCCTCAGTGACAGTTCACCTGCCCATTTCAGTGCTACTCATGGCACTTCTACTGCTATCTATCTCAGTATCTCCTCCCATGCCCTCGTGGCTTTCCTACATTGGTCACTCCATGATAATCTTTGTGGCAGTGACCACTTTCCGATGATCTTATCGTTCCCCTGCTGCCGCCAGGTATTCCGCAGGGCCAATTGGCCTTTATATATGTCTTCTGTGCACTTCGACACTTTTCTCTCGAAAATGCATTGATACAGTCGTGCAGGGCGTCTCTGCCACTGTTCTCCATGCTACTGCCAGTGCTATTCTCGTATCGACAGCTGCACCTCGTCGCCGACCAGTACTGTGGTGGACCAAGGATGTAGCAGTTGCTGTCCAGAACTGCTGACGGGTGCTGTAGCGATTCAAACAACACCATTCACAGATCAGCCTCCTCGCCTTTAGGCGTGTCCTTGCTAAGGCCCATTACCATATTAAGTAAAACGAAAAAGAATTCTGGGAGTGTTATGTTTCCGCCCTCGAGATGTATGCCTCTTCATGGCAGGTTTGGTCCAAGCCCTGTATCCTTCTGAACCACCAGCGACAGTCATTTGTCCAATGTCTTAACCTTCAAGGTGCTCTGTGCACTGCTGCACTGGTCCTTTCAGAACACCTCGCACACGCTTTGCTATGGCATGAACGTCTCTTCCTATCTTGCTACCTTTCTGCTACAGAAACGCCCAGTTGAACATACCCCTCTCTGTTTCAGCCTACACCACACTGAACACTGTAACGAACCCTTCACTGAAAGGGAATTCTTGAAGGCTCTCACCTCTTCATGTGACACAGCCCTGGGCCTGGATTCCATCCACAACCAGATGATCTAACACTTGGACGTTGCCCAGAGGTAACATCTCAGGGTCCACAATTGCATTTCGCCCATGGATGCTTTCCCGTCGCAATGGCGAGACAGTATAGTTAACCCAATCCTTAAACCTGGGAAGGGTCAAACGTCTTTCGATAGCTACTGCTCAATTAGACCGACAAAAATACTTTGTAAACTGCGCGAGAGGACTGTTAGCTTCTTATTATCTTGGGTACTCGAATGTCACGGGCTTTTGCCCACATATCACCATGGGTTCTGGTTAGGATGATTTCCAACTGACCATTTACTCAGATTGGAAACAGAAGTCTGAAAGGATCTTACTAACCTCCATTATCTTGTTGCAGTTTCTTTGGACCTACATAAGGCGTATTACATGGCTCGGTGCCATCACATTTCAGTTATGCTCCATGACTGGGGTTTCCATGGCGCCCTTTCGATTTTTATCCGCGAGCTTTCGTCTCACCAGCTCCTCCAGGTTCGAGTAGGCACTTCACTCAGCACCCCTCAGATTCAGGAGAATGGTATTCCACATCGTTCTGTGTTAAGTGTCGCACTCTTCCTCATAGCCATCAATGGGCTTGTAGCCTCTGTTGGGTCTGTGATTATCTTGGTATTGCACCCACTCATTACCTTCTACTGAGCACTGGCTCCAAGGTGCTATCTGACAGACCTTTGCATTGGGCCACCTACCATAGCTTCCAGTTTTCTCCTTCCAAAACGAGTTAAGCATTTTTGTAGTCGATTCAGAACTTGATTTAAGCGGCCAGTTCCTAGACGTTGTAGCACAGTCCCTCTTTCTGGGCCTTATTTTTGATGTAAAGCTGATGCGGCTGCTCCATATTCGCCACCTAAAGACGACATTCATATGGGAACTTAATGCTTTCCACCTTCTGGCCCACACATCTCGGAGTGCAAACTATGCCACTCTTCTCCATCTTTACCATGATCTGCTCGTGTCCAGACTAAATCATGATAGTCAGTTTCATGGCTCAACAGCTCCTTCCACTCTGAAAATACTTGACCCTGTTGACCATTGTGGGGTGCGTGTGGCTACTGGTGCCTTTTACACTAGTCCCGTTGGTCTCCTCACAGAAATAGCGATTCCCTCTCTAGCAATGCGATGGAGCCAACTCTTGATTTCTTACGCAAATGCTATTCTCCAATTCCCTGATCATGCAGTGTACTCTAGGGGTTTCTCCCTCATGCTAATTGCCCATGTGTGGGATTGCCAGTTGGAATGCATCTCATCTCTGTCGCGATCTCCATCTCCGCTTACTGGAATGCGCTCTGTGTATTTCCTCTCACACGCCTCCAGGGATGGTGCCCAGACCGCGGATGAGGACCAACCTATTCCATGTTCTTAAGGTCTCTGTCGCTCCTACTGTTTTCCAGCGCCTTGTATGTGCCATCCTTGCAGAGTTCCAGTGTGCCAACATATTCTACGCTCGTGGTTCTGAGACGATAGTTAAGGTGGGGTGTGTTTTCACATCTCTTTCTTGCTTAGAACACCATTTATTGCCGGGAGCATGTAGTGCGTTCACAGCATAACTCCTATCCAGTTACAGAGCCCTCCATTTGGTTTCTCAGGCATCCCTCCAGAGTGTTTTAATTTGTTCCCACTCAATCAACAGCCTGCAGGCTATCGACTGATGCTATTCTCATCACCCTTTGGTCTCTCCTATTCATTACCTTCTCTCTGCCCTTGGCTGTGCCGCCTACTCAGTTGCCTTTCTCTGGGCGGCAAGTCATGTGGGCATCGCAGAGAATGAAATGGCTGACTGTTTGGCTAGAGAAGCGGATACTTACCCCTCACTCCCTTTAATGATTCCATCTGCAGATATGCGGATCTATGTCACATCTCTCATTGCCCAAAAATGAAATGACATCTGGTGTGCTACTGCTCACAGTCATAAACTCCGCACAATCAAGGAGTCTGCTGTGGCTTAGCGCTCTTCCTACCGCTCCTGTCGGAAGGCGCCCACTGTCTTATGCTGTCTATGCATTGGTTATACCTGACTTTATCATTGTTTCCTCTTGTGTATCGAACCACCCCACAATATGGTTGTGAAGCCAGACTGATGGCGTCCCATTGGTGGAATGTCACCTTCTTTTACCTTTTGTATTAAGTGTAATTTTTCAGATTCCTGAAATTTATTATTGGCAGACGGTTGATATGGTCCTCAGGTTCCTCCATGAAATTGGTTTTTACTTTCAGATACAAGGTTTTGCCTTGCTCCTGGAGCACGGGCAGTGTGGTTGTGGTTGGGGCCTCTGTTCATGTTTTCTCGGTCTGGGACCCATGACCACTCCCATTTGCAAAGGCCGCTCTCTTATACCTCTATTTTCCCAGTTTTCGCATTTGCGCTACCCTTTTATACCTTCTACTGTGTTTTTTAACTTCCTCGTTTTATGGTTTGACTCCTCTCCGCTTTTAGCGGACCCACCCTCTTGCATGTGTAACTTTGGAATCGCTGGGCTGATGACCTCGCCGTGCAGTCCCATAACATCCTTAATCAATCAATCATCAGTCCTCTTGTGGTGCGATCAACGGTAGGAGCGCTTGACAGAAATCCCCCATGCGTCACACCCTTCATGATCTGCCCACAGGCGGACGCGAAACAGAAGGGCTGAAGAAACATAAACAACCTTTGCTGCCTTGGATTATGTTAACATTTCATTGAATGGTTCTGAATAGGCCCTGGTGGTTCCACCCAGTATAAAATGGTTCAAATGGCTCTGAGCACTATGGGACTTAACATCTGAGGTCACCACTCCCCTATAATTTAGAACTATTTAAACTTACCTAACCTAAGGACATCACACACACCCATGTCATAGGCAGGATTCGGACCTGCGACCGTAGCGGTCACGCGGCTCCAGACTGGAGTGCCTAGAACCGCTCGGCCACAACGGCCGGCCCACTCAGTACACCAAAGCAAAAATTACTGTCGCGTTGCTCTCCAAAGGCGTCATCCCACGATGCCGTTACACAAGGGTTGAATCGTCCGAGGAGTCAGGAGTGTCAAAGGTTGTCACTAACGCCATTCTATTGCACGTCGCAGTGCGAAAAGTGTGTAAAGGAACGCTCCATTGGAAGGGATGGTTTGATAGAAGCCCCTTGTCACGTTCTGAAACCTTTTCGTGTCGATTCTGAGCAGCAGTTTGTTTGATATGTTTTTTTTTTCACCACTCATACGAAATGCGCATGACTTCAACACTGGGCATCGTCGTTCTGGACTCCATCATAGAGGCGTCAAGTGAAGGACTGAAATGGGGGTACGGGGGGAGAGGTGACGACATTCCTATCGCATAAGACCCCCACGGTGGCGTCGGCCAGAAGTATGGTGAAATTTGGTGCCAATGTCACACCATTAATCCATCTTATAATTTACACGAATTCCTAAGTTCTGGCCATTTTTTCGCAAAACACCTTGTTGTTTGAAGTGATGCGGAGCCAGAAGGTGACGTAGCAAAGTTTGTGGGCACCATTTAGCCAAATTTCAAATTTCTACTTCGGAATGGGGAAAATGAGGGGATTCCAAAAAAGAATTCCCTTTCACTATTTTGGGCGGTGTATTTCAATATGTTCCACTAATTCTAAGGAAAAGTATCGAGACGTTTGGGTTCAAAATTACGAACAGACATTGGTGGTACTATGAGACATAAACGAATCCGTTACTACTTTTCCAAGACAGTAACTGCTGAGATTGTGTTAAATACGATGTGCGTCGTGTTACCAGTAAATTCTGAATGGAAGTGTAAAGGAACAAAAGGGTTGTTAGAGAAAAAGAAACCATCCTCTGGTCTTATGCCTTATCCTTTCTTCAAGCAGTATAGAACATGCAGCTGTCTAACTGAATGTCGAGTGAACGAGAAAGCGTTGTAGCACACAGGGAATCTGAAAGAGAATTGATCATACCCTCTTTTCAACAGAGATCAGTCATCTGGATGTGTGTATGCGTTTTTTATTTTCATTCGTATCACCTACACGTTTCAAACAATTTTAAACTGATTTGTGGCAGATTATTGTTGTACTGACAGGGATGAAAATGCTGTAGGCATTTAAAAGGGATAATAACACTTAGGTAAAACGTTCAGAATATCACTAGCCATTGCCCCTTCGGGTTATTGTTACCCACAGTGGAATCATTTGCAAAAACCTACAACCTGACTGTGCCAGAAACTTCCTTCTGCAAATTCTTGTGCTCCTTCACTGTTCACTTACTCCACGTCATAACGACGGGTAATCGGCTTACCGGAGCCACAAATGTGGAATGTGAATGCCAGACAGCGTTGATTACAAATGCGCTTAATGAATCCTGCAAAGTAAGACGCTGTGACAGTCCTCGTGATTTACGTTAGCGTCGAGGTCGTTAAGGAAGAGGCAACTTGCTGAGTTTGAGGATCGAAACTGCGAAGTTTCCTACAGCCGTTTCACTGTTTAAAGACCTTTACCTGGCTTAATAACAAGCCAGTGTATTTCTTTCCTTCGTACTCTCACAGCTGTTAATCAAGTGGCTGTCGTGTGTTTGTAGTAGAGGCACGCAAAAAGTGAATTAGCGTTCTAGAAGTTAACGAACACTGTACCTACTGTTTTTAGTTGTGTAATAAAGCTTGTACGTATTGCGAAACTGTTCCTTCCTGAAAGGTACTCATTCATTTGAAGCTAATGTCAGATAGATCACATAAACTAATTCAATAGGAAGTGAATAAGAAATAAAATCTACTTGATGAAGAACGATAATACTTATGGAATGTTTTATGTAGCGGAGAGCAGGTTAAAGCCACATTTATTCACTTATTTCTATCAACTTCCGCCCTATAGTCTACTAAAAACAATATGTGCTTGCAGAACATTAGCTCATGTATATGACTGAAATTAATATCTGTCAGCAAACAGAACTCAGTACATCGATCTCAGAAAATGGTGCAAGAGATAGCGAGAAGAGAAATTAGTGTTGGTTTTACTTCAAAGAACATTATTAGTCACCGTAGATATAAATTATCTTCTATATAGTATCGTTAGTTGTCAGAACTCGGTAGGCACAGTTATACATATCGCAAAATAAGAAAATAGTTGCGATATAAAAAACAGACAAGGAGATGGCGGACGCTGAGTGTAAAGGCTGGTAGATAGCACTCGCTATAAGGACGTGAAATTAAATGTATATGAATACATTGCTCCGCAGTACTTAAGGACGAGATACACAGAAGAGCCAAAGAAACTGGTATAGCTGACTTATATCATGTAAGGCCCCCGTGAGCACGCAGAAGTGCCGCAACACGACGTGGCATGGACTAACGTCTGAAGTAGTGCAGGAGGGAATCCTGCACCATGAATCCTGCAGGGCTGTCCATAAATCCGTAAGAGTAAGAGGGCTTGGAGATCTCTTCTGAACACCACGTTGCAAGGCATTCCAGCTATGCTCAATGATGTTCACGTCTGGGGAGTTTGGTGGCCAGCGGAAGTGTTTAAACTCAGAAGAGTGTTCCAGGAGCCACTCTCGAGCAATTCTGAACGTGCGGGCTGTCACATTGGCCTACAGGAATGGCTCAAGTCCGTCAGAATGCACAATGGACATGAATGGACGCAGTTGAACAGACAGGATGCTTACGTACTTACAGAGTCGTATCTAGACGTATATGGGGTCCCATATCATCCCAACTGCACACGCCTCGCACTATTACAAAGCCTCTACCAGCTTGAACAGTCCTCAGCTGACATGCAGCGTCCGTGGATTCATGAGATTTTCTCCATACCCGTACACGTCCATCCGCTCGAAACGATTTGAAACGAGACTCTCCCGACCAGTCATCAACAGTTCAATGTCGGTTTTAAAGGGCCCAGACGAGGCGTAAAGCTTTCAGTCGTGGAGTCACCAAGGATACACGAGAGGGCCTTCGGCTCCGAAAATCCATATCGATGATGTTTCGTTCAACGATTCGCACGCTGACACTTGTTGATGGCCCAGCACTGAAATCTGCAGTAATTTGCGGAAGGGATGCACTTCTGTCATGTTGAACGATTGTCTTCAGTCGTCGTTGGTCCCGTTCTTGCAGGATCTTTTTCCGGCAGCAGTGATGTCGGATATTTGAAGTTTTACCGGATTGCTGAAATTCACTTTACACTCGTAAAATGGTCGCACGGGAAAATTACCTCTTCATCGCTACCTCGGAGATGATGTGTCCCATTGTATAATACCGCGTTTCAAACTCATTAAAATTTTGATAACCTGCTATAGTAACAGCAGTAACCCATGTAATAACTGAGCCATATACGTGTTGTCTTATATAGACGTTGCCGACCGCATCGCCGTATTCTGTCTGTTTACGTGTCTTTGTATTTGCATATGCACGCCTATATCAATTTTACTGACGCTTCAGTTTAGATGAAGTAATGTAACGTGTTAAACACTCGATGTTAATGAATGAAATTACGGGGGCATGTTGCCAGAGGTCTCCCATCGTGCACAGGAAGCTGGACGTTACATGGCCTGAGTTTAGCGTGACTATAGTGCGAAATGGGACTGGCGCCGTAGCACGAGGCAGCTGGAGGGACGGGAAAAGACAATGTGTGTAAATCAGCGAGCAGTTACGGTGCATTGGGGTAGCCTACTTCAGTACAACAAGGCGAGGAGACAACATCTAAATGACTTCACACGGGGGAGGATCATCGATAAACTGGAAGAAAGACGAAGTTTACATGGTACAGTCCAGTAGTTTCTTATTACTCATAGCATTGCTTCCCGCGCGCAGGAGGAGCGTTCCGAGCCACAAGGACGCTGACCGAAGTAGAGGAGGTGGTCCACCATTGTCAGCTCAGCAGATGACGGCTACACTGTGCACCAGGCAAGAAGAGTTTCACTTCAAACATCGGGTGCAACTGGGCCATATTTAACAGGACTGCGAGGCACGGAGACTCACAGACCACTGTGGCACGGCGTCTGCATGGGGGTGGTCGCTTTTCTCGAAGATCAGTACGTTGTTTTCCGTCGACCCGCACACTTCGGTGGCATCTTTTGTGACGGTTCAAGAGCATAGGGACTGGACCAACGAGAGCACATTCTGTCTGAGTAAGAATTCTGGGTGTTCTTTCATATGACGAGAAATGGGGACACGTAATGCACATGGTCGTTTTGATGTCCCACATGTTACGATGCGGGGAAGCGTAATATTGCACGAGCGTACTGACCTCAGAATCCATGAACACAGTACTCTCAATGATCAAAGCTATTGGGACACACTAATCTTTCCTCACATGCGTCCTACCAGTGGTGCATTAGACCTTGACTTCATTTTTATGGATTTCAATGGGGACCACATCGAACAGGCAGTTTGTGTAGTTCTGGGAACGAGACGATATTCGGCGAATGGACTGCCCTTTCCCCCGACTTACATATCCTCGAGTACTTGTGAAATACTCTGGGAAGGCGTATTGCAACACTTCCAAATTCACCGTCGACCATCCAGCAGTTGTCAAAGCGCTGGTGGTGGAATGGTAAAGTCACGCCTTTCATTAAGTCCAAGTCAATGTGTTCTTTTTTCCATTTCCAGGAGTGTAGATAGCTTTTAGGAAATCAATAAATACTGCTCTAACTGGTTGCCTTGATCCAAAGCTTTCAGTATGTCATGTGAAAGAAGCGCAAGTTGGCTTTCACATGATAGATGTTTTCGAAATTCATGGTAGCTTGTACTGATTAGGTCATTCTGTTCAGGACACCTCATTATGTTTGAGCTCAGAATATGTTCTAAGATTCAACAAGATATCATGGCCATTGGACGGTAGTTTTGTGGGTCACTTCTAATACTACTTGTAGAAGCGTATGACCTGTGCCTTTTTCCAACAACTGGGCACGGTTTTCTGTTCGTGAGATCTACGATGGATTATAGTTAGAAGAGGGGCTAGCTCAATACAGAAAATTCAGTATAGAATCTGACAGGGACTCCATCTGGGTCTGGAGCTTTGTTCAATTTTAATTATTTTGCTGTTTCTCAACACTACTCACATTAATACTTATTTCATTCATATTTTTAGTGGTAAAGGGATTACACTGGAACAGTTCTCTTGGGTTTTCCTTTGTAAAGGAACATTTGTAAACTGCGTTAAACATTTCAGCGTTTTCTTTGCTACCCTCAATGTCAGTTCCTGAGTCATTCAGTAGAGAATGCACACCAACTTTTGTGCATCTAACAGCCTTTAAATACGAGCAGAATTTCTTTGGTTGATGTGAATGATCCCTTGACAACATTCTGTTACGGAAGTCATCTAAGGTATCACGCTTTTCTCTCTTTACAGTCAAACGCGTTTCATTCAGGATCTCTCTATCTCTAGCCGTACGCTGTTATGCAGTAATCTGTTCCTTCAGAAGTTTCTTTGCAATGATTTTATACCATTGAGATTCCCTCCCATTATGAACTGTTCCGCTGACTGCATATCTATCCAGTGAACGGTCAACTATTTTTTTGAACTTGAGCCAGAGATCTGCTACATGCTTCTGGTCTGTGCTGAAAGTTTCAAGTTCCTCAATGAGAACGGCTCTACTGATTTGTTATCTAGTTTACTGAATATGTGTATCTTTCTTCTTGTTTTAGTTGTCCTTCGTCCTTCGTTAAACATTGTTGCGACATCCGCGTCATGGGCACTGATACCAGTTTTGATGTGGACGTCCTCAGAGAGGTCAAGTCTATTTGTTGCTATTAGATCTAATACATTTCCATCATGAGTGGGGTTCTTAAGTATTGGTTCTAGGCAGTTTTCAGAGAAGGCATTTAGCAAAGTTTCACAGGATATCTCATCACGTGCACCACTAACAACGTCGGAAGTTTCCCAATTAATTGGTGGATGATTAAAGTTTTCACCGATGATTACAGTATGATTGGGGAACATACGTACAAGTGAACTGAGGTTTTGCCTAAATTTTTGGTTACACTGGAAGGTGAGTCTGATGGACGATAGAAGGATCCAATTATCATTTTATGCCCACCCTTTATACTGAGTGTCGTCCAAACAATCTCATATGCAGCCTCAATTTCTAACACGATGGATCTGATTTCTTGTCTAATGCGACAAATACACCACATCCATTTCCCATTTGCCTATCCTTTCGATGTAAATTTAAATTTTTCCCAAAAATCTGGCTACTGTCAATTTCAGGTTCCAACAAGCTTTCTCTATCTAGTATTTTGTGAGTTTAGTGCTTTTCATGAGCCCTTCAAACTCTGGAACTTTGTTGCGAATGTTTCGGCAGTTTACCTCTAGGACTTTAATACTATCATCTGTCGGAGGCAATTCTTTCGATCTTACACTTATACTTCTGGATTTCTTACAGTTATCGTTATATGGATTGGATGAACAGCCGCCTAATCCAAAA
Organism: Schistocerca gregaria; assembly: GCF_023897955.1. Lineage (NCBI taxonomy): Eukaryota > Metazoa > Arthropoda > Insecta > Orthoptera > Acrididae > Schistocerca > Schistocerca gregaria. The sequence continues at coordinate 813,611,497 of NC_064920.1, read as the reverse complement.
AAAAAAACCTGTGTGCACTCCACACACAGTCAGCTACCTGAGTAGTAGCCTCTGATGTCTAGTGCACATCTGACATATTTAGGCGGCCCTACAGTTCTCAACCCTATGGCGCGAGTCCACGAAGTCGCAGCCAAACTTGTCACAGAACCTTCGTGGTCTCTAGTTCATTCTTTCGACTCGACTGGGAACCAATGGATCAAGACCAGGTCTAGGGACAATTCTGCAAACTGTAAACTTAGTTGAAACTCCACTATCGTTTAAGCAGACTACCGTCTGTGAGTCACAAAATTAAGTTACAACCGTAATATGCTGGAAGTTATCAATAAGAGCAGATCTGAAATGGAACGTTCACATAAAGTTCATTGTGGAGTAAGCTGATCGCCGAAAGACATTCATAACATTCTAACTTAATTCAGAAAAGAAGCCACAAAACAGTCTTTCTAGTCTTGAGTGTTACTTGCCGATGTGGTACGATTGATAAGTGGTATTACTGGAGAGGTTGGAAGAAGTGCGCTCGAGTCGGTTGGAGTTTGTTTGGTTTTCTTGTACACGAGAGCGTTAGAGAAATGCTGAACAGGCTCCGTTATATGATGGTACCAGAAAGATATTAAGTAGTACGCTCTTCCCTCGTACTCTTCTTGTAATGATCGTACTGACAGAATTTAAGACGTTCTCTAGTGTACGAGTTGTACAGGTGTCCTTCTTGCTCACCATTTGTGACTGATTTCGGATGGTGCAGGGACGTGATATTCTGGTGTACTAGGCAACCACCGCTACGCACCACACAACTACGTTACGAATACAGCTGCAGATGTGAAATCAAGCCGTATTTCCTTATGGTAAACCCGCACGCTGACGCTGTTTTGTGAAATAACATGTACGTATATTTTGTGAATAGAGATTTTATATATATATATATATACGCAGCATGGTTACTGTTTAAAAATGTTACACGAAGTTACTAAGCACTGTTGTGTCAGGAATAAAACCGACATGCAGCCGTGCCACAAAAATTATGGACTAATTTCGGTTACAAAACGATGCTAATAGGCTTACGAATATTCTAGCAAACACAAAATAATCAGATATGCATTTAGCAAGGACTTATTTTGTATTAATTTCACCGTAAGTGAAACGTATGGACGTTGATCTTCTCTGCCATGAAACTTAGCTTTGCGACTATTACTTAATGAATGAAGATGTTTGGTTGAGTCAACCCGTATTTTTAACAGTATTAAAGGCTTCTGACGTGCCTTTGTATCATGGAATATTGATCGCATTGTTAGAATAGTTACTGTACAGGCGTGCACAGCGTATCCGTGCAGCAAAGTGTGTCCAATGGAGATTACTGAAACTGTTAGCACGGAGTATGGTAATCGGTGACAAACAGGATGGATGGGTTGGCCGTATCCAGGGCTGCATTATTTCGCAGGCCATGTAGGCTGTAAGCGTGCAGCACAAACGGATCCCCACGATAAAAGATAAGGATGTGTCCTTTTCTTTTATTTCTTCTTTATTAACACGTTGGTGCGGTCCCAGTATAGCCGTAAAAGACGCAGAAGTAATTATTTTGAATGGGTTCACTGGACTGAATTTTTCAGTGGACACCAGATGCGAATTACATCAGCACCCACCTCACATCAAATTGCCAGTGGCATCGAGTGAAACGCGCGGCACTTCATTCGCAAAAACCGGTAATACTTAGAAGAGCAGTTAACGGAATATTGGCAGTTTGAAATGAGTGCGTTTTCGTGGAAGCCTATTGTCTTGTGTTGTTAGTAGAAAAGCAGTAATAACACAATGGTCGGGTCAGGAGAGCTGAGTGATTTGGAACGTGGGCTAGTCACTGAAGGCCACCTAACAAATCCAACAGGCACAATCCAACCCGAAGGGCACGGACCGTCTGGCATTGACGGGGGTCGTTGTAAAAAATCACACGAGAAGAGCACAAAGTAACACCCACACAAGCCACACATTTCTGTAGTCAAGTATGTGTAGAGACACTTGAGGTGCTGTAAAGAGTGACGTTGCTGGAAAGTGGATGGCTTGAAACTGGCGATTTGTGGAGATGAATCACGCTACATCCTGTTGCACTCGGATGAAAGGATTTGCGTTTGGCGGATGCCTGGAGAACATTACGTACCACCATCGGTAGCACCAACGGTGAAGTATGGAAAAAGTGGTGTAACGGTACGAAAGTGTTTTCCATGGTTAGGGAGCGATGTCCTTATTGTGCTTAAGGAAACGCATAACGCCGAAGAATATGGACACGTATTACCACATGACGTGTTGCGTACAGTAGAGGAACAGTTTGGATACGATAGTTGCAACCTCTCATGAAGCGCATCTGGGGGGCAAGGGTTCAGGCAACATTCCTGAAATGGATGGACCTGCACAGAGTCTCGATCAGAACCCTAAGGAACACCTGAGTTATTAACTCGACTGCGCGCCAGAACCCAGTGCCCCACATCACTACCTTCTCTGGTTTTGGCTCGGAAAAATGTACTTCTAATTGAAAGTGTTCCCAGCGGAATTCAAGCTTTCATAAAAGGGGAATGGTGGATACACCCATGTTAATGTGGACTAATATGTGTCCAGATAAAAGGAGGAGTTCAATAAGAGAATTTTGCTTCGTAATTATAAAAGAAAAGGGGGGGCGGAATTAGTACGAAATAAATGAGGATATTTCAACTTCAGTGTGTTAGTTGTTTTCTCTGTGACTAGCGGTCTTCCCGTTAAACGTCCCACATAATTCACTGCCTGATGGTTTCTGTACGCTTGTAAATGCGCTGGGAAGTGGACTACGCCTGTCAGGATAGACTAACAGCTTTGCGTCCAAGCATCCAAACTTCAACATCTGACCTACTGCTCGAGGGAAAGTGAATATTAATGCCTGGCTTGTGCCGCTAGTACTGGGAAGTAAAAGCATGCTGCTCGTAATAGCTATAATTATTAGTCTGCAAATGAAGTAAATATTGATGATGTTATGTTGTTCAGAACGCCGTCCTTAGCCCTCAAAGGAAACACCTGTCTATATACCCCTGACATCCTGTATAATCACATAATAATACGTATATGCCACAGAGCTCGTGTGAGGTATGTTGATATGTAAACTATTTGAATCTGTTTCAACACAATTGGCCCACTAATGCCATTCTATGCGTAACTTTCAATAGCACATGAGCTAAAACTAAGTAATGATTTATGGGGTGACATAATACAATATTGCAGTGATTAATTTCATTTGCTTTTGAAGTACACTTTAAGTGGTTGCGACATGTTAAGCTACAGGGAGAGATGAAATTTGGATATACGTGGTATTAAAATATGATAGTGCTTCAGTGTTCACAAGGGACGACCTTTTATTTGTTTTTAAGCCACACATTGTCTTTAATCTATACAAATAGGCACAACAGAATGAATGGATACCAAGTATAATGACAGAGTCTCGCAGATGTTCTAGGGATCTATGGGTGTTAAACATTTATAATTTGAATTATAAGAGAAAAAGCAGATGAGCTTATGCATGTTACCTGTTATATACTGAATTGATGAAGAAGACTTGTTCCATAAATGTAAGATGAGAAATATATTATGAAAGTCGGTATTCGTCTGGTCAGTAATTTTGCTTGTGACAATACATAGCGTAGTATTGCTCTCTGAATGTTAGAAACGGGACACGTGGCAGGCTTTGCTTACAGGGCCGTGTTCACCAATGACAGGTAATTCCTTAACACGGATAAAATATTTCCAAAGAGTCGTGTCCGAAGTAACTATATGAAATCCGCTGAAGGCGACGACTTTTTCATTTAAACAACACACGGCGAGCTTTGACTAAAGTGCCACGTGGTGTTATCTACCGACATAGGAGCTGGACCAAACCATTAAAGAACACATTAAAATCACACGAATATTGAATGGAAATGACTTTTTAGGTTCAATGGACATATACGTTTTTAATTTAGGAATAAATCACTGCACGAAACACTACTCTGATTGATCTATGAGCACATGACGATCCATCTTCTCAAAGACTAAAGCTACCTAACCAAAATCGCACTCTACACATAAACATTGATTAACTACACTATGTGATCAAAAGTATCCGGGCAAATGACTGAAAACGACTTACAAGTTCGTGGCACCCAGCATCGGTAATGCTGAATTCAATATGGTGTTGGCGCACCTTTAGTCTTGATGACAGCTCCCGCTCCAGCAGGCATACGTTCAGTCAGGTCATGAAAGGTTTCTTGGGAAATGACAGCCCATTCTTCTCGGGGTGCTGCACTGAGGTGACGTATCGATGTCGGTCAGTGAGGCCTGGCACGAAGTCGGTGTTGCAAAACACCGCAGAGGTGTTGTTTCGGATTCAGGTCAGGATTCTGTGCAGGCCAGTCTATTACAGGGTTGTTACTGTCGTGTAACCACTTCGCCACAGGCCGCTAATTATGAACAGGTGCTCGATCGTGTTGAAAGATGCAATCGCCATCCCCGAATTGCTCTTCAACAGTGGGAAGCAAGAAGGTGCTTAAAACACGAATGTAAGCCTGTGCTGTGACAGTGCTACACAAAACAACAACGGGTGCAACCCCCTCCGCCGGTCGGATTGGTCGAGCGGTTCTGGGCACTACAGTCTGGAACCGCGTGACCGTTACGGTCGCAGGTTCGAATCCTGCTTCGGGCATGGATGTGTGTGATGTCCTTAGGTTAGTTAGGTTTAAGTAGTTCTAAGTTCTAGGGGACTTATGACCTCAGCAGTTGAGTCCCATAGTGCTCAGAGCCATTTGAACCGATCTTCTTCCATGAGAAACACGACCACACCGTAACACCACCGCCTCCGAATTTGACTGTTGGCACTACACACGTTGGCAGATAACGCTCACGGGGCAACCGTCACACCCACACATTGCCATCTGATCGCCACATTGTATACCGTGATTCGTCACTTCACTCAACGTTTTTCCACTGTTCAATCGTCCCTTGTTTACGCTCCTTACACCAAGCAAGGCGTCCTTTGGCATTTACCGGCGTGATGTGTGGCTTATGAGCAGCTGTTCAACCGCGAAATCGAATTTTTCTCAACTTCCGCCTAACCGTCATAGTACTTGCAGTGGATCCTGATGCAGTTTGAAATACTTGTGTGATGATCTGGGTAGATGTCTATTCATTACACATTAGGACTCTCTTCAGCTGTGGGCGGTCTCTGTCAGTCAACAGACAAGGTTGGCCTGTACGCTTTTGTGCTGTACTCGTCCCTTCAGGTTTCCACTTCACTATCACACAGGAAACAGTGGACCTAGGGATGTTTAGGAGTGTGGAAATCTCGCATAGAGACGTATGACACAAGTGACACCCAATGACGTTCGATATCCGTGATTTCCGCCGAGTGTCCCATTCTGCACTCTCAAGATGTCTGATGATTACTGAGGTCGTTGATATGGAGTACCTGGCAGTAGGTGGCAGCACAGCGCACCTAACAAAAAAACGTATGTTTTTGTGGGGGTCCGGATACTTTGAATCATGTAGTGTACAAACAAAAGTGTGACCGAAAAACAATTATTGAATTTTACCTCCCCCCCGTCGGAGGTTCGAGTCCTCCCGCGGGCATAGGTATGTGTGTTGTCCTTAGCGTAAGTTAGTTTCAATTAGATCAAGTAGTGCGTAAGCATTTTGGTCCCATAAGACCTTACCACAAATTTCCAATTTTTGAATTTTGCCTCCAAACGAAAACCTAGCGAAAGGAGCTACATGTCGGAACATCAAGTGAATACATAACCCCAAACTACATCAGCATGCTCAAGGAAGATGCAGTCCCATTCATACCACACACCGACAGAAATTGAAGTGCCTTCCCGGTAGCAAACTCCCACGGCATGTCCTTACCAAGTGGTGGGAGGAATTAGTACCGTCACTCACTGACAACTGCTGCATAACACTGTTGGAAAGGAACAGAACATCGCTGACACACACTGCATTTACCCATAGCCCAACAACTACCAGACTGTTATAATGTTTCATAGATCATGCGTACTTGTGTTGATTCTCTGGTTCATTGTGGAACTTTCAAAATAGACTGATTCATCCATTCGTCACTCAAGGGGTTTTACTGTACGGAAGATGCGTCAGAAAGGTATCATTTTATAATAAAAAAGCGCATTCATCCGGTCATCCTTTCTCCACATTCTCATCATAATAGCAAAAGAGTGAGATTCAACGTGACCCACGCATTGAGACGCCAAGTGACAAATCTTATGAAACGAAACTGACAGTAACCTTTCGTGGATACTTCTATCAGATTGTGAAAAATTTTTTTCTTCTTGTCGGAGTCACGCATTCTTGAGCTCTTAAAGCTGGAGGAAACCATTTTCAGACAACTCTTATTTGTTAACCAGATATTACGTGAAATGTACGCAATGTCTTAAGATCCATTGTGTCTGACAACGGAGGCTTACTGAGTTTGAACGTGATAGATATGTCATGCAAACACCGTGAAGGTTCTAATAGGAAAATTTATTGTTACAAAATATTTTGTTGTTTTTGGAATGGCAGCTTTTCCAGCTGGAAACAACTCTGAAAGTTTATCAACATCCGTATTACGGCATTATAAGGGTAACGTAGTACGCTGAACTGGTATGCTGATCAGTTATTTAAACCATACATCTCATATTAATTTTTCCAACTAAATCATTAATGTCAAATGCCGCGTTACAATGGTTCAATTCGCTAAACTCCTCTAATATCCTGTTTCTGTGGGATAATTATCACAAAATTTTCCCACTGAAGGTAGATACCACAGGTTCAGCTTGGTTAGGTTGGTTATAATTACGGTCCGGACTGGATTGACTCCAGTAGATGATGATGATGATGATGATGATGAGACGAAAATATCATCATTCAAATGGACTTAGGCATTAGAGAACCCCAAGGAGGCGATTTTACCCTTTGCATATGACGATTGCACCATTTTTCTCTACCAATATACGAAATTCAACGAAAACCTGTATCACACTGCTCGTGTGCTTATCCTAAATGACACGTGTCGAAGTAACAGATGAGTACCTAAAGCTGTGCTGGTCTTCCCCTGCCCTAGGAACTCGTCTGTGTGGTTGGGAGGTGAAGACTTGTTGCCAGCATGGAAGGTCTGACGTGGACAGACGGAGGTGTCTCCGGCAGAGAATGCTTATTCCTTTCCATCTATCTATGTCATTCACTCGTTTTATCGTAGGGGAAAGCACCGACGCCGGCTCGAATACGGTGAAAGCTAGATTTATGCTAGGAAGCGCGAGTTAACACGTTCGTTTACTTCTGTAGTACAGAGAGAAAGCGGTCGGCGTCGTATTGAGGATAGCGTTACGAAAATAGCGTGTATGTCGATATGCGGCAGCTGCAAGTACCTACGATGGCTGATATGTACTGTTTATAGGACGTTATACATTACCTCTGCCCTATTTACAGTTACCAAATGACTGAAAAGCGAAAACTACCACTCAACCATAAACATAGGGGTTCGAAGGAATGCAAATTATTTCAGGATATATCGATTCATTCAGGATATAGGTATAATATTTCCTATCAACGTCGTATTTTAATTTGGACTGATTTCGCGTGCACTCTACATCTGTACTGACACTCATGTAGTCTTCTGGCTATTTTGCAGCGGATGGCAAAAGGCAGTTTCATTTTAATAACTGTTTCTTGTGGGCTATAGCAGACGGCTTCAGTTCCACCAAAGCATTTGTGAATTCCTTCGGTGTCTGCACTGAGGCCTGTTAGAGGACTGCTAAACACAGGAGCAGTACTATGGAATATGTTGAATTAATGTCTTGTGTTCGGATTCCCTAGGAGATGCATTACGTTAGTTCATCCGTTATAGCTTGAAACGTCTGAAATTATTTTGATGGTTACCAATGAGGAAGAACATTGCAACCAGTCACACATTTCATTGACTGAACAGTTTCTTCATTTATTCCATAAATAAATAGCTTGCACTTTTTTGTTTCATTGTCATTTGTACTACAGTTCCTCTTAATTCGTATTCTTCCCTTCTTTTTCTTTGATACAGATTTTACTTGTTTCCTGTCCCACCTGATACCCGTCAGTGGTACAGAATGACAAAAATAAATCTGTCCCGTAAAATGTAATTCTGACACGAAATAAATTACCCCACTTAATCAACGTAACAGACACAGCTCATTCTGCTCTCACACGCATGTGTATTTTGATTAATTTTCCGTAAAATGCAGACAACACTTTTTGGGACAGTTCATTTCGCCCCTACGTTTCTTCTTTGTGTATCTAAACGATGTGTCAGCGTCGAGAAGTTTACCACTAATGTTATAATTGCATGCTGTCAGGTTTTATCTCTTGTTCGTGGGAATTATCTACGCTGTCCAACACGTTAAGTGCAGCGCCAGAGACTGCCGCGAATGGGAGGTGATTTTTTTCTGCCAGAGGACAGTCGCGGGTGTATTGGTGCTCTTTCTGCTTAAAATACAGCAGTAGCCACACGAAAGAGGATTACTCTGTACTATAAAGGGGAGGATTTTCCTGTAATAGAAGAAGAATTGTTCTGGGAGCTGCAGAGCATTCTCATAGTACCGTTTCATGAGAATTCATCTTCATCTGCGTCTGCCTGTATATTCTGCAAATCACACTTAAGTACCTGGAAGAGGTTTCATCGAAATACCTTCATAATAACTCTCTATTATTCCACTCTCGAACTGTACGCGGAAAAAACGAATCCCTGTATCTTTCCCTGCGAACTCTGATTTACCTTATTTTATTATCATGATCGTTTCGCCTACGTAGGTCGGCGTCAATAAAATATTTTCGCATTTGGAGAAGAAAGCTGGTGATTGAAATTTGGTGATAAGATCACGGAGAAACGAGAAACGCCTTTGTTTTAATGAGTTCCACCCCATGTCCTGTATTATGTCCGTGACTCCCCTATTTCATGATAACACAAAACATGTAGCCCTCCTTCTAACTTTCTGGATATATGCCGTTAATTCTATCTGGTAAGGATCCCAGACCGCGCAGCACTACTCCAAAAGAGGACTGTCTAACTTACTGTAGGCAGTCTCTTTAGTAGATCTGTTACATTTTCTAAGTGTTCTGCCAATAAAAGGCAGTCCTTGGTTTGCCTTCCCCACAACATTTTCTATGTGTTCTTTCCAATTTAAGTTTTTCTTAATTGAACTTCCTAGGTATTTAGTTGAATTTACGGCCTTTACATTTAACTGATTTATCGTGTAACTGAAATTTAACGGATTCCTTTTAGCACTCATGTGGATTACCTCACACTTTTAATTTTTTTAGAGTCAAATGCAAAATTTCGCACCATAGAGATATCTTTTCTAAATCGTATTGCAATTTATTTTCATTTTTCGATGACTTCACTAAACGAAAAACGACAGCATCATCTGCAAACATCTTGAGTGGCCGCTGAGATTGCCTCCTAAATCGTTTATATGGATAAAAAACAATAGAGGACCTATAACGCTACCTTGGGGAACTCCAGAAATCGCTTTTGTTTAACACAATGTCTTTCCATCAGTTACTAAGAACTGTGGCCTCTCTGATAGGAAATCACGGATCCAGTCGCATAACGGATACGACTTTTCATAAGCACGCTATTCCACTACGAGCCGCTTGTGTGGTACAATGTCAAAAGCTTTCTGGAAATCTAGGAATGTAGAATCAATTAGAAATCACTTGTCAACAGCACCCAACACTTCGTGTGAGTAAAGAGCTACCTGTGTTTCACAAGAACGATGTTTTCTAAATCCCTGTAGATTCTGTGACAATAGACCGTTCTCTTTGAGGTAAATCATATTGTTCGAAGACAGTATACATTCCAAAATCCTGCTGCGTATTGACGTTAATGATATGGGTCTATAATTTATTGTACTATAACTACTATCTTTCTTAAATTATGGTATGACCTGTACAACTTCCCAGTCTTTGGGTAGGGATCTTTCGTCAAGAAGGTGGTTGCATATGATTGTTAAGTATGGAACTATTGAATCAGCATACTCTGAAAGGAACCTAACTGGTATGCTGTGAGGACAGGAGGACTTTCTTCTATTAAGTGATTTAAGTTGCTTCACTGTCCAGAGAAGTTCTACTTCTAACTTATTCATGTTGGCAGTTGTTCTTGATTAGAATTCTGGAATATTTACTTCGTCTTCTTTGGTTAAGGAATTTCGGAATGACGAGTTGCTTTGGCAGCGCTGTTGTCGATAGTATTTCTATTGCTGTCGCATACAGAAGGTATTGATTGTTCTGCTGCTAGCATACGTTACATGCGACCAGAATCTCTTTGGATTTTCTGCCAGGTTTCGAGACAAAGTTTCGTTGTGGAAACTAATGTAAGTATCTGACATTCAAGGCAGCTAAAAATTTAGACCTTCCAGAAAATATCGCCAATCTTGGAATGTTTGCATACGTTATCTTAGAAGATAGATTATGGAAAAGCAAGCCTATGTTTCTACATGTACGGACTTAGAGAAAGCGCTTGACGATGTTGACTGGAATACTCTCTTTCAAATTCTGAAGGTGGCGGGGGTAAAATACAAAGGGCGAAAGGCTATTTGTAATTTGTACAGAAAACAGATGGCAGTTAGAAGAGTAGAGGGACGCAAAAGGGAAGCAGTGATTTAAAAGGGAATGAGATAGGGTTGTAGCCTATCTCCGATGTTATTCAATCTATACAGGGTGTTACAAAAAGGTACGGCCAAACTTTCAGGAAACATTGCTCACACACAAAGAAAGAAAATATGTTATGTGGACATGTGTCCGGAAACGCTTACTTTCCATGTTAGAGCTCATTTTATTACTTCTCTTCAAATCACATTAATCATGGAATGGAAACACACTGCAACAGAACGTACCAGCGTGACTTCAAACACTTTGTTACAGGAAATATTGAAAATGTCTTCAGTTAGCGAGGATACATGCACCTACCCTACGTCGCATGGAATCCCTGATGCGCTGATCATCCCTGCAGAACGGCGTATTGTGTCACAGCCGTCCACAATACGAGCACGAAGAGTCTCTACATTTGGTACCGGGGTTGCGTAGACAAGAGCTTTCAAATTCCCCCAAAATGAAAGTCAAGAGGGCTGAGGTCAGGAGAGCGTGGAGGCCATGGAATTGGTCCGCCTCTACCAATCCATCGGTCACAGAATCTGTTGTTGAGAAGCGTACGAACACTTCGACTGAAATGTACAGGAGCTCCATCGTGCATGAACCACATGTTGTGTCGTACTTGTAAAGGCACATGTTCTAGCAGCACATGTAGAGTATCCCGTATGAAATCATGATAACGTGCTCCATTGAGCGTAGGTGGAAGAACATGGGGCCCAATCAAGGCATCACCAACAATGCCTGCCCAAACGTTCACAGTAAATCTGTGTTGATGACGTGATTGCACAATGGCGTGCGGATTCTCGTCAGCCCACACATATTGACTGTGAAAATTTTCAATTTCATCATGTTGGAATGAAGCCTCATCCGTAAAGAGAACATTTGCACTGAAATGAGGATTGACACATTGTTGGATGAACCATTCGCACAAGTGTTCCCGTGGAGGCCAATCAGCTGCTAATAGTGCCTGCGCACGCTGTACATTGTATGGAAACAACTGGTTCTCCCGTAGCACTCTCCATACAGTGACGTGGTCAACGTTACCTTGTACAGCAGTTACTTCTCTGACGCTGACATTAGGGTCATCGTCAACTGCACGAAGAATTGCCTCATCCATTGCAGGTGTCCTCGTCGTTCTAGATCTTCCCCAGTCGATAGTCATAGGCTGGGAATGTTCCGTGCTCCCTAAGACGCCGATCAATTGCTTCGAACGTCTTCCCGTCGGGACACCTTCGTTCTGGAAATCTGTCTCGATACAAACGTACCGCGCCACGGCTAATGCCCTGTTCTAATGTTTCAAATGGTTCAAATGTCTCTGAGCACTATGGGACTTAACATCTATGGTCATCAGTCCCCTAGAACTTAGAACTACTTAAAACTAACTAACCTAAGGACAGCACACAACACCAAGCCATCACGAGGCAGAGAAAATCCGTGACCCAGCCGGGAATCGAACCCGGGAACCCGGGCGTGGGAAGCGAGAACGCTACCGCACGACCACGAGATGCGGGCGCCCCGTGCTAATCCATACATAAAATGGGCATCTGCCAACTCCGCATTTGTAAACATTGCACTGACTGTAAAACCACGCTCGTGATGACCACTAACCTGTTGATGCTACGTACTGATGTGTTTGATAATAGTACTGTAGAGCAATGAGTCGCATGTCAACACAAGCACCGAAGTCAACATTACCTTCCTTCAATTGGGCCAACTGGCGGTGAATCGAGGAAGTACAATTCATACTGACGAACCTAAAATGAGCTCTAATATGGAAATTAAGCGTTTCCGGACACATGTCCACATAACATTTTTTCTTTATTTGTGTGCGAGGAATGTTTCCTGAAAATTTGGCCGTACCTTTTAGTAACACCCTGTATATTGAACAAGCAGTAAATTAAACAAAAGACATATTTGGATTATAAATTAAAATCTATGGGTAAGAAATAAAAACTTTGAGATTTGCTGATGACGTTGTAATTCTATCAGAGACAGCAAAGGACCTGGGAGAGCAGCTGAACTGAATGGACAATGTCTTGAAAGGAGGATATAAGGAGAACAGTAACAAAAGCAAAACGAGGTTAATGGAATGTAGTCGAATTAAATCAGGTGATCCTGAGGGAATTAGGTTAGGGAATTAGGAAATGAGACACTTAAAGTAGTAGATGAGTTTTGCTATCTGGGGAGCAAATAACTGATGATAAGGAAGTAGAGAGGATATAAAACGTAGACTGGCTCTGGCGAGGAAAGCGTTTCTGAAGAAGAGAAATTTGTTAACATAAAATACAGATTTAAGAGTCAGGAAGTCTTCTCTGAAAGTATTTGTGTGGAGTGTAGCCATGTATGGAACCGAAACATGGACGATAAATAGTTTACACACGATGAGAATAGAAGCTTTCGAAATGTCGTACCACAGAAGAATGTTGAAGATTAGATGTGTAGATAACGTAACTAAGGAGGAGGTACTGAATAGAATTGGGGAGAAGAGAAATTTCTGGCACAACTTGACTGAAAGGATGGATAATAATAATGTCGTGTGACTATGGCCTCCCGTCAGGTAGACCGTTCGCCTGATGCAAGTCTTTGGCTTTGACGCCGCTTCTTCGACTTGCGCATCGATGGGGATGAAATGATGATGATTAGGACAACACAACACCCAGTCCCTGAGCGGAGAAAATCTCCGTCCGAGCCGGGAATCGAACCCGGGCTCTTAGGATTGACATTTTGTCGCGCCGACCACTCAGCTACCTGAGGCGGACAAAGGAGGGATAGGTTGGTAGGACACGTTCTGAGGCATCAAGGGTTCACCAGTTTAGTATTGGAGGGAAGCGTGGAGGGTAAAAATCGTAGAGGAGACCAAAGGATGAATACACTAATCAGTTTCAGAAGGATGTACGTTGCAGTAGTTACCGGAGATGAAGAAGCTTGCACAGGATAGAGTAGCATGGAGAGCTGCGTCAAACCAGTCTCTGGACTGAAGAGCAGAACAACATAATTTTCGTTTATTTTTGGAAGATTTGGGGGTTGTAAAATTCACTCGCTTAGACTACCCTGTGTTTACTATTCCCTGTATCCGTTTCGATGCTCGTTATTTTCTCAGGATTATTTCGGTGTTTGCTTAAGCGATCAGTTATGTTCCTATTTATACAGGATTTTATATGTACATTACATGGTTAAAAATGCTGAATGGTGATAAACTTTTAATTATCAGCTGCAGGAAATGAGGCTGCGATCATAAAAATTTGCTGTGGTATCAGTCCTTCTCTACGTATTATACCCTGAATGAGACACGTTTTCGCAACGATGGATGACATTGCGCCCACCTTGGTCGTAGAAGTCTGCAATTTTGCTGCTCATCAGACGTTCCGCCCCGAAAATGACCTCCTTGCTATTCTAGAAATGCCTGCCACACAGTAGCTTTTTAATCCGAAGAAACAGGAATGAGTCAGTGGGCGCCATAACTTGCTGTTTCCCGTGCAGAATCAGTTGGGGTATTGTTGTGGAGCAAAAACACCTCTTTCGGTAGCTTTAAGCGACGTTTCATCTTGACAGATACCCTTAACCTCGTCACGAGTTTTCATAGTGTGCTCCTGTAAGGGTTTATCCCTTAGGATCACAATCTGTTAGCACCACACGGTGGCGGTTCCAGTAAATACTCAGCATCAGTTATTCGTGATGATGGTTGGGTCTTCAGTGGTATATCTACTTGCTGACGCTGTCTGCTTTGTACGTTTGTCTCCAACTGATAGTGAGGCACGATGCACTTGTCCATGGTGATCACACGGCTAAAGAATTCATCTGGACAGAACTGATACACCTGCAACATTTCCCCTGCCGCGTCGGATCAGCGGGCTTTCTTAGTGGGTGTCGACAGTCGTGGATTCCAGCGAGCGGCAACCTTCGTCATCATCCAAATTTTTGTGCAACTGGCCCATGTTTGATTTTCCCTTTTTCCACTATCGCCTCGGTTGTCGTGTGTCGGTCATTGATCACTACTTCTCTTGAGATCCGCAGTTCTTCACAGAGAGTGATCGGCCACTTCGTTCTTCCACTCTCATGTTTGTCTGATCACAGTGCAAGTCTCTGTGCAACCTAACCATTGTGTAAAGGCGCGTACACGTTATGTCAAAACAACTGGATTCGACCGAACGTTGGTTGCCTTCGCGCCTGCATTCGACCTCTCATCCTCACCAAATCAAGTGGCTGGGGCCACGGATTCCGCAATGTGGAGTCGCACCTGGCTCTGGTAACCTGTTGAGGTTTCTCCCATTTTGTTATTGTTGTAAACTGGTGTTTAAATTACGATTTCACCGGCCAGTACGTCGAGCAGTCGTCGAATTTTCAGTGTTTATTTTACTGCAAGAAGCTGATCAGTAAAAGAAGAAACGACATTGGTGGACGACCTCCCATTTCAAAAGTAGGGAGCAATGTGATGAGGAAAAAGTAAATCTGAACAGGAATATGGGCTATTTCATTTTTTTTTCGATGGAAGCTACATATTTGGAAATGTTATTGAACTATGTAGCCCCCAAAATTAGCAAAGATGACAACACTTTTAGCGGAACTATACCTGAAGCAGATGTTCACTCTGAGATAATTAGCTACTGAGGATTCATATTCAAGCATCTACTCTGCAAGATTGTACCCGAAATTCAGCTATAATTCGAAGTATATAGGAATGTGTTAACCTAATTTTACGGTTGAAAGACGTCAATAGACTCCATTTTCTTGTCCACATCGTGCACTTCACTTTCCAATAGTTCCACTTATTTCCCTGTAAGTGTCTAATCTTTTCAGCTTATTTTTATAATCGCAGTTCTTAGAGTTCCATGATTATTCCCGTTCTCTATAAAGCTCTCTCGGCTTTAATGCTTTCTCTACATTCCACTCTATTCTCCAGTAATTTTAAACACAATAAAGACACGCACGTTCAATCGACACAGCAAATCGCTAGTAAGCCATTGAACAAAGCGTCTGCACTAGAAAACGGGCCCTATGACCAACCCATTACCAATACTTTGATGAAACAGCAGCCACGGCCAACCAATTCGTTGCCTCCTATCTGTCACCCCTACAAACCAAGAAACCAAACAGATCTGGGCCAACGAAGTTTGTTTGCCTTCGTTGGCCTATGATGATGCATTGTTGCCGTACTCTTCCAGTAACTCGCTGTGGATCGTTGCATTTTTGTTCCCCTCCAACAGCAGAAAACGAATCACCGCACGATACTCCACTTTATCAATGCCATACGTTATTTGGTTTTGACTCCTCCAGCGACGTACTACGGTACTATGGTGAGCGGATTTCGAAGCGTACTAGGGCTGCAGACATTTACCTGTAAAATAAACTAGAAATTAATTATGTAACTATATATTTTTGAGATGATAATCAAAACTATGGCTACCTGTTGCGTATCATTCGATGTCCACTCTAAAAATTGCAGTTAATGGGAAAAGAAGCAGTATGAGTTGGAATGTTCGATAAAGATGCAACAGCCAGTCAGGTCGTAGTCGTATTGCTGATAGGCTGAGTTAACGACTTGTTAAACTTTTTTAGGAAATATCCAAACGCGTAAAGTAGGCAATTGGAGCCTAAAGTTTTCTGAATGGTAGACACTCGTTTCTTGGCGGCATGTGGCATACAGATCATAGTGTTCATTTCTAGCAGTTTTAAATTTCTTAAGAGGTGAGCTGCCATCAATATGGAGCGTTGAAGTTACTTCACAAGTAGAGAAAGATATCGAGAAATAATAAATAGTCGCGTCCTGTTTTGTTAACCCAGTGTTGTTTCTCCATATCCTGATATTCGAAAGTGCCTGTAATGCGAGTTAGTGGCAGATATTATTATACTTCCCAGACAATTCAAAATGTCGAAAGTTATAGCCACTCTCAAACCTGGAAAACCTGAAGACAGCCCTGAAAGCTACCGCCCTACAGCACTGCTCAGCTGTACATTTGAACTTTTGGAACGAGTCCTCCTAACCAGAATGGCATTGTTCGTCGAGGCGGCTACCCCTCCTGAAGAAGCTGCCTTCAGACAAGGACTCAGCTGCACCGATCAAGTTCTTGTCCTAACTACCCATATTGAAGCAGGTTTTCAAGGCCATGTGAAATCAGCAGCTGCCTTTATCGACCTGACAGCCGCGTATGACACTGTCTGGCGACAGGGACTGATCTACAAGCTACTGCAAGTTGTACCAAATCGAGAAATTGTGGATATAATAACCAGCATGCTTAGTTAAAGGCAATTTGAAGTGTTTCTAGGCAGCTCTAAATCCACAAACGGAAACAAAATAATGCAGTACCATAGGGATTTGTTTTAGCCCCATCACTATGACATCACACTGGTAGCACAGAGTAGTAATTTCGAATGGTGAACGAATTCCTGCGGAGGATCTGGAGAAGATGTAAACTTTCTTTAAGACCTGGAGATTGATCGCAAGCACATCAAAAACTGAAGTCTCTTGTTTCCATCTAGCGAATCTTGCCGCGAACTACAAACCAAGAGTTCTGCTCAATGGACAAACTTTGAGGTACAATCCTTTCCCAAAATATCTCGGAATCACTCTAGACAGAACCCTGAGCTACAAAGAGCACATCACCAACCTTCCTGATAAAGTTGCTCCAAGGAACAACATACTACATAAGCTCAGTGGTACCACCTACGGAAACTATACTGACTGTCTGCAGTTAGCTGGCATCAATCTTGTGCAGTTAGCTGGCATCAATCTTGTGTACTCTGCTGCCGAGTACTGTGTACCTGTCTGGTTGCAAAGTGTAAATGTGAAAAAGGTAGACACAAAACTGAATGACACAATGCGCTGCATTACCGGTTCCATCAAATAAAAAAGAAATGGTTCAAATGGCTCTGAGCACTATGCGACTTAACTTCTGAGGTCATCAGTCGCCTAGAACTTAGAACTAATTAAACATAACTAACCTAAGGACATCACACACATCCATGCCCCATCAAATAAACCCCATGCCACTGGTTACTTGCATTGAGTCACACCCCTCCACGTCGCTTAAGGCGGAAACAAGCTCTACTGAGGGAGGCCAAGAAAATCTCTGCATCACCATCTCTCTACCACTGCACCAGGAATTCTGTCATCCGCCACAGCAACGATTGCGATCGAGAAGACCAGCAAGTGTTACTGCAGGACAACTCATAGCGGACGGTTTTGATGTAAATGAAAGCTGGAAGCATGAATGTCAACAAAAACATTGGGAAAAAGAACCCATTACCTTGATCCCACAAAGAACCCAAAAGGTTTGGACCTACCGAGGAACGTCTGGTGCCGCCTCAACAGGTTAAGGATTGGACATGGTTGTTGTAGCTACTTGAGGTACAAATGGGGTTGAATTAGTTCACCAATGTGTGAATGTAATCAAGAAGAGCAGACAATTGAACATCTAGCTCCAACGCTGTCCACTTCATTCGTACCCTGGAATTCCCGACGACTTCCTCACTCTCACACCCAGCGTAATTTAGTGGTTTAAAAACACAGATTTTAAGGCTCAATCTTGTCTTATATCATATGTACATTGTATAAAACCACTTGTCTTATATCAACTGTATATTGTATAAAATCAACATACGATTAAATAAAAAAAACCAGTCATATTAGTGTGACTACCTGTCAAAAGGGTCAATAACCACCTACTGCAGCGCGAAGCGCTGCGAAACAAACAAAAAGAGAAATTTGGAGCTTCTTGAAGGTACTGACAGGGATGTGGAGCCATGCCGATTACCGTGCCACGGCCAGCTGCGACAGGTTG
The DNA here is from genome assembly GCF_023897955.1 of Schistocerca gregaria. Lineage (NCBI taxonomy): Eukaryota > Metazoa > Arthropoda > Insecta > Orthoptera > Acrididae > Schistocerca > Schistocerca gregaria. Next base: position 813,593,072 of record NC_064920.1, on the reverse strand, counting down.
AGGATCCACTGCGCAAACAGCTCGATTGAGGTCGTCCCACAGATTCTTGACCCATTTTAAATCTGGGGTGTTCGGTGCCCAGAAGAGTACGTCAAACTCATCCTGGTGCTTTTCGAACCATGCATGTATACTGCAAGCAGCGTGACGCGTTGAATTGTCTTGCTGGTAGTTACGGAGGCCCATCGCGCCAATGGAAAACAAGCTGCACGTAGGGGTGGATGTGATCTCCAATGATAGGTGCGTTCTTGTATTGATCCGCTGTGCATTCCAGAATGACGAGATCACCCAGGGAGTCCCACGAAAACATTTCCCAGACTACAGCACTGCCTCCTCCGTCCTGGTCCCTTTGGACGATTGCGGGGTGTTTGCCTTCAGACGTTTCTCGCCGTACCCGCCAACGGCCATCTGTTCGATGGAGCATAAAACGCTATTCATTTGCAAACGGCACTGCGATACTGTCGTTCAAATTGCAGCCTTTGTCGCCTTTGGACAGCAGTCAGTACGGGTGCATGAAGCAGGCACCCGCTACAGAGGCCTATACGTGGGAACTTTCGCTGATTGGTCGTTGAGGAGACACTGTTGGTAGCCCCTTGGTTCACCTGTGCTGTCAGTTGCTCAACATTTGCACATCTACTCGCCAGTTAATGTATCCGCAGAAGTCATTCAGTACTGCTGTCTATTGTCCGTGGCGCGCCACATTTATTTCAGTGCCGGTTTTAGATAGCGTCATTTTGCTATGCATGCTTTACTTGAACTACGGTGGCACACGAACGGTTTACAGACTTACTGAGTGGTTATTGCACGTTGATGTTGAACCTAGCCGATGGTATTATTACTGTGAGTAGAGCATATATATAGCGACAATCTTCTTCTAGTTTCCAGAGGTATTAATTTGGGGAAGAACATTTGTACAAGAAATCGATTGGACTACGGTCATAAATTGAAGATAAAGTATGTTATTTCTATACCTACATCTGCATCCAAGTACATAGATATGTGACGTATAGCGGAGGGTACCGTATACCACTGCCACTCATTCCATTTCCTGAAGCACATAGAGCGAGAGAAAAACTACTGACTGTATGCTTTCGTACGAACCCTGATTTCTTCTCGGTTCTCAATTGAGACATCTGTTGGTGGCGGTAGTTGCGTAGAAATTAAATTATTTGAGTTTGTGTGACCGTATTTCACACTTTTGTCGCGAGTCTGACTTGAATTGATTTGGAGATTATGTGGAGACTTTTCGCGGCGCATAGCTTTCAGTTCTGTGAGAGGATAACGAATCCATCTGAATGTAATAAAATAGCTACAAACTTTGTATTAAAGAATTTTGAGTATCCCAAATCGTCTCCTTTGTCAAAACGAGACCCCGCTACCGTTGAGAGGTGTAACCGCTATCCTTTTGCTTTACATTTTGTGTGCTCACTGTTCATTGTCAATGTACGTAGGTTGGGACTTAAATAGTGGCAACACTGCTGTGGAGACACAATGCAATAGGATCTACTATTGTCGCTGACAGCACACGTTGTTGACACACTTACCTTACCGCCGAGCAAATGGATTCGCTCGTCCCACGTCATCGGCATGCGCACAGTCGAGGGAAATACTGTCACTTATGAACGAGCGGTCTAACACAACGGTGTCACTATGTTTTCGAAACAGGAACAATGGGGTTGGATCAAGGATGAATGTGCCAGAGGTCGTACAGCACGACAGTGTCATCAAGGTCTTCAAGAGGCGTGTGGGGAATCGCCAATGCCGTACATAACAGTGGCACGTTAGGTAAAATCATTCAAAGAAGGTCGGCAAACTGTGGCAGGCATGCATGGGGCAGGTCGTCCTAGCGTCTCTGAAGAAGACGTGCATGCTGTTGCTGCGTTAATGGACAGTGATCGACGCCATACGATTCGTGAGGTCGCCCACAAAACCGGATTAGTGCATACGTCTGTGCTTTGCATCCTGAAGGACCGCCTGGGCATGCGAAAAATTGCATCACGTTGGGTTCCGCATGGCTTGACGGAAATGCAGAAATGGATGCGTCACGACGCTGCTCAGACGCACTTGGAGCGGAATGAACGCGTATCGTAACACCGGATGAGACATGGACCAAAACCGAAACGCCAGTCCAACGAATGACGTCTTTTTGGATCGCCGCGAAAGTCTAAAGTGCGCCAGAGCCGCAGTATGATGAAAGTTATGGGTGATTCTCGTGTAGGACTGTGATGGTGTTGTCCTAACGCATTACGTTCCTCCACGGCAGACCGTCAATGCACAGTACTACTGTTCGTTTCGGGAGCATCATCTGCGCCCAGCTTTGCGAAAGAAGCGGCGACTCTTTCTGCGCAAGCCACCCGTCATTTTGCACGACCATGCGCGGGCGCATACAGCGCAAGCTGTGCCTGCTCTGTTTGGTCGATGGGACAGGGAAGTACTGTACCATCCACCACACTCCCCGGACGTAAGTCCTTGTGACTATGGTTTGATTCCGAAGATGAACGAATCACTTCGTGCCATTCGCTTCAGAACTGTTCCAGAGATTCGACAGGCAGTAGACCGATCCATTCGCATCATCAACAGAACAGGCTTTGCTAACGATATACTACGCCTTCCATATCGCTGACAACGGCTTCTACATAACGGTGGTGACTACTTTGAAGGACAGTAGCAGGTGCAAACATGTAACTGTTTTGTATCGGTTGTGAATAAATAGTTGCCACTATTTAAGTTCTACCCTCGTATATGCTGTAGTTACAGTCCGTGACTATATATGTTACCGGTAGGTATAACAGACATAAGTGAGTGACCGGTGCTTTTTGATCACACGTGTGGGGGCCTCTCACTGTTATACTCTTCACCGTCTGTATCGCCTCCAGTACACACAATTATGGTGTAAGACAACATTTTTCACACAGAGTTGTGTAGCCTTTGCTCTGATACAGTTCTAAATCGAATTGTCTGCGCTGCTCACAGACTGTTTGATAATCCCCTCACTCATTGTTCTATTGGAGGACTAATTCTTTAGACTGCGTACTAACCATTGTATCGTGCGCTGCAGTGCGTTAATCAGGATTTGACCACTTGTACAGGAAATAATAACATGACTAGTTGGATAACATTAAACCGAAATTAGCGGCGACTGCGTGCTTAGACATCGAGTGCCACATACCTCCGGAAACTTACCACTGACTTGTAGAATTTATGCTAAGTAGACTTACTGCTGTATTGCATTTCATGTGAGGACCAATATACTATTAATCAGTCTGTCATAACGTTTTGGGTCATCTGTGTATCTAGTCATTATCGAATTCAGCGATGCGACAGTATGTTTACAACGGTGGACCTTTACTGAAGCTACTTCACAAATTACGTTGTGCAATGAACACACACAGGTAATGTTTCCTTCGACGATCGTGGTGTGAATTACGTTGTATAGCAAAATCTCGTGTGTTATTCTTCTTTTCACCCTGCATAACACGTTAAGCACGGTGAAAGGTGATAGAAGCGAGAACTCTTAGTACCTATGGGTAGCAAAGTGTCAAATAGTACATTCATTGTTGGAGTCCTTTTGCTACGATAGAAAAGTTAATATAATGATTCTTCACTCACTGAACGAAGATTCACATGGCGAACTATGGAATTGGTTTCTGATAAGAAGTATGCAGTCCTTCAATTGAACAATGGGGAGCGTCAGGGGACCACCAATTTGCAGATTGCGTGTTTACAGACTTGTATACAGATTTGATTTGTATAATCATCAATCAGTTCATAACCCAATGATCTTAAACTGTTTAGGAGTGTTTTAATAAACAAACTTTAAATGTCTGGGCAATTTTCTAGCCTTTTAGGTCACGTTTATTGGTCTTGTCAAGCGTACCTGGAATAATTCTTGAGGGACATAAATAATACTTCTCTCTGCGTATTTTAGATGACCGCTGAGACATCTTGAATCAATTTCTGAATAATGGCTCCGGTAGTTGCAGCCATCATTAAGGTGAAAGGCCGCGAGAGACTGCCTTAGACTCATCTGTTTGTTTAAATACATTTAAATATAATGTGATATTTCAGACTAGGAAGTCCACAATGGTTTTAGCGACCTAAATAGGAAATATCTTCTTTACTGACAACTAACTGCCTAACTAGCAACCATTGGTCAAGTTCCTTTAGTAATTGTGAATAATGTACTTAAAATGCAGGTGTTCCGTCTGTGATTCTCGTTAGTGAATATGATAACTGCTGTCTTGTTTATGTTGTTTTTATGATGAGACAGAGATTTGATGAGCTGAAACACAACACTTGGGCTACACCTGTCGAATAGCACCACTAGGCTGCTGAGTAGTAATAAGAAAATGTGGTTCTGTCTCGGGCAAACACAATTTTTCTTGCTTTGCTTACCGTTCATGTTTCGGAGAAGTTTCTTCACCTTCAACGGGTTTTATGTATTATCTGTTGAACGTTGTTCTGAGAATTTATGCATTATGATATTTATCAATTTTTTTGAGATTGCAGTATTTACATTACCACAACTATCGACAGAATATTAACATGAAGAACAAATATATGCCTTATAATAATAATACTGACTATCGGTGTTCACAAGACTGTTTGGTATTTGGAGCACAGCTACAATTATTGCCTTCCAGTCCGTTATCTGCAATTAATAAGCGTATATCATCGTTTTGTTACGTAATTTATCACAACTTTTTAAGACATAATAATACATTATCGCTTTTCTCTTCTTTCTGTAACACTACTGTCGTTATATTATGTTATTTTATAACAAACATTCGCTATTTTACTCTTTGACTATCATTTTTTAGGTTGCAGTTCTGTTTTTCGAAAAATGTTTCCGAATGGATGCTGATTGTGATTAGGCTTTATGGAATCTTGATTGGGATGGGGAAGCAGACTGTGTATGTAAACGTGTAGTTAGTTTTTTGAGATTCGCATTTTCGTGCCCACTCATCTACAACAACAAAGCAGTTCACAAAATAGGCAGTATATTCGAAAAACAAGGACTGAAAACTGCCTACAAAACACCCAACTCTATACAAAAGAAACTGAGACCAGCTAATACCGCTACCGGCAAACGTAACACACCTGGAATTTAGCAGCTCATGTGTCAAGACTGCAACTCAGATTATACTGTACAGATAGGTAGAAATTTCAACATCAGATGCACTGACCAACGAAGGACACTTAAGAGTAACAACACTCATTCCATGTTTGCAGATGATCTCATGAACAAGAAAGGCAGACTAACAGACACAAATACATATTTAAAACTTCTTAAGTCTAGTAATAGCCCTCCACGGAAACTTATAATAGAAGAAAATTATGATATACAAAAAGCCAAAATGGAAGGAAATAAAGAGATGAACGAATACACAGCACTATGTAATGGAACACTTGTCAGCTCTGAAGGAATTATCAGAAAACCAAGACATAAAACACACACACACACACACACACACACAGAGAGAGAGAGAGAGAGAGAGAGAGAGAGAGAGAGAGAGAGAGAGAGAGAGAGTCCCCGACCCCACAGATTAATGCTAATGCAAAATTCAAAATTCCCGCCCACAATACCCAGAAAAAGATAGCGGAACAAGTGAGCATCACACAAACAGTGAAACAGCACAAAAACGCGAGCTCCACAAAAAGAAGGTACGTACATAGTGTGCTGCCCCACCCTAATCAACATTTCAGAAACAACAATCAGAACCAGCATACATTTGAACACTTTTTTCGAAAAGTAGTACTGTAACCAAACAAATTCTAGTCACACAGTAAAACACCAAATCTTTGTTAGAAAGTAGCATAACGACAGTGGTGTTAACGAAAGAAAAGAAAACGATAATATCATACTATGCCATTACTTTACTTTTCCGTGTCCAGATCAAATTTTATTTTTCCAATAGTTAGCCACCGCTACGGCTTTGTCGTTGGCTTGTAGCAGGTCACTAAAAGTGCAGGACTCCGGCAGTAGTCGACACATGAGCAGATGTGCCTCGTCTTGTAGCTCTCCGCATCCGCAAAGAACGTCGTCATCGTTAGTCAGCAGTCCCCATTTGCACAGATTAGTTTTGCATCTGGGTACACCAGCCCTCAGCCTATTTAGTGTTCTCCACACTGTATAAGGAAGTTTGTTTCTAGGTGCCATTTGCTCTTTTGGTATTATCTGCAGTGCGGTTTGTTCATTCTCCCATTTACGGACACTATTATCTTCCTGTGAACCGTCAAGGATCTTGGTTCTTGCAATAAAGCTATTTCTAGACTTAAGCCTCCGAGCCTGAGTGACGTGCTCATTCAGTGGGTGTCGAGAATCTGTTCCTTTCTTGGTTCTCTCAGCGTCTGCTGCCACCTGCCTTCTGATCTTGGATGGGGCAATTCCAGCAAGTAGGTACAAATTATCCGTTGGTGTCGGTCTGAGACAGCCTGTGACAATTCGCATTGTCTCATTTACACTTACATCAACCTGTTTAGCATGTGCAGATGCTTCCCATACTGGCGCTGCATAGTCTGCTGCAGAAACACACAGAGCATGTGCTGATGTTCTCAGTACTGATGGTTGAGCTCCCAATTCATAGTTTGTCAGCCTGCGGATGATGTTATTCCTGGAGCAGACTTTATCCTTGGTGTTTTGGCAATGCTGCTTGAAGGAAAGTGTTCTGTCAAGTACAACCCCGAGGTATTTAGGTGTTGGACAGTGCTTTAGCTTCTTACCTTGCCATGTAACGTCGAGCTGAACTCCAGCATCTCTATTGCGCAGGTGGAAAACACGTATTTGGGTTTTGTCAGGGTTTGGCTTGAGGTGATTGGCGTCATAGTATTGAGCCAGTTCTTCAAGCGCTCTAGAGAGATTTCCAGACGTTGCATCAAAATGGGACCCCTGGACCACCACAGCTGTGTCATCAGCATATACGAACAGTCTTGCATCTTGAGGTATAGGTTGGTCATTAGTGTACATGTTATAAAGGATGGGAGAAAGTACACTTCCTTGTGGTAAGCCGTTCTTCTGCAGTCGCCATGTACTGTTCTTACCATTTAGGGAGACATAAAATCTTCGATTCTGCAGAAGACTACCAATAACCATCGACAACCTACAGTCCCCTGTGAGGTGATATAATTTGCGCAATAGCTTTCTGTGATGTACCGTGTCGTATGTAGCAGTAAGATCTATGAAAGCTGCTCCAGTTATTAATTTTTTTTCAAACCCGTCTTCTATATGTTGCGTCAGACCCTGTGAGGTGATATAATTTGCGCAATAGCTTTCTTTGATGTACCGTGTCGTATGCAGCAGTAAGATCTATGAAAGCTGCTCCAGTTATTAATTTTTTTTTTCAAACCCGTCTTCTATATGTTGCGTCAGATTAAGTATTTGCCCACAACAAGATCTTCCTGGTCTGAAACCGGCTTGTTCCTTTATGAGCTTTCCATCTATAGTTTCTGCCACCCGGTTGAGAATCATCCGCACCAGTATCTTATAGAGATGGCATAGAAGTGACACTGGTCTGTAACTTTTGGGGTCCTTTATCTCCTTGCCAGGTTTTAGTAAAGCCACCACTCTCGCCTGCCGCCATAGTTTTGGAATATTCAGCTCTTTAATACAGGTGTTCATCATTTGTAGTAACCAGTTTCGAGCTTTGAGCCCAATCTGTTTTATCTGCTCCATTCTAAGGTCATCAGTTCCAGCGGCCTTATTCAGTTTCATACTCTGAATGGCGTCTTCCAGTTCGGTTGCTGTGAATGAAGCATTGAGGAGTCCGTAATCTTTTTGTCCTTGGGGTATAACTCTTTCCCTTTCTCTTCTGCCTTTGGTTTTCGCATTCTTCAGAAGTTGGCTAGCAATCTGATTTGCTGTTACCCCGTTGTTCTTCTGCTGGTGGTCAGTTCGGTCCCCACTTAAGTTTTTCAGTAATTTCCATGCACGTCTGCTGTTTTGTTTCATGTCAAGATTCTCTACTAGTTTGCACCACCGTGATCTCTTATCCTCAGCAATAACCTCCATTAGTTCCTCCCCAGCTTCCATCGTATCTTCGCTGAAGGGGTCCTGAGTGGACAGCTTTTGGTACCTGTCAAGTGCGATCTTGATGCTGCCGGTCAGACCCTGGATGTACTGGGTACGGCAACCCCTTGGGATGTTTTTCCTTGAGATCACTTTCACAAGATCGATAAATCTACCATACTCATCTGGTCGAGGAGTGATTTTCTCAATCTCTTCGTCCAATTGTTCTTTAAATTTCTGCCAGTCTGCCTTTTTGAAATTAAACCGTCTTCGCAAAGGCAACTCCTTACATTTAACCATGGCATTCACAACACAAACGACGGGTCTGTGTTGTGTACTTGGGATAGGTTCTTCAACAAGCTTCATGCACTGTGCTGCCAACTTCCTACTCACAAAGATGTTGTCAGGATTATATCCCTTTCTCCATCTTCTGCTGTTGAACGATGCTGGCTGTTTTGGGTCATGAATGAGTTGTTGGTCATTAGTGTCAGCCCAGGATTCAAGCTGTACACCATTCTCATCAGTCTCATTATATCCCCATGCCTCACCATGGCAGTTGAAATCACCCATGACAAAAGTAATATGGTCATTTGTAAAATTGTTTGGTTCATGGAAAACAAAGTCCACATCTGGTGGTTTGTACACAGATGTCACAGAGAACTCTGGGCGCGAATGGTAAGTACTTCAATGTTATTTACTTCTGTCATTGTAGCTGAAGTTACGGTGAGCCCAGGTCTGATGAAAATCGCACTCCCATACTTATCGTGAGGTCTTTCAATGGCCAAATCCATTCCTGCTATTTTAGGTCTGTGGCTGGTGGCTCCCCGGTGTGTTTCCTGCACCAACAATACGTCGCATTTATGCTTATAGCACATGTCTCCTAATAAAACACTCTTATGATTAGAGAATCCCTCAGTATTTATCGAGATCGTCACAAGGGGTGGTCTTGATAAAGGCCGTTGCATCTTGATGTTAATTTGGTTTTGGACTTTAACTTGATCTGGTGTTAGAAGGATTAGCCGGTGAAATATTTCACCGTTTCCAGGGTACGCCCGATTCTGCCTGTATTCAGTCTTTAGGCTCACAATCTTCTAGGAGGCTCCTTCTTTGTACCCCATACAATGCCATAAAAAGTTTCTCATACTATGCCATAAAAAGTTACGAGAAACTACGCAAGAAAACAATGACAAACGCTTATTAATAGTAAATGACATAGTGGAAGGCAGTAATTGTAGCTGTGAAGCAAATACCAAACAGACCTGTGAGCACCAATAGTCACTATTATTATAATAAAGCATATATTTGTTCTTCATGTTAATATTTCTATCATTACTTACAATAATGTAAATGTATATCTCAAATAGCGAATAAATACGATAATACATACGTTCTTTGTGTATTGTTCTACAGATAATAAATAAAACTCATTGTAGAAGGAGAGTCGTCTCCGAAACATATGTGGATAGTAAAACAAGAAAGATTGTGATTGCTCAAGGCAGAATCACATTTCCTTATTATGTATTAGGAAGCAGACATGGACTAGGAAAGAGCTTCAACCATAAAATGATTAAATTGCTGAGATTAATCTTTCCACCTTAAGACCAAATAAGTGTATCACATATTCAGTCTACGAGGCATTGCTAAAGATTTTAGGGATTTAACGCCAAAGGCATAAGCTTGTGCCGAAGTCTCTTTTCCCCTTACTGCTGGATTCGTATGCGTTAGCGACCTTGGTAACGGATCAGGAACTTTTCATCAGTCAGAAGAATAAAGAGTATCCCTACCATACCCCTTACCATAAAAATTTTGGTTTACACCTCTAAGTGAGCGTCCATCTTATTTTTCCATCTCCAGTGGTCCACTGCTATCATTATAACATCATAATTACGTTAGATATCCTAACTACATTAATGGATTCGATATAGACCCTTCTGAACTAAAATAATACCATTGCTTCTTCTGCCATTAGGCGTATCTCTTTCCAGTGACGGACGTAGATGATACATTCTGTACTCACATTTTTTTTTGGAGAGTATTGCGGTGGTCGTTCCGTCTCAGTGGAGAAATCTTGCATGCATACTGAGTTCTCCAAAATCCCGGGTCGTTCCACCGTCTCAGATCCCCAGTTGAAGATCTGACCGTAGTGCATCAAAAAATCTAGAACAGAGCTGTTCACCAACCTTCTCGTCCAAGCTTCCTCGTTCTCACACCTCAGCAGTAAGCAACCGGCCAGCTCACGGAGAGTAAAGGAAGGGAAAGAAGACGGGAAGAGAGGAGAAATCGTAGGAAGGCAGCTCCTCATGAGAAACTATTGTCAACGAGTCTGCTCTACGGTTATAATGTTAGTCCTACGGAGATGTATATCTTCGCTTTGACTGATTGATACCTTCCTTGCAGACTTATTTGCTATGGCTATGCTATGGCTGTTGCATTGAGGAGAAACGACAGTAAAAAGGAAACGTACATTTCTTTTTATTGATGAGGTGAAGAACACGGGACAGCTAAGCACGAAACAAAGTATTTTTTACGTTTGATGTGGCCTTGTGATGAAAGTCGTTCTCGGACGTAGTTTAAATCGACGTTAACTTGTATTGCGTGACTGTTTCCTTCACACGTTAAATATAAAACATTGGATATCAATGAATAATATTTATTTTAATTTTCACTAAAACAACTATGTCTGGTGCTATTTTATAAGTTTTGCTAATTCCAGGGCAAGCTTTTAAGTGGAAATCTGTCAGAGAACTTGTGTTGATGGATTTTGTTCTCCTTACTGCGGAAAAAAATTGCTCGCACAAATATGCAAGTCCAAACATAATCATAGCGACAAACATGTAAAGTTGATGAAATTTATGATGAAGAAAACGTTATAAGAGTCCGCAAGACGTATTTAAATATGAGGGTTTCCCAGAAAGTAAGTTCCGATAGGTCGCGAAATGGAAACCACTGGGAAATTCCGGTAAAGCTTTGCACATGTGTGTTGGGCAGTGTCTCTAGTATGCCCGTCGATCGTGTAGCGTCGCTCTTTTCAGTTGTGAGTGAATAGTGAGCACGTAAAGATCCGTAGGGAGTAGCGTCTACTACATGACTACTCTGCAATTCACATTTAAGTGCTTGGCAGAGGGTTCATCGAACCGCATTCATACTATCTCTCTACTATTCCACTCGCGAACAGCGAGCGGGAAAAACGAACACCTAAACCTTTCTGTTCGAGCTCTCATTTCTCTTATTTTATTTTGATGATCATTCCTACCTATGTAGGTTGGGCTCAACAAAATATTTTCGCATTCGGAAGAGAAAGTTGGTGACTGAAATTTCGTAAAAAGGTCTCGCCGCGACGAAAAACGTCTATGCTGTAATGACTTCCATCCCAACTCGTGTATCATATCTTCCACACTCTCTCCCCTATAACGTGATAATACAAAACGAGCTGCCCTTTTTTGCACCCTTTCGATGTCCTCCGTCAATCCCATCTGGTAAGGATCCCACACCGCGCAGCAATATTCTAACAGAGGACGAACGAGTGTAGTGTAAGCTGTCTCTTTAGTGGACTTGTTGCATCTTCTAAGTGTCCTGCCAATGAAACGCAACCTTTGGCTCGCTTTCCCGACAATATTATCTATGTGGTCCTTCCAACTGAAGTTGTTCGTAATTTTAACACCCAGGTACTTAGTTGAATTGACAGCCTTGAGAATTTTACTATTTATCGAATAATCGAATTACAACGGATTTCTTTTGGAACTCATGTGGATCATCTCACACTTTTCGTTATTTAGCGTCAACTGCCACCTTACACACCATACAGCAATCTTTTCTAAATCGCTTTGCAACTGATACTGGTCTTCGGATGACCTTACTAGACGGTAAATTACAGCATCATCTGCGAACAATCTAAGAGAACTGCTCAGATTGTCACCCAGGTCATTTATATAGATCAGGAACAGCAGAGGTCCCCGGACGCTTCCCTGGGGTACACCTAATATCACTTCATTTTTACTCGATGATTTGCCGTCTATTACTACGAACTGCGATATTCCTGACAGGAAATCACGAATCCAGTCGCACAACTGAGACGATACCCCATAGGTCCGCAGCTTGATTAGAAGTCGCTTGTGAGGAACGGTGTCAAAAGCTTTCCGGAAATCTAGAAATACGGAATCAACTTGAGATCCCCTGTCGATAGCGGCCATTACTTCGAGCGAATAAAGAGCTAGCTGCGTTCCACAAGAGCGATGTTTTCTGAAGCCATGCTGATTACGTGTCAATAGACCGTTCCCTTCGAGGTGGTTCATAATGTTTGAATACAGTTATGCTCCAAAACCCTACTGCAAACCGACGTCAATGATATAGGTCTGTAGTTAAATGGATTACTCCTACTACCCTTCTTGAACACTGGTGCGACCTGCGCAATTTTCCAATCTGTAGGTACAGATCTATCGGTGAGCGAGCGGTTGTATATGAGTGCTAAGTAGGGAGCTATAGTATCAGCGTAATCTGAAAGGAACCTAATCGGTATACAATCTGGACCTGAAGACTTGCCCGTATCAAGCGATTTGAGTTGCTTCGCAACCCCTAAGGTATCTACTTCTAAGAAACTCATGCTAGCACATGTTCGTGTTTCAAATTCTGGAATATTCCATTCGTCTTCCCTGGTGAAGGAATTTCGGAAAACTGCGTTCAATAACTCCGCTTTAGCGGCACAGTCGTCGATAACAGTACCATCGGCACTGCGCAGCGAAGGTATTGACTGCGTCTTGCCGCTTGTGTACTTTACATACGACCAGAATTTCTTCGGATTTTCTAATAAAAATCGAGACAATGTTTCGTTGTGGAACCTATTAAAGGCATCTCGCATAGAAGTACGTGCCAAATTTCGCGCGTCTGTAAATTTTAGCCCATCTTCGGGATTTCGCGTTCTTCTGAACTTCGCATGCTTTTTCCGTTGCCTCTGCAACAGCGTTCGGACCTTTTTTGTGTACCACGGGGGATCCGTTCCATCTCTTACGAATTTATGAGGTATGAATATCTCAATTGCTGTTGCTACTATATCTTTGAATTTGAGCCACATCTCGTCTACATTCGCATAGTCAGTTCGGAAGGAATGGAAATTGTCTTTTAGGAAGGCTTCTAGTGGCACTTTATCCACTTTTTTAAATAAAATTATTTTGCGTTTGTTTCTGATGGATTTGGAAGAAATGGTATTGAGCCTAGCTACAACGACCTTGTGATCACTAATCCCTGTATCAGTCATGATGCTCTCTATCAGCTCTGGGTTGTTTGTGGCTAAGAGGTCAAGTGTGTTTTCGCAACCATTTACAATTCGCGTGGGTTCGTGGACTAACTGCTCGAAATAATTTTCGGAGAAAGCATTTAGGACAATCTCGGAAGACGTTTTCTGCCTACCACCGGTTTTGAACAAGTATTTTTGCCAACATACCGAGGGTAGGTTGAAGTCCCCACCAACTATAATCGTATGAGTGGGATATTTATTTGTTACGAGACTCAAACTTTCTCTGAACTGTTCCGCAACTGTATCATCGGAGTCTGGAGGTCGGTAGAAGGAGCCAATTATTAACTTAATTCGGCTGTTAAGTATAACCTCCACCCATACCAATTCGCACGGAGTATCTACTTCGACTTCACTACAAAATAAACCACTACTGACAGACACAAACACTCCACCGCCAATTCTGCCTAATCTATCTTTCCTGAACACCGTCTGAGACTTCGTAAAAATTTCTGCAGAACTTATTTCAGGCTTTAGCCAGCTTTCTGTACCTATAACGATATCAGCTTCTGTGCTTTCTATTAGCGCTTGAAGCTCAGGAACTTTTCCAGCGCAACTACAACAATTTACAACTATAATTCCGACTATTCCTTGATCCAAGCACGTCCTGTAATTGCCAAGCACCCTTTGACATTGCAGCCCATCCCGCACTTTCCCGAGGCCTTCTAACCTAAAAAAAAAAACCGCCCAGTCCACGCCACACAGCCTCCGCTACCCGTGTAGCCGCCAGCTGAGTGTAGTGAACTCCTGACTTATTCAGCGGAACCCGAAACCCCACCACCCTATGGCGCAAGTCAAGGAATCTGCAGCCAATACGGTCGCAAAACCGTCTGAGCCTCTGATTTAGACCCTCCACCCGGCTCTGCACCAAAGGTCCGCAGTCGGTTCTGTTAACGATGCTGCAGATGGTGAGCTCTGCCTTCATCTCGTAAGCAAGACCGGCAGCAAATCAGATAGCCGCTGGAATCCAGAGAGAATTTCCTCAGATCCAAAGCGACACACGTCATTAGTGCCGACATGTGCCACCACCTGCAGCTGGCTGCACCCTGTGCTCTTCATGGCATCCGGAAGGACCCTTTCCACATCAGGCATGGCTCCTCCCGGAATGCACACGGAGTGCACACTGGATTTCTTCCCCTCCTTAGCCGCCGTATCCCTAAGGGGCCCCATTACGCGCCTAACATTGGAGCTCCCAACTACCAGTAAGCCCACCCTCTGCGATTGCCCGGACCTTGAAGGCTGAGAATGGTCCTCTGAAACAGGGCAGGCAGCTGCATCTGGCTCAGCCAGAGACAGTGCCTGAAACCGGTTTGTCAGACGCACCGGGGAGGCTTTCTGATCAGCCTCCGGGGACGCCTTTTGCTGCCTGCCACGCCTTGGAACGACCTCCCAATCAACCACAGGCGAGGGCTCAGCTCCACTGCGGGCAGCAACCGGGGCAACCACAGCGGCAGACCGATCTGGGGACAGACGGGACGAGGTTGACATCCCCGTGATACCCCAGTCCGGCTCCCCACAGTGGTGCCCATTGGCAATAGGCTCAAGCTGCGCGACCGAAGTCAGCGCCGATTGCAGCTGTGGCGTCTGAGGCCAAGCAGGAGGGCCTGGTTAGAGGTTTCGCCTGTGTCATTCAGCCCACATAACACAACTGTCGAGTAGTTCCTTCTTCATGCGAATCCTCGGCCGCACACTGCATGGGCAATGAAGACGCTCCTGCAGCGTTTCCGATGAGAAGTGTTTGCCCACCCACAATGCAGCACGTAATTGGCTCCCCCTGAGTCTCATCTCTGCTCACAAGAAACCACTGGCTATGAAGACAAATTTTTTCCACAGACAACGAGCTGCAGACTAATGCAGATAACTGGCCGAAAGCACAGGCAGCTGCTTTCTATGACAAGGATATTGGAAAGTTGATACAACATTCCGACAAAACTCGAAGTATGTGGAAAGTACTGTTGCAAATGAAACGTTTCTAGTTTTCACTGTGGTTTCCATTTCGTGACCGATCGGAACTTACTTTCTGGACAATTCTCGTAGAAAATGTAACAGATCCACTAAAGAGAATGCCTACACTAAGTTTGTCCTTCTTCTTCTGGAGTGCCGCTGCGCGGTGTGGGATCCTTACCAGATAGGATTAATGCTATACATCCGGCGATTTCGAAGAAAGGCAGCATGTTCGGTATTATCAAAAAAAAAAAAGGGCAGAGAGTGTCACGGGGACGATACAGGATTTGAGGTGGAACTCATTAAAACAAAGGCTTGTCTCGTTGCTGCGGAACCATCTCACAAAATTGCAAACAACAACTTCCTCCCGCGAATGGGAAAAAGTTTTGTTGACGCCGACCTATGTAAGGAGACACGATCATCAAAATAAAACAAGGGAAATTAGAGTTCGCAGGGACAGATATAGGATATCGTTCCAGAGTAGAATAATAGAGAGTTATTACGAACGTGGTTCGATGACTCCTCTGTCAGACACTTAATCGTGATTTGCAGAGTATCCATGCAAATGTATATGTAATGTAGAGATTGTGACAAGATAAAACTACTTTCGTCCGGCCTTAACTGTGGGTTCTGTGCGAGAAGGCTCACCAAACTAGAACACATGAAATGTCAGTTAGTTCATTACATTAATGATAAAAATATTTACTTAACTTTGACTCACTTCTTAGCCACAGGAGTACTTGATAATTTAGAACTGTCAGTGAATAATGAAGCATCACTTGATTCACTAATTAAGAAACTGGTTTCTTCAAGTACAATGTTCACATTTCCCAAAGCCCAAGCCCATTTGATACTTTATCAACTCGTTGGTCCTACACTGTGTGTTACTACCTCAGATGAGGTCACAATCTGGGCTGAGCTCTTCCTGGCTGCTCCACTGCGACTGCACTGCACTGCTGGGGAAGAGGCATGGCCTTCAGGAGCGCTTCCCGTAAGTCGTTGCGGGTGAGACTCCGCTACCGCTTGTGGTACCGATATGCGTTACTGACAAAATGACTGCTAATCAAGTGATGACTTGGTCTCAAAGGAAAACAATTTGGCGAGATGACCAGGCGCAGATAATTTCAGGAGGACTACACAACAGGGAGATTGTAGAGTATTCGACAGACAGATGACGACAGCTGAAATATGGCAGAGGTTACTGGCAGATGATCGTCACAAACGGATTACTGGAACCTGGGTCGAGAATTCCATTTACCACCTGTCGTTTAATGCTGACACCATACCACAGACAACAGAGACTTGCGTGATATGAAGCCAGAGTCAACTAGAACACTGTGTGGAATCTTACGGTGTTCACAGGTGAGTGTCGCTTGCTTTGTAACTCTCAGATCGCCGGCAACATGTCCATTAACGAACTGATGAAAGATCATAGGAAACAGCGGTTCTCGATACCTATACCTTTCCAGCTCCTAGAATCGTGGTGTGAGGAGCTGTTGAATATGGCAACAGGACTGATTTGGTGATTGCAGAAAGGAGACGGAGCACTCTCACGTATGTGGCAAACACTGTTATGGTACTCTTCGTGACTAGGATACAAAATGGCATAATCCAGTAATGTAAAGCAACACCGCATTTTTCAATTCACACCACAAGCGCCCTGTATGTTCTACGGATCCTTGACTGGTCCCCGATTCGTCACCAATAGAACATGTCTGCACTTCGATGCGAAGGCGTATGATTTCAGGCCATCCTACATCCAGCATTTACATGGACTGACAAAATGTGTTTCAGGCATGGCAAGAAATTCGTCAAGATGACATTCGCATGTTGTTTGCTTCCCGGCCACAACGAACTCAACGGTGTACTCGAGTACCTTGGGCTTTAACATACAGTTATTGGTGACTTATAGCAGTTCCGAATATAATGGAAGGTTAAGCATGTATTGACCACTATGTGATGAACATTTTCACAAAGTTATATTGGGTGTCCGAGGAGGAATGGTCCATGTTCAGGGATATGAAAGGAAAGATCATTTGAAGTGAAAAAGTCCAATAAATATGGGATACAAACTGTATACTTAAAGAACTAGGAGTCCTTCTTCATCATCGATTGTGAAACAAGTCTCTTCTACGGCAAACTCTTTGTTTTCCATGTTTTAAGGGGTGGTGCTATGAACCGAACAAGAAAAAATTTGCCAGTAAAATGGGTTCTGAAGTACATACCTTAAGACTTGTGAGCAACTGTTCATCTTCGCTACTCTGAAACCCATCTCTTCTACTGCACAATTTCTCACAGTCCTTAATGTACGAATTTTAGAGCCCGTGTTTATTAGGTAATTTTTTTCATTTTTTGGTCCACACTACCTCCTCCCAAAATATGGAAAGCAAAGGGCTTGAAGTAGAGGAGATGTATTCCGTAGTACCGAAGATGAACAAGTTCTCCTACTTTTTAAGGCATGCACTTTAGAGCCCATGTTTAGCGGACATTTTTGCTTCGAATGGTCGTTCCAGTCATATCCATGACTGCTGACTATTTCTCCTGGGACACCCAGGAGAAATAGAATCATTCCACGAATTATACTCTACCACCTGTAGAGGCGACACGCTGTATTGGAATATTTAAAATTTTCAATTATGCCCAATGTGGGATTGGAACTCACGACTTCCTAAGTGGGAAGCAACGACATTATCCGGCATAAATTACGACTCCAAATGAGTGTTTATATAAATACAAAAATGGCTCTGAGCACTATGGGACTTAACATCCGAGGTCATCAGTCCCCTACAACTTAGAACTGCTTAAACCTAACTAACCTAAGTACACCACACACATCCATGCCAGATGTAGGATTCGAACCTACGACTGTAGCAGTTGCGCGGTTCCGGACTGCTGCGCCTAGAACCGCGTGGCCACAACGGTCGGCTATATAAATACGCTCGCCGCCCGTAGCTTTACGATAAACAAGGAACCCCTTGAGTGCGATGTCGCCAGTTCAATCTTAGGTCAGGCACGTTAGAATGTGTTGTATTAATAATCATGACAGGAAAAATATTAGCTGCTAATGACTCACCATGTACATCAAGAGGCCGACAGAAAATGAGTGTCTGCGAGTTGCAGACATCAATCATCTATGGGATGTATGCATTACACTTCACAATATGGACATATTCGAAATTCATGAAATTTTCAAAACAAACAATTATCTTGCACCATGAACATCGAATGAAGAATGGTTCGCCGCAGTGGTAACAAAGTTTCACGCCGTCAAAATCGAAGGTGAACTCCGTGGGAGTTTCAAACCATGCAGGACGGTTCAGCTAGGTACCGATTCTTAAAGAATGTATATAGAAACGTATTGGTGTAACGGGGTGATGAGAGTTGATGGAATGTGATAGGACAAAACCGAACGCGTGGAGCTGGCTATCCTTTAAGGCGTAGCTGCAGATAGTGTAATAATATGTTTTATAGGCACGGAAAAAACAAACTTCAAGAGTCTGAATTTGTCCAGTCGATCCAAATGGTGCGATCTGCAGTATCACGAACTTTTTAGGAGAGACAGTTTGCTGTAAAGGAGTATGACTTTTGTTCACAGACCAGGAATCAGGCAAGAGTAGGTTATTCTCGCCGGCTATTCGCCAAAAGCATTTCCCGGTTCCCCCCTCTTGCTTGCTGTGACGTAAATATCACGCACACGAGAAATAATCTTAGCGGCAAAGCACCTACCTACAACTTACCGCAGCAAAACAAATTTCCAGCCTATTTGCCTTCCAGATTAGTAGTCGGTATAACTGTTGATAGTTGTCCTAGATACAACTCTCTTAGCGCCACTTATCTGCAGGGTTCCTTTTATGTACACGTGCATTTCAAATTGAGACTGGTTGTAGTTGAAAACAAATTCGATAATGAAAGATGTTATGTGTTTGTTTATCTCATCTACAAATTGTCTGGCTGTTTCCACAGTTTGCTGTGAATCGTCAAGTGAACGCTATCTTTGAAATTGTGTTATCTTACCTCTTCCAATGCTGTAGCACTGTTTGAAGTTATCCAACCAACCACTGCTTCCCTAACCAGTACTGAGGTTGCATGGTACACAATATGTGGAGCGTCGAATGCTGTAAACATCATTGGCCTTTTGACCTCACACTCAAGGGGTTGCGTGTAAGAATGTGTAGTGGTGGGCCTCAGCGTTTTGAAGGAGATACGCCCTGGCTTACCTCCACTCGAATTTATCTCGAATTCAACGATTTCGCGAATCTTTCTATCGTTTCGAAAAAAATTACTTGCACCATATTT
Source organism: Schistocerca gregaria (assembly GCF_023897955.1). Classification (NCBI taxonomy): domain Eukaryota; kingdom Metazoa; phylum Arthropoda; class Insecta; order Orthoptera; family Acrididae; genus Schistocerca; species Schistocerca gregaria. The sequence goes on along the minus strand of NC_064920.1, from coordinate 813,573,543 downwards.
TGAGTTAAAATTGTAAAGAGAGGAGACAGAGGGAAATAAACGAATTAATGCGAGTTAGTAAGGCTGCGAGGTTAGTGATCGTTGTATTGAGAATGTCCTGAGGATCCGTTCGCTATCGGGTGGCAGAGCAACGCGGCGCTTGCGTTAATGAGAGAGGAGCTGCAGCGACCGACTTACGTAAGGCGTTCCGATTTCTCCAGCTGCCGGCCGAGACAGACTTTCTACCGTTACACAGCTCCTTCGCGATTCTCTACAGTTTCCCCGTGCCGCGACAGCTCTGCTCCATTACGAGGAATTCTCCAATCAATCCGCTTTACGGTTCAGCGGCGACATGATTCGACTTGGCAGGAAATATGGAGTCTCCTCCGCCGCGCGCAGCCCCGGATTACGAATGTATCACGTCACGTCTGGTTCGCTCCGCCCCAGTGGCACGCTGAAGTTGAGGGCCCGCACGCCGTGTCTGCGACGGACGACACCTACGTCCCCACACCGAATGTAGCACGTATAGACTCGCTTCACTCAACTATAATTCACCGCAGATTATCAAGACTTCCGAACTGGTTAAAATGTCTCCAGAACACTAGAGGCAAATGAGGTGGACCCCTCTAAAGACGTGACTCAAGCATAATTTTAGTGTGTAAGGCTGCTGGTTTCTTACAATTGTGTGTCGCGCAAAGGTGCGCACCTAAAAATTTTCTATTTTTCAATCCTGCTTTCCTGGTTGCATGACAATGAAAATTGTACAAATACACCTAGGATTGTAAAATGGTTCAAATGGCTCTGACAAGGGAGCCTCCCCATCGCACCCCCCTCAGATTTAGTTATAAGTTGGCACAGTGGATAGGCCTTGAAAAACTGAACATAGATCAATCGAGAAAACAGGAAGAAGTTGTGTGGAACTATAAAAAAAAAGCAAAATATACAAACTGAGTAGTCCATGTGCAAGATAGGCAGCATCTAGGTTAGTGTCATCTCAGGAACGCCGTGGTCACGTGGTTAGCGTGAGCAGCTCCGGAACGAAAGGTCCTTGATTCAAGTCTTCCCTCGAGTGAAAAGTTTAATTTTTTATTTACAGACAATCCGTTTGTTGCAGTTTATGTGACAAACTCTTATGTTTTCATCACTTTTTTCGGATTGATTATCACACAGGAAAACCTTAATCGGGTAAGGTAGAAGAATCTTTTTACCCAACGCCAAGTGTACAAGTTAGGTGAGTCGACAACATATTCCTGCCATGTGACGCACGTGCCGTATAGAATATATCACACGTGATTTCTTGTGGAGGAATCGGTTGACCTATGACTCTGCGATCAAATGTTTTCCGTTCCCATTGGAGAGGCACGTCCTTTCGTCTACTAATCGCACGGTTTTCGGGTGCGGTCGCAAAACACAGACACTAAACTTATTACAGTGAACAGAGACGTCAATGAATGTACGAACAGATCATAACTTTACGAAAATAAAGAAAGTAAAATTGTTTATATGACTCATTAAAGTTATGTTTAATAAAATGTTACAAATGAAGAAAATGCATCTTTTCCTCCGGTTTGGGGTAAACATCCAATTGTTATGGGGCAAAATCCCACACAAGAAGAAGTCATTATAACAGACTAAATGAAAATTAAAACCTTTGCCAGGTACTGCCATTATTGTTGTTGTTGTTGTTGTCTTCAGTCCTGAGACTGGTTTGATACAGCTCTCCATGCTACTATATCCTGTGCAAGTTTCTTCATCTCCCAGTACCTACTGCAACCTACATCCTTCTGAATCTGCTTAGTGTATTCATCTCTTGGTCTCCCTCTACGATTTTTACCCTCCACACTGTCCTCCAATGCTAAATTTGTGATCCCTTGGTATAAGTTTTTACTATACCATTCACAGTCATCATCAACATCGTCTCCATCATCGTCATCTTATCGAAAACATCACACCAATTCATCACAAATTTAAGTACAAGGAAACACACCGCAATACTATTATTATTTACTCTTTCCTAGCGAAACTTTTCTGCAGTTTTTGGTAAAGACTCTATTCCTGTTTCGTTTTCCTTATAGACTCTATGGGGTGGAAAATTATATTTAGACTGCAAAGTTTCGAAGTTGCTGAGAAAAGTTCCATTTGTGCTTCATTGAACCCCATTATCGTCCCGATCCTGATTTTCTCCCGTTTCCTCAAACTTAAATTATAATGAACGATAAACGAGTGAGCCCAGTCTTCCCCTGCCACATGGTTTTTTTATGAGACGGGTGGTTTACGTCTTTACTTTCTGCAAACTGACATACTAAATGTACGTTGTGTTTAAACGTAAGGCCACAAAACATGGAACCCGGATTGGGACAGCGCTCCGTCAATTCTATTTCCTCTGTCTCAGAAAAAACTCCCTTGAAAAACCCTAATGATGTGCTTTACGTATTTTATGTAATGTGGATTCATTACATACAAGCCTTTTAGCTGCATTTCTGATGAAGGATTCATATTCTATGAGCTACTTACCCTTAGCATCCTCTAACGTTTTACAAGACGACGGCTTGGAGGACGTTTTACTCTCGTATATTCTGTAACATGAAGTTGAGCTAGTCTTGTCGTTGTTGTTGTTGTGGTCTTCAGTCCTGAGACTGGTTTGATGCAGCTCTCCATGCTACTCTATCTTGTGCAAGCTTCTTCATCTCCCAGTACCTACTGCAACCTACATCCTTCTGAATCTACTTAATGTATTCATCTCTTTGTCTCCCTCTACGATTTTTACCCTCCACTCTGCCCTCCAATGCTAAAATTGTGATCCCTTAATGCCTCAGGACATGTCCTACCAGCCGATCCCTTCTTCTAGTCAAGTTGTGCCACAAACTTCTCTTCTCCCCAATCCCATTCAATACCTCCTCATTAGTTACGTGATCTACCCACCTAATCTTCAACATTCTTCTGTAGCACCACATTTCGAAAGCTTCTATTCTCTTGTTGTCCAGACAATTTATTGTCCATGTTTCACTTCCGTACATGGCTACTATTAATGGCTAGTCTTATTAATGCTGAATCAATCGACGTGAAATACTGAACTATAAATTAAGGTACGTTAAATGTATTAAATAAACCTACGTGCTGAGTAGTAAAACCCAAGAAAGATAAGACAAATGTTTTGGCTCAAGAGTATGCATGCTGACATTTGACCCAGCTAGTTCGTTGGATCTTTGCCCCATGGCGCTGGTTTTTGAACTTCTGGTAGCAGCTGCCACATAATACGGCAACTTGCTAAACTAACAACTAAGCTGAGTTATGTAGTTACTACTATGAATTAATAATTCTTTGAGATTTTGTTATATCAGACAGATAGCCATCCATTACATGTTAAATGCGTAGATCGAAGCCGCACAGCCGGCCGCGGTGGCCGAGTGGTTCTAGGTGCTACAGTCTGGAACGGCGCGACCGCTACGGTCGCAGGTTCGAATCCTGCCTCGGGCACGGATGTGTGTGATGTCCTTAGGTTAGTTAGGCTTAAGTAGTTCTAAGTTCTAGGGGACTTATGACCTCAGAAGTTAAGTCCCATAGTGCTCAGAGCCATTTGAACCATCTAGGGCTTCCTGTCACGGTTCGCACGGCTCCTCCCGTCGGAAATGGTTCAAGTGGCGTTGAGCACTATGCGACTTAACTTCTAAGGTCATCAGTCGCCTAGAACTTAGAACTAATTAAACCTAACTAACCTAAGGACATCACACACATCCATGCCCGAGGCAGGATTCGAAACTGCGACCGTAGCGGCCGCCCGGTTCCAGACTGTAGCGCCCTGAACCGCACGGCCACTCCGGCCGGCGCCTCCCGTCGGAGGTTCGAGTTTTCCGTCGGACATGTGTGGGTGTGTGTTGTCCTTAGAGTAAGTTACTTTAAGTTAGATTAAGTAGTGTGCAAGCTTAGGGACCGATGACCTCAACAGTTTGGTCCCATAAGGTCATACCACAAATTTCCATATTTCCGTAGATCGAAAGTTCCAAAAAAATTACTCACCTCATATCACGAAAACTTCAAAGCGCAAACGAGTGACACAACACGACTAGATTCTTCCACCATATAAGCTCTCAACTGTAGGTGCACCGCTGCCACACTACACAAGTCATACAAACTCTAGATTCAGATTTTTCACCCATGCGTTCCTGTGCTCCCGCTTTCTCTACTGTATCTTACGACAGCGAAGTGATACAAAAACCGAATTTAAATAATTGAATGGTTTATTTGACTCTATAACGAAATAAATGTTTGATCAAATAAAAGAAATTATTAATATAGTTCAGGGAGACGAAAAGTTAATTGTGATGAGGGACTCGAATTCGGCAGTGGACAAAGAAAGGGAAGGGAAAAAAATTGATGAAGGAGGACTGAGATAACGAAATGAAACAGGAATCCGCCTATTAAAATCCTGCACAGAGCATAACTTAACCATCGCTAACAATTGAATGAAGAATCATGAAAGAAGACTGTATACGTGGAAGACATCTCAAGACACTGGAAGCCTTCAAATTGATTATATAGCGGTAAGACAGTGATTTAAGCATTTCCAGTACCGGATGTGGACTCTGGCTAGAATTTATTGGTTATGAACTGCAGACTAAGACAGAAGAAATTGCAAAAAAGAAGGAAATAAAGGAGATAAGACCTGGATAAGTTGATGGAACCAGAGGTTTTTGAGAGTTTCAGAAGGAGCTTTAGGCAACGATTGACTAGAACGAAGGAACAAAATAGTGTAGAAGACGAAAAGGTAGATTTGAGAAAGGTTGAAGGCAACACACTATCAAGTAGGTAAAAAGACAAAGCCTTGTATAAATCCTTGGATGTAACAGGAGACGTTGCGTTTAACTGATGAAAAGAGAAAATATAAAAAAGGCAGCAAACGAAAGGGAATACAAACGTTAAAAAATGAGACCGTCAGGAAGGGTAAAACGGCTAAGCAGTAATGACTATAGAAGCGCATATCACTAGGGAAAGATAGATATCACCTACAGGAAAATTAAAGAGGGCTTTGGAGAAAGAAGAAGCAGCTGTGTGGATATAAAGTGCTCAGATGGAAAACCAGTGCTGAGAATAGAACAGGAAGGAATAAATTATGGAGGACCTATGCAATGGAAATGAATTTTAGGGCAAATACCGAAAGGGAAGAGGTCATAGATGAAGATGAGATGGGAGATACGATATTGTGAGGAGAATTATTTAGAATTTAACTAGGACTCTAGAGTAGAGGAGAATGTCTGAGAACTACTGATGTAATTTGACAGCCAGCCATGACAAAGCTATTCCTCCTCATGTGCAACATCTACGAGATAGGTAAAATACTCTACTACTTCGATAAGAATCTAGTAATTTCTATTCCAAAGAAAGTAGATGCTGACAGATGTGACTATTACCGAACTATCAGTTTAATAAATCATCACGACAGAATAGTAACACGAATTATTTACAGAAGAAAGGAAAAACTAGTAGGAACTGAACTCGGAGAAGAACAGATTGGATTCTGGAGAAATCTTACAACACGCGAGACAATTCCCACCTTACGGCATTTCTTAAAAAATAAGTTAACGAAATTCAGCCCTACGTTTATAGCATTTGTAGACTTGGAGAAAGCTTTTAACAAGAAAAAACACGTGTAGTGGAATTCAGTCGAATTAAATATGGTGATGCTGAGGGAATTAGATTAGGAAACAAAGGCACTAATAGTATTAAGAGATGATAATGTCAGAAAAAGCGTTTCGTAAGAAGAGCATATCGTGGTTGTCCATCGGCCCTGTACTGGGCTTCTCAAGTCACTCTCATGAAACAATGTTTGTTCTCCAGTGGCTATGCTGTGTTTCAAGAAGACAGGGCCTTGCTCACACAGCTCGCATTGTCCAGGAGTGATTTTGTGAGAGCGGGGATGAACTGTCACATATCTCTTGGCCAGTACAGTCACCAGATCTCAGTATTATTGAGCCTTTGTGTCCTGCTTTGGACAGAAGGTTGCATGATCGCTGTTCACATCCATCGTCGTTACCTGAACTTGCTACTATTTTACAGGAAGAATAGCATATGGTCCCCTGAAAACTATACAAGCCCTGTATTTATACATTCCGAGACAACAGGAAGCTGTTTTGAATGCCAAAGGGTTCCCTGCATCGTATTAGGCAGGATAATGGGTTGTAATTTTGATGTTCCCTTATTTTTGTCCAACCCCTGTGCATTCGTATATATTTGTGACACACTGCGAAAGTGTGCATTACGTTGCTGTAAATCATTCTGCCAATTATGAGACAAGTTTAAAAAACAGGGAACTCACTGTCATGGCTGCGCTACACTTCAAACTGACACAGACATATGACACTATTTTTCAAAATAGTGACCAAATCTCCGTAAACACTGTTGAAATGTTCTAACAGTTGCTCAGCTCTTGGTCACAGACGCATCTGAGAAGCAATTAGTTAACGTCGTTGTTGGAAAATCTCTTTCCCCCTTGATGTTCTTTAAGATCGTCGAAAATATGGAAATCGTATTGTGTCTTACCGTTGAGCATCACCCATGTCTGTGTAGCCTTAGCCATATTGCTGGCACCATTTCAGTACTGCTGGCCACGACATTGCATTTGGTCCCTATGGAGCCAGAATTTCATGGTGAATCTGAGTGCCGTTTGTACGCTCTGCCGCATAATAGTTCAGCCACTTTTGCACTTCGAATGGTTGAAACCTTAAGGACAGAAAAAGCTGTAAGTTAACATATTTGGCATGTTTTATTTCTAGAATATCATATGCAGTAATGTTCTGAAACATCTCATCTTCAAGAAAAGAAAGTCGGCATAGCTCAAAAATGCAATGTAAAAATAATATTTGGTGTTCACCCACGATCGTCTTGTAGAGAGCTGTCTAAAGGGTCAGGGACTTTGACTGATGCTTAAGAGTATAGTTATTCTCTAATATATTTTAATGTAGGCAATCCACTGCCATTCAAAAGGAAGAATGATATACGTAACTAATATAGCAGAAGAAGAAATGTCCCTCATTACTCCACGATTACGTTTCTTTAGCGCGAAACGGTGTGCACAGTACTGGAACAAAACATTTATATAACTTATCTAGTGATATAAAATGTCCGACAAAGAGCAAAGTTAAATCAGCAAACAAGTTGAAAAACGTCTTCCACTTTTAGTCCTTTCTTCCTCAGTTGCGTGAAATATTACGATATATTGATAATTTTTACTTTTGGACCGTCTAACAAGAACTGAATGTAACACAGTTTTCGTGCCATACGCGTTTAGCTTTTATTGTCTGCTAGGCATCTTCAGTGGCCTCGACTGTGTATTAATTTTCACTATTTGGTTTACATTTTGGGGCAACGTACCTACAGTTTTTTCTATGACTTAATAAGTTTTTTAATTCTTCTTACAGGTTGCGTGGACGATTTTCTACATGTTATGTTTCTGTCCCATTTCTTGTGCTGTGCCTCTTCTAATCATTGCCACTTGCGGTTTCTGTTTTTCACATTTCACAGCACTAGGAACTGAACACTAGTTTTGATGCAATGTTCTGGTTTGTGATGCTGACTCTCGGATGTTATTGCCGAAGATAGAATGTTACTCCCAAATTTCGAGTGTAATTTTGCGATCTGTTTGTGTATGCCTGTGTGTGTGTGTGTGTGTGTGTGTGTGTGTGTGTGAGAGAGAGAGAGAGAGAGAGAGAGAGAGAGAGAAGAGACAGAGAGAGATGGATAGATTATTTTATTTATTTACTTTTTGTGGCTGCATGTGCTATGATTTTTATCTTATCATTTCTTTTATGAAGTATAGTAGTGAGTCTGTTCTTACGTGTTTTCTCATTTATCACAAGTTTGTTTTCAGCGATGTACTTCTGGATATGGAAGTTTTCTTGCATTTGTACACTCCTGGAAATGGAAAAAAGAACACATTGACACCGGTGTGTCAGACGCACCATACTTGCTCCGGACACTGCGAGAGGGCTGTACAAGCAATGATCACACGCACGGCACAGCGGACACACCAGGAACCGCGATGTTGGCCGTCGAATGGCGCTAGCTGCGCAGCATTTGTGCACCGCCGCCGTCTGTGTCAGCCAGTTTGCCGTGGCATACGGAGTTCCATCGCAGTATTTAACACTGGTAGCATGCCGCGACAGCGTGGACGTGAACCGTATGTGCAGCTGACGGACTTTGAGCGAGGGCGTATAGTGGGCATGCGGGAGGCCGGGTGGACGTACCGCCGAATTGCTCAACACGTGGGGCGTGAGGTCTCCACAGTACATCGCTGTTGTCGCCAGTGGTCGGCGGAAGGTGCACGTGCCCGTCGACCTGTGACCGGACCGCAGCGACGCACGGATGCACGCCAAGACCGTAGGATCCTACGCAGTGCCGTAGGGGACCGCACCGCCACTTCCCAGCAAATTAGGGACACTGTTGCTCTTGGGGTATCGGCGACGACCATTCGCAACCGTCTCCATGAAGCTGGGCTACGGTCCCGCACACCGTTAGGCCGTCTTCCGCTCATGCCCCAACATCGTGCAGCCCGCCTCCAGTGGCGTCGCGACCGGCGTGAATGGAGGGACGAATGGAGACGTGTCGTCTTCAGCGATGAGATTCGCTTCTGCCTTGGTGCCAATGATGGTCGTATGCGTGTTTGGCGCCGTGCAAGTGAGCGCCACAATCAGGACTGCATACGACCGAGGCACACAGGGCCAACACCCGGCATCATGGTGTGGGGAGCGATCTCCTACACTGGCCGTACACCTCTGGTGATCGTCGAGGGGACATTCCTAGACCGGCAAGGGAACTTGCTGTTCCAACAGGACAATGCACGTCCGCATGTATCCCGTGCCACCCAACGTGCTCTAGAAGGTGTAAGTCAACTACCCTGGCCAGCAAGATCTCCGGATCTGCCCCCCATTGAGCATGTTTGGGACTGGATGAAGCGTCGTCTCACGCGGTCTGCACGTCCAGCACGAACGCTGGTCCAACTGAGGCGCCAGGTGGAAATGGCATGGCAAGCCGTTCCACAGGACTACATCCAGCATCTCTACGATCGTCTCCATGGGAGAATAGCAGCCTGCATTGCTGCGAAAGGTGGATATACACTGTACTAGTGCCAACATTGTGCATGCTCTGTTGCCTGTGTCTATGTGCCTGTGGTTCTGTCAGTGTGATCATGTGATGTATCTGACCCCAGGAATGTGTCAATAAAGTTTCCCCTTCCTGGGACAATGAATTCACGGTGTTCTTATTTCAATTTCCAGGAGTGTATAAGGTATTTGAGAATAAACAACCATGATGAACACCTTATACAAACGCAAGAAAAGATAAAAATGATCCCTCTCGGACTCACAGCCCGCCCCCCTCCCCCCAAGAAAGAAATTGACATCCCTTTCTTAAGTTGGCGATAACACTCGATCTTTGGCAGTAACATCCGACAGTCGACAACACAGACCCAAAAAATTGCGTCAAAACAAGTGTTCAATTCCTAGTGCTGGGAAATGAGGAAAACAAAAACCCCAAGTGGCAATTACAGGAAGAGGAACAACACCAAGAATGAAACAGAAACATAACATCTAGAAAATCGTCCACGCAACCTGTAAGTAGAATTTCAAATATTACTACGTTATAGAACCCCCCCCTCCCATGAACAATGGACCTTGCCATTGGTGGGGAGGGTTGCATGCCTCAGCGATACAGATGGCCGTACCATAGGTGCAACCACAACGGAGGGGTATCTGTTGAGAGGCCAGACAAACAGGTGGTTCGTGAAGAGGGGCAGCAGCCTTTTCAGTAGTTGCAGGGGCAACAGTCTGGATGATTGACTGATCTGGCCTTGCAACATTAACCAAAACGGCCTTGCTGTGCTGGTACTGCGAACGGCTGAAAGCAAGGGGAAACTACAGCCGTAATTTATCCTGAGGACATGCAGCTTTACTGTAGGATTAAATGATGATGACGTCCTCTTGGGTAAAATATTCCGGAGGTAAAATAGTCCCCCATTCGGATCTCCGGGCGGGGACTACTCAGGAGGACGTCGTTATCAGGAGAAAGAAAACTGGCATTCTACGGATCGGAGCGTGGAATGTCAGATCCCTTAATCGGGCAGGTACGTTAGAAAATTTAAAAAGGGAAATGGATAGGTTAAAGTTAGATATAGTGGGAATTAGTGAAGTTCGGTGGCAGGAGGAACAAGACTTTTGGTCAGGTGAATACAGGGTTATAAATACAAAATCAAATAGGGGTGATGCAGGAGTAGGTTTAATAATGAATAGGAAAATAGGAATGCGGGTAAGCTACTACAAACAGCATAGTGAACGCATTATTGTGGCCAAGATAGGCACAAAGCCCATGCCTACTACAGCAGTACAAGTTTATATGCCAACTAGCTCTGCAGATGATGAAGAAATTGATGAAATGTATGATGAGATAAAAGAAATTATTCAGGTAGTGAAGGGAGACGAAAATTTAATAGTCATGGTTGACTGGAATTCGTCAGTAGGACAAGGGAGAGAAGGAAACATAGTAGGTGATTATGGATTGGGGCTAAGAAATGAAAGAGGAAGCCGTCTGGTAGAATTTTGCACAGAGCATAACTTAATCATAGCTAACACTTGGTTCAAAAATCATAAAAGAAGGTTGTATACATGGAAGAATCCTGTAGATACTAAAACGTATCAGATAGATTATATAATGGTAAGACAGAGATTTATGAATCAGGTTTTAAATTGTAGGACATTTCCAGGGGCAGATGTGGACTCTGACCACAATCTATTGGTTATGACCTGTAGGTTAAAACTGAAGAAACTGCAAAAAGGTGGGAATTTAAGAACATGGGATCTGGATAAGCTGAAAGAACCAGAGGTTGTACAGAGTTTCAAGGAGAGCATAAGGGAACAATTGGCAGCAATGGGGGAAAGAAACACAGTTGAAGAAGAATGGGTAGATCTGAGGGATGAAGTAGTGAAGGCAGCAGAGGATAAAGTATGTAAAAAGACGAAGGCTGCTAGAAATCCTTGGGTAACAGAAGAAATATTGAATTTAATTGATGAAAGGAGAAAATATAAAATGCAGTAAATGAAGCAGGCAAAAAGGAATACAAACGTCTCAAAAATGAGATCGACAGGAGGTGCAAAGTGGCTAAGCAGGGATGGCTAGAGGACGAATGTAAGGATGTAGAAGCTTATCTCACTAGGGGTAAGATAGATACTGCCTACAGGAAAATTAAAGAGACCTTTGGAGAGAAGAGAACCACGAGTATGAATATCAAGAGCTCAGATGGCAACCCAGTTCTAAGCAAAGAAGGGAAGGCAGAAAGGTGGAAGGAGTATATAGAAGGTTTATACGAGGGCGATGTACTTGAGGACAATATTATGGAAATGGAAGAGGATGTAGATGAAGACGAAATGGGAGGTAAGATACTGCGTGAAGAGTCTGACAGAGCACTGAAAGACCTGAGTCGAAACAAGGCCCCCGGAGTAGACAACATTCCATTAGAACTACTGACGGCCTTGGGAGAGCCAGTCATGACAAAACTCTACCAGCTGGTGAGCAAGATGTATGAGACAGGTGAAATACCCTCAGACATCAAGAAGAATATAATAATTCTAATCCCAGAGAAAGCAGGTGCTGACAGATGTGAAAATTACCGAACTATCAGTTTAAAAAGTCACAGCTGCAAAATCCTAACGCGAATTCTTTACAGACGAATGGAAAAACTGGTAGATGCAGACCTCGGGGAGGATCAGTTTGGATTCCGTAGGAATGTTGGAACACGTGAGGCAATACTGACCTTACGACTTATCTTAGAAGAAAGATTAAGAAAAGGAAAACCTACGTTTCTAGCATTTGTAGACTTAGAGAAAGCTTTTGACAATGTTGACTGGAATACTCTCTTTCAAATTCTGAAGGTGGCAGGGGTAAAATACAGGGAGCGAAAGGCTATTTACAATTTGTACAGAAACCAGATGGCAGTCATAAGGGTCGAGAGGCATGAAAGGGAAGCAGTGGTTGGGAAAGGAGTGAGACAGGGTTGTAGCCTCTCCCCGATGTTATTCAATCTGTATATTGAGCAAGCAGTAAAGGAAACAAAAGAAAAATTTGGAATAGGTATTATAATTCATGGAGAAGAAATAAAAACTTTGAGATTCGCCGATGACATTGTAATTCTGTCAGAGACGGCAAAGGACTTGGAAGAGCAGTTGAACGGAATGGACTGTGTCTTGAAAAGAGGATATAAGATGAACATCAACAAAAGCAAAACGAGGATAGTGGAATGTAGTCAAATTAAATCGGGTGATGCTGAGGGAATTAGATTAGGAAATGAGACAACTTAAAGTAGTAAAGGAGTTTTGCTATTTAGGAAGTAAAATAACTGATGATGGTCGAAGTAGAGAGGATATAAAATGTAGACTGGCAATGGCAAGGAAAGCGTTTCTGAAGAAGAGAAATTTGTTAACATCGAATATAGATTTATGTATCAGGAAGGCGTTTCTGAAAGTATTTGTTTGGAGTGTAGCCATGTATGGAAGTGAAACATGGACGATAAGTAGTTTGGACAAGAAGTGAATAGAAGCTTTCGGAATGTGGTGCTACAGAAGAATGCTGAAGATTAGATGGGTAGATCACGTAACTAATGAGGAGGTATTGAATAGGATTGGGGAGAAGAGAAGTTTGTGGCACAACTTGACTAGAACAAGGGATCGGTTGGTAGGACATGTTTTGAGGCATCAAGGGATCACAAATTTAGCATTGGAGGGCAGCGTGGAGGGCAAAAATCGTAGAGGGAGACCAAGAGATGAATGCACTAAGCAGATACAGAAGGATGTAGGTTGCAGTGGATACTGGGAGATGAAGCAGCTTGCACAGGATAGAGTAGCATGGAGAGCTGCATCAAACCAGTCTCAGGACTGAAGACAACAACAACAACATAGAAAAACCAACCAGTAGGACTGTTTGTAGCCTAAAGGTACATTGGCCCGAAATGTAAACTAAATTATAAAAATAAGTACATATACCAGGTCAATGAAGATGCCTTGGAAAGAATAAAGGCGAAACGGGTACGGCACGAAAATTGTGTTTCCTTCAGTTTCAGTTAGACGGTTCAAAAATAAAAATTATCAGTATACCGTAATAAGCTGAAAAAGTTTCCCCTTAATAACTCCTTCTGTTCTATGGAAGAACTTCTGAGTTTTGCGATATTAAAAAGGAGATGGGTAAGAATTACTAACTAGCATCTGTATTTTTTTTTAAAAAAAAGCCGTAAATGATCAGCGTGCAGACATATTTACAAATGAAAGTGTAATGTGAATCTAAAACTTGTCCTTTCACGTTACTGCGATTAATCGTACAAATGGAAAATGAAACTAATTGACAAGAATCACATTGTTCCGTGTGTTTCAGCTTTGGACTAGATTTCCAGTTGCTGCGCCATTTCCGATGCATCCTTTAATGCACTTGGTTACCCGTACTACAGCAGAACTGTTTCCGCAGGAAACTCGGAACGAGAACTCTTCTGGCAACGCGCCAGTCTTGTTGGGCCGTGGCCTTAGCGTAGGACGACTTGTTTAACTTACTTTCTGAAGTCCCCGTGTTCATCGTTCCCATACAAGAGGGCCCTGGCAGTGACCCGATGTGCTGTTCTGTGATGTCCGAAAAAACTCTAAGAGGCAGTGAAATGAAAACGAGACGGATGGAAACAAGTAACTAAATTATTATTACAAAGTAACCGCCATAAATCTTAATACATTTATCCCACTGTGATAATACACTGTCAATGCCTTCATGGAAAAATATTCGAGGTTTGTACCCATGCGTCGCGCACCTCTTGCGCCGAAGCTAGTCGAAGGCCACAAATAGACTTCCTTCAGGGCTCCGAAATCGCATAGGGAGAGATCGAAACTGTGTAGAGGATGTGTAAACGCTTCCCAGCGAAACCTCTGCAACTTAGTGGAAACAAAAGGTACGCCAGCACGGGGGAATACCATGATGACCTTTTTATTTGACTGAAAGGATCCGCTGCCTGTTGACTTTCTGGAACTTGGCAGTTAACGCACAGTGGTACGTGGGCACTTTGCAAAAGTGAAGTTCGCCATCAACTCCAAATGCCGAATAATGTTGACGGACGGGAACATATTGGTGTAAGGTAATACCTGCCAACATGTTGCCAAAGTTGTTTCAATAACACTGCAGAAGCTTCGCTGGGAAGCTCTTAAACATCCGCCATACAGTTCCGATCTCTCCCCACGTGATCTCTATATGTTCGGAGCCCTGAAGGAACACATTCGTGGCCGTTGATTTCCTTCGGACCAAGAGTTACCCGCCTGGGTACAATCATGATTCCGTACGCAACGCAAACTATTTTCCATGAGGGTACTGAGGCACAGGCCGTCTTGTCGCATAGAAGGGTAAATGTATTAACTGTTTTACGGCGATTACTTTTGAAATAATCAACAGTTAACTTACTCGTTTCCGTATGTATCATTTCATTTAACTGTCCTCTCCCCCCCCCCCCCCCCCCAAAAACACTTTAGAGACAAATTACACTAATACAAGAAAAAAATGTGTAGGAAACAAGGGCTCTAAAATGGATACATTAAGAGCTTTAAGCAATTGTTCCTCTTCGATACTATGAAAAAGATCTCTTCCACTGCAAGGACTTTTCTTTGGGAGGATGCAGTATGAAAAAAACCAAGAAGAAATGTCCAATAACCATAAGATGTAAAATGCTTGCTTCAAGAACTATGAGCTCTCGTTCATCTTCGCTATTGTGGAACACACTTCTTCTATTGAACAAGTATTCATAGCTTCTAAGGTATGCATTTCCTAGAGTACATGTTTACTACATTTTTTCTTGTTTTGTTCCATACTGCCTCCTCCAAAAACATGGAAAGCAAACAGCTTGAAGTAGAGCAGATGTATTTCACAGTACCGAAGATGAACAAGTGCTCATAGCACTTAAGGTATGCGCTTTACAGCCCATGTTTACTAGACACTTTTTTCTTGTTTTAGTGTAAGGAATATGTCCGTAAAACTTGTCGGTGGTTTCTTGGGACATAATGCACATTAGACTTTATATCGTCGTATCAGATTGGCAAATACTGCGAGACTGGTAGTGCACCGTCTACGATCATAATACAAAGAGTTGGTTCACATGGCTCTGAGCACTATGAGACTTAACATCTGAGGTCATCAGTCCCCTAGAACTTAGAACTACTTAAACCTAACTAACATAAGGACATCAAACACATCCATGCCCGAGGCAGGATTGGAACCTGCGACCGCAGCGGTCGCGCGGTTCCAGACTGAAGCGCCTAGAACCGCTCGGGCACCGGCACATAGAGTTAACACGTTTCAGCGACGTCATATTATGCGTCTACAGAATGGTTTATGGTTCTTGCAGAGGATTTTCCAATATGTTGGAGTTAAGATTTTACCTGAGAATCACTTTCGATGCTTATGCTGCACTGCAACAGCATACAGGACCACACCTAGGCGGCATATCGGGAGAGCGAACATAGCTGATCACACGGCATGTGCAGCACATATTTCGAACGAGTGTTGCAGTCCGAATGGTTAGTACGGTGACCAAGAACCGTGTCTTGGAATTATCGTCACGATCAAGCATACAAAGCCTCAGGCTTCCTCATACACACCAACATCTTGCCGCCCGTTTATGCGGTGTACCCGAGGAAGATGGCATGGTGCTTAGTACGCGGGACTCACATCCTGATGGTGAGGGGTTCAAATCTCTGTTAAGTGACAAGATTTAGATTTTCCCTGGCTACCCTCAAACACTTAATGCTCGCATTGGAATAGTCCTTTTCAAAATTAGCCTGTCTGAAACATCTTAGTACTCCGCCACCACTTACCTCCTCGCAGACGGTACGTTCAGACTTTATCTGTACCGAGCATGGTGGCAGTGGTAAGTTGCTGAAGTCACATTTGATATAATACGGGTTCAAATCCCCATCAATCATCATAAAGTCCTCAGTTAGTTCCGCAAACAGCTTAAGGTGAACGACGGGATGGTTCCTGTGAAACTTCACGGCCTAATTTCTTCTCTATCTTTCCTCAATCGAAGCTCGTGCTCTGTCTGTAACACATTGTTACCGAAAGTACA
This sequence comes from Schistocerca gregaria, assembly GCF_023897955.1. Lineage (NCBI taxonomy): Eukaryota > Metazoa > Arthropoda > Insecta > Orthoptera > Acrididae > Schistocerca > Schistocerca gregaria. The sequence goes on along the minus strand of NC_064920.1, from coordinate 813,557,438 downwards.
TTAAACTTTAATCTTCCTTCCTTTGTACGTTAATACATCTTCTTCTTCCTTCTCAATGAAGACGGAAAGTAGGGAAACAGACGTGTGGAGAGATGTTTGGTGGTATGCTGTTTTTGGCGATTAGAGAAATTTCTGTTATGGCTGAAGTCACAGTAGTTAGTGAGAGCGGCGTCGACAACGAGAGGTAGAACTGCATGCCAGCATGTGTCAGGCAGTCACGTACGTGGTGCGTGTTCTGGAAACTTTGAACATTATACGAAACTTTTAGAACAGCAAGCAGACCTGTCCTTTCTGCTGTTCTTATATACCGAGAACAATGCAATCTACGATGATTTTCTACTCCTATGGCCATCATTATCAATAGACCATTTCCCCAAAGTTCAAGTGTAGGAAATGATAGAGAAGCTTCTGCCACAGTATGGATTTCCGATACCATCCGTTGACTCATTGAGGCTACGGACAAGCAGAAAGTAGCGTGGAGTTCTATATCCACCAATGACTATCGATAACCCTCCCTTAGTATGAATACAGGAACCAGACGACAGCTAGGAGGCGCTATACAAGACACTGAATTTTACCAAGTTGAGACAAACATATGTGCAGCTTGCAGCGGCTGTGTAAGTATAGCAGCTTTAAACTGAAACGAAAAATTACGACACAGGCGCTAGAATCTGAAACCAAACAGTAACAGCTTCATAACATGGGCAGCCACAGCTGTAAAAATTCATTGTAAAATGTATTTGAATGAAATAGAAAAAATCTGTTAACTGATGACTTATGCACACTAGCGGTTTCGCTGTATTAAAGCAGCATCATAAAATGATAAGTAACGCCACATAGATCAGCATACGGACACGCTCCAGTCGTGAGATGCGAATGAAGTGCAATCCACCTTCATGAAGAGGGGAAGTAGTCTACAAATAATGGTTCAAATGGCTCTGAGCACTATGGGACTTAACATCTTAGGTCATCAGTCCCCTAGAACTTAGAACTACTTAAACCTAACTAACCTAAGGACATCACACACATCCATGCCCGAGGCAGGATTCGAACCTGCGACCGTAGCAGTCCCGCGGTTCCGGACTGCAGTGCTAGAACCGCACGACCACCGCGGCCGGCCTACAAATAATAATCGGCAGAACATTGGAACGAATATTACGTGGAATGAGACCTAATAACAAACAAGTCGGAACGGAGAATGAACAGATCAGATAATAACGTGAATAATTGTCTTACAACAGTGAATGAATCATCAATTGTTTACGATTTTATTCAGGTTCAGTTTACCATAAACTCGTGGCTCTCATACCTGAAGCGGGCGGTATTGCACATTCGACGACACTGACTGTCGCAATACGAGAAATGAAGTGAAATGAACGTGTGGCATTGCTGGCCGGGAGGCTCCGTCCTGGGAAATGTTCGGCCGCCATTGCAAGTCTAATTGCAGTCAACGCCACATTGGGCGATTTGCGTGTCGGTCATGAGAATGAAATGGTGATGAGGACAACACAAAACCCAGCCCACAAGCAAATCTCCAACCCCGCCGGGAAACGAACCCGGGCCCCCTGCGTGGGAGGCAAGCACTTTACCACTTTTTTTAATTATAAGATTGACTTGGTATTTTCATTAAAATAAGACAGGCATAGTCAAATCATCATTTAATATCAGTTGTAAAAAGAAAATCAACAAATTAGTTCAAGCACAAACAATTATTAAATTCTGAACGGGAAGAGTAACCCGTTATCCCACCCTTCTTGTCACTTCTTTTTTTATACAGGGTGAGTCACATAACATTACCGCTGGATATATTTCGTAAACCACATCAAGTACTGACGAACCGATTTCACAGACCGAATGTGAGGAGAGGGGCTAGTGTAAATGGTTAATACAAACCATAAAAAAAATGCACGGAAGTACGTTTTTTAACACAAACCTACGTTTTTTTAAATGGAACCCCGTTAGTTTTGGTAGCACATCTAAACATATAAACAAATACGTAATCAGTGCCGTTTGTTGCATTGTAAAATGTTAATTACACCCGGAGATATTGTAACCTAAAGTTGACGCTTGAGTACCACTCCTCCGCTGTTTCATCGTGTGTATCGGAGAGCACCGGCTTACGTAGGGATCCAAAGGGAACGGTGATGGACCTTAGCTACAGAAGAGACTTGGACACCACATTACGTCTACATGCTAACACCTTTTTATTGGTCTTTTTCACTGACGCACATGTACATTACCACGAGGGGTGAGGTACACGTACACACGTGGTTTCCGTTTTCAATTACGGAGTGGAATAGAATGTGTCCCGACATGTCTGGCCAATACATGTTCAATGTGGTGGCCATCATTTGCTGCACACAATTGCAAACTCTGGCGTAATGAATGTCGTACACGCCGCAGTACATCTGGCGTGATGTCACCGCAGGCTGCCACAATACGTTGTTTCATATCCTCTGGGGTTGTAGGCACATCACGGTACACATTCTCCTTTAACGTACCCCACAGAAAGAAGTCCAGAGGTGTAAGATCGGTAGAACGGGCTGGCCATTTATGCGTCCTCCACGTCCTATGAAACACCCGTCGAACATCCTGTCAAGGGTCAGCCTAGTGTTAATTGCGGAATGTGCAGGTGCACTATCATGCTGATACCACATACGTCGACGCGTTTCCAGTGGGACATTTTCGAGCAACGTTGGCAGATCACTCTGTAGAAACGCGATGTATGTTGCAGCTGTTTGGGCCCCTGCAATGAAGTGAGAACCAATGAGATGGTCGCCAATGATTCCGCACCATAAATTTACAGTCCACGGTCACTGTCGCTCTACCTTTCTGAGCCAGCGAGGATTGTCCACGGACCAGTAATGCATGTTCCGTAGATTCATTGCCCCGTGGTTTGTGAAACCCGCTTCATCAGTAAACAGGTAGCACTGCAACGCATTCTCTGTTAATGCCCATTGACAGAATTGCAATCGATGATTAAAGTCATCACCATGTAATTGCTGATGTAGCGACACATGAAACGGGTGAAAGCGGTGACGATGCAGTATGCGCATGACACTACTTTGACTCAGTCCACCGGCTCTCGCAATGTCCCGTGTACTCATGTGTGGGTTCATGGCAACAGCAGCTAACACACCAACTGCACCGGCTTCTCCTGTGACGGGCCTGTTACGGGCCCGTTGTTGCGTGCTACGACCATACCTGTTGCATACAGTTGGCGGTAGATGTTTTGCAATGTGCGACACGTTGGATGCTGTCTGTCCGGGTACCGTTCTTCATATACCCTGCACGCTTCAGCTGCATTTCGTCGAGTATCATCTCCGTCTTTTCAGAATTCGAATACACCATGGTCACAGTTCCTACAACACTACATTACCGCAGACGTCTGGTAACACGGTGTACTACAGTTGGTCTGCGTGCGGAGACGAATGCAGAATAACAATAGCAGCAAGCGCTACATGCTGACACTCCGACAGCTAGACCAAACCACAACAGTGCACTACAGCCACACTCGTAAACACGGTCGTCATCGTAAACATGTCCCTGCATATGCTGCTCGCCGACCGTGGCCCGTGTTTGTTACAACACGCAACTGAACGTCGGAGGTTTCAAGCGTCAACTTTAGGTTACAATATCTCCGGATGTAATTAACATTTTACAATGCAACAAACGGCACTGTTACGTATTTGTTTATATGTTCAGATGTCCTAACAAAATTAACGTGGTTCTATTTAAAAAAAACGTAGGTTTGTGTTAAAAAACATACTTCCGTGCATTTTTGTATGGTTTGTATTAAACAATTACACTAGCCCCCTCGTCACGTTCGGTCTGTAGAATCGGTTCGTCAGTATTTGATGTGGTTTACGAAATATATCCAGTGGTAACGTTAGGTGACTCACCCTGTATACATGTGGAAGAGAAAAAGTGACAAAACAGAGCTACAATGGAGGGGACTCAAGCTCAGGGAAGAAACAGGGATCACAGGGGAGCTTAACCAAAACCCTGAACCACTCAGCTAAGCAAGCGAGTATTAAATCAATACCATACATCTTTTAGCATGGTAGATTTGTCAACCTGATTTCGTTTCCCTGTTTGTGTAAGGAAAATGCTCAGCCACTTCAGCAAAATGGTGTGTTACGCCGTTTCCTAACAGCGGTCCGCCAATATTCTGTAGTATTATTATACCGCCTTCTGCAATAAACTTCGTAAGACTAACACAATTCCAAGTGGAGTTTCTCTTCTGGTTCTGAAACAGAGATGTGGCTGAAGTAGACGCCGTTCTTCACTCAGCATAAAATAGTATTTACGTATTCCTACCTGAAGTACACGAAGAACTGAAACACATATCGGGGAGACCATCGCGTAAACAAGGCTGGTATCGTTTCCATCAGCGGCAGATCCCTCTTCACGCACGCGGGGCTGGAATTTAGTCGATGGATAATTGCCAATCGCCAATAAATTCCATTCATACTGTTCACGGAGGAGGATATTTTCACGCGTGACAGCATCAAGAACTCCACTACTTCACAGCGGTGGTGTGACAAATTCCCGTATCCAAATTGGAGACACATTTTCAACGCTGTTCCTCTATAAACTGGTTGGGCTATGTGGCTGGGAACTGGTTTACTTTGTCTGTTATCATATCGAATCGTTTCGCAGGCACACTTAATAACAGTTCACGCTAAGAAGAGTTATGGCGTGGTGATTCACGGGAGTCATTGTTTAGATATAACTCCAAAGACTGTGAATGGCTTCGGTCCGATACTCACTCGTTTCACGTCGCTAAAAATCTTAACTTTCAATAATGTGTGGTAGTGTGCTGAAATTTTTGTAGTGATATTAATCGGGTTAACTTCGCCGTGCCGAGTTTTGGTCTGTAAAGCGCAATTTGCGATTAGTATTTATTTTTAAAATGAGTTCAAATGGTTCAAATGGATCTGAGCACTATGGGACTCAACATCTGTGGTCATCAGTCCCCTAGAACTTACAACTACTTAAAGCTATCTAACCTAAGGACATCACACACATCCCTGCCCGAGGCAGGATTCGAACCTGCGATCTTAGGAGTCATGCGGTTCCGGACTGAAGTGCCTAGAACCGCACGGCCAACACGGCCGGCTTTAAAATGAGTCAGATGGTTCTTCATCGGGAGTCACACTCTGAACACTTTGCACTCCTGATGACCCAAAGAGAGCTGTGATTCTGACGCTACCTCTCAAAGTGATGATAAATGCTGTACATTGTTGCGACACTGAGACACAGCAGAAAAAACTGCTGCACCCGCTTGCTCGTCTGTAAAAAGCAGACCGCTGCCTACACACAAAAAAGCGTAGCGAACATAAGGAGGTTGTTGGGTTTAATAACGCTAAACCTGGTGAACAGCCAGGAACTCCAGGAAACAAGAGGTTAGTTTCAGTATTGTAACTCTTCTATTCGACAATCTTCGATAAAGCCACCTAATCCGTGAGAAATATTTTCGTATGTGAATTCGATTACTGCCAAAGGACTTTGTATGGAAGTACAGTAACATGTTGTATGGGTTATGTGTTTTATTTTTAACTTGTTTAGTGCACTGTGCTATCAATGTTTCTGCGGTCTTCTGTTCTCGTTCTTTAGGAAAGATGTTGTAAAACACAGCATGAGGTAGATGACTTTAACAAGCGTCTCATACGAGACACCTTGCGCAGTACTTATTTTCTAACCTTTTAGGTGCTGGGACACATCTCACCCACCCTCCCCACTACCCCGTCATAAAAATCACAAGTTTCGGATTTTGAAAACTTGTGATATAACTTACAAAGTTCTAACAAGGGTGCGGGGGAAGGAAAGAGGAAAAGATCTTGAGCGCCACGGGCAAAGGGACGCGAGGGGAAGGATGCTTAGGTATTCGCTCGGAAGGCTGCCAACTTTTAGCCATGCGTGCGCCGCGCACACAGTTGATTAACAGCTGCAGCATAAATTACGACACGGAGGAATCCAGATTTTGTGAAAGCGCGTTATCCACACGCTCAGATACTCGTTACGTTATTTGTTTCTCATTGACGCACGTAACACGAGACACCGCCTTGCTACTAAATCGCTGAGGTTGCTGGCAGTCGTAAGCAAAAGGTGACATGTACCGATCACTGTCCATCGCGTCACGTTTGTCATCCATTGTAACGATCACCGGTGCTGGCGCAACGGTAAATTGAGGTGCTGACATGGAGAAGGGAGCAAGTCATGAGTAGTGAATTTGAAAGGAGAAGCAAAAACCGGTTTTCGGCACTTCAGAATACGAAGTCGTATTTATAATTTGGTTACAGAAACTCCAAATGGGACTTAATTTCTGATGTCATCAGTCCCATAGAACTTAGAACTACTTAAACCTAACTAACCTAAGGACATCATACACACCCATGCCGGAGGCAGGATTCGAACCTCCGACCGTAGCTGTCGCGCGTTTTCAGACTGTAGCGCCTAGAACCGCTCGGCCACCCCGGCCGGCACGTCATTTTCGTGGTGTAGCAATTTTAATGGCCAGTAGTGTAATTCTGGTGTACAAAGATTGCGGTAAAATGCGTGATATTTGATGTCCATGTGGTACAACATCGCCAGGAACTTTTTTTTGTCACATTACTGATGATGGGCGTTCGCCTCATTGATGGCAGAGAACGAACTACGGAAACGTTCTTGATAGATTTATTCATTTTCAAAATGTTGTTCTCCATTCACGGTTACATTCCATCCCTCACAATTCTAATCAAAGAAGCGGAATTGATTTTCACTAGTGCTGTATGCAATAAAGTAACACATATCGAGGCGAAATCGTAGAAATTTTCTTCATCTGCTTTACAACATTGACTGATGGTACATTCTTTGCGTCTCTAAATATATCAGCTACTTCGTTATGAGTCGTTGGTTATGTAACTTTCTTTCTCTTCTCTATCGTGCCGAAATCTCCGTCACAAATCATGGACGAATGCCCCGATGCTATAAAATTTCGAACTGACATTATCAACCATACTTTTTACCATTTCATAGATTAAAGTCTTTAAAACCGTCCGATTATTATTTTGGCCGGCACAGTTGTCACACCACACTGTCAGAGTCAGACTCAGTGACAGATATTTGTCTTCTACTCAAGCAGGATTGCCAATAGTACGCAACCGTCTTGGTTTTGTCTGCATTGTGTTGATTAAACAAAAACAAAACAAAAAAAATTAACTTGACTTCTCCAGTTTTGGTTCCAAGCTTCCGTACATTCTCTTCAAAACGACGGCAATTATATTTGCATTTACAAGCAGCCTGCACAAAGGAAGTATACGAATCACACAAAACTGTTACCACTGAACGTAATCAAGTAAATTTCATTGTAGGCGGAAAATATGACCTACCAGTCTGTATGGAACAGGTTTCGGAGGCATTTTGTCGTACTAACCACCCGTAGTGACGTTGCTACCGAATCAGTAACACAGTAATGAACGGTTGGTCATAGTGTAGAAGCTGGTAACTCGGCACACGCCATATTACTACAAGTACAATCTTGCGTCGTTTGTAAGAACGCAACCACTCTCTGCTTTGACATTCTGCTGCTTTTCTGCCACTGGCATCCTATCTTACTACCATTTCGCTAAAAAATCTGAAAAAATGATTTGTTTTGACTTACCACATTTTCTACGTCAGCACCTGGAGTATAGTAAGTGTGATTCAACACACGAGTAAAATTTTAAATGTCAGATGTCGAATTGTTTGAGTGAGCTCAAAAAAGAAAAGCCTTTGAGGTGTTGGAACGTCTTTTCAGACTTGCGCCTCTATCCATCCCTGAAACAGAAGTTTAACATATTTTTATTCCATTTTTAAACGATGGCATTCACTTTTTATTTGCTTTTTCTCGTACAATCAACAAACCCTGAAAAATTAATGTTGTTCCAAATATGAAAACATGTTCCAAATATGAAAACATGTTCCAGGGTACAACAAGGCTGTGTGCCTAGGAGCAAATAGCTGATTGACATTTACAACCGTTGCAATCGAGAAAACCTTTTCAGCACTAAATTTAGTAGTCTACATTATTACTCTGCTACACACCACTAATCAGCAACTCAGGTCAAATTGTGCAGAAGTATTGTCAAAAACCAGTTACTCGTTAAATGCATTTTAAAACTGAAGGTATTGGAAATTAAAAAGAAATTCTATTTTCAAGACAGGTAACATTATTAAGACATTAAATTAACTCAGTTAATTTGCGAATATCGCGTCATTTCCACAGTAAAGTACCTTCTTCTGTTTCAAGGTATAAGATGGTGAATGACCGACAAAGAATGGCTTAACCGTGGAGGATTATGTAGCTGCTTTTAAACATACATAGCATTTTCTTGCCGTAAAAATCTGTTACTGACGAATTAATAATATATTCCAAGCAGCTATAATATATTAGACAGTACTTAAATGTATAGAAATCGAAATATTTACGAATGCTGCACAAACTCAACTACATGTATAACAACAAGAAAAACAGTACAAAATAGCGGAAATAACTTACGGGATCTCTAGTGCGCATTCCTTCATGTAGTTAAAAATTTGGTCACGAGACTGAAATACCAACCAAGAAATGTCGTGTGTTCCTAGGTACACTATCCTATAGATGCAACACTCTTCCCTGCAAAATGTTGTACCACACAACAGGAAACTGTTGTCAGTTTTACAACAAGAGACTGGGTGGAGATGGGGTACCACCTTCCTGTGGAAACTACTAAGTATTAATACGTTACATGAGGAGAAGAGTGCAAAAGTAGCGAATTCACTTAACACAACGTCAAGACATTGTAAACCAGCTTTCCCAATTCCTTGTGCTAATGAAGCACAGGGAATTGGTAACGCTGGCTTACAATGTCTTGACGTTGTGTTAAGAGAGTTAATTACATTTTGCACTCTTCTCTGCACGTTAGTGAAGCAGGCGACGAAATTTTTGTACCTGTATGAATCGAGAATATAAAGCAATCTGACATGTGGAAATGCTGTTAACATCAAGAAATGATTTGGAGTAGTGTCTCAGAAAGACTTAAAGTTGCAAGATAGAGTGAATTCCAGAAATGAGTTTCTCAGAAGCAGTCAGCTACAGTTCAAGGTTAAGTCTACGCAAAGCGACTACCATGGTCAAATGAATGTAATGAATATTTAAAAATGGTTCCAAGACTTAGTTTTGCCATACCTTCCTCCACAATCGGTGATTGTCTTGAACAATGCGGTGTGTCACAACAGGCAGCTCAACAAAACAGCAATAAGAAATGACGCGAAAGTGAGTGCTTGAGAATGGCAGCATAAGAGGCAAATCACTTGTAGCGACAGGGTGGGGAAAGGAGCTCTCTTGTAGCTAATTCATATAAACAAACCAAAAGGAAAATCGTATGTCATCGTTGGTGTACCAGTAAACCAAGGGCTTAAAGTCGTATGCTTTCCGCTGCACAATTGTATCTCGAGAATATAGAACTACCATGGGCAAAAATTAAAAGACAGTTCAGAGAACTTAATGTAACTAGAGGCACGCCCTCGAAAATTTTAAAAAAGTTTGCATACTTTTCCCTTCAGTATGTCACAGCAGAGATCTGAACAAAGTATTGTAATAAGGTGTAACCCTTAGAAACGGAGTTTAGGAAGAATAGTGGCTTTACAGAAGTTGCCAACGACGATACAGTAATGAATGTGGAAACAATATACTCGAGTGGTGATGAATTAGAAAAAAAATCAGGATGGACGAATTTGTTAGTTCGAGTCCAATCGAAACTGATAGCCTGAAGTAAATCTGCCCCGGCGTGTAATGTTTTGGTATGTTCCGATTTTTAAATTGAACCTTGTAAGACATTAACATGAAAGTAAAACAAAAAACAGTCAATGGTAAGCTATTCACTGCTGTATAAATATTTACTCCACCTGCCTAAATTGGATTTTGTTTCAATACTTCATTTGTGTGACTATAGTGATCATAGGTGTTTTACCGTTATTTAATGTATTTAAATCCGGCTTTGAAAATATTATAAATATTAAAAGTTATCACACAAAAATTCTGCAACTGACAATGTTTTAAGATGAATAAAGCGGAACAAGTACCGTAAAACAAATATGGTTTTTCAGTTGAGGTAAAAACGAATATCAGATACTCAGCAGCTCTTCTTACAGTAAACAAGTAATACAACACTTCCTGGAAAAATGGCTGTTACTGTTATCGAAATAAACCTTTTCGTCTCTGATCATGGTAATAAACTTCTAACATGACATCGCACGTATACCCTGAGGTGACAAAAGTCGTGGGATAGCGATAACCACATACACAGATGCGGTAGTATCATGTACACGAGGTATAAAAGGGCAACGCCTTCACGGAGATGTCATTTGTGCTCGGCTGATTCATGTGAAAAGGTTTCCGACAAGATCATCACCCGCCGGCCGGCCGGCCGGTGTGGCCGAGCGGTTTTAGGCGCTTCAGTCTGGAAACGCGCTGCTGCTACGATCGCAGGTTCGAATCCTGTCTCGGGCATGGATCTGTGTGTTGTCCTTAGGCTAGTTAGGTATAAGTAGCTCTAAGGTCTAGGGGACTGATGACCTCAGATGTTAAGTCCCATAGTGCTCAGATCCATTTGAACCATTTGATCATCGCCGCACGCCGGGAATTGACAGACTATGGACGTGTAATGGTAGATCATGGAACAATCCATTTCGTAAATCGTTAGAAGGTTCAATACCCCAGATCCACAGTGCCAAGACTGTGCCGAGAAAAACAAATTTCAGGCATTCCCTCTCACCACGGATAATGCGATGGCCGACGGCCTTCACTTAACGACCGAGAGCTGCGGTGTTTGCATAGAGCTATCAGTGTTAACAAACAGGTGACACTGCGCGAAGTAACAGCAGAAATCAGTTTGAGACGTACGACGAATATATCCGTTAGGTCAGTGAGTCCAAATTTGCCGTTAATGAGCAATGGCAGCAGGTGACCAACGACATCGTCTTCAGCGTCTCCTGGGCCCGTGACCAGATAGGTTGGGCCCTAGACGATTGGGAAACAGTGGCCTGGTCAGATGAGTACCGATTTGTGTTGGTAAGATCTGATGGTGGGGTCCGAGTGTGGCGCAAACCATGCAGCTATGGACCCAAGTTGTCAATAAGGCACTGAGTAAGTTGGTAGTGGCTCCATATGGCATGGTGAGTGTTTACATGGAATGGGCTGGGTCCTGTGGTCCAGTTGAACCGATAATTGACTGTCAATGGTTATGTTCGGCTACCTGGAGAACATCTGCAGCCAGTCATGGACTTCATGTTCCCAAATAACGATTTAATTTTTATGATAATGCACTGTGTCACAGGGCCGCACTTGTTCACAATTGATTTGAAGAACATCCTGGACATTTCGAGCGGATGATTTGGCCATTCAGGTTCCCCGACATGAATCCCGTCGTATATTTATGGGGCATAATAGAAAGGTCCGTACATGCACAACATCTTCCACTGGCAACGCTCTCGCAATTATCGACGGTGTAGAAGCAGCATGGTTCAGTATTACCGTAGGGCACTTCCAACGACTTGTAGTCCATTACTCCGCTACGCCGGATAAAAGGAGGTCCCACACGATATTGGCAGGTATCTTATTATTTTTGTAAGCTCAGTGTTCACCTTTTAAACACCTCTTACTACCAGGTGATACACAAACCAAATCTAACATTCCCTAGCCAATTAAAGATTTTCACTGCACAGACTTATTCGTCACCCCGTTTTCCGCACTTTTATTATTAGTCGGTATGGCCTGAAAGCAAATCTTATAGAGATAATAAGTGTTGAAATGAAATGTCGTGTGACGAGGGCCTCCCGTCGGGTAGACTGTTCGCCTGGTGCAAGTCTTTCGATTTGACGCCACTTCGGCGACTTGCGCGTCGACTGGGATGAAATGAGGATGATGATTAGGACAACACAACAGTCAGTCCCTGAGCGGAGAAAATCTCCGACCCAGCCGGGAATCGAACCCGGGCCCTATGGATTGACAATCTGTCGCGCTGACCACTCAGCAACCGGGGGCGGACATAACAAGTGTTACTATCCTAATAAAAGTACAACCAAACTTGAGCCAGGAAAGTGTACTGAAGTCGCTGATGGTAGATAATACATTTTCAAAATTCAAAAGTATGTAAGTACTCCAATGTTTTTATAGAAAAAATTACTTAAATAGGTTATTCATGTTGCTGTGACGATTTTTATCGACTTTTTGTTATGTTCGACGATTAAAGATCCGTAATTTTAGACTTGCTGGAAAACGGACAGAAGTTTATTATAAAGTCCTACTAACCGTAAATTACCCTATCACTATCTCCTGAAATAATTAGCATTATCCTCGAAGCAACACAAATAGGTAATAATGAAAATAAAGAGGTGTCAGAAGTATTACTGCCTGAGAATGGAGAAAGAGATGGTGCCACGAAATAATGGTGTTTCGGCATGAATGGGAAAGCCTGAGAAAAATTTGTGTGGGAGGAACTTCCAGTGTTTATTTACAGAATATTTACGAAAGAAGTAAATTCCTTAAATCTGGAAAATAACTATAATTATTGTTATTTACAAAAAGGGGACAAATAACTACAGCCCTTTCAGCCTTCTCTCCGTAAGATGTACGATACTCACAAAAATAATTATCTACCAGACAAATACCATTAGATTTGAGTCAGGCACATAAACAAAATTACTTTGGAGGTGGACGCAGACAGATGGCCATCTGTAAGTCGTGAACAAGTCTACAGAACTGATCAGTGACTACGAGTTACTGGTACCACACTGACTTGGATTACATGATTTTGAGTAAATTTTGCACACAGTTTTAACGAAATATCTGCTTCTAGTCTTTAAGAAACAGGAAAAAATCAACCTATGCAGGTATAGCGAAAAATTCCTACCGTGGCTCTGTATCTTCCATTAAACTTGACTGAGCTAGGGACACATTCAGAAATAAAATATAGATCAGGGCAATAGATCATATTGTATTTCACCTAAACAATTATAAACAGTTCTAGGGGAAATGGTCACATCATTAAACCAAGGTAAAGAAAATGGAATGCGTGTTAACGTAATATGTCTGGATCAACTCCGTTTTGCAGGTGAAATTGCACTATTTTTGTCTATTGCTTATAAACTTCAGCATATTGTGTAAGAACATAATAGAGGAAGTATAAAAGCAAGCTGAAACATCAATTGCGGAACGACTAAAATAATATGTAAGCAACACACTGAAAAAAAAACGAATTTACAATGCTGTCATTGGACAAGCTGACGAGGTGTTTTGTTTAGGATAGTTAGAAATAAGGGGTAAATAGGAGAGTAAATATTGCATGGAATGCTTTTGCTAAACTGGACGGGCTTTGTCAAAGTTTCTGAGAAGGAAGTTTACAATCTGTATTATCAGTTTCGACTTACAACAGCGATGCATTGACCTACTATTTAGCAAATGAGAATTGCTCAGCTCGTTATGGGAGTAAGTATGGTGGGAATATTACTGCAAGAGGAAAGGACAACCAAGAAACGGACCAGGGAACAGGTTGGAGCGGCAGACGCAATTATGGCCGCAGTGGGTATGGAAATGGTGGTCGATGGAACCAAGAATCTTCCCTGCTTAGACACGTAGGAAAAGACCAAGATGACGATCTAGTGGTAGGTAGATAGGGGACATTAGAAGACAAACAGTAGGTTTCGCATTCGGGAGGACGACGGTTCATATTTCCGTCCGGCCATCCAAATATAGGTTTTTCGTTATTGCCCTAAATCGCTCCAGGCAAAAGGCTGGATGGTTCATTTCAAAAAGGGTCACTGCCGAATTCCTTCCCCTTCCTTTCGTAATACGAACTTATGCTCTGGGTCTAATGAGCGCAGTGTCGACAGGACGTTTAACTCTAATATGGCTTCCTACCTCCCTTTCTTCTTCCAATATGTTTGTAGGGAGGCACAGGTGCTGGTAAGAGTATCTAGTGCATTAGGAACTCGACAAAATTTTTCAAAACAATATACTATCACCGTCAACACTGTGTACTGGATCCTGCCACGGAGCTCTGAAGCGACAAATAGTCTTAGGAGAGAGGCGCTCTGCATCGCCGTGTAGCTTGCTGTCAAGGTTTCGAGAGTGTGCGTTTCTGGATGAGGTATGGAATATATTGCTTCCCCCTACTTATAACTCCCGAGGAGGTCACGAATGTAAAATTAGAGAGATTCGAGTGCTCACGGAGGCTTTCCGGCAGTCGTTCTTCCCGCGAACCATACGCGACTGGAACAGGAAAGGGAGGTAATGACAGTGGCACGTTAAGTGCCCTCCGCCACACACCGTTGGGTAGATGTAGATGTAGAACGAACATTTATCATCCTTCACCACCATTAATCTGAATAAATTCTGCACTACCTACAGAGCATCTCTCTTTGAAAACCAAATGTAGACCTGACACATTCCGGTCATCAAACAGACGCACTACATCTTGCCACTCAATCTTCAAATTGTTCAAATGGCTCTGAGCACTATGGGACTTAACATCTGAGGTCATCAGTCCCCGAGAACTTAGAACTACTTAAACGTAACTAACCTAAGGACATCACACACATCCAAGCCCGAGGCAGGATTCGAACCAGCAACCGTAGCGGTCGCGCGGTTCCAGACTGAAACACCTAGAACCGCTCGGCCACAACGGCCGGCAAATGAATTTTATAAATAATGTGAGGAAGTCACCATATAAGCATTAATTTTGGTAACAACGTCTATGTTCACTCTAAATGCCCACCTCTGTAAGTAACCGTTGGTAAAATATGTATTTCATCTTAAAGGACATTCAAATTTATTTTTACAGGGATGCAAAAGATTATGCTTCTCTCGTAAACACGCTACTAGGCCCACTTTTAATAAGACTTCAATCTTCACGTCACCTGATCGGTTTCTAAAATAATACCATAAAAAGAATCAATTCTTAATGTGGTTGTAAGCACCAGAAAACGAAAACAAATACTGAAATATCGTTCAGGTTATTGTTCGGGGTATATCACGATCGACTGTGTGCACTATTTTCAGTTCGCTCGTTGTAAAACTGTAGCTTGCTATCAAAGTCTAACTGATCACTATCACTTTTTAACGTAAGGAGTTGATCCAGTCTGGAACAAATATTTTCCATTTCGACCTTATTATCCTCACTATTACCATTCTGAAATCGATTCACGTAGCAAACCAAGTTAGATAATGTAGAGTGCCTGAGGCAAAGTAGTGCATCACATAATATCCAGTTGTAGGTTCTGGATGGCATCTCACTGCTACTCAGATACACCTCTACGCTGAAACTTCTTAAAAGTTCTATAGGACACAAAACAAATGAGATGTCCAATTTTTGAAGCAAAGTGTGATCACTTAAACTTAGTTCTTTCACTCCAGTTGCTAAAGCATCGTAGATTACAGTCTCGTCCTGCTCTCACTTCGCATCGAAATTCAGTTCCTCTCGACGCAAAAACTTTTATGGTCTTTCCTCTGGCGAGTTCCTTCCAGCAGAAAAGTAAACAAACATGTAGTGTGACGGAGCAGTAAACGGAGAAGGCAGGGCATGTGCTGTCAGCTTGGAAACTGTCCTTCTAACTGTTAGCACAGAAACATCTGCTCTCTTCATTTTACCTCCAGTACCTTATATGCTTCTCGGTAAAATGCTCAGCAAAAACTGCAGCACTCTTCACAGGAATAAAATTTGCTCGACGAATTTCTCGTTACCTCTTAGCCAAATGACTGCATGTTTTGAAAATGAAAATATAGAAATATATCTTTCCCCGTTCGTCGTGTAATTTGCGGCAGAACCTCGCACACAGCAGGTAAACACCTAGAACAATTAATAAATCGATATATCCTTTTTGGATGCAAGAAAAGCAGGCCGGTGTGGCCGAGCGGTTCTAGGCACTTCAATCTGGAACTGCGCGACCGCTACGGTCGCAGGTTCCATGTTCCAATCCTGCCTCGGGCATGGATGCATGTGATGTCGTTAGGTTCAAGTGTTTCTAAGTTCTAAGGGACAGATGACCTCAAATGTTAAGTGTCATAGTGCTCAGAGCAATTTGAGCCATTTTGAACAGCAAGAAAAACTTGATACAAAAACAATTATCCGGAGACTATTTGTACTTACTTAGTATCTCCATCAGTTTGTGGACTGAAGACACACAAATCTTGAAACAAATTCAGTGCAAGGGAAGTTCACATGCAGGCTATGATCCTCACGCTGTCGTTAGAAGCTTACTGAATGCATGAAGTTTGCAACGGAATCCGGGAATAGGCCGGGGCTCTTCACACAGGCTACCTGTCAATAGTCTAAGGCTGTATATGGAGTAGACTACTGCTTAGGATCCGTTATACCACCAGCTCCCTTGTGTCAGCGGTGCATGGAAGGTGTAGCTTTCAGCGCCATATCAGACGTGACCGTTTCCAGATAGGTGGGAGCGTTTAAACACTACGCACATTTTCATACAGCAGTGCGGAGTCGTACCCTTACAGAGGAATTAATAGATGATAAGGACACCAATAAGCTTCTTGGCTTCAGCGGTAGATGACACGCTTCTCGACTCATCTTCGCCACACATACCTCGTCGTCTGCTTATTGCAGCACTTTTGTTGTGTCAGTTAATTGAAGTAGTAGACGTTCCCTCTCACTGCACAAAAATACTCATTAAGTTCATAGCTTTTCTATACAGTGTCTTCAGTGTAGGAAATGGAATTGTCATAATAAACAAAACTCAACTGTTATCGTGGAATATTGTTATGTCCAGATTATGCCTAGAAACACATCATTTCCATTCTTAATGATTTTGTCTGAGTAGCTATATTGCGTAACTAAATGTTACTCGTGGCTGTGAAATATAAACAATGTTCAGAGAACGGAGTGTACAAGCGGTCAGTTAGGAGAAGAACAGCCAAGCCTAGTATGACGCATACGACAGTGGGAATTACCGAGTGGTACATAGGTGAGTGTCCACGATTCGAATGCAAATATATTCCCTCAGTAAAGTTTATACCGGCGTACGCCCAACGCACACGTGAAAGACATCAAACTGTAATAAACCGTTATCAGAGCAGTTCGCCAGGTTAGACAGCCAATGAGAAACAAGAAGTAATGCTGGACATAATCCGCGATGCAGCAGGTCTTGACGAGACACTGGTAATTTTGTTGGCCACTGCTGAAACTGATTCGTGTCACGACAGACTACTCGACACCAGAAATCGCCGTGCCATAAATGTTCTACACCAGCAACGGCCACCATGACACTAGAGAACAGCTAAAGTTTCACTGGTTCGTTGAATCTGAAGAGACGAATCAGACGTCTTTGTAGACAAAAAACCTCCATGCTCGGCCTTGGCGGTCTCGGCGAATTGTTGGGTGCACGACCTCACGGGATTTATTCGATGCGCACAGGACACGCACATTACCGGAAAGCAGGTCGCAGTTCATGCATAAAACAGTCTGGAGGCGACCGCTCTGTAATCTGCGCACCAGGGCGACAACAACAAGTAAACTATAGCTCTGCTTTTCGAGTCGACAAAGGACGGAGGAGACTGGCTGCACTGCAGAACCTAGAAACACCGACGAATGTGGGTTTCTTTATTCGAACGGGATAGTGATAGCGCTTTAAGTAAGAAAGAAATTATTTTTGTTCCTTGGAAAGGTCTTCACAATAAACTATCAGAAGTGACGTAAATTCATGCCACCCTGTCGACCATGAAGACAAAAGAAGATACTGCAGGAAGCAGAAATAAGAAGATACAAGTGCCCAGGTAGCTACCGTGTTCCCTGACTTTTAGTCGAAGTTCGGTACAGGTCCGCACTTCCATCAAATGAACAAATTACAAGTGTACCGGAATGACAGAGTACTGGAATGAAAGTGTCCGGTAAACAGATCACAGCATATCATTCTCAGCGGAGAGAGATCTTCGGATATGAAAGTAATTTAGGGCGCACCCCAATGAAGCTTTAAATAACCATTATATTCAGGGTCGTCCATTGATCTTGACCGGGCCAAATATCTCACGAAACAAGCATCAAACGAAAAAACTTCAAAGAACGAAACTCGTCTAGCTTGACGGGGGAAACCAGATGGCGCTATGGTTGGCCCGCTAGATAGCGCTACCACAGGTCAAACGGGTATCAACTTCGTTTTTTTAAAATAGGAACGCCCATTTTTTATTAAATTTTCGCGTAGTACGTAAAGAAATGTGAATGTTTCAGTTGGACCACTTTACTCGCTTTGTGATAGATAGCGCTGTAATAGTCACAAACGTGCAAGTACGTGGTGTCACGTAGCATTCCGCCAGCGCGGATGGTATTTGCTTCGTGATACATTACCCGTGTTAAAATGGACCGTTTACCTATTGTGGAAAACGTCGATATCGTGTTAATGTATGGTTATTGTGAGTATGATGCACAACAGGCGTGTGTATCATGTGTACTGCTCGGTATCCTGGACGACATCATCCACGTGTCCGGACCGCTCGACGGATAGTTACTTTATTTAAGGAAACAGGAAGTGTTAAGCTACATGTGAAACGTCAACCGCGACCTGCAACAAATGATTATGCCCAAGTAGGTGTTTTAGCTGCTGTCGCGACTAATCCGCACATCAGTAGCAGACAAATTGCGCAGGAATCGGGAATCTCAAAAACCTCGGTGTTGGGAATGCTACATCAACATCGATTGCACCCGTACCACATTTCTATGCACTAGGAATTGCATGGCGAAGACTTTGAAAGTCATGTACAGTTCTGCAACTGGGCACAAGAGAAATTACATGCGTTCTACTTAACGACTAAGCGTCATTCACCAACAGCGGTAATGTAAACTGGCATAATATGCACTATTGCGCAACGGAAAATCCACGATCGCTGCGACAAGTGGAACAACAGCGACCTTGGCGGGTTAATGTATAGTGCGGCATTATGGGAGGAAGGACAATTGGCCCCCATTTTATCGATGGCAATCTAAATGGTGCAATGTATGCTAATTTCCTACGTAATGTTCTACCGACGTTACTACAAGATGTTTCACTGATTGACAGAATGGTAATGTACTTCCAACATGATGGATGTCCGGCACATAGCTCGCGTGCGGTTGAAGCGGTATTGAGTAGCATATTTCATGACAGGTGGATTGGTCGTCGAAGCACCATACCACGGCCAGCACGTTCACCGGATCTGGCGTCCCCGGATTTCTTTCTGTGGGGGAAGTTGAAGGATGTTTGCTATCGTGATCCACCGACAACGCCTGACAACATGCGTCAGAGCATTGTCAATGCATGTGCGAACATTACGGAAGGCGAACTACTCTCTGTTGAGAGGAATGTCGTTACACGTATTGCCAAATGCATTGAGATTGACGGACATCATTTTGAGCATTTATTGCATTAATGTGGTATTTATAGGTAATCACTCTGTAACAGCATGTGTTCTCAGAAATGATAAGTTCACAAAGGTACAGTCATAGACAAAACGAGCGAGACACCTCGCCTTTTCGTTATGCTGATCCGCACAGCTTTAAAGTCTGCTCCACAGCATAACAGGCAAGGCGACGATTTTTGTCAGACTATTTGCAATCATGTTTGGCAAAAATGGTTCAAATGGCTCTGAGCACTATGGGACTTAACATCTGTGGTCATCAGTCCCCTAGAGCTTAGAACTACTTAAACCTAACTAACCTAAGGACATCACACACATCCATGCCCGAGGCAGGATTCGTATCTGCGACCGTAGCAGTCGCGCGGTTCCGGACTGCGCGCCTAGAACCGCGAGACTACCGTGGCCCGCCAATCATGTTTGAGACTACATTAACGTTGATTAGTGTGTTAAAAACAACAGGTAAATATAAGATATAAATGAAAGAAGAAACGCTAATTAGTATGAACTGTATTAATAAATATGAATTTCAGGTTATCGAGATAACTGTTTTAGTAAGACAAAGTACTCCAGATCTTTACGAATTAGCAAAATATTACGCACATTCGGCCGCGAAACGGTCTGTATCAACGCTCAGACCAGTCATACCAGATTACCGCTGCTGACCTACCATGAAAGTGTAAAAATTTAGCAATGCGTGAAGGTTCATAACGAAATTCAGTGAAAAAATCATTCAGTGCCACACTTAAGTCAATTCCGTTATTGACAGAAGCGGAAGAAGTAGGCAGTAACAAGTATGAAATTCTAAAAGAGTTTCACATTGACGCCCACAGGGCACCGGTACAGAATAAATGTAGCAATAAAATGTATTGGGGACGCTAGAATTTCTTAAAATTGCTTTACTATCTACCTCCATCAAGATGAGAACCGAAAACAAACTAGACCTCCCTTGCAGGAGTGAAAACACCTTTCACTATGGTAGCAGACAACCCAGACAGACAGCCCTCTATTATAAGCCGGCAACGGAAATTGCAAACTGATCTGCAGTTTCTGTTACATAGAGCTTTCTAGACTCAAAAACATGAATTTTCTACCTTAATGTCACCGCTTATGTGACAATCATTAGGAATGTTTATCGAAATAACAAAATACTGTTGTTGTTGTTGTGGTCTTCAGTCCTGAGACTGGCTTGATCCAGCTCTTCATGCTACTCTATCCTGTGCAAGCTTCTTCATCTCCCAGTAACTACTGCAAGCTACATCCTTCTCAATCTGCTTAGTGTATTCATCTCTTGGTCTCCCTCTACGATTTTTACCCTCCACGCTGCCCTCCAATACTAAATTGGTGATCCCCTGATGCCTCAGAACATGTCCTACCAACCGATCCCTTCTTCTAGTCCAGTTGTGCCACAAACTTCTCTTCTCCCCAATCCTATTCAATACCTCCTCATTAGTTATGTGATCTACCCATCTAATCTTCATCATTCTTCTGCAGCACCACATTTCAAAAGCTTCTATTCTCTTCTTGTCCAAACTATTTATCGTCCATGTTTCACTTCCATACATGGCTACCCTCCATACAAATACTTTCAGAAACGACTTCCTGACATTTAAACTTATACTCGATGTTAACAAATTTCTCTTCTTCAGAAACGCTTTCCTTGCCATTGCCAGTCTACATTTTATATCCTCTGTACTTCGACCATCATCAGTTATTTTACTTCCCAAATAGCAAAACTCCTTTACTACTTTAAGTGTCTCATTTCCTAATCTAATTCTCTCAGCATCACCCGACTTAATTCGACTACTATTATTAGCGAGTAAATTTAGTAGGATAATTGTGCACCACCTCAGGAAATAAACGGCGACAATAGCTGTCAAATGTATTCTACAATGTTTCGAATTCTCCATTAGACTCGCCACAGCCATAAAATGTTCAAAAATAGCCGAAGTGTTTCTCAAGCTAGCCACCAATGGGAATGCTCGCACTTCTAAAACGCGGTCGCATTAATACTGGGATCTGAATTACCACTTATATAGGCAAATGGATTTTATTTGCATTCCTGTAAAAATGATTTGGATCGAAAGCGTAGCTACGATTAAAATGCTGATGTATCGACTGCAACTAGAACACTTCGAACAATGAGTAAAGGGAATTATTTATGCAGCCCTCATCTTCAGCAACTGTCGTAGTTGTGTTCGTTGTTAGGATTTCGTCACCTAAATCGGTAAAAATGGAACCCTACTAGTCTCATTTTCTTGACCATATATCTGTCTATCCAACCCTTAAAATCCTTTTACCTCGAGTACGGGTAGAAATAATTAGCGGAAATGTATCGCTAATAACAGTGTTTTCTTGTTTCGATAAACATGCCGAATGATTGTCACATAAGCGGTGACATAAACGTAGAAAATTCATCTTTTTGATTCCAGAAAGCTCTATGCAATGTAAATTGCAGATCAGTTTGTCATTTACATTGTGAAATTGCCGGCTTATTCATGTCTGGGGTAATAATAGAAGTCTGTTTGCCTGGGATGTCTACTAGCGTAGTGAAAGGTGTTTTGCTACTGCAAGGGATGTCTGGTTTGTTTTCGGTTCTAATCTGGATGGAGGTAGATAGATTATCAGTAAATCAATTTTAAGAAATTTTCGCGTCCCCAGTACGTTTTATTGCTACCTTTATTCTGTACCGGCGCCCTGTGGATGTCAATATGAAATACTTGTAGAATTTCATACTTGTTGCTGCTTAGTTTTTCCGATTCTGTCAATAATTGAATTGACTTAAGTGTGGCACTGAATGATTTTTTACTGAATTTCGTTATGAATCTTCAAGCATTGCTCAGTTTGCACACTGTCATGGTAGGTCAGCAACGGTAATCCAGTATGACTGGTCTGAACGTTGATTCAGACCGTTCCGCGGTCGAATGCGCATAATATTTTGCTAAAACATTTAAGTTACCTCGATAAGCTGAAATTGATTTTTATTAGTACAGTTCATACTAATTCGCGTTTCTTCTTTCGTTTACATCTTCTATTTATGTGTTGTGTGTAACACACTAATCAGCATTAATGTAGTGTTACACATAACTGAAAACTGTCTAACAAAGTTCGGACAGTTTTTCAATTTCACGCCTGTGCATAGTATGTTGGTAGCACTTCGTCGCCTTGCCTGTTATGCTGTGAACTAGACTTTAAAGCTGTGCGGATTAGCATAACGAAAAGGCGAGAGGTCTCGCTCGTTTTGTCCACGACTGTACATGTATGACATTGGAACAACCGAAATAAAATGTTCAAACGTACCTACGCTCTGTATTTTAATTTAGAAAACCCACCTGTTACCAACTGTTCGTCTAAAATTGTAAGCCATATGTTTGTGACTCTTACAGCGCCGTCTATTACAAAGCTAAAAAATTGGTCGAACTAAAACATTTGTATTTATTTACGTACTACACGAATATGTAATAAAAATGGGAGTTCCTACTTAAAAAAACGCAGTTGATATCCGTTTGACTTATGGCAGCCCCATCTAGCGGGCCAACCATAGCGCCATCTCGGTCCCCTTCAAGCTAGACAAGTTTCGTTCTTTGCAGTTGTTTCGTTTGACGCTTATTTCGTGAGATATTGGGCTCGGTCACGATCAATGGACCACCCTGTATATGACTTAGTGGATAAGGTCGAAAGTTCCATGAGGTTTTCGCGGAGGATGCTGTTGTATACAGAGAAGTTTCCCCGCTAGAGAATTGTAGTGAAATGGAAGAAGACCTGAAGAGGAATGGTGCTTGATGGAGGAAGTAAAAATTGAAAAAAATGTTCAAATTTGTGTGAAATCGTATGGGACTTAACTGCTAAGGTCATCAGTCCTAAGCTCACACACTACTTAACCTAAATTATCCTAAGGACAAACACTCACACCCATACGCGAGGGAGGACTCGAACCTCCGCCGGGACCAGCCGCACAGTCCATTACTGCAGCGCCTATGACCGCTCGGCTAATCCCGAGAGGCTAAAAATTGAACCTCAGTATGAGCGAATGTGAGGTATTGTGCATAAATAGGAAGAAATACCAATTGTTGTGTTATTACACGATCGTAGAACAATCACTCGAAGCAATTATATCCATAAAATACCTAGAAGTACACGTAAGGAGGGAGTTACGGTGGAACGACCCCATGAAATTAATCGCAGATAAGACAGGTGCCAAACAGAGATTTATTGAAAGAGTGCTGAGGAAATGTAGCCGATCGACAAATGAGGTAGCTTACAAAACACTCGTTCGAAAAACACTTTAATATTGCTCGTAAGTCTGTGATCCTTACCGGACAGGATTGACGGAAGAAATAGAGAAGGTGCAAAGAACAAAGCATTTCACTACAGGCGAAGCGCGAAAGGGTCACGCAGATGCTTAGCCAACTCCAGCGGCAGACACTGCAAGAGAAGCGTTCTGCATCACGATTTGATCCACTGTTCACATCCCGATAACTTACGTTCCTAGAAGGTTCAACAAATGTGTTGCTTCCATCTACCTGTACGTCGCGAAAACGACCATGATGGTAAAATTACGAGGGCGTTCTGAAAAGTAATGCCTCATAATGTTTTATTCTGTCCTCAATATCGGTTCAGATGTTATATGTAATGCATATTACTCGGCCAAATTTCCCATTTTACTGACCCTAGGTGCAACTGTCCACCGCTAGAGGGTTCAGATTAGTAGTGTGTAATATCACAGTGTGTAACGTAACTACGGCGGTGCGTGAGAAACAGTGTGTTGTAATAGAGTTTCCGCAGAAAAAGCGCTTCCAATTGATATCCACAAAAGAATGAAAGATGTGAACGGTGATGGCTGCGGCAGATGATGAAAGCCGAGTTCACCATTTTGACCGGAAAACAAGAGAGCATCAATTGAGTTCGGCCACAAACGATCACATACCAAAAAATCGTTCAAGATCATGCCATCAGAGGCCCAAATCGTGCTCACGCTGTTATAGGATGTTCAAGCTGTGTCGCATTAGGAATTCGTGCCCAAAGACACCACCATAAACTCTGCAAGGTACTAAGCGGCGCTCAGAAA
Organism: Schistocerca gregaria; assembly: GCF_023897955.1. Lineage (NCBI taxonomy): Eukaryota > Metazoa > Arthropoda > Insecta > Orthoptera > Acrididae > Schistocerca > Schistocerca gregaria. The sequence continues at coordinate 813,532,968 of NC_064920.1, read as the reverse complement.
ATCGAAATCACGAGTTATAATAATTCGTCCACCCATGGGGTATACCCTCCTTCAGCACGACCCTGCAAGACCACACACCAACGCTGTGACACCTGCAACAATCAGACGACTTGGCTTCATCCTCCACAAAGTCCCGACTTGGCCCCATCGGATTTTCATCTAAGCTTAAAGAGCACATTCTAGGACTTCACTTTGATAGTGATGAAGCGGTACAAACACAGGTGCGGTTGTGGATCCGTCAACCTAGTCAAACATTCTGCAGTAACATTATCAGAAAAATCATTGGGAGAAATGAGTTCATCGCTACGGTGACTACAGTATGCCTAGAAACAAATATGTAGACATGAAGAATAAAGATTTATAATGTTAACAAAGTTACTTTTATTTTAAAAAGTCTAAGAGTTTTCACATAATAAATTCGGAGGCATTAATTTTCAACATGCCCCGTAGATGCACTTACGTTCAGGAAGAACCTTGCACGACTAGAAATAGGTCGTTCATATTCACTGGACATGCACGTTAATATCTTCTGCCGCGTCTATATGTGTATCGTTATCCATGCTCATTTTTGGCATAGATGCCTGAAAACTCATGGCACTATGCCGCTGTGATGGTGAAACCGACCCCTCCCTATGTCTTGCTGGATCATTCTCGGTTATGACTAATGCATCTACATGTCGTATATTTACTTCCCCTTCATTTTCATTTTTTCCCACTTCACTATTTAGCTCCTACAATCTGATGCAGCCTTCTCCACTCTAGCACCATCTCTATTTGGCTCTTCCACTTGAAAAGTTACCTGGTCGTGATTGGACTTGTCCATCCTCATTTCTGTGTCTTGATTCACACTCCTAAATTTTTCGATGTTTCCTTCTGCATGAGACAACCATGTATTACCTCTCGTGAACAGTCACTTAATCATTTACCATTTCATGATCGGATATAATTTCCCTGTGACCTATGCCAAAGGCAAAAAGAAAAGATATAAGATGTACTATATTGGCACACAAATACATCAGCTAGTCAACGCTCCAAAATCGATCAGCTCTGGTCACAACACAGTAAATTACAACATGTGGTGCAGTAGCCATGGGCCGACCGACGCACACACAGCAAATACTGAGCTGAAGAAAGAGAGAAAGACACATATTAGAACATTCTCGCTAGCTGTTCAGAATACCGTCAAATTATAAAACTGCCTGTCTGAAAGAAAATTAGCATGTTATCTCACAAAGAAAAAAACTGATCCTGCCATTCACTAAAATTATACATTGTATAACTCGTGAAAGTTATACATGACAAACACTGAGCATTTGCCTGTCCGAGTCACAAAACTACAGGGGACAGCAATTCGATGCAAGTCACGGGATCTAGCTTCAGACTATAGAAAATGAAGATACAGGATTCCAGAAAACTAAATTCTGACACAAAATGACAATTCTTTACAAAGTCCCATGATGCAAATTCAAATTTCATATACAGCCAAATACTATGCAAAGTTCCTAGATCAGCAATCAGAAACATGGCTCCCTGGCTCAATTCTACGTACATCAGAGGTCAGGGCTCCAGGGCACGAGATCCTGGCATAGGGTTTGCGTCATTTTGGTGATGCGAGATACCAGTAGTTACTTCTACTTGTCTGCATGACTGAACCTTGCTTGAACTACAGCACTAAAAAAACTATGGGCAATGGAGATATGAGTCTATCTAACTAGTATTTCAGCCCTAATAGGAAATTGAAGTGGACTTAATGTAAGAGATTTTCAACCTCTTTAAGAATCTCCGACATAAATTAATTTATCTATAGCTTCTGATTTCTGTAGGAACTAAAGATGTACAGTGTCATTACACAGATTTATTGTCGAAAAACATAAGGACGAAATGCGATAAGCAAGCATAAATAACCCTTAATGAAAATGAAAGAAAAAATGCTGCAATCCAGTTGGCCAAGTCAGGAATGGCAGGAGTCCCTACACCATGGTTGTCACTTAGAAAGTGGATAACGCAGTCTGACTGTAAGTCACTGTATTAACAGAGATGGTAAATGGGAAATTAGTCACTAAGGAATCACTTACATCTGGAGGTACGACTGCTGTTGTTTGCGGAGGCAGCATGTGTGTGCAATTCACCTCCAGTGTTCCTATCAACCCGCAACAGCCCGCAACAGTACAATGGTTACCAGGCGCCACTGAGAATCTGCAAAGCAGTGAACTGCACGTCATAACGGTGACTCAACCGAAGTACTGCAGCCTACACTGCTCGATACATGTCCAGGACTGTGTCTCCAAACCAGACACACAGTGGCGATGGCATGGGAAACAAGGTTCTCGGTCAGAAAATTTTCTCATATCGACCTTGCAGCAAGAAACTGAAAATCGATCTGAGTGGCTTCACACCTAACACCAAATGTGTGGTGGACCTTGCAGTTACACCCCCATCATATTACGAGTCTCACTCCACAAGTCCGATCATGATTATGCTCTGTCTTCACCTTCTTTCTACACACTGCTTCCCTCTCCTCCTTAGTACTGTCCAAAACTATGTGCTCCACATGGAGCTTCTTCAGAAAGCAGAATCCATCAATGGTGGGGCGTGAGTAGTGTTTTTCGCCAAGACCATATTTTTTAATTCCCAGTGCTGATTCTCTGTGACATACCTAGTTAGATCCTTTCCCCCAAAACCTCTCTCTATTGCAAAATCGAATAGGCACCCTCTGGTACATGCCTCGATATCACAATCAGCTCGCCAATTAAGACATAGGTTTACCGTTTGCTTGGAAACGCTGGCAGGGGAGCGTACATATCCCTCAAAAAATGAAGCAGTCTTTCGAACGCCTGCGTGACAATTTCCTTTCACACGCAGATACAGCATTCTCAGGATGGCCCACGTTATGAACCTCCCAGGGCTCCTGCAACATCTGAGGCATCCCCTATCCTATGCAGGAATCAGCTACTAGTGCCTCTACAGATGTGATTTGGCAAAGGATAAATGCTCAGGTACTTCCTTCTGTACAGAAATGCCCCAAGTCCCACTGAACGTGTGTCCCTGCAGGACACAGGCAAACCCCCTTTTGCTAAATCCCATACGCCAACGTACGTTCCACGGGCAAAGCAGTCACCACGACTCCTCACCCCTCAGGCCAGTATACGTGAGCTCAGCCCTATGCGTTCACTAAATTTCGCTAAATTTCGCCGTTCTATGCCAGTTGCAGCCGACACCTGCAACGGAAGCCTTATCTCTCCATGAGGAAGACACGTTTCCAGCATGAACACAATTCCTTCACTTCAAAAAATTGCACGAAAACTTGCATTACAACCAACACCGCTCCTAATCACTATCAGTCCTCCATAGTGTTCCTTGAATTGGCCGCTGTGCCTCCTTAAAGTGATACGAGTACGCCAAGTTGCGTATGATCCATAAATGTGATCAGTTAGTTGAGAAAGACGGAATTCCAAAAGACAACTTACCTTTCAAGTAGTTGGGACAGTCAGATAAATTATCTTGCCATTATTATAGGTAGATTACTGGGGGCTCATAACATACCTATTTAGTATGTTGCCAAACTACTAGTAAGATCGGCGCATTTGCAGCCACAGTGTCAGTATTAGCTCTTGAGAAAAAAAGTTTGATTACCAGTGCTCTAAGCTCCAAGCGAATACTTTCAAAAGGGCTTTTTAACGCTTAAATTTACACTGGACTTTAACATATTTCTCGTTCTCAAAACAGCTTTTCTTGCTGTTACTAGTCTGTTTTTGATATCATTTTTACCTATGGTCTCATTCGTCTTACACCCTAATATAATTCTGCAGTATCAGTTAGCTTAACCATGTTTTATTTTATTGATATATATTTTATGTCTTATAACCTGTTTTCAGGAGACTCTTTTCCATTCAGCTGATCTTCCAAATTCTTTAGCAACTCTGACAGAATCACAATGATACCGTCAAACCTTACATCTTTAATATTTTCTCTCCGAACTTCTTACTCTCAGTTTTTCCTTAGAGCCCTATCAAGACTGCTGCTGCACAGATTGAACAACATGCAGGATTTGCTGCAACCCTGACTCTCATAACCTTTGATTCATTCGAGGAACCACAATCTTGTTTCTCTATAAGTTTTGGATAGCGTTTCGCTCCCTCAGTTTTATCACTGATATTTTCAGAAATTAACAGTGTGTATCCCAGTCAACACTGTCGCAATCGTGTCTAAAATTACAGATGCTATAAATATTGAGTTGTCATTATTTAACCTGTCTCCTGAGGCATACTATTCTACAGTAATTAAGTACCACTTGAATTAATTTCGTCACTTCTGTGAGGAGGATCTTCTTTTTTCCGTCACCAAAAGGCAGCCACGTGGTATGTTCGTAAAAGAAATGTAGAACATGCATACCATATCAAAAAGCGTCGAACTACATCTCTGAAAATTTTGTAACGTTTCTTTTCTTTCCTGTTACCGTGGCTTAGCTTGTTAAGCACCACTCCTTTGATGTAAATGCGCATAGTTCGTACGTTAACTGAGAATGATTGACGAGAAGAAACCACAACCAGTCAGAGTTTTTAAATCTGATTTGTACGCCACAACGTGTTTCGGAACGTTGTACCCTCGCATCACATATGGACTGTTGACGTCCTCTCTGTGTTTCGCATTTTTCACTTTCCACAATAAGGACATTTCGGACACAGAACGACAGGCAATAGACAAAAATTACACCCGAATTGGCGACTGTGGTTAAAGTCTAGCTGCACTATTTATTGGTGACAGTGAAAATCTGTGCCAGACTGGGGCTTGAACCCGGATTTCCCGCTTTATGCGACCGACCGCCTTAAGCGTTTCAGCTATCCGAGCTCGCTCTTCGGACAGACCCGGGCTTCCATATGTCGTCGTTTTGTCTGCAACCTATACCCGCACGGGCGCTGTGAAACACGCACAGCGAGAGACGTGTGTCTAAAGGGAGACTTTGTTTTTTGGCATGAAATATTATATTGCAGTGGATGTGTTGATTTGACGCCCTCTGTAGCGTCTCAGAGTGCATGCATATCTGAAGGACATTGCAGATTAAACGGAATCAACACAGGCACTGCAAATATAATAAAAGGCAGGTAATTTGTGTTCAGAAACATCGTCATATGAAGCCCATCTATTTCGACATAGTGAACCCTGGTATGCACTGCGAGGCTTAAAAATTAATGCTGATTGTAATTGTTTCTTTTCTTTCATTATCTGGTATAGCTGACGGTCACAGTTACGATCTACATTCAGAACTATGGTGGTGTATACAGTTATTTTGCTCTGTTGTTAAATCACTTTTTTCCTACACCATTGACTTAGAGATCCATCCCACTGTTTTGAATAAAAGTAATGAGTGGGGAAAAACTACGTTGCACATATTTTATTGCAGGTAGTGTCCTCTGATAAACATGTGTACAGCCAAGCCATTTGCCTCCAACCTACGCTGTATGCAATCTCTTGCGATAAGTTGTCTCCATTACGTAACGACTAGGATGCTGAGAACCTTCTATCTGGTAATTGCCTGCGTGTTTTCTTAGTAACAACACGGGAAGTAAATGACACTGTTGAAGGTTCCTCTCCTCGCGTACAGCGCTCTACCACTGCAAGTGAATATATAACAGCCACGTGGGCTCATGTGTAGTTACGTAATTATTATTTTGGCAATTATTAAAAGGTTATTTTCTTAAGTGACAGCTTTCCTTGTTAATTCGACGTATGAAATCACTTCTGTCCCTTGAGTCTGCTGTTAGCGGCTGCGAAACTGCAGCTTTCCTTAGAAATACCATTATGTAGAATGATTTTCGAGATGATAACTTGCATTTGTTTCAAATTCCAAACAGGTATTTCTGCACATATGACCTAATGATTATCCAAAACAGTGAACTAAGTTTACTAATTTTTGAACCGAATATAAACTAAATTATAGTCTCTGACGCTACATAAATTTTTATCTCTTGGCGTTTATAAATAGCATAAACTACACGCAGATTACAAATTTAAATTGTGTGACGTTCTTTCATACTAATACTTCACATTTTTAGTATACCGTTATATCAATCACATCACGTCTATATCTCTTTCATTGAGTGTATGGTATCCGAAGAAGAGTCAAGTCTAATGAAACAAATAAGAGCAAATGTTTCTAGTAGACAAGACTTCCATTTTTTCTGTATAAAATGATACAACCTAAGAGGTTTCCCGAAAAGCCAGTTCGAAGAATCTGGGTATATTCAAATCCGATCAAGTGATATACAGAATTTCTATTTATTCGTTTTCTCGTGAACAGCGAAGGTATCTGAGCTGATGCTATTTGGTCACAGAAAGGGGCATTACCAGTGAAGTGCAGAATAAAAATCGTACGATAGTATGTTCGTGTTCATTTCAGCAGAAGTGACTAAACTATTCCTAGTAATACTTGTACGGACCGAAATGAATGTAACCCAAAAATAGCATTTGAACAGATTTGAACAATCAGTAGCTTATCACTCCCATTCTTCGCTTCTGCAACTTATTTGTTACAAATGGGAGAAGCACATTTTTTGTACTATATTTAATTAGTTGTTATTAAGTATAAGGTGTATTACTGAGAGGATACCGCAGCTCCTTTCAAATTAATCCACGCTATTAATCCCAAATGTATGAGGAATTGGTTTGAATAGGTAAAATTTCGAAACACGTAAAGAACAGCTTGCACCGAGTTCGTAAGCTGACAACGCAGATCGTTCTGATGGACAAAGTAAACAAACATTTACGTTTAAGTAACGATGACAGAAAATTATTCAGATAGTGAAGACACCAACCCTCAGATACCGTCTAAGAGAGCCAGTGCGAAGCTTCTAACAAAGTTCTTATTATTTTTTTAATCTTATTAATTTCAAAAGATAGATTACACTGAATGTTTGATTACTTGTAAATACCAGTTTCCTTTCTTGCAAGATCCTTATGTCAGAAACGAAAACCAGAGTGTCTGCTAGAGGAGCACCTACACGTTTTGTGAGACAGAACTAATGATGACAATCAAATGTTCTTACAGAAACTGAATGCTTGAAATCAACTAAAGAATTCTGGCATAAATTAAGTTTTGATTGAAAAAGACCGTGTGTTGCGATCTCGGTCTTGTGCATTCGATGTAGCGTGTACAACGCTGTAGCCCATCTCTGTAGCTACCAAGAATTCAGGAATCGTAGCCGGCCGAAGTGGCCGAGCGGTTCTAGGCGCTGCAGTCTGGAACCGCGAGACCGCTACGGTCGCAGGTTCGAATCCTGCCTCGGGCATGGATGTTTGTGATGTCCTTAGGTTAGTTAGGTTTAAGTAGTTCTAAGTTCTAGGGGACTAATGACCTCAGAAGTGGAGTCCCATAGTGCTCAGAGCCATTTCATTTCAACCAGGAATCGTACTACCACTAACACTGGCGTGTGATCGCGATTCCTGAACTCGTTGGTAGCATGAATGTGTTCAGTGGCATCTGTGAATAGGTCTAAACAATTTATGTAGTACCAGCGAACGAAGGACCACATTATGTTGTTCTATTACCTCCTTGGAAAAGGTCACTCAAGTTTGCCATTTTTTGTCCAACTTTTCTTTCCTTCTGAGAAAATTGGCGTAATTTGTCATGTAGTTCAATATTTAATGTTTCAAATATTTTCTCTGCGCTAACTTTGGTCCATTAGGTATCTAACTTTTTGTTTCCGATAATATGGAGTAAGGACACACGTGGATTGACAGTATGTTGGTAGAACTGTGTCTCCCTGTCTGTTAGGCCGTGTAACAGACAATAAAGTTTGCCCTTCAGCGTAACAAAAAGGTGAAGGGTCTCGCAAGTTCTGTCCCCGGTTGTATCCTTTATTGTTGTCAAAACTAGTGGTTACACATTTTATGGGAAGTCTGCAACTCGGAGACTGGTAGTGAGGTACTAACTGGCTAGTCCGTTTCCAAGAAAGGGAAGCGCACTGCTGTAATCTCTCTCCCCACAACTCATCTGGCAGTATGTAACTTGGCATTTTTTCCCAATAACGAGTATTCCCCTTCATCGTAATTCACGGCAGAGTCAACCAGCTGGAAGCAAACTGGGACGGCCTGTAAAGTAGCCGGCCGAGGCCGTCGCGATGTGAGCCTGGGCTGTCCCTGGTTCGCTGTCCGGCCAGCTCTCTCCAGCCCCCCCTCTCTGCTCACCCATGGCAGCCATCTCGACTCAGAGCACAGCACGTGACGTCCACCGTAAATCAGCTCCCAACTCCTTTTCTTCGCTGCCACGTTTCCACAACTGCGCAAGAACCGGTCTCTCCCGGCTAATGGACAAGTGTGTCTAGCAACAGAATTCCATCAAGCCGCACTACTTTGCACGCAGCGCTAACTGTTTCTGCGAAGTGACAAGCGCTGCTAGTAGGAACTAAAGAACAATAGTGTTCACACGTACTGACTGTGGGCACCTACACCGCGGTGAGTATTTAAAAAGTACGTTCTCTAAATTGCGAAGAGGTTACTTTTTAAAACTGCTTTAGCGGCGAACTTTACACTGAGTAACTTGTAGCGTCTAAGGCAGTTTCGTATTACTTTCAATGTTGATGATGATACGTCCATCTGACGGAGTTGTTACACAAGAATGTGTAAGAGGCGATCAAAAAGTTTCCGTTTGAGGGCGTCACTGCAGCGTATATGCAACGTAGCGCTACTCTGACGCGGGTACACAGGGTGGTCTCTTAATAGTTAAAAAAATGGTTCAAATGGCTCTGAGCTCTATGGGACTTAACATCTATGGTCATCAGTCCCCTAGAACTTAGAACTATTTAAACCTAACTAACCTAATGACATAACAGAACGCCCAGTCATCACGAGGCAGAGAAAATCCCTGGCCCCGCCGGGTATCGAACCCGGGCGCGGGAAGCGAGAACGCTACCACACGACCACGAGCTGCTTACTCTATTCGTAGTGACTGGGCCAAATATCTCACGAAATTAGCATCAAACGCAAAAACCACAAAGAACGAAACTCGTCTAGCTTGAAGGGGGAAACCAAATGGTGCTCTGGTTGGCCCAGTAGATGGCGCTGCCATAGGTCAAACGGATATCGACTGCGTTTTATAAAAGAGGAACCCCGATTTTTTATTACATATTCGTGTAGTACGTAAAGAAATATGAATGTTTTAGTTGGACCACTTTCTTCGCCTTGTGATACATGGCGCTGTAATAGTCACAAACGTATAAGTACTAAGTACGTGGTATCACGTAGCATTCCGCCAGTGCGGACGGTATTTGCTTTGTGATGCATTACCCGTCTTAAAACGGATCGTTTACCAATTGTGGAAAAGGTCTATATCGTGTTAATGTATGGCTATTGTGAGCATGATGCACAACAGGCGTGTGCATCATGTGTGCTGCTCGGTATCCTGGACGACATCATCCACGTGTCCGGACCGTTCGACGGATAGTTACTTTATTTAAGGAAACAGGAAGTGTTAAGCCACATGTGAAAAGTCAACCGCGACCTGCAACAAGTGATCATGCCCAAGTAGGTGTTTTAGCTGCTGTCGCGGCTAATCCGCACATCAGTAGCAGACAAATTGCGCAAGAATCGGGAATCTCAAAAACTTCGGTGTTGGGAATGCTACATCAACATCGATTGCCGTACCACATTTCTATGCACCAGGAATTGCATGGCGAAGACTTTGAAAGTCATGTACAGTTCTGCAACTGGGCACAAGAGAAATTACGGAACGATGACACATTTTTTGCATGCGTTCTATTTAGCGACTAAGCGTCTTTCAGCAACAGCGGTAATGTAAACTGGCATAATATGCACTATTGCGCAACGGAAAATCCACGATCGCTGCGACAAGTGGAACATCAGCGACCTTGGCGGATTAGTGTATAGTGCGGCATTATGGGAGGAAGGACAATTGGCCCCCATTTTATCGATGGCAATCTAAATGGTGCAATGTATGCTGATTTCCTACGTAATGTTCTACCGATGTTACTACAAGATGTTTCACTGCATAACAGAATGGCGATGTACTTCCAACATGATGGATGACCGGCACATAGTTCGCGTGCGGTTCAAGTGGTATTGAACAGCATATTTCATGACAGGTGGTTTGATCGTTGAAATGTGAACGTGGCCCGCACGTTTATTGGATCTGACGTCCCCGGATTTCCTTCTGTGGGGAACGTTGAAGGATATTTTCTATCGTGATCCACCGACAACGCCTGACAACATGCGTCAGAGCATTGTCAATGCATGTGCGAACATTACGGAAGGCGAGCTACTCGCTGCTGAGAGGAATGTCGTTACACGTATTGCCAAATGCATTGAGGTTGACAGGCATAATTGTGAGTATTTATTGCATAAATGTGGTATTTACAGGTAATCACGCTGTGACAGCATGCGTTCTCAGGAATAATAAGCTCACGAAGGTACGTGTATCACATTGGAACAACCGAAATAAAATGTTCAAACGTACCCTCGTTCTCTATTTTAATTTAAAAAAAACCACCTGTTACGAACTGTTCGTCTAAAATTGTTAGCCATATGTTTGTGACTATTACAGCGCCACCTATCACAAGAACTAAATAAGTGGTGCATGTGAAACATTCATACTTCTTTACGTACTACACGAATATGTAATAAAAATGGGAGTTCCTACTATAAGTAGGCTGTTTAGGATTTTTTATTGGTAACGCCACGTAGCGCTCTGTATGAAGATCACTGACTGTGCTGTGTGCAGTCTGTGGCTGGTTGTCATTGTTGCAATACTCGCCATTGTAGCGTTGGGCAGATGGATGTGAACAGCGCGTAGCGTTGCGCAGTTGGAGGTGAGCCGCCAGCAGTAGTGGATGTGGGAAGAGAGATGGCGGAGTTTTGAAATTTGTAAGACTGGATGTCATGAACTGCTATATATATTATGACTGTTAGGGTAAATACATTGTTTGTTCTTTATCAAAATCTTTCATTTGCTAACTATACCTATCAGTAGTTAGTGCCTTCAGTAGTTTGAATCTTTTATTTAGCTGGCAGTAGTGGTGCTCGCTGTATTGCAGTAGTTCGAGTAACCAAGATTTTTGTGAGGTAAGTAATTTGTGAAACGTATAGGTTAATGTTAGTCAGGGCCATTCTTTTGTAGGGATTTTTGAAAGTCAGATTGCGTTGCGCTAAAAAATATTGTGTGCCAGTTTAAGGCCAGTCCTGTATAATTATTCTAAGGGGACGTTTCACTACTTAAAAAAACGGAGTTGATATCCGTTTGACCTATGGCAGCGCCATCTAGCGGGCCAACCATAGCGCCATCTGGTTTCCCCCTTCAAGCTAGACGAGTTCCGTTGTTTGTAGTTTTTCGTTTGATGCTTATTTCGTGAGATATTTGGCCCAGTCACGATCAATGGACCACCCTGTATAAGCAGCGACATGTAGGTAAGTGATAATTGTCGCATTCGTGTCTTTCCGACGTTCGTGCGGTAAATCTGGAAATGTGAATTATGGCGGCGTACTTACAAAATGCGTCCAAATTGGGAAACGTGCTGTTATTCTTTTCTTTGCTGCCGAAGGTCAGTCACCGGTAGAGATCCATCCAAGAATGAAGAAAGTGTACAGGTCAGCATGTCTGACGAAACCCTTCGTTGTGGAACAGTGTCTGGAGGGGCGCTGCTGCTTGTGATAACGCACATCCAGATATTGCAATTGTCGTAACGCAGAAGTTACGCCAACTCAAAATTGACGCTCGTGCACCCGCCCTATGGCCCTGATCTCTCCTCATGCGATTACTACGGTTCCGGTGCCTTAAAAAGTGCCTCGAAGAGTCGACAATTCCTGTAGGATGAGGATGTGCAGTAGGCTCTTACGAACGTCTTCACACAGCGGGATACAGTGTTCTAACGAATCTGTATCTTCATTCTGATACTTCGCTGGGACGATTTCCTCAGTGAATACGGCTCTGCCTGATTCACATACCGATTCTGCACTGGATGGTCTTCGAACGGATTCTTTTTGATCGTCCATTATAAAAGACACCACTGCGAGGCAGGTTTATGCAACACGAAGTTGAAGTTGGAGCGGTTATCCATTTAGTAATGGCGGTAATAAGTACAAAGGCCACCACGTAATCACTTAGCTCAAGATGTAAGGGTTCACAATCGATTTTTAACATTTTTAATTGTGGTTTCTCATTTATGGGAATTACAAGCAATAGTCGTGCGCAGTTTGTCACTATCATTTAGGGAATTAGAAAACTCATGACGTACTACAGAGGCGAAATTTAACCGACACGAAGAAGATGCTGTGGATATGCAAATGATTAGCATTTTAGAGCATTCACACAACGTTGGTACCGGTGGCGACACCTACAACGTGCGGACATGAGGAAAGTTTTCAACCGATTTGCCATACACAAACAGCAGTTGACCGGCGTTGCCTGGTGAACCGTTCTTGTGATGCCTCGTGTAAGGAGGAGAAATGCGTACCATCACGTATCCGACTTAGATAAAGGTCGGATTAAAGCCTATCGCGATTACGGTTTATCGTATCGCGACATTGCTGCTCTCGTTAGTCGAGATCCAGTGACTGTTAGCAGAATTTGGAATCGGCGGGTTCAGGAGGGTAATACGCCGTGCTGGATCCCAACGGCCTCGTATCACTAGCAGTTGAGATGACAGGCATCTTATCCGCATGACTGTAACGGGTCGTGCAGCAACGTCTCAATCCCTGAGTCAACAGATGGGGACGTTTGCAAGACAACAACCATCTGCACGAATATTACGACGACGTTTACAGCAGCATGGACTATCAGCTCGGAGACCATGGCTGCGGTTACCCTTGACCCTGCATCACAGACAGGAGCGCCCCCGGTTGTGTAGTCAACGACGAACCTGGGTGCACGAATGGCAAAACGTCATTTTTTCGGATGAATCCAGGTTCTGTTTACAGCATCATGATGGTCCCATCCGTGTTTGTCGACACCGCGGTGAACACACATTTGAAGCGTGTATTCGTCTTTGCCATACTGGCGTATCACCAGGCGTGATGGTATGGGGTGCCATTGGTTACACGTCTCGGTCACCTCTTGTTCGCATTGACGGCACTTTGAACAGTGGACGTTACATTTCAGATGTGTTATGACCCGTGGCTCTACGCTTCATTCGATCCCTGCGAAACCCTACATTCCAGCAGGATAATGCACGACCGCATGTTGCAGCTCCTGAACGGGCCTTTCTGGAAACACAAAATGTTCGACTGCTGCCCTGCCCAGCACATTCTCCAGATCTCTCACCAATTGAAAACGTCTGGTCAATGGTGACCGAGCAACTGGCTCGTCACAATACGCCTGTCACTACTCTTGATGAACTGTGGTATCGTGTTGAAGCTGCATGGGCAGCTGTACCTGTACACGCCATCCAAGCTCTGTTTGACTCAATGCTCAGGGGTATCAAGTCCGTTATTACGGCCAGAGGTGGTTGTTCTGGGTACTGGTTTCTCAGGATCTATGCACCTAAATTGCGTGAAAATGTAATCACATGTCAGTTGTAGTATAATATATCTGTCCAATGAATACCCGTTTATCATCTGCGTTTCTTCTTGGTGTAGCAGTTTTAATGGCCAGTAGAGTACCTTTAGAACAGTTGTTTCCCGTCGGTCCACGACGCCCGATATATTATTTATTAATAATATATTTGTAAAGCACATTTTCACCAATAGCATCACAGATAGCTTATGTTTTTTCTTATTTTTAAAGTAATATATTAGGCATTACGTCTGCCGTAAATCTTAAAACTAATGGGGACAACAATTAGAATATCTTCACTTTTGGGAAAACTACCAATGATTCACCACGCCAAACTGTTCCCTTCTGAAGAGCCGATGATTGGAAACAGCCGTGAGGTCGGTTCGGAAACAGTGGGGTCCTGTACGTCTAGTGCTTCATGGCAGAGCGCGTAACACAGGCTCCTTCTTCTTTGCCCCGACGACGAACAATTAATGTTAGCACTGGTCCACTTGGTTAACAGCTTTCGTTTTACGTAGACGTTTGGCAATCAGGAACTTTATAAAAAATTACCTAGATATTGATACAATTATAGCGACTACATTAATACAAAACGTGATTCGAACAGGAGCATAAAATCATGTTAATACCGATGCTGGAGTATTCTTACTGGTTTTTGTTTCATTTTCATCTGAAGTTATAATTATCGGCTCATTAGCGTCACACCCTCCATCTCCAAAATCTGGTGCGATCAAGGCGACAGAAACTACTTTGCTACATCTTCTAATTCACAAAATTCCATGCAAGGTAAACGCAGATACATTCTAAACTGTCAGAAATCTTTGACTGATATATCCGAACTGTGGCATGTCAATCTTTCGATTGTCTACATACACCGAATCTACAGTGACAGAAATGTAGAAAAGCATGTGTCAAACATGAAGAGCTTAAAGGACTGTGAAAAAAAATAAACTGTACATTCGTTACTAAATTTCCGCAAGCTCCTTATCATGTTATACGAAAAGTGTGCATCATGAAGATTGCTGTTATTACGAGCTATGACGCTCGTAGATGACTAGTTTACTTCCTCGTTTGATGGTAGAAGAAATCGAACCTTTTTGTTAGACCGTTTTTGTTTAAAATTCGTCTTTCCTTAACTCCTAACCTTGGTTCAGTAGGTATCTTCTTTCCTGCGAAGTACAATTGGTAACATGTAAGTTGACAGTATATTTGTAACGCTGTGTCTCTCACTTTTTATTCTGTGTCACAGATAGTAAAAATTTGCAGTTCAGGCTAACGGACAGGCGAGTGACATTGTAAATTTTGTCTCAGGATGTACCTACGCACATTGATGGCGTACTATTCTTTTTATTGTGGATGAGTTAGAAAAGAAGTAAAAGGGGAGAGCATGTGAGCGCCTTGTTTCGGAAACCGCCAAGGATTTATGGTATTTGACAACCTTTCAATTAATAACTGCAAAGTTTGCCCTCTAGAAATTAAATAGCAGTCGGTACAAGTCATTATAATAGGTTTGTCCCTAATTGTACATGCTAACTGATTGGCTGTACCTACGCACATTGATGGCGTACTATTTTTTTTATTGCGGATGAGTTAGAAAAGAAGTAAAAGGGGAGAGCATGTGAGCGCCTTGTTTCGGAAACCGCAAAGGATTTATGATATTTGACAACCTTTCAATTAATAACTGCAAAGTTTGCCCTCTAGAAATTAAATAGCAGTCGGTACAAGTGATTATAATAGACTTGTCCCCAATTCTACATGCTAACTGATGGATATAATTTAATAAGCTACACTGTTAACTCGGAGTTAGTAAAACAAAATATGGCAATATAATAAGCCAACATCTTCACACAAGACAAACATTAACTGGGGGAAGGAAAAGGAATAAAAGCAGATAAAAGATTGTGTGACTGTTGTACTGTATATTAGCCATTCATCACCGTTAGCTCTGAAAAAATCTAGTAGTCTACCTACCACAGAGACTTCTATACAACGTACCTAATGTACAAAGCACTGTAAATTCCACAGAGTTAGTTCCAGCAGCGATAAAACTCGGATTTAAACGGACACCTGTGTTACGACCTCAGACCTTGAACGAAACGTGCTGCCTAAACAAGTTTCGTAAATAATCGCAGATCTAAATGATTCCTTCTTTCATTTTCGTGAAGCTCTTAGTTGGTTAGGTGGTATATTTCTCACCCCGTCAACGCGGCGTTTCTGTGGTCTGGCTTCTTATTCAGTTCTGGCCGCAGCCTTTCCAGACATCCTTTCCACATCACGAGCCCACTGGAGTCTCTTGTTTCACACTGCGTTCATCTCTCATATTATACACTGTTCTGCTTGTTGTCTCCACTTATCTCCATATTTAATATGACCAATGTGTCACTTTTCCGCCGTTCTTGCAAATATTGCAAGTTTATTTCTAAAAATATTACTACAGATCAGTATTTAGAATCCATTAAGTACAACTGCAGGAATAATGGCAAAGTAGTTCTTGTCTTATTTCTGAGAGATCTGATTTTTTTATCATCGAATTTAACAGACTGCGTTAAACTTCGTCTCTTTCTTGCTTCTTGTCCTAAATCGAGCTTTTATTCACTGCGTGTAGGGAAGCCTCGCCATAAACTTGAATTTCTCCATTATCGAATCTCAGTCTAGCTGCAGACAATGGAATTCTGTCTTGTCGTATCCATGAGATCAACATTTATTTTGTCCTATTTTCATTAGCCTCCAGATTCATTTCCTAACCTGTTGCTTGATGAAATGTGATGTGTGTTAGAGCTCGTCGTAATTCATCATATTATTACACGTGCGTAGGTTCACCATTAGACTGTCGTTATTTACATTTTTATGCGCATTACAACATTGGATTTAAATAAAAGTCTTGATATCATATCATCTTACGCTTATAAGTTTTCAGTTCCTACTTACTGTCTACGCAACTACTGTTCTAATTCAGTCGTAAACTCTTGTGACCACGTACTTGCATACTACACATGTACGTTTATGGAAACATACGAAGCACTGAATGACTGTATTTAGGATGGATGGGTAGTAGTAGGTGCGAGTCGACCGACATGTCGGGTCTGATAGCTCACCGAGGTTTATCAGATTTATCACATGGTCTTCGTCCAGAGACTGCCTACTTTCGTAGCATCATAGCTGCTCCCTTCAGCACTCCTCAGCATGGAGTAAATGTGATCACCACGAATACTGGCACACGTGTTACATGATCTGTGTCACCGTAGTCACACAGAGACAATTCCTCAGCGTATACTCGATTAAACAGATTATCCTTTCTTTGACTGTTCTTAACTTGCTCAGGGAATGTCTTGTGTACCAACTAAAGAGTTTATCATCGGTAAAAGCGCCCAAAGTTTCAAACAGGTAAACAGAAATGTAGTTGACGTAGTCAAAAGCTCGTCTCTGCCTTTCTTTATTGAATGTATGCATTCTTAATGATGGCTTAATAAAGCTACATTTGAATTTAAGTCACGTGCAGAATGAAATATTTCTTCCATCGACATTTTCTTATTTTGTATCTGCGACTGCCTTCTGGCAGAAGTTGTAAGTACCGTCAGCTGGGTTTTGCGATTTCTCTCGTCAAGTTTCCGAAATATATTTAGCGTGATACCTATTGCTAGGTATTGAAGCGACGTTTGCGGTATGAAAGCGGCCAGTTTAACGTCACCCCCAGCTAGTTTCGTGTAGAATGTGTCACAATTCACAACTGTGCCATTTTGCGTTAAGATGCTTGTTCATTTGGTAGATGAGGATCTTTTGCAGAGTCCGGCAATATTTAATTCCCACTAAACTACTGCGAAGTTTCCGTGTATGTGATTTTTTTTTTCATTCTGCTACTCCAAGGAAATGAGCAAGTAGGAATTCTGTATACTCTGAATTCTGAGTTGATTCATCGCGTATATCACGAATAATTTAGAGTGCAAAGCAGTTCTTCTTAGAAGAATGACTAGTTTCTTTATCGGTGTGTACTTCTTTTAAATTAAACGTGTATCTTTTGATTACCTAGTATAGCAGGATTCATGACCATTTTTGTAGATTCGATTGAGCATATTGCTATTGTCAACACCAAGGTTGATTTGAATACTCATACAGCCCTACAGAAGTACTTTACTAGTAGTCGTTCTACGGAGAATAGTACGCTTTTGCCTTCCTCCGATCTGCGGTTTATCATGGGCTCCGAACAACGATAAAACTTGGCATTTTCCACGTCTGAAAATCATTGCAAGGTGAAAGAAGCTATAAATTACAGGAAAAATTCCAGCAGGAATGGGGATTGGCAGTGGACCTTTGGTCTGGCAGTCCGCCAATAACCCACTCACCCAACGAGTCACGATAAATGCTACAGCAGCTACATTCTTCCTTTCATAAGCACTAAAAGATTCTTCAACAGTTAACTTTCTCACAGACTTCCGTCATATTATGCGACGTAACTACTTTCGATTTTCACTGCGCACATTGTCTCTTTACTCAATCCCTTGGTTTTTCCTCTGAGATATTGTCGATTTTAGAACAATTTTAGAAACATAACACAGGTAATGTCGATTTTAGAACAATTTTAGAAACATAACACAGGTAATGTCGATTTTAGAACAATTTTAGAAACATAACACAGATATTGCCACTCTAGAATGGTAAATATATTGACATACTGTCCAATTAGAAAAGCATTACACCAAGTGGCAGTAATTGGAAGCAACACACGTTCCAACAGTGCTTGATTCTGCAATATCGAAGACAACATGAAGAGATTTGCTCTTAATATTATGAACTTGTCCAGTATCTTTGTTATCCAGAACTACACGCCAACAACGAACTGTTGGTTTATAAACACCAAGGTCGGCAATTCTTCCACGATCAGGATCTGAACGACCGTACCCACATTACAGATGTCTCCGTGTGTTCCCTACATCAGTTTCGCAAAATATGAAATCACGAAAGCAGCAAACACTCTATCCAGTTAAATGTAATCGAGATCACAGTTGAACCTGTTCTCAAGATCATAGTGCTTGTCGAAACCACTACTTGCTAATTAGCTACGCTGGAACCTTTTGTGGGTCATCAGGGTACTGGAGGTACTTCCTTGATGTACAGTAGCGTAGCTCCTAACGTTGGATTGGTGAGCGAAAATAATTCAGATTTCCACGTTGGTTGAATGGCATCAAAGATTCATTTTTTATTGGAACAGTGATGTAGTTTCATCACAAGGCTAACGGCTGCTAAAACTCAGTAGGGGGAGGACAGGTGACTAAAGGTTGGTTCTCATTTGTTCATCGTATGTGCCAATGGCTTTCTCCATGAGGATATGTGTATAATATATTCAAGTGAGGGAGGAAAAGGACCTAATTCGGTTGTTTTTCATTTGGAAGAATAGGATGGCGACCCATCACGATTGTGGCTTCTACACACTATAGCCATCAAACGACTGTGCCATCGAACACCATGCACAGAAAAGGAGAGGTACGATGCTGATGTGGGCCTCTCCAATAGACGCGACAAAGCTCACACCTGTCTGTCTTCCCAAGTAACGTCGCTCACTTCAAAGATGAGTTCCACTCTAGCTTACGAGACTGCGGTTATCCTACTTTATTTCGGCGAAAAGCCAGAACGCTTAGACCTATCAAACTACTGTTAAAGGGGTGAATTCCTACAAGGTGTCGTTGATGTGTTATGTTGAAGCATTTTAAGGTGGACGCCTTTCCACAGGAGTCTGTGACATGGGAGGTCTGTAGACATGACTCTTTCTTTTTCTGAATTTGGTTTGTAATAGGGACTTGCACAGTACTCATTAAATACACTCCTGGAAATTGAAATAAGAACAACGTGAATTCATTGTCCCAGGAAGGGGAAACTTTATTGACACATTCCTGCGGTCAGATACATCACATGATCACACTGACAGAACCACAGGCACATAGACACAGGCAACAAAGCATGTACAATGTCGGCACTAGTACAGTGTATATCCACCTTTCGCAGCAATGCAGGCTGCTATTCTCCCATGGACACGATCGTAGAGATGCTGGATGTAGTCCTGTGGAACGGCTTGCCATGCCATTTCCACCTGGCGCCTCAGCTGGACCAGCGTTCGTGCTGGACGTGCAGACCGCGTGAGACGACGCTTCATCCAGTCCGAAACATGCTCAATGGGGGACAGATCCGGAGATCTTGCTGGCCAGGGTAGTTGACTTACACCTTCTAGAGCACGTTGGGTGGCACGGGATACATGCGGACGTGCATTGTCCTGTTGGAACAGCAAGTTCCCTTGCCGGTCTAGGAATGGTAGAACGATGGGTTCGATGACGGTTTGGATGTACCGTGCACTATTCAGTGTCCCCTCGACGATCACCAGAGGTGTACGACCAGTGTAGGAGATCGCTCCCCACACCATGATGCCGGGTGTTGGCCCTGTGTGCCTCGGTCGTATGCAGTCCTGATTGTGGCGCTCACCTGCACGGCGCCAAACACGCATACGACCATCATTGGCACCAAGGCAGAAGCGACTCTCATCGCTGAAGACGACACGTCTCCATTCGTCCCTCCATTCACGCCTGTCGCGACACCACTGGAGGCGGGCTCCACGATGTTGGCGCGTGAGCGGAAGACGGCCTAACGGTGTGCGGGACCGTAGCCCAGCTTCATGGAGACGGTTGCGAATGGTCCTCGCCGATACCCCAGGAGCAACAGTGTCCCTAATTTGCTGGGAAGTGGCGGTGCGGTCCCCTACGGCACTGCGTAGGATCCTACGGTCTTGGTGTGCATCCGTGCGTCGCTGCGGTCCGGTCCCAGGTCGACGGGCACGTGCACCTTCCGCCGACCACTGGCGACAACATCATTGCTTGTACAGCCCTCTCGCAGTGTCTGGAGCAAGTATGGTGGGTCTGACACACCGGTGTCAATGTGTTCCTTTTTCCATTTCCAGGAGTGTATATTCTTAAACCAGCAAACATAATGTACACCCACAAATATTTACGGCAAGCAAGCCACTTGTATCACCTCTTTCACACACACACACACACACACACACACACACACACACACACACACACACACACACAAGTTTTGGAAAATGCGTTAATTAATAATGAATGCAATACGCGATATACTCTAAAATCAGCCAGCCATTGCAGCACGGTTACTACAGTCGACCTACTCGTATACTCAACGTGTAGAGTGCCAGCTTGCAAAGCCAGAGAGGTGAACCAGACATACACGGTATCTGTGCGGCGGATTAACGAGCACTGGTCTGGTCCACCAAAGTCCCTGATGGTGGTTTTGTGTGGTTTTCCAGGTCGTTAAGGTAAATGAAGGATTGCTCGCCAGTTTCAGAATACGACGGAGAAATTTTTAATCTACTAACACACAGAACAATGTTTATACAATTCACTGACACTCAGTGCACACGACTTTCCTTCCTTTGGTTGACTGCCGACTGTGGCGACAGAAAGTGCAACAGCCCACAAATATAAAATAAGAAACAGAAAAAGTATTAAACAAAGAAAACAGCGCACCCTGTGCGATAGGATGAAGCTACGAAAGAGAAAGACAGATAGACGACGGTTATAGAAATAGGCAGACCTAGTGTTGCAGTAGTTGACATGCAGTACCGTAGCTGTTCGAACAGCCAAATGAGACGGGTTGGTACATCGTTATTTTGGTAACGATTCAGCAGAATAACGCAACGCTCGGCCAGAGAGGATCCGTGTGTGGGACGAATTTATTCAGCAATATGCAGTCAATCACGTGATGTGATAATCTCGATAGTGCTTCACGAATCCTAAGGAGCATATCTGGGGTGATCCAGAAAGTAGTACGGTGCTAACAGTGTTAGTCCCAAGAGGCTTCCAATGCTGGTAGAAGAGTTCCAAAACGAATAGACTCCATGTCCTGTGGAGCACGTATTAATAGCGTCTCGCGGGGCTCTATGTTCTGCTTCACTGTTTGCGGATAACAAGAAACAGGTTTTCGTGTGTTTTATAGTCGTTCTGAGAGGGAGGAGAATTTTTTTGGATGCAATTTTGTTTTTAAGATTTATCTATGACGCATCACGTCTTCTACACGCCGGCTTAATTTTGTCACATTCGACGTACACATTTTTCATTTCTATTTACGTTTGTGGTTGTTTCCTGATCAATGCAACTCGTGTAGTTTGTAGTAGGAGACAATCGACATCAACAGGCTCGTACACTGGTTCTTAGCTTTACGAGTGTTCTGTGGATAGTAAATGATTTTTCAGTTTGATGTTACAGCATACTTAATAAATGTGATGTCAGCTTCCATGGTATTAGGTTTTTATTATTTTAAACGAGTGTTACAGTACGTTTGAGGAACAGCAGAGACGATGTACGTGTTCACGGTATGGCCACAGTTTATACATTGTGTACATGAGGTACATTTTCGCTCTAAGACGACAGATCATATAATCAGTTAACACTGCCTAACGTGAAATGCATCATTGTGTGAGTGCTGCCTGGGGAACTGAGTCATAATGCCTCCCTAAAAAGTGGTGTGTTGGCGTTTTAAGAACAGATACAATATAGATAACGCGATACCTTCGATGAAATATTTTGATATTTCCTGGCTTCTTTTGCGTTGATGTGAGATTAGTTCTCTCCTGATCTTGACGGAGTTACATTTTGTAGATAAACAGATGTGCACAACCCAATCGCTTGTATTCAATGAAATTTGTTAATATTTAGATAGTTATTTCAGTATGTGATTATTTTATCTTCAGAGTTATAAGCAAGAAACCGCCAAAATCGTTGTTTGAGCTTTTTTTGCATATTTTTCAGAGTTGAATCACGAAACTTTGTTGGCAAACCTCAGATATGGACTCAGCCTCTCAAGACATATACAATGAAAAAATTCAAAACTACCCCAAAACTTTCTCGCTAAGTGTTCTTTTGAGCACGTATTAACTATATTATATCAAAAAAAAATTTAAATCTATGTAGATGAGAAGCCGTAGCTAGAAAGCGGCAGTCCCCTTCCTTTCCTCTCTAAAAGTCTTTCTGGCAATACTTTCTTTTGTCACACACTTATTCTAAAAGCCATCTAACATTCGTTCAGTTCATCTTCATTCAGGAAAGTAATAAGCTATTAGGCCAATATGATGATGGTATATCGTCTCCACTTCTGTTTAGTGAGTAGGGGCATGAAGGAAAATGAAGAGCTGAGGTTCAACGTTCCGTCGATGATAGGATCTTTATAAATGGAGCACAAGTGCGGTTTGGACAGGGATGGAGGGAAAAAATCTTCCGTATTTCTTTGAAAGGAATTATCACGAAATTCGGCCTTACGCGATTTAGGGAAGGCGTGGGAACTTAAATTTATACAGACAGTTTGGGATTTGAACTCTGCTCCTGCCGAATACGAATCCAGTGCCTTTAACAGAGCACCACTTAACTCATAGAATGGAGGCATCACAGCTATTTGATTAGATCAGATTTTAGCCTTAGTGTACTTATATGATAGTAAACTTGGACTTTGCGTGGAATGTGTCTGAGTGTATTGTGGGCCAACCAACACAGTCGGTCGGGATGCTCTAACTTTCCATTGAGATATTGATGTCTGATGCTTTATCACCGAGGAGGATCGCATTAAGTGTGCTCTTATCCTTCTCCAGTTTCGTTTCATCTTCTTTTGCTGGTACGTAGTTTGGAGCATTTGAACTTCAGAATTTTATCCTTGTCTCGCATTATGTCATTTCTTATATTTCTTGTTATTGTTTCTGCCATGAATACATTTTCCTAGCCCTGTTACTTGATAAGCATTCTCTTTACTTCATCATAACTGATGAGATTCTACCTGGCGCATAAGATATATGAGGCAGGAAAAAAACTCTCAGACATCTAGAAGAATGTCGTAATTCCGATCCCAAAGAAGGCAGGTACTGGAATATTACAGAACAATCGGTTTAATAAGTCATGGTGACAAAATTACAAAATTCTGAAACGAATTACTTACAGAAGAATGGAAAAACTGCTGGAAACCGACCTTGCGGGATATCATATTGGATTCCTGAGAAATGTAGGAACACGCGAGTCACACTGACTGATCTTAGAAGGCTAAAAGAAGGCAAATCTACCTTTATAGCATATGTGGATTTAGAGAAAATGTCGACTGGAAAGCGCTATCTGCATTTATGAAGGTACGAGGGGTAAATTACTGGCAACGAGAGGTTATTTACAATTGATACAGAAGCCAGACGACAGTTACAATCCTTGAGGACGTGAATGGTTGAGAACGGAATGAGACAGAAATGTAACCTATCGCCAATTTTATACAATCTGTACATCGAGCAAGCAGTAAAGGGAACGAAGAATAAAGTTCGAAAGGGGATTAAAATTCAGTGGGAAGAAGTAAAAGCTCTGAAGACTGCCGGTGACAACGTAATTACACTCCTGGAAATGGAAAAAAGAACACATTGACACCGGTGTGTCAGACCCACCATACTTGCTCCGGACACTGCGAGAGGGCTGTACAAGCAATGATCACACGCACGGCACAGCGGACACACCAGGAACCGCGGTGTTGGCCGTCGAATGGCGCTAGCTGCGCAGCATTTGTGCACCGCCGACGACAGTGTCAGCCAGTTTGCCGTGGCATACGGAGCTCCATCGCAGTCTTTAACACTGGTAGCATGCCGCGACAGCGTGGACGTGAACCGTATGTGCAGTTGACGGACTTTGAGCGAGGGCGTATAGTGGGCATGCGGGAGGCCGGGTGGACGTACCGCCGAATTGCTCAACACGTGGGGCGTGAGGTCTCCACAGTACATCGATGTTGTCGCCAGTGGTCGGCGGAAGGTGCACGTGCCCGTCGACCTGGGACCGGACCGCAGCGACGCACGGATGCACGCCAAGACCGTAGGATCCTACGCAGTGCCGTAGGGGACCGCACCGCCACTTCCCAGCAAATTAGGGACACTGTTGCTCCTGGGGTATCGGCGAGGACCATTCGCAACCGTCTCCATGAAGCTGGGCTACAGTCCTGCACACCGTTAGGCCGTCTTCCGCTCACGCCCCAACATCGTGCAGCCCGCCTCCAGTGGTGTCGCGACAGGCGTGAATGGAGGGACGAATGGAGACTTGTCGTCTTCAGCGATGAGAGTCGCTTCTGCCTTGGTGCCAATGATGGTCGTATGCGTGTTTGGCGCCGTGCAGGTGAGCGCCACAATCAGGACTGCATACGACCGAGGCACACAGGATCAACACCCGGCATCATGGTGTGGGGAGCGATCTCCTACACTGGCCGTACACCTCTGGTGATCGTCGAGGGGACACTGAATAGTGCACGGTACATCCAAACCGTCATCGAACCCATCGTTCTACCATTCCTAGACCGGCAAGGGAACTTGCTGTTCCAACAGGACAATGCACGTCCGCATGTATCCCGTGCCACCCAACGTGCTCTAGAAGGTGTAAGTCAACTACCCTGGCCAGCAAGATCTCCGGATCTGTCCCCCATTGAGCATGTTTCGGACTGGATGAAGCGTCGTCTCACGCGGTCTGCACGTCCAGCACGAACGCTGGTCCAACTGAGGCGCCAGGTGGAAATGGCATGGCTAGCTATTCCACAAGACTACATCCAGCATCTCTACGATCGTGTCCATGGGAGAATAGCAGCCTGCATTGCTGCGAAAGGTGGATATACACTGTACTAGTGCCGACATTGTGCATGCTCTGTTGCCTGTGTCTATGTACCTGTGGTTCTGTCAGTGTGATCATGTGATGTATCTGACCCCAGGGATGTGTCAATAAAGTTTCCCCGTCCTGGGACAATGAATTCACGGTGTTCTTGTTTCAATTTCCAGGAGTGTATATGACAGAAAGCAAAGGGTTTGAAAGAGCAGTTTAAAGGAATGGATAGTGTCTTGAAAATAAATTGTAATATGAACATAAAAAAAAGTAAGAGAAGGGTAATGGAAGGTAACCACTCATATGATGCTGAAGGAATAATATGGGGAAATGAGATAGTAGAAGTAGCAGTTTTGTTGCTTGACCAGCAAAATAACGGATGAAGGCCGAATTAAGAGATGAAATGAATTGCAGCTGCCGATAGCAAGAGAAGTTATTCTCAAAAAGAGGAATTTCTTAAGATCTAATAGTAAATTTAAGTGTTAGGAAGTGTTTTGTAAATATCCTTTTCTGTAGTGTGATTTGTAATAAGTGAAACATGCATGATAAACGGTTAAGATAAGAAAAGAACTTTTCAAAATTGTTTTTGTGTACTACTTCATATACAAAAGTAAGGAGAGATGGGCTACAGGGTTGTACAGCAGCTGTCGTCGCAGGGAAGCTGAGCAGGGACAGAAATGATAAGTAAATACGTAAATACAGTACACAGAAGTTTTACTTAACTTTTAGCTTTTGCGAAGAAATTTTACAAAAGAATGAACAGCAATATAGTCCAGGTATTACAAGAAACAAACTAAGGAACATCGCGCAGTGTGAGGCTCCACTACTCACACACCAGCGTACTGTGAAGGCTGATTATGGCTGAAGACTGTCGAAGACGACGACTGGCATTGGACTGTGTAGCTGCTGCCGGCCATCATACACCTTGGCAGTGGAGGCCGGCCATAGTCGGACGCGCATCACTGCATCCGCCGGGTCCCCGCGCGACCGCTATCGTCGCCAGAAAATCTGTGTTTCCATTGCCAACTGTGAGACGCGGTTGGGGGAGGTATCGATCTACACTGAAGCACCGAAGAAACTGGCATAGGCATGCGTATTCAAATACAGAGATCTGTAAACAGGTAGAATACGGTTTATGTAAGCAACAGGTGTCTGGCGCAGTTGTCAGATCGGGTACTGCTGCTACAATTTTTATCAAGATTTAAGTGAGTTTGAACGAGGTGTTATATTCAAATGGTTCAAATGGCTCTGAGCGCTTTGGAACTTAACTTCTGAGGTCATCAGTCCCCTAGAACGTAGAACTACGTAAACCAAACTAACCTAAGGACATCACACACATATATGCCCGAGGCAGGATACGAACCTGCGACCGTAGCGGTCGCGCGGTTCCAGACTGTAGCGCCTAGAACCGCTGGGCCATTTAGGCCGGCCGTGGTGTTATACTCGGCGCGCGAGCGATGGGAAACAGCATCTCCGAGGTAGCGATGAATTGGGATTTTCCCCTACGACTATTTCACGAATATACTGTGAATATAGGGAATCCGGTAAAACATCAAATAACCGACATCGCTGCGGCCGGAAAAAGATCCTTCAGGACAGAGACCAACGACGACTGAAGAGAATAGTTTAACGTGACAGAAGTGCAACCGTCCTTCAAATTGCTGCAGATTTCAGTGCTGATTCATCAGCAAGTGTCAGAGTGAAGTGGGCTTTCGGAGCCGAAGGCCCACTTGTGTACCCTTGATGACTGCACGACACAAAGTTTTACGCCGCGCCTGGGCCTGTCAACAACGACATTGGGCTGTTGATGACAGGAAACATGTTGCCTTATCGGACGAGTCTCGTTTCAAATTGTATCGAGCGGATGGACGTGTACGAGTATGGAGACAACCTCATGAATCCATGGACCATGTCAGCAGGGGACTGTTCAAGCTGATAGAGGCTCTGTAACGGTGTGGGGCGTGTGCAGTTGGAATGATAGGGAACCCTTGATACGTCTACATAGACTCTGATAGGTGATACATACGTAAGCATCCTGCCTGATCACCTGCTACCATTCATACCTATTGTGGATTTCGACGGACTTGGGCAATTGCAGCAAGGCAATGTAACATCCCATTCCAGAATTGCTACAGATTGGCTCTAGGAACACTCTTCTGAGTTTAAATACTTCCGCTGGCCAACAAACTCCCCAGACATGAAATTATTGAGGATATCTGGGATGTCTTGCAAAGTGCTATTGAGAAGAGATCTACACCCCAACGTACTCTTACGGATTTGTGAATAGCCCTGCAGGGTGCAGGGTGTCATTTCCCTCCAGCACTACTTCAGACATTAGTCGCGACCATGCCACGTCGTGTTGCGGCACTTCTCTCAGGGGCCATACATGATATTAGACAGGTGTACCGGTTTTTTTGGCTATTCGGTGTATCATACCAGAGTGGTACTACAGAAAAATGCTCAATATCATATGGGGAGATCCAGTAACTAATGAAGAAGTGGTGAATCGGAACGCGGAAAAAAGAAATTTATGGCATATGCAATCAAGTAGTCACCAGTTTGGTTATGGAGGAAGTTGTTGTGGTTGGCAGGAGAGCCAACACCGTGTTACTAGAGGAGGCCGAAAGGCACGCGTTTTAGCTCACGCAGGCTGGCGTGAGGTCTGGAACAGGAAAGGAAATTAGAACATAGAAAAAAACGGACGTAGCTGGTGAAATACTTAACTTTAATACATTAATGATGAACGTCGCTCTTGGCGGTACATATTCACAATATCAATAGTAACTGAATATGGCGCCTTGCTAGGTCGTAGCAAATGACGTAGCTGAAGGCTATGCTAAACTATCTTCTCGGCAAATGAGAACGTAAGTAGGCAGTGAACCATAACTAGCAAAGTCGGCTGTACAAATGGAGCGAGTGCTAGGAAGTCTCTCTAGACCTGACGTATGGCGGCGCTCGGTCTGCAATCACTGATAGTGGCGACACGCGGGTCCGACGTATACCACCGGGAGCTGAAATGGAAGAGACATGCGGAACATTGCGGTTATAATATGTAATTTTTACCAGCACAATCTGTAGCTGCTTCAAATTCTGCGGCGAAGGCAAGTCTTGTATGGCACGAAGGTGCGTGGGACTGGGATGTATGCCTTGGGCATTGAGTACATGTCCCAAGTACGGCAAGTCCCGAGCAAAAAACACACATTTGTCCTTCCGCAAGCGAAGACGATTTTGTCGCAAGACCTGAAATAGTGTTCTCAGATTGGCCAAATGTTCTTCTTCTGTCTTACCGGAGATCACAATATCGTCCAGATAATTTGCTGCAGTAGGGACCGACGCACATACAGTTTGTACATATTGCTGAAACATTGCAGGGGCGGATGCACACCCGAATGGCAGTCGTTTGAATCGATACAAACCAAGATGCGTGTTAACCACCAAAACGCGATGGGATTCGTTGTCCACCTGTATTTGCAAGTACGCATCTGCGAGGTCCAACTTCGAAAAATATTTACCCGGGCACAGTTTGTCAAAACGATCTTCCGGGCGAGGTAAAGGAAAAGTTGCAATCAATAGTTGTGGATTCACTGTTGCCTTGAAGTCCACACAGTCTCAACTTTCCGGAAGGTTTCGGCAAAATTAATAAGGGTGATGCCCAGAGAGAAGCCTGCACACGTTCAGTTACACCTTGTGATTCCAAATCGTGTAATGTTTTTGCGACCTCATCACGCAATGCATGGGGAACATTGCGTGCTCTGAAACATTTCGGTTGCGCGTTTGCTTTCAGTTTCAAATGTGCTTCATACTTCTTAGAACAACCGAGGCCCAGTGGAAAAATGTCTGCAAATTCTTCACATAGACGAGAAACACTGTCTTAAGGCACAGTCTGGTTCACTGATAGGACCTGATTTACTATAGACAAGTTAAACAACTGAAATAAATCGAAAGCAAACAAGTTGACTGGAGATGAGGAACGAAGGAAGTAAAATGACACAAGTTTTGTTTGTCCTTCGTATGTTGCAAGAAGGCTGCTCTGTCCTAACACAGGGATCTCTTGACCTGAATAGCTAGTTAACTTAACATTTGCGGCACGCAACGGAGGTGTGCCCAGCAGTTTGTAAGTGTCTTGATTGCTCAGTGAAACTGCAGCCCCGGTATCGAGCTGGAATAGTATCACTTTGCCGTTAATGTCCAAGTCCACAAAAAGTTTATTGTCCTGCTGACGACAAGAGCGACTGTCTCGTGCAACGTGAACTGACACTGGTACATAATCACTTGCGACTTGACGGGAGTTCCGGCGATGTCGACGCACACTATTTTTGGGACGAACACAGTCACTGTTAGAGAGAGTGACACTGGGCGGAGTGGAATGAACTACATGAATTTCCATGGGCGAAGTTTCGCGAGCCTGAGTATCCTAGGTTCGATTTCGATTCCGGCGCGAAGCAAAGGGCCTGGAACGGTTTTGAGCTTCCGATCTGAGCTTTTTCTGGGAAACACTCTGAACATGTCTTTTTTTATTACAACAAAAGCAAATAGCTTGGCGTGACGCGAATGTTTAGTAGCACACCGCTGGCATGATTTGATCACTGCATTTGCTTGCCAGCGCGGCACACGTGGCTGAGAGCCTGGCGGAAGCCAGGTTAACCTGACACACTGCTGGCGAAGTTTCAAATGATTCCTGAGCAAAGTCAAGTGTGTCCTGCCGATTCAATATGTCCATCATTTGTTGAAGGGAGGGGTTGACTAGTTTCAAAATCTGTTCCCTTATACGAACATCAGAAACATTCTGTGCAATTGCGTCACGTACTGAATAAGGGAGTCCACATTGACACTCAAAACCACAATCCCTAGTAAGGCCTTGCAAGGTTGCAACCCACTCCTGATTAGTCTGACCTGCCGTACGTTTTGTATGAAAGAAGGTATACCGTTTGGCAACTACATTGACTGATTCTTTGAAATATGCCTCTAATGCAGACAAAATTTCTTCGTAGGACAGAGTTGCTACGTCGCGTCGGGGAAATAATTTGACTATCACGCGGTACGTTTGTACGCTGACCGAAGACAACAAAAATGGCTGCCGCTCGTTACCTTGAATTCTGTAGGCGGCGAGATGGAATCCAAATTGACGTGACCACTCCTCCCAGCTTTCCAGTGCAGCATCAAAAGGTCGAAAAGTGGGTGCAACAGCGTGTTGTGGCTGCGTTAGCGGTGGAGCGGCGGCTGCCGCATCGTTTTGCATTGCACGTTGACCCTGGACGAGCTGTCCAAGGGCATCCAGTAATGCCTGCGTCTGCTGATTCTGTAAGCGATTAAATTCGGACAGTACATCTGGAGATTGTGGCGAAGCCATTACACAAGGAAATCAGGGCAATATCGATAAGAACGCGGTTTTGCCTCGTCGCCAATTTTGTGGTTGGCAGGAGAGCCAACACCGTGTTACTAGAGGAGGCCGAAAGGCACGCGTTTTAGCTCACGCAGGCTGGCGTGAGGTCTGGAACAGGACAAGGAAATTAGAATTTAGAAACAACGGACGTAGCTGGTGGAATACTTAACTTTAATCCATTAATGATGAACCTCGCTCTTGACAGTACATATTCACATTACCAATAGTAACTGACAATGGCGCCTTGCTAGGTCGTAGCAAATGACGTAGCTGAAGGCTATGCTAAACTATCTTCTCGGCAAATGAGAACGTAAGTAGGTAGTGAACCATCGCTAGCAAAGTCGGCTGTACAACTGAGGCGAGTGCTAGGAAGTCTCTCTAGACCTGACGTATGGCGGCGCTCGGTCTGCAATCACTGATAGTGGCGACACGCGGGTCCGACGTATACCACCGGACCGCGGCCGATTTAAGGGCTACCACCTAGCAAGTGTGGTGTCTGGCAATGACACCACAGAAGTGTGAGGGGTAATAAATGTAGAGAGAAACCAAGGAACGAGTACAGTAAGAAGGTTCAAATGGATGTATGTTGCAGCAGTCATTGAGAGATGAAGAGACTGGCACAGGGTAGAGTAATGGGGACAGCTACATCAAACCAGCCTTCAGACCGAATGGCCCAACTACAACGATAACAACTAGTGCTGCATCCTACGTAATCAAAGTTCCCCTTGTATAGTCTTATCTCATTTCCTCGCCTTCGCTATAATCAGCATCTGCGATTGACATGTATGCTTTTTATCATTACAATATCAGCTAGATGTCTGTTCCATTTCAACATGAATGTGTGTCGAGCATTGTAGAGAGTGGTAAAACCCTTTCTAGGCTACTGTGAAGCTACTGAATCCCTGTGGAACCATGGAATATTTCAGTCTTCCTTTAACCAGTCTCTAAGTCTCAATGAAGTGAAGACTCGCCAGAAAGAACACTTTAAACTGTAGGTCCTTTCCACACAGTAGGATAACTGTTGTAGGTTAATGACACACAAGTCTCCAAAGTGGCGTCCAGCTGAATGACTTGCCCCAGGCCCTTCAGCTACACGGAATTATTATTACACCATCAAGATTTTTTGTTTCCTGCGGGATGCACAATATTGCCAATTTCGTTAGTTATTACTCCTTCTCCTGCTCTACCATCATCTGACTCCACGTGAACAGTACAGTGATCCCCTCTTAGGGTTTGGGTCTTTAAATTATTTCTTACTTTGTATATCAATACAACAACTCATTTAGAATCGATACCATGGTTCCGCAGTCTACTTTGGAACATCTAGCTCCATTTGTCTGTTCAGTTTTTAAAGGAAAAGTTGCAATCAATAGTTGTGGATTCACTGTTGCCTTGAAGTCCACACAGAGTCTCAACTTTCGGCAAAATTAATAAGGGTGATGCCCAGAGAGAAGCCTGCACACGTTCAGTTACACCTTGTGATTCCAAATCGTGTAATGTTTTTGCGACCTCATCACGCAATGCATGGGGGACATTGCGCGCTCTGACATTTCGGTTGCCCGTTTACTTTCAGTTTCAAATGTGGTTCATACTTCTTAGCGCAACCGAGGCCCAGTGCAAAAATGTCTGCAACTTCTATACATAGACGAGAATCACTGTCTGAAGGCACAGTCTGGTTCACTGATAGGACCTGATTTACTATAGACAAGTTAAACAACTTAAATAAATCGAAAGCAAACAAGTTCACTGCAGAAGAAGAACCATGGTTCCGCAGTCTACTTTAGAACACCTAGCTCCATTTGTCTGTTCAGTTTTTCTTCCAACAAGACTTCGTATTGGCGGGAATAGTATTTCTACCCTTTCCTTTGTACCTGATCATCTAGTGCGTTCGGAGTCGAAAGGGGGAGATTAATATAAAATACAGCCAACTAGGAATTTTCTGCATATACAATTACTGTCAGGCGTGGAAGTCAAACCACTTGCTCATTGGCTCATGAAACCACATCACAAGACGCCGGAATAATATGAGTGAAACATGGGTAGAGATTCATTTGTTTCGACATGTTACAACATAGCTTGCCAGAAGCTGACAGACCCGGTACACAACCCCACATATTTCTGGGACAGTGTTTCTAAGGAGGTTGGGTGAAGGATTTGCGGTAAAGGACCAAACAGCGAGGTCATTGGTGACATCGGATTAGGGAAAGTTGGGGAAGGAAGTCGACTGTGCCCTTTCAAAGGAACCAGCTCGACATTTGCCTGAAGTGATTTAGGGAAATCACGAAAAACCTAAATCAGGATGGTGGGACGCGGGTTTGATCCGTCGTCCTCCTGGATGCGAGTACAGTTTGCTAACCACTGCGCCACCTCGCTCGGTCACAATCTTACAGCTTTCAGAGATTTCATCGGTGGGTAATCACACCGTTTTCTAGCGTTGTCCTTATGATTGAAGTACTCCAAAGTGATAAACCATTACTCATTGTGGATCTGACACTTTTTCTGTTACCGGATACCTTCTACAAAGCGACGCTGAAGTTAAATTTAATAGAACGAAGTTTTCTTTCTTTCTGTTTGCTTGTGGTAGTAGTACATCTGACTAAGCATTCGTCTTGAGTTAACATTACTGATAGCATAACACCGAAAAACAATCATATAAATACTCTGTATATTGACAGGGAAGCAAGCGAATGTTAAAAGGAAATGTTTCAGTATTTGAGGAAAGACATTACCCCACTTGGCTGCCTTCTAATGTACTTTACTCAGCGCTACTAGTTTCTGGCGTTCCCCATTTTCAACTACATCTAAAAACTTAACAACACACCGTAACGACAAGAGCTACACCACAAAAGTCACGCAACGACGACGGATGTAGTGTTTACGAAAACATAATAATTATCTTTAACAGATGTTTATACACAGTCCTCGTCTCGTCGTACGAAAAGCATGTGTCATGTGTAACTGTGTACAGCACGGTCGTCAAATTGCATCACCTAAAATGTAAAGTGCAAGAAATGACTGTGGTTGCGAGAACAATAGCACTACCACACTGTTAAAACGCTAGTCAAACCAGTAACAGCAAGAAGGAAAAGTTCATAACGCATAGCTACAAACCCCACGTGTACACATTTATTTATGCAACTGACATACGTGTAAAAGAAAATTACAACTGTCACTCACAGAGTAAAAATGCAAAGGACCTTACAGTACTATTGATACACAATTTTAAAGCATATCTTGCGTCTTATTGTTCGAATCGGTGTCGCGCATGAGCATAAATATTTCATATATCTTGCACACGAGGTAGAGTAGTTTTTTTCATGGATGGCTCTCCCAAGGATACCTGAGCGAATGTTATCTACCAGGGATCTTGTTTCGGTTTAAGTCTTTCAATGTGCTATGTCAAATTCTACTCGCAATATCATACCTACAAACTGACTCTCATCCACTTCTCTCTCTTTCTGTAATACTGCCTTGTACTTAATTTCCCTTGTATGTCGCCTCTATATATTCCTTTCAGCTTTCCATTCTTTACTTAGTACTGGTTTTCCACCTGAGCTCTTGGTAATCATACAGCTGCTTCTTTTATCTCCAAAGGAATCTTTAATCCTCCTAGCCACTCCTGCTTAGGCAAGGCAGGTAAGAAGCAGGCCTCCGACTGTAGTAAGTCGTATTTGACCGGAATTTGGCTAATTTCCCTTCTCATGCGGTAGTGCACTACAAGAAAGGTGATACGAGCTTAAGAGAAAACCTCAGTTTAGTCGTATTGTCGTATGATATGGAAAAGAGCTACAAATGAATGTCTAACCGTTCGTGAAAACTAGTTGAAGATTTTCCATATAGCTCTACATAAGAAAAGTCTTACTGAACAGATAAAGTTTGCCATTAACGAACGTGTTACAAAAATATTAATCTATAGAAATGATGTGTGTGCGTTGTTTTTGAATAAACATGGAATCAACAAAGATAAAGGCATGGGAAGAGTTTACAAAAATACTTGAAGAAGATGTGAAGAGCAATAAGAAAATGTTCTATAATATCATGAAAAATAAAAGGAAGTCTTCTGAAGTACCGGTAAAGATGAAAACAGAGGAAAGTACTGTGATTGAAATCCAGGGAATATAAAAGATCTCTGGAGAGAACATTTTAAGAAACTGTTAAACGCTGAGGAGCCAGTACACAAGGAAACAACAAATAATGGAGAAATTGAGAGAAGTAGGGAAGCACAATTAGGACAAATTACACGGGAAGAAATGGAAATAGCTTTAAAGAAAATGAATTGGGGGGGGGGGTGGAGAGAGCTCTAGGACCTGATGAAGTGGACATGATAAGAGCAGCACGTCCAATAGGAATGCAAAGGCTGTATAGAGTAATATCAAGTCTGTGGAGAAATAGTACAATACCTGACGATTGGAGAAGAGGACACATTGTTCCCATCTTCAAAAAAGGCGCTAAAAGACTTTGTAAAAACTACAGAGGAATAACCCTTATGAGTCATACAGTCACGATTTTTGAAATGCATTTTACTAAATCGAATAAGTGAAAAGATAGAAAAGGAGCAGACTGAAGAACAGCATGGGTTTAGGAAAGGAAGAAGTACGATCGACCCGATATTTTCTATCCGTCATCTGATGGAAAAAAGTTGAGTGTGAGACAAAAGGGTGATAATGATTTGATTTTTATAGACATAGAAAAGACATATGACTCAGTTAAGAGGGAAAGACTCTGGGAAGAAATGAAGAAGATAGGTATTAATGTAAGATAGGTATTAATATAATAAAGACAATGTACAAAGGACACAATTGTAGAATTAGAACAACATTGGAGAAATCTGAATACTTCGAAATAAGACAAGGACTTAAACAAGGAAATATTCTATCTCCTGCACTTTTTAATGTTGTGATGGAGGGAATGAATAGGACAGTTAAAGATATAGTAACAGTAAAAGGCAAGAAGATGACATTTGCAGACCCTTATGGGGCGATAAAGAGGTAGATGTACAGTTACTACTAATTTCTCAGAGCAGTTACGGGAAAAAACAAGAATGGACAGAGTAATGAATGTAGATATTAGAAACGACCTTAAACAAGAAAGTATGAAAGAAGGAATCGAATAAAAGAGATTGAGATGATACGGGCATGTTAAGAGGATTCATGGGCAGAGGCTCCCCAAAATCATGGTAGAACTAAAGATGGATGGAACAAGACCTAGAGGGCGCCCAAGAACACGGTGGAAAACGGGACTGAGAATATCTGTGGAAAGGAGAGGTGTGACCTGGTAGTAAGTGGAGGAAGACAGTGATGGGAGCAACGAGTCAAATGGAGAGGACTCGTCAGCACCCAGGCCCGGCAGTAGCTGGAATGGGATCCGCATATAGACAGATAGACGGAACTTCGATGACTCTTTAGTGTTGAGAGCGCTCATAATTTTGCCTCGATTTATTTTATAGAAAACTGAGTACCTGGCATTGCACATCTTTTCATGTTCCCTCTCTCTGTGCATTTCCTCGTTTGTCCATCTAGTCCACCCCGTTATCAGCGTTCATTTCCTGCTTCCCCTCATTGTTTGTCCATTTCATAATATATTCTTCTCTACAAAATTAATAAGGCTTTAGTGGCCACTTGTTGAGAAACAGCTTGTAGGTTTCTGTCTGGAGTTCTACGGCCGACGTTTGTGTGATGATCTAATAGAAGTAGCAAATTTCTTTTGTTCCAAGCGCTTATTGCAAGCTTTTTACTCGTGGCTTTGCTCTCGAACGAGCATGTAAAATATATTTCACATGTATTTAACATATATCACAAGTATTTCTACTGATATTTCACCTGTACCTCCAGCAAATTGCGCCCTGCACTTTCGTTTTCAGGCAGCTCAATGTTTATGACGTCTACCTCCTGAACTATGACTCGGAAAGTTATATAATTTTCCTGGTACATACAATGGTATATGTGCATAGAGCCTATGAAAAGTATGGCGAATAGAATTTGTAGTAAAATGTAATAAATTGAAACCTCGTGAATGATGCTGCAGTTTTTTTAGGCATGTCAGTATTTGACGTCATATCTCCTGAACTATATCTCGTAAAACGATTTACTTTTGTACGTACATTGAGAGACATGTGTGTATGCTGCCTGCGGAAAGTATTGCGGTTAGAGTAAGTAGCAACAAATTAATAGATTTAAAGCTCTTGCATTATGTGGCAGTTTTTCACGTATCTCAGTGTTTGTGACGTGATATCTCCTTAACTATGTGTCGTACAACGACATAATTTTACGCCTGTAAAATGTGTAGGAATAAACTTTGTAGTAAAGAAGTAATAAATTACAATGTCGCTCTATGCGGAAGATATACTGCCGGAACAGCGAAAACGTAGTAAATGATAAACATTGTTCCTTTCGTCAATTTATGGAGGTTGTCAGTGACAGAAGGTTTCGTTAAGGTTTTAAATTTGTGTAATGTATGTTGAAAGGGCGTAAGTGCCCTCGTTCTCAAGTACTGGGATGACTAAAGTATGGGTATTCCTACGTCGTGGGCTACACCGCTTTTCCACCCTCACACCGACCTCTTTGATAGGCACGTGATTCTTATCGCCACAGCGGTTCCTTCCAGCGGTTTAGGAGATGTGAAAACACACACACACACACTTATGTATGTAGTCTCATTTTCATAATATTTACGGAAGTAACAACACATAACGAATATAAGTATAAAACTAATCAAAGGCAAGAAAGTTAAGTGCAGTACGTTTGCTATGGGGATGAAGTCAGCTTTGAGAGAGGGAGATGGTGCACTTTAGCACATCTTCTTGGATTGCACAGAAGCGTTTTAA
The DNA here is from genome assembly GCF_023897955.1 of Schistocerca gregaria. NCBI lineage: Eukaryota > Metazoa > Arthropoda > Insecta > Orthoptera > Acrididae > Schistocerca > Schistocerca gregaria. The sequence continues at coordinate 813,495,607 of NC_064920.1, read as the reverse complement.
TAGAATGGAATCGGAGGAGCACAGCACAGCGTGCCTCAGGAGAGAAAGATCGCCCGGAGCTGCGCGGACCCTTGTGACAGCGCCTGGTGCTCTGCCTCATCTCCTACCTGTCATTCTTTATTAACTCCATTATTTCTCTGACGGCCCGGCATGAATAATTTAAGACAGGCGTTACGTATTCCAATACTGGTGACCTAGCTTCTGTCAAACGCTCCCTTGGAGTGCTTCTGTGCACATACGAATTGATAAAGTAGAACTCACATAAATGATATCCATATTATGTGCACATTCCGACCAAAACTGTCTCGGACATAGAGAGACAGAAGCTGGTAAGGAGCACGCTTTACTTTCTGTGCCTTGCGCTTCGTAATGACTCAGTTCTACAGGGTGTTACGAACAGGTACGGCCAAACTTTCAGGAAACATTCCTCACACACAAAGAAAGAAAATATGTTATGTGGACATGTGTCCGGAAACGCTTACTTTCCATGTTAGAGCTCATTTTATTACTTCTCTTCGTATCACATTAATCATGGAATGGAAACACACAGCAACAGAACGCACCAGAGTAACTTCAAACACTTTATTACAGGAAATGTTCAAAATGTCTTCCGTTAGCTAGGATACATGCATCCACGCTCCGTCGCTTGGAATCCCTCATGCGCTGATGCAGCCCTGGAGAATGGCGTATTGTATCACAGCCGTCCACAATACGAGCACGAAGAGTCTCTTCATTTGGTACCGGGGTTGCGTAGACAAGAGCTTCCAAATGCCCCCATACATGAAAGTCAAGAGGGTTGAGGTCAGGAGAGCGTGGAGGCCATGGAATTGGTCCGCTTCTACCAATCCATCGGTCACCGAATCTGTTGTTGAGAAGCGTACGAACACTTCGACTGAAATGTGCAGGAGCTCCATCGTGCATGACCCACATGTTGTGTCGCACTTGTAAAGGCACATGTTCTAGCAGCACAAGTAGAGCATCCCGTATGGAATCATGGCGGTGAATAGAGAGTACATACTGACGAAACTACACTCCTGGAAATGGAAAAAAGAACACATTGACACAGGTGTGTCAGACCCACCATACTTGCTCCGGACACTGCGAGAGGGCTGTACAAGCAATGATCACTCGCACGGCACAGCGGACACACCAAGAACCGCGGTGTTGGCCGTCGAATGGCGCTAGCTGCGCAGCATTTGTGCACCGCCGCCATCAGTGTCAGCCAGTTTGCCGTTGCATACGGAGCTCCATCGCAGTCTTTAACACTGGTAGCATGCCGCGACAGCGTGGACGTGAACCGTATGTGCAGTTGACGGACTTTGAGCGAGGGCGTATAGTGGGCATGCGGGAGGCCGGGTGGACGTACCGCCGAATTGGTCAACACGTGGGGCGTGAGGTCTCCACAGAACGTCGATGTTGTCGCCAGTGGTCGGCGGAAGGTGCACGTGCCCGTCGACCTGGGACCGGACCGCAGCGACGCACGGATGCACGCCAAGACCGTAGGATCCTACGCAGTGCCGTAGGGGACCGCACCGCCACTTCCCAGCAAATTAGGGATACTGTTGCTCCTGGGGTATCGGCGAGGACCATTCGCAACCGTCTCCATGAAGCTGGGCTACGGTCCCGCACACCGTTAGGCCGTCTTCCACTCACGCCCCAACATCGTGCAGCCCGTCTCCAGTGGTGTCGCGACAGGCGTGAATGGAGGGACGAATGGAGACGTGTCGTCTTCAGCAATGAGAGTCGCTTCTGCCTTGGTGCCAATGATGGTCGTATGCGTGTTTGGCGCCGTGCAGGTGAGCGCCACAATCAGGACTGCATACGACCGAGGCACACAGGGCCAACACCCGGCATCATGGTGTGGGGAGCGATCTCCTACACTGGCCGTACACCTCTGGTGATTGTCGAGGGGACACTGAATAGTGCACGGTACATCCAAACCGTCATGGAACCCATCGTTCTACCATTCCTAGACCGGCAGGGGAACTTGCTGTTCCAACAGGACAATGCACGTCCGCATGTATCCCGTGCCACCCAACGTGCTCTAGAAGGTGTAGGTCAACTACCCTGGCCAGCAAGATCTCCGGATCTGTCCCCCATTGAGCATGTTTGGGACTGGATGAAGCGTCGTGTCACGCTGTCTGCACGTCCAGCATGAACGCTGGTCCAACTGAGGCGCCAGGTGGAAATGGCATGGCAAGCCGTTCCACAGGACTACATCCAGCATCTCTACGATCGTCTCCATGGGAGAATAGCAGCCTGCATTGCTGCGAAAGGTGGATATACACTGTACTAGTGCCGACATTGTGCATGCTCTGTTGCCTGTGTCTATGTGCCTGTGGTTCTGTCAGTGTGATCATGTGATGTATCTGACCCCAGGAATGTGTCAATAAAGTTTCCCCTTCCTGGGACAATGAATTCACGGTGTTCTTATTTCAATTTCCAGGAGTGTAAAATGAGCTCTAACATGGAAATTTTGTAACATCTTTTCTTTATTTGTGTGTGAGGAACGTTTCCTGAAAGTTTGGCCGTACCTCTTTGTGACAGCCTGTATTGTAGGAAGTTGCGCATTGGCTAAGGCACTCGACTCGCATTCCCGAATAGCCAGGTTCACATTCCCAGTCTGACCGCCGAGATTTGGGTTTTTCGTGGTTTCCCTAAATCAACCAAAGTGGATGTTGAAATGGTTACGTTGAAACGGTGATTACTTCTCACATCCTTTCCCAATCTGACCGCTTTCTCCTTTCAAAATGACATAGCTCGCATCAAAAAGATAAGCCTCGACATTCAATTCATATTGGTTTTTCAGACATTTTCGACGCTTCACATCACATGGAACGTTACGTTTACCACATTACTTGTGAAAAGCCGTTTTATTATCATTCCGTGGAAATCTGTGATACTTGCCGACACTCTTTAGAAACGGGGGGATATTTTGGACAGTTTTAAGTTCCATTACGTTGAAGATATTATAAACAAGACTTATTTGCTGAAAACATAATGCTCTGTTCTTTCAGTAATAAGAAAAAATAAAGCGTTTCTAAGGCCTGTGATTACACGACCTCCTTGATATTTGGGTCTGAAGCGTTCACGTCCTTCGTCGGTCCATGAATTATTCTTGCACTCTGTATAAATGTAGGCTTTACGGTCGTCCGGTAAGTGAGCCAGCCATCTGCCTTACAGAACTTCGGAAATACTGAATGTAGCAAGTATTTGATGGTACTGGTCCGCACCATTAGTCATTCAGCTTCTGCTACTGTTAGTATCATCTCGAAATCAAATTTAGGCAGACTATGTTCAAAACATGCAGAAATAGGTATACAGTTGGTTATTGCATTTGTAAGTATATCTTTATTTTTTCTAAATAAATATCAATATTTTTGAAACACAGTTCTGCAGGAGCAATTTATTCTTTTGTGGTTCTTTATGGAAATTCCTTGTAACGATGATGGTTTCATGAAAAATTATTTGAGAAATACACTGACAGAAAAAAAAGGCAATGCCAAGAAAGCGTTGTGCGACACATACAAAAGTCGGTAGGCGTGCTTCTGCGTCTAAAAGATGACGTCTATTCAAATTTCGCATCACTACGAGGATTTAAATCAGATTTTCTTTAAATACACGCTGCAACGGTCGTCAGCGTTAGTTGGATGTGGTGAGCTGATGTCAGTTAAGAATGCTTCTGAGATGACAAGGACGCCATTATTAATACCAAACTGAGTTTGAACGAGGTCGTGTAATAGGGCTACGAGAACTGGATGCTCCGTCTGCGATACTGGAGAAAGACATCGCAGGAACGTAGCACTGTACATTATTGCTCGCAACGGTGGTCATGAGAATGTACGGTCGCAATTAGACCGGGTTCCGGACGACCACCTGACACTAGCGAAAGGGAAGACCACCGTGTTCAGCGTATGGCTGTAGCGCATAGTACTGCACCTGCTGCAGGTATTTGAACAACAGTTGGCACCACAGTGACACAACCAACGGTTACAAATCGGTTACTTCAAGGACAGCTTCGAGCCAGTTACCCTATAGCGTGCATTCCACATATCGCAAACCGCTACCAATTGAGACTTCGGTGTTGATAAACCCATTGGAAGGTTAGGGTGGAGGTCTGTTGTGTTTTCTGATGCAAGGTGCTTCCGCCTCGGTACCAGTGATGCCCGTGCATTGGTTAGAAGGAGACCAGCTGAGGGCCTGCAACCAACCTGTCTGCGTGCTAGACACACAGCATCTACGTCTGGAGTTATGGCCTGGGATGCGATTTCGTACGGCAGCAGGACCACTCGCGTGCTTAGATCACACAACCTGACTGCAAAATTTGACATCAATCTGGTGATTCGACCTGTTGCGCTGCCATTCATGAACAGCATTCCAGGGGGCGTTTTCCAACAGGATACCGTTCGGCCACGTACCCCAGTTGCAACCCAACGTGCTTTGCAGAGTGTTGACATGTTGCCCTGGCCTGCTCGATCTGACGGTCTCTTCAGTCGAGAAAATGTGGGACATAATTGGACGACGACTGCAGCATCAACCTCAACCAGCATTAACGGTCCCTGTATCGGTCGAGCGAGTGCAGCAGCCGTAGAACTCCATCCCCCAAATTTATAGCCGGCACCTGTACGATAAAATGCTTGCATGTTTGCAACATTCTGGCGGTTGCACCGATTATTGATGTACCAGCATTCCACAATTGCAATGGATTAACTTGTGCTTACATTAACCAGTAATCTTTCAATGTTAATCACTTAAATATTTTACCTAGGCAAATTTATCCCCGAAGTTTCATTACTCTACATTAATTACATTTTTGGTGTTGCGATTTTTTCCCGTCAGTGTATATGGAAGAGAAACTCGGTTCCAACATTTCTTAAGCTTCTGTCTCTTCCAACTGCGCAGCATTTTTCTTCAATACACCATTCCCAGGCGGCGAACACCTGTTTTGCTCTTCATTAAGAACATTGTCACATTTACACTTTTCGCTTTATCTCGTCCCAGTGGACACATCTGGCGCTGAGAGAACTGCTGGAGTCTTGCTTCCTTACGAGGTCCATTTCGAAAGTGTTACGATATATGAAAACCTAACACTTTCACAAAGCTCAGAATGAAACGAAACTGGCACATTTACAGGTAAATCTAAGCCATATTGGCAAACAATTTCTTAGGATGAGGGAGAGGGAAGCACATCATTCTGTTGTCAAGTTTCGTTAATGTAGTGCACCTACCATGTTAAATACACGTAATTTTGTTCTCCTTCTCTCATAGTAATTTTTTCATAGTTTTGTAACCTCGTTTTTCAGAATTGCAACACTGCTAGCCGTAGGTATACTGTCTCATGTTTTCAAATGGTTCAAATGGCTCTGAGCCCTATGGGACTCAACTGCTGTGGTCATCAGTCCCCTAGAACTCAGAACTACTTAAACCTAACTAACGTAGAGACGTCACACACACCCATGCCCGAAGCAGGATTCGAACCTGCGACCGTAGCAGCAGCGCGGCTCCGGACTGGAGCGCTTAGAACAGCTCGGCCACCACGGCCGGCGTCTCATGTGTATGAGCATAGGTTTTCCCGTCGTATACTATTGACAACAAGGTGTCGGGTTTGCAGACAGGTTGCGGCGTGAAGATACCACGACGTTTCGACGAGTGTCGTCATACTCACCATCTTCTGGCGAAATCTATCTTCGCCGGTAGATGACGAGTATGGCGACACTCGTCGCAACGTTGTCGTCGTGAGCGTTTCGTCAGTTCCGCATGTCATATCGATTCGTCACCGATCTTACTCTGTTACTCTCATTCATAGGTCTACATCCTCCTGCTAAAAATAAAATAGTAACTGCTGCAACCCCGATTCTGGCAAGCGTTTTCGCGAAGCATCCCTTCCTAACAGGACCAATGACATAACTGGCAATCCCCTCCTAATTAATCCCAGTCAGGAGCTCTTCTGCTCTTCTCGCAGCTCGTTGCGATTTGGCTGAAAAGAAACGAGTTCTACAAAGACACAGCCAACAAATTGCTCTAACTACACTTTGCGGTGGGGAATGAAGTGGGTAATGAAAAGTAATACGCGAGATGCCCGAACAGTGCGAATGTTTTAAGCAACTGGATGTCCCCTCCTCTTACACTGCTGGCAATTAAAATCCCATCGTCATGAAGGATTACCAAACAACATGGTATCTCACTGCAACCACAGTATTTGGAGAGGAGTAGCACCATCTGCGTAGGACATTCAATAATTAACGCAACACAGGTTTTTTTTTCCTGAGAGCAGATTGCTATAATTTAGGATTCCAGTACACCACATTATTCCTCTTTCTTCTGAATACAAAACCATGTTTTTCTGCATAATCTCAGTTCAGTGCGACGGCCTTATGCTGCCTTACTGTGAGGGTCTGTTTGCCCGCAACGTCTTGCTTCATCAATGACTTTCCCGTCATCCACGTACTGTTTCCGCGTAGTGCATCCTTCATTGGACCAAACAGATGGAAGTCGGACAGTGTGAGATCCAGGCTGTAGGGTGGATGGGCCAAAACATTTCAATGAAACTTCGTGAGCTTCTCTCTGGAGCGCAGACTCGTGTGAGACCTTGTGTTGTCTTGGAGAAGGAGAAGTTCGTTTTCGTTTTTTGTGGTGACGAACACGCTGAAGTCGTTTGTTCAGTTTCCTGAGTGTAGCGCAGTACACTTCAGAGTTGATCGTTGCACCATAAGGGAGCACGTCAAACACGATAAATCCTTCAGAATCCCAGAAGATCGTCGCCATGACTGTACTGGCTAAGGGTGCTGCTTTGAACTTATTCTTCGGAGGAGAAGTGGTGTGACGCCCTTCCGTGGATTTCCACTTTCTTTCCGGTTCGAAAAGATGAACTCATGTTTCATCATCTGTGACCATGTTCGGTGAAAAATTGACACGTTCAGGCACTTAAAGCGCAAGCTATTCCGCACAGATGGTCCTTTGTTGCTATTTATGGTCTTCTGTTAGCCGCGAGGAGCCCAGCAGGCGCATGCTTTCCAGTATCCAGCTGGTGGACGAGTGTGTCACATTTGCCGACGAGGTGTTTGATTGTGATCCGCCTATCACCTCGAATCCACACGTACCAACTTTGCAGGAGTCGCAACTGTGTGTGGTCGGTCGCACTCAGTAGATAGGACAGGTTTGACCGACCTAATTACGATGATGACTGACGCTTTGCCCAAGGACTCATCGTACATTTGTTCACTGCAAGGTTTCCAGAGACAATCTGCAAGCGCATATTTATATTGCGAGGCTCTGGCTTTCAGCCAACACAAACTCAAAGACAGCTCTCTGCTTGGAACGTACCTCAGTTACAAACGCCATTTTCAAGGGTACGTATAGCACCATGGTCTGATGGACTATTATGAAACTATAGGGGCTGAAGCGGGAATATTTCACGATGTCCCACAAAAAATTCCGCGTTTTTTCAACGGAAATTGACCCAGAAAAGAAAAAGTTGCGTTACTTGTCGAACGTCCCTGATACTTTCTGCACACAAGGAAAGACTACGCAGCGGATTTCTCATTCAGGAGACGTTTATGAAAGTGAGGCCGTCGTGTTATGTCTCGCTTAAGAAAGAGAAACGTCTACCGTGACGCATCAGAATTCGAGAGCTGCAGGATTGCAGCCTTTAGAGATTGCGGTTTGCCGTTCCGTGACATTTCTTCTCGCATGAGCCGGGATCCCACGGCTGTCATCCGAATACGGAATCGACAGGTTGAGCAGCGCCGTACTGAACACCGTATTGGACCTCGGCATCTTGAAGCGATTATTGTCTGACAGTACCGAGAGCTTCTTCGCTAGGTCGTGACGGCCAATTACTATGAGTCGGAAACGGACTTGTTGGCGAAAATACATGTATCCAAGCGGACAGTGCGACAGCATCTGGAACATTGCGGATAGTCAATATAGCGACCATTATTGTCGCTCTTGACTTAAGGCGGCTGCTGACAGAGGCACGTCAACAATGGTGTGCCCAACGACAACACTGCACACAGAAATCATACTATGTCATCTTTAAGTGTCGGTTCTGCGTTCAGGCATACGATGGACGCATCCCTGTGCGGAGACCCTGCGGGAGACGAACATTGGCAGATTACATTCGTTGTGGTCAAACAGGCCAAGCACCTCCCTCGATGGTATAAAATCTCACTAGGTTTGGTATAATCAATAATTTGGTAGCAGGAACTATGACTCAGATGTATTATAATGGGAGTGCCCTATCTTCGAGGACCCCATGACATTATGTTTCAACAAGATAATGGAAGACCTCATGTTGCTCATCCTGTTCTGTTCGATACAGCACCTTCCCTAAGTTCGTCATCCACTGAAAACATCTGGCCATGGGTTGCTGAGAGTTTGGGACACCGCCTCTGGCAAGCCACCAAGGCTGATTAGTCTGTGGCATAGAGATGGTGCAGCCACGACTCTAGTGCAGTGGCTAGCTGAACTAGGTTTCTCGGTTGAGGATCTATGGCACATATATACAGATCGAAGTGGTAACACAGATTCTCGACTGGGGTTGAATCTGGAGAGTCTGGTGACCAGGGGAGTATAGTAAACTCATCCTGGTGCTCTTCGAACCACACATGTAGATTGCAAGCTGTGTAGCATGCTACGTTGTTCAGCTGGTAGAGGAAAAAGAAAACAGCATGCAGGGGTGCAAATGGTCCTAAAGCATAGATGTACAGTTGTCTTCATCCACTGTGCCTTGAGAACGGCTAGATAACCCAAGGAATGCCACGAAAACATTCCCCAGGCCATAATGCTCCCCCCTTCAACTTGGACCTTTCTGTCAGCACTTGCAGGGTGTTTGGTTTCAGACGTTTCACGCCATGCACGCTATTCATCTGAAAAGACCACCTGTCGTCACTTTGTGGACGCCTTCTGCGATAATGGAGAGCAAATTCCAACCTTCGTCGCCGATGAGTAGCAGTCAGCTTGGGTGCATGAAACAGGTGCCTGCTGCGGAGTAACGTACGCAGCAACGTTCGCTAAACATTCGTTGAAGAGATACTGTTGGTAGCGCCTTGGTTCATCTGGGCTGTCAGCCGCTCAACAGCTGCCCCTATACACTTAGGCAGCCGTAGTTCACCCCTGTCATCTACTGCCCATTGTGCACCATGGTTGCATCACCGCCAGTTTACAAATTTAGCCATTTCGCAAATGCTTCAACTTTTCTCCCGAAGGCCAGTTTCTACAGTACGCCTAGGACTGCACTGTTTACCAGGTCCGTCGACATGCTTCATATAATCTCCCTGCTAGAGATACCACCTGCCGTCTGAGAGTGGTTAGTGCGTGTTCACGTCGGACGTAGGCTGTGGTCACGTTAGCGAGACTGTTCCATGTGTTTTCGTTCTTAATAGTCTTGACAGCTAAAAGCGTTCGAGTACTCCTTAAGCCTTGCAAATATTCGAAAAAGATTTTTTTAGTTGACTCAGGCTGCTTCAACAGGAAAGATTATAATTTACGGGTCGGAAACGAAACCCGGCGACAGAATTTCGGAGTATTTAGGTGCAAGGAAGCCTTAGTCTCTGGTGGCTGACTATACCGTAACAACATTTCCTTCTCATTTCTTACCCACACTCATTTGCATATATGTATCGGTTTGAATATATCTGCACAACATGCAAATATCGACGGCATGCACTTACGTATTTTTTGGAAACAAACTTCTTCCATTCAGTTGCTGTTGACAGCACTGATAGTCGCTTCGGTCTCGAGTCTGTGTTTCCGGCAGTGTTATTTATACATTAACAGTGATACACAGCAGTGATGGCAGGATTACTGATAAAGAGCCCGATGTGCGACTTGTGTATCGGTTCAATGAATGTACTGCAAGAGCGCCGCAGTGACGGCGGCCACGTGACTACTTTTCCATCTGAATTTTGTTGCATTGCTTTTGTATTTCGCTGTGTTCGTTTTGGTCATTGCCTGTTTATAGACTTTTAAGTGTTGTGAAGATGGCTTCACAGGGACAGAGGTAACTTGGATAACTAACTAAATAAATTATCAATGCATTGTCATTGCTAACTAGCCATAGGACACTGTGCGTACCTGGTACCAAAATAAACAACATCCGAAATTTGTGTCGTTGATGTTCGCCTCCACAGTCGAGAGCGTTTATACATGCCAATGGATTCGTAAAGTACATGCTCCAGAGATGGGACCACAGTGTTCTGAGTTGAATGTCCTGAGACCAAGTAATGCAATAGTAAACGTCTCTACACTACAGAAACAACCGAACACCCGTCCAACAGGACCACGAAATGGTTCTATTCAAAAGTAATCACCACACACGTTAAGACATTTATTCCATTGGGAGACGAGGCGATAAATTCCTGTTTCGTAGAATGCGGTCGGCCGCTGACGCACCCACAACGGGCCCCACTCTTAAACTTCCTTGTCCAACTGAAACCGGTGTTCACGCATGTCGTTCTTCAGGTTGCCAAAGATGTAAACATAACACGGGGAAAGATATGGAGTGTACGGAGAAGTTTCACTGCATTCAAACCGAATCGGTGAAGTGCAGCCTTCACAGTGTAGTGATGGGCATCATCGTGTAGCAGGATGATTCCGTCCGGCAACATTACCGGGTATGTTGACGTCATGGCACGTCGCAGTTTCTGCAAAGTGTGTTCATAGTGCTCCGCATTTATTGTGGTTCCACAGTTCCGGAACGCGATGAGCTGAGCGCCCCTGTTGTCGAAGCAGTAGTTCATCATTGACCTTACGTGGTGCCACCATTTCGCTACACATAGACAGAAAAACGCACTTTTTAAAGCCACAAATATTGAGCTAGCCTTTCGAACCAATAACAACCTTTCAGTAAAATTAGGTTCCGCCACCACTAGAACATCGAAATATGATAACCCAGCGATATATAGAATCGCATGTGTCAGCTGTAATAGCTTTTACATTGGCCAACAAAATGAAATTTTAATGGGAGATATAAAGCACATATTAGAGGGAGCGAATATAATCAGTCGAGCTTTTTTGAAAAATCAAAATCACACTGCTGATACGATTGAAAATGTTCTACAGATTCTGCACAGAATACCAAAACGTTATGCAATGAACATTCTTGAGGAAGCAGAAATCTATAGGTACACGAGAAAATACCCACAAAAAATATTAAACGAATATACAGAATTTATACACAAGTACTACATTAAAATCTTTATTGGACTTTCAGAACAGGAAAAAGCAAAAGTCGTAAGTAACATATGCAACAACCATAGACAATCGTAAGAAATTTTAGTTAATAAAATAATATTGCTGTTCGTCTGCACAATCTTTGTAAACATATAGCGTTGTAAGAGTGTAACTGTCAAACTGCTGTCACGTCGTAACTAACATTTTATTTTCGACATCTTCAGATCATTTACCACCTTATTAAAGCAGTGACAGTTATAAAACAGTCCACTAAGGACGTAATATGGGCATCACATCAATCTAGACGTAATGAATGATATTGGTATCCATACCTGTTCTCACAAAATTTGTAATTGCAGGTACTTGAAAACGGCGATAAAGCTGAAACAATCTGACGTAAATAAAGATTAATTATTATAAGCAGCTATTTGGTGTACCAACTCTAACAATCATGTCGTTGTATTTTGCTGCTGGCACTAAGAAGAAAAATTCAGGAAGAAGAATACTCGTAGTTTCTGTTCTGGAAGATTGTTCCCGAAGTTTTCTAATTAGGTCACTCCTTCTTCGAGAGTCTGCCGGTTATAATTTTTCACGATATCTAGTGCATTCCCTTGCCATTTACTATTCTTATCGCCCTTCTTTGAATACCCTCAACTTCCTCTGTTAGTTGATCTGATATGGGTCCCATGGACTTGACATACGTTCGACTTATCATGGGCTCCAAAGGTTTTTGGTATGCAATGCCTTTTGCATGCAAACTAGATGTTCCCAGTGTCCTCCGAATGGATTTTAGTCTTCCATTTGCCGTATCTGTAACTGGAACCTTCATTGTTCCATTTCATATCTCACCTCTCCTATATTTGTATACGACTGACTCTCGTAACGTCCTGTATCCCGTCTGACAGGAAATTTTCTATCATACATGAAATGCATTCGTAGTTGCGAATACACACGACTATTAACTGTATGCGGGAATTAAAATTTGTGCCGGACCGGCACTCTAACCCAGATTTCCCGCTTTATGTGAAGGGTCGCCTTAATCGCTTTGTCTATCCATGTATGACTCACGGCCACACCCAAACTTCCACATGGGGTCGTTCCTGCGTCACAACCTGTAGTCCTACATACGTTATGTAATTCCTGTACAGGAGAGTTCATTTGTACATTTGAACTGAAAGTCACTGCCTGATATCGGCGGATAAATACGATATAACAGGTCATGTGTGGTTAAGAAGAATGCTGCAGTGTTCCCTCGGACATGCATACACATCAAAAGGAATATTGTATCTTTTCCTTAACAACACATGCACTGTAATATCGTAATTTTCTGTCACGTAGCAGTCCTGATTTGATTGCCCACGGGGTTGTATTTTCTCTAGAATGTCTCCATATGACACAGACTCAAAAACTATTTGGCCTAGGCATATACTTTTCTAAAACGTGGCTAACTATTCGTCTGATCAAGGTCCACAGTTCTCTTGCATATGTATTGCCTGAATCAAATTTTACAGACCATATAGACTTTCCGGCTTACTTTTCGTGCCCACTATACTTTGGTGCATAATTTTGCTGAAACTGCATACTGATCACTGATCCCGATCACTATGTCAACATCCCAAAAGAAGATTTTTACCAACAAATCGAGTACATTTTCACCGCGGAAATGGTGCTGTATCACCTCATGAAACTTTTCTATCTGATTCCCTGGAAGATTTCGAACATCCGCTATTTATGAAATTCTTTTCTCAGCAAGTTGTTGGGTTCCTCCGTCCACGAGGTCAGTGTAATTAGCAGCGTACCACTTCAGTAGGTGAGTCGATCATGCGCGACATACAGGATAGACCCTGTCACTACTTCTCTCCTGCGAGGCCTTTGGATATACACGTCTGATGGGTGGGTCGCACCTACTCGTCATTGACGTTCCAAATTAATGGTAAGTATATGGAGGGCTCGTCCAGAAGTGGAAGTGACAGAACTGGGAACTCCAGATTGTCCAGCACTTTTTGGCCTAGGTCGGACAGTGCATGAGCCATTTATGTGACTACAGCTTCCAGACACCAGTTGTCGCTCCAGATATAGTACGGAAAGGTAATCCGCTGGTCGTGAGCTCGAGTCTTTCTGGAGGAACATTTTTCTTTATTTTAAGTTTTTGCTTTACTGACACGGCAAATAAACCTAAACAATGGTAAATATATTGTATTTATTAATCGACAAATAATTTTTATGAAAACAGATGTGTGTGTGTGCTTTCCACATCTCCTCCTGAACCACTGGACCGATTTCAAGCAAACTTGGTATACACGTCGCTTACTGTCAGGCAACAATCGTTGTCTGGGTAAGTAACAACTACCCATCATAGTTTATGAGATATGACGTCAGAAATAATGAGATGCGTGAAAAACTGCCCCATCACACACGAGGTTTAAATGTATTACTTCTTTGCTATTAACTCTATTAGCAACATGTTTCACAGACAGTATTCACATTTGCTGCTGAATGTACCTACACAAATACATCATTGTATAAACAATGAGATGCGTGGAAAAACTCCGCGACATGCATGAAGTTTCAATACACCTATTACTTACTAATAATACACTCTTACAGTCCACTTAAGGAAATCCCTGAAACATGGCAGCGCTTTTACAAACTTTCATTGCGAAGAGCAAGAGACTGTAGGCCAAAATAATCCCTTCCTTCCCCCCTTTACAGCTACGAAGAGGCATTGCCGTAGAGATGGTTACAAAATCACGTTGTAGACACGCGACGCAGCTGCGCACAGCCTATAGAAGCTGACAGGGATATTACACTAAAAATATTTCACTTTTTGTTTTCGTTTCTACTAGAAAATTGTCAAAATGAATACCAGGGATTGCTGAGCTTGCCAGCGTGAAACGGAAAGGCAAAGGAAAATTTGCGACTGCAAGTAAATTTCCGAGAAAGGATTATACTTACAGCGTCCGCGAGGACTTCGCAAATAACTTTCCAAGAAAGGACTTTAATGAAAGCCTCCCATCAAACAGGTAACTCAAGAATCCTCATTCGTCGGCGACAGCTGAAATACTCTTCCTAACTTCCTGTGTATCGTAATATTTATATTCGTATTTTCTTGTTGCAGTTTGCCTGTACCGACCATAGAGGGGTGAAAGTAGTTCTCTTGAAATGACAGGATGTGATCAAGGTAACCCACTCGTATTCAGCGCAGTGCACTATGACACTTTCTGAAGAATTATTACCAACAGTCTACGTACATCTGCAGGCGATTTCTGGTCCTTTTGGTCCTAGTACTCAAGAAACAGTGGATGAGTACATGCCAGAATATAGAAATCTGGGAAGCTTACAACAGCCTTACATAAAAATTTTCCACTCGTGTGATGAAACGCTATTGGCAAGGGAAAAAATTTCTTCAGTTAACTAACTCGTGCGGAGAGCAGACAAATCCGCAATAATACGATGAAATTTTTCAAGATGAAGACGGATTGTCATCGTGCAGTATTAAGGTGATTCCCTCAAATGGATTCCACTAGTGTAACTCCGCGATGTCTGTTTTTATGGTCAGATAAAGAATTTGATTAAATTGATTGAGAACTGCTCTTATCTCATCATGGGAGGACAAGAAATTACATCCTATGAAGATTGCATTAAAATACAATCAGTGGTATGTACATAACCAGCTTTCCTCGCAAATATTTCACGACATAATGTGTCACACGTGGTTTGCTGCCAAACTGTGTGATAAGCAAGAACCTTTTCTGATTGTAAACCAAGGTGGTTTTTCTATAGAAACATTAAAACAGCCATGTAGTTTTAAACATGCGGCGTTTATAACGTGTGCAAGACGCCGAGAAAATTACTCCTTCCCTTCGTTTTACGTTGTACATTACCCCAGAACGTGTAATTCATCAGCTGTAGGTTTTCTCGAGTTCCCTAGAAGATCTGCATCAGAGTGGTCCTTAAGTAGACGCGCCTTTAGATAGCTTGTGATTTAACTTTCCTTGTTTTCTTTATTTATTTTACGGAGAGGATCTTTTTCCTTGTTTCGTAATAATTATGGAGACAGAACTGCAATTATTCTTATTTAATACTGACTTCCACTGGTTTCTTTCCTTGGTTTCTGTGTCAGATATGTGACTGCGAAACAACTATGAAACGCTAAATAATTTCAGAACGTTGACATTCTTCTCAGTCTTCCCCATTTTGAATTACCTTCAAAAACACTCCTCGTATGTCTACAACCGTCACTAATGAGGAAGCACGTCATCACCTACGTAAAGTACGTTGTGAAGCATTGAAACCACATGGATAACTGAGGAGGAAAATAGATGACAGTGGCCTCGAAGAGCGGTGGAGTGGGTATCGCTTTGGATTTACAGCCAGTAACGTGGGGATTGAATTTTCGTCGCACCGTGTTGATTTTGGTTATCCGATAATTATCGAAATCGCTTAGGACGTCAGAAGGCTGCGATGATACTCCAGCCTGTTCCTTATCCAGACATATTTCGTGCTGCCTTCTCAGTGTCATTGTCGACCAATGGAGGTGAAATTCTAGCTTTCCTTCCTTGCAGGGGAGACCGCTCATGGCACATAAGAGAAGGGAAACAGACACTGTTTGTAGTCCAAGCACCGCAAAATCAGAGCAGCACCCCGTCAATGTTTGACTCGGAATGAACATAGCGTACCAGAAACGTGGAGCACAGAGCAAATAGAACACCCCTGAATCACAGGTGGCTGCCAACAACCACACTGTAAACAGCAATCAAGTGAAATGTAAACACCAAGCATCTATGCCGATAAGCAGATGCCTGCTAGACAGTGAGTTCTCTTAGGCTCATGGTGAATGGAACAGTCCGGCATGTCACGTGACTGTTGTGTCGCCAGAACCTGTCACCAGCGTGGCAGTTCAGCACAGGATATCCGAGACGCACAACGTTTACACATTTTTTTTCCAGTCAAAAATTTGACAAAATTCGATCTGGCTAGGACAGGTTGTTGCGGACAGGGATTGTCGTCGGCCTTCATAGTTCTTAACACTGTGTAAGCTCCCTTCACGTTTTCACTGTCACACTGGTTTGTTATTCAGGCTCACTTTCATAGATTACGTTGTTACTAACAATAACAGGCTGCCTTAACAAACACGACGACGGTTAGATTGATGATCTAAATTACATGCTATTATTGATATTAAATATTTAAATGAGAACATTTTTAACACTGAATTTCACTCTTGTTTGACTACTCGTACTTTCAGATATGCAGTTAATACCTATCACTTCGAAGTCACACATCCAGTCTACACAGTGATCAAAAACTCCCGTTACCTCCTATCGCCTGTCCACATATTCATAGGTGATCACGTTGTATTAATTTGGTATCGTGGCAGAGGTCAATTTCGAGGTGGTGTGACTATTATTCATAGCATAATTTAGTTGTGCTCCATCATGCTGGAACGATATGCGAGCGAGCAGCCCCCGATATTGCACATGTGGAATCGACCAATCACGTAAAATGGTGAGATACGAAATCTGATTCACAACATCGTCAATGAAATACGTACCTGTCAGGTGGGTTGCACACACTGCAGCCCAGATCATATCATGTAGTGGGTCGTGGTCACGTTCATCAAAAAGACGGGTTTTCTTTAGCCCCCAATCCTGATGACGTTTTTACATGTCGTTAACACTCATTTCGTTTACAAACGAAGGTTTAAATGCTTTTAACTTCAAATCACTCTTTACATATTTTTGCAATGTCGAGTATGGAACTACAGTTCCTGTCACTGCTTACGAGTGGGCTTTTCTGGTGAACTTTCGGTAGACGCCGCAGCCTCCACATGAGTTTCCATTCTTGTTGCTAGTCTTCCCGAACTGGGGATTATCTTTTATCTTACTAATTCCAAAAATCTTTTGCTTTCACCGTAAAATTGTTGGTTTTGGTGGGGAAGGTTCCTGATACCTTACAGTGAAACCATGCTGAATATCTCTCATCGGTTTTCCTGTATGGAGTCGCTCGTGAGCCCACGTGCTCCTTACGGTCCGTGGTGTAGGTGGACTCATCGCTCATTCCTTAAATGCGTATCAGCAATCATTAACATCTATGTAATACATAATAATACATAAGGGCAATAGTGCTTTTGGGATCACCCTGTATGTAACACAGTTTTATTTTCCTATTTGAATAGTTCATACTATCTTACCTCCCTTAGAATTAATTTAATGTGAGTTCTGTTTACTGCTTCCATCAATCATTGTTGCAAAACCTTTTAGTCAGTAAGTGTGCACCCATCAATGAAACGTTGGAGTCAAATTAACAGAAACTCCGCCTACTGTTAATGATTTTCGGTAGCGCGAATTTTGATATTCTTGATAACACAGTTGGTACAAGCTTACGCAGAAGAGTAAATAACTTACATTTGCGACTTATTCAACATGTCTCATATACCTCTCTGCTTTGACACAACCATGCGCCTCTCACTCTCTGCATTGACGCTGTCGTTCCAATATGACATACTAACCGTGCAGTAGACCAAAGATAACCACCAGCTGGAAGAAAAAGCAATCCGGCCTCGTTAAGCGGGAGCGTTGTGTTCGCGCAAAATAACGTCGCATGTGCACAGGAGCCCATTCTGATCATGGGCACTTCGAAACGATAGGAAACAAGCAACAGCAATGTTGCAATGTATAAAGCAAAATATGAAACTTTCTTTCCCATTGTTCAGAAGGGACCATCGCCTCAGTTGACTGTCACCTGCCAGCCTCCACACTTTGATCGTCCTCATTTCTCTCTCTTTACTATATAAGGTGCCACTGCAGTCTACATGCACCACAGGTGCACGGAACGTTCTTCATAATAAGTCACGTGGGATTATACCCATTGCCATTACATTTTTGTTGGAAGAGGGAAGTGAGGTAACAGACATCTCATTAAAACCTGCGCTTGAGGTGGTGATGGAAACCGCTAGCTGTTTCAATCGCTCAATGAAGAGAATAATAACGTAAGGGATAAAACACAGCTACAAGTACTTCGGCTGGCTTCACTACTTCGTAAAAAAGGCTGAAGAACGAAACTGAAACATTTGGAAGTTTGGAAATTTGTGGCAAGGTCTTCTGGGACCAAATTGCTGACGTCATCGGTTTCTAAGCTTACGTACTACTTAATCTAACTTAAACTAACTCATGCTAAGGACATCACACACAACCATGCCCGAGGGAGGACTCGAACCTCAACGGGAGGAGCCGCGCGGACCGTGATATGGCGCCTCAGACCGCGCGGTTATCGAGCGCGGCAACGAGACGGAAATTTGATTTTTAGATTATGTTGCAGAATAGGTTATTATAAGAGGCCTGACACACAGTTTACTCATAACACGCGTCCTTAATTATACTTATCAGTATCGTAGTAAGTGGCGTTGTATGCTATGTTACGTTTTTACCCTATTCCTGTTTTATGAAATTTCCTTCTGGGGCACGCGTGGCGATGTGGTTCTCCTTTGTTAGATGACTTGTTAGTGTCATTATTTTTTCTTCAGTACCATAGTGACAAAACGGTGAGGTTGAACATCTATATACTCAAGTTATAGCTCATAATGACAGAGCCAGCTAATGCAATCGTTTGGACCCTTGCTGTGTGTAGCCTCAAAGTAGTACGAGATATGCATTTGAACATAGGCTTCACCTGTCGAACTGCACCACAAGGGAGGACAGCAAACGAAAAACCGCTTTACAGACGCAGAACACTTTACCGGCTGAGCGTGTGGCTTGGAACTTTTTCTCCGAAGGAGAGGTAGTGTGACGCCACTCCATGGATTGTCGTTTTGTTTCCCGTTTGGATGGAGAACCCACGTTTCATCGCCTATGACGATGTTCGACAAAGGATTGATACGATCAGCAGCGTAGCACGCAGCAATTTCCGCAGTCTTCTGTTAGGCTGCGAGAAATCCAGCGCGTATACACATTTGAGTATCCCAAACGGTTGACGAGTGTGTCAGCACTACCAACAGAGACGTCCAGTTGTGCAGCGAGGTGTTTGAGTGTGATCATATTCGATAATCTCAAATGAGAGTGTCCGCACGTTCCAACTCTGCAGGGGTCACGTCTGCTTGCTGCACGCGGTTGATTGTGGTGCGATGATGACAGATGCCTCACCCTGCGACTCACCGTGCTTCTGTTCACTGCCAGGTCGCCATAGACATTCTGCAAGATCCTGTGAATATCTCCAATGCTCTGGTTTTCCGCCAAAAGACAGTGACAGCTCTCTGCTTGAAACGCACCTCCGTTACAGACGGCATTTTGAAGGCTGCGTATATCGTCGCTATCAATCAGAATTTCATGAAACTGTAGAGGATGAAGTGAGAATATTCCAAGACGTCCTACAACCCACATTTTTTCCAAACATAATTGGCCGAGAAAGAAACGTGCTTTATTACTTACTGAACTCCGTCGTAATTGATTTCACCATTCCATTAATGATCACAGACAATTTTCGTCAACCTGTCTATGCAATTCTATGGAGCTTCTCTTCGACTGTGGAATGCAACCTCTTTATGCAAATCACTAACATGTACTCTTTTGAAACGATTTAAGTTGCTGTATCTGCAACAGGTCTTATAACTTACACCTTGTTGTTGCCGAGAACGAAAGCGCGGCGGGTCCAAACGGGAGAGGCCCGCGAACATACAAAACTAACGAGGAAGGATGGACACGAGCAACGACGGACGACCGAGCAAGACCTAACGAACAACAACACGCTAATAGCAACGGGGTCACAAGCAAAACCTCACGAATTCCCAACGTCCAGTCGTACACGTAAACCAAGTAAACACTCTGTCTGTAAGCGAGATACCGGTAGACTAACGCGAATATCAGAGTTACTGCTGAGAGAGAGAGAGAGGGGGGGGGGGGGGGGGCGGGGGGCAGGTGCTTAAATACCTCATAGAGTACGTTGCTTTTGGCTGCTGGGACCACGTGCTCCACCTTAGCACCCTCACATTATACGCGGGCTAGGAGCCCCGCGCAGCCACGGCTTACTGCGCGACGGCTAGAGACCTCCAGTGGTAATCGAGGTTCATGCTGTCTGGCGCGGAATCGAAACCGGCGGTGCTCGTTACCAGACTTCAAACCAATTTTCACTGAAGTGAAAAAGAAATTAAGTGTGTGGCACATAGTGTCAGCTGATACGATCGTTAATTGGCCGTGGAAGTTCTTTGTTGGATGGATTGTGGGGAAATTGCATTAGAAAACATGATGGAGTAACATGCATATGCAAAGCTCAAGAATGTGATCTGCGGAAGAGTCTAGAGTTCGCCTTTGTCCAGTTGTGAACGTCAAATGAGCGAAGGCCACAAGTATGATAGTGAAACTGATCTCATCAGGGAGATCTCTATGGCAGCGTCACTCTTTACCTCGTAGCTCACTTAGGTGACAGTTTTTCATTGTTACATAATTTTCTATTTCGGCAGTCTTCGTGCACTTACCGCGCTGATCGGAATGCGTTTAAGCTGCCGCCAGTCTATGAAAGAGGTGGAGTGTTCTGTGGCGTCACACCAGTTAGTAGTCCGTCTGCCTCGCCACCCCAGCCTTACCTAATGGCGATACGTTAAGCGTCAGTTTACTACCACAGAAAGTTCAGTTTTTAACAACTGGAGCATTGCCCTTCTGGCGTTCTTCTCTTCCCAGTCTCAAGCACCTTGTGGGCGGGCTATACTTCAGTGATCGCATACAACATGGCCACCTCTAGTAAAGAGTCTTAACTTTGTGACCCTGACCGGTCTACGAACTCTATACCTTAAGTTCTTTGTTGTCTTTCACACTACGCATTTACAATTATGAACTGTAACGTTAAAACCACAGCCAATTCGAGGCTAACTGCCATATTGGCTTAAGACGCGGCATGAAAGGTATACAGAGTATCACCAAGAATCATCCGATTTAAAAAATAATAATAACTACAATGTTTTTAGAGATATGTGCATGAACAACATACTGTTTTAAGAGAAAACTCTCGAGTTTTACATGGTTTCCAATAGGTAGCAGCAGTGTGCGCCCATTTCAGTTCTAGTGAAAATGGTGTCTGGACAACAGAAAGCGATTTGTGTTCTACGTTTTCGACTGTGAGAGTAAATAATATCTGTTGAGCCGGAATTTCGTACTTCGTATGGTGTAGATCCCACTGCGGCACTGAGCATTAGATGATGTCATGAACAATTCGAAGAAACAGGTTGTTTGTGTAAAAGGCAAATCGCCGGCCGGTTCCCGAGTGTCTAACACCGACGTCGAACATATGCGCCATAGTTTGGCAACGAGCCCGCCGTGCAGCTCGACAGCTCGGCATGCCGCCGATATCCGTCTGGCGTGTGTTGCATCGACGTTTACACATCAAACCATACAAAAGTCAGCTACAGCAAGCTCATAGTGAAGGTGACAACAACGAGTGGAATTTTGTAATTTCGTTCTTGGCCGTATGGAGGATGACTGTTTTATTCCACGCTTAGTGTTTAGCGACGAGGCGACATTCCATTTAAATCGAAAGGTGAACCGTAATAATATGAGAATATACGTTGCGGAATAATCACATGAAGTTGTACAGTATGAGAGGGACTCTCCAAAATTTAATGTATTTTGTGCAGTTTCACGGGAAAAAGTGTATGGTTCGTTTCTGTTTGTCGAGAACACTGTTACAGGAAGCACATATCTCGATATGCTTGAGAACTTTCATGTCGCACGGTTGGAGACTGATTCGAATGACTGGGGCACCGCCTCATTGGCCTCTGGAAGTGTGGGAATTTTTAAATCGAAGGATTACTGAACGGTGGATCGGTTGCACTGGACCAAATAATTCAGCCTTACATTACTAGCCTCCAAGGTCACTGGACCTGAGTAGATAAGATTATCTCTTGTGGGGGTTTATAAAAGACTCTGTTTATGTGCCCCCATTACCAACAACAATGAATGAACTGATACACAGCATAGCAGCAGCTGACGAAGACCTAACTCAAGACATGTACCCTGCAGTGCGGGAACAATTTGAATACGGCGTTGACACATGCAGTGTATCTCAAGGGGGCGAGGGGAAAATTGAACACCTATGAAAATGACGAAAAAGAAACTTTTTGAGTTTCATGTTCATCAAAAAACAAAATTCATTGTATATGTTTATTAATTTCAGAAATGTAGACGAGCCAAATCGGATGATTTTATTTGACTCACCCTGTATAATCGGAAATGAGCCGAATGGGGAATCATTCCAGCGACAGTGTGAGTCGCAAATGGGGAAATCCACTGCCATAAACCACTCTGACGGAGGACAGGTTGCTGCAGCTTCCCGCCTAGGAACGACCGTCGTGAAATGGCGAAGCTAGTCAGCTGTTCGTGAACACCTATGGAAAGTGAGTGATGGATCTGAAAGCACAAGGAGCCGAAACGGTGTAAGCCCACGCTTCGTATAGAACATGGTCAGCGGCTAAAAATTGCTTGAAATAGCTCTAAGCACTATGGGACTTAACACATGAGGTCATCAGACTTAGAACTACTTAACCCAAATAACCTAAGGACAGGACACACATCCATGCCCGAGGCTGGATTCGAACCTGCGACCGTAGCAGCCACATGGTTCCGCTCGACCACTGCGGCCGGCATGGTCAGCGGGGCGTGTCCGCTCTTTAAAGCAAGGTAGTCGGGAATCTGCAGACAGATCTGACGGCCGGCCGCGGTGGTCTCGCGGTTCTAGGCGCGCGGTCCGGAACCGTGCGAGTGCTACGGTCGCAGGTTCGAATCCTGCCTCGGGCATGGATGTGTATGATGTCCTTAGGTTAGTTAGGTTTAAGTAGTTCTAAGTTCTAGGGGACTGATAACCACAGAAGTTGAGTCCCATAGTGCTCAGAGCCATTTGAACCATTTTTGAATAGATCTGACGAAAGAGCGCAGTGCTGGTGCCGGCACAAGTGTTCAGGAGCACACCGTTCAGCGTATATTGTTGTACATGGGGATCCGCAGCAGACGACCCTTACGTATTCCTGTGTTGCACCACCCACATCGTCAGTAGTGATTTCACTGGGCACTGGACCATTGAGACTGAACTGCAGGCCAATGTCATCGTGTCGCCTGCTCGGATGAATCACGTTTCTTGATACAGCAAGTCGATGGTCGTGTTCGGGTACGCCGTCATCCGGGTGAACGGCTACGCGAAACGTGCACAGCGCCATGAACTCCATATGTTGGGGGCAGTATTAGAGTTGGGATGCTTGGTGGAAGAGACCAAACAGCGAGGTCATCGGTCTCATCGGATTAGGGAGGGACGGGGAAGGAATGCGGCCGTGCCCTTTCGGACGAACCATCTCGGCATTTGCCTGGAGCGATTTAGGGAAATCACGGAAAACCTAAACCAGGATGGCCGGACGCGGGATTGAACCGCCGTCCTCCCACACGCCAGTCAAGCGTGCCACTGGGCCACCTCGCTCGGTCCAGTATTAAGCTGTGGGGAACATTCTTCTGGGTTTTTGTTCGACCAGTGTTAGTAATCAAAGGTACCATGACAGCTGTGGATTACTTGAACACTGCTGTGGACCACTAGCATCGCCTGACGCTTAATGTCTTCGCCGACGGCGTTGTCATCTTCCAGTAGGATAACTGCCGGTGATACAAGACCGAAATAGTGCTGCAGAGGTTTGAGGGCCATCACAGGGAATTTACGTTAATGTCTCAGCCAATAAATTTTCCGTATCTGAATCCGATGCCACCGATCTTGGACGGTGTCGGGCACCAGCTGCCCATCATCAGACCTCCGGCACCCACAATTAACGAGACTTGCTAAACTGTACGTAGACATCTGGTGCCACATATCTTCAGAAAGCTACGAAGAATTTGTGGAATCCACGCCAAGGCATAATCATCGGTGTATTTGTTACAAAAGTGAACCAACACGCTATTAATTTGGTAGGCATAATGTTTTGGTATTCAATTGCCACTAAAAATACACTCCTGGAAATGGAAAAAAGAACACATTGACACAGGTGTGTCAGACCCACCATACTTGCTCCGAACACTGCGAGAGGGCTGTACAAGCAATGATCACACGCACGGCACAGCGGACACACCAGGAACCGCGGTGTTGGCCGTCGAATGGCGCTAGCTGCGCAGCATTTGTGCACCGCCGCCGTCAGTGTCAGCCAGTTTGCCGTGGCATACGGAGCTCCATCGCAGTCTTTAACACTGGTAGCATGCCGCGAGAGCGTGGACGTGAACCTTATGTGCAGTTGACGGACTTTGAGCGAGGGCGTATATTGGGCATGCGGGAGGCCGGGTGGACGTACCGCCGAATTGGTCAACACGTGGGGCGTGAGGTCTCCACAGTACATCGATGTTGTCGCCAGTGGTCGGCGGAAGGTGCACGTGTCCGTCGACCTGGGACCGGACCGCAGCGACGCACGGATGTACGCCAAGACCGTACGATCCTACGCAGTGCCGTAGAGGACCGCACCGCCACTTCCCAGAAAATTCGGGACACTGTTGCTCCTGTGGTATCGGCGAGGACCATTCGCAACCGTCTTCATGAAGCTGGGCTACGGTCCCGCACACCGTTAGGCCGTTTTCCGCTCACGCCCCAACATCGTGCAGCCCGCCTCCAGTGGTGTCGCGACAGGCGTGAATGGAGGGACGAATGGAGACGTGTCGTCTTGAGCGATGAGAGTCGCTTCTGCCTTGGTGCAAATGATGGTCGTATGCGTGTTTGGCGCCGTGCAGGTGAGCGCCACAATGAGGACTGCATACGACCGAGGCACACAGGGCCAACACCCGGCATCATGGTGTGGGGAGCGATCTCCTACACTGGCCGTACACCTCTGGTGATCGTCGAGGGTACACTGAATAGTGCACGGTACATCCAAACCGTCATCGAACCCATCGTTCTACCATTCCTAGACCGGCAAGGGAACTTGCTGTTCCAACAGGACAATGCACGTCCGCATGTTCACGTGCCACCCAACGTGCTCTAGAAGGTGTAAGTCAACTACCCTGGCCAGCAAGATCTCCGGATCTGTCCCCCATTGAGCATGTTTGGGACTGGATGAAGCGTCGTCTCACGCAGTCTGCACGTCCAGCACGAACGCTGGTCCAACTGAGGCGCCAGGTGGAAATGGCATGGCAAGCCGTTCCACAGGACTACATCCAGCATCTCTACGATCGTCTCCATGGGAGAATAGCAGCCTGCATTGGTGCGAAAGGTGGATATACACTGTACTAGTGCCGACATTGTGCATGCTCTGTTGCCTGTGTCTATGTGCCTGTGGTTCTGTCAGTGTGATCATGTGATGTATCTGACCCCGGGAATGTGTCAATAAAGTTTCCCCTTCCTGGGACAATGAATTCACGGTGTTCTTATTTCAGTTTCCAGAAGTGTATAATCAGATTCTTAAACAGAAAAAAATGAAAAGGACTACGAGTTAATGTATTATACTTTCATATTGCAGGTAACATCTTAGAGTTCGCCTCTGGTACTTATAAACTACTGCATCAAATTGATCAACCAAAGAAAGGAAATGAGAATATAGGCCTACGTGAAAGTCATTTGTATGTAGAATTAAATATCTTATCAAAAGAATGCAATAAAACGTTACAAAAGTATTGATTATGTCATAGAAACCTTTGATGAATTTTTGGTCTATTTACATCAGTTGAAGGTACTCGTAGTGAATGGACTGACAACAAAACGAACAGACAGGGGTGTAAAAACAGTCAAAAGAGCTTTTGATAGATTAAACACTTTCCAGACCGAACATTACTGTGTTACTGAATCGGGGAAATTAAAATCAGTTTGTGTTACAAGTTTTTACTTGTCGCAGTGAAACATCGACTTTTAATGTAAAAAATATTTAAAGAATGATGTCTGCATCGCTCGCAATGCAGAGAAGCGTAGTATTACTTGCTAGGGCGGACATTAAAAAGAGCAAATAGACGAAAGAGCAGACTGAAGTGGAAGATGTAATTATCATCTTAATGAAAATACAACGTATTGGCCGGGACACGTAGCCAGGTAGATGGGTGACCGGTGGACAAAGAAAATAGAGAGAGAGAGAGAGAGACGACGACGACCTGATATTAGGTGGTTAAAAGACAGTAGAAACAATGTAGCAGCAATGTTGACAATATCGCAGAAGATTGAAGGCCAGGTAACGTCGACAGGAAGCGATTACATAGCAATGAATACAAATTAGCTGATAACGATGATGATGCATTTCTATGTCAGATGGGATAAAGACGCTCAATATTCTCCTAAACAGGTCAGCGGGTATTATTTGTAGAGAATTTGCTCTAGTTGCTCTTATAATTTAGAATTCCTTACTTCACTGTAGCACTTTGTAAAAAATAATACACTAAATAATTATGTAGTGCATTATGAAACAAGGCTCTGCGATGTTGTTCACTGAAAAAAAAATAGTATTCTGAAAATACGACTCGTAACTGCAGCTAATAAACTTAATAAGAATTCTATCTTGGTTGTTTCTTATATTATTTAGTAACACACAAGAGAAAACAGTATCCTCTGGGTGATAGTGAGGCTGCAGAGCTGCAAAAGTATGAAAACATTAAGAAAGGTACCGGAAAATAGTATTCACAAGGTATGCTGAAAAAGTTTCTAATCGTTGTGCAATGCCATCGGCATTATATCGAAAAGCAGCCTTTCTCGGCGAATTTCATTGGTGAAATCATAGCCTTTATCGAAATTACAATGAAATGAACACCTTTAGCTGCTTACAGGCAGATGAAAATGTGTGCCCCGAGCGGGACTTTAACGCGGGATCTCCTGCTTGCATGGCAGACGCTCTATCCATCTGAGCCACCGAGGACCCAGAGGATCGCGCGACTGCAGAGATTTATCTCCGGCACGCGTCCCGCGAAACCCACATTCTCAACGTATTGTCCCGCACTACATTCGTAGTGCCCCCGCCCATTATACTCATTACTCGCGGCGCGTTGCCGATTCCCGTAAGAGTTCGGACACTGTGCATTCTCACAGAAGAAGAAGATGGTCAAGTTACCGGTGAGCCTTAACTATATATATGCCCGAAAGAACAGATACCATCTTAGTATATATTTCCTTTATCAGCCAACTGAGTGATGGCGTCGTCTTGTTGCTCCTTTTCGAAGAGTTTCCTACTCTTCATCTTCGCCTGAAGATTACGAATAGGAAGCTCGTCGAAACGTTGCGACAACACCATAATTAGACTAATAGCTCAAGAAGATCTGATCAGCCAGAAGTATTGTTACGCCATTTCTGAAAAGATTAATGGGGAGAGATGCTACAAGGTGTCTAAGGTAAAAGGAAAAATCAGTTATCTCCTGTAAACCCCGGAAGCTAGTTTGCTGTTACCTGAGAGGATCGATGCAGAAAAATCTGTCTGAGGCATTTGTCTAACGTGAAATCAGAAAAAATTTATAGCCGATACAGTAATTTAAGACGCATTGAGACTATACAGAAAGGCATCTGACGATTATGGATTACTGACAGATTGCATCTGTGTGTCTCACCAGTTCTGGGATCGAACCCTTGACCTGAGGATTACGGACGATTTCGGATTGGTGACATGGGATTATTGTTAACGTTTCATGTTGACTAATCCATGAATGTGAGTAGACTGTCTGGACAAAAAGCATTTATTAGCCTTATGGCTGTAATAAATTAGGTTTAACGTCTATCCCCAGTAACGAGATAATAAAGCAATATTTCAGTATATGAAGGTAATGAAGGAGTCCACTGTGTTGCAATTCAGTATGTGATCCCCAGTGAGTTGCTCCACAGAAGTGTCACGTTACTAGTTAAGCCGGTCTCGGAAACTGACAAATGACCAGGAGAGCGGTGTCCTGACCACATGCCCCTCCACATCCGCATCCAGTGACGCCTATGGGCTGAGGATGACACGGCGGCCGGTTGGTACCATTGGACCTTCATGGCCTGTTCGGGAGGAGTTTAGTTTTAGTTTTTACTAGTTAAGCAAGAAAACAGTAATTCTCTTGCATGACAACTATTTCTATGCACAGACGCTCTTGCCACAAGATAACTGAAGATTTAGTTTCAGACGACCCTGGTAAACTGTTTTAAAAGCTCATCTCGGTCCTTCTGTATTTTATCTTACGTATGTTTTAATTGATGAAAAAGAAAAAGAACCACAGAGTCCTCTTCTCCTCCAGGTAGAGTCAATCTCGCTGTCACATGAGTTGGTGTATTGTCGTGCTTGCAAACAGAGGTATCCCACTGACGTAAGCATTGTCGTCTACAGGCTATTAAAACCTAACCGAATTTAGTTTGCAGAGAATACAGTCAATTTCCTTCCCCATCCTAGAACAATCCGAGGTCGTGTTTCGTGTTTCATAATTTCGTCGTAGACGGACATCAAAGTCTAGTTTTTCTTTCTTTCAAATATTCCTTCATGTCATGTTGTGCCGTTGAACATTGGTTACCTAACATTTCACCTTTAATGATCTCTCCGTTTCCGCAGTGACTCTTGTGACAACCAGCTGTAAAGCTTGTGGAAAGGAGCGGGTAGCTCTTCGCAAAGGTGTTAAGCGAAGAACTAACGTCTCAGTACGGGAGTTCGCAGTATGGCGCGGAATCAGCGTTCCGAAATAACCAATACGTGTTCAGTCAGGTTTAGTTGAGAACTCGTAGTAGGGCAGTACATCACACCGAGCTGTCTGCTATCCACTCTTAACATAGTGTGCAGTATAAAGTCGTACTTTATCAAGGTGATACGTACAATATTCACGCTTCCAATTGGTTTTGGATGGTATGTCGCTGGTTAGCTGTAAGAGTGGCTACATAAAACCATACCCACTCAATGAAGCACAAGATCATAATGAAACATCTGAACGCCAAATTACACTTTCGATGCCATACATTCACGGGGTTACCATTAGTCACTAATTTTTTAAATATTACAAGGCTCATAAGCCTTAAATTATTTCTAAGCTCTTAGTAAGTACGACACAGAAAGTAAATTTTAAAGCATTGCTGAATCCTTCAGACACGTGTTTGATACGAGTTACTATGTATGACACCTTTCACTTCGCTCTATTAAGGGTCTCTGCGTAAAGTGGAACTTAACCTTGCCAGAACTTTAGTATCCCTTGCTGCGTTATATTTCTTTATCACGGTTGTCACATTCAAACAAGTGACACTTTTGTTCTTTTAAAGTTAGTGACTTTTTATACGCTCATGTCAGTCCAACATATTTAGTCTCTTGCGGTATGTCTGTTACGACAAAATTAAAAGAGAAAAAATATAATACTACGGACGTAAATATACGGCGCTGGAATATTTATTTGCAGCAGTATGGCCGGCAGCTGTGACCGAGCAGTTCTAGGCGCTACAGTCTGGAGCCGCGCGACCGCTAAGGTCGCAGGCTCGAATCCTGTCTCGGGCATGGATGTGTGTGATGTCCTTAGGTTAGTTAGATTTAAGTAGTTCTAAATTCTATGGGACTGATGACATTAGAAGTTAGGTACTATAGCGCTCAGAGCCATTCTTCTCTCTCTCTCTTTTTTTTTCAGCCGTATTACACGTATGTACTTCAGTCTCCTTCCTTACGTAGTCATCAATCATGAGAAATAAACTTGGTAAACTTTAAGAGAGCCAGTATTATTTCCAAATTCAAATTTGATCCTATATGACAGTTACTTGCTTTGGAAGAATATGTCGGAAGAAAAAGGGAAGAAAGTGTGTATTGAATCCAATAAGATTCATTTACCCAGTTATCGCTGAATTATATCTCTGGCACCTTTACTATAAATCTGTTTGTAGCGCTACTGAACAGAGGAATATAAAAACCTCGTGTCTCATTGTAATTCATTAGACAATAATCGATCATCGGACCCGAGTACTTCGTAAACAATTCACTATATCTTCTATTCCGTTTCAGGAGCCAGATGCAAAGCATTGTTTCTCGACGTATCAGTGAGTACAGCATAACGTCTATGCTCTTAGTCATGCAAATGAATATGACGTCAGTGAAATATTTATAATTAAAGTTATTGTTTTAGTCTTTACAATTAACTGTGTATTTTTACGTCGTGCTATTTAATACTTGATCAGGATACATATTAAGTCACAGAAGTGACAGAACAAGCACAAAAGGGTGAAGCATCGAGAAGGCGAGGAGGAAACAAAAGGAAACTTTACCGGTTGAGAGGGTATGTGATGTTACTTCACTGATTACAAAAGCAAGTCGAATTCATAAAGGCTTGGCTGTATGAGCCCACTTATCAGTGCGATGTTGCACCTCTTCTGGACCGGATACAAACACTGATTTGGTTGATAAGGGCGTCCTAGAGCGCTTGTATCCTCTCATAAGCAAGCTGGCCCACAACTGTTGTAATTGGTCCTTGATACCTCAGTCACTACCAGCCGTGGCATGAGGTCATATCCAATGGCTCCCAACAATATGATGCCAGGAGTCACGCAGCTGTGGCTCTGAAAAACAATGGGAGAAATGGCCCTCCACACTCGCCGACGACGGTAATCAGGGGTAGTACAGAACCGTGATTTATCGCTAAACACAATGCGACGCCATTCATCAGCAGTCCATGCCTCCTGGCAACAGCACCACTCGTAATGAAGTCGTATTTGTTGTGGTATTAACAGAAGCCTAGCATGGTATAGTAGGTCCCTAGTCCGGCTGCTTCTAGTCTCCGACCAATGTTTTGGGATGACAGAGTGTTAGAGGGAGTTCATTACTTGCACTAGAATGGCGGGTGGAGATGTGAAGCGGTCACTATGTTCTTGGCGCACAATTTAGCGATCCACCCTTGTGGTTGGGAGATGTGACTGACCAAAACCTTGACGATGGGTATGCCTGCCATCACGTTCTCATGCGGTCCAACATCGGGTCGTTGTCGAGTTCGCCACAGATCTACACTGAAGTGCCAAAGAAACTGGTATATTCATGCGTATTCAAATACAGAGATATGTAAACACACATAATATGACGCAGAAGACGGTGATGCCTATATAAAACAAGTGTCTTTTGCAGTTGTTATATTGGTTACTGCTGCTACAATGGCAGGTTATTAAGATTTAAGTGAGTTTGAACGTGGTGTTATAACCGGCGTGCTGGGGATGGGGCACAGCATCTTCGAGGTAGCGATAAAATGCGAATTTGCCCGTTCGACCACCTCACGCATGTAACGCGAATGTCAGGAATCTGGTAAAACATCAAATCTCCTACATCGCCGAGGCCGGAAAAGATCCTCCAAGAATCGGGCCAAGGACAACGGAAGGGAACCGTTCAATGGGACAGAAGGGCAACACTTTCTCAAATTGCTGCAGATTTCAACGCTTGGCCATCAAGAAGTGTCAGCATGCGAACCATCGTCGGTATGGGCTTTTGGAGCCGAAGGCCCACTCGTGTACCCTTGATGACTGCACGACACAAAGCTTTAAGCCTCGCCTGCTCCCGTCAACACAGACATTGGACTGGTGATGACTGGAAATATGTTGCTTGGCCGGACGAGTCTCATTTCAAATTGTATCGAGAGGATGGACGTGTATGGGTATGGACGCAACTTCATGAATCCATGGACCCTGCACGTCAGCATCCTGTCTGACCACCTGCATCCATTCACGTCCATTGTGCATTCCGACGGACTTAGGCAATTCCAGCAGGACAGTGCAACACCACACACGTCCATAACTGCTATGGAGTGGCTCCAGGAACACTCTCCTGAGTTCAAACACTTCCTCTGGCTACCAAACTCCCCAGACATAAGCATATCTGGGATGCCTTGCAACGTGCCATTCAGAAGAGATCTCCATTCCCTCGTACTCTTACGGATGTATGGACAGCCTTGCAGCATTCATGGTGTCAGTTCCCTCCAGCACTACTCCAGACATTAGTCGTGTCTGCGTGCTTGCGGGAGCCCTATACGATGTTAGGCAGATGTACCAATTTCTTTGGCTCTTCAGTGTACATTGACATGCAACCATGTATTGTGGATACTCAAATAATGGTTCAAATGGCTCTGAGCACTATGGGACTTAACATCTATGGTCATCAGTCCCCTAGAACTTAGAACTACTTAAACCTAACTAACCTAAACACATCACACAACACCCAGCCATCACGAGGCAGAGAAAATACCTGACCCCGCCGGGAATCGAACCCAGGAACCCGAGCGTGGGAAGCGAGAACGCTACCGCACGACTACGAGATGCGGGCTCTGGGTACTCCTCTTTTCTTATCAAGCGGTGTAGTTTAGTGAACAAGTGTACCATGTACAGGCCATGGTAGTAGCAGAGTACGGGGTGTTTTAGATGGGACAGTAATTTTTTTACGAGGTGGAACAATACGGGGTGGCCGGAAGCAATCTGGAAAGCTTGTAAAAGTGTTGTAGGGAAAGCTGTTGTGATAATTAATTGTTAAGAAGTAAAAATCTAAACGTTGCTCCGTTTCCTAGTTCTTCAGCATTGAAGCTAACCAAACGGGTCGACGCGCGCTCAAATTCAAGAACTTGCAGACGTTAAAATGCGGTAATACGCAGACATCTGTGGGTCCATGAGTTACCACTGTTCAAATGATCATTAACAGTTAAAATTTTTCAACTGTATTGTCATTATGATTTGCTGGCCAGTACTGCCATAATGTGTATGCATGCGATACATGTTCAAAGATGCTGACTATGCCAGTATGGTATTTGTGTGGTATGGCTATTGAAAAATAACGATGCTGCTCCTTGCTGCTCCCAAAGGGTAAGTACAAGATTCAGCAGTGATTACTCGTGTTTTCACTAAACTGTGTGAGATAGGTACTGTGCCTGACAGTCATATTTCACAAATGGTTCAAATGGCTGTAATAATTACGAGACTTAACATCTGAGGTCATCAGTCCCCTTGACTACTTAAACCTAACTATCCTAAGGACATCACACACATCCATGCCTGAGGCAGCATTCGAACCTGCGACCGTAGAAGCAGCGCGGTTCCGGACTGAAGCGCTCGTCCACGGCGGCCGGCTGTATTTCACACGGGAAGTGAAAATGAAGAAAGTGTTGGTGAAGTTGAAGACACTCATTCGGTACGTATTCAGTTGGTGGAACTTAGTCTTTACAGTCACACACACGATTTATGTCTGTATCGGTGTCCCACATACAATAATTTGGCGATCATTACGCATTCACGGCTTGTGTCCTTATCATTTAAAACAGATTCAACACCTTCGAGAAGGAGATGAAAATAGATGATGGGAATTTTATCGTTGACTAGTTGAAAATCGTCGAGTAATCCCATTAACACCTTTTACTGACGAAGTCTCAGGAAGCCACTTTCACTCGTGACAATATCGACACAACACTCGTGTCGGAGGTCCTAAGAAGACGCACTTGGCTTTGTGGAGGCATTTTCAACAAAGCTTCTCTATAAATGTATTACATATGCGAACGCATAAGATAAAATTCGTTTAGACAAACGAACATTTTCTTACCTGCAGGTGAGTTCTCGATGTCACGAAAGTGAAATTTGATTACTGTGAAGTAAAGTTACGTGGCAGAAAATGTAATTTTTACGTGGGTTCATTAAGAAATGGCAATATGGTAAATTACTTTCCGAAATTGTAAAATAAGTACTGAAAGTTGTTGGAGTTAGTGAATGACGTACCAAAGAAACTTTTTGGTAATCATTAGAAGCACTCGAATCGTTCACGGTACTGTAAGATGGATGCTTTAACTGCTTTTGTTTGACTTATAGCACCAAACTTTACAAATAATATTCCAGGATCGGTTATTTATGACTAACACAAGTGTAAATCGCACATTTTCCCAACTTTAGATTATTTTCAGTGACGAGACTATTGGTTTAACTGACGTCATGAAACTGCGCAGCAAACCTGCGAACTTTATATGAGTTTTCAGCCTTTCTTATCACCACTTTTTGGCCACCACCTACAAGACTACACTTAAAATTACCAAATATTCAGCAACCAGTCGCAAAATCATGTTTTATTTATTCACTATTGCAAATATATTTCAACTGTTGAACAGCCATCATCGGTGCTTTCAACCAATATGTGCCCTGAGTACTAATATTGTCTTAAGCAGGGGTCAAACATACCTCTGCTTAAGACAGTATTAATACTCAGGGCACATATTGGTTGAAAGCACCGATGATGGCTGTTAATCAGTTAAATCGATTTGCTAAAGTGAATAAATAAAAGACCATTTTTCGACTGGTTGATCCATATTTGGTAACTTTATGGTTTACGATCGCTACACTATTTCGGAACCACATGGAGCCCACCATTCATAAGACTACACTTGTTGTTAAAACTTTATTTACGCGTTTTGGGTATTTACCATCATCAGCATATCGGCTAGTGGTGAAGTTTTTATCTTATATTCGCATGGAGGTCCATATAAAAAATTTAACAACTATTATAGCTTTCCCATTAGCGACCAAAAAGGCGGTTATAAGTTGAATACTAGAACGTAGTCAAATAAAAGTAATTGGTTCCATAATCCACTGCTTCCTTTGTTTCTACATCATATGTTCATTTCCGAATACTTATACTTGCTTTCAACTGCCTACTGACAAGACACCAACAAATGCCGATATCCTAAATAAAAAAAAAATGGTGCAGTCAGGAACTGCAACCTAACGGGCGTTCAGAGTACCTTTTTAGTTCAAAGAAGCACTTCTGCTTCTGCAAACCATGAGTGTGACCTGCCATGTTCCTGCCTGCACTAGACAAGTGAGTACCTTAAGTTCTTTTCAAATGCGTTTTCCCGTAACTATAACTAATATTGCTCCACGACGTAAATAGTTAGAACATTTTGTCAGCAATCAATATTTTTAAATCACAGTTTTCTATTTAAAGAAATATGTTACCTGGTCCTTCTTGGACATGGACGTGAGAAGTAGTTTACATTATTTCATAGAATTTTAAATCCTTAAACATGGAATATGGCACCTAACTAAAGTTGAAAAATTTGAACATAATTTTTGCTGCTTTCAAATCTCCAGAGATGATATAAAACCACACAAAAGCGAACAATTTCATATTTAAATATTCACTTCAATTTGCCAGTACCTTATATGTTTTACCTGGGAGCACATAGCAAAATATGACTGCTGTGTTAATGTCCTGAATATATTCCCCATTGAATGAAATTTGTCCCATGTATGAACAATAGCGAGGTCTGAGTGATTTCTAAAGAAATATGAGGATGTGACCAAACTTTCATAGTGTAATGGAACAACAACATAAAGTAAACTAAGATAAATTGCAATTAAGATTTTCATTTTCCCTAATACAATGCATCATTATAAGCCCATCTCATTGGAGGGATACGTGCATAGCAGAGCTACCTGCACACCGTATGTTCTAAGACTTATCGGAACAAAAATGATTCATTTGAAAGCTGCAGCAAATGTCTTGAAGCTCACTGGGACTTCACTCATCATATACAGCTGAAAATTGCAATTAAAATCGGATAATAATGTGACTGCTGGAGGCAGTCTCTAGAGAGATTAATTCTGATTAAGGCAGCTCATTTCACTTATTTTGCTACGTGCTGTTTGAAAGAACAAAGTTAAAAGTAGCACACATGCAAATGGACAGCAAAGATCGTAAAAATTGCTAAACGACTTCCTCTGGAAAATAATTCATGAGAGATTCGATTTTATATTCTGTTATAAGCCGGAAAAGCAGACACGAAAGCTCATGAATAATGCATACAAATGACCTCCAACAGACCACGTGGCTGTACATTACCACATTTACAAAGAGAGAAAAATAGCCACAAGTGCTTTGTAGTTCTTGTAATATTATTTAGAGAGTGGCAGAATAGTGTGAAAGAAACCCGATGTGGTCGTTTGGCTTAATGAAAAGTCAATATCGATTCTTGTAAATCCAAAAAAGAGCTTATCTTGATGTCATAAATACGCTATTGCAAAGCGCGCCTCGGAAATGAATTCGAGAATAGTGCCATACAGGATTACGCCAATGCAGCGGAAGCAAGCAACGGTTTCACTAGCAATCATGGGCGAAGTAGCTTGGAAATGCCCATCTCAACGATACACAAAACACTGGACTGTACCTCACAAGTCGTCAGCAGGTAATATAATGTTCAGAGCTTCAAGTGGAGACGAGCAGTAGAAGTAGACTGCCTGTCCGTGCTATTTTATCGAGCTCGAAAACTTTGCACCAGGCAACCAGACTGGCTAGCTAAATCCGCACTCGAAATATTGCTGCAAGACTGCGTTTCACTACTTAACCAAAGATTACTCTAGCAAGTATCTCTAAGTTACACAAATGCTCCAACACTCACGTACTGATACACGATATCTAATTCATTTATAACTCACGTCTTTCAACAAATAAACTTTTTTTTTCAATTTATTGGTTTTCGAAATTTTCCCGTATATCCATCTTAACACTGGAAATGGCATATTACAGTTTACTTCGACGATTCAGCGTAAACACTAGTTTAAAGTCAGAGCGTGGTACGAATTTACATACGCGTAACAAACAAAAATGTTCAAATGTGTGTGAAATCTTATGGGAGTTAACTGCTGAGGTCATCAGTCCCTAAGCTTACACACTACTTAACCTAAATTATCCTAAGCACAAATACTCACACCCATGCCCGAGGGACGACTCGAACCTCCGCCAGTACGAGCCGCACAGTCCATGACCGCAGGCAGAACCTTAGACCGCTCGGCTAATCCCGCGCGGCTACATAGGCGTAACAAAGGACAGACTCCAACATAAATCTAGTCTTACAACCTCAATATACTGAAACACGTTAACAAGACGAAAATGTAACACATGATACACAGAGGTAGTATGCTGTAAACATCCTATTGGTAACACAATAAGTAATAATTCATCACCGTTAGTAGAAATTGGGGATATTCCTAATTTCAACAAATTAATGAATTAGTATATTATTATTATTTATTTGGATGGATATTTATTATTTGACTGTATATGTGGTAATGTCTATTGTCACATCAAGAAATAGTGGTAAAACGATTACGATATCATGTTTCAAAGTAGGAAAAGTGGAAGTACAACTAAGTTGCATCTTTTGAGTATGTCATGTCTCATTTGAAGCTCGTTACCTCAGTTAGTTAGCAATGTCCGCTAGATAATGCCACTTATCTTGGGAATCTTCTATTAATAAAGGTACTGAAATGATAAATATTACAATTTCTATAGAAAGGATGTGTGTGGCGACAGGTAACTGCGGGGCGATGCGTACTTCCACATCATCCATTTTCTGCGAATTAGGTTCGACGAGTTTTTATTATTATTACTATTATTTTAGAAGAGTAAGATGTTATAATTTAGAAGCTCGTATCAGTCAAAGGACGTGGCACTAGAAGAAGAGGAGACAAACAGATCGATTCGAATGTGTGAAATCGATTTCTCGGAATCTTGGTGAACATGATATATTGCGAACCATGGATGAAGGGTATCAGACGGATGCCATTTTCCTTGACTTCCGGAAAGCATTTGACTCTGTGCCCCACTGCAGACTCCTAACTAAGGTAGGAGCATATGGGATTGGTTCCCAAATGTGTGAGTGACTCGAAGACTTCTTAAGTAGTAGAACCCAGTGCGTTGTCCTCGATGATGAGTGTTCATCGGATTTGAGGGTATCATCTGGAGTGGCCCAGGGAAGTGTGGTATGTCCGCTGTTGTTTTCTATCTACATAAATGATCTTTTGGATAGGGTGGATAGCAATGTGCGGCTGTTTGCTGATGGTGCTGTGGTGTACGGGAAGGTGTCGTCGTTGAGTGACTGTAGGAGGAAACAAGATGACTTGGACACGATTTATAATTGGTGTAAAGAATGGCAGCTAACTCTCAATACAGATAAATGTAAATTAATGCAGATGAATAGGAAAAATAATCCCGTAATGTTTGAATACTCCATTAGTAGTGTAGCGCTTGACACCGTCACGTCGATTAAATTTTTGGGCGTAACATTGCACAGTGATATGAAGTGGGACAAGCAGCTGGCAGCTGTGGGGAAGGCGGATAGTCGTCTTCGGTTCATTGGTAAAATTTTGGGAAGATGTGGTTCATCTGTAAAGGAGACCGCTTATAAAACACTAATACGACGTATTCTTGAGTACTGCTCGAGCGTTTTGGATCCCTATCAGGTCGGATTCAGGGAGTACATAGAAGCAATTCAGAGGCGGGCTGCTAGATTTGTTACTGGTAGGTTTTATCATCACGCGAGTGTTACGGAAATGCTTCAGTAACTTGAGTGAGAGTCTCTGAAGGAAAGAAGACGTACTTTTCGTGAATCGCTACTAAGGAAATTTAGAGAACCAGCATTTGAGGCTGACTGCAGTACAATTTTACTGCCGCCAACTTATATTTCGAGGAAAGACCACAAAGATAAGATAAGAGAGATACGGCTCGTACAGAGGCATATAGGTAGTAATTTTTCCCTCGTTCTGTTTGGGAGTGGAACAGGGAGAGAAGATGCTAGTTGTGGTACGAGTTACCCTCCGCCACGCACCGTACGGTGGATTGCGGAGTGTGTATGTAGATGTAGATGAACTATTTTGAAATTAGAAACAATGTTGCAGATTTTTCTGCCTGCACGAAAATAACTCACTTACTGAAAAATTATGGTGACCAGAATTAAGAAGAGTTTGATTGCTCAGTGTGTAACATTTTGCTGCCAGTCTCACTTATTTTCTTAACTGCACGAGAGGAGAACTTATGCGGCCATTCCTGAGCGCCTTGATGAGACACCGGAAGATAATCATTCCGTTCCACCTAGTTGTCTTTCAGAGGAGACATAAACGCCTACAAGTTTGTGGCCCTCGTATATTACTAACGCCAGCTGCAGTGTATTAAAAGTCGCAGAAACGAATTGCTGGCGAACTGGAGATGTGTTTCAAAAGTTGCGAGGCGAGTCATATTGCAGCCTCAGGGAGCCTTGAGGGCGGCTGCAGCGGCGTTATGGCCGTACCGGGGCATCGTAACTGTCGCCGTTAAACACGCTTGCTTGTGTCTGAAATAGCGCAGGCGTAAAGTACGTCTCGCTATACGGGATGAGGACGATATTTTGCGCGCTGCGCGCCGAACACGCGCGACTCAAGTTTGTGTGGAAGTTGTGTGGAGCGCTCATCTGCCGGGCCTGCAGCTCGGCAGCGCCGCCAGGGCAAGTGGTTAAAGCCGATAGCGATAGCGGGCCCGCGCTCCCTTCATTAAAGTCCCCTCTCCACCGCCTCGAGAGCAACACGGGGTAATGAATGCCTTGATGCCGGTACATAATTGTATCTTAGAAAGGCATTGCCTCACATCTTTGTTCTGCTAGTACTTTGATACTCACGAGACTGCCTACAATTCGCTTGTCCTCTTTTGGAGTGCTGCTGGTAGCCTTAACAGATAGGATTAACCGAATACGTCGAGAAAGTTCAAAGTAGAGCAGCACGTTTTGTATTATCGCGAAATAGGGAAGAGAGTGTCACGGACGTGATACTGGATTTGGGATAGACACCATTAAACCAAAGAGGTTTTTCGTTGCGGCGGCATCGTCTCACGAAATCTCAATCACCAACTTTCTCTTCCGAATGCGAAAATATTTTGCTGACGCCGACCTATATAGGGAGCAACGATTATCATAATAAAATAAGGGAAATCGGGGCTCGCACGGAAAGATATTAGTTCGAGAGTGGAATAATAGAGAATTATTGTGAACGTTGTTCGATAGACTCTCTGCCAGTCACTTAAGGGTGATTTGCAGAGTATCCATATAGATCTAGATGTAGATGCAAATTCATTTAGGCGGTAATTCATGCAAAAGTTATTTTATCCATTTAGCTTGGAGAACACCGCGTCTGTTTCCGTAAATTACACTATGGGAAATACTGGAACTAGCAACAAGTTTTCTTGAAATGATTTTATTATACCATCATTATTTTCGAGCCTGAGCCCTTCGTCAGGTGTCAGCGTTGACTTCTTGCAAGTTTTACACTTGTGTCCTGAAATATAACAAAATTTTTGTCATGCATAGTTTACAAAAGATTTGTCATTTTACATTTGCTTTCTAAAATTTAACAAAGTTTTTGTGATTATATAGTTTTACAGTTATATGTGCTCTATACGTTGTGCTTACTTCCTACAAATAATATATAAAGGACGGCTTTCCAGGAAGTATGTACATTGTGTAGAGCATATATAAGTGTAAAGCTATGGGATCACATAGTCATTTTAAATCTTACGACGAACATCTAAAATGAAAAATCTTTTGTAAACTACGCATCACAATGATTTTATTATATTTTAGGAAGCAAATGTAAGACTTGCAAGAAGTCAACGCCTATCATCTGACGAAGGGCTCAGGCCCGAAACAAGTGATGGTATAATGAAATCATTTCAGGAAAACTATCTCCTACAGTGTAACCGTACAAAAGTCTCGTAGGCCCAAAGCAGGCGGCGGCTCAGTTGTTTCGCCGGATGATTTGCTATTGCAGAGATAATTCCAGCCACCAGTTCGAGAACGCTTGACTTCAGTGACAATTTCAGTCCTGATGAGCTGACGCGGGTGAACGGAGACATAACATCAAATTCCCTGTTTATTGTAACCGTTCCAGTGCAAAGGTTGTCTGAACGAGCAATCACTGTCTAACATACACGCTCACAACACTCATTGCGTTGAAAGAGGTTATCGTCTGACATCTGGAACAACAGCGCCCCGAGTGGCGAGAAAACCAGCGGTAATTTTAATGTGTTAATTACTCTTCTACCTAATTAACTAATTTGTTACTATATTTTTGCGTCTCAAGCATTAGTAAATTGTCA
This sequence comes from Schistocerca gregaria, assembly GCF_023897955.1. Classification (NCBI taxonomy): domain Eukaryota; kingdom Metazoa; phylum Arthropoda; class Insecta; order Orthoptera; family Acrididae; genus Schistocerca; species Schistocerca gregaria. The sequence continues at coordinate 813,454,632 of NC_064920.1, read as the reverse complement.
AGAGACGTGAATAATCGTGAAATAGACGTTAAAACTGCCGAATCTCACTGATTCACCGACATAAACTACAACTTATTCCTGAATAAGGAAGTGCCAGTGTAACTGGAGCTTACTCCGCAGAAAGAAAGAGGACATTAACACATACTTCGCACATGAGATGCATGTTGCTGTCCGTTCTTATTGTGATAGGCGCTTTCTTTGGCATGTAATGATTTTTTTATGGAGTCTAATGATTCGCCACATTATTACACGTCATTCAGCTTTCTAATACACGAATATTTTTTATAAATATAATCACTTTTGCTTGAAAAGAGAATGCGTTGAAATTCTTCCCTTTGATGATGCGATGTACCAACAATTGTGGAATTGGTCTCTTCTGTCTTGGGAAGCGCTTTCATTTCTTTTGACGTTTTATTATCATATCTATGCGTTTTTCCTTCAGCTACAGTTGTTACGCCTTATTTGGTATGTTAAGTGATTTACATCTACATCTACATCTACATCTACATCTACATCTACATGACTACTCTGCAATTCACATTTAAGTGCTTGGCAGAGGGTTCATCGAACCACAATCATACTATCTCTCTCCTATTCCACTCCCGAACAGCGAGCGGGAAAAACGAACACCTAAACCTTTCTGTTCGAGCTCTGATTGCTCTTATTTTATTTTGATGATCATTCCTACCTATGTAGGTTGGGCTCAACAAAATATTTTCGCATTCGGAAGAGAAAGTTGGTGACTGAAATTTCGTAAAAAGGTCTCGCCGCGACGAAAAACGTCTATGCTGTAATGACTTCCACCCCAACTCGTGTATCATATCTTCCACACTCTTTCCCCTATAACGTGATAATACAAAACGAGCTGCCCTTTTTTGCACCCTTTCGATGTCCTCCGTCAATCCCACCTGGTAAGGATCCCACACCGCGCAGCAATATTCTAACAGAGGACGAACGAGTGTAGTGTAAGCTGTCTCTTTAGTGGACTTGTTGCATCTTCTAAGTGTCCTGCCAATGAAACGCAACCTTTGGCTCGCCTTCCCGACAATATTATCTATGTGGTCCTTCCAACTGAAGTTGTTCGTAATTTTAACACCCAGGTACTTAGTTGAATTGACAGCCTTGAGAATTGTACTATTTATCGAGTAATCGAATTCCAACGGATTTCTTTTGAAACTCATGTGGATCATCTCACACTTTTCGTTATTTAGCGTCAACTGCCACCTGACACACCATACAGCAATCTTTTCTAAATCGCTTTGCAACTGATACTGGTCTTCGGATGACCTTACTAGACGGTAAATTACAGCATCATCTGCGAACAGTCTAAGAGAACTGCTCAGATTGTCACCCAGGTCATTTATATAGATCAGGAACAGTAGAGGTCCCAGGACGCTTCCCTGGCGAACACCTGATACCACTTCAGTTTTACTCGATGATTTGCCGTCTATTACTGCGAACTGCGACCTTCCTGACAGGAAATCACGAATCCAGTCGCACAACTGGGACGATACCCCATAACTCCGCAGCTTGATTAGAAGTCGCTTGTGAGGAACGGTGTCAAAAGCTTTCCGGAAATCTAGAAATACGGAATCAACTTGAGATCCCCTGTCGATAGCGGCCATTACTTCGTGCGAATAAAGAGCTAGCTGCGTTGCACAAGAGCGATGTTTTCTGAAGCCATGCTGATTACGTGTCAATAGATCGTTCCCTTCGAGATGATTCATAATGTTTGAATACAGTATATGCTCCAAAACCCTACTGCTAACCGACGTCAATGATATAGGTCTGTAGTTAAATGGATTACTCCTACTACCCTTCTTGAACACTGGTGCGACCTGCGCAATTTTCCAATCTGTAGGTACAGATCTGTCGGTGAGCGAGCGGTTGTATATGAGTGCTAAGTAGGGAGCTATAGTGTCAGCGTAATCTGAAAGGAACCTAATCGGTATACAATCTGGACCTGAAGACTTGCCCGTATCAAGCGATTTGAGTTGCTTCGCAACCCCTAAGGTATCTACTTCTAAGAGACTCATGCTAGCAGATGTTCGTGTTTCAAGTTCTGGAATGTTCCATTCGTCTTCCCTGGTGAAGGAATTTCGGAAAACTGCGTTCAATAACTCCGCTTTAGCGGCACAGTCGTCGATAACAGTACCATCGGCACTGCGCAGCGAAGGTATTGACTGCGTCTTGCCGCTTGTGTACTTTACATACGACCAGAATTTCTTCGGATTTTCTACCAAATTTCGCGACAATGTTTCGTTGTGGAACCTATTAAAGGCATCTCGCATCGAAGTACGAGCCAAATTTCGCGCGTCTGTCAATTTTGGCCCATCTTCGGGATTTCGCGTTCTTCTGAACTTCGCATGCTTTTTCCGTTGCCTCTGCAACAGCGTTCGGACCTTTTTTGTGTACCACGGGGGATCCGTTCCATCTCTTACGAATTTATGAGGTATGAATATCTCAATTGCTGTTGCTACTATATCTTTGAATTTGAGCCACATCTCGTCTACATTCGCATAGTCAGTTCGGAAGGAATGGAAATTGTGTTTTAGGAAGGCTTCTAGTGACACTTTATCCACTTTTTTAAATAAAATTATTTTGCGTTTGTTTCTGATGGATTTGGAAGAAATGGTATTGAGCCTAGCTACAACGACCTTGTGATCACTAATCCCTGTTTCAGTCATGATGCTCTCTATCAGTTCTGGATTGTTTGTGGCTAAGAGGTCAAGTGTGTTTTCGCAACCATTTACAATTGGCGTGGGTTCGTGGACTAACTGCTCGAAATAATTTTCGGAGAAAGCATTTAGGACAATCTCGGAAGACGTTTTCTGCCTACCACCGGTTTTGAACAAGTATTTTTGCCAACATACCGAGGGTAGGTTGAAGTCCCCACCAACTATAACCGTATGAGTGGGGTATTTATTTGTTACGAGACTCAAACTTTCTCTGAACTGTTCCGCAACTGTATCATCGGAGTCTGCGTATAAGTCTCCTACATTCCAAGTTTATGGGTTTGATCTAAAGGGTTGTGAACAAAAATCGTTAATACTGTGTAGATATACAACGTCTTTTTCCACAACTCGTTTTTATTCTTAAAAAAGGCATTATTAGATAAATATTTGTAGTTTACAAGAGAATGGAAATAAACTGCTCTATAATGTACCATTTCATACCTTACAGAATCCTTAAGAAATTCAAGAAAGACAAATGTGGTGTAATTTTTTACTAATTGCCGTTTTTTATGGGTGTTTGCATCTTCGTCTCATCATAGCTACATTACAGATCAATATAAACGGTACTATTGGCACTCGTCCGTCATCATATTGAGAAGTGTAGCTTAATGTCAGCATGGAGCTCTGCTGTCACATTGTATAACACAGATTTACAGGGCTGTCGCCAGTGTGCGAGGCTGTGCTCCACCTTACCTCGACAATAAATTTCCGCCGCTCCGAGAGTTACACATTGCAAAAGGTATTTCGTGTTAATTATAACATCCTCCATCTTCTCGTAGCCATTACAAAATAAAAGTGAAAATATGCTCTCCAATCAATTGAAAATAAATATCTCACCATTACACATATTTTACCAAAATGTAAAATAAAGACGAATTACTGTACATAAATATACCTAGCTACACCTATATGCCAATAACAATACATTTATTGCCCTCGTAATACCTTGCCAATATTTACTAAAATTATTCAGTGTTAACTTTAATCTTAATATCATTTGTCCTGGTGTAGCATAAATAAAAGAATTATGGCAGTCAGTAACGAACATAAGACACAGACTGGCATGTTCACAGTTTTAATCAAGTCTTCCTTTGGGACAACAGCATCTGTAGTTTCTGTTGTCCAGTTCATTGTTTTCTGGCTTCCAGCGCTTACGCATCTTCCCTGAGTTTGCCATGTTGTGATGCGGCGCGGTGGCTCGTAGACACTTAAACATCGAGAATACGGCACAAATTTCCCCAAAAAAGGGATTTTCCCCCATTTGTAGCTTCATTGCATCACACAGTAAACATTTTCATAGCGGCGTTCCAATAAAAAAGCGAATTTACGGTGAATTTAACGGACCGTTACAAGCAGAACTTGTACTATGATTCCTCAGTTTTTTTCCAGGGTTATAATTTATGAAAGCGCCTCCAGAGGAAAGCTAGGATGGTCGGGGCCGACATTCAAAGCCGGTTTGAGGCCCGAGTAAAACAAGCGGGCGCTGAGGGCGCCAAGCTGTGAGTAGGGTGCCATAGGCGTCCTGTGCATAATTTGTACACTGGATGTACCGTAGTTAGTGGTGAGAGCTGTTGGGAGTCACGAGTGAAAGTATACGGTAGTAAAGAGCAAAGACGTACCAATAAACATGGTTTCGCTAACGAACAGTTTTCGAGAGTACTGCGAATGTGTAGTTAGGAGCCATCACTAATTTCCACATCAAACACTGTCTTAGCTAGAATAAATGTATGTGAACTGAACGTCAGCACGTTGCACCTCACAGTCTCCTGTACACTAGTATCTATTAAAGGAAATGTTCCACATATCGCCCTAAAACGACATAATTAATAAAATGCTTCTCTTTTGTGTCACACAAATTTTTGTTTTCCTTTTCAGTTGCAGAAATGAAGATCTTGAACAGGATTCTCATTTTTCATTTACTTTCGTGGGAACTTTTCAAAAAATGTAACTACTTACTGGTGAGGAGGTAACATACTGTGAACACGTTACTGTAAAAGTATATTTTTTCTTTGTATTTATGTCCTACTTTGTCGGAGAGAACTACGGGTTTAGAAGATTCGATTATTATACCAAAAAAATTTAAAAATGTGTTTTCAATCTTTCCACAGAGTTTAATACACAGAAATTTTTTATTGAAACTACAACATTGCTATAAATCTAGTAATATCTATTTTTACTAAAACGTTTTTAAAAATAACTAGGGCATTATTCCAAATGCAAGTAAATTATTTCTTCTTTTATTATGTAGCGTTAGAATAAGATTTAAAAATTCATTGCTGTAGCAGAGGAAAGTCAATGAATTTCTTATTCTACAAGAAAAACAACACATTCCCACTACTACTACACTGCGATTTAGTTTTAAAGATTTACGAACAGCCCCACGAAAGGCAACTGAGGGGCGTATTACGCCAGATACTATGTCCTTTGTGTGGAAAAATGTTCTCGGACTAGCCATGCTGACGTTCACAATATTTCCCTAACATCGACTAGTCATCAGCCACTCAGTGTTCCGAATAATGAGAACTAGTTCTCTTGTAAAATTGCTGCCCCATGAACCAAGACAAAACCCTCATTCAACATAGAATTTTTGTAAGATTAAAGCATTGAATGCGCTGACAAGCCTTCTGCGAGATGTTCATTCGGTATTCATTGTCCAGTCGAGAATAAGAGCGTTTAGACCTGTCTGTGAGTGCACTTTAAAGTACCTGGTAGGGGCCGAGAGTTGGGCATATAAGAATGTCGCAGGGAAGGTGGAGAGAACCTTAAGTGAGACTAAGTTTTATTGAGTACTGTGAATACCAGAACTGAGACGAATGTCGACAGAAGCTGAGAAGTGAAAGCGCTATAAAGGAACTATATTAATTAATTCAGAAGAGAGGTTATATAAGAAGTTATTAAAGAAGCAGTGTTCAGAATTTTGTGGCGTAAGTGTTTAATACTGATAATCGCGTGGTAGTGGCCTAATCAGTGTTTGATTTAAGATTCAATAATTATAATAGGGAACATTCCAGACTGACTAACCACAGTAAAAACAGTGCGGACTGGAGTACTGAAGTACTTTTATTCAGTACAGTTTTACCCCCCCCCCCCCCCCCCCCACCCTCATGATCGTTCTCGTAAATGAGTGGATAGTCAATATATTTAAACTAGTAATGTTATACACGAACAGGTTTATAAAGATAGGTGAAATAAGTGAGTACTTATGGAATAGTGATGATATAAATGTTAGACTTTAGTCGTCCAAGTAAGTGGGTGATTAGGCATTTCAATGATTGTTTGTTAACTTATGTCAACCCTTGGCTGGATTACGTATAACAATACGAGAGTTATACTTTGTATAACTTACTGTGTACTCTTCTTTAGTAATTTAGTAATTAGTTATTAGTGGAACTACAAGTATTTTACATATGTGACGAACTGTTTTGCCTGACAATACCTTGTTTAATTCTGTTTGAAGCATTTTTATGTACTTGGTCGTTCTTTTACTAATACGGCCATGTTAGAATTAGATTACCTCAGACCTGGGTCACGGCCTCAAATGAGGCACCGACATTGAAATGGTACATTTTGGTGGCATTTTAGCTTACATTTCCGTTGTTGGAATGAGTAGATTAATGAATTGACTCATATGCATTTATTTTACACCATTGACTAACTTTAAATACATTAACTGAGTTCGATACCACTCTTCCAGTTCCTCCTCACTTGTGTTTCGTATCTTTAGGAATGATGTTGTTTCTGTAACCTGTTTAACTTCTTTACTTTATAGTGATGACGATACAGTGTTTTGCAAACGTTAATCCTTTTCACCTTTCCCACCATTCACTCTTTATAAGCGATGGAATCATACCTTACATTTGTATGATTGGCAATGCATATTTTCCTTCCTGCTAGTTAAACTATACACACAAAGAAGAGTTTTTAGGTAGTATTATTCGTTTACAACACTATTTTAGTAGTGTTTTCCTTCCTGTTAGTTAAACTATACACACAAAGAAGAAGTTTAGGGTATTATTATTCGTTTTTAACACAATTTTAATACTCTTTTATGCCTGTATTATTACCTCTAAGAGTAATGGCATGTCGCCTACACTTATATATACCCCCATTTTTATTCCAATGTCTGGTACTGATCTATAATGGAAATAACCGTGTATATTTAACATCATTTGTACTTGTTTGTATCATAAAAATTGTTAATGTCAAGGTAAATTGCATCCTAGTGAAAATGAACGAAATTTAACAACTTTTAATGAAGTCATCCTATATGTAATATGTTTATAATATATTTATTTTGTACACTAGCTCAGAGACTACTGATGCCTCCCATTTTTTGTTTCATGTATAGTATTGTTATATAGGGCCTGAAGATGGCGTTGATGCAACGCCAAAACTAGTAGCCAAATAAATATAAAATCTTAAGTACAGCTGGAGGAGTGTCATTTTTAATAAAAAATTATACCAGCTGTGTCCCATCTTCATACAATTTAAACATGGATGTACGAAGATGAAGTACTGTTAGATTCAAATGATTAACTAATAAACAGGATTACAATAGTTAATTACTAAATACACTATCCGATCATAAGTATCCGCACACCCCTACGTAATGAGGAATTGAGCGATAGACGTCACGGGAGTTGGACCCACCAGTACAAAAACAGGCGGCAAGTATTGTGTTGTCAGTAGAGAAGGAGTAACAGCACAAAGGATCGGTCGGAAGAGCTCAGTGACTTCGAAAGTCGACTGAGGTGTCACCTGAGTAAGGAATCCATAAGGGAAATGTCAGCTCTTCCAAAGCTGCCCAACTCGACTATTGGTGATGTGACTGAGAACTGGAAACGGGAAGGAGCAACCACAGCTAAACCAACACCAGCACGACCACGTGTACTGACGGGTGCAGACCGTGGAGATTTGCTGAGTATGGTCATAAAAGTCGCGTGACATCATTAGGAGGAACCAGTTCCAAAGTACTAGCAGTTGTCCGCCTTGCACCACGACTGCGCGTAGAGATTTCAAAAAGTTTGGGGTATAGTGGTCGAGCAGCTGCCTACGAGCCGTACATTTCTTCAGTCAGTGCTAAGCAACGCCTGAGGTGATGTAAAGAGCGGCGCCACAGGCCTGTGGATGACTGGAAACAAGTGATTTGGAATGATGAATCACGCTACGCCCCTCGGCAGTCAATGGCAGGATTTGGACTTGACGAATGCCTGGACAGCGGTAGCTGTCAGCAACTGTGAACTACGGAGGAGATGGTGCTGCAGTATGGGAGTGTTTCTGGTAGTTAGGGTCTGCCACCCGTTAATCCACTTTACAGCAATTTACAGCATTGTGTACAGCACACATACAGTAAAAGTTCAGAGATAATATCTGTTCGTATCATCATGACAATGCACCCCATCATAAAGCAGCTAATGTATCTGTTCATCTATATAATTAGGTTGGCTGACGGAAAATTATTCTGTTACGTAGTCTGAAGGTGGCAGGGGTCAAATACAGGGGGCCAAAGGCTATTTACAATTTTTACAGAAACCAGATGGTAGTTATAAGAGTAGAGGGACATGAAAGGGAAGCAGTGATTGGGAGGGTAGTTAGAGAGGTTTGTAGCCTATACCCGATGATATTCAATCCGTATATTGAGCAAGCAGGTAAAGAAACAAAAGAAAAATTTGGAGTACTCATTAAAATCCATGGAGAAGAAATAAAAACTTTGCTGCTTGCCGATGGCATCATAATTCTGTCAGAGACAGCAAAAGACCTGGAAGAGCGGCTGAACCGAAAGGACAGAGTCTTGAAAGGAGGATATAAGATGAACATCAATGAAAGCAAAACGAGGATAATGAAATGTACTCTAATTAAATCAAGTGATGCTGAGGGAATTAGGTTAGGAAATGGGACCTTTAAAGTAGTTCATGAGTTTTGCTATTTGGGCAGCAAAATAACTGATGATGGTCGAATTAGAGAGGATATAAAATGTAGACAGAAAATTGCAAGAAAAGCGTTTCTGAAGCAGAGAAATTTGTTAACATCGAGTATAGTAGTATAAGTGTCAGGAAGTCTTCTCTAAAAATATTTGTATGGAGTGTATCCATGTACAGATGTGAAATATGTATTTGTATGGAGTGTTCCACGTACAGATGTGAAACATGGCCGATAAATAGTTTAGACAAGAAGAGAACAGAAGCTTTCGAAACATGGTGCTACAGAAGAACTCTCCAGCTTAAATGGCTAGATCACGTAACTAATGAGGAGGTAATGAATAGAATTGGTGAGAAGAGGAATTTGTGGCACAGCTTGACCAGAAGAAGGGATCGGTTGGTAGGACATGTTCTGAGGCATCAAGCGATCACCAATTTAGTAACGGAGAACAGCGTGGAGGGTAAAAATCGTAATGGGAGAGCAAGAGATGAATACACTAAACAGATTCAGAAGGACATAGGGTGCAATAGGTGCTCGTTAATGAAGAAGCTTGACAGGATAGAGTTGCATGGAGAGCTGCATCAAACCAGTTCCTGGACTGAAGACCACCACAACAACAACAAAAGGCTGGTACGTTATCATGTGTGGTTAAATTGGGACTTTATTATAGAAAATATCTCGGTTCGCCACCTGAGTTGACCTACCTTTCGTAATTCTTGATTGATTCTGTAAGAGTATCAGTTTGGGAAACACTCTTAAATATGTTAAAAAATGTGTGTGCTAAGCTGGCCTGGAAGAGCCTCGATACGGAATTGGGTCAATAGCCGGTGAGTTACTGAACATCAGCAATGGCTTTTACTGTACATATATTTGATGATTAAATCTTCAAAATGGAAGCACATCAGCACATTAGCAATGGCTTTTACTGTACATATATTTAATGATTAAATCTTCAAAAGGGAAGCACATGAATAAACGTATATTTATCAGGAAAACCTTAACCTTCCAAACAGTGTTAGCACTTAATATTGTTGTTAAAAAGGTACCAAGGCATACACGAAGAACACAATTATTTGAAATCGGGAGTCCCATGGGGAAGATATATTAGACAAGCACACCAAGCACACATTCAGACTAACCATTCATCAGACAGAAAGAAGTCGTGCAATAATTTAAAAAGGGACACAAGATACAAATTGGGTTAGAGAGACTAACCTCGATGGTCGAATACTTTAACAGGAAATTATTCCCAAATCTATATAAAAAATACATAAGAGTACAATTAAGAACAATGAATAGGAGCTATTTCTTGTGAGTAATTCTTCCAAAAGGTAGAAACCACCGAAAATCAATAATAGCCACGTGGCTACCAACTGCAAAAAAAAAAAAAATCAATAAAAAATCCAGAAAACATAAAAAAAATTACGACAAGAAAGATCGCGAAATCAAATCGTAAAACTCGGGTATTTACGTATGGCAGGAAGCTGGTTCAATTGCTAGCAAAGAATACTAAAACAGTGTCTCTACGTGTTTTAACACGTAGTATCAGTACCAACCGTACACAAAGAAAACTCACTCAAATCTGCACAAAGCATAGTGGCCTTTTTCTTAACATGACTACCGAATGCTAAAACTATAGGCATTATTCAAATGAGTTACACGATTTATTCAGGAATCTAGTCATACTCATAGATCCACGTGACCTCGTTCCCCACAGTCACCAGGTTTTAGAGGGCAAAGAAAACACACTTAAATTTCCAAAAATCGCAAAATTACCCTCAGTTCTATAATAGCCGCAACCTACTAGGAAATGAATTAAGAACCCAGTTAAGCTGAATCTTAAACATTCACTTATTTATAACACTACGGACTAAAAGACATGCATATTCTGCCTGTGCCAACTTAATAAAAGCGCCGGATAATCGGAGGTCGTTGTTTCTCTGACCAAGAAGAATTCGCCTTTGCTACACACAAAAGTTGGTTACGCTATACCTTCATTCAGAGAAACGTACCCCAGGTCCAAACACTTATCGGAAATAGGGGAGCAGACGACCAGAGGGATGGAACAAGAAAAATATATAGGGTGATTTTTTTTATGAAATTAAACTCTTAATATGTGACTAACTAATATGGCAGATGATTTAGATATGAAATCCAATTCAGATACGGTAATTTAGTACTGAAATATCACTATGGCTACAAGATATATCATCCGGCTGATCACCTTTCTCCCAGTTTGAATTTACGTCAGCGATAGTGTTCAGAAATATAAGAGCGGGTATCAACCTTGAAAGTAAATGAAGTGACTTATATGATGACGTTTCTCTGTTAGGCAAAAGTTTGTGGACGATAACATTCTTGAAATGTAATGGGTTACACTGAGTCCCGAACTAAACCTCATGAATAAATTAGGAATGATTAACAACGCAATTTCGCCCCAGATTCCAGCGTTCAACATCACTGTACGGTCACGCGAAACAGAAATACCAAAAACACAAGGCAAGACTACTGGAACAATTTTGTAAAAACCCAGCTGCAGAACGACATCTGGGGACAACCATTCAAGATAGATCAGAACGAGTTAGTTCTGTCAACACTAAAAGAAGCTGACTTCACAATGACCGGAGAATGGAGAAGCACAGCAGAATATCTCCTGAACAGGCTCCTTCCAGATCACGACCCCACACAAGGCGTGCGATACCACGCTGACCTATGAGAGAGCATGAGGCAACCATACATCAGTGACAGTGTAATCATGCCATTCGCGCAAGAAGAAGTCGCGGCGGTAATCAACAGGCTTAAAAACCGAAAAGCACCCGGCTCAGACAACATACTTTCAGAAACATTAAAACAAACAGTAACACAAATTACACCTTTTCTTACTAACATGTTCGACGAGGCTCTTCTGAAAGGCAGAATTACAAACCTAGAAAACTGCTAATGTAGTAATAATCAGGAAATCGCAAGACAAAGAGTCAACAGACCCCAAAACGTACCAACCGATCTGTCTCTTAAACACTCTCGACAAGGTACAGGAAAGGCTCCTGTGAGACCGTTTACAATCGCACAGACGCCGCCTCGGCCTAACGCCCCATCAATTCGGTTTCAGGGAAGATCTAACAACAGAGGCCCGGGAATTCCAAAACACTCTACAGTTGTTTCTGACACTAACCATTTACACTACAGGCCGTTAGAATTGCTACACCAAAGAGCAATGCAGATGATAAACGGGTTCATTGGACAAATGTATTATACTAGATCTGACATGAGATTACTTTTTCACGCAGTTTGGGTGGATAGATCCTGAGAAATCAGTACCCATAACAACCAACTCTGGCCGTAATAACGGCGTTGATACGCCTGGGCAATGAGTCAAACACAGCTTGGATGGCTTGTACAGGTACAGCTGCCCATGCAGCTTCAACACGATAGTACAGTTCATCAAGAGTAGTGACTGCTGTATTGTAACGAGCCAGTTGCTCGGCCACCATTGTCCAGACGTTATCAATTGGCGAGAAATCTGGAAAATGTCCTGGCCAGGGCAACAGTCGAGCATTTTCTGTATCCAAAAATGGTCAAATGGCTCTGAGAACTATAGGACTTAATAGCCGAGATCATTATTCCCCCATAACTTAGAACTATTTAAACCTAACCAACCTAAGGACACTACACACATCCATGCCCTAGGCAGGATTCGAACCTGCGACCGTAGCGATCGCGCGGTTTCAGACTGAAGCGCCTAGAACCGCTCGGCCACACCGGCCGGCCTTCTGTATCCAGAAAGGCCCGTACAGGACCTGCAACTTGCGGTCGCGCATTATCTTGCTGAAATGTTGGGTTTAGCACGGATCGAATGAAGGGTAGAGCCACGGGTCGTAACACATCTGAAATGTAACGTCCACTGTTCAAAGTGCCGTCACTGCGAACAAGAAGTGACGGAGACGTGTAACCAGTGGCACCCCATACCATCACGCCGGGTGATACGCCAGCATGGCGATCACGAATACACGCTTCCAATGTGCGTTCACTGCGATGTCGCCCATACACAGATGCGAACATCACGACGTTGTAGACAGAACCAGGAATTATCCGAAAAAATGTCGTTTTGCCATTCGTGCACCCAAGTTCGTCGTTGACTACACCATCGTAGGTGCTCCTGTCTGTGATGCAGCGTCAAGGGTAACCGCAGCCATGGTTTCCGAGCTGATAGTCGATGCTGCGGCAAATGTCGTCCAACTGTTCGAGCAAATGATTGTTGTCTTGCAAACGTCGCCATCTGATGTCTCAGGGATCGAGACGTGGCTGCACGATCCGTTACAGCGATGCGGATAAGATGCCTGTCATCTCGACTGCTAGTGATATGAGGCCGTTGGGATCCAGCACGGCGTCCCGTATTTCCCTGCTGAACCCACCGATTCCATATTCTGCTAACAGTCATTGGATCTCGACCAACGCGAGCAGCAATGTCGCGATACGATAAACCGCAATCGAGATAGGCTACAATCCGACCTTTATCAAAATCGGAAACGTGATGGTACGCATTTCTCCTCCTTACATGAGGCATCACAACAACGTTTCAGCAGGCAACGCAGGTCAACTGCTGTTTGTGTATGAGAAATCGTTTGGAAACTTTCCTCATGTCAGCACTTGTAGGTGTCGCCACCGGCGCCAACCTTGTGTGAATGCTCTGAAAAGGTAATCATCTGCATGTCACAGCATCTTCTTCCTGTCGGTTAAATTTCGCGTCTGTAGCACGCCATCTTCGTAGTGTAGCAATTTTAATGGCCAGTAGTGTATGTTTGCATGTGGTAATATTTTTCTATTATGCATCTACATCTACATGACTACTCTGCAATTCACATTTAAGTGCTTGGCAGAGGGTTCATCGAACCACCATCATACTATCTCTCTACTATTCCACTCCCCAACAGCGAGCGGGAAAAACGAACACCTAAACCTTTCTGTTCGAGCTCTGATTTCTCTTATTTTATTATGATGATCATTCCTACCTATGTAGGTTGGGCTCAACAAAATATTTTCGCATTCGGAAGAGAAAGTTGGTGACTGAAATTTCGTAAAAAGGTCTCGCCGCGACGAAAAACGTCTATGCTTTAATGACTTCCATCCCAACTCGTGTATCATATCTGCCACACTCTCTCCCCTATAACGTGATAATACAAAACGAGATGCCCTTTTTTGCACACTTTCGATGTCCTCCGTCAATCCCACCTGGTAAGGATCCCACACTGCGCAGCAATATTCTAACAGAGGACGAACGAGTGTAGTGTAAGCTGTCTCTTTAGTGGACTTGTTGCATCTTCTAAGTGTCCTGCCAATGAAACGCAACCTTTGGCTCGCCTTCCCGACAATATTATCTATGTGGTCCTTCCAACTGAAGTTGTTCGTAATTTTAACACCCAGGTACTTAGTTGAATTGACAGCCTTGAGAATTGTACTATTTATCGAGTAATCGAATTCCAACGGATTTCTTTTGGAACTCATGTGGATCATCTCACACTTTTCGTTATTTAGCGTCAACTGCCACCTGACACACCATACAGCAATCTTTTCTAAATCGCTTTGCAACTGATACTGGTCTTCGGATGACCTTACTAGACGGTAAATTACAGCATCATCTGCGAACAGTCTAAGAGAAGTACTCAGTTTGTCACCCAGGTCATTTATATAGATCAGGAACAGTAGAGGTCCCAGGACGCTTCCCTGGGGAACACCTGATATCACTTCAGTTTTACTCGATGGTTTGCCGTCTATTACTACGAACTGCGACCTTCCTGACAGGAAATCACGAATCCAGTCGCACAACTGAGACGATACCCCGTAGCTCCGCAGCTTGATTAGAAGTCGCTTATGAGGAACGGTGTCAAAAGCTTTCCGGACATCTAGAAATACGGAATCAACTTGAGATCCCCTGTCGATAGCGGCCATTACTTCGTGCGAATAAATATCTAGCTGCGTTGCACAAGAGCGATGTTTTCTGAAGCCATGCTGATTACGTGTCAATAGATCGTTCCCTTCGAGATGATTCATAATGTTTGAATACAGTATATGCTCCAAAACCCTACTGCAAACCGACGTCAATGATATAGGTCTGTAGTTAAATGGATTACTCCTACTACCCTTCTTGAACACTGGTGCGACCTGCGCAATTTTCCAATCTGTAGGTACAGATCTGTCGGTGAGCGAGCGGTTGTATATGAGTGCTAAGTAGGGAGCTATAGTATCAGCGTAATCTGAAAGGAACCTAATCGGTATACAATCTGGACCTGAAGACTTGCCCGTATCAAGCGATTTGAGTTGCTTCGCAACCCCTAAGGTATCTACTTCTAAGAGACTCATGCTAGCAGATGTTCGTGTTTCAAGTTCTGGAATATTCCATTCGTCTTCCCTGGTGAAGGAATTTTGGAAAACTGCGTTCAATAACTCCGCTTTAGCGGCACAGTCGTCGATAACTACCATCGGCACTGCGCAGCGAAGGTATTGACTGCGTCTTGCCGCTTGTGTACTTTACATACGACCAGAATTTCTTCGGATTTTCTACCAAATTTCGAGACAATGTTTCGTTGTGGAGCCTATTAAAGGCATATCGCATCGAAGTACGTGCCAAATTTCGCGCGTCTGTAAATTTTAGCCCATCTTCGGGATTTCGCGTTCTTCTGAACTTCGCATGCTTTTTCCGTTGCCTCTGCAACAGCGTTCGGACCTTTTTTTGTGTACCACGGGGGATCCGTTCCATCTCTTACCAATTTATGAGGTATGAATATCTCAATTGCTGTTGCTACTATATCTTTGAATTTGAGCCACATCTCGTCTACATTCGCATAGTCAGTTCGGAAGGAATGGAAATTGTCTTTTACGAAGGCTTCTAGTGGCACTTTATCCGCTTTTTTAAATAAAATTTTGTCGGATGCTGATTGCAAATATTCTAATGGCAAAAAGGTATTTTTAATTGGCATATTTACAATTTAACAATATTCGGATTTTTTTCTCTTACTTGTATCTTCTCAGATTTCACTATACTAGGTCAATGAGCAAGAACCCATAGGTTTTGATGAGTGAGTTTACGTGTAACAAAATTGATGACATTAATTCCCATATCTTTTAGTTGCACTGACTTAGAGCCTCAAATTATTTACACTGCCAAGCGACTCTAGACCTTAGTGTGACATAATTGTCAATTTGATATGTTTTCTCTTTCCTGAAGGGCTCTCAGCGCTCGGTGTGGCAGACAACAAAGCGTCTCTATAAGTGTTCCGTTTTCACTGACTGATAGGTTGTTGTTGTTGTGGTCTTCAGTTCTGAGACTGATTTGATGCAGTTCTCCATGCAACCCTATCCTGTGCAAGCTTCTTCATCTCCCAGTAACTACTGCAACCTACATCCTTCTGAACGTGCTTAGTGTATTCATCTCTTGGTCTCCCTCTACGATTTTCACCCTCCACGCTGCCTTCCAATACTAAATTGGTGATCCCTTGATGCCTCATAACATGTCGTACCAACCTATCCCTTCTTCTAGTCAAGTTGTGCCACAAACTTCTCCCCAATCCTATTCAATACGTTCTCAACAGTTATGTGATCTACCCATCTAATCTTCAGCATCCTTCTGTAGCACCACATTTCGAAAGCTTCTATTCTCTTCTTGTCTAAACTATTTATCGTCAATGTTTCACTTCCATACATGGCTACACTCCATACAAATACTTTCAGAAGCGACTTCCTGACACTTAAATCTATACTCGATGTTAACAAATTTCTCTTCTTCAGAAACGCTTTCCTTGTCATTGCCAGTCTACATTTTATATCCTCTCTACTTCGAGCATCATCAGTTATTTTTCTCCCCAAATAGCAAAACTCCTTTACTACTTTCAGTGTCTCATTTCCTAATCTAATTCCCTCAGCATCACCTGACTTAATTCGACTACATTTCATTATCCTCGTTTTGCTTTTGTTGATGTTCATCTTATATCTTTCTTTCAAGACACTATCCATTCCATTCAACTGCTCTTCCAAGTCCTTTGCTTTCTCCGACAGAATTACAATGTCATCGGCAATCCTCAAACTTTTTATTTCTTCTCCATGGAGTTTAATACCTACTCTGAATTTTTCTTTTGTTTCCTTCACTGCTTGCTCAATATACAGATTGAATAACGTCGATGAGAGGGTACAACCCTTTCTCATTCCCTTCCCAACCACTGGTTCCCTTTCGTGTCCCTCGACTCTTATAACTGCCATCTGGTGTGTGTACAAAGTATAAATAGCCTTTCGCTCCCTATATTTTACCCCTGCCAACTTCAGAATTTCAAAGAGAATATTCCAGTCAACATTGTCAAAATCTTCCTCTAAGTGTACAAATGCTAGAAACGTAGGTTTGCCTTTCCTTAATCCAGCTTCTAAGCTAAGTCGTAGGGTCATTATTGCCTCACGTGTTCCGATATTTCTACTGAATCCAAACTTATCTTCCCCGAGGTCGACGTCTACTAGTTTTTCCATTCGTCTGTAAAGAATTCGCGTTAGTATTTTGCAGCCGTGACTTGTTAAACTGATAGTTCGGTAATTTTCGCATCTGTCAACACCTGCTTTCTTTGGGATTGGAACTATTATAGTCTTCTTGAAGTCTGGGGTATTTCGACTGTATCATACATCTTGCTCACCAGATGGTAGAGTTTTGTCAGGACTGGCTCTCCCAAGGCTGTCAGTAGTTCTAATGCAATGTTGTCTACTACCAGGGCCTTGTTTCGACTCAGGTCTGTACAGAACCCTTAAAAGAATCGCAACTAGTATGGCACGTAGCAGTTAGCCTTTCATGTATTTGGATAGACGGATCACATCTCGAAGAAGACTAAAGTAAACAGATACACAGAATGAAGCCCTAAATGACAATACAACCGGCTCTGTTAATGAATTACTGTGACAGCACCAAAGTGAGTAGCAAAGGATGGTTAAATAGTTCAAGTGTTACAGCTTGTTGGATCAGTTGTTATTACTCTATCGGGTCTAGTAGCAGTCGTACTTGAAAGTCATTATCATAATATTTATTAAACAGGATCGTTACAAATAATGAGCAGTGTTGTTGTTGTTGTTGTGGTCTTCAGTCCAGAGACTTGTTTGATGCATCTCTCCTTGCTAGTCTATCCGGTGCAAGCTTCTTTATCTCCCAGTAACTATTGCAACCTACATCCTCCTGAACCTGCTTAGTGTATTCATCATCTGGTCACCCTCTACAATTTTTGCCTTGCACGCTGCCCTCCAGTATTAAGTTGGTGATCCACTGATGCTTCAGAACGTGCCCTACCAACCGATACCTTCTTCTAGTCAAGTTGTGCCACAAATTTATCTTCTCCCAAATTCTATTCAATACTTCTTCATTAGTTATGTGATCTACCCATCTAAACTTGAGCATTCTTCTATAGCACCACATTTCGAAAGCTTATATTCTCTTCTTGTCCAAACTATTTATCGTCCATATTTAACTTCCATACATGGCTCTCCTCCACACAAATACTTTCAAAATAACTTCCTGACAGTTAAATCTATATTCAATGTTAACAAATTTCTCTTCTTCAAAAACGCTTTCTTTGCCAGTGCCATTCTACATTTTACATCCTCTCTACTTCGACCATCATCAGTTATTTTGATCCCCAAATCACCTGATTCAATCCGACTACATTCCATTATCCCAGTTTTGTTTTTGTTGATGTTCGTCTTATATCCTTCTTTCAAGACATTGTCCATTCCGTTCAAATGCTCTTTCAGGTCCTTTGCTGTCTCTCACAGAATTACAATGACATCGGCGAACCTCAAAGTTTTTATTTCTTCTCCATGGATTTTAATTCCTACTCCTAATTTTTCTTTTGTTTCATTTACTACTTGCTCAATATACAGATTGAATAACATCAGGCATAGGCTACAACCCTGCCTGACTCCCTTCCCAACCACTGCTTCCCTTTCATGTCTCTCGACTCTTATAACTGCCATCTGGTTTCTGTACAAATTGTAAATAGTCTTTCGCTCCCTGTATTTTACCCTGTCACCCTCAGAATTTGAAAGAGAGTGTTCCAGTCAACATTGTCAGAAACTTTCTCAATGTCTACAAATGCTAGAAACGTAAGCTTGCCTTTCCTTAATCTATTTTCTAAGATAAGTCGTAGTGTCAGTATAGCCTGACGTGTTCCAACATTTCTACGGAAGCCAAACTGATCCTCCCCGAGGTCGGCTTACTAGTTTTTCCATTCGTCTGTAGAGAATTCGCGTTAGTATTTTGCAGGCGTGACGTAGTAAGGTACTTAAAGGGCTTGCTCGTCGATACCCGATAGTTTTCCGTAACTTTGCAGGCCTCGGCACTTGTGAATATTATTACAACGTAGCGCCAGATGCCGAGTGTACCTTTATGGAAACTGTTGTCGACTTCTCCAAGTCGTTACAAAATCCGAGATTCACAGCTCGCGTTGGCTGTCATTTAAAACCACTGCTCCCAAAGAGAACCTACGATGGACTGAAATAGCAGTACATTCTATGGGAAACCTGTATATTTTACACCACTGTGGAAGGACTATTTTGAAACATTGTCAGTCACTGGCATCTTCTAATGGCCAAATTCATCTTGCACTTGTGTCCATATGAATTAAACTGTTCAGGTTCATAAAATCCCCAGTTTCAACAGAAATAGTCAAATTGGCAGTAATTAGTAAACGTTTCAGCGCTTTTTGAAGAGACTGTGATGGTAGCCTCTTGTTTCGTCTAGATGGTAAGTGGCTGAACAGTTACACATCTGTTCACCGGAACCCATCTCCCAACTCGTTGTTCCCCTGTCTTCTGCAGCATCTGGTGCACCATTTTTGCGCAGTATAATTTAACAACGGCCGTAAGCAGACAGTTTAGAAACACAGCCGTTTCGGAAATACTTCCACCCTTGACCCAAAAGCAAGTGATCATGCCCTTTTGGAAGTCAGATAAATCGCTCCGTTTCCACACTACGACAACGAATGCATAGTCTTCGGAGTCCCCCCTTCCCTATGTATTCCACAATCTCCCATACAGTGACTGACGGAGGATGACCTGTACCATTACTAGCAGTATCCTTTCGTGTTCCACCGGCAGGTAGAGCGAGTCAAAAATGACTAGCTCCACGCCTCGTGAGAGCCCCAAAGTTCTCGTATCATATCTTACATGTTGGTGGTAGGACCATAGTTCTGCAGTCAGCTTCAAAAAGCCGGTTCTCTAAAATTCCTTGAAAAGAATGCCGCCTTTTCTCCAGGTATACCCATTTGAGTTCCCGAAGCATCTCAGTAACACTTTTGTGTTGTTCGAACCAACAAGCATCAAAATATAGCGGTTCGCCTCTGAATTTCTACTGTCTTCCTTTTATCTGACGTGGTGCGAATCCCGAATGCTCGAGGAGTAGTCAAGAAGAGTTCGCACTGGCATCCCACAGTGATCAGGCAGAACATTATGACCACCTACCTAATGATGAAACCTTAGGTCACAGGAGGCAGTTGGTACCACATCTGCACATAAAAGTCACCTAATTTCCATAAATTCTGAGGAAGGATCAATGAGCTCTGATGTGATAGGGCTCAGATCTGGCGAGTTGGGGGGCCAGCACTTCAATTAGAAGTCGTCACTGTGTTCCTCGAACCTCTCCATCACATTCCTGGTCTGTGATATGGCACATTATGTTGTTGCCAGTGCCACTGCAGTCGGGATACATGATCGTCATGAAGAGGTGTATGTGGTCTGCATAACCAGTGTATGATATACCTTGGATAACATGATGCCTTGCACGAGCTCCGCTGAACTCATCGATGCCCATGTAAATGTTCCTCGGTGCATAGTGTAGCCACCGCCAGTTAGTCTCTGTCCCACAGTGCAAGTGTCAAGGAGTTGTCCCCCTGAAAGACGATGGACTCGCACCCTCCCATTGGCATGAAAAAAAAGTATTGGGATTCATCATACCACGCAACACTCTGTCACTGCGCCAACTTCCAGTACCGATGGTGACAGGCCCATTTCAGTTTTTATTTCTGATGCTGTGGTGTGCACACGCATGGGTCATCTACTGTGGTGGCCCATCGTTATGAGTTCAGACACACTTGTACTCTACCCAGCATTAAAGTGTGATATTAGTTTCACCACAGCCCACTACGTACGATAGCTATAATGAGGGGTAGCCGCACATCCTCGCGACATCTGGACGTGGTTTCACCTTGGTTTCGGCACGTATTAAAGACACTCACCACAGCACTACTCGAACACCTGACAAGTTGTGCAGCTTCCGAAATGCTCTTGTCGTGCCTCCAGGCCATCAGAATCTGCCCTAGGTCAAACTCAGATAGGCCGCGCGTCTTCTTCTTTCTACACATGGACGTCACGCCCGCTGATACTGCAGGTACCGTGCGTATGTATGACTAGCAGTCACTCCTCGCCAGGTGACGCTGCTATCGCCTGGACGGATTTATATCGATAGTAGGTAGGTCGTCATAATATTCTGGCTGAATAGTGTATATACCACCCTTACAGATGAATCACTTTTGCCTAAAATTCTCTAAAGTAAACTGAACTCACCATTCGCCTTCCCTTCTACAATCCTCATAGTCCCACCCCCTGAGATTCTTTACATACCCTAGGCCTGATATCGCTTCCACCTGCCATCTATGTGTGGTTATTGCACACTGACGTCAAACGTAGGTGGTGGTCACATTAATGTGACTGGAGCGTATATAAACTGGAAAATTCAGCTGGAAGCGTGCGTGAAGGGATGCTACTCCACGTTAATGCCCGCTCTCTTCTGAGAGAATGACAAAAGCCACTGTACAGGAGTTTGTTCGGGTATCCATTTCGCATCGCCGGTCACGGTGGCCGAGCGGTTCAAGGCGCTTCAGTCAGGAACAGCGCGACTGCTACGGTCGCAGGTTAGAATCCTGCTTCGGGCATGGATGTGTGTGATGTACTTATTTTAGTTAGGTTCTAAGTTCTAGGGGACTGATGACCTCAGATGTTAAGTGCTGTAGTGCTCAGAGCCATTTGAACCATTTTTTTTTTTTTTTTTTTTTCAATTCGCATCCGTCTTATTCACCTGATATTACGGTCTCAGACGTTCGGCTTTTGCTATCTCTATCAAACTACCTTCAAAGAACTTATTTTCCGTATGAAAATTCGCTTCGAACATGTCTCCACGAGTTCTTTGCCTCAGAACCTCGTCATTTCTGCACTTACGGTAGCGTTAGCAAAAAAATGTTTCAAATGGCTCTGAGCACTATGGGACTTAACAGCTGAGGTCATCAGTTCCCTAGATCTTAAAACTACTTAAACCTAACTAACCTAAGGACATCACACACATCCACGCGCGAGGCAGGACTCGAACCTGCGACCATAGCTGTCGCGCGGTTCCAGATTGTAGCGCCTAGAACCGCTCGGCAACCCCGGCCGGCTATCAACTGCGAAGGAGTCTATGATATTAATGACTAAAGTATCTCTACGTGTATCTTTGTGTTTATTGAACTCACGAAAAAGCCTTACGAACTTAAGCACCAACCCAATACACCGCTTGTATTGCCATTGTAGATTAGATTAGATTAATACTTGTTCCATAGACCATGAATACGACACTTCGTAATGATGTGGAATGTGTCAGGTTAATAAAAGATGTCTGTACAAGATATTACATTACACAAAATATTGCATGACACTAATGTTGAACTTGTTTTTTTTTCCTTGATTTTTATCTAAAAATTCAGCCTATGAGTAGAAGGAGTTGTCATCTAGATATTCTTTTAATTTACTTTTAAATGTTAGTTGGCTATCTGTCAGGCTTTTGATGCTGTTTGTTAGGTGACCAAAGACTTTTGTGGCAGCATAATTTACCCCTTTCTGTGCCAAAGTCAGATTTAACCCTGCATAGTGAAGATCATCCTTTCTCCTGGTGATATATCTATGCACAGTGCTATTACTTTTGAACTGGGTTGGATTATTAACAACAAATTTCATAAGTGAATATATATATACTGTGGGGTTACTGTGAGGATCCCTAGATCCATACATAGGTGTCTGCAGGATGACCGTGGATGGGCTCCAGCAATTATTCTGATTAGACGTTATTGAGCAATGAGTACTTTTCTACTCAACGATGAATTACCCCAGTGAGAAACGAGCTTAAAATGATTAACATCCGGCCATACATTTCCGATATTTACGACAGTGTTATGCGCTCCGTGCTGAAACCGTAGTTTACAATTTTCTCAAGACGTACCGGTAACGAACGGCGCTCCATTCCCTACTGTCTACGCATGGCGACACGGCGATGACGGAGGCTGCAGCCCGCGCAGAGAGTGCTAGGGTTCGTCACGCGCGGCCGGCAGCTGGGGAGCGCCGTGCGGCGGTATGTAGGGCAGCGGCGCTGTCGCCACGTGTCTGCGTGTGGCGGGCTCTTCACCTGCCGCCGTGGGCCGACCCAGTGTTGCGCATCTCTTCGTCCTAAGTGTACTCCCCTGCTGCCATGTTTTCTGTTGCTCGCGAAATTTCGATTTCCTGGAATGGCGTCGTAAAGAAGGTTATATAGCTTAGCGGAGAAGGCAAGGGGGTGGGGCACAGGGGGGGAAGGGCAGGGTGACGTGGGATGGGGGTCTGGAGCGCGGGTCGAAAGAGGCGGAGAAGCGGGGCGAGGAAGAGCACCACTGCGGGACGGCTGAGGAAAGGGCAGGAGGCGAGAGGCGGGGGCCGCGTACCCGCTAGAGTAAATTTCGGGAATCGAATGCGCCAGTGCTAATGTGTGCTGTGCTACGCTGCCTCTGCTAATGGTGACAGCGAGAAGCGACTGCATCTTGTCTGCTTCTTTACCGTCAGCGAACACACGACGTCCCACTGATGCAGAGTAACTAATGAGTTCTCCAGAAATTCACGATTCCTCCTAAACAACGTCTTACTGCGCTGCTGCTATGTCCGTACTACGGTTGCTGCCTTCATCGTTACCTTTTACAGCTTCGTCACCGTGGTTACGAAAGGTAGACTACTAACTGAGATAGACAAAACCCATAGAGAGGAATAGGCCTCTATTTCTTTAATGGAACGCACTGATAATCGCTTTAAAACAAAACAAAAAATGGCCACGAGGTTATTGGAGACAGAGCACAAGCACGCCTTGTTGAGGGAACCAACACAACATTTATCTTCAGCGTTTAGAGCAATGACACAATACCTGGATCTAGATGATCGGGTGATGAGTTGAACTGCCATCCTCCAGAACCTGAGTCCAGCGCCACATCACTCCAAATGCTTCAAATGGCTCTGAGCACTATGGGGCTTAACATCTGAGGTCATCAGTCTCCTAGAACTTAGAAATACCTAAACCTAACTAACATCACACACATCCATGCCCGAGGCAGGATTCGAACCTGCGACCGTAACGGTCGGGTGGTCCCAGACTATTGCGGCTAGAACCGCTCGGTCACCGCGGCCGGCGGCACATCACTTGGTCACCTTAAAACCACTGCTATTACAGGGGAGAGCTTAGTGATGGATGGCAGTAAGGCTCATTCCAGATATGAGGCCTGTGCCTTCCAAGTAACCAGAGAGAATTAAGTTAAATGTCTCACCAACAACGACCTCAATCTTAGAAAATTGTCCTGTTACAAAGAAACAGCCGGCCGTTGTGGCAGAGCGGTTCTAGATGCTCCAGTCCGGAACCGCGAGACTACACGGTCGCAGGTTCGAATCCTGCTTCTGGCATGGATGTGTGTGATGTCCTTAGGTTAATTAGGTTTAAGTAGTTCTAAGTTCTAGGGGACTGGTGACCTCAGATGTTAAGCCCCATAGTGCCCAGAGCCATTTGAGCCATTTTTGAACAAAGAAACACACAAACGGGACTAGACCTTGGTGGACCAATAACCGGGAATTGCAAAGGAAGCAGGTAAAAAGACTGTTCACCTTTCGAAAAAGGAACGAGAAACAGCCAAAAAACTGAGTAGTCTTTGCTAAATACAGACTTGCTGTTATTGCGCGGAATTATCATAGTGAAAATATTCTATGAGTAAGTGAAAAATATAGCTGCTAGTGCTAGACTTCACAAAATCCTCAACAAATCCAGAAGGCATTGTAAAGAAGAAGGATGGTGGGTTAACAAGATCAGCATATGAGACTCTGAATGTGCTCGTCAAAACTCACTTCCCTGTTCCCTGGACGCACTCTGACAGAGAACTCAGACCAAGATTCAGTCTCTGTGAGATACTGCTTTACAGATAACCAATTGAGAATCCACGGGAGAATGTGTTGACTTCAAGAAAATCGACTGGACGGAGAAGATGTTTCACCCATTCAAGTCACTAGGGCCAAATGGAATCTTCCGTGCTCTGCTGCAACAGACATGAAGGAGACTCATCAGAGGATTAGGCAGACTGTTCAGAGCCAGTATAGCAGCAACAGCCATTCCCAATGCTTGGAGGATAGTGGAAGTTCTTTGCATTATGAAGCCAGGAAGATGTGATCGTACCAAAGTTAAAGAGGTGAGACCAATTACTTAAAAAATAGTTCAAATGGCTCTAAGCACTATGGGACTTCACAGTTGAAGTCATCAGTCCACTACACTGAGAACTACTTAAACCTAACTAACCTAAGGACACCACACTCATCCAAGTCCGAGGCAGGATTCGAACCTGTGATCGTAGCAGCAGCGCGGTTCCGGACTGAAGCGCCTAGAACCGCTCGGCCACAGAGATAGGCAGATCAATTAGTCTGTCCTCCTTGTTTCTAATGAAATTACAAAAACTGATTAAAGTGCAAGCTGGGGAAACGATGCTAACTGGCGTTTCTCTACATGAAAACAAACATGCATATCAACCAGATAATTCAAGCACAACAACACTTCGTCAACTTGGAGTAAGTTTTACACTTTCAGGAAATTTCTCTGTGCATCTTCTTGGATACTGAGGGGGATTTTAGAAACATTACTTTCGAATCCAAGGCTAGAGCAGCAGGAGAGTATGCCACTAAGACCGGTATACGAAAGTGGATTAAGACCTTGCAGAGCAGACGAAAGGTAGAAGCCACGATGATGAGTGAGAACATGATGATCAACACCACCAGAAGGCGTCCGCAAAGGAGGGGTTTTGTTCTCATTACAGTGATACCAAGTGGTGAAGGCCAAGGATGTACTAACTATTTAGTCATAGTAACACTTAGCGAATTTGCACGTACCGTTAGAACAATGGCACAATGAACTCTGAACATTGTATAAAACTGGTGCAGGAAACAGAATCTTTGGGTCAGTCGGAGCAGCACTTGTAGTACTACACGTGAAGAAAACTATCTAAGATACATCCTGCAGTCGTGAGCTCTTCGATGAAATTCTGCCACTAGAGCTTGTGGTCAAGTATTTAGGGCTTATCCTGGATGTGGAACTGTGATGGATCCCACACATGTTCCGACCAAAATAATCTCTTATGTGCCCTAGAAGGGTCTGCAGTAAAACATGGGGTCTAAACCCAAGGAGCATGTACTGGATATACACATTTGTAATAACACAAATAATAATTTATGGGGCTGCAGTAGGGTGGAATCAAGTAGGCCAGAATGTGGGCTCTACGGAACCCGGGAAGATGCAAATATGGAACTGGCTATCTATTTCATGCGGAATCTGTACACCCACTGCTGGGATGGAGACCATGCTGAATGTGCTTCGATTATACATTTGGGTTGCAATGGAGGCAGTGGAAGGGTATGTGGGTTAAAATCTGGGAAATAACTAAAACCCCTTAAGACAAAATGAATCACACACCATTGTAACGTCTACAATATACACTACTGGCCATTAAAACTGCTACAACACGAAGATGATGTGCTACAGACGCGAAATTTAACCGATAGGAAGAAGATGCTGTGATATGCAAATGATCAGCTTTTCAGGGCATTCACACAACGTTGGCGCCGGTGGCGACACCTACAACGAGCTGACATGAGGAAAGTTTCCAACCGATTTCTCATACACAAACAGCAGTTGACCGGCGTTGCCTGGTGAAACGTTGTTGTGATGCCTCGTGTAAGGAGGAGAAATGTATACCATCACGTTTCCGACTTTGATAAAGGTCGGATTGTAGCCTATCGCGATTGCGGCTTATCGTATCGCGACATTGCTGCTCGCGTTGGTCGAGATCCAATGACTGTTAGCAGAATATGGAATCGGTGTTTTCAGGAGGGTAATACGGAACGCCGTGCTGGATCCCAACTGCTTCGTATCACTAGCAGTGGAGTTGACAGGCATCTTATCCGCATGGCTGTAACGGATCGTAAAGCCACATCTCGATCCTTTAATCAACAGATGGGAACGTCGTTTGCAAGACAACAACCCTCTGCACGAAAAGTTCAACGACGTTGGCAGCAGTATGAACTATCAGCTCGGAGATAAGGCCGCGGTTACCCTTGACGCTGCATCACAGACAGCAGCGCCAGCGATGGTGTACTCAACGACGAACCTGGGTGTACGAATGGAAAAACCTCATTTCTTCGGATGAATCCAGGTTCTGTTTACAGCATCATGATGGTCGCATCCGTGTTTGGAGACCTCGCGGTGAACGCACATTGGAAGCGTGTATTGGTCATCGCCATACCGGGGTATCACCCGGCGTGATGGTATGCGGTGCCATTGGTTATTCGTCTCCGTCACCTCTTGTTCACATTGACGGCACTTTGAACAGTGGACGTTACATTTCAGATATGTTACTACCCGTGGCTCTACCCTTCATTCGATCCCTTCGAAACCCTACATTTCTGCAGGATAATGCACGACCTCATGTTACAGTTCCTGTACGGCCCTTTCTGGATACAGAAAATGTTCGACTGCTATCCTGGCCAGCACATTCTCCAGACCTTTCACCAATTGAAAACGTCTGGTCAATGGTGGCCGAGCAACTGGCTCGTCACAATACGCCATTCAATACTCTTGATGAACTGTAGTATCGTGTTGAAGCTGAATGGGCAGCTGTACCTGTACATGCCATCCAAACTCTGTTTGACTCAATGCCCAGGCGTATCAAGGCCAGAATTACGGCCAGAGGTGGTTGTTCTGGATGCTGATTTCTCAGGATCTACGCACCCAAACTGCGTGTAATGTAATCACATGTCAGTTCTAGTGTAATATATTTGTCCAATGAATACCCGTCTATCATCTGCACTTCTTCTTGGTGTAGCAATTTTAATGGCCATTAGTGTATATGAGGTTTGTCACGGAAATTCCATCTAACTATAGTATTATTACCAGTTGCTTCAATAACACCTTTCAAGGTAATAGCTGCAGTAGGAAGCAATGGAAGAATGATCCACGATCTATTCAGGTGCCATAGTCTAGCTTACTGACACGTCGGAAACGGACGAAGGCAGGCTATACATGGTACAGCCCAGCGCTAGAGAGCGCAATATCTCTAGGAAAACTGGCAATGGTATTCGAAGCGAAACTGTTTGCTATCAGAGTGTGTGCGGAGGAGAGTCTACATAGGTACTACAAGGATGGTGGCATGTACATTGGAATCAGGCAACCAAGCACCTCTGGAATCTTTATCATCCCCTGAAATGAGATCAAAGGTCGTTACAGAATTCCATGAAGTCCTTGTGAGGCAGGAGAAAGGAACAATGTAAACCTACTCTGGTTCCCTGGTCAGTCAGGAATTAGTGGCAATGAAAAAGTCGATGGGCTCGTCAGGACAATAGCAAACGACTCCATTTTCTTGACAGGGACCTGTCCTGCCCATCAGTAAGGTAATGGTAAAATCAAAACTGTGTTGCCACATTAAGAGGCAGCGCGCAGAATATTGGACGCAGATCCAAGTTCTGTAACCTAGACCTTGAAAAGCAGACAGATTAAACTCATGAAGAGACTAATGACCGGCCGTGGCAACTTCAGGAAACACCTGCACACGGTGGGTATAGAGAAATAAGCTCCTGAGTGTACGCTATGTGGTGAGGGGGATGAAACCACACCACATTTAATCTGCCAGTGCAAAGCTTTGGGAGCCAAAAGACACAGAATGTGTGAGTCATTAAGCTCTGAATAAATTGTCTAATAAAGTACTAGTAACGGATCTCCTGCTAGTATTTAAGGATACTGGCTGGCTTCACTACAATGACAGGGAGATAAGCCGCACAGTAACCTCTTTTTTGGTGGGAGCAACTGCTAACACCGCTGCTCTTTTACCTAGTGTAGTCTTTGAAGCCATGTAGAGTTTCACCAGGAACGGAAGGAATAATGGAAGAGGAGAAGTCTGAACTGACACTGACAAAGGCTGTTGAGCAGGAACAGATTTTCAAGAGAGGTGTCTCTAGAGAAGGCGAGAGCAAAACTGTTGGGGAGCGTCGTTGACGAGAGTGGGCTGCAGGCAAATATATGGGGGAGACTGCTATTGTGATAGAAGGTTGACCATTAGCTGTCTTTTAAAGCTTGGAAGGAATTTAATTTCCCTGATTTTTGAGGGACATTGTTCGAAAGTCGTATCTCTAACACAGGAAATAGTTTTGAGGAGTTAGTTGAGGCATGTAGTGGTAAATAGACGTTGGTTAGTTGAGTTGGGGGAGGGGACCAAACAGCGAGGTCATCGGTCCCATAGGATTAGGGAAGGATGGGGAAGGAAGTCGACGGTGCCCTTTCAAAGGAACCTTCGCGGGATTTTCTTGACGCTGTTTAGGGGAATCACGATAAATAGAGGTACAAGACACAGAGATGAGTTATGTACCATGAAAAGTTGAGGTTGAAAATTTTGGAATCGCCTAAATCACGCACTAAGAAAAGTTAGTCACGGTTTTTAAACTTGTGTGGGATTCATTCAAAATTGCACGTGTTGTATTGTAGTACAGGTTGTTTCAAAAACGTGAGTTCACAAAACTGTAACTTCTACATGAATGAAGAATGAAGCGAGGAATGGGGATTTTAAGTTACGCCTGGAAACTAAAAGTAACTCTACGCACACTCACAATAGTAAAGTATGAGTTTGGCCATCGTCTGAATGTTTGACAGGTGTTCAGTAGAGGACACAGTGAATATTTGTGAAAATTAAATGAATACGCTGATCCTAAAGGTAACTTCAAAAAGTACTCCAAGGTTGTACGTGCTTGTGTATAAGAGATATACTCATGTAAAATCGAATGGTTCTTTCGAAAATTGAAAAGAAAAGAAATGTAGTCCCATGCATATACGTAAAGTAATCTCAGATTACTATAGTCGTTTACGTAGAAATACATACGTTAAACCGATTGAATATTTTTGTAAAGTGTGTTAATTTCAGATACAGGTCCTCTACAGTCTGTTGTAACGTGGTACCCGACACAGAGATGAGTTACGTAACATGAAAAATTGGGGTTGCAAATTTTGGGAAAAAGCTAAATCACACAAGAAGAAAGCTTAGTCAATGTTTTTAAACTTGTATAGGATTTATTCGAAATTGCACTGTTGTAATGTCCAATAACACACTTTCAAAAGCACCATCACGGTTTCTCTGTGGAAATTTAAGTCAAAAGTTTTGTATCGCAGAATATGCTGCGTTGTGAAGAAGTTTATTCACAAAACCTCATGAGTAAAAGTGGTTATGGATTTAGATCTAAGGATCTTTGCAGAAGAAACTGACAGTGCCGCTTCAGTGGCGGAATTTTACGACCTTTTCTTATTCAACCTGCCGCGCCGGGTTTAGCCGTGCGGTCAAGGGTGCCTTGTCTCGATTCGCACGGTTCCTCCCGTCGGAGGTTCATGTCCTCCCTTGGGCATGGGTATGTGTGTTGTCCTTAGCGTAAGTTAGATTAAGTCGTGTGTAAGCTTAGGGACCGATGACCTCAGCAGTTTGGTTCCATAGGATCTTACCATAAATTTCCAAGTTTTTATTTAATCGCAACAATTAGGTAGGAAATTACTTGTGTTATAGTCTTCTACTATGTTAAAAAGTGCATTAAAAGTTGAGTTATAATAACGTGTGTTAAACAGATTTTTAAGTTGCTAAAATATAAGAAAAACGAACAAGAATGGTAGGCTCAAAAGTACTTCCAACACTCATTGTAAAAGAAACAATGTACATACAGAAGCAAACGCAAAGGCATATTTCACATCTGCTGCCTGTGTGAACAGAGTCCATACAGCTGGACATACGGACTGTATCATCATTGAGAGACGTTGACATTATACGATAAATGGCTGTCAGTGATGACGTTAGTAACTGGGGTATGAAACTACTGTCTAAAAGACATGAGCGTCGATAAGAGATGGACGTAAGGTTTCTATACGGTAACAAATCAACAAACCGTTTGCATTGTTTCTGATTATGCTCCCATAAGGCGTTTCTATTCAAGTTTTAATACCGTTGGTACTGGGAGATACAGTATACTGACGGTTCAGTTGTAGAGTGGCTACGTCAACACGTTTGGCTCCGACATGTCAGGAAACGCACAGATTAAAGAAATGGATTTTCGGCTGTATTTGAAAATGAGAACTGGATGTCTTGGTAATAACATCCTGAGAAATATCCTTGTGAAAGGTGAAGACTAAAAATCTGCAGAAGGACAGGTACAAATTTGGTTTCAACTGCATCCTCTTTTTATTGGTTTTGTTGTGAATAGCCGCATTTCCTAGAGGTCATAACTTCATTGATAACACCTTCCTGGGTTTTCTACGCTTTCCTAGGGTTTCCACTTCCTAATAACATCAGTATAGGCGATCTACGAGCACGCAGCTGCTGTTAAATATTATCAGATTTATGTGATACGCCAGTTACGCCTTGCGATCTCACTCAGGTCCTTTTTTAACCTCACTTCCATAGAAAATGAATGTATGGTGTCGGCGTTTTTACACACTCTCAGAGCACGTAGCAAGTGACAAGGAACGCATTCAAAGCGAGGGGGTGGGGTCAGTCTAGATTCAATAAACAAAATATTGTGCTCATGAGTAGCTGAATTAGAGACATCTTTCTCTTAACAAGTATTAACACCTTTTTTCTGTGATGATGGGTTTCGAAACTCATACCTCCTACATGGACTCCAGGAGATTTCAAATGTGTTTTGGGCCGGTTCTGGTTTGTGTTCAATCTGCAGCTCAGGAAGATTGCTCGGCTTGTGTTCAAAGTGTGCACAACACTCTCGAGTGTGTCCCAAACACGCCAAAGTCGGGTGTCAGGCACCCTCATATCTGTGGGAAGTTACACAAAACTATTCTGACATCATTCTCTAGCAGTAGGGTGGCTTATTGCCTTTATAAGGTCGTCTGTGAGCTACACTGACGAAAAAAATTTGCAACACCAGGAAGAAGTTGTGCGACGTAAAGGAACGTTGGTACTCGTGTTTCTGCACCTGAAGGATGATGTCTAGTCAGTTTCGTGCCAGTCGCATAAAAGTGGCGCTAGTAGTGTTAATTACCTTTGTGAATTGATGTTAGTCAAGAATGCCTTCAAATGGTTCAAATAGCTCTGAGCACTATGGGACTTAACTTCTGAGGTCATCAGTCCCCTAGAACGTAGAACTACTTAAACCTAACTAACCTAAGGACATCACACACATCCATGCCCGAGACAGGATTCGAACCTGCGACCGTAGCGGTAGCGCGGTTCCATACTGTAGCGCCTAGAATGGCTCGGCCATCCAGGCCGGCAAAGAATGCCTTTAAGGCGACAAAGACTCATTATCATCATCTCACAGAGTTTGAACGAAGTCTTGTAATAGGAAGCTGGAAGCTGGATGTTCCTTCTGCGATACTGCAGAATGACTTAGCAGGAATGTAAGCACTGAAAATGATTGCTGGCAGCGCTGCTCACGACATTGTACGGTCGCAGAAAGGCCGGGCGCTGGACGGCCACATGGCACTACCGAGAGGGAAGACCAAAGCGCTCAACGTATGATTGTGGCACATCGTAATGCAACTGCAATAGCGATTTGAGCAGCAGGTGGCACTACAGTGTCATAACGAAATGCTGATAAATCAGTTACTTCAAGGACAACTCCGAGCGAGTAGCCCTGTAAAGGGCATTCCACTGTCCCCAAGCCAGCGACTTCAGAGGTGTGAAGCGAGACCTGATAAAAGGTTTTCCCGCCTCGGTGGCAGTGATGGCCTTGTGTCTGTTAACAGGAGGCAAGTTGAGGGCCTCTAATCAACCTGTGTGCGTGCTAGACACACTGGACCTACAGCTGGAGTCACAGTCTGTGGAGCGATTTCCTATGATAGCAGGAGCACTCTCCTGCTTATCTGACAGCAATACTGTACGTCAGTCTCGTGATTCGACCTGTTGTGCTGCCATTCGTGAACAGAATTCCAGGAGGTGTTCTCGAGCAGGATAACGCTCACGCAGCTGTTGTAACCCAGCATGCTGTACAGAGTGTTGACGTTTTGTCTTGGTCTGCTCAATCGCCAGATCTGTCTTCAATCGAGCACATATGGGACATCACCAGACAACAACTCCAGCGTCATTCGCAAACAGTATTTACCGAGCAAGTGAAACAGGCGTGGAAATCCAACCCACATCCTGCACGTGTACAACACAATACATGCACGTTTGATGCATGCATTCATCATTCTGGTGGTTACACCGGTTCTCAGTGTACCAGCATTTCATATTTGCAATGGCTTACCTCGTACTTATATTAACCTGTAATCTCACAATGTTAATCACTTAAGTATGTTACGTCGATACATATACACTATTGGCCACTAAAACTGCTACTCCACAAATATGACGTGCTACAGACGCCAAAATTTAACCGACAGGAAGAAGATGCTGTGATATGCAAATGATCAGCTTTTCAGAGCATTCGCACAACGTTGGCGCCGGTGGCGACACCTACAACGTGCTGACATGAGGAAAGTTTCCAACCGATTTCTCGTACACAAACAGCAGTTGACCGGCGTGACCTGGTGAAACGTTGTTGTGATGCCTCGTGTAAGGAGGAGAAATGTATACCATCACATTACCGACTTTGATAAAGGTCGAATATTGTAGCCTATCTCGATTGCGGTTTATCGTATCGCGACATTGCTGCTCGCGTTGGTCGAGATCCAATGACTGTTAGCAGAATATGGAATCGCTGTTTTCAGGAGGGTAATACGGAAAGCCGTGCTGGATCACAACTGCCTCGTATCACTAGCAGTGGAGATGACAGGCATCTTATCCGCATGGCTGTAACGGATCGTAAAGCCACATCTCGATCCATGAATCAACAGATGGAAACGTTTGCAAGACAAAAACCAGCTGCACGAACAGTTCGACGACGTTGGCAGCAGCATGAACTATCAGCTCGGAGATCAAGACAGGAGCGCCTGCGATGGTGTACCCAACGACGAACCTGGGTGTACGAATGGAAAAATCTCATTTCTCATTTTTTCGGATGAATCCAGGTTATGTTTACAGCATCATGATGGTCGCATCCATGTGCGGCGACATCGCGGTGAACGCAGATTGGAAGAGTGTATTGGTTATCGCCATACTGGCGTATCACCCAACATGATAGCATGGGCTGCCATTTTTTACACGTCTCGGTCACCTCTTGTTCACATTGACGGCACTTCGAACAGTGGACGTTACAATTCAGATGTGTTACGACCCATCGCTCTACCCTTCATTACATCCCTGCGAAACCCTACATTTCAGCAGGATAATGCACGACCGCATGTTGCAGTTCCTTTACGGGCCTTTCTGGATATAGAAAATTATCGACTGTTGTCCTGGGCAGCACATACTGCA
Source organism: Schistocerca gregaria (assembly GCF_023897955.1). Taxonomy (NCBI): domain Eukaryota; kingdom Metazoa; phylum Arthropoda; class Insecta; order Orthoptera; family Acrididae; genus Schistocerca; species Schistocerca gregaria. Next base: position 813,420,278 of record NC_064920.1, on the reverse strand, counting down.
GACATCTCACCAATTGCAAGCGTCTGGTCAATGGTGGCCGAGCAACTGGCTCGTCACAATACGGCAGTCACTACTCTTGATGAACTGAGGTATCGTGTTGAAGCTGCATGGGCAGCTGTACCTGTACAAACCATCCAAGCTCTGTTTGACTCAACACCCAGGCGTATCAAGGCCGTTATTACGGCCAGAGGTGGTTGTTCTGGGTACTGATTTCTTAGGATCTGTGCACCCAAATTGTGCGAAAATGTTATCACATGCCAGTTCTGGTATAATATATTTGTCCAATGAATGCCCGTTTATTATATGCATTTCTTCTTGGTGTAGCAATTCTAATGGCCAGTAGTGTATTTCCGAAATTTATTAATTTTACATTAATTATATTTTGGCGTTTAGACTTTTCTCCGTCAGTATATATGTTTCCGAATCGTTCGGGATGAGAAACAATGGCAGGGGAGCCCTGTTTCGTGGCATGTTAAGCTTCCCAACGTAAGTTTGCCTTCATCATCTCCTTTTTGGCGTAAACGTGTTTTACATAAACGCACTCCGTCGTTGTCGTGGACCATCGTCCATGGTGACGCATCAGCCCAGACAGCCTTTTCTTGTCGCTACGAACGTCCATTGCCGGTGTTTCGAATCGATGAGGTCTATGGCTGGCGGAGATCATGGCGACAATTGTGCGACCGTTGCTTCTGCATTCCGCTGTGAGCAGGTACCTTTGGATAGTTTGGCTGAGCAGCATTGGAGTGGCTGGTGATGCAGAGCACCATGTACCGCTCATTTACTGGAACAGTCAGCGACTGTCTGCGGCAGCCCATGTCATCAACACGTGACTGACTGCCCAGTGGCTCCATGACCTCAGAGATTGCGCACCCCGTGCGTAGAGCATGTCCAGCTTGGCTGCGTTTTTACACTGATGTCACGTGTCCCATGTAGTACTGAAGTTTATTATCATCCCTAGAGCCAGGAGAACGTTTGTTGCCACAGGACAAGAGGACCTACTCCATTCGTCTGGGTGACAGCAGCATTTTCTCTTCAACGCAGCATTTACACATTAGTATGTGTGTATTATTACAAAAATTATACATCGTTTCATAAGATAAATAGCAGACATACTGGTGAGGACTGCCTCTAACAGAATCACTCATCTCTAAAATTCTGTTACATTTTTTTTCTCGTCACCTTACAAAAAACGTCAGAGAACAGTCACTCCCATCTTTCAACGCACTGAGTGTCCACATCGCCAGAGCCTTCCAAAGGCGAATGAAGAGACTGTTGTCTACATACAAGACAGTCCTACACAATTGTTGTCACATTACACCTGAATTGCAAGAACTCTTTCGTTATTGGACTTACGTGAAACTGTGGTGAACCGAGGAGGAAATAATTTTTCACATTTAATGGTGTTTTCCCGTCTCTGGAATGGGCTACGAAATTGCGATGCTCAGGCTACTTTTCCGTGTTGTCAGACTATCTGTCGCAAGGGGAGTCCTTGATACTACCATTTAATAAATCTCCATTGATGTCGGACAAATTACTGATACGCAGGATAATATTTTGTCCCTGTTTCAGTCGGCAAGTCAAAGCTAAATTCTTTATGTATAGGAAATAACATATTCCAGTTTTACTGAAACCCATTTAATGGCTACTTTTCCTGCACGCTTGGAGTCACGGAAACCAGCAGCATGCACTGGTAGCACCCATTGGCACATCACGGTTTTGGTCTGTTTCTGGAAGCTGACAACAGAAAAAGCGCCAATACACCTTTTTGCTTTTTTTACGAGTGTGATTTTTTTTCATCCTTCTCAAGATAACTAGTTATCCACGATAACTAGTAACGATTTGGCACTTTCCTCTTCTGCAATGCGAACAGTCGTGTAAGCACATCCTCATATTCCGACAAAGCGACGGCCCGTAGGTACCACGGATCAGTACAGGGTGGGGCAAATATAAGTGGTTCGGACGAGTGATTACGATTGAAAGCGAATGTGTGGATATAACAGCACCTCGTGATGAGCACACCATGAGCACGCCCGCCATGTGATACACACTGGTTCAGAGCGCAGTGCGGACTGTTTCAGTGTGAGTGGAGCAGTGCAAGGACGACGATGGTACACATAGTGGAGCAGCGGGTATTCGTTGTGGAAATTTACGTGACTACAAAGCCGTGGAAACGATGTGGTCGGTGGTTTGCTGGGAAATTTAGTAGTGTCAAAGTGCCAGCAAAGAGTGTCATGCAACGCTTAGCCTGAAAATGGTGTCAGACAGGATCTGTTTCCAACAAGTAAAGAAACATTCCGAAACGTGCCCGCACACCAGATTGGTAGATTGGTGGTAAGTTTCTATGAGACCAAGTTGCTGAGGTCATCGGTCCCTAGGCTTACACACTACTTAATCTAACTTAAACTAACTTACGCTAAGGACAACACACACACACACACACACACACACACACACACACACACACACACATGCCCGAGGGAGGACCCGAACCTCCTACAGGAAGAGCCGCGCCCCCGCACACCAGAAAATGTAGCCGCAGCTCACCAGAAAAGGTTCAGAGTCCTACCAAATCAACCTGACATCTGTCCCAAGAGACAGGCATAGCACTTCGAACATTCGAACTAGTAGTCCACCTGGACCTCAACATGCATCCCTACGGACTGCCTATTGTTCATGCATTAAAGCCAGCAGGTGCGCGTGATCAGCCGAGCGGTCTGTGGCGCTCCAGTCATGGGCTGTGCCACTGGTCCCGGCGGAGGTTCGAGTCCTCCCTCGGGCATGGGTGTGTGTGTTTGTCCTTAAAGTAATTTAGGTTCAGTAGTGAGTAAGCTTAGAGACTGATGACCTTAGCAGTTATGTTCCATAAGATTTCACACACATTTGAACATTAAAGTCAGCAGATGCTCCTCAGAACCTCCATTTGTAAGACTGACTGCTGTTCACTGGGATAACACTGAATGGCTTCGACGCGGATCTGCTCTTTATGTCCAATGAAGCCTGGTTTCACCTGAATGGTTATGTCAACTCACAGATCCTGGGCAGCCGAGAATCCGCATAACATCCGTGAAACGCGATCGCATGATCAGAAGGTTGGGTTTGGTGAGCAGTGTCTACACGCCGAATTATTTTCCCCATCTTCTTCCATCAGACTCTGACTTCGGCGAGTTATATTGCGAACATTTTGAAAGTATTTGTGACAGCATTAACAGAGGAGGAACAGGCCTTCAGTTACTTCCAACAGGATGGAGCAACAGCTCATACAGCCAGCCAAACCTTGGAGCACATTCGCACAATCTTCACACCTCACAGAATTGTTAGCAAAGGTCAGTCTGGTCTGGGTCGTAGCTGGGCACCTGATCTGTCAGTGTGCGGTTACTTTGTGTGGAGAGTCCTTAAGTCTAAGGTGTATCGCATCAAACCTCATAGTTTTCAAGAACTGCAGGAGAACTTTTCGGATAAGATTGCACCAACTGCAGTGGTCCAGCTTCGATAAACCTTCGGCAGCTTGCTGACCAGGACCCGAAAGTGGAGAGAGATGAAGGGTGGTCGCTTTTAACAAGTAGTATAGTCAGTTCAACACTGTATTTACTTTCCCCTGATGTGATGTGTTTCTTTGTAGACTGGAACTCTGTTCTCTGGAACACTTTTATTTGCCCCACCCTGTATAACATTATTGGAAAGAAACTCATTCTCGTTGTTATTTCCTCGTATTGATATAGCTGTCGCCGCAATAGGCCACACGTATTACTTTGTAAGTAGGTTGTTTAGGTTTTTACGTTTTTAACGCCACGTTGCGCTCTGTATGAAAATCACTGACTGTACTGTCTGCAGTCTGTGGCTGGTTGGCATTGTTGGAATACTCGCTATTACAGTGTTGGACAGTTGGATGGGAACAGCGCGTAACGTTGCGCAGTTGGAGGTGAGCCGCCAGCAGTGGTGTATGTGGAGAGAGAGATGCCAGAGTTTTTAGAGGTTGCTATAAGCGGACGATCTGGACGTGTGTCCGCCAGAAAAAGGAAATTTGTAAAGACGGATGTCATGAATTGATATATACTGGCAGTATTGGCGCTCGCTGTATTGCAGTAGTGCGAGTAACGAGGCTTTTTGAAAGGTAAGTAATTTATGAAAGTTATAGGTTATTGTTAGTCAGAGCCATTCTTTTGTAGATATTGTTGAAAATCAGATTGCGTTGCGCTAAAAATATTGTGTGTCAATTTAGTGATGATCAGAATAAGTAGACAAATGTCTGAGTATGTTCAGTTTTGCTCAGCTGTTTGAAAATCAAATAACGTAAGAGGTTTTCCAGCACTGTCATTTTTAAATTTTTCTAAGGGGACGTTTCAACTTGAGGAAATCTATCGGTGTAGTTTCAAAAGTAATGAGTGGGTGTTAAGTGACAAATTAAAGAAGTCCACAGTTTGGATGCTTGTCATACTGCTTGTCATCTAAGAATACTTTTCATTGTGACTGTACAAGTCTAGCATACACATGACAGAACGGCACATCATCATGAATGTGATGACAGAAGCTTTCTTTGTCAGTGGTAGCTTTCTTTGTCAGTGGTAAGGAACCTCAGATCCACTATAATACAGAAACCCTCTTGTAACACTAAGAAATAGGAATGTTCATAGCACATTAATCTGCTTCTCCTGTCCCACCTTATTCTAGCGTTCATCAAGCAATAGGTTCAGTCTCTTTATTAGTCCTGTTACCGCCATGAAATTGTTTTAAAAGGAACGGGACGATGATGCAGACAGTGATGGCTGTTACTGATAGTAGTTTGTTGTTGGTGATGAACTTATCCTTTTATTATTTGACAACTGTCTCAGGAACACCAGCAATGTGGTTACATAATGTCCGTATATCACCTGTCTGTCACATGAAAATTCCACACCGAAACTACAACTTACCCAAGTTTTCTGAAACGACAAATTAATCTAAAACTGAATATCCCGCTTGGATTAAAATCCAGCAACTACAGTATGTCAGGATATCCGTTGACGTGCCTACATTTCAAACGACTGAAAACACGCGACTTCCTCTTACGACTGTCCACCCATTAGTACTACTTAACGCGTACTGCGGCAACGATAAACTCCAAGCCACGACACAAGCAAAGATAATGTTCTGCCATTGGGTGCAGCTTACCCAACTCTGCAGCATGTTTATTGATGTACGCAGTCAGAAAAAGAAATTAACTCAATAGAAATATCAAAAGAAACTCCTTATTTACAGCGAGCGAGGGTGTAAGGCCCTCTCAGTCCCCTTAACGGGAAATATATTAAGGTGACTAGCAATATCATTAATGGAAACTTAGAAGGGAATAAAAAAGTACAGAACAAAAACGCATAGAAATTCATCCTCCTTGAGTGATGAAAGTTTTCTAAGAACTGCAGCTAATAATACAAGGCGCCGAGAGACAATAAAAGAATGCAGTTTTTAATCTTTTTCACTGCAACGTAATTGAATGGCAACGCCTTAAGACTGCAATATCTCGCTGTATAAACGAAGTGACGATGAAACGTGGCACTATAGGTGTCGAGACACAGCACCTCTTTGTAGAGTGTGGGTGTATTGCAACAGCTGCCGTTAGAAGGCTTTCAGCGCTCGGAACTGCTGCGTCATAGAACGTTTAACGCTGGCAGTAATACACCACTTGGCTTCTTATACGCCTGACGAGACAGCAGATTTTTAATGCGTTTGGTTAATGAAGGGTGGTCCAGCGCGGGAAGAGGACAAAGGAGCGCCACTGTAGTCGAAAATACATTGAGATAGCAGGTGTTCCAGTCACGCAGCTCCCAAGCGGCCCATCAAAATACGTCTCTTGTACGTCTTCTTTCACGGACATCCAACAGCTTCGTTGTAGCCGGTGACAGTGACTTTGATTAGTGTCAGTCGATCGCCGAAGCTCTTGCATCATGCCCTCCTGATCTTTCACTCCGGGTCCTTCTTTTATTAACCGTGATGTATATCTGTACTCCCTAATATTACGGTAATGTAAAAGTAATCAGTCGGCTGCTTTATTATACATTTATCGCCAAGTTCGGATATCTAGCCCATTGTTCTGTCTCCGCTTTGGAGATGTAATGAATGAGCGCGGATACGTAGATAAAACAAACTGCGGGGAGGGACAATGGAGTATTATTATCTTGACTGCAACAAATCTCCTTTGTGTGGCTATAACTTGATGATGGGAACAGTAGTTTGCTGCGTCCAATAAAAGGTATCGCTATGTTAACATGTTAAACACGCAGCGGTTGTGTTGCGCCGCTTTCATCCTGTCAGGCGTTCCGGTATTATATGACAGAGAAACTATGCGCCATGGTGATAATTTTCCATTGTTTTTGTTCCTGTATTAATTTCTTCTGCCTTAAACAGTGCTCTTCCAGAGGTATCTGTGGCCACCATTCTCCCGTTTGTTATTCTTATCCCATCTTTCAGAAGAGAGTAAAGTGTGCTGAAAGGACAGTAGACCTATTAAGTGCACGTATCTTGGATTAAAAAAGGCCCACTGCCGAACGACCTTTAGACCTTGTCCTTCTAGTCGGTGCTCAGCTAACAGTGCAATGAACTTTGGATTCTCCGGCAAGGCAGCACACTTTGTTGAATACACTATTAGCAACATATTCGTATATCCGTGAACGACTTGTGCCCCCTTTCCCATCCAGAAAAATTAAAAGTCATATTTCTCATTTGTTGTAAGTGCTCTGAAATGTTAGACAACATTCAGATGTAAACATCTGCGTATGATCGTTAGTCAGCACGTCTCAGCAAACAGAACTCAAGACGAATAGCAGAATTCAGAGCAGTGAGAAACATTATTCATTAAAGATTTAACGATGGAGTCGCGAGATAGTGCAGTGGTTTGGTTGTCACACACTCATCTAAGTGGATCGGCGTAAAATACCCGACAGTAATATGCATGAGCTCTGTTTTTCGTGGCTTTAGTGAAACACCTTAAACAACTATAACGACAGTTTCTTTGAATGGGCTGTGGTATTTTTCCTACGCCTTTCCTATACAACCTGCACTTCTTCTGCGCCTGTAATGAAGTAGTTGTCTACTACCCAGCAATATCCTAATCTCTCACCCTCCTTCCTTTCCTTTCGACTGTCAATGGATGCCATACAGACTGTTCAGTTATGTGTACGTCTACTGCACTTAACTATTAGTTAGGCGCTTCAGTCTGGAACCGCGTGACCGCTACGGCTACGCTCGCAGGTTAGCATCCTGCCTCGGGCATGGATGTGTGTGATGTCCTTAGGTTAGTTAGTTTTAAGTAGTACTAAGCTCTAGGGGACTGATGACCACAGATGTTAAGTCCCATAGTGCTCAGAGCCATTTGAACCATTTTTTTAGGAACTTAATTTTTATTTTCCACACAAACATAATTCCTATCAAATCAAGATTTTCAGTTTAAAACTACCGTAAGGTAGAAATATGCTGGGAAAGTGTTAAATGTTATGAATAGCTTTCTTAATGATGAGATGCTCGTAACTCTGCGCTGAAATAAGAGACAGATGATGGAAAGCCACTGACGCGAAAATAGTGACGATCTAAACACCTGAAACGAATGTACCACGATGAAGACACAGCACGAGTATTCATGATAAATAAGTCTCTGATTGAATCGATGCCCTGACCTAGCCGAGCCCGATTTAGTGTTCCCTGTTTAACGATATGATTTTAACAAGACGTTAAACTCTAAAATTCGTCTCTTTTTAAATGAAATTTTGGATTCTCGTATCTGTCCGAACCAGTTAGTTAGAACACCAGGTCACAGATGACCACTCCAACAAAGTTTTGCTACTCACCTCCAGTTTCATCATTTCCAAAAATTAATTAAGTTCTTACCTTATCTCCCTCTCACTCTTTTCCTGTCTCTACCTCCTCCCCCACTCCTGACCACGCCGCCATCTGTCGTTCTCTCTCTCTTTTCATTTGGCACTCAGAGTGTCTTAAGCATGATGCAGGATGCACCCTACGCGGGAAATATTTTGCTGTTTGCATTACAAAAACAGTTTCTCAATTAATACGTATTGTAGGCATAAAGTTATGGAAAGGAAGACATCAGAATAAATCAAGGGCATAGGGTTGGGGGAATTCAAAACACAGTTTTAAATAACAGCATTATAAACTGAAAAGGTAAAAAACAAAGGTAGTCGAAAGTGCTTTTCTGGCTGGCACAGACATTACTTTGATCTCAGTGAATTATTATTTTATCATGTTGCGCAATAAATATGTCACGTGTCTGTGGATAAGTTAAGCTCAGGCAGCTTTCTAGCGGGATCGTATTGAGCGTGTTTCATTCAAACGGGTAAACTGGAATATCGTATCGCACTGATATTCCCGGTTTTAGACCATTAACAGTGGAAGTCACGAGAGAAAATTCATCCAAAATTGGCGTACGTGCATAAGAAATCATTCTTTTTAATGAATCGACACATCAGCTGAAGATTTCAAACATAGCTGTACATCTCGTGAAGGTGACTAATGAGAAGGACGACCCGAAACTGCGTCCACACACCTAAACATCGAATAAGTGCATAACATCGTCTTGATCGAGCAGATTGAAGATGTAAGACATAACGGATGCATTAGCTATATCGGAGGCAGAAGTTCGGTACATTTAACACTGAGGTTTCCGAATCGCGGAGAGGTTTATTACAGAAATTCTGAGAGAGCTCGTTCCGCAAAGAATCGGGAAACATATTACTTCCTTCCACGTACATCTCGCCAAATGACCACGACAAGAAAATTAGAGAAAGTAAAGCTAATACAGGAGCTTACCAACTATTACTGTTCCCACTCGAAATTTCCAAGTGGCGCAGGGAAGGGGTAATCAGTTACTGGTAGCAAATACGCTCCGCGACACAAAGTTACGTGGCTTGCGGAATATGATGTAGATGTAAATGAAGAATTAGTTATAAGAACACTGTTGTTAAACAATGTAAGTAAAATATTATGGAAAAATACTATTTTAGCAATAATACGACTGTACTGAAGAGAACAAATTACTTTTACTTTCTTATTTGTAACTATAGGTGAGAAGTAGATGTATCACTTCTCACAAGAAACGGAATAAGGTTGAAATTTAAAGCAGTGGCCGGAATCTGACGATCCTGCTTGCCATCTGGCGAAATGTCTTTCATCTGCTGAAATAGCCAATAATTTAACAAAATGTAAAACAAAAAGCGCCTACCACCATCCAAGTCTCCTACAAAAACTGAATGAAAAAAAAAGAAGAGTAGTACCTGCACGATGCTCAAGTATCTGCACCTCACAGAACAACTATATGTGAGAATAAGTTTTTCGTTTCATTAATCGATGTTTACAGAACGAACTGCATATCCTGTTCCGTTCTTTTTCCGTATAACAGCAAAGCCTAAGACAACGGGCAAATCGACGCCCTCCGAGCCTCTCGAATTCAAAGTAAAAGTTGATGTTTGTACAAGCATCCTTGAACTGTGTAGAAGCCATGGGGATTTGTGCTTTCTCGCAAACAATGCTTGTATTTGCTGCTTGTTGGGCATTCAGTTATGTGTGTGACCGCAGTAACAGTCAACGGTGTTTGGCGGAGGGCACTTCACGTGCCACTGTCATTACCTTCCTTTCTTGTTCCAGTCACTTATGCTTCGCGGGAAGAATGACAGCCAGAAAGCCTCCGCGCGCGCTCGAATCTCTCTAATTTCACACTCGTGATCTCCTCGGGAGGTATAAGTAGGGGAAAGTAATGTATTCGATACCCCAACCAGAAACGCACCCTCTCGAAACCTGGACAGCAAGCTACACCGCGATGCAGAGCGCCTCTCTTGCAGAGTCTGCCACTTGAGTTTGCTAAACATCTCCGTAACGCTATCACGCTTACCAAATAACCCTGTGACGAAACGCGCCGCTCTTCTCTGGATCTTCTCTATCTCCTCTGTCAACCCGACCTGGCACAGATCCCACAATGATGAGCAAATACTCAAGTATAGGTCGAACGAGTGTTTTGTAAGCCACCTCCTTTGTTGATGGACTACATTTTCTAAGGACTCTCCCAATGAATCTCAACCTGGCACCCGCCTTACCAACAATTAATTTTATGTGATCATTCCACTTCAAATCGTTCCGTACGCATACTCCCAAATATTTTACAGAAATAACTGCTACCAGTGTTTGTTCCGCTATCGTATAATCATACAATAAATGATCCTTCTTTCTATGTATTCGCTATACATTATATTGTCTATGTTATGGGTCAGTTGCCAGTTTCTGCACCAAGTGCCTATCCGCTGCAGATCTTCCTGCACTTCACTGCAATTTTCTAATGCTGCAACTTCTCTGTATACTACAGCATCATCCGCGAAAAGCCGCATGGAACTTCCTATACTATCTACTAGGTCACTTATATATATTGTGAAAAGCAATGGTCCCATAACACTCCTCTGTGGCACGCCAGAGGTTACTTTAACGTCTGTAGATGTCTCTCCATTGATAACAACATGCTGTGTTCTGTTTGCTAAAAACTCTTCAATCCAGCCCCACAGCTGGTCTGATATTCCGCAGGCTCTTACTTTGTTTATCAGGCGACAGTGCGGAACTGTATCGAACGCCTTCCGGAAGTCAAGGAAAATAGCATCAACCTGGGAGCCTGTATCTAATATTTTCTGGGTCTCATGAACAAATAAAGGCTGTTTCCGGAATCCATATTGATTCCTACCGAGTAGATTCTGGGTTTCCAAAAACTACATGATACTCGAGCAAAATACATGTTCTAAAATTCTACAACAGATCGACGTCAGAGATACAGGTCTATAGTTTTGCCCATCTGCTCGACGACCCTTCTTGAAAACTGGAACTATCTGTGCTCTTTTCCAATCGTTTGGAACCTTCTGTTCCTCTAGAGACTTGCGGTACACGGCTGTTAGAAGGGGGCCAAGTTCTTTCGCGTACTCTGTGTAGATTCGAATTAGTATCCCGTCAGGTCCAGTGGACTTTCCTCTGTTGAGTCATTTCAGTTGCTTTTCTATTCCTTGGACACTTATTTCAATGTCGGCCATTTTTTCGTTCGTGTGAGGATTTAGAGAAGGAACTGCAGTGTGGCCTTCCTCTGTGAAACAGCTATGGAAAAAGGTGTTTAGTATTTCAGCTTTATGCGTGTCGTCCTCTGTTTCAATGCCATTATCATCCCAGAGTGTCTGGATATGCTACTTCGATCCACTTACTGATTTAACGTAAGACCAGAACTTCCTAGGATCTCTGTCAAGTTGATATATCGAATTTTACTTTCGAATTCACTGAACGCTTCACAAATAGCCCTCCTTACACTAAATTTGACATCGTTTGGTTTCTGTTTGCCTGAGAGGTTTTGGCTGCGTTTAAATTTGCAGTGAAGCTCTCTTCGCTTTCGCAGTAGTTTATTGTTGAACCACGGTGGGTTTTTCCCGTCCCTCACAGTTTTACTCGGCACGTACCTGTCTAAAACGCATTTTACGATTGCCTTGAACTTTTTCCATAAACACTCAACATTGTCAGTGTCGGAACAGAAATTTTCGTTTTCATCTGTTAGGTATCTGTAATCTGCCTCCTATTACTCTTGCTAACCAGATAAACCTTTCTCCCTTTTTTATATTCCTATTTACTTCCATATTCAGGGATGCTGCAACGGCCTTGTGATCACTGATTCCCTGTTCTGCGCTTACAGAGTCGAAAAGTTCGGGTCTGTTTGTTATCAGTAGGCCCAAGACGTTATCTCCACGAGTCGGTTCTCTGTTTAATTGCTCGAGGTAATTTTCGGATAGTGCACTCAATATAATGTCACTCGATGCTCTGTCCCTACCATTCATATGCACTCTGCCACTTGGTTTGGTTTAAAGTTCTGTAGCTCGTTAGCTTACATAGTATCATTTCCTGTGATATTCGTCTATGACAAGATCACTTCTTGGATCTCTTTATTACCGAACTTTGTGGTAAGTTCCACTAGTCAAACTCACTGCGAATAATACGATAATAGTGCCGCTATAATTGCACTACTTCTAGAGTCTATGTAGCAAGTAACACCAATTCCTCCTCTTTCTAACGTTGCAGATTACTTGTAAGACCCTGCTTCTGTACTGATGCCTAAATGTTCAACTGTATCTTTCCTTGAGATGAGCACGTGAGCAGCTTTGAACTTGGCTACCGTTTCTCTAAAGGCATGGTTAGCCATTATATATACATGGCAGGCTGTGTCATAACCGAAAAAAATAAAGAAAATTGCAGCCGGTAAACAGTAGAAAACAACAGTAACTTGGTACTTGTTTTCGGAAGAGATATGAAGATAACCGTAGAAAACTGCTGTAAATAACTGGGGTTTCGTAAAAATTTCTTCCTATGATCTCATATTTCTGCTGGCAATGTAATAACAGCAATGTCTACATAGATTTTTTCTGTACTATTTTAAGAATTTCAAAGGAGAAAAGTCTTATATTTACAGCTGAGCCCCAGAGATAATGCAGGATACTCTATTAGTAAAGTATTGCTCGGAATGATTTACCATTTCTTTCCTCCAATCCCTGAGCCATGTGTCAAACGTATAATGGTATTTTTTTAATGATCATAATGAGGGGTTATGCTGTATAGCGCTGTGTTTGTGTTGCCCTGAATGAATGTAGTTCAAGAAGAAGGAAGATGGTTTAACCTATATAGAATACTGCCTTTGATTCACTGACGAAAGTGTTAGCCCCATGGTAATACTCATGTCCTTACTGAGAAATGAACCTAAGTCTGGCTTGTGTAGCTTGTCTGAAATTGTGTATATCGTCTACCATAAGTCCACTTAAATGGAAAATTCTCTTATCGTTACCCGACATCAGCAATTTATTAGTCAGATATCATTCTCTCACCGTAATAATGTATGAAATGTCACTCGCATCAAATGTAGTAACGACATTAACGAAGTCAGCTATGTCATTTTTAAGCTGTTTCTTGTAATCCAGAAAGGCATCAAAGCACGAAAAAATTATTTTGACATCTGTATCGCAAAACAGGCACTCAACCTACCGCCAGACTGTTGCAACACAAACAAATGTGATGACTACTCGGCTCCTGCATATTCATGACGAATTACACAAGAGATCTCTTTAAACTTATAACTAACTATTTTTGTCGTATTTTCATTTAACGCTGAAAACTGCACGCAAAGTTATTTGATACTTGGGAGAAGCAGTTTGTAGTGATTTACGAACAACATGATACCAGATGCATCGGAAAGCAATTTTTTTCAGCTTTCGTATGTGGTAATACTGCCGATTCCAGTGACATAAAATATCTATATAGAGTTCAACTTTTAATTTGGAATCATAAATGCATTTTCGTAAAAATAATGAAAGGAACTATGCATAGTCTTTAATGGTAAAAGCAAGGACTGGGAATTAAAGCCATATAAACTGAGCAACTAGGAGTTCGTGACGCAATGAATGTTAAGAATGCAAGCTCTAGACAATTATTCATATTTGGTAGAAAATTTCACATCAGATGCGTCCGTTCGGGCATGAATTTTCTGTATCATTTCATAGCACCACGTAATGCTAAGACTCAGTTTCACTTCGTAAGTGCTGTAACAATATACAGGGTGTCCAGTTTATTTTGACCACCGTAAATAACTCTTCGTCCAGATGCAAATTACAAAATGTTTCAAGCAAATGTTCTTTAGCTGTCAGGAGGACGTCAATCAGCACGACTGCCTTCGTTGTAGCTTTGTTTTTACAAGTATATGAACAGCGGTATGACTTTTTAAAATGTTACCCTTAATTTTTTATTTGGTAATTCATTTCCTCTCCCAAAGACCAATTCAAAAATGTATCACAATGTACCATTCACTGAAACACAACGTTATTAATTACGTAACACAACACTGACTTTGAGCTCGGGATCACAAACTCGTCCACTTGCTGGAGTTGTCAGAAAACAAATGAAAACCAAGTAAAACCATAATTCAAAACCGACTTTTAATCTCCTGTACCATTGTCCAGGAGCAGAACATTCAAAGGTGCTCAAAGTGGTGACCCTGGACACCGATACACTGGCGCACGCGTTGAATGAAAGAATTATTTAGTGCTTCCAGTTTTGCCTGCCGAAGATTAAGAACAAACACGATACGTTCCTGCATGTCCTCTGGAGTTGGAATATCGCGATAGACAACGTCTTTAACGCAGCCACAAAGAAGAAAATCCACAGGGTTTAAATCAGGAGACCTAGCAGTCAAAGTAACTGTTACTCCTCGACCAATCCATCTGGCAGGATACCTTCTATTCAGAACACGACGTGCATGCAAGGCATTATGTGCTGGACATCCATCGTGTTGATTCCACATAAGCATTCCAGTTCTTAGCGGCACTTTATCCAGAAGAGGAGGAAGAATTCGTCTGAGGAAGTTGGCATACACTGTGCCGTTTAGACTGCCATTGATGAAATAAGGACTAATAATTGTAGTACCAAGCATCCCACACCAGATGTTAACTTTCCGTTGGATCTGATGTTCCACCTGTCTAAGAGATCGTGGGTTGTCACTGGACCAATAATGTATGTTCCTTGTATTTATGTGTCCTTTGATTGACAAGAAACATTAATCGGTAAATAGAGCGCTGGAGAAGAAGTTCGAGTTGGCGAGGATTTGCTGCTGTGCCCGCTATACACTGTTCTGGAAATCATCCCCATGCAATTCTTGATGTAGGTGTACATGGTAAGGATGGAACCGGTGACGTATAAGAATACGGTGTACACTGGATTTTGGAATGCCAATCTCGTGTTCAAGATGTCGTGTGCTCACATGTGGATTCATAGCAGCGGAAGCGAGAACAGTAACTTCGGCAGCTTCGTTTGTCCGAGTGCTATGGCGATTGCATTGTCGTGGGTGGAAATTTCCCGTTTCCTGAAGCGTCGCAACAAGACGAGAAAACATCCGCCGGGAAGGTGGGTTCTTGTCAGGATATTGCTCTCTGTACTGCGTAGTATTTCGCCTACCTTCAACAACAATAAAAGAAACATTATGTCGATGCCGTTTGTAGAAAGGACAGCCTTTACTGTATGCATACTGTACACAACAGTATTTCAAAGGACTAAACTACTGTACTAAATATACCCGTACATTAAGAAAACAGTATTGCAATTACTGTTCTGCTAACTCACATTCCCCATAGATGATTTGCATTTCTACCTTCTCTTCGCTGGTGTACTTCTACTGAGACAACTCTTGAACTGACGATGGTTGACGGAGTGACGGGTGTGCATTCTACTTATGTTTACATTTGCCCTCTGTCAACGTCAGCACGTGGATGCGTTCCATTACCCCGAGTACCTGCACTAAGCGCTGGCAGCGTCAACGTCAATGTTGTGTTTTGCAATTAATAAAGTTGCGTTTCAGTGAATGGTACACCGTGATACATTTTTGAATTGGTCTTTAGGAGAGGAAATGAAGTACCGAATCCAAAATATAAAATGCCGTTTAAAAAAGTCATACCGCTCTTCAAATGGTTCAAATGGCTCTGAGCACTAAGGGACTTAACTTCTGAGCTCATCAGTCCCCTAGAGCTTAGAACTACTTAAACCTAACTAACATAAGGACATCACACACATCCATGCCCGAAACAGGATTCGGACCTGCGACCGTACTGGTCGCGCGGTTCTAGACTGTAGCGCCTAGAACCGCTCAGCCATATCGCTGTTCATATATTTATAAAAAACAAAGCTACAACGAAGGCAATCATGCTGATTGATGTTCCTCTGACTCATAGGAACATTTGCTTGAAATATTTTTTAATTTGCATGTGGACAAACAGTTATTTAGGGCGGTCAAGACAAATGGGTTACCCTGTATAATGTGTAGGAATGTGCCGATAATCATTCCGTTTTACTTGGCCATCAACTTCTGATGCGTTTCCGGCCTTTAACCATTTGATTTAGGAGCTGGGATTTTACCACACAAGTGCTACGTTGCTACGTTGGATGTCGGCTGGTGGCCTCTCGGGCACGTGACTCAGTAGCAAAAGTATGTAAACGAAACAGACACGGACGGGAGATCGCCCTAGCGGCGATATAGACTGCAAATGGGGTAATCCGTTGAGATGAGCGACACTGACAAAAGGCAGACTATTATTACGGAGAGCCTGTGAACGAGTATCTCGAAAACGGCGAAGTTGGTCAACATTCAAGTGCTATTGTCGTGAGCATGTACAGAAAGAGGTAGAAGAACAGTGAAACTACCACTAGGCGCTGGATAGTTGGACGTCCACGACCTTTCACAGAACATGGGGTTCGGATACTTGTCTGCTTTGTAAAGTAGGAGAGAAGGTGGTCTGTGACATCTCTGCCGCAAGAGCACAATGCTGGTACAGGCACAAGTGTTTCGGAGCACGTCGTTCATCGTACATTGTTGTACTCCGCAGCAGACAACCTCTACGTGTTCACATGTTTACCTAACGACATCGTCAATTACAATGGGGTACGGGACCATCGAGATTCGACCGCCGATCACTGGGAACATGTCGAATCTTCTGGTGAATAACATTTTTGCTACACTAGGTTGCTGGTTGTCTGCACAAACGCCGTTTTGGCCCGTCAATGTGTGTGAGTTGGCAATTCAAAGCAAGGATGCAGTCGGAGCACGGATGCCTCATTCGACAGCACTGAAGACAATTGCAAATAGCATACACCGATTTCCTTACACTAACTTCTATTAGCGTTTATTGCATGGGATAAAACATGACAGTCTGTTATGTTACAACAAGAAGCTGCCTTTTATCCGTACCTCCTTGCAATCGATTTTTATTGTAGAAAGTGAGACTTCCCTGCAGTTATGACACTAAACATAGAAATTGTTGCTTTCTTGTTCATTAAAACTGAAACATCGAAAGAACAAGCTTGGTTGGTTGACTGGTTAATTTAGGGGAGGGAACCAAACAGAGAGGTCATCAGTGCCATCGGATTAGGTAAGGATGAATAAGGAAGTAGAACATGTCCATTCAAAAGAACCATCCCAGCATTTTCCTGAAGCGATTTAGGGAATTCACGGAAAGCCTAAATCAGGATGCCCGGACAAGCTTGTTAAATAGTAAATATTACATAATATCGCAAATTTCAGAAAAGGATAAGAGTGATAAAGTGGAACTGCTATCTCATCTTTTACCAGATTCGTGGTGAACATCTGTCAGACGTCGTAAACAACACGGCTAATATAATATCGTATGGTCGGCCATGTATTTGATGCAGTGATTTCTATGTTCACACTTACGATGCTTTTATAACAGAAGAAACTTTTATCAAAAAGAATACGAATCGAATCCCGACATGATAAAAAAATCTGTGCTGCTGTAATGGATAACGAGGCACGGAGTACGACCTTAAAATATATTTATTGTTAATAAAATGAAGTTAGTGTCAGAAAACGCTCTTCAGCTACATAACTCAGATTGTGAAGGCGGTACACAGTTACGAATATATAGCTCTGTATTAGGAGTATTTCGAAACGGTCACCGATTTTACTCGTAAAATGAAACTAGAATCATACAAAAACCTGTACAACTGTAGTGTAGACCACGATACATGATACGACTTAAAAAAAGAGTAAGTACTTATGGTATAGATGAAAGACTGATAAATTAACTAAAGAATACGTTTCGTCCAAAATAGAAGAGACAGTGTTTTTTTCTTACACACAAGAGATATTTAGAAAATAGTTTCTTTCGAAACGGCTAAAATTTTTAAAGAAATAGCACTAAAAAAAATACAGCTCGAAATGCGCACTAAATAGTGACTTCATAGCAAACATTGATCAAAGCTGATGGCTAGTATAGCAAATTCCATCTCGGAAAAAATAGTCGCATTGTCTACGTCCACAATTACCCTACAAACGCTGTCCTATCCCGTATCCCACTCGCCACGAGAGATGCCAGTGGAACAGACGAGATTAATATCTTCGTCTGATCTACAGTTAAGCAACAACAACTTGGTTCCTTCAGTCTCTGTCGAGATATTTCGAATTAATCCCATTACAGTGCTGAATTGTCTTTCGATTGGCAACTACATGTTGCTAGTTCTCTTTACATGATCGTACAAACTGTGGAGACAAACGCATCTTCAAAAACCAGAAACCAAAATGACTGTGCAGTGGTACATATTACATCGCAACAAGGGCTTAGCTACATTGACTACTCAAGAATTACTATCAGTGCGGGGGTGCAGCGAAACAAGTGTCAGCCACGCCCTTCTTTCTGCTAACAAGTTGCTTACTCAGCCATTATATCATTTGCTGCGCTACTTAAGAAGAATCAACTTGGATAGTTTTGAGAACCGATAGAAATTAGAGACAGGAAAGCCTCGTAATCCCTGTGTATTCTGTAAACAGCGGGCTCTCTCTCGTTTGTATTCCAGTTATTTAGATAATTGCTACATCGCGTGAGGCTGAAGATCGATGCTTCAAAATGTTACGTATAATTAAACATCGCTGTAGGGTGTTTGCTTCATGAAATGACAAGAACAAATAGCCCAGCGTGTATTTACTTTCATCAGTAAAAACAATGCAGCAGCGCAAATGTAGATGAAATATATCACTTTAACCAAAAACAGAAAGCAATTAGTTAATAACATTGCGAGCGCTTGTCGTCTGCTGGAAGCTGACGTACGTGATGATCACTTCCACCGAAAGCCATAGTAAATAAATCGTACGTGTAGGGATAAGTATTGCATTGTGAATTGTTGATGTAAACGCTTTGCAGTAAACACGTACTACCACCCCAATAATGGACGCGTAGAAACACTGAAGCGAGTCACCTTCCTAATTAAGAGCGAGCTGCTCGCCTTTTAAGTACTCTGAATAAACCAGTTCTTTCTAAAACTGGTAGTGACGAATAAGGCATAGGTGTGAGAGATATATTGTACTTTATTTTTCCCAGGTGAGGTCAGTGCCCAATAGCGGAATACGTTGCTCCGTATACGACCAGGCTGCTCAACCAGTCTCTCTCTTTTCCTCGCCCAATCTGCTAATCACTACACATCCCTTAGAAATTAATCATGATTTTCACAAAACGAACTCGTATAGCGGCCCGCCACGCAGACAGATGAATCTGTTTAGCAACAGTTTCAAGGGAAGTGGAGCAGGTAATGGATACTGACTTCTGGGAAACGCATAAAGAACTTTTTCACATTCACTGCGTACATGCACAGTCAGGCCAAAAAGTCGAACACCGATTTTATTCTTGGAGGTTAAGAGACATCAGCGCAGTAGCTACAGTGGCAGCTTGAATTAACAGCCGGCCGGAGTGGCCGAGCTGTTCTACAAGCTACTGTCTGGAACCGCGCTACCGCTACGGTCGCAGGTTCGAATCCTGCCTCGGGCATGGATGTGTGTGATGTCCTTAGGTTAGTTAGGTTTAAGTAGTTCAAAGTTCTAGGGGACTGATTACCTCAGAAGTTAAGTCCCGTACTGCTCAGAGCCATTTTTTGAACTACCAGCTGTAAACAACAGATGTGTATTCGACCAGACAGTTGTGAACAGGCAGTGTTAACCAGTGGACGGGCGACCTTAGTGTGTCAACGTTTTTGTGTCCCAAACAGCAATGGAGACAACATCTCTAAATCAGTTGTTCAATATATTCCCCAGAACGTTTTGAAGAAGAGAAAAGGATGTGCAAAGTGTGTCCCGTACTCCTTGACTCCAGAAAGAAAAGACATGTGGACGCCTGCATCGTCTTAAGGGTGTGCGGAATGCCCTATGCTTACCGTATTGAATTGATCCAAAAGATAGAAACATTTTCTCATGAGTGATTGGGACTATATCCTTAATTTTAAAACGGAATTCGGACTAATGTTCTGCTTTTCTACTGCATTAATCTTTCTGGAAAAAGAAAGTTTAGTTTTTGAAATGGTTTATTATCTTTTTAGTGTTAAAAAGTAATACATTTTAACAAATATTTTAAAATTCAAATCCGTTAACACAAAATAGTGTCAAAATTTTTTAATTCAAATATATTAGAACTCCTAAAGGAAAACCCCCCGAAAATTTCATCTTTCTACTATAAAAAGACTCTGAGAAAATATTCCTTATATGCAAAAACGTAATTTCACGATAAATGAACTTAAAGCTTTTACTTCAATGCATGCCTGCTCCCTAGCCTATCGTCAGAATTGTCCAACAGCTTCCTACTGATGGGTCTCCTAAGCTGTCTAGCCATCTTTGAATAGATTTTTACTGCATTATCTGAAGACCTGAGTCGTTCCTTGTCTCAACAAAGCATAACTGCGGCAGTTCCTAATCCTACGCTGAGCTCCATCTTCTACAGAACTTTGCACTTTGCTTTGCTTTGCGGAGGAATCTATGTGTAATAACTGAAGCATTAAAACAATCATCTAAACTTTTCTCTGGTTTTATACATACTGGATACATACTGTATCTGATATATCGCCGTATCCTTCAAAAACAATGATGCTGACAGTTTTCGTAAATACAGAAATGTAGCCTGTGGCAGCATCCATACAGCAAGAATGAGAAACGTTATTGTAAACAAAGGATGATTGGTTCTATATACCGATGTCATGCATCTTCATCTGGCGTTGTTTTACAGTAGGTTCAAATAAAATGAGACGTTGTTCATAGACGTATTACCTTAACGTGGCTAACCTACCAAATTCGTGTACAAAATTTAGCTCCTACTCTCTGACCCCTGGTGCCACAGAAAGGAGTAGTCTGCCAAAATCGCATCAGGCTGGTCCAACTTGGTTTTGACTCTGATTTCGCAATTTACTGACTTGTTCCGAAAAGGGAAAAACCTGACGACTAGCTTGAGCGATCCCATCTATCACCAGTAGGATTTTTTTTTTTTTTTGAAACAAAGACTTACTTCAACAGCGTCGGTCCCGAAGAGTTTCATCGATGGAATGTGAGAGATGTCATGCGGCACCCGCACAAAATTGGCGAAGAAAACCGAATAAGAAACTGGTATAAAGAAGAAACAAGTGTCTAGCGGTAAGACGCTTGGCTGGAAAACGTGAAGTAGCGGGATGGAAAACCCGTCGGAGCTCAGAAGTTTTCAGTCTACTTTTAATGTAAGATTCACCTCTTAGCGATGCGAAGAGTTGGTGAAATGACGTCCTACAGTAACACTTGCACTCAGCCACTCAGCCTTAAACAGTTAATATTAAATGAAACAACAAGTTTACTCTAGCCAGTCACTGTTTATTTATCTCCATGGCGGGTTTCAAAGGTTTAAACCGCCCTCATCAGGTGGATTTAAATTTGTTACTATGACTTTTTTTGTGTGTGTTGTGTTACGTTTTTTTGGAGGAACTTGTGGCACTGTCTAGTGGAGAAACAAAACACTATTTCGGAACATGGTTTTGGGTTTCATTTGACAAAAATTAAACGTGTATCTAACGGTAATCATAAAATAAGTAAAATTAAGTACCTCCAGTGGCCGCAGGTTCCTTTCACAGTCAGAACACGTCACGTGTAGACTGCCATATTTTGGCCGGCCACGGTGGCCGAGAGGGTCTAGGCGCTCCAGTCCGGAACCGCGCGACTGCTACGGTCGCAGGTTCGAATCCTGCCTCGAGTATGGATGTGTGTGATGTCCTTAAGTTAGTTAGGTTTAAGTTGTTTTAAGTTCTAGGTGACTGATGACCTCAGACGTTAAGTCCCATAATGCTCAGAACCATTTGAACCATTTTTTTGCCATATTTTGTAAACAATTATGGCGTCGGAATCTATTGGGTGCATGGATCGTATAGCAGAAGAGAAAACTTTGTCACAAACTCCAAGGATTATATACGTCCTAACAACATTAATACATAACACATTTTTGAAGGATTTTGAGGTGTTGAATACATTCGTTGGAATAAATACTTCAGGTGAATATTTATGGTAAATGGTAAATATTAGGGTGTGTGTGTGTGTGTGTGTGTGTGTGTGTGTGTGTGTGTGTGTGTGTGTAGTAGTAGTAGTAGTAGTAGTAGTAGTAGTAGTAGAAGCAGTAGTAGTAGTAGCCCATTGCAAGACGATCTGTTTGTACTCGTATGTTGAGTTTATGGTTAAATTTAAAATACTTGTGTGAAAGTGTGAATTGAAGCAGGTCCATTAGTTTAGTAATGTGCTTTCAAGGGATTTTTTTGTGCTTTTGTTGGTTAGCGTTGATTATCTGTAGTGTGGGATCTGGTGACAAGGGTAACACAACTGTTATAATGAACAGAGCAGTATATGTAGAAAAAACTTTAGACTTCTTCCAAACCAACAACATAACAGAGATGCATAAAGATCCAACAGCCAGAATACAAAAAGAGATTAAACACATTTCAAACAACATGAACATTTTACTCACCATCCAAGAAGCAAGAAATATTGTAAAAGTGAGCCCACAAGCATCTTGCCTTATGTCACAACCAAAGACACACAAAAATGGGACCCCCACCAGGCCTATAGTGAACTGCAGAAACAGCCCTGCATTCAAACTCAACAAAATACTCTTCAAAGTTCTCAAAGAAGCATACACAATCAATAATGAGAGAACACTTACAAACACAACAGAATTTACACAACAAGTCAAAAACATGAATGTACCTGATGGAGCCACACTTGCCTCATTTGACATACAAAACCTTTATTCCTCTGGGCCAATAGATACCACACTACAGATAATCAATGCCAGCCTACAAAACAAAAAATCCTTTCAACGCTCATCACTGAATTACTGGACCTGCTTGAATTCACACTTTCACACAACTATTTTAAATTTAACCATAAAATCTACATACAAACAGATGGTCTAGCAATGGGTGGAATAGAAGACAAAATCCTGAATTCCAATCACCACCACCTGGAGTGACCGAGCGGTTCTAGGCTCCACAGTCTGGAACCGCGCTTCCGCTACGGTCGCAGGCTCGAATCCTGCTTCGGGCATGGATGTGTGTGATGTCCTTAGGTTGGTTAGGTTTAAGTAGTTCTAAGTTCTAGAGGACTAATGACCTCAGAAGTTAAATACGATAGCGCCCACAGCCAATTTTTGAACCTCCTCAAAAATATCGTCTACTACTACTACACATATACTCTTCGCCCCAAATCAACCCAACTACTACACGTCGATACACACACAGACTCACACACACACACACGCACACACACACACACACACACACACACACACACACACACACACACACACACACTAATATTTACCATAAATATTTAGTTATATACAACCAAAGTATTTATTCCAACGAATGTAGTCAATACCTCAAGCAACACCTCCAAATCCTTTGAAAAACTGTTTTGTAATAATATTGCTGGACGTATATATTCTTTGGAGTTTGTGTCAAAGTTTTCTCTTCTATAATACGATCCATGCAGCCAATAGATTCCGACGCCATATTTGTTTACAAAATATGACAGTATAGACGTGATGTTTTACGACTGCGAAAGGAACCTGTGACCACTGGAGGTATTTTTTTTACTTACTTTATGTTTACCGTTAGATACACGTATCATTTTTTGTCAAGAGACACCCAAAACATGTTTTGTTTCTCCCCTAGACAGTGCCACAAGTTCCTCCAAAAAATCGTAACGCAACACACACACACAAATGTCATATTAACAAATGTAAATCCACCTGATGATGGAGGTTTGAACCTTTGAAACGCGTCGTGGGGATAAATAAACAGTGACTGGTAACAGTAAACTTGTTGTTTCATTTAATGTCAATAACATTCACGATAGAGCCTAACCTAAAATGGTTCAAATGGCTCTGAGCACTATGGTACTTGACATCTGAGGTCATCAGTCCCTTAGACATAGAACTACTTAAACCCAGCTAACCTAAGGACATCACACACATCCATACCCGAGGCTGGATTCGAACCTGCGACCTTAGCAGCCACGTCGTTCCGGACTGAAGCGCCTAGAACCACTCGGTCCCAACGGCCGGCCCTAACCTAAAACGTTCGCAGTTAATATTGTTGTTACTATTACTTCACAATCTAAATGGTCAACGTCCCAGTCATTTACGCCCGCCACATGAACGAGTATCTTCCGACGAAGGTGACGTCGGCAACCCCCGATCGGCATTACCAGAAGTTGGTCCATACATTGTAAGTAGGCTCTTTAGGTTTTTTTATTGGTAACGCCACGTAGCGCTCTGTATGAAAATCACTGGCTGTGTTGTGCGCAGTCAGTGGCTGGTTTGCATTGTTGTTGGCCACTGTACCGTTGGGCAGCTGGCTGTTAACAGCGTGTAGCGTTGCGCAGTTGGAGGTGAGTCGCCAGCAGTGGTGGTTGTGGGGAGAGAAATGGCGGAGTTTTGAAATTTGTAAGACTGGATGTTATGTACTGCTATATATACACTCCTGGAAATTGAAATAAGAACACCGTGAATTCAATGTCCCAGGAAGGGGAAACTTTATTGACACATTCCTGGGGTCAGATACATCACATGATCACACTGACAGAACCACAGGCACATAGACACAGGTAACAGAGCATGCACAATGTCGGCACTAGTACAGTGTATATCCACCTTTCGCAGCAATGCAGGCTGCTATTCTCCCATGGAGACGATCGTAGAGATGCTGGATGTAGTCCTATGGAACGGCTTGTCATGCCATTTCCACCTGGCGCCTCAGTTGGACCAGTTTTCGTGCTGGACGTGCAGACCGCGTGAGACGACCCTTCATCCAGTCCCAAACATGCTCAATGGGGGACAGATCCGGAGATCTTGCTGGCCAGGGTAGTTGACTTACACCTTCTAGAGCACGTTGGGTGGCACGGGATACATGCGGACGTGCATTGTCCTGTTGGAACAGCAAGTTCCCTTGCCGGTCTAGGAATGGTAGAACGATGGGTTCGATGACGATTTGGATGTACCGTGCACTATTCAGTGTCCCCTCGACGATCACCAGAGGTGTACGACCAGTGTAAGAGATCGCTCCCCACACCATGATGCCGGGTGTTGGCCCTGTGTGCCTCGGTCGTATGCAGTCCTGATTGTGGCGCTCACCTGCACGGCGCCAAACACGCATACGACCATCATTGGCACCAAGGCAGAAGCGACTCTCATCGCTGAAGACGACACGTCTCCATTCGTCCCTCCATTCACGCCTGTCGCGACACCACTGGAGGCGGGCTGCACGATGTTGGGGAGTGAGCGGAAGACGGCCTAACGGTGTGCGGGACCGTAGCCCAGCTTCATGGAGACGGTTGTGAATGGTCCTCGCCGATACCCCAGGAGCAACAGTGTCCCTATTTTGCTGGTAAGTGGTGGTGCTGTCCCCTACGGCACTGCGTAGGATCCTACGGTCTTGGCGTGCATCGGTGCGTCGCTGCGGTCCGGTCTCAGGTCGACGGGCACGTGCACCTTCCGCCGACCACTGGCGACAACATCGATGTACTGTGGAGACCTCACGCCCCACGTGTTAAGCAATTCGGCGGTACGTCCACCCGGCCTCCCGCATGCCCACTATACGCCCTCGCTCAAAGTCCGTCAACTGCACATACGGTTCACGTCCACGCTGTCGCGGCATGCTACCAGTGTTAAAGACTGCGATGGAGCTCCGTATGCCACGGCAAACTGGCTGACACTGACGGCGGCGGTGCACAGATGCTGCGCAGCTAGCGCCATTCGACGGCCAACACCGCGGTTCCTGGTGTGTCCGCTGTGCCGTGCGTGTCATCATTGCTTGTACAGCCCTCTCGCAGTGTCCGGAGCAAGTATGGTGGGTCTGACACACCGGTGTCAATGTGTTCTTTTTTCCATTTCCAGGAGTGTATTATCACTTTTGAACACTATTGAGGTAAATACATTGTTTGTTCTTTATCAAAATCTTTCAATTGCTAACTGTGCCTACCGGTAGTTAGTGCCTTCAGTAGTTAGAATATTTTATTTACCTGGCAGTAGTGGTGCTCGCTGTATTGCAGTAGTTCGAGTAACGAAGATTTTTGTGAGGTAAGTGATTTGTGAAACGTATAGGTTAATGTTAGTCAGGGCCATTCTTTTGTGGGGATTTTTGAAAGACAGATTGCGTTGCTTTAAAATTATTGTGTGTCAGTTTAAGCACAATCATATGTAACTGTTCAAAGGGGACGTTTCAACATACCACACCTCTCTACGTCAAGTACAACAGCCCGCCACCGTTCACATTCAACTGTGCTTTCACCGTCTATTCGATTACGTCGCGATCTCGTCTGCTGTCTGGACTGTGATTAGGCTTAGAGTGCCGATCGTACTTTGTATGATTTTCTTGGTAACAACCTCTGATTTTGAATGGTGGACCGCACACTAACTGTGATGTCATGGAAGTCATCGAAGGGTGCACCTATGGCATTAATAACGTTGCCTTCTGGGCTGCCATCAGACCCACCATGTTTGTCCATCATTCGAGAATGGTGTCAATGAATAGAATCCTCGTTCGTCCAGATCGTAGAGCTTAAGGGTGACATTTCATAACTTTTGATTTCGTTTCTCAAAGCTGTCATTACTGATGCCTCTCTTGTCTGTCTCATTTTTGCCCAAGACGTTAGAGTCACACTGTATTAATCCGCAGGGTGTCGAAAACGGATGGTAGGGACATCAATACAATAACGCAGCCTTGTTTGCTGTACCTCGATCAATGAATGGTTTCTACCGATCTAGATGGAGCAGTGGTGATGTTATTGGACTTTTGTAAGAGAGAAGAAGGGTTCAAATTCCTGTCGATCAATTCTGCCTTAAGTTCCTTTGCTTTCCCTTCATCACTTCACCCAAATGCTGAGGTGGTTCTTTCGAGAGTCCACGTCCGGATTCCTTGCTTGTCCTTACTCGTCCCTTCCATGTCCTAAAGTCTATGAGACGTTAATGACTACCATTGTTTATTTTTAGGATTGCTTCGCAAAAGTACTTACATCTTCACTCTGCAAGCCACGGTACGGTGTGTGGCGCAGGGTACTTAGTGCACTAGCCTCAGTACCCCTCCCCCTGCCCCATTCTCCTCTTGTTCCAAGCACAGATAATAGCGGTCTTAAGGACTGTGGGTACCTCAAGTGACCTTTTTGCTATAATCTTTGATATCACAACCAGAAGCTAAAACTCTTGAAAAAGTGAAGGCGGTAGAGAAGTGGAAGGCTAAAATTGTAAGAGAGCTAACTGGAAAGCTATTACCACCAAAATAGTTTTTCTAAGAGACCTTGGAATAGGGTACAGAGTTCCGTGCAAAGGTCTGTAGCCCATAGAGGAATTACCAGAGCTCAGTAGGATGGGACGAAAATTACAGAGATTCGACAAATTAGGAAGAAGCACTGGGGGCGTTTTCTGAATGTGCAACTGACACGTGATTTAGAGTGCCAGCTGTACAAACTTATTATTGACTAGATAAAATCTTCCACAATCGTTTCCATACCTCACAATACCGATGAGACATTGACAAAATGCTAGAAAGACTCGGCCGAATATTTACGGAACACTTTTTTCCCAGTGACTCCGCAAACACAGCAACCATCAACAGGCAGTCAGCAATCCGTAGCAAGACGAGATCGGAGTGCACTAACAACGATGGCCTAACCCCGTTTGTTCATGAAGAAGCAGTAGCAGTAGCGGTAACCAATATAAAACGTATCAAAGCACTGGGTTCAGTTGGTATCTGTTCGCAGGGGATACAAAAAGTAACATCAGTATATATGCCAGTTTTAATAAATATATTGAGTTGAGGCAGTGAGACAAGGCAGGGGACTGGACACTTGGAAGTCTGCGGCCTTGAAACATTTTTAACATAAGATCTTCCAGGTGTAATAATATTACATGGATTTCTCCAGTTAATAAGCTACATCGTGGCGTCTGTTGATGTTGCGTATGCTGACTTCCATACTGAGTCACAGAAGGGTAATACGTTCGGCACACTTTCCAGTG
Organism: Schistocerca gregaria; assembly: GCF_023897955.1. NCBI lineage: Eukaryota > Metazoa > Arthropoda > Insecta > Orthoptera > Acrididae > Schistocerca > Schistocerca gregaria. Next base: position 813,392,403 of record NC_064920.1, on the reverse strand, counting down.
TATGGAACAGATTAGCTCAGCTAACTGGAATGTCAGCTTTCACGTCCTGTTTCGTGTTTCTTTTTTACTACTGATGCTAAGTCTGCCTTTCAAACGCGGAGAACCATACAGTTTCTCTTGTTTAACATGGTATTTACGTCAGCTTTCTACTAGTAGCATTTGAATTACATTTACTGTTGGGCTTGACACGACATTATGACTCCAAACACATTTCTGTATCCTGTTCCTGTTCGCTTTAGTAACGGAGAGCGCATTTGTGTGGGACAATTTTTCGATACTGAACATTGTCAACAGGCAGGACTGTTTTTCGACCTTGAACAGATCTTGAAACGATTCTTAGTGCCACCACTGTCAGTCTACGTGGATCAGTGTTGGGGACAACCACTGTATCACTGTGTGCTGCTTTCCTTTCAGCCAAAGTTTGACTTCTTCTAATGAGGTATATTAAAACAGAACGACTGCAATTTGAACTACTTTTAAAATATACTCTGGCACTGTGTATAGTTCTCGTCTTACTGACTTTCTTTAACAGATCTTCAGTTTTGTTGTTTTAATCTTAGTTTTTTTCTGCGTTAGGCGCTCCGGTGTTTCTCAGTAAAAGACTTACATTGAGACTTTCAGTGAGTTGTTTTGATTGTTTAGAACCTGAAATTGGGTTGCTTATTCTCTCATTGTCACCAGTCTACAAATAGCCACATTGATTTCGAAGCGTCGACATCTGTTCCATCCGTTACAGCAGTGGTCGCTACAGTTCTTGTCAAAAATCTGTAGCCGCGCGGGATTAGCCGAGCGGTCTTTGGCGCTGCAGTCATGGACTGTGCGGCTGGTCCCGGCGGAGGTTCGAGTCCTCCCTCGGATATGGGTGCGTGTGTTTGTCCTGAGGATAACTCAGAGTGTAAGGTTAGGGACTGAAGACCTTAGCAGTTAAGTCCCATTAGATTGTACACACATTTGTACATTCTGAACAAAAACCTGTACACAGAGCGACGAATTTTTTTTTCTGATTCCAGTGCACGAATATCACGAAACAACAAAAATTAATATCCAAAGGATAATGCTTACCTCTAATGCAAATACTGAAAATAGGCCATAAATTTTCATTTTAACATGCAGGCCTACATGTCAGAAGAATATGATATAGTTCAAAAATGAAAACAAACTCAAAAACTTGCTCTAAATCGCATAAACAGATGAAGTTTTTCAACTTGGCTGAATTTTAACGCTGCAGATTCTATTAAGAAACAAAATAATCAGTTAATATCTACATGTGAAGTATGAGTAAAAAATCGAAAAGCAACTGAAACAGTGTAAAAATTAACTCAGTACAGAAAACAGCTTACCAGTAACACCCAGGCGGCCAGAGGAGTAATGGAAATCCTGGAGAAATATGGGAAAGAGTGTGTTGGAAATGGTCGTTTTAAATCCTCCGTTTCTTAAAAGAGAATGGTTTTCTTTTCCAGGAAAATATGAAGTCATTAATAGAGAACTACGCCACCACCGAAACGCAAAGAATATTCCACGAATTTGAGGGCGGAAGTAATAGACCTACATACTTTGAAAGAAGGAGAAACACAGGCTGGACTTTTGGAATATCTAGACAGCTGGTTTCGGCTTGGAATAAAAACTCTAACATCTGGTGAGCAAGATGTTGAGACAGGCGAAGTACCTTCAGACTTCAAGAAGAATATAACAACTCAGATCCCAAGGAAAGCAGGTGGTGACACACGAGAAAATTATCGAACTGTCAGTTTAATACAACACGGCTGCAACATACTAACACGAATTCTTTATGAACGAATGGAAAAACTGGTAGAAGCCGACCTCGGGTAAGATCAGTTTGGATTCCGTAAAAATGTTGGAACACGTGAGGCAATGCAGACCCTACGACTTATCTTAGAAAATAGATTAATGTAAGGCAAACCTAAGTTTCTAGCATTTGTAGACTTACAAAATGTCGACTGGAATACTCTCTTTCAAATTATGAAGGTGGCAGGGGTCAAATACAGGGAACGAAAGGCTATTTACAATTTGTACAGAAACCAGATGGCAGTTTTGAGTCGAGGGGCATGAAAGGGAAGCAGTGGTTGGGAAGGGAGTGAGACAGGGTTGTAGCCTATACCCGATGTTATTTAATCTGTATATTGAGCAAACAGTAAAGGAAACAAAAGAAAAAAATTGGAGTAGGAATTAAAATCCATGGCTAAGAAATAAAAAGTTTGAGGTTCGCCAATGACGTAATTCTGTCAGAGACAGCAAAGGCTAATGGAATGTAGTCGAATTAAATCGGGCGATGCTGAGGGAATTAGATTAGGAAACGAGACGCTTAAGGTAGTAAATGAGTTTTGATATTTGGGGAGCAAAATAACTGATGATGGTCGAAGTAGTGAGGATATAAAATGTAGACTGGCAGTGGCAAGGAAAGCGTTTCTGAAGAAAAATTTGTTAACATCGAGTATAGAGTTAAGTGTCAGGGAGTCGTTTCTGAAAGTATTTGTATGGAGTGTAGCCATCCACGTATGGAAATGGAACGTGGACGATAAATAGTTTAGACAAGAAGAGAATAGAGGCTTTCGAAATGTGGTGCTACAGAAGAATGCTGAAGATTAGATGGGTAGATCACGTAACCAATGAGGAGTTATTGATTAGAATTGGGGAGAAGAGAAATTTGTGGCACAACTTGACTATAGTCTATTCACCGAGAGCTGGGACGAAACATAAACAGCGTCACGTGAGCGACTACGCTCGTTTCCAGAGAAAGCATTCGGTGTTCACATGATACGTAGGGGTGTGGAAAATTCTTGGCGCACGCTTTGAAGCTGGCGGCGTTCGGCTGGCTGCCGAGCTGTCACAGCGGACCGTGAGAAACCTGGGTAACAATGTACGAAATAAATTTAACAATAATGTTAAAATGAGTTCATTCTGTCGAAGCAGATTTCTTTCATTCAGGTTGCTAACAAAACGCTCCATTCAAACACAATTAATTGTTAATTTCAATAACAATACCAGTAATAATAATGATAAAGGACGAAACAAGGTTCACTCTGTCGAACTTGAACTGTTTTCATTGAGGTTTATAACAAACCGCTCCTCTCTCTCCTCTATAATGCAGTCTAATTTCCACATTTGAGTTTCCACTTTTTCTACGACGTGGAGGATGCACTTGTTCCAATCCTCTGCAGTCACTGTTCTTACTGCTTCTTCTAGCAATACTTCCGGCATTTTGTATGTTTTGTTTTTCGCTGCAACATAGCCTTTGATTCTGGCCCACACTAACTTGATGGCGTTTAATTTACAGTGGTACAGAGGAATTCTGGGAACAGTTTTCCCTGCATTCTTCGCCATTACATCTATTGCGTATTCGTTGTGCGCTGTTCTGTGATTTTTAACTATATCTTAAAGTTCTTTCTTCGAAATACCGTCTTCGAAACCAATGTTTTTAAATTTTAGCCACTCTGATATTTCGTACTTATTGGAATTCGCATTGGGAACTTTTTCTTTTCTCCGAGAATGGTACGGCCCGTTATCAAGAACAATAACTGCATTTTCCTGAACCCGAGGAAGAACATCTTGAAACCACTTCTCGAAGGTTTCGGCGCACATCTCGTCATGATAATCTACACTTTTCTTGGATTCGAAAGTTCACAAATATGCTTCAAAGAACCCTGCTTTGCTGCCAATGTGTGCGATAATCAGACGTTTTCCTTTACCTGATGGGCCCTTGCTTCCAGTGGATAATCCGGACAGAAACGCTTGTTTTGAGGAATTTATAGTCATTTACCCAGACGTAACTTCGGGTATGTCCTGCGTTCACCCACGTCTCGTCCAAATAGTAAATGGGTCTGCCTTTATCTCTCAACTGTTTAATGGTTCGAAGATAACACCGCCTCCATAAAATGATGTCACCCCTGTCTATTAGCATGCTATCGCGCCAACGCCGGACATATTTGAAATTAATTTCTCTCAATAGCTTATAAAGTGTAGTTCTCCGAAAATTGCCCAGATCTGCATCTTCGTTCACAACTCTAAGCACTTTGTCAAATGTTGGCAATTCGTTACGGAAAAAAATTTCTTGTACTATCCTTCGTATCGCATTTCTATCGAAGTCATCAACACTTTTAGAAAGCTTCTGTCGCAAAATTCCTTTCTTGGGAGACTTCAAAGAGTGTGTGGCCTTTTACTCACTTATCAGACGATATAATGAAGAAGTCCAACACCTGTAGCTGCAGCTGTTTTCTAAACAATGTCACTCATCGACTGCTCTGGATGTAACAGTTACATTTTATACACATTAAGCACCATGTCCTTCTCAGAAGAACTTAATGATTTCTTCTTTGCTCGCTTCTTTGGTGGACTCAGAACTGACACATCCACCTCGCTCGCTGAATCCGTGGCTGACATAATGACGACAGCGGTATGTGATGTTAATGAAATAAGTGAATATATAAAATAAGAAACTATGCGATGCTATTGGATGCGCACATAAACAGTGAATGCTCAGCGTGACTACAAACACATATACTTACTCTAATAATCAACGACTAGTCTTTCAAGCGTTTTTACAGATTAATTTAAGATTTCCTGAAATTGCCGCTGTACAGCAGCCGCTAACGAGCTCACACCTGCAACTGAGACGGCCACACTGACTGAGCGCCGCGCCTGCGAACCGCACAATGCATCCCTCATAAAGGACGAACGGTTGCACCCATCGCATTCGAACAAACTACAAAATTAAATTCAAACCTTTCTGCAAATTTTCTCGCGTACACCCACACAACAAAAATATTTAGAGGGGAAAAGTTTGTCGCTTACTATATTTCGGATGATGATTTGGTAAAAGTTCTGCATCAGATGTGAGATTTTAATTTATTACTGCACTATTACTGACTCTATTGCGCAGAAAATGTGCAGACGTCATCAACATATAGTACTGAAGGCAATCATAAAATCACTTTGCTGTGCGACACACAGTTTAGGAGATATGGAGAGATAAATATAGAGTAACGCGAAAAAACATCTTTTCCTGAAAGCTTAAATATTTCTGTTTTTAGTGACAATAAATTTTAATGTAATGTAAAAAAAAAGGTGTCGGGAGGTACTTCTCGGATCACTTTATTATGTTCAGGTGCCAGATTATAAAAAATACGACTTTCATTTTTTAATTTCTGACGCCCCTGCCTTGTACACCCCTCGTCGGCAGCGCTGTGGTCATGCGCCTTGCCGTGTTTTCAGTACGTCTCTTGTTTCTCTGAATGGAGCATAGGAGAAGGGATCGCTTGGTAGGACATATTCTGAGGCACCAAGGGATCACCTATTTAGCATTGGAGGGCAGCGTGGAGGGTAAAAATCGTAGAGGGAGACCAAGAGATGAATACACTGAACATAGTCAGAAGGGTGTAGGTTGCAGTAGGAACTGAAGAAGCTTGCACAGGATAGAGTAGCATGGAGAGCCGCATCAAACCAGTCTCTGGCCTGAAGACCACAACAACAACAACAATGAGCAACAAACCAAGTCAAGAAGAGAGTCTATAAAAGATCCTCGGAAGACTGCGCGACAAACTGCAGTTGATCTGGATAAGCGTTAGGGAGTTTCAGCAGCAAATCAGTGATGACAGGCAGCGGTCGTTGCAAGAAACCTTCCGGCAGTTCATTAAGTAGGAAGAAGAGAACTGCCTTTCATAAAGAACGCTGCAGCTGAATAGCAAAAAAACTGGTCCAGAGTATTATGGAACAACGGGAAAGTAACTTTAATTTGATGTGTTCGGATGGGGCGCAGAACACTCATCGTTTTACAGGTGAAAGATACATTCCATGCTACCACATCCCAACGACATAGCATCGATGAAGAGACGTTATGGTATGGAGCGGCTTCTCCATCAAAGTTATGGGCCCCTTAATGCACGTAGTGGGTATCATAAAAGACGCCGACTAGAGGGATATTTTAGACAAACGTATTCTACCATATGTTATGAAACACGATTTTTAAAAATGAATACGGTCCAGAGTACCGTTCAGTGTGTGCCCAAGAATAACTTCGAAAGAAGAAGACAAAATTTTGACGTGGCCTTGTTTCAGTATGGATTTGAATCCGATAGAGCATATTTGGGAGGCACTGAACAGATCTGTTAAACGAAGAGACCACCGAAATAAAGCAGATTTCTATTAAATTTTGTAGTCTGAATGGAAAACAATTATTCAGATCGATGCAGTATGCCTAATTCAACCCATACCTGCCAGAAGCGCTGTTGTAATAGCAGCAAAACGTCACGTAGCTAAGTATTAGCACAACTTGTCAAAGAAATGTATACTTATTTTGTTTCTTTACACTAGTTTACCACTACAGCACATAAAAGCCGTGAGTTTCTCAACTTAATTTTCAAACACAAGTGTTACTGGATTCAAAATTTTGCTGCCTGATATAATGTTTATTGTTTGCTTTCTGTAGGTACAATTGCTTTAACAGTATCGCTAGTAATGTAGATGTAGGAGTTGTCATCAAAACACTTTTAAGTGCCTCTGTTCAGTGATACATTCATTCGACGCTTTTATTCAGTGTCAAATCTTTATCTGCTTTAGGCGTCATCTAATTGCTTGCAATGAATGACACTGGTAATCGGAAATGTATGATGTTAATTTCGAATTTTTTAACGGTTAGAAATTTTTTATGAATATTATACAATGTTACGCTATGACCTTTTACGTAAGACTCCCTTCTTCCCTTGACGAGTTCGTGTAATTACTTATTTCAGATATCTTGGGGATGAGTATACCTGGCAATCAGTGTAAATCTTCCCTCTTCATCAAATTGTAAGTTTTAAAGCTATTGGCAACGAAATGTCGGTCTCCTGCAGTGTTGCAATATAGAAGATTGCAACCTGGTTCTTTTTCAACCCTCGGCGGTTTTTTTTGTTTTTGTATTTTTTTTTCGTTCGTACATTTTATAAGTTATTTCAACGCCAGGTAAACGTAATTTTATGACAACAAGAGTCCTTGGATCAAAAGAATTGTGTCTACTACCTGCAGAATGAAATACGTTACGAAAGAGTCTCTATATCGCATAAATATTTTTCAGGCCGGGGACGTGATAATTAAGTAGTAAGAAACATGCGTACTGGAGAACATTTTGCAAAATTTTACAATTTAGAGATGTCTTCTCACTTTATACAAAGGAAGTCGTCTTAAGGTTCTTATGGTTTAATGTCCCCTCGACGATTAGGTAACTGGAGACGAGACGGAGCAAGAAGTCGAAATGAGCTGGGCAGCAGAAGGAAATCGGCTGCGTGCTTTTTAAAAGTGCCACTCCGGTAAATTTTCTAAATCACTCGGAGAAAACTGTGGACAACGTAGATATGGTGTGTATGGCAGTCCGTCATTTGAACACCACACCTATGAAATGTGAGTTCAGGGTGGTAGCCATTGTTCTAACACTCCCGTGCATAGTATGCGGCCGAGTCTCGAAACGAGGACTGTTTGAATACACGCTCTTTACTATCACTGATCTTCAATTATAGAACAGTTGCTGTTGTGAATATTCTCAAACTTCTCAAGGATTATTAACGCATCTGAATCATACTGTTGGCTTCATAATTGAATAGACTGTTGTGTGAAAACTTCGAACGTGTAGGTCTTCTGTCATGATGATTTACCTCATGACACCACAAGTGACTGGAAAACTTGCAATGAACTGTAGTGTAGACGTTTTCGTGCAAGATAAAATGGTTCTAATGGCTCTCAGCACTATGGGACTTAACGTCTGAAGTCATCAGTCAAATGGCTCTGAGCACTATGGGACTTAACATCTATGGTCATCAATCCCCTAGAACTTAGAACTACTTAAACCTAACTAACCTAAGGACATCACACACATCCGTGCCCGAGAAAGAATTCGAATCTGCGACCGTAGCGGTAGCGCGGTTCCAGACTGTAGCGCCTAGAACCGCTCGGCCACTCCGGCCGGCCGTGCAAGATAATAGTTTATCAATGTAGCCAGAGATAACGGTCAGATACGAATTGTGGCCGCAGTTTCTCCTCTGACGAGAATCATAAGTTACTAAAGTTATTTTAAAAAGTCGTTTTATTTCGGTTGTATCCTTGTTAATTCGCGGGGCCTGAAATCAGAAAATAGATTGCCGTTATATACGATATTATATATTGTTAAGCGTCTTTCATATAATTAAACTTGAACGACTGAAATGAATTTCCTAACTTGGTTCCTTACCCCCAGGAAGACGAAGATTCCACAAGCAAGGCAAATTCGCTTTAATGATTTTGTCCCCAAGTCGTTGCTACGGCCCCATTTAAACTCTCTGCTAAGCCGTGAGGATCCGGCGACGGCGCAAGTAGTTCCCTCCAACTTTGTCTGCAAAGCGAGCGAGCTCGTCAAAGCAACTGCGCCGCCCCCCTCCGATGTGTTCATTCCCCGCTCGCCTATAAACTGGGGAAGAAAATACTCCTTGTTTCTTCGTGCAGAACTGTGCAGATTTTTCTCTTGAAGCACGTGCGCATAACCTACTGTGTAGATCATTAAACAAAATTATTCGACACAAATTATACGTAAGTTTGAAGAAGTTTTTAAGATGACTAAAACTGCTGGAACTCTGCAATTTTCGGGCAAGTAACAGCATATTCTGTTAAAGATGCGAGATAATAGTAATTTCTAACTGTGTCACTTCACATTCTACATCTACATTTACAGAAGTACTCCACAAGCCACAAAATGCACATGGCGGAGGGTACCCTGTGAAACCACCAGCCATTTCCTTTCCTTATCCACTCTTAAACAGAGCGAGAGAAAAACGACTATATACATACCTCAGTAAGAGTACTAATTTCGTGTATCATGTCTTCCTGATCATCACGCGCAACGTATGTTGGCGGCAAAAGAATCGTTTAACAGTCAAATGCCGGTTCTCTAAGTTTTCTCAGTAATGTTCTTCGAAATAAACTTCGCTTTCCCTCCAGGATTTCCATTTTAGTTCCCGAAACATCTCTGTAATGTTTGCGTGTTGTTCGAACCTACCGTTAAAAAACAAAGGCAGTAAGCCTTTAAATTCCTTCAGTGTATTCTTCTAATTTGACCTGGCACAGAGTACTCAAGAACAGGTCGAATTAGAGTCCTGCATGCGGTCTTCTTTACAGACGAACCACACTTTTCTAAAAGTCTCCCAATAAACCGAAGTCGACCACTCACCTTTCCTATCACAATCCTCACATGCTCGTTCCATTTCATATCGCTCTTCAGCTTCAGGCCCACATTTTTAAACAACATGACAGTGTCAAGCAGGACACTTCTAATCCTGAATCCGAACATCACAGTATTATTATTCAACTCATCTGCATTTACTTACATTTTTCTACTTTTGGAGCAAGTTGCCATTCATCACACCAACTGGAAGTTTTGTCTAAGTAATTTTGTATCATCCTACACTCACTCAACTTGGATACCTTACCGCAAATCACAATGTCATCAGAAAACAACTGCAGATTGCTACCCACCCTGTTCTCAAAATCATTCATACACACAGAGAACAACAGCAGTCTTATGACACTTCTCTGGGCGCTCCTGAGGATACCCTTGTCTCCGATGAATACTCGTAGTCGACAACAACATACCGGATTCTACACTAAAGTGCCAAAGAAACTGGTATAGGCATGCGAATTCAAATATAGAGATATGTAAACACGCAGAATATTGCGCTGCGGCCGGAAATGCCTATATAAGACAACAAGTGTCTGTTGCAGTTGCTACATTGGTTACTGTTGCTACAATGGCAGGTTATCAAGGTTTAAGTGAGTTTGAACGTGGTGTTATAATCGGCGCACAAGGGATGGGACACAGTATCTCCGAGGTAGCGATGACATGCGGATTTCCCCGTTCGACCATTTCACGAGTGTACCGTGAACATCAGGAAACAGGTAAAACAACAAATATGCCACATCGCTGAGGCCGGAAATAGATCCTCCAAGAATGGGATCAACGTCGACGGAAGAGAATCGTTCAACATGCAGAAGTGCAACTCTTTCCCAAATTGCTGCATATTTCAATGCTGGGCCATCAAGAAGTGTCAGCGTGCGAACCATCAACGTTATGGCCTTTCGGGGCCGAAGGCCCACTCGTGTACTCTTGATGACCACACGACACAAAGCTTCACGCCTCGCCTGCTCCCGACATTGGACTGGTGATGGCTGGAAACATGTTTCCTGGTCGGACGAGTCTCATTTCAAATCGTATGGAGCGGATGGACGTGTATGTGTATGAACGCAACCTCATGAATTCATGGACCCTGCACATCAGCATCCTCTCTGACCACCTGCATCCACTAACGTCCATTGTGCATTCCGACGGACTCAGGCAATTCCATCAGGACAATGCGACCCCCCACACGTCCAGAACTGCTACACAGTGGCTCCAGGAACATTCTTCTGAATTTAAACAGTTCCGTTGGCCACAAAACTTCCCAGACACGAACAGTATTGAGCATATGTGGGATGCCTTTCGACGTGCTGTTCAGAAGAGATCTCCACTCCCTCATATTCTTACGGATTTATTGACATCCCTGCAGGATTCATGGTGTAGTCCCCTCCAGCACTACTTCAGACATTAGTCGAGTCCATGACAGGTCGTGTTGCGGCACTTCTGCGTGGTCGCGGGGACCCTACACGATATTAGGTAGGTGTACCAGTTTCTTCGGCTCTTAGTGTATAACTTCTAGCCAGTCACATACCTGTGAACCTGTTCCATAGGACTGTACCTCAGTTAACAGCCTGCAGTGGGACACCGTGTCAATTGGTTTCCGGAAATCTGGAAATATAAATCTAACTTTTCCCTTCATCCACATTTCCCAATATATCACATGACAAAAGAACCAGCTGAGTTTTGCACGCGCGATGCTTTCTGAAACCATGTTGATTCGTTGACATTAGCTTCTCGGCCTCAAGAATTTTTTTTTTTCGAAATGAGAATATGTTCAAGGATTCTGCAGCACTCGATGCTAGGAATATTGGCCTGTAATATTGCGGTCCGTTCTTTTACCCTTCTAATAGCTTCTGACGTTACGCTGGCCGAGAGATTCGCGATAAATTCAAGGTAAGGTGCCAATGCCTTAGCGCACTCTTTGTAAAACAGAATCGTGGTTCCAACGGGAGCTCACCAACTCCTTCAGTTGTTTCTCTACTCCATCGAGGACTCTGTTCGACGGTTAAACGAGGTATGTTTGTACGATTTTCCTACTTTGGCGATTTCTTTAACGCGAAATTTAAAACTTCATCTTTGGAATTGATGTCTTCAGCTGCCACACCAGACTAGTCAACAAGTGTCTGGATGGATGCCTTTGACACACTTAGCGTTTTTACGTAGTACCAGAATTGTCTCTGGTTTCGGCCAGATCTAATGCTAAGGCACGACGATGTTAGTTGTTCTATGCTTGACCCATAGATCTTTTCACAGGCGCACGAATCTCTTTGCTTGTCGTCATTTCCGCGTTGTGTTTTGAACCGAGATTGCAACAGCCTCTTCTATCCACATGATAGTCAAATAATTCTCCAGACCACGATTTACAATGACCTTAAAATTTACACATAATTCCATAACGTCCATCTTACTGGAAGTAAGTGATGTCAGTTTACTGTAGAAGTGAGATGCCAACAACTGCTCTTTCTGGAAGAAACATTCTCCTAGCCTTCTTGACTTTCGTAACCATAGTGGCTTTAATGACTTCATGATCGCTAATCCCCGTTTCTATACTGACGTTGTCGAAAAGTTCGGGCCTTTTTGTAGCTGCAGTGTCTGAGATATTTCCATTTCGTGTGAGCTGCCGAACTAGCTGCTCAACACAGTTTTTTGGAAACGCGTTCAAAAGTAATATTGCCCGATCTGGGTATTTACACACTGCTAATCGTAGACACCTACACAGAAAGAGAGCGAGATATTTCGTAACAACTAGCGTTGTAATCATTCTTATTACAGTTCATAATGTCAATAACAACAATATTCATTCGTATATTAAGCTGTGGCTCATTGAGAGGCAACGCCTTAAGCACCATACAGATCGGACTGCCATTTAGTATGTTACTATTGAAGCAAAATGTGACCATCGCTACGTGTAGTATTGTGCTGTGAGTATATATATATATATATATATATATATATATATATATATATATATATATATATATATATAGAGAGAGAGAGAGAGAGAGAGAGAGGAGAGTAAGTTTTAAAGTTTTATCAACACAATTCGTTAACTCTGAATAAGATTTCATCACGATTACTGCTGAATTATGGTCAAACGTAAACTCTTTACTAACAAGCAGCAGTTTGTTCGTCCTATACTATTCATGTCGGGGTAGTTTGATTATCACGTTTTCACTGCCTATCTAATAACTTTGAGATATAACGTCCACTTTCATGCTAATTCACTTCATTCTTCACATTATTTGAGCCTCTGCGCCTGTGCTGATGCAACTCGCGTGTAATAATAACCAGAGTGGGTCGGTTTCGTGGCGGTTCTGAGAATGCCAACATACGAAGCCGCGGACACAGTCAAAGGCCCTCCTTTCGTAAACGAGTTCTTTGTGCCCATTCGCTTTGTATACATTACGCTTTGTTTAACGCTGTTCGTTTATCTTTTCCGTCGTCACACTCCCTCAGCCAGGCCAATATACTCGAAAGCAGACATCATCTTGTCACCAAAGGTGCTGATTCGAGCTCTGAAAGGCAGATGTATACCGATCAAAGCAGCAGAGTTTCCGGAATGTTGTTGTACGTTACGGTGTTATTCCTCCAGAGCTAGTATGCTGTAAAAGGCTTGTGGTTTTCGGACTGGTCCTGGTGACACATCTTGCTTTGCAATACTTCTTTGTGTTTCTTCTGTTCACTGTGGATCATAAAGTATTCTTATTTACAGATCCAATACTAATCACACTGTAACCCAATATAGCGTCTATTAGATTTATTTCCAGAGCACTTTTGGACATAAAAGAGTTTGATGTCTAGTTTTGTTAAAATATTTGTTTTTGGGTGAATACTAATTATTATTGAGTGCATCCATTGCTATCAGCGTGAAAATGAATGATAATTAAATTGCTGGAAATCTAGATAACTGGCAGCTACAAAGAACTTATTCTTTCATTGTGAACAAAATGCCTGAAAAACAAGCATGGCCTTTTGTTTTTAGACCTTAAATTGTGGAGTAACGCCTCTTGTCTCTTTGTTCAGCGTCTCTATGACCTCGTGCTACAAATTTTGATGGTTTGCTGACAGATACGGATTATGTGCATTATATAATTGAAATGTGGAAGTACAGAATATTTTAAGCTGTTACAACGGTTTATTAATTGTGAATTCAGGTCGTATTTAACATAGTGTGATATCTGTGTGTTAAGTAGCAAATGTGCTTAGCCTTCCACGTTCTGTTGCGGGCAGTACCGTATCTGCAACGCTAGGGTGATGGCACTTCAGTCGTCTGTGCACAGCAATAATTTATTGTTGCTGATTCACCAGGCTACGGGGTCTGTTCATAGGGGATGCTACTCGCCCCTTACGTCTATGACAACCTCCAAAAAGAAACGGACTGCTTTTTGTACATTCCTTACTGTTACTACAACGTTCTTTTACTATAGTTCGGTTTTGTACATGACGAGAAATATATAGCACCCAATTCTTTGGCGCCACTAGTGCGATAGCTTTTCCACCTCTCTAGTTACAACCGAATATCAAGAGATTTGATGGAAACCCAGTTCTAAGCAAAGAAGGGAAAGCAGAAAGGTGGAAAGAGTATATAGAGGGTCTATACAAGGGCGATGTACTTGAAGACAATATTATGGAAATGGAAGAGGATGTGGGTGAAGATGAAATGGGAGATATGATACTGCGTGAAGAGTTTGACAGAGTACTGAAAGACATGAGTCGAAACAAGGCCCCCGGAGTAGACAACATTCCATTGGAACTACTGACAGCCTTGGGAGAGCCAGTCCTGACAAAACTCTACCATATGGTGAGCAAGATGTATGAGACAGGCGAAATACCCTCAGACTTCAAGAAAAATATAATAATTCCAATCCCAAAGAAAGCGGGTCTTGACAGATTCGAAAATTACCGAACTATCAGTTTAATGAGTCACAGCTGCAAAATACTAACGCGAATCCTTTACAGATGAATGGAAAAACTGATAGAAGCCGACCTCGGAGAAGATCAGTTCGGATTCCGTAGAAATGTTGGAACACGTGAGGCAATGCAGACCCTACGACTTATCTTACAAAATAGATTAAGTTAGGGCAAACCTACGTTTCTAGCATTTGTAAACTTCGGAAAGCTTTTTACAATGTTGATTGGAATACTCTATTCCAAATTCTGAAAGTGGCAGGGGTAAAATACAGGGAGCGAAAGACTATTTACAATTTGTACAGAAACCAGATGGCAGTCATAAAAGTCGAGGGGCATGAAAGGGAAGCAGTGGTTGGGAAAGGAGTGAGACAGGGTTGTAGCCTCTCCCCGATGTTATTCAATCAGTATATTGAGCAAGAAGTAAAGGAAACAAAAGAAAAATTCGGAGTAGGTATTAAAGTCCATGGAGAAGAAATAAAAACTTTGAGGTTCGCCGATGACATTGTAATTCTGTCAGAGACAGCAAAGGACTTGGACGAGCAGTTGAACGGAAAGGACAGTGTTTTGAAAATAGAGTGTAAGATGAACATCAACAAAAGCAAATCGAGGATAATGAAATGTAGTCGAATTAAGACGGATGATGCTGAGGGAATTAGATTAGGAAGTGAGACACTTAAAGTAGTAAAGGAGTTTTGTTGTTTGGGGAGCAAAATAACTGATGATGGTCGAAGTAGAGACGATATAAAACGTAGACTGGCTATGGCAAGGAAAGCGTTTCTGAAGACGAAAAAATTGTTAACATTGAGAATAGATTTAAATGTCAGGAAGTCGTTTCTGGGGTGTAGCCATATATGGAAGTGAAACGTGGACAATAAATAGTTTAGACAAGAAGAGAATAGAAGATTTCGAAATGTGGTGCTATAGAAAAATGCTGAAGATTAGATACGTAGATCACATAACTAATGAGGAGGTACTGAATAGAATTGGGGAGAAGAGGAGCTTGTGGTACAACTTGACTAGAAGAAGGGATCGGTTGGTAGGACATGTTTTGGGACATCGAGGGATCACCAATTTAGTATTGAAGGACAGCGTGGAGGGTAAAAATCGGAGACCAAGAGATGAATACACTAAGCAGATTCAGAGCGATGTAGGCTGCAGTAGATATTGGGAGATGAAGAAGCTTGCACAGGATAGAGTAGCATGTAGAGCTGCATCAAACCAGTTTCAGGACTGATGACCACAGCAACAACAGTTCCAACGGTGTACAATTAGAACCACAATGATATCAACGGGTCCTCCGATCATATTTTCACTCATAACTTTGGAGCGTGTCGGATCTATGGCTTCCGCACACAAGAATTCATCTTCAGTTTAGCTTGAATTGCCACTTTTACTACTTTAACAGCCGTACGTAACGCAACTGCAATTATGTCGGTTCGTGACACCAATCGGCTCAGCGCATGCACCATCTATTTTCTGCTGTTTTGCTTAGTATCTGATTTTAAGGCACCGAAGGCAACGAAAACAGTGCAAGGGTAACAGAATTTACACTTACTTCTTCAGCTACCTCAACTAGCCTCTCGTTAGTCTATAGATTTTGCTAATTGACTACGAGGTGGTTGAATACCTTGTTTCGATGCAATAAGACAACGCAATTACAACCAACGCATATATGCACTCCGAAAAAGAAAATAGTCACCCTAGGAGTCGTTAATACTGTGCAACATTGTCTGTACCCCTGACAGTGACGTCAGTTCGGAGTTGAAAGAAGTCTACAAGTTTCTTCAGGTGTGCAACATCTGGCTACAGCCACTCATTGGAGATTAGATACTGTAGAGCTACCAAACTGTGGGTATGTTGACTACTATGTTTTACGCGTTGTTCTTCACAACCCTAGACTTTGTCTATGGGATTAAGGTCGGGCGATATAACGGACCATTCGAGGTACGGTACTATATCGGAGTGTTCTTCAAACCAGGAACGTATGAGGACAGCACTGAGAAGAGGGCTACTGTTATTTGGCAAATGGGAGTTTCCTCATCATCCTCATCGCGAAGATGTAGAAGAAAGGGCGATCGTTAGTCATCGAGAATGTTCAAATAAACAATCTGCTTCACGTTCACGATAACCTCAAAGCGACCAGGTAAGGGCTCACTAAGCAAGGACAATCACTGTAGAACACAAATGACAATAAACATTTTATTGGCTGTAACTCAACAGTTCTCTCTAAGCCAGAACAACTGCAGTTAACGAAGTCGTAGTAGACTTCTTGGAGAAATCGATGAAACTGTTTAGATAGCAGTACAATCATTGATAAGTCTGGAATAGAGATTCGTAGTGGAATATTATCGCAGGGAAGCAACACGTATCATTATGTGCCTAGACGGACCACAGTTGGACGGCTGTCCAGAATTCAGTGTCACAGAGTGGAGTCTAAGGTTGTGCACACCGGTCTTGGAACTGGAAACCAATGAGACCAAGGTCGCACAACTTGCACCTATGATCAAAAGTATCCGAACACCTGGCAGAAAATGGCTTACAAGTTCGTGGCACCCTTCATCGGTAACGCTGGAATTCAGTATGGTGTTGGCCCAATCTTAACCTTGATGACAGCTTCCACTCTGGCAGGCATACATTCATCAGGTGCTGGAACGTTTCTTGGGGAATGGCAGTCCATTCTTCACGGAATGCTGCACTGAGCTTGATGACAGCTTCCACTCTGGCAGGCATACATTCATCAGGTGCTGGAACGTTTCTTGGGGAATGGCAGCCCATTCTTCACGGAATGCTGCACTGAGGAGAGGTACCGATGTCGGTCGGTGAAGCTTGGCACGACATCGGCGTTCCAAAACTTCCGAAAGGTGTTCTGGGATTCAGGTCAGGACTCTGTACAGAACAGTGCATTACAACGATGTTATTGTCGTGTAAAGAATCCGCCACAGACCGTGGATTATGAACAGGTGCTCGATCGTGTTGAAAGATGAATTCGCCATCCCCGAATTGCTCTTCAACAGTGGGAAGAAAGAAGGTGCTTAAAATATCAATGTAGGCCTGGACTGTGATAGTGCTACGCAAAACAAGCAAGGGGTGCAACAGCCCTCCATGAAAAACACGACCACACCATAACACCATCGCCTCCGAATCTCACTGTTCTCACTACACACGCTGGCAGATGACGTTCACCAATTTCAAATGGTTCAAATGGCTCTGAGCACTAAGGGATTTAACTTCTGAGGTCATCAGTCCCCTAGAACTTAGAGCTACTTAAACCTAACTAACCTAAGGACATTACACACATCCATGCCCGAGGCAGGATTCGAACCTGCGACGGTAACGGTCGTTCAGTTCCAGACTGTAGCGCCTAGAACCACTCGGCCACCCCGGCCGGTGACTGCAAGTGGTACACCGTTCCTCGTAGACATGACAGTCTGCGTTTACCCACAAAAAATCTTGTAGTCTCATTTTCGGGGTGGTTATGGCCTAGTCCAGCACCCAGTCTAGCTTCTTTCTGCCTCTGTCACGTTTCCACATTGAACCATGTAACTGTGCTGATTCCATACGTTCGAATGTCACATATACAGTAATTCATTGCCATGTCAGCAGTGGAGGGTCTCATGGCTGCCTGGTACCAGTTCTTCATCATCTTTACAGCTCCAATACGTCCTGAGTGCTCTTTAAAGTGGCAGACCCATATTTTGTCTGGTGAGCATGTTTTATTGTTCTCACGCTATTCATTGCGTGTCTTAGCGCGTTCACTGACGTAACTTTCCGGTAGAAACTTCGTGTTTACGAATAAAGATAAGCTACTCTTCATGTTAATAAAGACGTAAAGCAAAAGAAAGAATCCAGTATACAAGGTTTGTGAGAAAAGTAATGAGAACCCTGAGAGCGATATCGCAACGCTGTGTTGTGTAAGATGGCTATTTTTTGATGATGTTATTTGATGTGTTAATATTTGTAAAGGGAAATGATGTATTTGAAGAATTGTGGACAGAGGAACAGTTATTAGGCCACAGGATCTGTGTCTGCGATGACAGCGCCCTGGAATCGAATAATTTTTGACAGACTGTTGCGGATAGCCGCGGTGTGCAGCAGGCGAAGTTTCGTTGACTGTTCAGTGTAATGATTGGGCTCAATTTTGCAGCTATGTGAGTTGCATATTTATTACGAGCATGACTCAGAACAATGATTGGATAGCATGCGGACATAAAAAAACGTTTTCAAATGAAAAGCAAGGTATTATTTGATGAGATAAAGAGTTTATTTTTATTGTTGTAGACTTGTGTTGTTGGTCCGCTTCACTCTCGCCAGTCGAGTTTTTGATAATTATTCTATTGATTGATCTTCTGAGTTAATTTACTGTACCGAAAAAGTTATTAGATTAAACGAATTTTCATATTGGTGTCCATAATAGTTTTCTTTGATAAGTTAGTTCCTAACTGAAATTTGAGCACTCAAAGGTTGAGTCATGTGTTTCTTTGGCATTCTGTATGAAGCTTATGAACCCAGTTTCCCTGGAACAACTGTAGTTACTTTATAGCTGTTGTGGAGTGTTACAGTGTTACAGTTTCTGGCAGAATTTCGTTTTGCAGGTGAGATTCATAATACGTGATTCTTCCGTTTCCTTTGCGCAATGTAGGTTCTGTCATTTTCTTTATTTTTACCAGGGCAATGTGTCATTGCAGAAATTTGTGTTTCAGGTTAGATTCTTATACAGGTCGCCATTACAGTTTGGCTTTTTTTATATAGTCACGTTTTCTTTTTTTTTTTTCAAATACACTACTGGCCACTAAAATTGCTACACCACGAAGATGACGCTACAGACGCGAAATTTAACCGACAGGAAAAAGATGCTGTGATATGCAGATGATTAGTTTTTCAGAGCATTCACACAAGGGTGACGCCGGTGGCGACACCTACAACCTGCTGACGTGAGGAAAGTTTCCAACCGATTTCTCATACACAAACAGCAGTTGACCGGCGTTGCCTGGTGAAACGTTGTTGTGATGCCTCATGTAAGAAGGAGAAATGCGTACCATCACGTTTCCGACTTTGATAAAGGTCGCATTGTAGCCTATCGCGATAGCGGTTTATCGTATCGCGACATTGCTGCTCGCATTGATCGAGATCCAATGACTGTTAGCAGAATGTGGAATCGGTGGGTTCAGGAGGGTAATACGGAACGCCGTGCTGGATCCCAACGGCCTCGTATCACTAGCAGTCGAGATGACAGGCATTTTATCCGCATGGCTGTAACGAGTGGTGCAGCCACGTCTCGATCCCTGAGGCAAGAGATGGGGACGTTTGCAAGACAAGAACCATCTGCACGAACAGTTCGACGACGTTTGCAGCAGCATGTACTATCAGCTCGGAGACCATGGCTGCGGTTACCCTTGACGCTGTATCACAGACAGGAGCGCCTGCGATGGTTACTCAACGACGAACCTGGGTGCACGAATGGCAGTTTTTCGGATGAATCCAGGTTCTGTTTACAGTATCATGATGGTTGCAGCCGTGTTTGGCGACATCGTGGTGAACTCACATTGGAAGCGTGTATTCGCATTGTCACACTGCCGTATCACTCGATGTGATGGTATGTGGTGCCATTGATTACACGGCTCGGTCACCTCTTGTTCGCATTGATGGCACTTCGAATAGTGGACGTTACATTTCAGATGTGTTGCGACCCGTGGCTCTACCCCCCATTCGATCCCTGCGAAATACTACATTTCAGCAGGATAATGCACTACCGCATATTGCAGGTCCTGTATGGGCCTTTCTGGATACAGAAAATGTTCGACTGCTGCCATTCCCAGCACATTCTCCAGACCTCTCACCAACTGGAAACGTCTGGTCAATGGTAGCCGAGCAACTGGCTAGTCACAATACGCCAGCCACTACTCTTGATGAACTGTGGTATCGTGTTGAAGCTGCATGGGCAGCTATACCTGTACACGCCATCTAAACTCTGTTTGACTCAATGCCCAGACGTGTCAAGGCCATTATTACGGCCAGAGGTGTTTGTTCTGGGTACTGATTTCTCAGGATGTATTCATCCAAACTGCGTGAAAATGTAAACACATGTCAGTTCTAGTATAACATAATTGTTCAATGAATACCCGTTAATCGTCTGCATTTCTTCTTGGTGTAGCAATTTTAATGGCCATTAGTTTAGTTCGCACTGGCCAAGACTACTGAGCGTGAAATTATTTGTTTGCTTATTTATTTGCTTATGCATAAGAACGGTTTTCACACGAGTGTTTCGCTGGCACAAATCATTTTGGGAAAGCTGAGAATACGTTGACGACGAACCTTGGTGAGGGAGACCTTCAACTACAAAAACCGACGTAAACTTAAAACGTTTGAGAGCTCTTGTGAGACGTGACCGATGAGACGTTACCGACGTTCAACAATATGCATGATGGGTGACCTATTAAACAATTTCACCATACATCAAATTTTGACCGAAGTTTTGCACATGCGAAGGGTTTGTGCCAAAATGGCGCTCAGCTGAGAAGGAGGACAATCGAAAAAACGTATGCGTTGATCTTTTTGAGAGGACTGCCAGTAGCCACGAATGGTTCAGTCGAGTGATCGCAGGTGGTTAATGTTGGATTTTTTAATACAATCCTGAAACAAAGCGGCAAATTTCATGGTGGCACATTGACGCATCTCCTCAACCGTCGAAAGCTCGAACGAGCAAATCACAGATCAAAACAATGCAGTTTTGCTTTGTTGACAGTAGGGATACAGTGCGTAAAGAATTTGTTCCACCTGGACGAACTGTCAACCAAGTGTTTTACAAACATCTCCTTGAAAGCCTCAGGATAAAGGGTGAATAGAATGGGACAGGACATTGCAGACAAGTGGACGCCACTTTCATCACAGAATTTTCGTCCTCAAAAGGCTCTCCTGTTGTTCTACACCCCCTCTATGTATTTGACCTCAGTCCTATTCCCGGAACTGAAAGTTGTCTTAAAATGGCGTTATTTTGGGATTTTGGAGAACATTCAAAAGGATGTGACCGACGTGCTATAGGCACTACTAGGCGAAGCCCTTCAGCACTGATACTAAGACTGGAAACAACAACTCCGCCGATGTATAGTTGCCGAAGGGAACCACTTTAAATGCCATTGTTTGGGAAAAAAAGGGAATGAAAGCTTTGGCAGATAAAAAATCAGTCTTAGTACTTTTCTCACACAGTTTCACCAACGCCGCCATTGTTAAAGATACGGACCTGCAGCTGAGTTTGGCGTGGAATGTGAGATCTTGGCATTGCCCACACTAAAGCAACAATTTCACCTTTAATCTAAAGCTCTTAAGAATGGCCGGACTGGGATTTATATCTATTCTTATTCAGAATGTGAGGCAAGTATCGCAACCACTGCTACTTTGTTTGGTTTGCTATGGGATTTCTTTCTAGGAGCGCATACGTTCAACGTGTAGCCAACCAGTATCAACACTGCACGCTGTGCCCTCTTTCTACGCTTGCTAGGAGTGTCAGGACTCATTGCGATCGTGCTGAAATTTGCTTTATCTACGCTACTCCCAAACCATGAGTCTTGTCACCAGCGTTGTAACGTTTTCCAACCCCAATCGATTCCACTGCGTGCTTGTTTTTTTTATTATTTTTTTCATTTTTTATTGTTTCCATTGCACTTTTAATCTTCAGTTTCATGGAGCTTTTGTCTACACACGACGGGGAACAGGTTTTTGTCGACTGCTCTAACGGGTTTCTAATCTTTATTTAATTTTTGTTCCTATACAATCCATTGTTTGTGTTAGGCTTAGAGAATACATGCTTAGTTGTAGATGCAACAGGTAAGTCAGTGTTTCATGAGTGTAGCAGTCAACAGCTGGAAAGGTTGGTGCTGCTGCTTACTGCGCATGCGTGCACCTGAAGATGATAGTCTAGATTTGGCTCTCGTATCTCTGCTAAAAATCACTAAAGGCTTTCATTTCTTTCTACATTACAAATGTTCATTCCACCAGATTCTGGGTACACATAAAACAATGTTACACAATTAACGTGAGGTCGCCGTCTGCAAAAGACCGTGAGGTATTCGACGATATTAGCCGTTTATTATGTCTGGTACCAGCTGGACTTCACGGCAGTCAGTACGCTCCTCATTTATTCAGATAGATAATTTAAGAGTGGGCCACGGATTAAAAGGGAAGAGACCATCGTAAACGAATAACTGATGTCAGCTTAACGCAATCAATACATATCATGCGAAGATGATTGATTAGCTACAGATCGATGACAGAGGAGGCCATATTATTCCCGTCTTTACTGACCACAACGCTACCTACACACATGAGGACTGTATCTAAGGAAACATATACGACACTAGCACTATGATACATGGAGAATCATTTTAGTTATATGAAACACATATCATCACACTTATGAATGTTCACTGAGTGGGAAGGTAAATGGCCTAAAAATGCCTAAATGGTTCACTTTCGAATCTACTTTCGATTGTACCACAGGAACATGCTGTGATTGCTGGAATGGCATCAAACAGGAGTGACTAGGATTCTGTAGGCGTTTTAATAAGCAGTCACTTCTTCCAGCGAGCGTCGGGCAGTCACCCTGTAACACAAGAGCAAGAGCTTACATTGTACATTGAAATGTTTGAAACTACGCTTGAATGATCTTCCTAGCCATGACAAAAATGCTTAAGAACGACGTGATCTCCACTTGTTATGTTGCGAACATGTGGTCTGCGTTATGTTATGTTCCGGATGCACAGAGAAACAAGAAATTCATAAAATGGATCGCTTACGCATTTCAAAAAGATTCTCAAAGCGAAGATAATTAGTCCCAAAAGCAGCAAAGTGATGAGAAAACACACAGAGCGCAGTTAACAACAGTGAGAAACTCTTCAGCAGCACGTGTGCGAGGATCACAAAGATATCAAGAGTAAATTTGTAATCACTCGAACAAAATTTCTAAAAAAAATGACCAATACAAAATCGAGTAGGCACGTTTGAACTACCAAGAGACTTTGAAGAAGCGCATCTAACACACGTGCAGTCGTGCACCCTCTTCATAAAGCAGAGACGTAGAACAGATAGAAACTACCACACGCGACTCAGTCGGAAGTGAAATACGAACATTCATTTTGATGAAACGACTCCGAGTGTGGAGCACTCCGTCAGCCCTGTCATTACAAAGGAATACCAGTTCACCAAAGGAGACTGTAGTAAGTGCGAAAAGGCTCGCGTAGAAAAGAAGTAAAATTCAAAGGCGGATGGCAAAAAAAAAAAGGGGGGGGGGGCTCCATCTTCAGGCCACGAGTGGCCTACCGGGACCATCGGGCCACCGTGTTATCCTCAGTGGAGGATGCATGCAGATAGGAGGGGTGTGGGGTCAGCACACCGCTCTCCCGGCTGCTATTCGGTCGAGTAGCTCCTCAATTGGCATCACGAGGCTGAGTGCACCCCGAAAAATGGTAACAGCGCATGGTGGCCTGGATGGTCACCCATCCAAGTGCCGACCACGCCCGACAGCGCTTAACTTCGGAGACCTTACGGCAACCGGAGTAAACACTGCGGCAAGGCCGTTGCGTAGGATAGCAAACACAAATAAATAAATAAAAAGTTATCACTGCTCATTATCGAGTTATTACAGTTAAGACTCTAGAAAGAAAAGAATCAAACGATGCCTAACTGAAACTACATCTTCTCAATTCTGATTCAAGTCAAATGTCAAAGCAAAGTAGCACTTAGGCTGTGGACCGTACCAAGCTAACGTCCAAAGTTACGAAAAATTCTGCCTCTCTGCCCTCCTGGCGCCTCTACGAAAGAAAAGGGCGCGAAAACTCTTAACGGTCAAGGGAGGCATGTGACCGGTTGCCACCGTAAGCGCATCACAGGGGACAGACATCGCAAATCCGTCAGCCCAGAGAGACACGAAAAGACAGACCAAAGATGAACACGACTTCTTATACTCGGCCCATGGTGGGACTTTTAAGATTGCTCAAATTTTCCCTGTACAAGAGATGCACATAAAAATACACAGGTGAACGTGTTATTAGGGAGCTAACTACTTGTCACTAGAATTATTTCTATTATTATTTCATATTATTTCGACCATATGTAATCATAGTGTCAGCAGTTAATACGAAAGGAAATGAGTCAGTCAGAAAACTGGCGGACGTGTCTCACGTTAGGAAAGCATCAACACTCACAGAGCATTACCAAAATTAAACAGAATACAGAAACCCAATAAGACATTACGAGATTTCCATAAGTAAGGTAACTAGTAGCAAGGACCCCCATAAGCCAGTGGAACTCTGAAGATACAAAGTGAAAGCTGCCTCGGCAGCGGTGGCAGCAGCGTGCGTATGTCCATCTTTGGTTCACAGGACTGGTTCCCGTAACCGTATTTCGCGGCAGGTCTTGATCCTTGCCATCACTGGACATCATCAATTGCCTCCGTCCGACGATGTGGCCGGATGTGTAAGGTAACGTTGTAAGAGTACAGATATCGATCCTGCCCCTGACGCATCGAATCTATCCTTAACCATCTTTGATCCAGCCAGCTAGCATCGCTGACGGTGAATCTCATTATACAGACAGGACACGGTTTTCGAATCTGTACGTCTTGACGTGGAACAGTAATTCGGCCGAGTCTGAGCAACACTGTAGGGTAGGCCCTGAGTGCTCGAATCCCGCGCGGTGGCGACTGAAAGTGAAATACACTCCTGGAAATTGAAATAAGAACACCGTGAATTCATTGTCCCAGGAAGGGGAAACTTTATTGACACATTCCTGGGGTCAGATACATCACATGATCACACTGACAGAACCACAGGCAAATAGACACAGGCAACAGAGCATGCACAATGTCGCCACTAGTACAGTGTATATCCACCTTTCGCAGCAATGCAGGCTGCTATTCTCCCATGGAGACGATCTTAGAGGTGCTGGATGTAGTCCTATGGAACGGCTTGCCATGCCATTTTCACCTGGCGCCTCAGTTGGACCAGCGTTCGTGCTGGACGTGCAGACCGCGTGAGACGACGCTTCATCCAGTCCCAAACATGCTCAATGGGGGACAGATCCGGAGATCTTGCTGGCCAGGGTAGTTG
This sequence comes from Schistocerca gregaria, assembly GCF_023897955.1. Taxonomy (NCBI): domain Eukaryota; kingdom Metazoa; phylum Arthropoda; class Insecta; order Orthoptera; family Acrididae; genus Schistocerca; species Schistocerca gregaria. The sequence goes on along the minus strand of NC_064920.1, from coordinate 813,367,203 downwards.
ACTTACACCTTCTAGAGCACGTTGGGTGGCACGGGATACATGCGGAAGTGCTTTGTCCTGTTGGAACAGCAAGTTCCCTTGCCGGTCTAGGAATGGTAGAACGATGGGTTCGATGACGGTTTGGATGTACCGTGCATTATTCAGTGTCCCCTCGACGATCACCAGAGGTGTACGGCCAGTGTAGGAGATCGCTCCCCACACCATGATGCCGGGTGTTGGCCCTGTGTGCCTCGGTCGTATGCAGTCCTGATTGTGGCGCTCACCTGCACGGCGCCAAACACGCATACGATCATCATTGGCACCAAGGCAGAAGCGACTCTCATCGCTCAAGACGACACGTCTCCATTCGTCCCTCCATTCACGCCTGTCGCGACACCACTGGAGGCGGGCTGCACTATGTTGGGGCGTGAGCGGAAGACGGCCTAACGGTGTGCGGGACCGTAGCCCAGGTTCATGGAGACGGTTGCGAATGGTCCTCGCCGATACCCCAGGAGCAACAGCGTCCCTAATTTGCTGGGAAGTGGCGGTGCGGTCCCCTACGACACTGCGTAGGATCCTACGGTCTTGGCGTGCATCCGTGCGTCGCTGCGGTCCGGTCCCAGGTCGACGGGCACGTGCACCTTCCGCCGACCACTGGCGACAACATCGATGTACTTTGGAGACCTCTCGCCCCACGTGTTGAGCAATTAGGCTGTACGTCCACCCGGCCTCCCGCATGCCCACTATACGGCCTCGCTCAAAGTCCGTCAACTGCACATACGGTTCACGTCCACGCTGTCGCGGCATGCTACCAGTGTTAAAGACTGCGATGGAGCTCCGTATGCCACGGCAAACTGGCTGACACTGACGGCGGCGGTGCACAAATGCTGCGCAGCTAGCGCCATTCGACGGCCAACACCGCGGTTCCTGGTGTGTCCGCTGTGGCGTGCGTGTGATCATTGCTTGTACAGCCCTCTCGCAGTGTCCGGAGCAAGTATGGTGGGTCTGACACACCGGTGTCAATGTGTTCTTTTTTCCATTTCCAGGAGTGTAGCTTCGTGGCAGGATTGAAATCGGTGAATTAATATCATTTGCATAGTAACTGAATCATTTCGGAATATTTAGAGTCCGGATTGCGTAGCAACGTGGAGCGTATCGCGTGTACAAAGGTTTTTAATATCTCAGGAAACTTTTGTAATATACAGAAATGACTGTACTTCATTACTCAGGAAATGATATTTAATCCCCATAAAGTAACTAACGCCGATGGCGAAGTCAACCCAAGCGGCGTTTAGTAAATGACTATGGCTACAGAACGATTGGGAATAGATACGTAGGGACACATTACTCGTTAATAAAGCATAATCAACTGAGAGTTTATTAAATCAGTGTAAGCATCATTTATCTTCATAATTTTAATGCTAGTATTTTGGTGCACATTACGAACAGAGTTATAGCAGAAATAGATAGGACACGTGTCAGCAAGCTCACGGTAGAGAGCTGGCACGTGTGCCTCTGGTATAAGTTCGTCAGAACTGACAAGTGCGACGCCTATGAAATTTAGACAACTAAATTACTGCTGGTACTTTTAATGAAGAAGAAGAGGCGGTTACAACGAGCGCTACGTCAGTAGCATTATTTACTGACTGACTGTTTGAATCACGATCGAGCTGGAAAGTCTGTTGCGCCTAAAGTGAACATACGCCCCGATTAATAAGAACTGTGTAGTTATTGAACCTAAAAAAAAAACTTCCCAGTTTTTTTCTGAGACTAGCAGTTGGTTCCCATTTACAAAGGACTGTTTTCAAACATTTTCAAACCGATTAAATTATTTTCTGACTACCGATTTTATAAGTTTGCAGACGAAACTGACATTTATTATGTTTTTACCCCCTGATATGTGTTCAGATTAAGCATTATAATTGCTGCGTACTCGATTTTTTTTGCTTTTGTATGGCATTTCCGCTAGCACCACTTTCGTGAAGTGCTAGCACGTGATGGTGATAGTAATGAAGGGTTGTAATAATTATAATGCCAGAACATAAACCAAAGTTTTCGGAAGAGCTTCAGAACGAATTGTATTTCTTCAGTGACACAGACAACGATTGTTTATCGAAATGTAAGATGAGTATGCGTGCCATGATGCTACTACAGATCTCAGACATCACACGGATTTCGAGAAACACAGCAATAATCTTCAATTGGCAGATTTCCCAATTTTGTTGTAGATTGTAGTCAGAGACAGCAACGTATGGAGAATACGGCGAGAGGGATAGGACTTCTTATTTCAAAGTTTCCATGTATATTTTGACGGGTTTTGCGACACCTTCACGTGTCTATCGCTGCGTTGTGGCCGTTTGTGTTTCAGTGCTGTACTCGAACGCATCAATTGCTTTCGATAATGCTCTCTTGTGACTGTCTTAGTCTGCGTGAGTAGCTACGAAAACGTTCTGTCTTCCACCGTCATGCCGGTCTTCGACATCAAAATCACCGTTCTTAAAGCGTTGAAAACATTCTCTGCACGTCCTTCCACTAATAGTTTCCTCACCATTGGTTTACCCAGCATTTTAAGAGCCACGGCTGCAGATTTCTTCATGGTAATGCAGAAAATTAAAACTTCTCGCAAATGGCGAGAAATGGGTACGTAAGTTGACGTACTTAATAGAGAATAACGTTATGATGCAACCATAAGTCGACTAATATTTTTATGGCATTATGTTCACAGTTGTCTAAGGTTATTATATTACGACTATGACCATCCATCCGAACCCTACTTGCCGCTACTGCCGTCTATTGCAAAACGGCGGAAGCAAAGTTGTAGACCTAATAATTCTGGGGGTTGATGAAGAACGAACAATTTTTAAACTCTTAACACTTTTGGCATAGGTTGCCCAGCACTTGTTGCTCTTATCACACTTCCGTGTGCTTGTACATAATATGTTACTCGTTGTCATGAAGCTGTTCAACCATTCTCACATTTTTTTCAACTCGTGTTGCAGTACTCATTGAATAATTCAGTGAATTTGTTGGTGTCACTCCTTTTCCGAAACAAATGTGGTTTTCATTGTTGCCAACCATAGAACGGGTCTTATAAAAGTACGACCCTTTGAAGTCTTATTTCCTATCACAATATAACTGAAAGTACCTTGCAATCTTAAAGAGTTTTTTCAGTGTTCTTATAAATGAATGTTATTTACTGTATGTACATTCACAAATTAGTGTATTCCAGCATTCCATTCTGAGCATTGAGGAACAGAATAAATCCACATGTTACTTATTAGAAGCCCGAAGCAAAGTTTTGAAAAGTCCAAATTCAAGGAAACATAAACATTTTGTACCGCTAAGTTTAAAAAATACTGCTGAATGAATATGTTAACCAATCCAACCCCTCAGCTGAGTGGTCACCATGTTTGATTGCCATGCAGCAGGCCCAGGTTCGACCTCCGGCTAGATTGGAGATTTTCTCCGCCTCGAGACTCGGTATTGTCCTGTCCTCATTTCATCATCATCGACGCCCAAGTTGAACAGTATGGCGTCAACTGAAAAGACTTTTTTTGTGAACCCATTAAGATATTTCACATAGCATTATCAACATTTTCTGATGCTGCACTATCTATCTATCACTTGGTTACAAGGAATACCTGTTTTCTATATGTTTCCTCTCTGATTCATGACATATTTCATATTCAGTCATTTGTAAAACAATTAGTGGAAACAGGCAGTGAATACTGGAATCAACTGGATACACAGTTTTCATTTCTTGCAAATGTAATAAAGAGTTCAGAGAATAAATTAAAATAGAGCAGTACTTCTTTTCACTCCTTGCCTACAATGCAAATGTTGAAAGAGTTTTCCGTTTACTATCATCGCAGTGGACAAATGAGAGGAATAAGCATATTGCGAGGATTGTTAGGGATATTTTATTGATTCTTTTCAACTTCAGTAAACACAGTTATACTGATTTCTATTCATAACAGCACAGAAGTAATAAATTTAAAAGTCGTGGACGATGCGGTTGCTTTTCACGCATATCGCTGTTTATGACGGTCTCTCCCCAGAACTATGATAGGTAGGTGGTTTTTGCCCAACAGAGATTGTTGCCCGACGGCAACGGATATGTGTACCACGTTTGGTTGAAATCGGTACACTAGTTTAGGATGTGTAACGTCCCCTTAGAAAAATTTATGAAATACTGTGCTAGTAAACATCTTATTATTTGATTTTCAAACAGCTGAGCAGAACTGAACGTACACAGTCATTTCTCTCTTTACTTATTCTGATCAACACTAAACTGACACACAATATTTTTAGCGCAACGCAATCTGACTTTCAATAACTCTTACAAAAGAATGGCCCTGACTAACAATAACCTATACCTTTCATGAATCACTTACCTCACCACAAAAATCTTCGTTACTCAAGCTACTGCAATACAGCGTGCGCCAATACTGCCAGCTGAATAAAAGATTCAAACTACTGAAGGCACTAACTACTGATAGGCATAGTTGGCAAATGAAAGATTTTGATAGAGAACAAACACTGTATTTACCTTAATAAATTTCAAAAGTCTTAATACATATATCAGTTCATGATATCCAGTATTACAAATTTATTCTTTTTGGCGGACACTCGTCCAGATCGCCCGCTCTTAAAATTCTGCCATCTCTCTCCCCACATCCACCACTGCTGCCGGCTCACCTCAAACAGCGCAACGCTACACGCTGTTCACATCCAACAGCCCAACACTACAATAGCGAATATTCCAACAATGCCAACCAGCCACAGGATGCACACAGCACAGCCAGTGATTTTCATACAGAGCGCTACGTGACGTTACCAAAATAAAAACCTAAACAGCCTACTAACAGATGAGATGTGGAAGATACACAGACACATGTATACATGCATCGATTTTTGTAATTTGTATGGATTTGCAGCTAACAATACTATAGACATTAAAATATTAAGCGATGGTCGATGGTATGATTATTTGTTAACTGATGTATGAGTATTTTCCTCGTTTCGACCATGAGGCATAATATGCAGAATGAAAAACTGCTTGCCCAGAATGACAAAGAACCCAAGTTCACACAAGTCTCACCTGGCACACATTTAATCTTTCAGGAAGCTTCATCGGCATAATAATTCATGCTCAACTGCAGATCTCTTACGCCACCACCATCATGTCGCAAGTCTGAATTTTTTTGCAGAGATGTAAGATTGTGTTGATCCTAGTGGTCTTCTACAAATCCGGATTTCTTATCACTGCAGATATTCCTCCATCTTCCTTTTCCTTCGACTGCTTTCTTTCTCCTGAACACACATGTCTCCCTCTTATTAAGAGGCAGATTTAGGCGTACCGATGATTCCGTAATACAGCCCGCTATAGGAGCCTCGTGTATTCTAACAGGCTGCCCCTCACGGAGATGAAGTTAACATTTGGTATGAAAAGGCGCGGAGGAGAACCGGTTTTCATTCATTCTGCATAATGCGCCACTTGAAAAGTTCTTCAACGCCTCGCTTCTTCCTTCAGCAGCACGTGTTATTTTCCCTTGCAGCGGTCTTATTCCTCATTCCGTAGCAGCTGTTCAGCAGCTCTCTCCCACTCTCTCTCCTCCATCCCCCTCTCTTACTCTTTGCTTACGTGTGTGTGTGTGTGTGTGTGTGTGTGTGTGTGTGTGTGTGTGTGTGTGTGTGCGCGCTGCGCTCTCCCTTGCAGCCGTTTTCCACCTCTGTTACTCCTCAAACGCAGATTTATGTCAGCCGTTGTCACGAATCAATACACGCCGGTGCCGCTAAAATGTACCGCTGTTTGTTTATCCCCTTTACTTCGGATTGGGAACTCTTGTCGCAGCGTTTTTGCATGCTCGAAAATAACACTGCTGCGGGTTTTTCGTTTGCAGAAATGGACGTTCCTTTGCATATATTTCGTTCAACAACAGCTTTGTTGCATTTACATCAGATCTGTTTTTCCTGTTCTTTTCTGTAAGTACTGCCAGCATTATTTCGGACATATCAAATACATTTATTTTTGTGTAATTGCTAACGGGGTATATTTCTGTAGCTCCGTTTTACTTCAACGCTAAATGAATATGATGTGGTCATCCAAAATTTTAAAACATTTCAGCCCATAACCATAGAGAGGAGAGAGAGTTTAACTTCAATGCGATACCAGAATTCCAGCGTGAAGTATGTACAGCGCGCAACACAATGAAAGGATCACTTTTTATAAATGCCGAAATCGTCTCCCATTACGATGCAGATGTATGATATTTGGATCAAAGGCGCTCAAAAACCTTATTCTGTAACGGTAAAAAAGCGTGGCATCCTGCAATGTCACCCTCGATCTCTACGGCGCTTCAAACTGCAAGCTGTCAGCACATACCAAGGACAGGTCACACTTCAAAACTTCACGTGTCAAGTGAGGTGCGTTAAGGAAGCCATATTTCCACCAAATTTCACGACTGTTCTGCTGAACGCCACAGTGGATGTGCCACATGATTGGAAAAGTCATCACATACCGTGTTATCCACATTCACCCCTCTCCAATGGAGGTCAGAAAGGCGAAATCACGGGGTCCTCTTATGAATGGCCGAAGAAAACAATTGAGACCCTCAGCCACTCAGAATCACCGCAAACAGACTTCAGGAGTGACACAATCGGCGTCATTGAAACCGACCCTTTCGCTGCGGCATTGATTCCCACACGTTTCTCGATCGAAAGCGACATTTCGCAGTGTGATGAGCAGCATGACTACGTTGTTTGCAACCTTTGACACTTCTGACATCACCTCGACGTTTCAACCCTTCTGTAAGGACACTGTGGGCCTGCATCCCCACTGAATGTGACGTTCTCACTTGGAATACAGTGTGGCCACAGTTGTTGCCCTCGTGTACTTGTTTGATCCACTGCGGACAGTCCACAAACAGGCAAGAAAATTTTAATGGGATCGAAAGCAGCAAAGGGTGCTTATGCATTTTCAGCCGCACTCTCTCGCACCATCCCTTAGCGTGATCACCGAGGGGTGCGACGTTGACCCATGTGTGAATAAAATTAGAAGGGTCTCTATAAGACTCCCTGTTCCGAAACAGTCTCGGTGGTTCCCACTAAGTTTACTGACAGCACGCTGAAGTGCCGCGACACGACGCGGCATGGATTGGGTTGGGTTGTTTGGGGGAAGAGACCAAACAGCGAGGTCATCGGTCTCACCGGTTTGGGGAAGGAAGTCGGGCGTGCCCTTTAAGAGCAACCGTCCCAACATTTGCCTGGAGCGATTTAGGGGAATCACGGAAAACCTAAATCAGGGTGGCCGGACGCGGGATTGAACCGTCGTCCTCCCGAACGTGGCATGGACTCTACTAACGTCTCAAGTAGTGCTGGAGGGAACTGACACCATGAATCTTAGAGGGCTGTCCATAAAACCGTAAGAGTTAGAGGGGATGGAGCTCTCTTCCGAACAGCACACTGGAAGGCGTCCCAGATATGCTCAGTAATGTTCTTGTCTGGGGAGACTTGTGGCCATCAGAAGTGTTTAAGTTCAGATGAGTGTTCATGGAGCCACTCGGTAGCAATTAACTGCGTGTGAGGTGCCGCATTGTCCTGCTGAAAATACCGAAATCCGTCGGAAAGCATGATGGGCATGAATGGATCAATGTGATCAGACAGGATACTTACGTACGTATTACCTGTCAGAATCGTACCTAGATGTATCAAGGGTTCCACATCACTCCAACTGCACGCGCCCCACACTATTACAGAGCCTCTACTACCTTGAACAGTCCCCTGCAGACATGCAGGGTCCATTGATTCATGAGGTTGTCTCCATGGCCGATGTAACGCGTCCTTTTGTATTATTATGTTTTGATATTGTTATTGCTAGTAAAATCTTTATTCAGTCGGTTGTCGAAATTTTGAAATAAAAGTTATTGTGGATGTCGTGTAATAAGCGTGAAGTGCTGTTTCGACACAGGCAAAGATCAATTGTGGAAACTAAGCCACTGAATATTACATATAATGTTATGAAAGAATACGGCCGACTGACTACATTAAATAAGAGGGCACGTACATTCGCGAATGAGTGGTAAAAAAATGAGCGTTAATACTGTGGAGGACATGAGTCTTAAATAGAGTTACGTTTGTACACAGTCAAATGTATGCGAACATACGAGCGGGATAGAGGCACGTACATTTTGAGTGCAATCATCCCCCGTGGCCTGGATAAAAAGAATTACAGTTAAGTGCATGTACTCCTCTTAGAACGCAAATGCGTGGACTTAGAAATTAAATGAAAAGAAAGACTGCAGGTTCTGAATGTCGCGGCAGATATATTGAAATTGACGGTAGCAGGTACGAAAGGAAAAAGATGAACACATTCACGTACGTCTATTATTGAGCGGCGTGAAGATCGTCGCCTCCTTCTAAATTCTGTGCATAAAATTAAAATAATACTAATAATTTTCCAGAATTTCAGGATCTGAGACCCATGGTATTACGAAAGACGAAATCACTCTGCTTCAAAATCGCTTTCATTATTTAACTCAATTTTATCAGTAAGAAATGGCACAACACGTCTTAACACTAGAACAGGACAACAGCGAAAGGTAACTTATTCTGAAACTAATGAACGAAGAGCGTAAAGCTTCTTTTGTTCAGGAAACGCCTTACACATTAATCTCTGTTAGTTGAATTAGTGTCTATACATTCATAAAAAAAATTATATAATTCCTTTACACCGTGGACGTCCATTCACTCGATACAATTTGAAACGGGACTCGCTCAACCAGGCAACATGTTTCCAGTGATCAACAGTCCAGTGTCGTGTTGACAGGCCCAGGCGAGGCATAAAGCTTTATGTCGTGCCGTCATCAAGGGTACCCGAGCGGGCCTTCGGCTTCGTAAGCCCATATCGATGATGTTTCATTGACTGGTTCGCAGGCTGACACTTTTTGATGGCCGAGCATTGAAATATGCAGCAATTTGCGGAAGGGTTGCACTTCACTCACGTTGAACGATTCTCTTTAGTGTCGTCGCTGACTGCGTACTTGAAAGATTTTTTTCCGGCCGTAGCGATTTCGGAGATTTGATGTTTTACCAGATTCCTGATATTCACGATACACTCGTGAAATGGTCGTAAGGGGAAAATCCTCACTTCATCACTACCTCGGGGAGGCTGTGTCCATCGCGCGTGCGCTGACTACAACACCACGTTGAAACTCACTGAAATCTTGATAACCTGTCATTGTAGCAGCAATAACGGATCGAACAACTGCACTAGACACTTGTTGTCTTACACAGGCGTTTTCGATCGCAGCGCCTTTTGTTGCCTGTTTACGTATTTGTGTATTTGGATACGCATACCCAAACCAGTTTCTTTGGCGCTTCAGTGTATTTCAGAGTTTGACTGAGTTTTTAAAATTCTTAGTAGAGGTGGTCTTAGAGGGAACCTTGGCTATTTTATCCACGCATGTTCTAAACATTCATGGTGGTGTCTGTTTGTACTATATCGTGTCTCCCAACCACTTTCGCGCAACGACGCTCTGAGCGTGTTTTTTAGGGAACTAGTTTGAACCTGGGACCTGTTGCTCGTAAGGAGACGCCACACCACACCTGACATGTAGAATTCAGAAGAGTTCAGTGAGACTAGCGATGATATAACCAAATACTAAATGATCTCAGCGTCAGCTCCACTGCACTCCCTGTAAAAGAATCTTAATTCTAACTAAATATAGTGGAAAGGGTTCAAGGCTTTCCTATTTTTAGTTAGCTGGTAAAATAACGTCGAAAAAGCAGTTAAGTTTACCATTGGAAATTTATTCTAATCACAAAACATCGTTTATAAATTGCACTATTGATAAAAGGAAATGTTTTAATACAGGATGGTAAAAACCAACAGCGTTCCACAAAAATGTGAACGAATATTCCCTAAATGGGTTTCCAAGTTCTACAATCGATCGAAGGATGACCTATGCCATATCACATCTATAATCTAGGTTTAATTTAAGTTTCACAAAAGAGAAAACTATCAAAATGGTCTACAGTGACCCTCAATTATCTTTAATAACTTATCTAACTTGTCTTAAATTACAGTGGCTGATGTGGCTTCTCAATAACTATATAAAAGAAAAATCATCGCGTTTCAGATCTGTTCTTCAAGTGGCAAATGTGAACACCATGAGTTTTAATTAACGATCACCATTAGTTTTACGGAAAAAGGGGGTGTAACAGATGAGACTTCTGCAGTTCTGAGTGAAGCCTTATGAGCTCAAAAATGCGGCATCGCGTGCGTTCATTGCCTTGTCGGTGTCTAAGCAGCGTCAGGGTGGCAGCGGCCGGCGCAGCAGCCACCCAGCCCGCCGTCTCGGAACTAACTCTCTAACTTCTCCTTACTACAATTTACCGAAGTTAGTTTAAAAAAACTATCTGGCTGTGTTTTCAACTGACCAATCAGGGTCTCAATGTTAACCTTAAGCTCCGCCTACAAAAATTCTGTCTATCCAACGAGAAACGTTATACTTTTCGTGGTGGGGCAATGTTTTTAAAGTTTGCAACGTAACAGAGACGCTAAAAAGTCTCACGCTGAAACCTGCAGCTAGTGTGGTCGTTTTAGCGTTATCGTAAGATCTATACTGTTCTTCTGGAGGGCTCTATTTTTTAACATGGGCTGGAGGATTGTCCTAATGTAACAGACACGCGAAAAAGTCTCACGCTAAAACTTGCGGGTGGTAGTGGCCCTTTTTGTGTTATCATAAGATCTATACTGTTTTTCTGGAGGGCTCTAGCTTTTAACATGGGCTGGGGGTTGTCCTTGACATACCTGAGACGCGAAAAAGCCTGACGCTAAAACGTGGGGGTTGTATAGTTGTACAGGTAGGCTCGCGGCGTGGGTGCCCAGCCCCTCCCTTATCTAGCTTAACACGGTTCTGCTCTCGGCTTCTGTCCTCGTTTCTCCCCTCGGAACTGCGTCTGCCTCACGGTGGGAAGGTACGACATGCATTTAGGCATTCTTGTGTTAATCTGTGGTATTCCATTTGCTCACTCGTTACTCGTATTACTTAGGTTAATTTAATGTCACGATTTATTCGGAGCTATGTGACATGCTAGTAGATTTGCTTATTATGTCAGGGTTTTCATGTAAGGTGTTGGATTTGCCTGACACCTTACAATGTGTCAACGTCGCACCCCCTGTTGATCATACTACAGGAGGGCGCAAAATGGGTGGACGGGGGGAAAGGGGGGGGGGGGGTTAAAAATTGTGGTCACGTGTCGCGAGGCACTCCAGAGTGTTGCGAACAGGTTCAATGGGGATGCAGCCGCACAGTGTCCTTACAAAAGGGTTGAACATCCAGAGGATGCCTGCGGTGTCAGATTTTGCAAAGAACGTCGTCTTGCTCCTCATCACATTGCGAACAGTCCTTTTTAAGAGCGAAATGTGTGTAAACCAAAGCCCCAAGGGAAGTGTTGGTTTCATTGATGTCCTTTATGCCACCACCTGAGCATCATCGTGTCGATTCTGAATGGCGGTTTATAGGAAATGCTTTCCTTGGCCACCTACAAGAAAACAACGTGCTCTCAACACTCAGTATAGCGATTTGACCTCCATCGCAGAGGATTCAAAATAAGGGCTGGCATGTGTATAAGAGGGGGTTTGAGGTCCTGCTCATGGCGCTGGTTAGAAATGTGATGAAATTTCGCCCCAATGTGAGATCATTAATCCACCTTACATCTCATATGAACTTGTGAGGAGTGGTATTTTTTTCGCATGTGTTGACAACTTGCCGTTCCAACCGTCGCCGAGCTCGTGGGTGCCGTGGAAGGGTGCCACACTTTTGTACCGATACTGAGGATGGTTGTGTGTGCCGTCGAGACAAATTTCAAACTTCTGCGTCACAATATGAGACAATTACAGGATTTTGAAAAAGTCATGCTTTACATGTCTTGTGCAGTGTATAATGTGGCACCGTCGCCTTAATACAGTAATCAAACTGCAGCGAACTGCTCGACATACACCTCAGAGACGTAACAGAATCATTCAAAGCTTACGTTAAATCAAAAAAGTTACAAAATGCTACAAAAGTGGAATACTTTCATCCTTAGCTTGGGCGAAGAGTGTGTAACAGACAGTGGGTAACGTGTACTTGAGAAGACCAGGGACAGTTCGGATCAAGAGACAGTTAGGTACCTGATACTCAGTACAGGATCTGACGCAATTGAGACTTCAGTTCGAGAGAGTGGTCCAATTTGAGACATTGGCCATAATGAGATATTTCTGTTATCTCTGCATGTATTAAGTGTACAACGCTGATGCCTTTGTTGCAGAAAGAGGAAGTACTTAGGAACATAGCTACCTTAGCCTGATTACTGAATATATTGATTCCCTTTAATGAACTTACGTCACCTTTTTCAAGACATGTAAGGTAATTTTTGCGCAAGATATAAAGCTACAAGATGTTGGTATTAACTCAAATCTGCTAAAAATCGAAATATACTTGGGGCCTTAATACTTTGAGCTATAAACTACCAATTTTGATGCACCGAAAGATATTACACCATGATTAGAGTTATACCACCTCAATTTAAAAAATATAACACTTGAGGCACATTGAGACAGAAGTTGCGGGGCAGAGATAATGTCTCATTGTACTTCATGACATCTTTTGTCACTTACATCTCCGGTGTTACTGCGGGCTTTTGTTTAAAAATAAAATTTGTTTTTGAATATAACATTATACATTTTTTCACGTTCCATAATTACCAGAAATCGTGAAATCTAGACCACAGATTTCTTCAACTTGAATATATATCCTATCAACCTCTGGTCTGAATGAGAAAAAGGTGTTGTGAGTCCTCAAGAATTCAGAGGTTGCAGCAAACTGAAGAACAGGCACACAGTAACAAATAACAGACATACAGACAAATCGAACTATCACCGACTCTCCAGAGAAAGAGGTATTTGCAGGAAAAATGAAACATGGGAATGAAGAAAATGAAAACAGTGAAAAATAAATGAAGAGATCATTAGGCCAACTCTGATATGGAAGTTCAGAGGAAAGAGGCGAAATTCCAGTTTCGAGTCACTGTGTAGATGACGGAAACTGGTTGCCCATGTTGGCTGCACCTAATTTTGAAAATATTGACGGTTAGGTAAAAACAGTTCACTAATAATTCGATCACTTCTAGAGCCGAAAAGAAGCGTTCTGCAACATAGCAGGTGAGAAAGCAGGCGTTCCTGGCCGATTCCACTATTAGGGGTCACAGCTGCTTTCTATTGCTACTCCAAAAGCGTTGTAGATTGCACATTGTTTGAAGAGCAATAGGCATATGAACGTATCGATGAATAAATGTTCATTTCAGCATGATTACTTATTACTTCGTCAGAAGTGTTCCACTACGGTTATCCTTTTCTAAGAAAAATGATTCACTAATAACATTTTTGAAACAAGATTACGTAAAAAAATTACGAGACTCGACCGTAGAAAGGGAATATTACTAGTATGGTGCCTTTTCTGGCTGCGCGAATGCCGCTGTTTGACTGCTGGCGCTCTCGGATAGTATTAATCAGCAGTGAAGAACTTTGATCCTCCGTTTCTCGCAAATGTTTGGCAAGCGTATCGTACTGAAGCAGAATTTTGTATATCTACGTATGTAGGAGAGCGTACGGAAAAGTTATGCCTCAGAATTTTTGTTCTGTTCTCAATATTGGGTGCGATATCACATGTCATGCGTATTACACGGTCGACTTTCCGGTTTCAATGGGGCAAGCTGTAACTCTTTGCTGCTAGATGGGTCCAACTTGCGACGTGTAACATGGCGGTGTGTAACGTAACTATTTCTGTGCCTGAGAAGTAGTGTATTTCATCGAGATTCTAATTGTAGAACACATACCTCCAACTGAAATCCGTATGAGAATGAAAGCAGTGTACAGTGATCATTGTGTCGACGTCATAAATGGGCGACGTTGGGTTGTTGTTGCTCGTAAAGAAGGAAACGGTGATGATAGCCTGAGCGTGTATGAGAGAGCTCGGGGTGAACGACCGCGTCCGGCAACCGACGAGACTCATCGGAGTCGCTTTGATGAACTCATAAGAGAAAATCATCAGATAACACAGACATAGCTCTCACGTAATTGTGGTATGTAACGAGAGCAGGTACTAGCCATCACTGCAGAACTGCGGTATAGGAAACTGCGTGCACAGTGGTTGCCTAGAATGCTCACTCCTGACATGAAATAGAGGAGACTGGACATCTTTCACCAGTTTCTTTTGCGTTTTGAGTGAGAGGTTGATGGGTTCCTTAATGATATTGTTACAGATGATAATAACTGGCTTCAGTCCGGAACCGCGCTGATGTTACGGTCGCAGGTTCGAATCCTGCCTCGGGCATGGATATGTGTGATGTCCTTAGGTTAGTTAGATTTACGTAGTTCTAAGTCTAGGGGACTGATGACCTCAGATGTTAAGTCCCATAGTGCTTAGAGCCATTTGAACAATTGATAATAACTGACTGCACCACTGTGACTCCGAAAGAAGAAGAGCATAATTCAGTTCCGCCACGAAGGATCAGCAACGCTAAAATTTCAAGTCCATGCCATCAATAGGAAAAAAACATTCTGACAATGTTCTCGGATGTTCAAGATGTGGTGCAGTTGGAACTGATGCCAAGGGCACCACCATAAACTGTACAAGGTACTGCGAGAACCTCAGAGAACTGAAAGCACGAATTCGAAGCGTTCGTCCCCACATGGAGTGGAGAACCCTCTCTTTCAGCGTGCCAATGCCAGACCGCACACGACTGCTGCGACATCTGCAACAATCCGATGTCTAGGGTCTACTATCATCGATCATTACGCATACAGTCCCGACTCGTCTCCATCCGATTAGTTCTGTTTCCAGAACTTACAGAACATCTTTGAGGACTTGACTTTGACAGTGATGAAGTGGTGCAAGCAGAGCTCTGGCTGTGGCTCTCTCAACAAAACATTTTACAGTGACAGTATCAAGAAACTGGTCTCTCGTTGGCAGAAATGTGTTTCTCGCCAGGTTGACTGTGCTCAGAAGTGAATACGTAGACAAGAAGGATAAACATGTAGAATGTTAAAAAAAATTGTTTTACTTAAAAAGCTGTAAGAGTTTTCAAACATAAAATTCGAAGTCTGCTTTTGAGCACACCCTAGTAAAACAACCGTGCGAAGGATGACCAAAATCGTTGGATGTAGGCTTCCCTTGTCAGGCTTATTGGCAGGAAACTGGGAAAACGGAATCAGTGCAAAAGGCATTTCTTACTGAACACTCTTGCGAACTACCTTAGAATATTGTTCGAGCTTAATGCAAATGAACCCATACCAAAAAAGGTTAACCTGAGATCTAAAAAAAGTGCAATTGGAATGGTCAAAGATTTGTTTGACAGAGAGGAGTGGGTCAAGGAAATTGGGAAAAGCGTCAACGGGCTCGAAGACAGACATCAACTATAGCGTAGGATTCTTCCTACCAAGTTCCCAGAATCAGTTTCATGTGAAGAGTCTAAGAATATATAACTGTCCCTTAAGTATTGTTCCCATAGGACACGTGGAAGCAAGAATAATCAAATTACAGCGTACGCAGATGCATTTAAGCAGTAATTCTTGCTACTCAAAAAAATTTACATTGAGTTCTATAGGACTTAACATCTGAGGTCATCAGTCCCCTAGAACATAGAACTACTTAAATCTAACTAACCAAAGGACAGCACAGACATCCATGCCCGAGGCAGAATTCGAAACGGTCGCGCCTAGAACCTCTCGGCCACACCGGCCGGCTCTTGCTACTCTCTTTACGTGAATGGACGAGAGGAACCCTAAAACGTGCCACCATAAAAAGTACCTTCTGTCATGCGTTACACAGTGGTCTGTAGAATGCGAATGCAGATGTAGGTGTCCTCTTAAACTGGCAGGTACCACTCCCAAAATGAGCTGCTAATACTGTAAATGCAACTTACGAAATTAATGTATTGATTTCTGGTTGTTGTTATCTGTTATATTCTGTAACTTGTGAATATTTACGTATTTCACTGCCAGCACTTTGCAGACGTTACATGAACCACGTAAGTATGAAGTGACTCTAACTGGAACCCATTCTCCAAAAGAACAATCATTAATAAAAAGACAGGCCGGGGTAAGGTCATTTACCTTCGTTTAATTGCAGAGAGTAAAGTGTTAGTCTATAGTTAAATGAAGAAGTTTTCTGATGAATGCTAGGTTTAGAAAAGAAAGACAGGCGCTAGCAAGTGGATCCAACAAGGATAGGACTGAAGTGAGGAAAGGTGCATGATATCGCCCCGTCAAGTAGCTCATGGGTAAGAACTATTCTTAAACGTCATTTTATAAGGTAACTCTTCACAGCTGTCAAATATTTGAAGAAATCCATCTCTGAGCCATTAGTCGTACAAATACGCCTGTATTTGTACAACTAATGGCTGAGAGATGCACTTCTTCAATTAATGCTAAACAGTGGCCGTAGAAGTACTTCGTCCTAAGTATTTAGAACCGAATTTGATTGAGAAGATAACAGGTAATTATTTCACCTCTATGAACATCACTCTCGAAATAATGTATTAACTGAAGAGTACTACAGTTTTCAGTGACAGCGACGTCGTGCGAACTCTAATGTCTCCTTTCCAATCACGTAAAGTGTACTTTTTTGAAGAGCCTTCCTGAGGACCTGGAGGCACAGAAGTCGATAAATACTCGAGGAAACAATGGGAGGCGCGAGCTCGCCGTCACGCTCTGCTCTCGCACACGCACACGCGTGTCTCTGCGATGAGCTCGCTGCGGGCGAGACACGCACTCCTGCTGGCGTCGTATTCGAACCAACTTCCAGTTATTCAAAGTATTCATTTTCAGTCGGGTAAGTATAATACATGACAAGCAGGATACGTCACTGCTGGTAATACACTGCTGCGTCAAAACATGTTAACAGCTGTTGCGTATAAGAAAATAAAGTTTGCTCCTATTTCACCCGAATCAATTCCTTGCCAGCAGTTTTTACTGACCTGCGCTAAAATAACAGCTTCTGCGAAGGGGAATCCGAAATTAAGAAACGATCGGTCGCGAAATGGAAACCACAGTGAATTTTCGACAGCTTAACGTGTCATCATCATCATCAGGTTACTCCTGTCGACTGACGTCCTAGGTGGGCGGGTGGTGCGGTGTCGCCTCTCCCCTCCACTGACTCCGCGTAAGGACCGAGGGATGTGCAGGCCGCGGTGGTGGGGGTAGCTTGCGCTGACGAGATGACTGATGGGCGTCAGTACGAATGCCGCCATCGGCTGGTGTGGTGCCACGTTTCTGCTGCTCCTGCAGAACTTTTATTGCTGGATTTCACGCTTGGAATCCAGCCAAGGATCAAGTCCCTTGTAGGGACAGTGAAGGACGATTTAGGACTCCGGGAATATGGAGTTTATTTAATACCGTGCGAGTGTGGGCCAGCAAATGTGGGGCATCGAGGAAAGGTGTACTGACACAAACGGCACACCGATCTCCAACAGCCTACAAAATCTGCAATCGCAGAACATTGCCTCGAGACAAATCATCGTATGAAATACGAGAACACAGAAGTCCTGCACAACACATCCCGCTTTTGGGACTGTGTATACAAGGAAGCGATTGAAATCCGGCTGCACGAGAACCTTATTAACAAGGACAACGGATTTCATCTCATCCAAGCGTGGAATCCAGCAATAAAAGTTCTGCAGAAGCAGCGGAAACGGGGCACCACACCCGCCGAAGGCGGTATGCGTTCTGACGCCCATCAGTCACCTCGTCAGCGCAAGCTACCCCCACCACCGCGGCCTGCACATCCCTCGGTCCATACGCGGAGTCAGTGGAGGGGAGAGGCGACAGGTATATGTAGTACACCACCCGCCAGCCTAGGACGTCAGTCAACAGGATAATGATGCCATGTTACGCCGTCGAAAATTCGTTCTACAACGACCAGTCAACCCGGCTGCATGCCCGAGAGATCTTCAAGCAAAACATAGTCACAGTAGTTTCCATTTTGCGACCAATGGTTCCTCACTCAGAATACCATCGTAACACGCACAAAAGTGTATCAGAGAGTGAGTTTTAGGTTTCTGTCTTTCGAGAAGCTTCAGCCGAAATCCATAGCTTGTTGATAGATGATACTAGAGTAGATACAAATTCCTTAACGGCAGTAAAGTACTTGCTTATACTCAATGACATTAATGGAAAATGAATAGATCAAGTAAAAAAGGTGTCCCAATTTTTTTGGAAGGAAAAGTCGTACTGACCTCTGTAGGACTTACTATTGTCCTACTGCAATATAGCATGAGCAGTATATTGCGGCAGGGTATTCTTTATTTTCTAGCGAACGAGACTGCGCAGTGATTAAGCCACACTATTTGCATTTGAACTGTTATTGATGTTGTTGTGGTCTTCAGTCCTGAGACTGGTTTGATGCAGCTCTCCATGCTACTCTATCCTGTGCAAGTTTCTTCATCTCCAAGAACCTACTGCAACCTACATCCTTCAGAATCTGCTTAGCGTAGTCATCTCTTGGTCTCCCTCTACGATTTTTACCCTCCACGCTGCCCTGAAATACTAAATTGGTGATCCCTTGATGCCTCAGAAAGTGTCCTACCAGCCGATCCCTTCTTCTGCTCAAGTTGTGCCACAAACTTCTCTTCTCCCCAATCCGATTCAATACTTCCTCATTAGTTATGTGATCTACCCATCTAATCTTCTGCATTCTTCTGTATCACCACATTTCGAAAGCTTCTATTCTCTTCTTGTCCAAACTATTTATCTTCCATGATTCACTTCCATAGATGAATACACTCCATACAAATACTTTCAGAAATGACTTCATGACACTTAAATCTATACTAGATGTTAACAAATTTCTGTTCTTCAGAAACGCTTTCCTTGTCTTGCCAGTCTACATTTTATATCCTCCCTACTTCGACCATCATCAATTATTTTTCTCCCAAAATAGCAAAATTCCTTTACTACTTTAAGTGTCTCATTTCCTAATCTAATTCCCTCAGCATCACCAGACTTAATTCGACTACATTCCATTATCCTCGTTTTGCTTTTGTTGATGTTCATCTTATATCCTCCTTCTAAGACACTATCCATTCCGTTCAACTGCTCTTCCAAGTCCTTTGCTGTCTCTGACGGAATTACGATGTCATCGGCGAACCTCAGATTTTTTATTTCTTCTCCATGGATTTTAATACCTACTCCGAATTTTTCTTTTGTTTCCTTCACTGCTTGCTCAAAATACAGATTGAATAACATCTGGGAGAGACTACAACCCTGTCTCACTCCCTTCCCAACCACTTCCTCTCTTTCATGTCCCTCGACTCTAATAACTGCCATCTGGTTTCTGTACAAATTGTAAATATCCTTTCGCTCCCTGCATTTTACAGCTGCCACCTTTAGAATGTGAAAGAGAGTATTCCAGTCAACATTGTCAAAAGCTTTCTCTAAGCCTACAAATGCTAGAAACGTAGGTTTGTCCTTCCTTAATCTAGCTTCTAAGATAAGTCGTAGGGTCAGTAATGCCACACGTGTTCCAACATTTCCTCGGAATCCAAACTGATCTTCCCCGAGGTCGGCTTCTATTAGCTTTTCCATTCGTCTGTTAAGAATTCGCATTAGTATTTTGAAGCTGTGGTTTATTAAACTGATTGTTCGGTAATTTTCACATCTGTCAACACCTGCTTTCTTCGGGATTGGAATTATTCTAAACATTCATGGTGGTGTCTGTTAGTTCTATATCGTGTCTCCCTACCACTTTCGCGCATCGACGCTCTGTGCGTGTTTTTTAGGGAATTGACTAGTTTTGAACCTTGGAACTGTTGCTGGTATGGAGACGTCAGACCACACATGACATGTAGAATTCAGAAGAGTTCAGTAAGACTAGCGATGATATAACCAAATACTAAATGATCTCAGCGTCAGCTCCACTGCACTCCCTGTAAAAGAATCTTAATGTTAACTAAATTTAGTGGAAAGGGTTCAAGGCTTTCCTATTTTTAGTTAGCTGGTAAAATAACGTCGAAAAAGCAGTTAAGTTTACCATTGGAAATTTATTCTAATCACAAAACATCGTTTATAAATTGCACTATTGATAAAAGGAAATGTTTTAGTACAGGATGGTAAAAAGCAACTGCGTTCAACAAAAATGTGAACGAATATTCCCTGAATGGGTTTCCAAGTTCTACAATGGATCGAAGGATGACCTATGCCATATCACATCTATAATCTAGGTTTAAATTAAGTTTCACAAAAGAGAAAACTATCAAAATGGTCTACAGTGACCCTCAATTATTTTTAATTACTTCTCTAACCTGTCGTAAATTACAGTGGCTGATGTGGCTTCTCAATAACTATAAAATAGAAAAATCATCGCGTTTCAGATCTTTACTTCAAGTGGCAAATGTGAACACCATGAGTTTTAATTAACGATCTGCACTAGTATTACGCAAAAAGGGGTGTAACAGATGAGTCTTCTGCAGTTCTGAGTGAAGCCTTATGCGCTCAAAAATGCGGCATCGCGTGCGTTCATTACCTTGTTGGTGTTTAGGCAGCGTGTGGGCGACAGCGGCCGCCGCACCAGCCATCTAGCTCGCCGTCTCGGAACTAACTCTTTCTAACTTCTCCTTACTACAATTTACCGAAGTTGATTTAAAAAAAACTATCTGGCTATGTTTTCATCTGACCAATCTGGGTCTCAATGTTAACCTTAAGCTCCTCCTACAAAAATTCTGTCTATCCAATGAGAAACGTTATAGTTTTCGTGGTGGGCAATGTTTTTAAAGTTTGCAACGTAACAGAGACGCTAAAAAGTCTCACGCTAAAACCTGCAGCTGGTGTGGTCCTTTTAGCGTTATCGTAATATCTATACTGTTCTTCTGGAGGGCTCTATATTTTAACATGGGCTGGGGGGTAGTCCTTGACGTACCTGAGACGCGAAAGAGTCTCACGCTAAAACTTGCGGGTGGTAGTGGCCCTTTTTGTGTTATCGTAAGATCTATACTGTTTTTCTGGAGGGCTCTAGCTTTTAACATGGGCTGGGGGTTGGTCCTTGACGTACCTGAGACGCGAAAAAATCTCACGCTAAAACGTGCGGGTGGTGAGCCCTAGCGGTTAGCTGGCGACGTGGGTGTCCAGTACGACTCTTATCGTAGGGCCTTCTAGCTTAACACGGTTCTGCTCTCGGCTTCTGTCCTCGTTTCTCCCCTCGGAACTGCGTCTGCCTCACGGTGGGAAGGTACGACATGCATTTAGGCATTCTTGTGTTAATCTGTGGTATTCCATTTGCTCACTCGTTACTCGTATTACTTAGGTTAATTTAATGTCACGATTTATTCGGAGCTATGTGACATACTAGTAGATTTGCTTATTATGTCAGGGTTTTCATGGAAGGTGTTGGATTTGCCTGACACCTTACATTATTATATTCTTCTTGAAGTCTGAGGGTGTTTCGCCTGTCTCATACATCTTGCTCACCAGATGGTATAGATTTGTCAGGACTGGCTCTCCCAAGGCCGTCAGTAGTTCCAATGGAATGTTGTCTACTCTGGGGGCCTTGTTTCGACTCAGGTCTTTCAGTGCTCTGTCAAACTCTTCACGCAGTATCATATCTCGCATTTCATCTTCATCTACATCGTCTTCCATTCCCATAATATTGTCCTCAAGTACATCACCCTTGTATAGACCCTCTATATACTCCTTCCACCTTTCTGCTTTCCCTTCTTTTCTTAGAACTGGGTTTCCATCTGAGCTCTTGATGTTCATACAATTGGTTCTCTTATCTCCAAAGGTCTCCTTAATTTTCCTGTAGGCAGTATCTCTCTTACCCATAGTGAGATAAATCTCTACATCCTTACACTTATGCTGTAGCCGTCCCTGCTTAGCCATTTTACACTTTCTGTCGATCTCATTTATGAGACGTCTGTATTCCTTTTTGCCCGCTTCATTTCCTGCATTTTTATATTTTCTCCTTTCATCAATTAAATTCAATATTTCTTCTGTTACCCAAGGATTTCTACTAGCCCTCGTCTTTTTACCTACTTGATCCTCTGCTGCCTTCACTACTTCATTCCTCAAAGCTACCCATTGTGCTTCTACTGTATTTCTTTCCCCTATTCCCGTCAATTGTTCCCCTATGCTCTCCCTGAAACTTCGTACAGCCTCCGGTTTCTTTTAGTTTATCCAGGTCCCATCTCCTTAAATTCCCACATTTTTGCGGTTTCTTCAGTTTTAATCTACAGGTCTTACAATTTAAAACCTGGTTCCTAAATCTCTGTCTTACCATTATATAATCTGTCTGAAACCTGTCAGTATCTCCAGGCTTCTTCCATGTATACAGGCTTCTTTTATGATTCTTGAACCAAATGTTAGCTATGATTAAGTTGTGCTCTGTGCAAAATTCTAACAGGCGGCTTCCTCTTTCATTTCTTTGCCCCAGTCCATATTCGCCTACTACATTTTCTTCTCTCCCTTTTCCTACTAAAGAATTCCAGTCACCCATGATAATTAAATTTTCGCCACCCTTCACTATCTGAATAATTTCTTTTATTTGATGATACATTTCTTCAATTTCTTCGTCATCGGCAGAGCTAGTTGTCATATACTCTTGTAGTACTGTAGTAGGTGTGGGCTTCGTATCTATCTTGGCCACAATAATACGTTCACTATGCTGTTTGTAGTAGCTTACTCGCATTCCTATTTTCCTATTCGTTATTAAACCTACTCCTGCATTACCCCTATTTGATTTTGTGTTTATAACCCTGTAGTCACCTGACCAGAAGTCTTGTTCCTCCTGCCACCGAACTTCACCAATTCCCACTATATCTAACTTTAACCTATTCATTTCCCTTTTTAAATTTTCTAACCTACCTGCCCGATTAAGGGATCTGACATTTCACACTCCGATCCGTAGAACGCCAGTTTTCTTTCTCCTGATAACAACATCCTCTTGAGTAGTCCCCGCCCGGAGATCCGAATGGGGGACTATTTTACCTCCGGAATATTTTACCCAAGAGGACGCCATCATCATTTAATCATACAGTAAAGCTGCATGCCACCGGGAAAAATTACGGCTGTAGTCTCCCCTTGCTCTCTCAGCCGTTCGTAGTACCACAACAGCAAGACCGTTTTGATTATTGTTACAAGGCCAGATCAGTCAATCATCCAGACTGTTGTTCCTGCAACTACTGAAAAGGCTGCTGCCCCTCTTCAGGAACCACATGTTTGTCTGGCCTCTCAACAGATACCCCTCCGTTGTGGTTGCACCTACGGTACTGCTATCTGTATCGCTGAGGCACGCAAGTCTCCTCACCAGCGGCAAGGTCCATGGTTCATGGGGGGGGGGGGGGGGGGCATTTGTAATAGCGGTGGGTAAAATTTGCGTCTGGACATCCACATTTAAACTTTCCAACATTTTCCTAAATGTGCAGTAAAAATTACCATCAGGCTGAAAATGTCAGTAATGGCTGGTTGTGATTCTTTAATTGAGTTAGAGATTTTTAAAGACAGCTGCTTTGACGACTGCACCCAGATAAGCCGGTGGAAACTTTTGGAAAGTTGAAAAATAGGAGCCACGCTAATGTACATAGCCTGCGCCGAGGCAGTGATCCAAGGTTATCACTAACAAACCGCCCGCTGTTGACTTCGTTATATGTATACGAAATACCGCTCGAGCTCCTCAAGATCTCCTGCTTTATGTTCCGACTCTTCCATGACCGGCCTTCACCCCATACGCTGCAGAGCATGTGTGGGATCATGTGAAACGCCAGATGTCGCCGTGTCACTCTGTACATTATTCGGAAGCAGCGGTCCGAGATTTGTGGGCGGGAGTCTGCCTCGGGACAACATCAGACATCAAACGATCTCGATGCCTGACAGTCTTCGGCATATGTTGCAGCAGGATGTGGTCCAACAGCCGGCCGCGGTGGTCTAGCGGTTCTAGGCGTTCAGTCCGGAACCGCGGGACTGCTGCGGTCGCAGGTTCGAATCCTGCCTCTGGCATGGATGTGCGTGATGTCCTTAGGTTTGTTAGGTTTAAGTAGTTCTAAGTTCTAGGGGACTGATGACCACAGATGTTAAGTCCCATAGTGCTCAGAGCCATTTGAACCATTTGTTTTTCCGGTCTAACACGTTACTAACGTTGTACTGTATTTCTCTTGTATTCACTATTTTTACTTGTCTTGAATTTAGGACAAATTGAATCTCTCATCTGTATCATTATGTCTAACAAAATTCATTAGGACCCAATGCTCCCCTCTTGGTGCGCTGTTTTCAATGCTCCTGATTGCACATATGGCTGACATGATGCTCGGTTACGTGGTAACGTTCCTTCCTTCGATTCAGTATTTAGGTATACTAAATGTTCAATCCCAACGTTGTTTGTTTAAATAAGTAAGTCCGTCGTCGAGCGATAGCCGCATTATACATGTTTGTACAGCCTTGCAATGAAAACAAAGCATTCTTATTTTCTCTGCAGTTCCTGATGACACAAAATTGGTGGGAAACATAATTTACTTACAAATATAATGCGCAAAATGTTTATTATTTATTATTTACTGTATCTCCTATGTTATTTATTTCTAATTATAGATAACGCTCCCGCATTTAGAACACAAACATAAATCATCACCTAATGATGGGCCCTTAGTTACTCGCCATCTACAGCAGAACGCTGCACACAGCAATCCATTATATCCCTGTGCCAAATAATTCATTGAACATAATTGCAACGCGTAATGAATGACCGATAGCGCTCTGTATATTTGACTGGCAACATCACTGTTCGCTTGCTAGACTGTAGTGCGAGATATTACGTTTATTTACATTCCACCGATAATAGGCTTCATTACGTCTCCGTATCGGTCTGCCTTAGTTTCTTAACGAGTAGATGCTTCCGATTAATTTTTTTGCCGCTGATGTTTCAAACACATCACTCGTGATATTATTTGTTTTTAAATAAAAATTAACTAACAAATCAAGCAATAAAAAGAAACATCTGTTTATCACCTGTAATACCCTGAAAAATTACAGGAAATACATGGAAAGCTGTTCTATCAGGATTACGGCGTGTTTACGATGTTTCTATGGTTTTTTCGAGAGATGTTCACGATTATGGCAGGTTTTGACAGGTACGAAGTTTTCTTACCATCCACTGTAACAGGAACACACCACTCATACCGTCGTCTAAAGAATGTTTTGCAGTTTAGCTAACGCTTGCCGAAGTAAACAGCTTTGGTTGTTTTGAAACACAGATATCCAACTGAAGAAGCATGCTCGGAAACGATAGCACACTTGTTTTCATGGATCCGAGAAACCAGCTCGAGAACAATACTACACGTTGGAGTAACGTTTTCTTCATATTGGTTACGTTGTTTCAGGATATGAAGGAGCAAAAATTTCAAATGCCGTTTCACGAAGGAAGATCGAAATTGCTCCAATTCCTATTTATATGTTTGCATGTGGAACCTCTTGACAAATGTCTTGATTTATTATTCTTCGAAGAAGTTTTAGAAGGAAATAACTGTTTACCGTTCATATTATCCTCTGCTGTAATCTGGTCCGAAGCCCACTGCTCACAGCTTGTGAAGTGCCATATTCCCATTTCCGCCTTTTATTTTCTGTGCTTGGGAGTGCGACACCCAGCAATTTGTATCCGTACTTCATAAAAAGAGTGCCATTATTAGTAACTAATCTTGTCCTCAATACGCTTTAAAGTACGTCTGCATTTTTCCCGGCGTAACTATTTTGCTACGAAGACCATTGCATCTGTTCCACACTCTATTGCCTCTAGTGTCCTTAGATTTGCGTTGCCATCTATCTGCCAAATACGTGTATAAGTGGACACGCAGCTCCTCTGTCAGTATCAGCGACTGTATCAACAGCACCTCGAGACTCGATCAGAACCAGTAAACTGCTGCCACGCAATTTCGCCATACACTGATCAGCCAGGACATTATGACCGACGTCCTACTGTCGATAAAAGCCTATCCAGGCGTATCAGCGTCACATGGGGAGGAATGACTGCTACTCAGACTCACGCAAGGGGCAAGCAGCACCAGTGGGTGTGCTTTCTATATATAAAATGAGGAAGGCGCGCGGTCTATCTGAGTTTGACCGTGGACAGATTATGATAGCTTCCAATCTCGGCACGAGTATTTCGGAAACTGCAAGATATGTTGAGTGTTCGAGGAATCCTGTGGTGTTTTCAATACTTGCTGAAACCAAGTCCACACGTCGTGGTGTTGGAACGCCACCCATGTTTACAGACGTCGGACGTTGTAGGCTGGGCAGACTGGTAAAACAATACAGGGCGTGAAGTGAGGTGGAACTAACATCAGACTTTAGTACTCGGCAGAGTACAAGTGTGTCTGTACACACAGTGCGCCGATCACTCGCAACGATGGGCCTCCGCAGGCGACGACCATGAGTCTGCCAATGTTAACATGACGACATCGGTGTCTACGATTGGAACGGGCACGTGACCATCGGCGCTGGACGTTGGCGCAGTGGCAGAGCGTTGCACGGTCTGATGAATCCCGATACCTCCTTAATAAAGACGATGGGGGGGGGGGGGGGGGGGGGGTGATCCGCCGTCTTCCAGGGGAACAGCTTCTTGACACCTGTACTGCGGACGGAGACAGCTGGCTGTGGCTCCATTATGCTCAGGGGTCATTCACGTGGTCATCGATGTGTGCAATGGCGCTCGTGCAAGGCACCCTTGACAACCAAGGAGTCGTACATTGGTTGTGGACCCTTCTTGATGATTATGTTTCTCGACGGCTATGGCATTATTCACCAAGAAAATGCCCCGTATCAGAAGGCCAGGAGTGTGATGAAGTGGTTCGGGGAACACAGTGGCGAGTTCCAAGCCCCCAAAGTTCCCAGATCTGAAACCTATCTAACACATCTGGGATATGATTGAACGTGGCGTCAGAGATCATCAACCTCCTCCCGGCATTTACTGGAATTAGGTGACTTGGGTGTGCAGTTGTGGTGCCAGCTCTCTCCAGCGACTTACACTGGCCTCATTACTTCCAGGTCACGACGTGTCGCCGCTGTTATCCGTGCCAAAGGTGTTAGATAGGAGGCCATATGTTCTTGGTGATCTGTGTACTAAAGTTTCACAGAGGAAGACTGCACTGTAGTTCCTTTTCTAGATTGTCGCACAAATCACAAAATTGTAGATATCGAAATAGATGACAGAGGGATAGAAAAACAATTAAAATCGCTCAAAAGAGGAAAGGCCGCTGGACCTGATGGGATACCAGTTTGATTTTACATAGAGTACGCGAAGGAACTTGCCCCCATTTTTGCAGCGATGTACCGCAGGTCTCTAGGATTGGAAAAGGGCACAGGTCATCCCCTTTTTCAAGAACGAACGTCGAACAGATGTGTAGATCTATAGACCTATATCTCTAACGTCGATCAGTTGTAGAATTTTTGAGCACGTATTACGTTCAAGTATAATGACTTTTCTGGAGAATAGAAATCTACTCTGTAGGAATCAGCTTGGGTTTCGAAAAAAGACGATCGTGTGAAACCCAGCTCGCGCTATTCGTCCACGAGACTCAGAGGGCCATAGACACAAGTTTCCAGGTAGATGCCGTGTTTCCTGACTTCCGCAAGGCGTTTGATTCAGTTCCCCACAGTCGTTTGATGAACAAAGTAAGAGCATATGGACTATCAGATCAATTCTGTGATTGGATTGAAGAGTTCCTAGATAACAGAACGCAGCATATCATTCTCAATGGAGATAAGTCTTCCGAAGTAAGAGTGATTTCAGGTGTGCCGCAGGGGAGTGTCGTAGGACCATTGCTATTCACAATGTACTTAAATGACCTTATGGATAACGTCGGAAGTTCACTGACGCTTTTTGCGGATGATGCTGTAGTATATCGAGATGGGTAATTGTACTGAAATGCAGGAGGATCTGCAACGAATTGACGCATGGTGCAGGGAATGGCAATTTAATCTCAATGTAGACAAGTGTAATGTGCTGCGAATACATAGAAAGAAAGATCCTTTATCATTTAGCTACAATATGGCAGGTCAGCAACTGGAAGCACTTAATCCCATAAATTATGTGGGAGTTGGCATCAGGAGTGATTTAAAATGGAATAATCATAGCCGGCCGGGGTGGTCGAGCGGTTCTAGGCGCTACAGTCTGGAACCGCTCGACCGATACGGTCGCAGGTTCGAATCCTCTCATGGGCATGGATGTGTGTGATGTCCTTAGGTTAGTTAGGTTTAAGTAGTTCTAAGTTCTAGGGGACTGATGACCTCAGAAGTTAAGTCCCATAGTCCTCAGAGCCATTTGAACAATTTGAATGATCATATAAATTTGATCGTCGGTAAAGCAGATGCCAGACTGAGATTCATTGGAAGAATCCTAAGGAAATGCAATCCGTAAACAAAGGAAGTAGTTTACAGTACACTTGTTCGCCCACTACTTGAATATTGCTCACTACTGTGGGATCCGTGCTAGATAGGGTTGATAGAAGAGAGAGAGAAGATCCAACGGAGAGCAGCACGTTTCGTTATAGGATCATTAAGTAATCGCGAAAGCGTTACTGAGATTATAGATGAACTCCAGGAGAGACGCTCAGTAGCTCGGTACGGGCCTTTTGAAGTTTCGAGAACATACCTTCACCGAGGAGTCAAGCAGTAAATTGCTCCCTCCTACGTATATCTCGCGAAGAGACCATGAGGATAAAATAAGAGAGATTAGAGCCCACACAGAGGCCTACCGACAATCTTTCTTTCCCCGAACAATACGAGACTGGACTAGAAGGGAGAACCGATAGAGTTACTCAAAGTACCCTCCGCCACACGCTGTTAGGTGTCTTGCGGAGTATGGATGTAGATGTAGATGTAGATATGTAATGCTGATTAATAAATTGCTCCAAATCGTTGATAATCTGTCTCGGCATATACTTCTGCCGTAGAATTTCTTAACCCTATATGAGCCAGTGACGAGGGTATATATTTTTTGCATGCAATCGAGCCACCTCATAACAGCAACTACTTTCGCTGGTAAGGAGGTCCCTATCTGTCGTCTAAGTTTGTCATCAAGTGTAGTTGGTGAATGCAACAACGCTGGTATACAGCTTTGGCAACGATTAAGTTGTGATGTGCAGAGTGATGCTATATAGAGCCAGTAGACCTTTATGTGGAAGTGGCTGACGGAAATATCACAGTGACTGGAAGTGTATGTCGTTTCCCCGGTATTGGTAATGTATGCGGTAGTTAACGAAGGGTCGCTGTACAATGACAATAACGGAGGTCGATAATTCGAACATCTTCCAAAATAAAGCGCTATAAGGTACACACATTGAACAGTGCTATAGTCAAAATTTACTCGTTTCGGTTGCGATTATTACATTACTCATATAGTCTCCCTGTATTTTTTGAATCTGTATGTAGACCCCTCACAGCAATTATATCTGTTCATATGATATTACAGATATCAGGACGTAATGTGTGGCTTTTATTATCACACAGATCTATTACAGTCCCAGAGGCCTTGTGCTCAAAAGTCAAGCCTAGAGATCTTTAAGTACTGGAGTCGGGAATGAGATCAAATACTGTTTAGATCGTTATCAGAAAGAGAAATATTAAATATCTGATAACATAGGTGAATCTCCCCATGCGAGACGCCGACGAACAACATTAATCGACTTGGTATGAATTCAAGCGGTTTTGAGTGTCTTACTTAAGGATGCTTGCTCAAATTCGTGCAGTTACGTACCGTCAGAGAGTGTAGGTCGCAGTATGGCAATAGACCGCGCCGCTCCAACTGTCAACACAACTGGCACTTCTAAGAGTATCCTACGACTTCCACATCGCTGGCACAGGGCGATACACAATGCTGGTGACTACTTTGAAGGTCAGCAAAACTTGGAAACACGTATCTATTTTGTACGAGCTGTAAATAAATAGTTGCCACTATTAAAGTTACAACCCTCGTAGATGAACCCAGTGCCTTCCAATTTAAGACCATGTCAAGAAATTATCACAAAGTGTTTGGCCTAACGTGCTAGACATATTTGAGTAACACAAGATAGTCATCTGCGATAAAATAAATCCCATAACACTTTTTCTCTTGTCCTTTCGACTACATCCACATGGAAATTATCACTTAGATTTACAATGATATTTTAATAATACGGAAGCATATTGTCTTTATGGGCAGTATGCGACCTCTGAATCTTATTCATGATAGCTCCTTCAACAAACTACACCAGAATAACCTTTGGCTACTTTTGTCATAGCTGTAGGCTTGCTTCGTATCACATATTTGCTGTCTTGTCAAAATTACTTGTAAGCAAAGCGGAGAACAACCAATGAAGTATTGCCAGTGTGCTTTATGTGCTGCGCATTCATAAGATGTCACGGGAATGAAAGCACTCATTGTATAAGTAGTTGCCATATGAGTAGTCTTTCCTGAAGTTGAGCAATCTCTACACAGTACGGTGATATTACTCAGTACTGCATGAAAAAAGACTAATACGCGCTACTCCACATCGTTGAAATCATGGGTACAAAATTTACGCCGAAGAACAGAGCCTTGTCCCAAAACAAATTGATACTAAAAAAAAGTGTTGACGAGAAAGAACCTCAGCGATGGTTTACAGCTCACACAAAGTTCTATAGACGGTCGCTGAGCTCTATGAATCTCTCGCCTTCTTCATCTTATTCTGCTTTTACGGCCTCATTGGACCACATCACTGAATTATTTTCTAGTCGTCTTCTTTAGTGAGTTTTCTTTCCGAACTGTCCAGTATCTCTCCATTCGTTCTGATCTTCTCCCTCGGCCCTTATTTTTAAATGCCCTTCTTATTGTTTGTCGTTTGTCTGTTTCCAGTTTAGTCTTATTTTTACGTTTTTCAGTTTCTCTAAATTTTCCGTTTTGTGTCGCAAATCGTAAAGGGTTAATTCCGGCTCTTTCCTATCCTCCTTGATTTCCTTTATCCATCCTACTTTTTGCTTTATGTTCCAAAGTTTATGTATAATTTTTCTGATATCCTTTTCTATTTATAGTATTTGTAATGGACATTGCATCGTTGTACGCCGCTTCATTTGGTCTTATCCGCCATTGTCCATCTTTTTGGCATTTCTTTTTCGCGCTTGTTCTAGCTACCCTCCTCTCTGTTTTTAGGACTTGTCGGTTCTGCCTTTTTGAGTCACTTTGAAAAAGAGTTTCATTTCCGTACTTCACTTCTGGTCGAACCACAGTCTTCTAATCTCTTAATTTAGTTTTGATTGATAGATATTTTTTATTGAATGTGGACCACGTTAATTTTTGAGCTTTTATCACTTTGTCAGTTCTTCATTACCATGCAGGTTTCTCGTCCGATTCGGATACTACAGTTTCTCATAGGTGTTTAAATTGTTTCACTATTATTAATCTCCTGTTATTTAGCGTTATGTGGTTGATTACTAGTAGATTTTATCTCTTTTCGAATAAAATCTGGGCTTCTATTTTTTGCATTATAGTTTGTAGGCTTGTTGTTTGATTTCTGGCTTCTTGACTGTTATTAGCTTGTAACACTAAGTCATCTGCGAATCCCAAGCACTTAAGGTTTATTTCATCTTTGTTGGTTACAGTTCTTATGGTTTTTAGGATTTTCCATGCACCATTCCCTCATCACGCACTCAAGAGCACAGTTGAATAGCAAAAAACCATCTTCCTGTCTTAACCTTGTTTTAATCATAAACGGCTCAGATATTTCTCCTCTGAATTTCTCCTCAATATTTCTTCTCTTAACTCCTATGAACTCTAAACATCCATTACATATAGAATTACCTTAATAACTTTGTCACCAAATAGGTTTGATACTAATTTATTTTGACTACTGCTCGCATGATAAAACGATATTTACAAACTAATGTATATGATTGATTTCAGAATTGGTGTTGGATGAGACAACACTGTGTATTTTAGAACGGGAGGAGACTATCTACAAAGAAGTCGATTTCTGCTTCAACCAGTCTCACCTCTCTCGTCTGTCCACGGGATATTTAACATCCATTACACATTACTTTCCAGTTTTACCATCCACGTATACTCCTCAAATAGTAACGGCATTAGATAATGAAAAATGCAACTATTCTGGAAAGACACCGTCTCCTGTGAATGAAAAATGTAACTATTCTGAGAGGGGTGGTTTTTAAGTCTGGTAAATATCCCTGAAAGAATGCAACGCTTTTGTTGCGCCTTCATGGTTGCAAAGCTTGATTATTCCAAAGGATATCTGCAGTTTACAGCGTACAGTTCATATCTGATAGCAGTCTGGATTGGTCAGTGTGTCGACCGCTATTTAAAACGGACAAAAACGAGTTTCGTATTGTTATCAAACATTTTAATTTGAAGGGTTGGACTGGAGTATAGATCAAAACAGAAGTGTATGAAGTTGACGCGAAGTATGCACCATCACTGAAAACCATTTATTTATGAAGTAATGAATTTAAACGTGATCGGACAAGCACCAAAAACGAAACGCGCTCTGGCCTCCAATAGCTTTTTTGCTGGGACTGTAGTCATCTCAACTGTGGAAGTGCATGAAATCCTGCACGGAAAATTGGCTATGAAGAAGCCTTGTGTACGAGATGGGTGCTGTGACTGCTCACAGCCGATCAAAAGCGTATCTGACACCGCATTTCAACACAGTATCTGACGGTGTTTAATGGCAAACCGGAAACGTTTTACGCCTGTTTGAGACTGTTGATGAATTTTGGATGCATCATTTCAGACGAAAGTCAAAACAGCATCAAAACAATGAACAACAGCTGGTGGAAGTGCACCAAAGAAGGACAAACACCATCTCGGCAGCTGGTAAGGTGATGGCCACTGTTTTTGTTTGTGTGTTTTCCAGGGAATAATCCTCATAGATTGCTTGGAAACTTTAACTCGACCCTATTATGCTTCATTATTGACTCGCGTGAATATTGTCTTGACTGAAAAAGACCAAGTGTTCTATCGCCAGGATAACACACCATCCCACACATCAACGATAACAGTGGCGAATGTGTATTGGGCTTCGAATTATTTACTGTTGACCACACTTAGCCACAGGTGGCTTCCTCCTGTTTCGTAACTTGGCACCATGGCTTACTGGGGAGAAATAATCATCAAAAGAGAAAGTGAGGGTAGCAGTCAACGAATATTTTGCAGAGTTTGACAAAAAAAATTTCCAATGGGATAAAAAAGCAGGAGGATTTCTGGAGCAAATGTATTTCCCTCAAAGGAGACAATGTCTTGAAGTAACTTTTTACCGGACTTATCAAACTACCATCGTATTACATAAATCAAATTGTCTTTCTGTACATTTATGTGAAAACCACTACGAATACTGTTTACGTCAATTCCAGATCATGAGGCTTTGTGTGTGTGTATGTGTGTGTGTGTGTGTGTGTGTGTTTGTGTGTGTGTGTGTGTGTGACAATACGGTTAAGTGTTGGTTTTTCGAAAGTTAGTGAACTTGTCACCAGATTGTTCGGTTTTATCTGCTGATTTCTAACATTGTTTAAATGAACATAATTTCACAGGAGCGCTGTTACGCGAGCACTGTTATTTCCTACAAAGGAGTATAACGGGACTATTGTCTGCAACACACACGGCTTGTACAAATTTTCTGCAAAGAGACAATAATTCGCTGTGACAGTGGAGCGACAGACAGTGCGAGGCGTTGCGCTTTCCGGGAAATGCTACAGGAAAAACATCTGGAATAGCTGTCAGGCAGCCATTCCAGGAACGGAAGCGTTTGCAATACTGCGTCGTGTACCACAGACGTATTTGTACGTACGCGTCATATATAGTCGCTGGCCGTTCTTCGCTGTCAACACTGCAGACTCGACCAGTTGATCCCAACGGTAACGGCACCACCCACACGCATGCACTGAAAAAACGTTGGGGGCTTTTTAGGTCCAGGAAAATGTACGGAGCTTTGAGGATCATCCGCTGCTTCCCACGCTTATTCCCTATCCCCAGCTGCACAGATCAACAATGTGATGAAACCATTAATACTAAAAATTATCGAATGCGTGTTTCAAATATTTTGGGTGAGTATCTTGTAGACGTGATCAGTGTCTATTAAAAGTAGATATTACGAGGGTCACTCCAAAAGAAATGCACACTATTTTTGGAAAAATACAGTTTTCATTCTGCAGATGTGAAAGTTTCACAGTGTGTAGATACATCCTTCCTGCTTGTTTTCAAACGTAGTTCAACCGGTTCCCGTGAGTGGCGCCATCACAGCATGTCTTCAAGATGGCTGCTACACTTGACGTTCGTCAGAAGCAACGTGCTGTCATAGAATTCTTGTGCTGTGAAAACGAGACAGTGGGAAACATCCACAAGAGGTTGAAAAAGGTGTATGGAGATGCTGCTGTCGATCGCAATACAGTTAGTCAGTGGGCAGGCAGGTTGCGTGACGAAAGCAGTCACGGCAATATTGAGGATTGTCCTCGCAGCGGGCCGTCTCGTACTGCACACACTCCAGACAATGTGCAGAGAGTTAACGAATTCGTGACTGCTGACAGACGCATCACAGTGAAGGTATTGTCACGCTACGTTGGAATAGGGAAACGATGTGTCTGCACAATACTGAAAGTGATGGCGTTAAAAAAGGTTTGTACCAGGTGGGTTCCGAGGACGTTGATAGTGGCTCACAAAGAAACAAGAAAAACGGTATGCATCGAACTTTTGGAGCACTATGAGAATGGTAGAGATGAATTTCTTGGAAGAATTGTGACAGGTGATGAAACATGGCTCCATCATTTTTCACCAGAGACGAAGAGGCAATCAATGGAGTGGCCTCATGCAAATTCACACAAGAAAAAGATATTCAAAACCACACCTTCTGCTGGCAACGGTGTTTTTCGATTCCGAAGGACTCTAGCTTGTAGACATCATGCCAAGTGGAACCACCATAAATTCTGATGCATATGTGACGAGGCCGGAGTGGCCGTGCGGTTCTAGGTGCTACAGTCTGGAACCGAGCGACCGCTCCGGTCACAGGTTCGAATCCTGCCTCGGGCATGGATGTGTGTGATGTCCTTAGGTTAGTTAGGTTTAATTAGTTCTAAGTTCTAGGTGACTAATGACCTCAGAAATTAAGTCGCATAGTACTCAGAGCCATTTGAACCATATGTGACGACACTGAAGAAACTTCAAGCTCGACTCAGTCGTGTTCGACCACATTGGCAAAAGCAGGATGCTTTGCTGTTGCACGACAATGCACGGCCACATGTCAGTTAAAAAGCCATGGAAGCGATCACAAAACTCTGATGGACAACACTGGAGCACCCACGTTTCCGTCCTTACCTGGCTCCATGTGACTGTCATCTCTTTGGGAAACTGAAAGACTCTCTTCGTGGAACCAGGTTTCAAGATGATGACTCCATTATGCACGCTGCCAAACAGTGGCTCCAACAGGTTGTTCCAGAATTTTACCGTGATGGTATACAGGCGCTGGTTCCAAGATGGCGTAAGGCAGTCGAGAGGGATGGAAATTATGTGGAGAAATGAAAATATTGTTCCTAAAGGATGTATCTACACACTGTAACACTTTCAAACATGTAGAATATACTTTGGATTAAAAAAATAGTGTGCATTTCTTTAGGAGTGACCCTCGTACTACATTACGAGTGGTAGTTGCACCGTTTTCACTTTCACCTCATAGAAATAATGTTACATAATTACTTCTTTGTTTTCTGTCCTGGAACACATTGTAATCCCCGCTGCACTGTACCGTATCTTGCCGGTAAGAGAGCCAAACTAAAATAACACACCGTGCCGTAATTCCATTTCCGCAATTTAAGAGAAACAATAGCAACTATGCCGCATTGGTAACACCGTATCTTGTCAGATCACCGAAGTTAAGCGCTGTCACGCCTGACTGGAGCTTGGATGGGTGACTTTCCGAGCCTGCCAAGCGCTGTTGGCAAGCAGGGTGCACTCAGTCCTTTTCAGACCAATTGAGGGGATACGTGACTGAGAAGTAGCGGTTCCGGTCACGAAAGCTGGCAAAGGCCGGGAAGGCTGCCTACTTGACGACACGCCGCTCCATATCAGCA
Organism: Schistocerca gregaria; assembly: GCF_023897955.1. Classification (NCBI taxonomy): domain Eukaryota; kingdom Metazoa; phylum Arthropoda; class Insecta; order Orthoptera; family Acrididae; genus Schistocerca; species Schistocerca gregaria. Next base: position 813,331,121 of record NC_064920.1, on the reverse strand, counting down.
TCCAGTGTCGTCTGCCGCATGAGGATGACACGGCGGTCGGACGGTACCATTGGGCGTTCCGAGACCTGCTCGGATGGAATATAGTTGAATAGTACAACGAGAAACCAGACCAAAATTTTATTTTTTATCCACTTCATGACTAGTTTCGGACAGAGGCCCATTTCCAAATCATCGTAAAATAGTCTAAAATCTTATTCCGAAGATGTGAAAACCACGTCAAAAACGTGCCACGAACAGTTTCAATGCATACAGATAACTGTTCGTTACACATTTTTGACATGAGTTTTACGTTTGACGATTATCTGAAAATAATCTTCGTATATCCATAATTGAAACGGACAACTTGGGACGTCAGCTAGTATAATATGGAACACGCCTATCTTACCACTGACTACCAGTGTTAGACACATACGGTTGCTGACAACAAGTATGGTCCTGAAGATGATGTTGTAACAACATCGGAACTAGTTGCCAATAAAATGGTTCAAATGGCTCTGAGCACTGTGAGACTTAACATCTATGGTCATCAGTCCCCTAGAACTTAGAACTACTTAAACCTAACTAATCTAAGGACATCACACAACACCCAGTCACCACGAGGCAGAGAAAATCCCTGACCCCGCCGGGAATCTAACTTGCCAATAAAACCTACACCTTAATACAGCTGGAGGAATTTCATCATTTCTTAACATAGATTTGAAAATATGTTTCGGCCCGAAACTAGTCAGCGTGTGAATCAAAAAAGGAAAATTTGCAACTTTGGATTGGTTTCTCGTTGTACTGATTAACAGAAGTTGCTGACCCACAGCTATTCTAGCATGCTGGAAGTTCAAAATTGAGTTTATTTTAAGAGAAACAAAGCTGAAACAATCCAGGCTGTGTTGATGAAGTGTACCACAACAAAGCACCATCATATGACTCAGTGTTTAGCTTTCACGACGCTTCCACTTGATCAAACGACTCTGAATGACAAAGAGTGTAGTGAAAGATATTCTCTCTGCGAGAAAACTGGAATCGCAATAGAAGTGGATCTCCTGGCGCTCGAAGACCAGTGAGTCTCAATCGAGGTGGCAGTGGAGAAAGTGAAAATCAGTCACGAATCAGATTTAAACATATTTCGCGAAATTTTGAACTTGGCAGCCGCCCACCGAGTTCCACGACAGCTCACACACTTTCAAAAAACTCTTAGAAGTGGACAGCAGCGGAAATGTTAATGTTGTGTAAGGCCAGTCCGGATGGTTTCTTTAGCAGCATAATCAACATGGACGAGTGATGGGTGTGTCGCTATGATTCCGAGACAAAATGCGAAAGGCAAACAGTGGAAACATGTGGCTTCAAAACGCCATGAACCATTTACCTTGCCGTTGGTGGGGAGGCTTGCATGCCTCAGCGATACAGATAGCCGTACCGTAGGTGCAACCACAACCGAGAGATATCTGTTGAGAGGCCAGACAAACGTGTGGTAAATGAAGAGGGTAGCAGCCTTTTCAGTTGTTGCAGGGGCAAAAGTCTGGATGATTGACTGATATGGCCTTGTGATACTAACCAAAACAGCCTTGCTCTGCTGGTACTGCGAACGGCTGAAAGCAAGGGGAAACTGCAGCCATAATTTTTCCCAAAGGCATGCAGCTGTACTGTATGATTAAATGATGATGGCGTCCTCTTGGGTAAAATATTCCGGAGGTAAAACAGTCCCCCATCTGGATCCCTGGGCGGGGACTACTCACGAGGACGTTGTTATCAGGAGAAAGAAAACTGGCGTTCTACGGGTCGGAGCATGGAATGTCAAACTCCCTTAATCGGGCAAGTAGGTTAGAAAATTTAAAAAGGGAAATGAATACGTTAAAGTTAGATATAGTTCGAATTAGCGAAGTTCGGTGGCAGGAGGAGCAAGACTTTGGTCAGGTGAATTAAGGGTTATAAATACAAAATCAAATAGAGGTAATGAAGGAGTAGGTTTAATAATGAATAAAAAAGTACGAATGCAGGACAGTTACTACAAACAGCACAGTGAGCGCATTATTGTGGCCAAGATAGATACGAAGCCCATGCCAACTGCAGTAGTACAAGTGAAACGTCCCCTTAGAAAAATTATACACGACTGTGCTTAAACTGACACACATTATTTTTAGCGCAACGCAATCTGACTTTCAATTATGCCTACAAAAGAATGGCCCTGACTAACATTAAACTACACGTTTCACAAATCACTTACCTCACCAAAAATCTTCGTTACTCGAACTACTGCAATACAACGAGCCCCACTACTGCCAGCTAAATAAAAGATTCAAACTACGGAAGTCACTAACTACTGATAGGCACCATTAGCAAATGAAAGATTTTAATAGAGAACAAACAATGTACTTACCTTAATAGTCATAATGTATAAATATCAGTTTATGACATCAATTCTTACAAATTTCAAAACTCCGCCATCTCTCTCCCCACGTCCACCACTGCTGGCGGCTCACCTCCAACTGTGCAACGCTACGCGCTGTTAGCATCCAGCTGCCACTGCCAAACACTACAATAGCAGACAACAATGCAAACCAGCCACAGACTGCACACGGCACAGCCAGTGATTTTCATACAGAGCGCTACGTGGCGGTGGCGTTACCAATAAAAAAACCTAAACATCCTACTTACGCAAGTTTATTTGCCAACTAGCTCCGCAGATGACGAAGAGATTGATGAAATATATGATGAGATAAAAGAATTTATTCAGATAGTGAAGGGAGACGAAAATTTAATAGTAGGAAAAGGAAGAGAAGGACACGTAGTAGGTGAATGTGGAATGGGGTTAAGGAATGAAAGAGGAAGCCGCCTGGTAGAATTTTGCACAGAGCATAACTTAATTATAGCTAAAATTTGGTTCAAGAATCATAAAAGAAGGATGTATACATGGAAGAAGCCTGGAGATACTGGAAAGTGTCAGATAGATTATATAATGGTAAGGAACCAGGGTTTAAATTGTAAGACATTTCCAGGAGCAGATGTGGACTCAATCTATTGGTTATGAACCGTAGATTAAAACTGAAGGAACTGCAAAAAGGTGGGAATTTAATGAGATGGGACCTGGATGAATTGAAAGTACCAGAGGTTGTAGAGAATTTCAGGGAGCATTTGGGAACGTTAGACATGAATCTGGGAAAGAAATACAGTAGAAGAAGAATAGGTGCCTTTGAGGGATGAAATAGTGAAAGCAGCAGAGAATCAAGTAGATATAAAGATGAGGACTATTAGAAATCCTTGGGTAACAGAAGAGATATTGAATTTAATTGATGAAAGGAGAAAATACAAATATGCAGTAAATGAAGCGGGCAAGAAGGAATAAAAATGAGATCGACAGGAAGTGCAAATTGTCTAAGCAGGGTTAGCTAGAGGACAAATGTAAGGATGTAGAAGCATGTATCACTAGGGGTAAGATAGATACTACCTATAGGAAAATTAAAGAGACGTTTGGAGAAAAAAGAACCACTTGCATAAAGAGCTCAGATGGAAACGCAGTTCTAAGCAAAGAAGGGAAAGCAGAAAGGTGGAAGGAGTAGGTAGAGGGTCTATACTAGGGCAATGTTCTTGAGGACAATATTATGGAAATGGCAGAGGAGGTAGAAGAAGATGAAATGGGAGAATTGATGCTGAGTGAAATGTTTGATAGAGCACTGAAAGACCTAAGCCGAAACAAGGCCCCAGGAGTAGACAACATTTTATTAGAACTACTCATAGCCTTGGGAGAGCCAGTCCTGATAAGACTCTACCATCTGGTGAGCAGGATGTATGAGACAGGCAAAATACCATCAGATTCCAAGAAGAATATAATAATCCCAATTCCAAGGAAAGCAGGTGCTGACATATGTGAAAATTATCGAACTATCGGTTTAATAAACAACAGATGCAAAATACTAACACGAATTCTTTACAGACGAACGGAAAAACTGGTAGACGCCGACCTCCGGGAAGATCAGCTTGGATTCCGTACAAATCTTGGAACACGTGAGGCAATACCTACCCTACGACTTATCTTAGAGAATAGATTAAGGAAAGGTAAGCTTCTAGCATTTGTAGACTTAGAGAAAGCTTTTGACAATGTTGACTGGAATACTCTCTTTCAAACTCTAAAGCTGGCAGTGGTAAAATACAGCGAGCGAAAGGCTATTTACAATTTTTAGAGAAACCAGATGGCAGTTATTACAGTCGGGGGGCACGAAAGGGAAGCAGCGGTTGGGAAGGGAGTGAGACGGTTGTAGCCTCTCTCCTACGTTTTCAATCTGTATATTGAGCAAGCAGAAAAGGAAACAAAAGAAAAATTCGGAGTAAGTATTAAAATCCATGGAGAAGAAATAAAAACTTTGAGGTTCGCCGATGACATCGTAATTCTGTCAGAGACAGCAAAGGAATTGGAAGAGCAGTTGAACGGAATTGACAGGGTCTTGGAAGGAGGATATAAGATGAACATCAACAAAAGCAAAACGAAGATAATGGAATGTAGTCGAATTAAATCGGGTGATGCTGAGGGAATTAGATTGGGAAATGAGACGCTTAAAGTAGTTATGAGTTTTTCTACTTGGGGAGCAAAATAACTCACGATGGTCGAAATAGAGAAGATAAAAAATGAAGACAGACAATGCCAAGGAAGACGTTTCTGAAGAAGAGGAATTTGTTAACATCGAGTATAGATTTAAGTGTCAGGAAGTCGTTTCTGAAAGTATTTGTATGGAGTGTAGCCATGTATGGAGGTGAAACGTGGACAATAAATAGTTTGGACAAGAAGAGAATAGAAGCTTTCGAAATGTGGTGCTACAGAAGAATGTTGAAGATTAGATGGGTAGATCACATAACTAATGAGGAGGTATTGAACAGAATTTGGGAGAAGAGAAATTTGTGGCACAACTTGACTAGAAGAAGCGATCGGTTGGTAGGACGTATTCTGAGGCATCAAGGGGTCAACATCTCAGTATTGGAGGGCAGCTTGGAGGGTAAAAATCATAGATGGAGACGAAGAGATGAATAGACTAAACAGTTTCAGAAGGATGTAGGTTGCAGTAGGTACTGGGAGATGAAGAAGCTTGCACAGGATAGAGTAGCATGAAGTGCTGCATAAAACCAGACTCTGGACTGAAGACCACAACAACAACAACAACAACAGCAACGCCATTTTATAAGAAAATGATCTACTGCCTGGTGAGTATGGCTTTTGAAATGTTGAAACTAGAGTAGTACAGCCTGAAAAGTGTTAAAGTAGCAATCACTGTTGGAAAATGTAAAAGTCGAATCATAGTGGAACGGGGTGGTGGTAACGTGGGGGGGGGGGGGGGGGGGGGGGAGGAGCGGAAGACAATCTGCGTTATACAGATGTACAGACAAAATTTTGTTGGTGCAGATTATTACCAGTTAACAAAGCTTACCCCTTGGCAGTAGATGTTGACGACATTGTGGTATTTTTCCAGTTGTTGGAAGAAGATTCTGCATGTGGATTTTAGGAATGCGGTATTATTGCTGGTGTACTGCCCATCGGATGGCGTCGTAAAATGCACTATCTCTGCGAAAGAAGTTGACAGAAAATGATAAGTTAAATCTGAAATTAAGAACCGGTTATCAGTATCTTCCTTGGATTTAAATCTTCATACTCATCCGAAAGATGATTTACCGTACTGAGAAATTTACTAAGTAAGAAAGAAACAGATTGGCTGTAGCAGAACGCAGAAATTTAAGCTTGGTGATGGGGAAAATTAGACCAAATACAGAAAGGTCATTATTGTTACACTTAGCTCAATTTTCTCTCTAACCATTTAATAGGGTAATTTTAACAATATGTTATTTTTTTCGGTATGATGCAGTATCCATCACGCAAGAAGGTCTGCGTTATCAATTCCAATAACGGGATTTTTTTCTGCCAAATAATGGTTCTTAGTGAATTTTTCTCCCAAAAAGGCTGTGGTAGAACAAAAGAGGTTGATAACGGGTAGTATCATTTAGTTCGACTATGAATTTGGCCAGGATATCTGTTTCCGCCTGCGGAAAAATGGTTCAAATGGCTCTAAAGCGCCTAGAACCGCTCGGCCCTGGCGGCCGGCTCCGCCTGAAAATCTAACGTTACTAACGCAGAGTAGTACATTGGTACATGGCGAGTAGGTAGTCGATTTCAATCGTGGTGGTAAAATAAACTTCGTTCTTACTAGAATTGGGTCGGTAATCGGATAGGTGGTGAAGAGCAGTTACTGATTGCTGTTCCACACAGTGATGCCATGCAACAATATTGTTATTGTACTGCCCATCGGATTGTGTTGTAAAATAAGATAACCTCTTTTCTTCTACTCACAATGAGTACATTATGTGCCTACACAGCTTTTCAAGCTTTCCTTTCCATTCATTTCCATGATCTTCAATGGCAATATAATGATGTCGCTACGCCACAGCAGCATTCATACACTCGATATAGATTTATATATTATACATATCATGACAGAAGGGGGAAAACAATGATCATTTTAGGTAGCTAGGATGATGACTACGTTAGCAAAGTTCCAATCCTGCATTTTCCCCAACGCTAAGCACGTGGCTGACTACCACAGGGATGTGAGTTCGATATAGGATGACGGTTATAACATTGATTTACCTTTACAGGAACGGAGAGCTGTTGCTAAAGGCCTGGAAAGTCTGCAATCGTATTTGGTTCAAATGGTTCAAATGGCTCTGAGACTTAACATTTGAGGTCATCAGTCCCATCAACTTGGAACTGCTTAAACCTAACTGCCCGAGGCAGGATTCGAATCTGCGACCGTAGCGGCAGCGCGTTTCCAGACTGAAGCGCCTAGAACCACTCGGCCACATCGGACGGCCAATCGTATTTGGTTTGGTATCAGTGTATGTGTGTCTTTCGGCTGTGGTGCCAAATCTACAGATTTCAAATTTTTCATCCTCTGCAAGCCTTGTCACTCTGAAAGTTTCGTGACTGAATACAACAAAACTGCAGAACCGTCGGAAAATTCGAAATATTCTCTGGAACTGGAGGTTATAATAAAGGTTCGATGAAAACCGGAATAATTATTATGTGGCATGCCATTCTCAACTCACGATCGATCATATCCAATTCAGGAAAAGAATTTAGTTGATTTTTTTGGTGTTTGTAAATTATTTATTGAATCTCACATTAGCACGATTATCTTTTCTGAAATGGAGAGTATTATGACTGAAACCCATTTTCGACTATAATGCTATGATCAAAGCTCTGTTTTGTTAGTCAAACGACTTCTACACTCGTGGTAGGCCGCAACAAACCTGTTTTAAAATGTTAATTTGAACTGCGTGGATGTAAATCCTTTCACCGCTTGCTACCCAACCGCGAGCCACGTACATAATAAGCCGCGTGTCGACCGGTATATGTTCGATGTCACCTGCAATCGGAATTCACTGTAAACAAACTGAGCGTATATTAATGTTCCGAATGTACCGTAAACAGACTCATGAATAAATCGTAGGGACTACTGGTAAAACGTTGCGTTTTGCCTTTCTTATTATGATGCAGATAAATATTTTGTGTAAAATAATATTTTGTTTACTTTTAATAAATTTTTATAAACTGCATGAATGCGTTACATTGCTTGTTTGACAGGAAGAATATTTCATGTCCCACCATCCACATTCGGATCTGTTATGACGTGCTTGGTACAGTGTGCTCGAGAATTCTGGTTATTTATTGCTTTTACAATTAAATGATATTGAGAATGTAAAACTGTATTTCCGAAGCGCTAATACTTCACAAATAATACTCGTGATCATTATTTCCTTTATGAGCCTCATCATTCGCCTACTACTGAATTGGATCTGTACCCCTTTTAGATTTCTCCACATATTACAATCCCTTGCATTAAACACTGATGTTTGTCCCCCTAACTTTTCAATGGTGTCCCTAGCTTTTCACTGTTTGTACCCCTAACTTTTCAGTGGTGTCCCTAGCTTTCCACTGTTGTCTATCCGTGAGAGTAGATTAGATTTATCGTTGCTTCCATAAACTCCAATGTGAAGCTACTGGTCGTAGAAATCGAACTTATCAGTAAATAAAATACGGAGTGCACTTACGTGTGCAAGTTGAAGGATCAAATATGTCCACAAAAGAGCAACGTGTCATGGCGCCAGTGTGCTGTCTGCACTGTGTCGGGATAACGCTTGTTTGCCTGAGCGGAGATTCAAAGTGCAGTGCTTCTAATTGTTTTTATGTTTGGCACAGTAGTCGAATCATACAGAAGTAGGATGGTACAATGGAACAATTTGGGTCATATTATGCCCTGACCTTGCGAGCCAGCCAGAGGCAGAGCGTTTTCCTGTAATGTTATGTTATTACGGGTTCATTTACCTGTTGCGGGAAAAAAATAAAAGGGGAGGAAACTGAAACCTGGTTGGTAGGTACTCAGAGAGCGCACAGGATAAGGTGCCAATTGTGGATGGGGCCGTAAACAGTTACTGTGAGTTACACAAGCCAACATATGATTTTATGTTTCTAAGAACCACTTATTTACACATTGCTTTAAAAGATAAGAATTAGACAATACGGCTGAAGGCCTAGTTAAAGAAACGTGAGATGCTTTCTGGGCTGAAGGCCCTAAACCACACCCAAAACAAGAACGGTTGAAGGCCTGGCTTAGAAACCAAAAGCAATTAAAAATAGAAGGTAATTTTAAAAAAAGCATGCAATTGAAAACAATTAGCGGCTGAAGGCCTACAATACACGTCTGAAGGGTAACTATAATTAACACATTAATAAACAATTTTTCAAACCAAGAAATTTCCTTTTAAACTTACAACAGAATGGCCGAAAGCCTAATTAAAAAAATATTAACTTACTGCATGGCTGAAGGTCACATGCTAATTTGAAACAACGGCAGAAGGCCAGAACAACAAGTCAGACAAAGAATTTAAAATAAACCTTTCCTTCTTATAAAAAATTTTCCTTGAAAGAACACACACGGCTGAAGGTCTTATTAAAAGAGGTTTATGTAAATCCTCGGCTGAAGGACACACATGACACATCGAACAACCAGCGGCTTAGGGCCTGGATTACAAACAATTTCAGATAGAACAAATTTTAAGGAAATTTTTTTTTAATAAAATCAATCTTCAGAATTTTAATTTAACACGGCTGACTGCCTTTATGTAAAATTCACTGAATTAATACACGGCCGAAGGCCTAGCACAATGCTTCTAACTAAAATGAAAATCACAATCTAAAACAAACACAAGAAGTGGTGCTCGGAAGTGTTCCAAGGATCGGCCTGAGAAAGGTTGCTCAAACGTAAGGTCAGGTGAGTCAGGCAGAGTTGAAGTTAAATAATCTGATGGCAACCCAAACAAGGGACGGCCCAAGGACCGACCAACAATTTAGCCAATTCCTTTCCGTCCGACCAACGGCACAACGATGGAAAATATCGGCCGAGGATACGAAGAGCAACACGTCTTCAGAAATTGGCGTGTAAAAACAACCAAGGGAACGTAAACCACTCTAAGCAAAATGTAAACTAAACAAGTTAATAGGCAGTCGAACTACACGCCATGCCGGACAGCATCAACACGACGAGGAAAGGCACACTGCCTGTACAGCCATACTGATTGTTTCTGTACCACTACTGGAGTCGTAGCCAATTATCCAATGCATATATTTTTCGTTCCTGTCTTGGTTAACAAAGTTGTTGGTACTTTTAAGCATCAAAATTATCGTCACTCTTCTTTTGTTTTGTGGTTCTCGAACATCCTTTAACTCACGGACATGGATATATATTTTTGATGAAGTAATCAACACTTTTAGATTTATTGTTCATTCCATAGCCCTATAAACAATCGCTCTCACGAATGTGGAACAAATAAAAGATATTATTACTTTTCATTTATGAATTAATACAACTGTTGACATATATATCTGAAAGTTTGCTTACAAAAATGTAAAAAGTTATTTATCGGCTGTTGTGGCCATACATCCTAAAACAAAAAGAGTTCATAGTGTTTGCATGTATTGATCACGGTACTGAACTAATAATACGCAAAAAGAAGATAATATATATAACTACTGTTAGGTAACATTTTTAATAACTTAGAATAATTTTGTCTTAAGAAATTTGTCGGTAGGGTAGGAGTTAACTGCCGGTGAGTATTTCAGTACCTTTTTTAATGTAATGTGTTGGTACCTTATCTTTCGATGGCTGTTGCTGGCAACTTACTGAAAATGAGTTTCTTCTAGATTAATGGCCACATTCTAGATTAATGAATTCAACTTCTATAGTTTAAGTACATCATACTCATTACTGCGATTCGCTTTCATTTAACTGCCCCTTATACATTATCAAAACTTACAACATCTCATACAAAATACAAATATTTCGTAATTAAGGTATTAATTGTAATAGAAATAACAAACCACTCCAGCAATATTGAAAACCTACATAAATTCAAACTGTAGCACGAACAATGCATTATTTGTGGTCACTCGAGTAAGACTCTGTTTATACTAACATATTCAGTAACACTGGAAAACTACTGCAAGTTTGACAGAGTTTTTTAGTTCCCATTGTTCTACATATTTGATCATTTCTTAGCCAGTCATAAAACATTCCATCGGTAGGTGCCCGATTACTCATAAAAATAAATTATAAAACAATATAACCATCTAGTCTTCATACAGTCGTGTAGATGTTGCATCTCAAGTTAAAGAAAAAATTATGCTGTGAATGTCTGTGATGCATCTTATTTATATATTTAGAATCTCACTGTCTTCATTACATGCTCCTTAATTAAATTCATTGCCTGCAATAACAGACAAATTAGTGTAATAGACAATTAATATCATTAAAGGTTTCCTGTGAGTGCATAGAATATCAGTACAGCTGTGTTCCTACTGATTTTTGTGACAGAGGTGTCGTTTTAAATCCCAAGATTTATCATATAAGGTGTCAATATTTTGCCACCATACATTTAATATTCTGTAAACTCTGGTCAAATTATTAATCATTTCATCGAATTATATTTGCTAGCATTATGTGCTAACTATTTGTGTAGTACTGCACGTCTGGCGTTAATTAGAGATGAGTGGAGGCAGAAAAGGCGACATGAGCAACGTGTTCTTCAGAAGCCGCTGTGAGCTAGAGAGGGGTTCGAAAGAGAGTAGTCATATTCTGCAAGGTAGACATTCGCTGCCCAGAGAGAGAGAGCAAAAGAGGCGGCAATTTACAATGCTAGAGACGGCCACACAACTCCTGAAGTGTGGACACTGCCAGAGGGAGCCTGTACTCTGGTGGACCATAAACAAATTTTCAGGATGCCGTATCTGGCTGAAGAGCAATATGAGGGAACGAGGCAAAAGAAAATCCTCTTAGTGTGAAGGAATGGCCAGTACCACAACTGATTGTCACGAGCTGACCTCCAGGGGAACTTCTCACAGGAAGCACCAGGGTACACTTCACACCTTAAAGCCAAGACAAGATTTTGATTGGCAGAGTGCAAAGGATGTTGGAGGAGAAATGGGAATTTCCAGAATATCTCCTGAAAGGAGTATGAGCAGGTAGATTCATGACCCTCGCAGTGGGAGACGATGTCTTTGTGCCGGCAGTTGTGGCGAGCTGTTCTAGGTGCTTCAGTCTGGAACCGCGCGACCGCTACGGCCGCAGGTTCGAATCCTGCCTCGAGCATGGATGTGTGTGATGTTCTTAGGTTGGTTAGGTTTAAGTAGTTCTACGTTTTAGGGAAGTGATGACCTCAGATGTTAAGTCCCATAGCGCTCAGAGCCATTAGAACCATCTGAATGTCTTTGTAACGGTTGCTGGGATTCATTGGTTCAAATGGCTCTGAGCACTATGGGACTCAACTGCTGTGGTCATTAGTCCCCTAGAACTTAGAACTACTTAAACCTAACTAACCTAAGGAGATCACACACATCCATGCGCGAGGCAAGATTCGAACCTGCGACCGTAGCACGGTTCCGGACTGTGCGCCTAGAACCGCGAGACTGGGATTCATTGCCCAAGCGCAAATGCAGACGCCGCTTGTCCAGGAGAGACACTCTTCCCTGTTGGGATCGACATAAGACACTTCCCTGTGGGGAGCACCTAGGCACTTCGCCGGTGAGAGCCACAATGGAAAATCTGCTGGTTAGATTCTAAGAAGTGTTGCTTTTGCCGAAAGGAGCATATCAAGTCATTTCTGTGGTGTGTGATTGCAGACCGAGCGCCGCCACACGGCAGGTCTAGAGAGACTTCCTAGCACTCGCCCAGTTGTACAGCCGACTTTGCTAGCGATGGTTCACTGAATTCTATGCTCTCATTTGCCGAGACGATAGTTAGCATAGCCTTCAGCTACGTTATTTGCTACGACCTAGCAAGGCGCCAGCATCCGTACTATTGATATTGTGAATCATGTACCATAATGAGCGACGTTCTCCATTAATGGATTAAAGTTCAGTATTCCACCAGCTACGTCCGTTTTTCTCAATTCTAATTCCCTTGTCATGTTCCAGACCTCACGCCAGCCTGCGTGCGCTGAGACGCGTGCATTTCGGCCTACTTTAGGAACACGGTTGGCTCTCCTGCCAATACAACAATTTCCTTGTGAACAGAGTTGTGTTTACTGGAGTGACAATTCTTTACCTCTTAATGGAGTCTGACAAACATTAGAGTTCTTCTTTCTAGAAGAATACTTGCGTCTAATTTCTGTTCCTGGCTAGTGAGCAATCAGAAATCTGGACATGTATTCTGTATTGTACTGAGGTAATTTCAGCGCTAGGAATTTGAAGACGGCCTACTGCTTCTACTATGTAGGCAGAGAATTACAGGTACACCACATACATCACGTGTACAGCAGCCAGTGCCAGAAGGGACAGATCATCGGTGCAGAAAAACTGCTGTCAGTATTTCAAGAGCGAACATGCATGTGCATTTCGGTTCAGCAGATGGAGGAAACACTCACAGGAAACGCGTTGAGTTCCATTTGCTTGTCCACTGAGCTTTTTATTAAAGGGCCATTCAGGGTGTACATCTTCGGTTTCTCACCGCTAATCAGCTTCAGTGATCTACACTACTGGCCATTAAAATTGGAACACCACGAAGATAACGTGCTACAGACTCGAAATTTAACTGACAGGAAGAAGATACTGTGATATGAAAATGATTAGCTTTTCAGAGCATTCACACAAGGTTGGCGCCGCTGGCGACACCTACAACGTCCTGACATGAGGAAAGTTTCCTACCGATTTCTCATACACAAACTGCAGTTGACCGTCGTTGCCTGGTGAAACGTTGTTGTGATGCCTCGTGTAAGGAGGAGAAATGCGTACCATCACGTTTCCAACTTTGATAAAGGTCGGATTGTAGCCTATGGCGATTGCGGTTTATCGTATCGCCACATTGCTGCTTGCGTTAGTCGAGATCTAATGACTGTTAGCAGAATATGGAATCGGTGGTTTCAGCAGGGTAATACGGAACGCCGTGCTGGACCCAAACGGCCTCGTATCACTAGCAGTCGAGATGACAGGCATCTTATCCGCATGGCTGTAACGGATCGTGGAGCCACGTCTCGATCCCTGAGTCAACAGATGGGGACGTTTGCAAGACAACAACCATCTGCACGAACAGTTCGACGACGTTTGCAGCAGCATGGAGGATCAGCTCGGAGACCATGGCTGCGGTTACCCTGGCCGCTGCATCACAGACAGGATCGCCTGCGATGGTATACTTAATGACGAACCACGGTGCACGAATGGCAAAATGTCATTTCTTCGGATGAATCCAGGTTCTGTTTACAGCATCATGATGGTCGCATCCGTGTTTGGCGACATCGCGGTGAACGCATATTGGAAGCGTGTATTCGTCATCGGCATACTGGCATATCACACACCATGATCGTATGGGGTGCCATTGGTTACACGTCTCAGTCACCTCTTGTTCGCACTGACGTTACTTTGAACAGTGGACGATACATTTCAGATTTGTTACGACCGGTGGCTCTACCCTTCATTCGATCCCTGCGAAACCCTACATTTCAGCAGGATAACGCACGACTGCATGTTGTAGGTCCTGTACGGGTCTTTACGGATACAGAAAATGTTTGACTGCTACCCTGGCCAGCACATTCTCCAGATCTCTCATCAACTGAAAACGTCTGGTCAATGGGGGACGAGCAACTGGCTCGTCACAATACGCCAGTCACTCCTCTTGATGAAATGTGATGTCCTGTTGAAGCTGCATGGGCAGCTGTACCTGCACACGCCATCCAAGCTCTGTTTGACTCCATACCGAGGCGCATCAAGGCCGTTATTACGGCCAGAGGTGGTTGTTCTGGGTACTGATTTCTCAGGATCTGTGAAACCAAATTGCGTGAAAATGTAATCACATGTCAGTTCTAGTATGGTATATTTCTCCAATGAATACCCGTTTATTGTCTCCATTTCTTCTTGGTGTAGCAATTTTAATGGCCAGTAGTGTAGAAGCTACATTTAAGGTAGAATCTGAAATTGCATATTTCATATTAACACAATTTTTTGCACTCTACATGTTTTTGGGTATAAATCATTTACGATATCCACGTTGTAATTGTGAGAAATCCATTGTGGTGACAATACTGGACAACCACACATACCTACACTATATGTTATGAACACAACCAGCGTTTACACAAAAAGTTTTATTAACAGCATGTTTCTACAGGGTGTCCGCTATGTACTCAAATACCTGTTGAACTTGTTCAACTGGAGTAATAAGTAGTTGTTTTATTCGTATCCTTGTTGCAAGGCAACGAAATGAATTTTTGTCAGTATTTTATTGCTTTTTCTCAGTATTGCATTCCCCTGTCGTGAAGCCACGACTGATGTAAGAAGTCAAAGTTACTGTGTTGAGCAGCTGTTAGTTGCGGATGTACGGACGCTCGAACGTTCACAGACGGGCAAACAGTGCCAAAAATAGTGACTGCGTCTGGAGATCGTTGTATCAAGGCCCCATACCGTAAAGCAACCTTGCTTGATTAGGAGAAACGTGTTTTTGTTTCAGACAGTGTCATAGACAGGCTGCGTATTCGACGCAAGAAAACGCGAGACCAAATGTGTGCATCGGCGCCATGTCAGCCGTGGAGTCTCCAATGAGATGCATTCCGAAAACAGCACCTTAACTTCAAGTACCATTTTCGTCGATACGTGGCCATATTAGAAAGCTTATATAATGAAACGATTTAGACTAATATTTGTGAGTGAATTATCTGACAACTTCATGGAGCAACGAGCTGCAATGTGCTGTTCGTTACTCACACAGTTTCCAAATACCGCGTCTCACTGAAGAGCGTTATTTTCTAAATAACTATGCGATATATCACACTTTACACAGAAACGATTTGGTTTCCTGGTCAAAGGAAAATCTCTGTTGTGTATAAGACTTAGGAACGAACCATCCGTGATATCCACGCCATAGTTCAGTAAAGTTCTACACAGCAACTGGAGCGACCTTTCCATTAATTGAACAGACAATTGCGGCGCACATGAGGAAACTAATAATATCACGAAACCTGTTCGAATCATATTTTATTTTGAAGGGTACGTTGAATCTATCTGGACATTTTGCATGACCTGAGTTCGAGGACGGGAGTATTACGGATCATGTTTGGTTATGGAAGGACAAAGCTGCCGCATATTTTGTTATGGGGGTGCATGAGTTCCTTGATGAAGAATTTTGAGTCCACTGGATTTTATGAGGTTCCAAAACATCGTCAACCTCATTGAAGTGGGTATCATGAAAACCGGACATGACGTCTACATCTGTATCTACATACTCCAAAAACCATCCTAAGTTGCATGGCAGAGGGTATCTTGTACGACTACTGGTATTTAGGTTTTCTGTTTCACTTGCAAACAGAGCAAAAGGAAAAATGACTACCTATAAGCATCGGTACTAGCCCCAATTTCTCTTGTCTTTGTGGTCCTTACTCGAAATGTATGTTGGCTCTCCTGAAACAGTTCTACAGCCAGCTTCTAATACAGTTTCCTTAAACGGTCTCAGTAGTGTTTCGCGAAAAGAACGTCGACTTCCTTGCAGAGATTCCCATGTACGAAACATTTTCGTAATACTCGTTGCTTGAACGAACCTACCGGTAACAACTGTAACAGCGCGCCTGCCTTTAAAACAAAGTGGTTGGGGTCTTTAACATTCGAGCAGGACTCAAGAATGGGTCTCACTAGCATTCTATATGTGGTCTCCTTTGCAGATGAACTACATTTTCCTAAAATTCTCTCAATAAACCGCAGTCCACCATTCGCCTGCCCTACTACGGTCGTTAAATGCTCATTACATTTCGTATTGCTTTGCAATGTTACGTCTGGATATTTAATCGATATGTCTGTATCAACCAGCACGCTACGAATGCTTTATTCGAACATTTCGTTTTCCTACTCATTTGCTTTAACGTAGATTTTTCTACCATTAGATTAAGCTGCCGTTCAACACAATGACTAGAAATTTGTGTAGCCATCCAGTATTCCCATATTACCATCCAACGGCGTGACTTTCGCGTACACCACAGCGCCATCAGCAAACAGCCGCACATTGCTACTCACCCTCTCCGACATCATTTATGTACACTCCTGGAAATGGAAAAAAGAACACTTTGACACCGGTGTGTCAGACCCACCATACTTGCTCCGGACACTGCGAGAGGGCTGTACAAGCAATGATCACACGCACGGCACAGCGGACACACCAGGAACCGCGGTGTTGGCCGTCGAATGGCGCTAGCTGCGCAGCATTTGTGCACCGCCGCCGTCAGTGTCAGCCAGTTTGCCGTGCCATATGGAGCTCCATCGCAGTCTTCAACACTGGTAGCATGCCGCGACAGTGTGGACGTGAACCGTATGTGCAGTTGACTGACTTTGAGCTAGGGCGTATAGTGGGCATGCGGGAGGCCGGGTGGACGTACCGCCGAATTGCTCAACACGTGGGGCGTGAGGTTTCCACAGTACATCGATGTTGTCGCCAGTGGTCGGCGGAAGGTGCACGTGCCCGTCGACCTGGGACCGGACCTCAGCGACGCACGGATGCACGCCAAGACCGTAGGATCCTACGCAGTGCCGTAGGGGACCGCACCGCCACTTCCCAGCAAATTAGGGACACTGTTGCTCCTGGGGTATCGGCGAGGACCATTCGCAACCGTCTTCATGAAGCTGGGCTACGGTCCCGCACACCGTTAGGCCGTCTTCCGCTCACGCCCCAACATCGTGCAGCCCGCCTCCAGTGGTGTCGCAACAGGCGTGAATGGAGGGACGAATGGAGACGTGTCGTCTTCAGCGTTGAGAGTCGCTTCTGCCTTGGTGCCAATGATGGTCGTATGCGTGTATGGCGCCGTGCAGGTGAGCGCCACAATCAGGACTGCATACGACCGAGGCACACAGGGCCAACACCCGGCATCATGGTGAGGGGAGCGATCTCCTACACTGGCCGTACACTTCTGGTGATCGTCGAGGGGACACTGAATAGTGCACGGTACATCCAAACCGTCATCGAACCCATCGTTCTACCATTCCTAGACCGGCAAGGGAACTTGCTGTTCCAACAGGACAATGCACGTCCGCATGTATACCGTGACACCCAACGTGCTCTAGAAGGTGTAAGTCAACTACTCTGGCCAGCAAGATCTCCGGATCTGTCCCCCATTGAGCATGTTTGGGAGTGGATGAAGCGTCGTCTCACGCGGTCTGCACGTCCAGCACGAACGCTGGTCCAACTGAGGCAACAGGTGGAAATGGGATGGCAAACCGTTCCACAGGACTACATCCAGCATCTCTACGATCGTCTCCATGGGAGAATAGCAGCCTGCATTGCTGCGAAAGGTGTATATACACTGTACTAGTGCCGACATTGTGCATGCTCTGTTGCCTGTGTCTATGTGCCTGTGGTTCTGTCAGTGTGATCATGTGATGTATCTGACCCCAGGAATGTGTCAATAAAGTTTCCCCTCCCTGGGACAATGAATTCACGGTGTTCTTATTTCAATTTCCAGGAGTGTATTTCACACAGGATTCTGTACGACCGTCAAGCGAGTGTATGCATGTAGAATCCTCCCGCGTTAGTAATTCTTTAAACATGAAACTTAAAACTTCGGCTTTCCTTTTGCTGTCTGGTCTGGGTATTTCCGCACTACTGAGAGTAAGCAGCCCTTGAATGATACTAAATCTATCACGGCCAGATCCAGTGGCCGGTAGTAACTTGTGTTTACCTGAGCCACTATTAGCGCGCTGTTAACTTCACGCCGGCCGCGGTGGTCTCGCGGTTCTAGGTGCGCAGTGCGGAACCGTGCGACTGCTACGGTCGCAGGTTCGAATCCTGTCTCGGGCATGGATGTGTGTGATGTTCTTAGGTTAGTTAGGTTTAAGTAGTTCTAAGTTCTAGGAGACTGATGACCACAGCAGTTGAGTCCCATAGAGCTCAGAGCCATTTGAACCATTTTTTTTGTTAACTTCACAGTTACACTCAGTGTTGCCCTCGTTGCACACAATATTTTTGCCGACTGCAATGAACACTCTCCTTCCTGTGGGGTGTAATCAGTCTTTTCTAAATACGTTCCATGCATCGCTAGATATTCCGAATCTATTCGCTTCGAGTTTCGACAAGTTCTCGGTTACGAGGTTAATTTGAGAGCGAGAACTTTTCTGGAGGGCAGTGAATCTAGGAATTTCGTTACACATGCTTCTACAATTTTCTTGTTAAAATTTTGACAGTCGAAATTTCTTTACTGTGTACGCTGTCTGCTTTCCCTCTCTGCGTGTCGAATGGCGAGCTTTGATCAGCAAACAACCGACTAACCTAACGCTAGATCACTCGTTGCGGGGAATAATCAAGTACTTTCTGGCTCAGCGTTGGTACAACAAGTAATGTATCCTTCGAAAAGAAGTTATTGTGAATGAAAATGATTAAAATTCAATCCTTCTATAGCTAATTGCTCTGATTGTTGGTGTATCACACTGACCACCGCAAGAGTACAATAAAAAATTATTCATCAAATTATAAATGTTCATTAATATAAAACGTCCTACTTGGCCAATACGCCTCTGCTACCAGTTACTCAGATATTTTCCCTTTGAATCTGGTGTAGAACCATCATTGGGGAATGAAACTGTTTGTTGAAGGCGTACCGTGACAGTATGATGTACAATGCAACAGAACGTTTTGGATTACACAAAAGCAATAATCAGACATCCTGACAAGAAATTAAGATTGCGAGGTTTGACTTTGATAACAATGCAAATGCAAATGTACGTGTAATGGCGCCGGGATGGTTCTTAATCGACGCGTCACCAGACCAATCACTTCCCAACGTTACTGAAATGCTGAAACATGGACAAAGGCTATACACGTTATTAGTAAAGGTTATTGGTAACTTTACTAATAAGTAAAACATCTGTTAACTTAATTAATCTTATTCTTATACTAAGATTACAGAAAGCAAGAAAAACAAAGTCCTTACATAGTACAAGACGTAAGAAAAAGGATGAAGAGCACGAGCTATTTAGTGCCTCAATTATTTAAAAAAATGAAAAACTAAATTGTTTAAAAGATGATATGCCTTATTAGTACGTGGTATACGGTACAATTTGATCAGTGATTTTGAGAGAGAAGGGCTAATTTGGTACAAATGTCATGGAAAAACCGCGCGAAGAATTCGACGAAGCCTTCCGCTGCGTAACTCATGAGACGCTGCGCTACATGCCAAGAAGGAGATGAATACGCTTACAAGGAGAACCATCATAATGTCGGTCTCTGACACAGTCGAAACTTGGTAAAGTGATAGAAGGATGTAAACAAAGGGACATCCATTTCGGCTTAGGTGCCAACATGCAATAGGTTCCGAGGAAATGCATTGGTAGCTCAGTGACTTACAGGCACGGTAGGTTAGTGTGTTCGGTCAGATGGCTAGCTGCCTGCTGCAATAAAAAAAAAAAAAAAAAAAAAAAAAAAAAAAAAAAAAAAAAGAGTGAAATATTCAACGACCAACTAGAAGAGATGACGTGCGCCACAATCATCTGCTGAGGACAAAATAAAAAGAAACCTCTACAGCTTTCTTCGTTTCTTCTCGTGCAAGTGCTTCGTACACCCAAGTGAACGAATTTGAAAAGGGTTACAGTGTGGCATTCCGAGTGGCGGGACCGTCCTTTCGGAGAACTGCCTCGCAAGTTGGTGCTGGTATCAGTGGTCAAGTGAACATTCCCACACCGGTAGAGGAGGTTCTGGACGTCCGCCCAGCACAGAAACACACCAGGATTGTCGTGTTGTAAGGGCAGCAGTGGAAGAACACACAACAGCCACAATAAGGTAAGAGAGCTTGTAAGCCCAGCCGTGTCAAAGCAGTTGCAAGTAGGTTATTAGTAGTGCGATTATTGGCACGCACACGTCTTGCCAGCATTCGACTCACGCGACAGCATCGAAGTGCATTGCTCGACTAATGCTAGCCCACGCACTGCCAGCGAAAATCAATGTGCTCTGTAAGACGTGCACAACTTCCCTCACCAGTGCCGGCCGCTGTGACTGAGCAGTTCTAGGCGCTTCAGTCTGGGATCGCGTTTCCGCTATGGCCGCAGGTTCGAATCCTGCCTCGAGCATGGATGTGTTTGATGTCCTTAGTTTAGTTAGGTTTAAGTAGTCCTAAATTGTAGGGGACTGATGACCTCAGATGTTTAGTCCCATAGTGCTCAGAGCCATTTGAAGCATTTGAACCCTCGCCAGCACTATCTCTGGACTTGTCTCCAGTCGAGTACGCATGGGATATGATGTGTTCAGTGCTACTTAAGATAGTTAAATAAATTAGTGAAATCAATGTGAAGTGAAGTAGTAATTAGAAAATAAATGAAAAACTTAGTTTAGTGTAGAAGAATTGCACACTGGCAAACAGCAGGCAGAGCAGCAGTGACAGAAGAGCCAATGACCGTGAAGTCAGCACGTTAGGAGAAGCCATCGCTCTCCCCACATAAGCGGATGCTGTCGACTCAGCCGTCAGGGCATCGCCCGACTGGCTCACGTGTTTCTCAGTTGTCACATGTGAGCAAAGGCCCTCGCCTACATTCCAAGAGCCAATGACCGACGTTAAGAAGATTCTTGGAGAAGCTTTTCGACGTGACAGACGAGGTAATGACTGTGAAGTCTTTCACTTCAAGTGAACTGAAGTGAATAAATATGAGAGATACAGTGGTCCCGAAAGGTAGTAGTTTTCAGTTCAGTTTCGGTGCTGAAGACCGTCATGCAAGAAGAGACTACATCATGCACAAACTCACCAAGTCCGCCGCTGTAATGGAATAGCAAGCAGCAGACTCGGCGCCAGAAGACAGAAGTTAGAAGGCATTTGAAGTCTGATTTTTACGTACCCGGGTGACTCGTGAGGACGGGAAGGAGACGGCCTCACATCAGCAGTCACCTGTGAGATGGGATGAACACCGGACAGCCGAAGACTGGCAAGCTGGAGTCCGTTGTTCGAGTCCGGGACAGTGGTCTTCCCCCGCCGCGCCGCTGCGCTGGCCGACGCACAACACTGACACACGCGGCCGCTTAGAGAAGAGAAGCACTGGGACGCCACATCCAAGGTATCACCATCCGATTCACGACTTCGTTCTCAATAATTAAACGGGCCACCTAGCGATGCGCGTCTCCAGTCAACTGAGCGAGACGGCTACACGAGCTACACACCGCCACTCGTAATCAGACGCCGCCGCTGCCGCAGCAGAAGGCTTCACAAACAACACAGCAGCCGCTCTCCCAGCTAGAAAATCCAGTAAGGAAACAGTTATACAAAACTTTCAATAAAAGTTATCTTATGTAAAAATGCTGTTTCATTCTACCTAACACCCGAGCCAAGGAAGAACACACCCTGCCAACATGCTGCTAAGAGAGAAAAAGTAATTTATTTAGTGTTTTTTGACTCTGTCATAATGTTTTAGAATCAAATGCCTTTTGCAGTAATGCTCATCCTGACAACTGACTAGCATCAAAAGAGAGAAGCCAGTTACATTTAGTGTCAAAAGTGTTACAGATGTGACGAGAAGTGATGGTGCGACTCGTCAGTCAATTACTTTTACAAAACTACATGGACAGGTCGTGCAGGTGTGGCGTAACGTATCCCAGGACAGTGGTCTCCATCTGTATGATCGACCGAATGCCAGAGTTAGCGCCTGCATTGCCGCTCTTGGAGGCTGTACAGTGCAGTGACATGGGTACGTCAGAACTGCTTGTGCTATTGACCTGTAAATCTGTGAATGTAATCATTTCGTGTACTCCATATGCACTGTTGAAAAATAAATCTTGAATGTATTAGAAACCTCTAAAAGGGTGTACGGATTTTTTTCGGGCAGTGCATATTCCCCCGCTAGCACAGGGCCGTAGGACACGGGAACGTGCTATCGAGGCAATAAACGCTCTCGCCTCCGCACATGACCGGCCTGCCCTGTGGAATTGCCAATAGTGCCCAGTATCTGGTCGGCCTCGCGCCGCCGCCTCTTTACTCTGATCCTCAGCGGCGGACTCCACCACCTGGTTTCCGAGCGTAACTCAATCATCGAGCTTCACAGCCACTATTTGCCGTCCTATTTCATTCGGGCTCGTGCCTTTGCCGGAGAACGCGTGGCATGCTGTTTACTGGCCGCAGGGGCGTGGCCGCCGCACTCGGAATGCGTGCACGACGTCTGATGCGAGCAGTCCGGCCTGGCGGTGCCGATTTGATGGAAAGACATTCCGAGGCCGGCCGGTGCATTTGTAGAGGCCTCTCGCGGGGCCAGCGGCGTGCGGCCGGCGCATAGCTGACATTCCGAGCAGCGGGCGCCGGCTGGCGACCGGCGGGAGAGAGGGCTGAGCGCGCCCTCCAGGCCGTAAGATAATACGCTACACCCCGCCTGGCGCTTACTGAGTCAGTCGCGTGTTGCTTACCGGGTAAAGGGTTGACTACGACAGCTTCAGACCTCGTAAAGATGTGCAGCATGTTTGAAATCCCCCGGAAAATACACTACTGGCCATTAAAATTGCTACACTACGAAGGTGACGCGCTACAGCCGACCGACAGGAAGAAGACGCTGGGATATGCAAATGATTAGCTTTTCAGAGCATTCACACATGCATGGCGCCAGTGGCGACACCTACAACATGCCGCCATGAGGAAAGTTTCCAATCGGTTTCTCATACACGAACAGCAGTAGACCGGCGTTGCCTGGTGAAACGTTGTGGTGATACCTCGTGTAAGGAGGAGAAATGCGTACCATCACGTTTCCGACTCTGATAAAGGTCGGATTGTAACCTATCGTGATTGCAGTATATCGTATCGTGACATTTCTGCCCGCCTTGGTCGAGATCCTATGACTGTTAGGAGAATATGGAATCGATGGGTTCAGGAGGGTAATACGGAACGCTGTGCTCGGACCCCAACGGCCTCGTATCACTAGCAGTCGTGATGACATGCATCTTATCCGCATGGCTGTAACGGATCGCGCAGCCACGTCTCGATCCCTGAGTCGAAAGATGGCGACGTTTGCAAGACAACAGCACGAACAGTTCGACGACGCTTGCAGCAGCATGGACTATGAGCTCGGAGATCATGGCTGCGGTTACCCTTGACGCTGCTTCACAGGCAGGAGCGCCTACGATGGTGTACTCAACGACGAATCTGGGTGCACGAATGGCAAAACGTCATTTTCTCTAATGAATCCAGGTTCTGTTTACAGCATCATGATGGTCGCATCCATGTTTGGCGACATCGCGGTGAACGCATATTGAAAGCGTGTATTCGTCATCGCCATACTGCCGTATCATCCGGCGTGATGGTATGGGGTGCCACTGGTTACACGCCTTGCTCACCTCTTGTTTGGATTGGCGGCACTTTGAACAGTGGACGTTACATTTCAGATGTGTTACGACCCGTGGTTCTACCCTTCATTCGATCCCTGTGGAACCCTACATTTCAGCAGAATGACGCACGACCGCACGTTGCAGGTCCTGTACGGGCCTTTGTGGATTCAGAAAATGTTCGACTGCTGCCCTGGCCAGCACGTTCTCCAGATCTCTCACCAATTGAAAACGTCTGGTCAATGGTGGCCGAGCAACTTGCTCGTCTCAATACACCAGTCACTACTCTTGAGGAAATGTGGTGTCGTGTTGAAGCTTCTTGGGCAGCAGTACCTGTACACGCCAACCAAGCTCTGCTTGACTCAATGCCCAGGCGTATCAAGGCCGTTATTACGGCCAGAGGTGGTTGTTCTGGGTACTGATTTCTCAGGATCTATGAACCCATATTGCGTGAAAATGTAATCACATGTCAGTTCTAGTATAATATATTTGCCCAATGAACACCCGTTTATCATCTGCATTTGTTCTTGGGGTAGCAATTTTAATGGCCAGTAGTGTAGATATATGCTCACAGGAAAAGACAGGCGATATAAAGTGACTGGAGAAAGTACTCGTATCCCCCATAAAGGAGCACACAAATCATTTGGGAACGCTGTAGTTGGTGCAGAGGTCGTACCAGGCGGTCATATGATCCTCCACCATTGCTGAGTGTCTTGGCAGTGAAGTTTGTATTCTGTGTGTGTGTGTGTGTGTGTGTGTGTGTGTGCCAGTCACTTTTATGGAATCAGCTCAGTAAGATGGGTCGAAATAGTGACGTAACAATATATCAGAAAGGTGCTACCCTGTTCCAATGTACCCCTGACAGTGAAGATTACTAATTTTTCAGTGTAGCGATGTGGACTGCGAAACATGTTACAGAGAGTAGTGTTCCACTCACGGCCATGAGACTAGACGTAAGAATTGTGGCAGTAAACAGATCATAACTAGCAGGGACCAGAGTCGAGCATAACGCCATGTCAATCCGTCGTCTTTCAGGGGAGCAGCTCCTTGACACCTGTACTGTGGGACGAAGAATAGCTGGCGATGGCTCCTTTATGTTCTGGGAGCATTTCCGTGGGCATCCATAGGTCAAGTGGAGCTCGTGCAAGTCACCATGACACCCAAAGAGTATCATGCACTGGTTGAAGACCACATACATACCTTCATGATGATCATGCTTCCCGATGGCAGTGGCAGTATTGAACAAGATAATGTGCCACGTCACAAGGCCAAGGAGTCTGATGGAGTGGTTTGAGGAACACAGTATCGAGGTGCCAGACACCCTCCCCCAAATCGCCAGATCTGAAGACGACCGAACACATCTGGGATGTGATTGGACGTGGCGTCAGAGCTCGTCGTCCCCCTCCCCGGAATTTACGGGAGTTACGTGACTTTTTTTGCAGATGTGGTGCCCGCTTCCCCTCCAGCGACATACCAAGGCGTCCTTGCCTCTATGCCATGACGCCTCGCTGTTGTTATCCGTGCGAAAGGTGAACATGCCGTCTATTAGGCGGTCACAATGTTCGAGCTGATCAGTCTGCTATGAACATATGCTTCGTTATCAGCTTATCCACGTTCGGTAATTCATATTCTGATAGTTCTTACTCGTATCGTCCTTTTTACGTATGGACCATAGCTTGTGGATATCCACGTGTGTTGTGGTCCTCAGTCCAGAG
This sequence comes from Schistocerca gregaria, assembly GCF_023897955.1. Taxonomy (NCBI): domain Eukaryota; kingdom Metazoa; phylum Arthropoda; class Insecta; order Orthoptera; family Acrididae; genus Schistocerca; species Schistocerca gregaria. Next base: position 813,305,578 of record NC_064920.1, on the reverse strand, counting down.
ACTGGTTTCATGCAGCTCTCCATGCTACTCTATCCTGTGCAAGCTTCTTCATCTCCCAGTACCTACTGCAACCTACATCCTGCTGAATATGATTAGTGTATCATCTCTTGGTCTTCCTCTACGATTTTGACCCTCCACGCTTCCCTCCAATACTAAATTGGTAATCCCTTGATGTCTCAGAATATGCCCAACCAATCATGCAGCTCTCCATGCTACTCTATCCTGTGCAAGCTTCTTCATCTGCCAGTACATACTGCAAACTACATTCTGCTGAATATGATTAGTGTATCATCTCTTGGTCTTCTTCTAAGATATTTACCCTCCACGCTTCCCTCCAATACTAAATTGGTAATCCCTCGATGTCCCAAAACATGTCTTACCAACCGATCCCTTCTTCTAGTCAAGTTGTGCCACAAGCTCCTCTTCTCCCCTATTCTATTTAATACCTCCTCATTAGTTACCCATCTACTCTTCAGCATTTTTCTATAGCACCACATTTCGAAATCTTCTATTCTCTTCTTGTCTAAACAGTTTATTGTCCACGTTTCACTTCTATGCATGGCTACACTCCATACAAATACTTTAAGAAACGACTTCCTGACATTTAAATCTATACTCGATGTTAACGCTTTCCTTGCCATAGCCAGTCTACGTTTTATATCCTCTCTACTTCGGCCATCATCAGTTATATTGTTCCCAAAATAGCAAAACTCATTTACTACTTTGTCTCATTTCCTGATCTAATTTCCTCAGCACCACCAGGCTTAATTCGACTGCATTTCATTATCCTCGTTTTGCTTTTGTAGATGTTCATCTTATATCCTCCTTTCAAGACACTATGCATTCCGTTCAGCTGCTCTTCCAGGTCCTTTGTTGTCTCTGACAGAATTACAATGCCATCGGCGAACCTCAAAGTTTTTATTTCTTCCCCCGCATTTTAATTTTTCTTTTGTTTCCTTTACTGCTTGCTCAATATACAGATTGAATAATATCGGGGATAGGCTACAACCCTGTCTCACTCCGTTTACAACGACTGCTTCCCTTTCATGCCCCTCGACTTTTATAACTGCCATCTGGTTTCTGTACAAATTGTAAATAGCCTTTCATTCCCTGTATTTTACCCCTGCAAGCTTCAGAATTTGAAAGAGAGTATTCCAGTCAACGTTGTCAAAAGCTTTCTCTAAGTCTAACATAAGCCGTAGGGTCAGTATTGCCTCACATGTTCCAACATTTCTGCGGAATTCAAACTGGTCATCGCCGAGGTCGGCTTCTACCAGTTTTTCCATTCGTCTGTAAAGAATTCGTGTTAGTATTTTGCATCCGTGGCTTATTAAACTGATAGTTCGGTAATTTTCACATTTGTTAACACGTGCTTACTTTGGGATTGGAGTTGTTATATTCCTCTCTAAGTCTGAGGGTATTTCGCCTGTCTGATTCACTTTGCTCACTATGTGGTAGAGTTTTGTCAGGACTGGCTCTCCCAACACTGTCAGTATTTCTAATGCAATGTTGTCTTTCAGTGTTCTGTCTAACTCTTCACGCAGTATCATATCTCCTATTTCATCTTCATCTACATTGTCACCCATTTCCATAATATTGTCCTCAAGTACATCACCCTTGTATAAACCTTCTATATACTCCTTCCACCTTTCTGCCTTCCCTTCTTTGCTTAGAACTGGGTTGCCATCTGAGCTCTTGATATTCATACACGTGGTTCTCTTCTCTCCAAAGGTCTCTTTAATTTTCCTGTAGGCAGTATCTATCTTACCACTAGTGATATGCACCTCTACATCCTTACATTTGTCCACTAGACATCGCTGCTTAGCCATTTTGTACTGCCTATCGATCTCATTTTTGAGACGTTTGTATTCCTTTTCACCTGCTTCATTTACTGCATTTTTATATTTTCTCCTTTCATCAATTAATTTCAATATCTCTTCTGTTACCCAAGGATTTCTATTAGCCCTCGTCTTTTTACCTACTCCATCCTCTGCTACCTTCACTATTTCAACTCTCAAAGCTACCCATTCTTCTTCTACTGCATTTCTTTCCCCCATTCTTGTCAATGGTTTCCTAATACTTTCCCTGAAGCTCTCTACAATCTCTGATTTTGTCACTTTATCCAGGTCCCATCTGCTTAAATTCTCACCTTTTTGCAGTTTCTTTAGTTTTGATCTACCGTACATAACCAATAGATTGTGGTCAGAGTCCACATCTGCTCCTGGAAATGTCTTACAATTTAAAACCTGGTTCCTGAATCTCTGTCTTACCATTATATAATTGACCTGAGACCTTCCAGTATCTCCAGACTTCTTCCATGTATACAATCTTGTCTTATGTTTCCTGAACCAGGTGTTAGCTATGATTAAGTTACGCTCTGTGCAAAATTCTACCAGGCGGCTTCCTCTTTCATTCCTTAATCCCATTCCATATTCACCTACTACGTTTCCTTCTCATGCTTTTCCTACTATCGAGTTCCACTCACCAATGACAATTAAATTTTCGTCTCCCTTCACTATCGGAATAATTTCTTTTATCTCATCATACATATCATCAACGCTTCGTCATTTGCGGAGCTAGTTGGCATGTAAACTTGTACTGCTGTGGTAGGCGTTGGCTTGGTATCCATCTTGGCCACAGTAATGCGTTCACTATGCTGATATCCACATATGGTGACCTTATTTTCGCCGGCCAGAGTGGCCGAGCGGTTCTAGGCGCTACAGTCTGGAACAGCGCGACCGCTACGGTCGCAGGTTCGAATCTTGCCTCGGGCATGAATGTATGTGATGTCCTTAGGTTAGTTAGGTTTAAGTAGTTCTATGTTCTAGGGGACTGATGACCACAGAAGTTAAGTCCCATAGTGCTCAAAGCCATTTGACCCATTTTTGAACCTTATTTTCACTCTTGCTCGGAAAAAATCATTAATGGTAAATATGTGTATATCTATTGTTTTTAACTTTGTTTGATGTAATTCTTGATTGTTATATGGCTGGTAATTTTGCTGTTTAAGGGCCTGAGAATGGAATATTGTAACGCCGAATCATGTAGCGAATAGTGAGAGAGGAAATTACTGGTGACGGCGTTCTTGACATTTCAACATACACATCGACTTTTGTCTTACAATTCAGTAGAGTACGAAAGGATGCATCTAAGCTTTGCTAAAAGCGTTGGCGTTGCTGTAAATTCGATATTATTCAGTCTGCAAGATAGTGGTGCATGTGCCTTTGGCCGACTTGTCGTTATCCTTAATGTTATTTATGTAGGTAAAGCGGTTGTAAGAAAAAAAATGTTCAAATGTGTGTGAAATCGTAAGGGACAAAAACTGCTGAGGTCATCGTCCCTAGACTTACACACTACTGGAACTAACCTATACTAAGAACAACACACACACCCATGGCTGAGGGAGGGCTCTAAACTCCGACGGGACGGGCCGCGCAATCCCTGACATGGCGCCTCTAACCACGCGGCCAGTTGCAAGAGAAATGACACTTTGTAGAGTTTGAAACTTGTCAACCAAATACGCCCACTCTAAAACCACGTTCAAACTCACTGAGATCTTGATAACCTGCCATTGTATCAGCAGTAACGGATCTAATAACTGAGCCAGACACTTGTTGTCTTATATAGGCTCGTTGACCGCAGTGCCGTATTCTGCTTCTTTACATAGCTTTATTCGAGTAATGAATGATTATATCAGTTTCTTTGGAGCTTCAATGCAAATTTTGTCTGTTCGCTCACAACTATGGTTCGTAGGAGATATATGAGAAAAGGACAAGTTGAAATTCAGACGAAGTAGGCTTTCTAAATCCGTGCTTATTTGTGGACGGAAGGTTATCCGTCTCAAGAATATTTATTATATTTTAAGTCAGAATATGTTAAATAATTCTGCAGCAGTCCGGTGTTTAAGCATATTAACCTGTAATTTCGCGGATCCATTCTTTTACCCTTCTTATATACAGGAAACACCAGCGTTTTTATCGACTCTTGGGACTTTGCACTGGGCGAAATATTCGCGATAAACGTAATCTAAGTAAGGGATCAGTGCCGTAGAGTACTCCCAGCAAAAGCGAATTCGGATTCCATGTGGACCTTTTTGTTTTCAATTCTTTCAGGTGCTTCTACGCCAGGGACGCCTGTTACTAATATACACTCCTGGAAATGGAAAAAAAGAACACATTGACACCGGTGTGTCAGACCCACCATACTTGCTCCGGACACTGCGAGAGGGCTGTACACGGAATGATCACACGCACGGCGCAGCGGACACACCAGGAACCGCGGTGTTGGCCGTCGAATGGCGCTAGCTGCGCAGCATTAGTGCACCGCCGCCGTCAGTGTCAGCCAGTTTGCCGTGGCATACGGAGCTCCATCGCAATCTTTAACACTGGTAGCATGCCGCGACAGCGTGGACGTGAACCGTATGTGCAGTTGACGGACTTTGAGCGAGGGCATATAGTGGGCATGCGGGAGGCCGGGTGGACGTACCGCCGAATTGCTCAACACGTGGGGCGTGAGGTCTCCACAGTACATCGATGTTGTCGCCAGTGGTCGGCGGAAGGTGCACGTGCCCGTAGACCTGGGACCGGACCGCAGCGACGCACGGATGCACGCCAAGACCGTAGGATCCTACGCAGTGCCGTAGGGGACCACACCGCCACTTCCCAGCAAATTAGGGACGCTGTTGCTCCTGGGGTATCGGCGAGGACCATTCGCAACCGTCTCCATGAAGCTGGGCTACGGTCCCGCACACCGTTAGGCCGTCTTCCGCTCACGCCCCAACATCGTGCAGCCCGCCTCCAGTGGTGTCGCGACAGGCAAGAATGGAGGGACGAATGGAGTCGTGTCGTCTTCAGCGATGAGATTCGCTTCTGCCTTGGTGCCAATAATGGTCGTATGCGTGTTTGGCGCCGTGCAGGTGAGCGCCACAATCAGGACTGCATACGACCGAGGCACACAGGGCCAACACCCGGCATCATGATGTGGGGAGCGATCTCCTACACTGGCCGTACACCTCTGGTGATCGTCGAGGGGACACTGAATAGTGCACGGTACATCCAAACCGTCATCGAACCCATCGTTCTACCATTCCTAGACCGGCATGGGAACTTGCTGTTCCAACAGGACAATGCACGTCCGCATGTATTCTGTGCCACCCAACGTGCTGTAGAAGGTGTAAGTCAACTACCCTGGCCAGCAAGATCTCCGGACCTGTCCCCCATTGAGCATGTTTGGGACTGGATGAAGCGTCGTCTCACGCGGTCTGCACGTCCAGCACGAACGCTGGTCCAACTGAGGCGCCAGGTGGAAATGGCATGGCAAGCCGTCCACAGGACTACATCCAGCATCTCTACGATCGTCTCCATGGGAGAATAGCAGCCTGCATTGCTGCGAAAGGTGGATATACACTGTACTGGTGCCGACATTGTGCATGCTCTGTTGCCTGTGTCTATGTGCCTGTGGTTCTGTCAGTGTGATCATGTGATGTATGTGACCCCAGGAATGTGTCAATAAAGTTTCCCCTTCCTGGGACAATGAATTCACGGTGTTCTTATTTCAATTTTCAGGAGTGTATTTGAACATTTTTTTTGATACGACGATGACTTACTCGATATATTTTATGTATCTATGTACACATATCATGTCCCGCCTTTCTTCTCATTCTCTATATAGAGGGAGTGCTCAAGTATTGACGCGCGTAGAGTCACAGTCTTGCCAGCCAAATATCTACCGGGTGATTTGGTAGTGGAGAAGAAGGAGCTCCAATTGGGAACATATAAGAGAGGATTTCAGTTACTACATTTGACTTGCATCAAAGGAAACCTCCGGAAAATGGTGGTGAGAACCAGGAGATACAACTTTTCGTATTTAATTCTGGGACAATTTCTCGGACAAGAAATTAAAACCGTTTATACGCAAGTGCATCAAGTTATGAACATACATTATAAAGTCATCGATCGATTCATCGTGTGTAGTTGAATTGCACTTTGATTGATATTTCTGGACTGTGGTTGATACCTGAAATAAGTAATCGTATCGTGCGGACGACTGCGATAAGTGCCATGGCAGAGCAGTGGTCTCACAAGTGGTGGTGGGATTGTATCCTCTCGTACTGCACCAAGGGCGCGCACTACGCGACACTATGGAGAAGTGAGTCGCACCACAGAAACTCGGCATGTTGGCGCAAGCACCTCTTCCCTCTTTGCTGACTGTGTCCCAGTGACCAACATTTGCTTCGCCGCTTTTCCCCGATAGAACGTCACCACACTAGGCTACATTAGCAACCTAAGGCGAACAAAGTGACAATGACTATATGCACTTGAGATTTGAAAACTATTTTGTTTGTGGCACTGATACTGTCAGTTTAACGAATCACCTTTGCTGTTTACTATGAAGTGTAAAGTTTATTAATTTGCACAGTCTGAACAGTCACAGAAAAAATTGCTAAATGTAGGAAGTTAGCGAAATGGGATCTGGATACGTTGAAACACGAGAGGTTGCTGAGAGTTTCAGAGGGAGCATTAGCCAACGATTGACTAGATCAGCGTATAGGAACACAGTACAAGACGAACGGGTAGCCTTGAAATAGTGAAGACAGTAGAGGATCAAAAATGGTTCAAATAGCTCTGAGCACTATGGGACTTCACTACTGTAGTCATCAGTCCCCTAGAACTCAGAACTACTTAAACCTAACCAACCTAAGGACATCACACGCATCCATGCCCGAAGCAGGATTCGAACCTGCGACCGTAGCGGTCACACGGTTCCAGACTGTAGCGCCTAGAACCGCCAGGCCACTTCGGCCGGCAGTAGTGGATCAAATAGGTAAAAAGACAAGAATTACGAGATATTATTGGGTATCACAAGATATATTAAATTAAACTGATGAAAAGAGAAAATATAATAATACACCGAATAAAGCAAGCGAAAGGGAACAAAAACGTCTAAAAAAGAACCGTGAGAGGAGGTTGAAAATGGCAAAGCAGAATTGGCTAGAGAACAAATGCAAGGTTTTAGAAGCGTATTTCCTAAGGGAATGATACTTATCACCTTTGGAGAAAGGAGAAGCAGCCAGACGAATATCAACAATTCAGATGTAAAACCAGTATTAGGCACGGAAAGGAAATTTGCAATATGGGTAGAGCACTTTACATGGAGCCTCTATAAGGAAAATGAACTTAAAGGTAATTTATAGAAAGGAATTGTATAAGGAGCTGAGATGGGAGACATGATACTGCGAGAAGAATTTGACAGAGCACTGAAAGACCTAAGCAGAAAGAAGGCCACTGGAATAGACGACATTCCGCCAGAGCTACTGATAGCCTTGGCAGAGCCAACCAAGACGGACCTATTTCATCTGGTGTGAAACATGTATGAGACCGTCGAGGTAACCTCACCTGTTAAAAAATGCAATAATTTCAAGTAAAAAGAAAGCAGATGCTGGTAGGTGTGAAAGTTAGCAGACTAAAAGTTTAATATGTCATAGTTACAAAATACTGCCACGAATTCTGTGCGAAAGGATGGAAAAACTGGTAGAAGCCGACCTCGGGAGAGATCAGTTTGGATTCCGGAGAAACATAGGAACACACGAGGCAATACTGACCCTACGACTTCTCTTACAAGAGAGGTTTAGAAAAGGCAGGCCTACGTTCATAGCATTTGTAAACTTAGAGGAAGCTTTTGACAATGCTGACTGGAATATTCTCTTTGGAATTCTGAAGGTAGCAGTGTAAAATACAGAGAGCGAAAGGCTATTTACAACTTTTACAGGAACCTGGAGGCAGGGAATGGCAGGGAAGGAGTGGCTGAGAAAGGTGTGAGACAGCGTTGCAGCCTATCCCCGATCCCATTCAAATGTGCACTGAGCGAGTAGCAAAGGAAATCAAAGAAAAATTTGGAGTAGGAATCAAAATTTGTTGACAAGAAAAATAACCTTTGGGGTTTGCCGACGACATTATAATTCTGTCAGAGGTAGCAAAGGGCTTGAAAGAGCAATTGAACGGAATGGAGATAAGATTAGATGGACCAACAAAAGCAAAGCAAGGATAATTGAATATAGTTGAATTGAATCATGTGATGCTGAATGAATTATATCACGAAACGAGACATTTACTAAATGAGTTTTGTTACTTCGGCAGCAAAATAACTGATGATAGTCGAAACAGAGAGGATGTAAAATGTGTAAGTACGCTGTTTAGGATTTATTATTGGAAACGCCAAATAGCGCTCTGTATGAAAAATCACTGGCTGTGCTGTGTGCAGTCAGTGGCTGGTTGGCATTGTTGTAATACTCGCCATTGTAGCGTTGGGCAGCTGGATGTTAACATCGTGTAGCGTTGCGCAGTTGGAGGTGAGCCGCCAGCAGTGGTGGACGTGGGGAGAGAGATGGCGGAGTTTTGAAATTTGTAAAACTGGATGTCATGAACTGCTATATACATTATGACTTTTGAACACTATTGAGGTAAATACATTGTTTGTTCTCTATCAAAATGTTTCATTTGCTAACTATGCCTATCAGTAGTTAGTGCCTTCAGTAGTTTGAATCTTTTATTTAGCTGGCAGTAGTGGCGCTGGCTCTATTGCAGTAGTTCGAGTAACGAAGATTTTTGTGAGGTAAGTGATTTGTGAAAGGTATAGGTTAATGTTAGTCAGGGCCACTCTTTTGTAGGGGTTATTGAAAGTCAAATTGCGTTGCGCCAAAAATATTGTGTGTCAGTTTAAGCAAAGTCTTGTATAATTTTTCCAAGGGGACGTTTCATATGTCGACCCTTAGCCGAGGATACCTCACTGGAATCTTGTGATTTTTTCTTGTAGTTTGTGTGGTTAGTGTAGCCTTTGTTTATTGCTAGCGCGTAATTGTAGAGAGAATTTCCTGTGTAGTTGTAGTTTTTCATTGTTGTACAGTAAAACAGTTGTGGCATGCATGTAAGTTTGCACCAAGTATTTCGCAGCTGCGCTTGCAATTAACTAGATATTATTTTCAGTGCTACGTTAATGTGTTCTCTTATTTTTGCTCTTAAAATTGTGCTTTTCTGTGTTATCGAGTGAAATATTGTGACAATAATGGCGTCGAAAAACGTAATACTAGGCTCCAAAGTAAACTGAGAAATAATAGTGACGACGATCGTAGCTTATCAGCACCACTGTGTAATGAATTAGCTAATGTTCAAAGTAGTAATTTGGTAATTGTACATAGGGAAATGGAGCGGGCTACAAATAATGGTGTAGGCAGTGAAACAATTAGTGAACAGGGAAGCATTATCGATCGATCGGTCGGCAACAGCTCGCCTCAGGAATCCGAAATGACAGGACACAATCTTGCAAATACTGTAGATTCAGGTTTTGCGTCCTCACCGTTTTCTCAAATAAGTCAAGACACATTTTCTGCTTGTCAAAATGTGAATGTGGCCAGTGCAAATGCAATGCCGAAAAGCATAGAGGAACAGATTCCTGACACTAATACATTATTATTGCAAATAATTCAACAAATGAAACAAAATCAGAGACAAACACAGCAACACTTAGACACAATGGAACAAAATCTTCAAATGTTAGACACAATGGAACAATAATCAGAGACAAACACAGCAAAGGCTTCAAAAATTAGACAAAATGGGACAAAAGCTTCAAAAGTTAGACTCAGTGGAACATATGCTTGAGCAAACACGTGAAGATTTAACTACTGAGTTACATAAAATCGAATCGAAATGTCAAAAAGTCTGTAATGACGTAAAAACACAAATTTGTGAGCATTTTCAACCTTTTTTTTTTTCGCGGCATGAAAATGCATTACAGAATCACGAAGCAGCCATAAAAGAACTGCAAACTATTGTTCATGAAAATCATGAGACCTTGCAAGCTAAAATTGACTCAGTTGCATCTACCGATTCAGTTACGCAACTTGCAAAAACTCAGGAAAACTTAAAGGATACAGTAGATACTCTGAAAATTGGTTCAGAAAGACACATGGAGGAAATCAGTTCATTATCAGAGAAAGTAGTTGAACTTTCTAATCAGCTAAGTAATTTATCTACGAAGGTAGATCACAATCTGAATGTCACAAAACTGGTAATCTTTAATGACACAGAAGAGTTCGAACAAATTAGGAAATTCAAACAAAATCAAAATCAAATCAATACACAGTACAAAAGAGAAATTCGGGAAGTACAAGATCAGTTGACGCAGGTAATAAAAAAATTACATATTTCATAGGACACTCGCGCTCCATCACGGGAAGAGGAACTTAGAAATACGGAAAAGCCACAAAATAATAACACAGGGCATTTCGGAAATCATGAAAGAAATTGGCAAGGTGCGCCGAATTTTGAGATGGAACCGCCGACACGACGTAACAATGACCGATATGCTACCCGCCGACACGATGATTTTGACTATAAGCTGTTCATTACTTCACGTAAATTCAAAACATTTAAGAATTCTGACAACGACATTCATCCACAAGCATGGATTCATCAATTCTCTCGTTGTTTTCCTCCCAACTGGTCATTGGAGCACAGGCTAGAATTTATATGTGGTACTTGGAGAATGAACCAGCTGTAAGAATGCGATCGGTCATTCACGATTGTCACAGTGAATCAGAATTTTATCATGCCTTCCTCTAAGCGTATTGGTCTCAAGCTATACAAGACCGAGTAAAACATAGCATCATAATGATGAATTATTTCGAACAATATGAATTTTCCAGTCTTCTGAAATATTTTGAAGACATGTTGCACAAGAATCAGTACCTGTTAAACCCATACAGCCCCTCAGAACTTATCCACATTTGCTTAATCAAATTACGTGAACATTTACCACATATTATTTTGGCAGGACGTTGCAAAGACGACAATGAAGCTTTTCAGGAACTGTTACAAGAATTGGAAATTGACACTGACAATCGCGGAACGGGACAACAGGAACACAATAATTACAGGTCACATCCGTCACAATTCCGCCATGAAAGAAATAATAACCGGACACGACAAGGCTATCCTCACAATACAAATCGTGACCAAAACAGACACCACCCGTATGACAACTGTTGGAAGAGTAGTAATAATTACAGAGAAAGATCATCCCTCCGCAGTAGTGACCATCACAGAGACAATCAGAGAAACAGACAATATGGGAACCAAAATAAATATTATCAGTGGAGACAGAATAATTAAAGACGCAACGGTCCACCATGCAGTAATAATTCAGGGAGAAATTCTCCACCACTTAACCGACAAGAAAGAAACTACAAGAACTACCGACATAACGACAGACCTGAATTGCATCAGAACTGGCGAGCTTCAAACAGGGCAGGGTCTTGTCGTCAAGGTGAATTTGTAGGAGTTAGGTCTCCTAATCCCAATAACGACGCGCGCCAAGAAAGAGACAGACAATGACTCGCACTTCAGGAAGCCACGTACGCCGGCTGGCTGAGCGAAAAATAACATAGACACTAACCTTGAGAAAAATTTTTGCATTCCTTACCGACGTATAGATCATAATAATTGCTTTGAAGTTGAAACTCTGCGTACCAGGAAAAGTAAAGGTTTACACCACATTTCACATGTAAAACCGTTTATTGAAAGATAATCTGCTTTTTAAATTTGTCTTTGCCATAAAACTTTTCACTTCACATTTCTAGTATGCTTTGTCAAGACTTAAGAAATTGTTAACATGCAACAATGTTTGAAGTTAAATATCCAGTATAGAACCTAGGGAACATTTTTAAACAGTAATTACGAATGCATTGTTATTGTGAACAGATGACACAGTGTTGTATTTCTACATTTTTGCTTGTTAGTTGCACAATTACGTAGCGACTATCAGGCTTACATACTTAGGACATATACTGGTACTGCTAATGAGATTTTAATGCAACATTTTGGTTTACTTGAAGATACATTCAGGATTTAAAGTACTTTCTGTGAGATTCCAGATGACACAGTGGTTAGTTTATGTGACAACTACATGATTTTATCACGACGCTACTAATGAGTGACAATTTACAATGTTGCTTTTGCGGTGTGTATCTGTTTTACATCTGCACAGTTTTTATGAATTATTCTGGAAAGTAAAACATGTTTTAGTAGTAACTTTTGTGGTATAGCTACAATGAGACAGCCTTTTCCGTAGCACAACAATACGTTACACTATAGTACTTTCTTGATCAAGATAAGTTACGTAATAACTACGAAATCTATACGCATAGCATTTCACTTTTGTTTATCATGAGGTAAGTACACTGACTTCTGCAGAACTTAGCTTTCGGAGGACGACAACTACGACACTTCTACAGAGATTATCTTACAACAAGACGCACAGTATAGCGCTACAGTACACGTATTTGAGTGATGAATTTTCTACTTAAAACATTTATATTTAAAGATTTTTGAAGTACAATGATACAAAGGCTTTCCCAGATACATTTCATTCCATTGCTGTAATCTGTAACACCTGAGGATATAATTACATTAATCCTCAGGGGGTACACGCCTACTTTGTGTACCATGTGTCTGGCAAGCACAAGGAGCCCTAGCTAATATGGTATTTGCTTATACAATTTTACACATCGATACCATATTTATTTATTTATTTATTTATTTATGCATTTATTTTACCTGGCAAGATTAGGGCCTTCAGGCCCTCTCTTACACCTAACCAGGCATACTCAGATTGAACGAGTTACAGTTACTAAATAACATTAAGAACATTTAACGTATTATGCATTATTGATGTCAAACGAAAAAAAAAATTGAGATTATAACAGTAGTACAATGATAGTCATAACAATAAAAATAATTATAACAATCAACGATAATAATGATAATAATAATGATAATAGTAATAATAATAATAATAATAATAGTGACTAAGTATATGAAAGTAAACATACATTTCTTTTGTGAATGTCAGTTAGTTGGGAATTTTCTCGTTATATTCTTGCAGCTTGTGAGTTATTCTCATCGAGCAGAGACAAAAGGCGATAGAATGGGGTGAAAGAGATATATAAGAGGTAGATAGGTTTGAGGAAGAGAAAAAGAATGGTAAAATTCGAAGCTGTGATGGAGAGAAGAAAGAAAGAGATGTTAGGGGCACAACAATGGTGGCTATACCGTCCCTAATATGTAAGTTTTGAGTTCCCTCTTGAATGTTGAGTAGTTCTGGATAAGACGCAGATCACAGGGGAGTGCGTTCCATAGTCGTATGGCTGAGATGGAGAATGACACGGAGAAAGATTTTGTGTTATGTAAAGGTACAGCCAAGATGATAGACGTATCCAATCTGGTATTGCGATTGTGGAATGATGATAGATGTTTAATGTGAGAAGTATTGAGGGCACCAGTGGCTAAGAAATCGATGAAGTAAGCACATCGTGTGGAGATCGCGTGCCTTATGTGGGCGTATCCAACCTAGCTGGGAGTATGAAGGACTGATATGATCATACAACCGAATATTGCACACGTATCTGACGCAAGCATTCATCACTAGCTCGAGGCATCTAGAATTTCACCATATTTCTCTAACATAGAATTACACAGATATCTGATCATTTAACTGAGAGAGACAAATATTTATTTTACTACATCAGTGACAGATGTTTACGTAATTACACAGTTGGATAACTTCACACTTATGAAATTGTATTTTGTCTGTACTTTGTGAAATGTTTATATTTTTTCGGAACCATTGTGATACTATGAGAGCTTTGAATGATGTACACTCCTGGAAATTGAAATAAGAACGCCATGAATTCATTGTCCAAGGAAGGGGAAACTTTATTGACACATTCCTGGGGTCACATACATCACATGATCACACTGACAGAACCAGAGCACATAGACACAGGCAACAGAGCATGCACAATGTTGGCACTAGTACAGTGTATATCCACCTTTTGCAGCAATGCAGGCTGCTATTCTCCCATGGAGACGATCGTAGAGATGCTGGATGTAGTCCTGTGGAACGGCTTGCCATGCCATTTCCACCTGGCGCCTCAGTTGGACCAGCGTTCGTGCTGGACGTGCAGACCGCGTGAGACGACGCTTCATCCAGTCCCAAACATGCTCAATGGGGGACAGATCCGGAGATCTTGCTGGCCAGGGTAGTTGACTTACACCTTTTAGAGCACGTTGGGTGGCACGGGATACATGCAGATGTGCATTGTCCTGTTGGAACAGCAAGTTCCCTTGCCGGTCTAGGAATGGTAGAACGATGGGTTCGATGACAGTTTGGATGTACCGTGCACTATTCAGTGTCCCCTCGACGATCACCAGAGGTGTACGGCCAGTGTAGGAGATCGCTCCCCACACCATGATGCTGGGTGTTGGCCCTGTGTGCCTCGGTCATATGCAGTCCTGATTGTGGCTCTCACCTGCACGGCGCCAAAACACGCATACGACCATCATTGGCACCAAGGCAGAAGCGACTGTCATCGCTGAAGACGACACGTCTCCATTCGTTCCTCCATTCACGCCTGTCGCGACACCACTGGAGGCGGGCGGCAACATCGATGTACTGTGGAGACCTCACGCCCCACGTGTTGAGCAATTCGGCGGTACGTCCACCCGGCCTCCCGTATGCCCACTATACGCCCTCGCTCAAAGTCCGTCAACTGCACATACGGTTCACGTCCACGCTGTTGCGGCATGCTACCAGTGTTAAAGACTGCGATGGAGCTCCGTATGCCACGGTAAACTGGCTGACACTGACGGCGGCGGTGCCCAAATGCTGCGCAGCTAGCGCCATTCAACGTCCAACACCGCGGTTCCTGGTGTGTCCGCTGTGCCGTGCGTGTGATCATTGCTTGTACAGCCCTCTCGCAGTGTCCGGAGCATGTATGGTGGGTCTGTCACACCGGTGTCAATGTGTTCTTTTTTCCATTTCCAAGAGTGTATTTGGTATGGGATCATGATTTTTAAAGTACGTTCGAGGTAGATGACACTTTTGAAATGAGCAGAGAATTTTTTTTTGGGGTTTTGAAATTATTGCAGAAAGCCCCTTCCTGAGGGGAGCTTGCCGACCGCGATGGTCTCGTGGTTCTAGGCGCTACAGTCTGGAACCGTGCGACTGCTACGGTCGCAGGTTCGATTCCTGCCTCGGGCATGGATGTGTGTGATGTTAGCTTTGAGTAGTTCTAAGTTCTAGGGGACTAATGACCACAGCAGTTGAGTCCCATAGTGCTCAGAGCCATTTGAAAGATCTGACTGAGGAGTTATGATGTTATTATTGCGACGACGATATGAATTCTGCTGCTGAGGTATGTTTAAGCTGATGCTATATGAGTTATTTGGTTATGCTACATATCTGTTATCATGAAATATTGAAGAAGTGTCGACGAATATGTATATGTGTAACAAGGTAAGGATTAATGAGTAGTGGTTAGGGACTCTGGTTTGTGAAAAAGGGTGTTAAAACCGAGAATCGTACTTTAAGAGTTATGAAATGTGTGTATATGCGTGAATGTATCACTAAGCTGGCGAAAATTTTTTGGACACTATTATATTTAAAGGATTTTGTTTCTACAGATTTGTAACGGAAATTCTTGACCTGTGAAATATTTTTATATGAGACTGCCACTGTAGCGGAAACTAGTGTCGTAAATATTTCGGTAAGAAAGTTAAGTGACCACCCGCACGCAATGCGTCGTGGGCACCCAGCTGCGCGACAGCCACCTGGAAACAAGCCATTAGTGTGTGCCTTTCAGAAGCACAAGAAAAAAAAGAGCGAGGCCATTATCCTTGCTATCGACATTCCTTTGTAGAAAGCATCGCAAAAACGACACGCTCATTACTTGGAAAGATACTTTCTTACATCTGCACACCCGATAATGACAAGCGTCTTTCTACGAGAGTTGAGAGAATTTGTACTAACTTATGAAATGTCACATGACTATTGAATGATATTTTTATGCTTTGCCTTTCATAGATGCTTATTTCATTTGATATCTGGTTTCCAGCTGTGTTGCAGCATTTGTTTTATAAAATAAAATTGAATGCATTTGCTAATGTGAACACTTTCTGTCAACAGATCTATTAAATAATCATTTTATGATTCACGTTCTTCGAAAAAGGAGCACTTGGAAAGGAAAGAACAATTGAAGGGATTAATAACAGTTACTGCATACTTAATTTTCTTTTCAACTACTTGGTAATTTATTTCATAGAATAAGTTTTTGTTGTGCACCACTTTAATTATATAGACATTAAGATGTGAATATACATTTCCCTTATCTGCGTTGTTGTCTTTAGTGTACTATTTTTTCTGCTTGTGGGTTTGTCATGTTTAGGTATAAGTTATTACATTTATTGCTGCTTGCTTTGCTTACTTGCATTTTTTGTCATTGCTGTTTGTATTATTTGATTTGTGCTGCTGCATTGCCTCATCCCTTAGTTAAGCATCTGAGCTCAGTAGATTTAAGTTAGCTTAGGAGGGGGTAGACTATATAAGAAACTAACTATGATGAATTGGAAGAAAAGCATTGAGAAGCTATAAGAAAATGGTTTGGCCAAAAAAGTGGTGTACAGTGGAGAAAAACTATTTTTGAAAGAGGATGTGAACAGAATACAGAAAACATGCTTGGATAGGATTTTTTTTTTTTTTTTTTTTTTTTTTTTTTTTTTTGTTTTGCTGGAGCAAATGTTGAAATAAGAGGGACGATCTATGGACTGAAGTTTTGGGTTGGACTGCAGTGCCAAGTGTTACACTGAGACCAAACCCTGTTCTTTCCTTTTGTGTTATCCCTTTATGTGTTTGTGTTCCGTTGTGTATTTGTGTTTTTCCTGTCTTTATGTGTTTAGCTGATGTTGTTATGTTGTAGAATTTTTCTAATACGATGTTATTTTCTTTGTAAAGATGTTTAGACATTATTTATTCTGTTCTGTTTTAATGCTCATGTGTGAAATTAATGTTTCAAAAGATATTCTCATTATTTTATATATTCACTTATGTCATAATTCTTGTAACACTGATGTATCTGCTTATTTCTATTCTTTTGTAAAGCCTCTAATACTACAAATTTATCTCTATTGTTACGTTCTTTAATAATGTATTTTGTACCTTTGTTATTGTATTCTTATGTTATAAAATTGTAATTGACACCAGTTCATCAAATTATTAACTTGTAAGTTACTTTTCACTGCACATGTTTCTGTTGGTCATAGTATATGGACAATATGTAAGAAGTAGGGACTGATAGTGTTTCCACATGTGTTAATAATTCAGCAAGGGACTGGTTAACAGCATTGCTCATTCTAAGGACATTTCCAAAAAAAATTGTGAGTGCACAAGTGGTGGTTTATGGACTTGCTATATTGTCCACAAGACTCTTCGATGGTGATTGTGCACCTGCACAGCCGCAGCAGGTGGCTGCTGGCCATCTCTTCAAGGACTGAAGTGGGTATGCACCTTCGATGGCCCACCAATACCATTATGTCTACAAGGACTGCAGTGGGTCTGCACCTCTGGTGGCCCACCAATAGCATAATCTCTACTAGGACTACAGTGGGTCTGCTCTGTGATGACCAACCTTCCAATATTCTTCAAAACTTCGACTGACTCTGCTGTGGGTTTGCTCTGTTGTGGCCCATTACCTGTCAGCATGTCTTTCTGTTGGAAGGGCAACACTACTTCTTCAAGACTGCATAGAAATCCACTACTTCTGAGTGCATTTTCTTTTATTGCTCAGACTTTGAGAAAAACTCAGTATTTTACTGTGATGAAAGATCAGGACTGTCTTTATGGACTGTGAGAAAATTATAGGTTTTGACCAACATTGTATCAATAAGTGTGTGCATTTGATTTCTTTGTTATTGTAATCATAATTACGAAAAAAAATTTTAATCTGTATTGGCCAGTGCTCAAAACAATTTTTAAAATTTTGTTGTGGGGATCATGGGGGCTATGTAAGTAGGCTGTTTAGGTTTTTTTATTGGTAACGCCAAATAGCGCTCTGTTCGAAAAATCACTGGCTGTGCTGTGTGCAGTCAGTGGCTGGTTGGCATTGTTGTAATACTCGCCATTGTAGCGTTGGGCAGCTGGATGTTAACATCGTGTAGCGTTGCGCAGTTGGAGGTGAGCCGCCAGCAGTGGTGGACTTGGGGAGAGAGATGGCGGAGTTTTGAAATTTGTAAAACTGGATGTCATGAACTGCTATAACTTTTGAACACTATTGCGATAAATACATTGTTTGTTCTCCATCAAAATCTTTCATTTGCTAACTATGCCTATAGTAGTTAGTGCATTCCGTAGTTTGAATCTTTTATTTAGCTGGCAGTAGTGGCACTGGCTGCATTGCAGTAGTTCGAGTAACAAAGATTTTTGTGAGGTAAGTGATTTGTGAAAGGTATAGGTTAATGTTAGTCAGGGCCATTCTCTTGTAGGGATTATTGAAAGTCAGATTGCGTTGCGCCAAAAATATTGTGTGTTAGTTTAAGCACAGTCTTGTATAATTTTTCCAAGGGGACGTTTCAAATGTACATTGGCAATGGCAATAAACGCATTTCTGAAGTGAGCTGTCTTATCTATAAGTATTTAGCTGGAGTGTAGACACGTATGAAAGTGAAACATGGATGAAAAACTGCTTAGACAAGAAGAAAACAGAAACTATAGAAATGAGGAGCTACAGAACAATACTCAAGATTAAATGGGTACGTCACTTAACTAACAAGGAGGTAGTGAATACATTTGCGAGGAAAAGAAATTTGTGGCACAGCTTGACTAAAAGAAGGGACCGGTTGATAGCACATATTGTGAGACATCAAAGGGTCGCAAGTTTAGTACTGGAAAGAAGTGGGAAGGGGTGAAAATCGTAGGCGACCAACAGATGAATAGAGTAAACAGATTCAGAAGGATGTAGTTTGCAGACGTTAATCGGATATGAAAGGGCTTGCACAGAATAGAATAGCATGGGGAGCTGCATCAAGCTTGTTTCGGACTGAAGTCCACAAGGACTCTCTGTTCCCGACCAAGTAACACCAAAAAGAGACTTTGCTATTCTTTGATTTCTAATCTCAACTTACTTACCGTCACTTTAAAATTTAACTCAATTTGACCAGTATATTCGGAATGCATAGATGGAGAGTATAATAAGTTGTCCTTTGGGATCAGTGGCCATATGGATAGTGGAAAGTCCAGTTACGTCTAGCAGGTTCTTGTACACACACTGCTGCAATCAAAGAACAGACTTCGAAACTGACCATTGCTTCCAAAAGAGATTAAGTAACTAGCCAGTTTATCCCAGCTTCGAATGCTGTCAGGTAATGCTAAATTCGGACGTCTGGTTAAGAGACTGACTTTTCTCTGCAGGTATGACAGTTTCCTAGTGATATTATAGACAACAAGGTGAAAGTTACAAATCGGTGGGGATTACAAAGAACCATGAAGTGAAGAGGTTAGTATGAAGGTTTGGTAACAGAGTCGGCTACTGGCAAAATACACTACTGGCCATTAAAATTGCTACACCACGAAGATGACGTGCTAGAAACTCGAAATTTAACGCAGGAAGTAGATACTGTGATATAGAAATGATTAGCTTTTCAGAGCATTCACACAAGGTTGGCGCCGGTGGCGACACTTCAAACGTGCTGACATGAGGAAAATTTCTAACCGATTTCTCATACACAAACAGCGTTGCTTGGTGAAAAGTTAATGTGATGCGTCGTGTAAAGAGGGGAAATGCGTACCATCATGTTTCCGACTTTGATAAGGGTCGGATTGTAGCCTATTGCGATTGCGGTTTATCATATTGCGACATTGCTGCTCGCGTTGGTCGAGATCCAATGACTGTTAGCAGAATATGGAATCGGTGGTTTCAGGAGGGTAATATGGAACGCCGTGCTGGACCCTAATGGTCTTGTATCACTAGCAGTCGAGATGACAGGCATCTTATACGCATGGCTGTAACGGATCGATCCCTTAGTCAACAGATTGGGACGTTTGCAAGACAACAACCATCTGCACGAACAGTTCGGCGACGTTTGCAGCAGCATGGAGGATTAGCTCGGAGACCATGGCTGCGGTTACCCTTGACGCTGCATCACAGACAGGAGCGCCTGCAATGGTGTACTCAACGACGAATCTGGGTGCACGAATGGCAAAACGTCATTTTCTCTAATGAATCCTGGTTCTGTTCACAGCATCATGATGGTCGCATGCATGTTTGTCGACATCGCGGTGAACGCATATTGGAAGCGTGTATTCGTCATCGCCATACTGGCGTATCATCCGGCGTGATGGTATGGGGTGCCACTGGCTACATGCCTCGGTCACCTCTAGTTTGGATTGACGGCAGTTTGAACAGTGGACGTTGCATTTCAGATGTGTTACAACCGGTGGTTCTACCCTTCATTCGATCCCTGTGGAAACCCACATTTCAGCAGGATAACGCACGACTGCTCGTTACAGGTCCTGTACGGGCCTTTGTGGATACAGAAAATGTTCGACTGCTGCCCTGGCCAGCACATTCTCCAGATCTCTCACCAATTGAAAACGTCTGGTCAATGGTGGCCTAGCAACTGGCTCGCCACAGTACGCCAGTCACTACTCCTGATGAACTGTGGTATCGTGTTGAAGCTGCAAGGGCAGCTGTACCTATACACGCCATCCAAGCTCTGTTTGGCTCCATGCCGAGGCGTATCAAGACCGTTATTACGGCCCGAGGTGGTTGTTCTGGGTACTGCTCTCTCAGCATTTATGCACCTAAATTGCGTGAAAATGTAATCACATGTCAGTTCTAGTATAATATATTTGTCCAATGAATACCCGTTTATCGTAGGCATTTCTTCTTGGTGTAGCAATTTTAATCGCAAGTAGTGTACATCTGACCTGTTGTACAAGAACGACTGAGAATTTGTGGGAAGGGGAAACAGAAGATTATAAGCTGTGCCTGCTGAAAAAAAAGTTTTATTTGTTTTGTTGCTGACAGTTTATGCCTTGGAGAGACAAGTTTGCCTGTGACTATTATTAGTCAGTTAATAAAAATTCTGGTCGGAGTCACCAAATGTGGTAGTCACCAGCGGCTTAACATCACTGGACACAGAACAGAAAGTGCCCTTGAAATCCGCATTGATTATGTATGTGTTGCGTGTTGCACCATCTCACAGTTCAAACGAGACATTCCGGACTCGGTGGGGAAGCCCTTGAAAGATGTCGCCGGCGAGATTAAGGCCGTAAGTGGGCAATGGGCAGTTCAGCTGCGTTATGCAGTCCAACAAAGACGGTGTTGGCGTCGCACAGCGGTACTCGATCCTACTTACCGACGCGATACCTCCAGTCGTTGCGAACAGTGTGGCACCAACACACTGGTGTCAGCCCAGTCACTGTCCCCTACGTGACCCGTGCTGTTGGAGGTGAAGCTGACTTCAGCGGTCCTACATGAGGCAATTGTGGCTCGAGTAATCATCCACTCAGGCCAAATCTTCTGAGAAATAATCAGGGTCTTCTTAAAGCCCAAGTGACACAAGTCGCCGCTTGGGGGGCCAAACTGAGAGGAGTGCCAGAGACACCCAAGTGCAAGATATGTACACAGGGCGTTTCACAGTAAGCAGCAAAAACTGACACGCGTGTTAAGTACACAAGTGAAAAAAGAGGGGGGGGGGGGGGGTGGACGCAGGACGCCAAATCATGTCACTTTTGTGGAAAACAGCTCTCGAACCACTCCTGAAAGTAACAGATGATTTTAAGTTTTGTTTTTCTATACTGATTAAACATGTGTGTTGTAAGGTGTCAGGCAAATCCAACACCTTGCATGAAAACCCTGACATGATAAGCAAATCCAGTAGTATGTCACATAACTCCGAATAAATCGTGACATTAAATTAACCTAAGTAATACGAGTAACGAGTGAGCAAATGGAATACCACAGACTAACACAAGAATGCCTAAATGCATGTCGTACGTTCCCACCGTGAGGCAGACGCAGTTGCAAGGGGAGAAACGAGAACAGAAGCCGAGAGCAGAACCGTGTTAAGCTAGAAGGGCCCTACGATAGGGGACGGACACCCACGTCGCCAGCTAACCACTAGAACGACCCTCAACCCCATATTAAAACCTAGAGCCCTCCAGAAGAAGAGTATAGATCTTACGATAGCTCAAAAAGGGCCACACCAGCTGCAAGTTTGAGCGTGAGACTTTTTCGCGTCTCTGTTACGTAGCAAACCTAAAAACCATTGCCCCACCACGAAAAGTAACCGCTAGGACCACCCACCCCCCACCCCCCCCACCCCCCCCCCCCCAGCCCATGTTAAAAGCTAGAGCCCTCCAGAAGAACAGTATAGATCTTACGATAACACAAAAAGGACCACACCAGCCGCAAGTTTTAGCGTGAGACCATTCGCGTCTCTGTTAAGTTGCAAACTTTAAGAACATTGCCCCACCACGAACAGTATAACGTTTCTCATTGGATAGACAGAATTCTTGCAAGCAGAGCTTAAGGTTAACATTGAGACCCTGATTGGTCAGATGAAAACACAACCAGATAGTTTTTCTTTAAACCAACTTCGGTAAATTGTAGTAAGGAGAAGTTAGGAGAGAGTTGCTTCCGAGACGGCGAGCTGGATGGACCTGCGCCAGGCGCCGCCCCCTGACGAACACTGTCAAGGTAATGAACGCACGCGATGCCGCATCTGTGAGCGCATAAGGCTTCACTTAGAACTGCAGAAGTCTCATCTGTTACATCCCCGTTTTACGTAACACTAGTGTCGATCGTGAATTGAAGCTCATGGTATTCACATTTGCTACGTGAAGTAAAAATCTGAAACACGATGATTTTTCTTTTATATAATTATTGAGAAGCCACATCAGCCACTGTAATTTACGACAAGTTAGATAAGTAATTAAAGATAATTGAGGACATAGGTCATCCTTCAATCCACTGTAGAACTTGGAAACCCATTCAGGGAACATTCTTTCACATTTTTGTTGAACGCAGTTGGTTTTTATCATCCTGTATTAAAATATTTCCTTTTATCAACAGTGCAATTTATAAACAATGTTTTGTGAGTAGAATAAAATTTCCTATGGTTAACTTAACTGCTTTTTCGACGTTAGTTTACCAGCTAACTAAAAATAGGAAAGCCTTGAACCCCTTCCACTAAATTTAGTTAGTATTAAGATTCTTTTACAGGGAGTGCATTGGAGCTGACGCTGAAATCATAAGTATTTGGTTATATCATCGCTAGTCTCACTGAACTCTACATGTCATGTGTGGTCTGGCGTCTCCTTACCAGCAACAGGTCCCAGGTTCAAACTAGTCAATTCCCTAAAAAACAGGTTCAGAGCGTCGTTGCGCGAAAGTGGTAGGGAGACACGACATAGAACGACAGACACCACGCAGAATGTTAGAGTGTTTGTTGTAAAACGGTGCAGTTTTCAGTTACTTGCACATCACTTCGCTAGTCTGGCTCTCTCTTATGACATTATTCATCCACGACACGCGCGACCAGCTTGTATCGGGCAGGAGGAGAGCGTATTAAGGAACTACATTTTATATCACAGTTAATCGCGTAAAGTGACATGTGTGGAACTGTAAAAAATGAGAACGGAAGGAGAAGAGGAAACTAAACTTGACGATTGAGAGGTTATGTTACGTGATTTCAGTGAGTACAAAACAACGTCATGTTTACAAAGAACTTGGCCTGGATACATGCTCTGTCTAAGAAACGAGTCATAGAGCCGTTGTATCTTCTCCTGAGGAAACCTGACGCCCTGTCCTCTTTTTTCATATCATCAACATTCTGACTACCTTGATGCGGCCCGCCGCTAACTCCTCAGTTCCTCTTCTGCACCTACCTTTTCATCACAGAGTAGCAACTGCAAGCTACGTCCTCAATTATTTTATGCATGTGCTCGAATCTCTGTCTTACACTACAGTTTTTACCAACGGCCGCTATCTCCAGTACCGTGGAGGCTATTCCCTCTTGTCTTAACAGATGTCCTCTCATCCTTTCCCTCCTTCTTTTCAGTGTTTTCTCCATGTTCCTTTCCTTGTCGAATCTTCGGAAAACCACCCCATTCCGTACCTTAACAGTCCACCTAATTTTCAACATTTCGTTTGTAGCACTACATCGCAAATGCTTCGATTCTCTTGTGCTCCATTTTTCCCACTGTCCGTGTTTCACTACTGTTTAATGCTGTGCTCCAAAAGCACCTTCTCAAAAATTTATTCCTCAAATTATGGCCTGAATCTGATACTAAACTTCTCTTGTCAAGGCGTGCCCTTTTTGCCAGGGCTAATTTGCTTTTTTCTTCCTCCTTGCTATATACGTCATGGGGTATTTTGCTACCTAGGTCGCAGAATTCTTTAACTACATCTACTTTGTTATCACCATTTCTGACGTTAAGTTGCACGCTGTTTTCATTTCTGCTACTTTTCATTACTTTCGCTTTTCTTCGATTTACTCTCAGTTCATATTCTGTATTTATTAGCCTGTTCATTCCGTTCAACAAATCCCGTAATTCTGCTTCACTTTCACTGACAATAACAACGTCATCAGCGAATCTTATCGTTAGTATCATTTTACCTTTACTTTTAATTCCACTCTTTAATCTTTTTTGTATTTCCAACACTGCTTCTTCGATGCAGAGATTGAGCAGTAGGGGCGAACACTACATCCGTTCTTTCTTTATTCGTGTCAGAGGTACACTAAAATGAACACATATACAATACATACAAAGAAAACTATACAGTATTCACCCGGAATTGGGCAACTTTGATAGCATTGGATGCTACAGACGTTAAGTCCTTCACGCTACAGCTGGTTGGGCATGAGTTACATTTGAAGAGATACCAATCTGTCTGCAATCCACCGCATTCGCACAGTTTTGTCTCCATTTAAGGAGATTGCCCCTCGATCTTGCGACTTCGGTCCGTAGTCTGTACAAATACTTCACTTTTCCATGTGTCCAGGAGGCAGGGATTCTAGTGGTGTCATCCAGTTTAACAGGTGTTGGCATCTTTCTTTCCACTTGGTGAGTCGGGCAGCCGCAGCTGATCTATCTAAGGTCTGTGAGGTTGTTAGGAAACTCTTCCTGGACTTCAGTCTTGGCTTGGCATGTTAATGTCCAAAGAGTGGATGTGAAGTCGCTGTAGTTGATTTATGCCTCTCGATGTTAGCTGCGACCTCTTTTCTGATGTTACTTGGGGAAATCCCAGCGAGACATTGAACTTTGTCCATGGGGGCTGGCCTTAGGCAACCTGTAACAATCCTACAGCTGTCATTTAAGGCGACATCAAACTGCTTTGCATGTACTGAATTGTACCACACTGGGCTAGCACACTCTCCTGCAAAATATCATAAGGCAAGAGCAGTTGTTCTTAATGTTTGTGGATGTGTATCCCAGTTCGATCCCGCCAGTTTCCGAAGAAGGCAGTTCCTGGAGGATACTTTCTGCTTCAGTTTCCTTGTAGGTGAGTGTACGGTGTAGAGCGACACCCAAATACCTGTGGTGGGAACAATATTCTAGTGCAACTCCTTTCCAGAATATTTCAAGTTTCCTGTCAGCTTGTTTATTTTTCAGATGTAATGAAAACACTTGCGTATTCTTAGGACTGAGTGCGAGTTGACTCTTTTCATATTAAGTACCAAGCTGTTGTAGACCGTGTGTAAGCATTATCTCTACATCTTCAAACCGATTGCCTTGGGCAGCAAGAGCAAGGTCATCGGCATATAAAGCTTTTGCATCCTTGAGGCTATGGTTGAGCGTTAGTGTACACATTAAATAAAACAGGTGACAGTACACTTCCTGCATAGGTACTTGGAATAGATTTTCCAGCACTAAACCAAGCATCTGCATTCCAGACGTACAAGCAAATGATGTCATCTGTTGTACATAGGCTTTTCTACACATCCGTGTATTACATCTTTTTAATCTGAGCACTTCGTTCTTGGTCTTCCAGCCTTGTTTCTTCCTGGTTCTTCTACATACCGAACATTACCCGTCTTTCTCTATACCTTACCCTCACTTTTATCAGAATTTCGAACATCTTGCACCATTTTACCTTGTGCGACTCAATTTCCACGGCGACAAATCCCATGAAAGTGACTTGATTTTTCTTCATTTGGCCACACGGTCGCGAAAAACTGGAAGACTTCCTGGACCACCTGAACTCAAGGCATCCGAATATTAAATTCACCATGGAGCTAGAAAAGGATGGTCAGCTGCCGTTTCTGTATATCCTGGTGAAGAAGAAGGCGGATGGCACCTTCAGCCACAATGTGTACCGAAATCCAACACACACAGATCTATACCTACAGGCCCACAGCTGCCACCACCCAGCACAAAAGACCGGGGTGCTTAGAACACTCGTACACCGAGCCCAGACACTGTCTGACACTGACAGCCTGGCAGGGGAACTTGAACATCTTCAAAAAGTGTTTGCTAACAACGGATTCTCATCCAGGGACAACCGCAGAGCTCTACATCCCACCAGACGTCAGGATACACCGGAGAACGAGCAAGAAGAAGAAATCAAGAAACTGGCATTTTTACCGTATGCCGGGCCTGTCTCTGCCAGGATCAGCAGAATACTAAGTAAACATAACATCAAGAGTGTCTTCTGCCCACCTAACAAAATCAGGGCTTTACTTGGAACAGTCAAAGATGACCTGGGCTTAAGGAAGCCTGGCATTTACAATATTCCTTGTGAATGCGGTATGTCCTACATTGGCCAAACGACTAGAACGGTGGAAATCAGATGTAAGGAACACCAGCGACATACCAGGCTAAGGCAGGCCACAAAATCAGCAGTAGCAGAACACTGCCTAGAATTGGAACATTCCATGGATTATGAGAACACCAAGGTCATGGTCCAGACCCCCAGGTTCTGGGATAGTGTCATCACTGAATCTATAGAGATAAAGATGGCACAAAACTTGATTAACCGGGACGCAGGATACCAGCTAAGCACTGCATGGAACCCGGCATTTGAACTGCTGAAGCAATGCCGGAGAAAATATGTTTCCAACACCAACAACGAGCCTCAGACATCCGCACACTGCGGGCATGAACCAAGAAGGGAACACCAGGATGCCTCAGCCGCAGTCGGAGACGGCCAGAGCGGGAGCGGACGGAATAGGGAACGTCCAGAGCGGCATTGGAGCGCCACTCGCGGGTGCGGACCGAGAAGGGAACACCAGGAGGCCACGACCGCAGTTGGAGACGGCCAGAGCGGGCGCGGACGGAATAGAGAACACCTAGAGCGGCAGGATAGCGGGCGCGGACCGACTAGGGAACACCAGGCACCGGGCAGGCATAAATATGCGACCCGGTCCAGCAAGCAGCCAGTCTCAGGGAACACCTGATGAAGACGTCAAGTAATGACGTCGAAATATCGTGTTTGGAAGACGCTGATATCCGGCAGAAAACCCGATTTCCACGAGATGACCTCTGTGCCTGTCAAAAACATGGGAAGAATAGCATCTCTCCCCAGGTCGCCGCCACACTTGCAGACGATAGTCATCTAGGGTAGTACAGAAACGTGATGAGTCGCTGACCACAGTGCAGTGCCATATAGTCCATGCTTCCCAGTCATGGCACCAATCAAAACGCAGCCAGTTTGTGTTGTGAACGGAAGCCTACGCATGGGGCGGTAATTCCTTAGTCCAGTTGATGCTCGAATGGCAGCCCAGATGTGAAAGGGTTACGACAGTTTGATTCATAATATGAGAATCCTAGCTTGTGGTATTCAGACGCAGACGACCAACAGTTTGGCTGCCCTCAGACTCTCACGTGATCCAAAATAGGACCGCTGCATACCAAAATACCCCGCAAATCTAAGTATTGCACAACTCGACTAATCGGCAGAATGGTGACCGAGAATGAGACCATTTACAAACTCTGTCAGTTGCTTATAGCTCTGTCTCACACTGCTACGCGGCACGTCTGTGTCCTTCACAATGATTATCCAACATCTGACGCCGTTCACGCACCTTATGTACGCTACCAGGGCAGGTAACAATAGAAAACAGGAACAACGCGGATTCACTCTGCTGGCCGTTCTACCTGAAGCAGAGAATTGCAACTTCAGTCATTTACGTATGCGCCGATAGTGTGTACAAGTACGAAATTACAGTAACGTCCAACCATATCTTTTGAGGTTTCACTGGTTTTGTTAGGCAGTGTATTTACTTTCTGGCCACAGGAAAATTTCGATTTAGCTGGGACCCTTGCAATGACAGCGTCGAAACTTCTCCTCAGTTGGTGAAGTATATCCCTTTATCTACTTTTATCTTGACGTGTCACTTCATAAGATTATCTGAATCCCTTGACATCCACGTTTACGTAAGCGGTGTTTATTTTTCCGCTGACTTTTCCGTATTGTCGTGTTCTAGGTATAAAATAAACTGAATACTTTTGTATTTCATTGGTTTCTCAAATTATTATACAAATGCCGCCAAGCAGATTTATAATTCCACTCGATCGTTGAATTTTTCTCTTCATGTTTATTTTTGATTCTCACAGACGCTTTTTGAGCGTTCTCTTCTAGTATTTCCCTTTACCTTATCACATACTGCCTGAGAACTTTACACTGTTCTCTTCACTTCACTGTACCCCACACACTGCAGCCGAAGTCACTAAGGTGCACTCCTACTGCGGCACCCGACTCAGAGGTAGCCTTTTTGGATCGCAGTAAAGAAAAAAAAAATTCTTCATTGCGGGTATTTGGCCGACAAGAAAAGGCGAAGCAGTGGCCTTAGACTTCTAATCAGCAGAATTTGTTCCAGTGTATTTGTTCAAATTCCAAACCTGTACGCAGTGACGCATAGAACGATACCACGAGACACACAGTTAATGATCGGTCTGTCGAATGGAACGCTAAGTTCTGCGTCAGCCCCTATTCGAGACGGGTAGACAGGTCGACAGCAGCCGTTTTCGTCCTCTTCTTTTTCTCATCGTTACAAACAACACAAAACTCATACTAAATTATGCTTATGATCATCACAGCATCGCACAGAGCTATATGTGCGTCACAACGTACACCCTATGAATCGAAATGGTACATCCGGTTGACATAGGCACGCACCAGACATGAGCGGAATGGAAGAATGTAGTACTCCTAATTACGCCTGAAATGCGCCATGTTGCCTGTATACAAAGCGAACATGCTAAAGTACCTTCCTTATTCAATGCATTTCTGCTAAATCGAAATAATTTGTATTAGTTAAATTTCGTGAACTGCCTGCTGTTAACTTTACAAGTGCGAACATTTACTCGTTTTTACCAAAGTAATATCTTAAAATTCCTCAATTTAAAAAAAAAGAAAAAAATTGAAAAGTTCATCATTGCACTGAACCAGCACAAGCAGTATGTGAAATCTTGTGCTCGACCTCAATGTGCAACGTGCATTTACGTATGTTCTCTGGAAAGAACTTAGTCTCTGGTGTCAGTAATTATAACCTCGCAATGCCTGTGGGAATGATAGCTACTAGTCTGCAACATCTCTATAGATTTACAATGAAATCCAGGTCTTAAAATTTAGTAAATAATTTTCATCCGACGATTTGTGCCTTCATTCCAATGTTTTCGCTTTTTCATTTGTCTCTATATTACACTGTAAGCTGTCAGGCAAATCCAACACCTTCCATGAAAACCCTGACATGATAAGCATATCCAGTAGTATGTCACATAGCTCCGAATAAATCGTGACATTAAATTAACCAAAGTAATACGAGTAACGAGTGAGCAAATGGAATACCACAGTCTAACACAAGAATGCCTAAATGCATGTCGTACCTTCCCACCGTGAGGCCGACACAGTTCAGAGGGGAGAAACGAGAACAGAAGCCGAGAGCAGAACAGTGTTAAGCTAGAAGGCCTTACGATAAGCGACGGACTGGACACCCACGTCGCCAGCCTACCACTAAGACTACACCACCCGCACATTTAGTGTGAGACTTTTTGGTGTCTCAGGTACGTCAAGGACCAACCCCCAGCCCATGTTAAAAGCTAGAGCCCTCCAGAAAAACAATATAGATCTTATGATAACACAAAAAGGGCCACTACCACCCGCAAGTTTTAGCGTGAGACTTTTTCGCGTGTCTGTTACATTAGGACCACCTGCCAGCCCATGTTAAAAGATAGAGCCCTCCAGAAGAACAGTATAGATGTTACGATAACGCTAAAAGGACCACACCAGCTGCAGGTTTTAGCGACAGACTTTTTCGCGTCTCTGTTACGTTGCAAACTTTAAAAACATTGCCCCACCACGAAAAGTATAACGTTTCTCATTGGATAGACAGAATTTTTGTAGGCCGAGCTTAAGGTTAACATTGAGACCCTGATTGGTCAGATGATAACACAGCCAGATAGTTTTTTTTTTGGACCAACTTCGGTAAATTGTAGTAAGGGGAAGTTAGGAGAGAGTTGCTTCCGAGATGGCGAGGTGAGCGGAGCTGAGCTGTCCGCCGCTGCCCTGACGCTGCCTAAATACCGACAAGGTAATGAACGCACGCGATGCCGCATTTTTGAGCGCATAAGGCTTCACTCAGAACTGCAGAAGTCTCCTCTGTTACACCCCCTTTTTGCGTAATACTAGTGCAGATCGTTAATTAAAACTCATGGTGTTCACGTTTGCCACTTGAAGAACAGATCTGAAACGCGATGATTTTTCTTTTATATAGTTATTGAGAAGCCACATCAGCCACTGTAATTTACGACAAGTTAAATAAATAATTAAAGATAATTGAGGGTCACTGTAGACCATTTTCATAGTTTTCTCTTTTGTGAAACTTAAATTAAACCTAGATTATAGATGTGATATGGCATAGGTCATCCTTCGATCCATTGTAGAACTTGGAAACCCACTCAGGGAATATTCGTTCACATTTTTGTTGAACGCAGTTGGTTTTTGCCATCCTGTATTAAAACACTTCCTTTTATCAATAGTGCAATTTATAAACAATGTTTTGTGAGTAGAATAAAATTTCCAATGGTAAACTTAACTGCTTTTTCGACGTTATTTTACCAGCATATAAAAATAGGAAAGTCTTGAAACCCTTCCACTAAATTTAATTAGTATTAAGATTCTTTTACAGGGGGTGCAGTGGAGCTGACGCTGAGATCATTAAGTATTTGGCCCGCAACAGGTCCCAGGTTCAAACTAGTCAATTCCCTAAAAAACACGCTCAGAGCGTCGTTGCGCGAAAGTGGTAGGGAGACTCGATATAGAACAAACAGACACCACCATGAAAGTTTAGAACACTCCCCACAACCTGAAAAGCTCGTGATCTCCGATGCAAGTACGCGGGTCGGTTGATATCCTCTTTCGTCCGATCCTAATTCAGGCGGCAGACATGAGCAATATTTCAAGTATGTTCGCACAAGATACTTTACAACAAGTCTCTTCTGGGCGTCAAGTTTAGAAATAACAAGTGTTCTACACGGAGTCGATGCCTCTCATGATCGGCGTCGACAAGTTGACCACTGTCATATCCTACGGTGAATATGCCTTGCCGGTTTCAAAAATTGTTCTGCACTCTGGGACTTAACATCTGAGGTCATCAGTCCCCTAGACTTAGAACTACTTAAACCTAACTAACCTAAGGACAGCACACACATCCATGCCCGAGGCAGGATTCGAACCAGCGATCGTAGCAGCAGCGCGGTTCCAGACTGAAGCGCCTAGAACCGCTCGGCCACAATGGCCGGCTTGAAGTTTCCATATGACTTGTAAGAAGGCGTGAAAGACATTCAGATCAAACCGTTGTATTCGAAATTTCATTATACGGAGTTCCCATATTACTAGGTTAAGAATTTACCAGGTTGCGGAGTTCAATACCATCTGAATAACTGTATGCATTAAATGTACTTCTAATATCTATGGTATCAGCACATATCCCTTTATGAAAGGAAATATAATCCGTTTAAAATTATTTGATGGTTGATACTTCAGCCATTGGCGCTGGTTTCTTATAGTCAGAGTGCCCAAAATCATGCTCGAACTATACGCCATTGGCAAACCGCCACAATAAATCCGTTCATTTCTAGTTCCTTTATGTTGTAGATGTAGGATCCAGAATTCTGGGTCTGGCCCTTTTATTTTGTATTTCGTTACATATGATAACCATACCGAAAACAAAACTCACACACACACACACACACACACACACACACACACACACAAACACACAATAATGCTGACGAAATACACACGTTTCACACACAGCACTAACCAAACACTACTTGAGCCTTTCGCACAAGACGCGATTCAACGTCACATATACACTTATTATAATCACAGAGGTCGGCTTTCGTATTACAAAGCTTCGCACGACGTGTCACGAAGCAAAATTTTAGAAAACTACAGTTCATCTTTGCTGCTGGGTCACCAGAGTCATTAATAAAACACCCATACACCGTGTACTGACGTAGCGTAGTAGTTGGCGTATAAAAGAGACTTGTAAAATACGTAAGTTTGAATGTCGTCAAATGCACCGACTTCTTATGTTTCTAAATCTAATCAAAAGATTGACTATTATCGTTGTTCAACTAATTACTTTAAATGTAATTTTTTTTCTATATCTCTTACTTTCCTGTGTCATTTTCATCATAGTGTTGACTTCTTTATTTGCTCTTATTTTCCTTTCTATTATTCACAACTAGTTAATTTAGACCATCCACTTGCGTGTTGTTCAAATCATGCCCTAAATTGAACACTGATCTGCTTAGTTACTTAGTTAATAGTAATATTCACACCTTCTTCTTTTAATCATTTAAGACTTTAAAGTATCAGTATAAGATACTCCCGTGGTCTAGGGGTGCCGGCACGGTTAACTCAGCGTGTTCGGTCAGAGGGTTAGCTGCCCTCTGTAAGAAAAAAACTGAGTTAATTGATCAACGACGAACTGAAACGAGTGTCTTGCGACGTCCGCCACGAGCAGAAGCAACGAACAAACACGAACAAAATGAGATTTAAAAAAAAAGGGAGGGGGGGGGGGGTAGCGTCTTTGATTCATAGTCAAAATCGTTTTCGGTCCCGGGTTCGATCCCCGCCATTGCCTAAATTTTGATAAAGAATCAGCATTGACAGCCGAAGACTTCCGGCATAAGAAGTCAGCCTCATTCTGCCAACGGCCTTGTCAAAGAGGGCGGAGGAGCGGATAGAGGTTCTGGGCACTCTTTTGTCCTAGGGGTGGGAAATTGCCCCTAAAGGCGGAAGAATCAGCAATGATCAACGACATGAGGATGCAGAAGGCAATGGAAACCACTGCATTAAAGACACGTAACGTGTATCCACAGGACATGTGGCCTGTATTTGAAGAAGTGTCATGATGATCTCTCCATTGGAAAAAGATTCCGGAATAGTCCCCCATTCGGATCTCCGGGAGGGGACTGCCAAGGCGGAGGTTACCATGAGAAAAAGATTGAATAATCAACGAAAGGATAACGGTCTACGAGTCGGGGCGTGGAATGTTAGAAGCTTGAACGTGGTAGGGGAACTAGAAAATCTGAAAAGGGAAATGCAAAGGCTCAATCTAGATATAGTAGGGGTCAGTGAAGTGAAATGGAAGGAAGACAAGGATTTCTGGTCAGATGAGTATCGGGTAATATCAACAGCAGCAGAAAATTGTATAACAGGTGTAGGATTCGTTATGAATAGGTATGTAGGGCAGAGGGTGTGTACTGTGAACAGTTCAGTGACCGGGTTGTTCTAATCAGAATCGACAGCAGACCAACACCGACAACGATAGTTCAGGTATACATGCCGACGTCACAAGCTGAAGATGAACAAATAGAGAAAGTGCATGAGGATATTGAAAGGGTAATGCAGTATGTAAAGGGGGCCGAAAATCTAATAGTTATGGGCGACTGGAATGCAGTTGTAGGGGAAGGAGTAGAAGAAAAGGTTACAGGAGAATATGGGCTTGGGACAAGGAATGAAAGAGGAGAAAGACTAATTGAGTTCTGTAACAAGTTTCAGCTAGTA
This sequence comes from Schistocerca gregaria, assembly GCF_023897955.1. NCBI lineage: Eukaryota > Metazoa > Arthropoda > Insecta > Orthoptera > Acrididae > Schistocerca > Schistocerca gregaria. The sequence continues at coordinate 813,271,665 of NC_064920.1, read as the reverse complement.
ATAGCGAATACCCTGTTCAGGAATCACAAGAGGAGGAGGTATACTTGGAAAAGGCCGGGAGACACGGGAAGATTTCAATTAGATTACATCATGGTCAGACAGAGTTTCCGAAATCAGATATTGGATTGTAAGGCGTACCCAGGAGCAGATATAGACTCAGATCACAATATAGTAGTGATGAAGAGTTGGCTGAAGTTCAAGACATTAGTCAGGAAGAATCAATACGCAAAGAAGTGGGATACGGAAGTTCTAAGGAATGACGAGATACGTTTGAAGTTCTCTAACTCTATAGATACTGCAATAAGGAATAGCGCAGTAGGCAGTACAGTTGAAGAGGAATGGACATCTCTAAAAAGGGCCATCACAGAAGTTGGGAAGGAAAACATAGGTACAAAGAAGGTAGCTGCGAAGAAACCATGGGTATCAGAAGAAATACTTCAGTTGATTGATGAAAGGAGGAAGTACAAACATGTTCGGGGAAAATCAGGAATACAGAAATACAAGTCGCTGAGGAATGAAATAAATAGGAAGTGCAGGGAAGCTAAGACGAAATGGCTGCAGCAAAAATGTGAAGACACCGAAAAAGATATGATTGTCGGAAGGACAGACTCAGCATACAGGAAAGTCAAAACAACCTTTGGTGACATTAAAAGCAACGGTGGTAACATTAAGAGCGCAACGGTAATTCCGCTGTTAAATGCAGAGGAGAGAGCAGATGGGTGGAAAGAATACATTGAAAGCCTCTATGAGGGTGAAGATTTGTCTGATGTGATAGAAGAAGAAACAGGAGTTGTTTTAGAAGAAATAGGGGATCCAGTATTAGAATCGGAATTTAAAAGAGCTTTGGAGGTCTTACGGTCAAATAAGGCAGAAGGGATAGATAACATTCCATCAGAATTTCTAAAATCATTAGGGGAAGTGGCAACAAAACGACTATTCACGTTGGTGTGTAGAATATATGAGTCTGGCGACATACCATCTGACTTTCGGAAAAGCATCATCCACACAATTCCGAAGACGGCAAGAGCTGACAAGTGCGAGAATTATCGCACAATCAGCTTAACAGCTCATGCATCGAAGCTGCTTACAAGAATAACATACAGAAGAATGGAAAAGAAAATTGAGAATGAGCTAGTTGACGATCAGTTTGGCTTTAGGAAAAGTAAAGGCACGAGAGAGGCAATTGTGACGTTACGGCTAATAATGGAAGCAAGGCTAAAGAAAAATCAAGACACGTTCATAGGATTTGTCGACCTGAAAAAAGCGTTCGACAATATAAAATGGTGCAAGTTGTTCGAGATACTGAAAAAAGTAGGGGTAAGCTATAGGGAGAGACGGGTCATGTACAACAACCAAGAGGGAATAATAAGAGTGGACGATCAAGAACGAAGTGCTCGTATTAAGAAGGGTGTAAGAAAAGGCTGTAGCCTTTCGCCCCTACTCTTCAATCTGTACATCGAGGAAGCAATGATGGAAATAAAAGAAAGGTTCGGGAGTGGTATTAAAATACAAGGTGAAAGGATATCAATGATAGGATTCGCTGATGGCATTGCTATCCTGAGTGAAAGTGATGAAGAATTAAATTATCTGCTGAACGGAATGAACAGTCTAATGAGTACACAGTATGGTTTGAGAGTAAATCGGAGAAAGACGAAGGTAATGAGAAGTAGTAGAAATGAGAACAGCGAGAAACTTAACATCAGGATTGATGGTCACGAAGTCAATGAAGTTAAGGAATTCTGCTACCTAGGCAGTAAAATAACCAATGACGGACGGAGCAAGGAAGACATCAAAAGCAGACTAGCTATGGCAAAAAAGGCATTTCTGGCCAAGAGAAGTCTACTAATATCAAATACCGGCCTTAATTTGAGGAAGAAATTTCTGGGGATGTACGTTTGGAGTACTGCATTGTATGGTAGTGAAACATGGAATGTGGGAATACCGGAACAGAAGAGAATCGAAGCATTTGAGATGTGGTGCTATAGACGAATGTTGAAAATTAGGTGGACTGATAAGGTAAGGAATGAGGAGGTTCTACGCAGAATCAGAGAGGAAAGGAATATGTGGAAAACACTGATAAGGAGAAGGGACAGGATGATAGGACATCTGCTAAGACATGAGGGAATGACTTCCATGGTACTAGAGGGAGCTGTAGAGGGCAAAAACTTTAGAGGAAGATAGAGATTGGAATACGTCAAGCAAATAATTGAGAACGTAGGTGTCAAGTGCTACTCTGAGATGAAGAGGTTAGCACAGAAAAGGAATTTGTGGCGGGCCGCATCAAACCAGTCAGTAGACTGATGAAAAAAAAAAAAATAATAATTTGTTTGGTAAGCGCCTCAATTCGGGACATACATCAATGCGTAAGAATAATCCGTACGTTAACGGAAATCTTGTACATATTGCAGTACTGAATTCCGAACGCGATGATGTTTCTCCATCGGATGGACCAGGGTGTTGCTTCGATTTCCATGGGGCCTGTACCGCGTTCAGCTCTGAACAGCGGTGAACGGGAGAGGCGAGGCCAATGCGCAGCGGACCATATGTTACCTTCTGTTCCCTTTTTCCCCGCAGCCAGACGCACAAAGAGCCGTAAATCGATGCTTGCAGAGGCTGTGGAGTGCGTTACAAAACCCTGCACCCCCTGCACCCTACACATTTGTTTCTGACTGTCAAATTAATCACAAGTGCAGCCTCATTAATGTAAAGGTTCTGTTGATTAAAATGCGAAATGAATTGAAACAGAAAGTAATGAAAAATGTATTTCCAGTAGAAACATTATACAGAGTGATCCAGGAGTTATTCCGATACTGCAGTTTGCCAGCCTCAGTTTTTTTTTATTTTGTTTTCTTTGTTTTGTTTTTAACGCTTTTGTTCTTCGTGGTGAAAATACTTTGTGGACTAGGATGTATAATTTTTTTGTGTATGTATGTTAAAAGAGGCAAACGAATAATTCGCTAAAAGCGATGACAATGGATCTCGAACCCGTTTTCATAGGATGTTTATTCTGCAAATAAAACTAATTGATTGCAGCTCGCTTTACAGTTCTAATGCATCCATGCAGCAAAGCGCATCTAGAAATATAGATAAAGAGTGTAGTTTTTCTTTTATTTTTGCACGATGAGGAGCCGGTGAACAAACGACAAGCTGTTTATCTTCGAGACGAACCATTATGCTCAGAGACAAAACTTAATGTGTGCTTACTGACAGGTGGCAATGCTGTTTAATATTATCTTACGTGTTATTAAATCGTCAGACGAGTCTCTTTATGCACACACTTTAATACTTGAGCAGCAAATAGCACAGAACACTGCAGTATTTCTCAGTAAAGTGAAATACATTATTTTTATTTTATTGTTATCATTTCCTCTTTTCGTATCTATCTGAAATATAGTAGAAATCGTCAAAGAAAATGCAAAAAAGAAAAAAAAAACATTAAACTAGAATAACATAGGCCTAAAAATATAAAAAAATGAAAGAGTTAATGGCATGTATATTGATCACAGTCTCTGTACCTGAACTGTGAAAACATCAGCTCATTAGAAATAACTGTGTTTACATTGTTCTGCGATGGAATGATCATGTGATAGAATGCAATAATCGTAGCACATACAACTCAAGCAGTAAATTAGCATGATTGTACCGGTTAGCAACGTAGAAGTGCTGCGTGCCTTAGCTTACAGCAGGTATAGTTATTCAGACATCGCAATAAGTAACCTCCATCCCGTATAAAATGTTTTCACTCCCGACTGTGGTAGTTTCGTCAGTTCTATGTGAGAGAAAGTTATAAATGCTGTCTGACTCTTCCCGGTAAGCACTCTCACGAAATTTCAATAGTAAACATCGCACCTCGCCTCTCTTGTACCGTCTGCCAATGGAGTTTGTTGAGCATCTCCGTAACGCTCTTGCGCCGACTAAACTATCCCGTGACGAAACGCGCAGCTCTTCGTTGAACATTTTCTATCTTCTATCAGTCTTACCTGGTAAGGGTCCCAAACTGACGAACAACACTGAAGAATCTGTCTAACAAGCGTCTTATAAGGCACTTGCTCCGTGGATGAGTTACATTTACTAAGATTCCTCTTTTGAATCACAGACTGGTATCTGCGTTTCCTACTATTTTTTGTGTAGTCATTCCACTTAAGGTCTCTCTGGATAGTTACTCACAGTGCTTTACGGTGGATGCTGTTTCCATCAGTTTATCATCAACAGTGTTATTGTACAGAAGTGGCTTTCATTTCCTATGTATGCGTAGTGTGTTACATTTATTGCCGTTCAGGGTCAATTGACAGAGACTGAACCATTACTTAATCCTGAGTAGGTCATTTTCTAATTTGATGCTGTCTTCTGGATTTGCTACTTTCTTATAGACAACCGCATCATCTGCGAATTGTCTTAAATAGCACCCGACACTTTATAATAGACCATTTATGTACATCGTGAACAGTAACGGTCCTGTCACACTTTCTTGAGGTACTTGGGAAATTACCTTTACATCCGTTGACTTTGTTTCGTTACGAGCGACGTGCTGATTTCTATCTGCAAGGAACTATTCAATGCAGTCTTCTTTTTTTTAGTAAACGGCAGTGCGTGATGATGTCATCTGCCTTCCTGAAGTGAAGGAACACGGCACAAACCAAAGCGCCGTTTCCTACAGTGCAACGGATGTCTGGGAAGAACAGACCAAGCTGAGTTTGTTGCGGATTCCATGTTGATTTTTGTAGAAGCAATTTTCGTTCTCCAAGAGCGTCATAATTCGTGATCATAAAACATGTTATACAATTCTACAGCAGACTGACGTCAACGATGTAGATCTATAATTGTGAGCATCTGTCCTAGAGCTCTACTTGAAAACGAGAATGACTTGTCCTTTTTCCAGTCGCTAGATACCCTTCCTTGCTCCATCGATCTTCCATGAAATACTGCTAGAAGGTGAATAAGTCCTAGAATCGTATATGTATCTCATCCGGTCCTGATGCCTTTCCACTATTAAGCGATTGTAGTTTCTTTTCTGTTCCGCGATCGGTTGCCTCAATATCTACCAATTCGACGTTCGCATGATGACTGAAAGGAGGTACCGTCTTACGATCTTCCGCAGTGAAACAATTTCAGAAGACCGAAATCAGCCGGCCGAAGTGGCCGAGCGGTTCTAGCCGCTTCAGTCTGGAACCGCGCGACCGCTACGGTCGCAGGTTCGAATCCTGCCTCGGGCATGGATGTGTGTGATGTCCTTTGGTTGGTTAGGTTTAAGTAATTCTAAGTTCTAGGGGACTGATGACCTCAGCCGTTAAGTCCCACTGTGCTCAGAGCCATTTGAACCGTTTTCTTTTTTTTGAACCGAAATCAGTTCAAATGGCTCTAAGCGCTATGGGACTTAACATCTGAGGTCATCAGTCCCCTAGAACTTAGAACTAATTAAACCTAACTTACCTATGGACATCACACACATCCATGCCTGAGGCAGGATTCGAAACTGCGATCGTAGCGATGGCGTGGTTGCAGAGAGAAGCGCCTAGAACCGCTCGGCCACTCCGACCGGTCCGAAATAAGTACTTTGGCATTCTGACTGTTATCTTTCGTTTCGGTGCCAGAATTGTCCCAAGGTGAATGAATAAACGATTTGGAACCTCTTACTGGTTATACATGATATCTAAGCAAGCCTCTTAGGGTTTCTGCTCAGATCGGTTGGCAAAGTTTTACTTTCGAAGTCTTTTAACGCTTCTCTCATTGACCTTCTCATTTTCACTTCGTTTACTTTTTGTTTCGCAGCTAGTTTTTGACTTTTCATTTTCCAAGCAATCTTTTGACACAGCTATTAAACCACGGTGGGTCTTTCCTATAGCTTGAGACCTTCCTCGGAACATACTCGTCTACGAAATATAACTGACGTCCAAGTTACGTACAACGCAGCATCAAGTGACCGTGGCGGAGGTTCGAGTCCTCTCTCAGGCATGGGCGTGTGTTTTTGTCCTTAGGATAATTTAGGATAAGTAGTACGATAGCTTGGGGACTGATGACCTTAGCAGTTAAGTCCCATTAGATTTCACACACTACTGAACAGTTTTGAACAAGTGACCGTGACACCCGAAAGTAGCGTACGCGGTACGAGCGCTAATCCAATAGTGATCGTGTGCTGCACCGAGACTTTGACACCCGAGAAAATTCTCCGTGCGCTCGAGACACCTCGCTGCATCTTGCCAGCCTTAGTTTCCCTACGGTCCCCAAGGTTCAGCACTGAAGTGGAAGCGTGAACAGGACACGGACAGCATCTGTCTGACAAAAGAGAGACGCCTGCAAAGAAAGACGAGGCGCACCGGCAGAAATAACATGTCGCATACCGCGTCCCGCGCCTACCCTTATATGGCGTCGGAACGCGGTCCATTTTGCACAGGCATTCGGCGCGTGCTCAGCGACAGAGACGTACGAAGCTCTGCCGTCCGGAAAAACCACTAATAACACAGGTTTTTGCCGGCCGGGTGAAAGGAATGTGACGTGAGGCAGCAACATCTCATAAAACAGCAGATGGCCGACACATTTTCTACGCATATTCATTTCGTGTAAATGGCGATTGTGTGAAGGCTAGGGGGAGGCCTGTACGATGAGTTTATTATACGAAAGACGAATGGGAAATCGGACAGTTCGAGATTATAAAACACAGACTGTATTCATATTCCTGTTCCTTGTTTTTCCCAAGTACCATTTCTTCGCTTCTTGTGTGTATGTGACTGCACTACCCGTAAAATACGACTCTTCTTTGAATATTTCAGGCACGTTGAAACTTTGTGGAGGAGGGGGACTCTTGGGTCGAATCCCGATCTGGTACATAGCCTTAATCTGTCAGGAAGTTTCAAATCAGCACACTCTTCACGGAAGAACGAAAATGCAATCACCATCCTTTTTTCCTTGCTTTTATCTCAGATTAACTCTTTGTTGGCGAACCTATTTTTATTTTGAATGAGTCATCCGTTTCCAGGACGTAGTTGTCCACGGCTCGTGGTCTTGCGGTAGCGTCCTCGCTTTCCCCCGGGTTCGATTCCCGGCGTGGTCAGGGATTTTCTCTGCCTCCAGATGACTGGGTGTTGCGTGTCTTTCATCATCATTTCATCCTCATTCACTCGCGAGTCGCCGTAGTGGCGCTAAAGAACTTGTGGAGCGACGGCCGAAATGCCCCGCGAGGGGTCTCCCGGCCACCAAAGCCATACGCTCATATGGAACGTAGTTTTCACTCTGCAGCGTAATGTGTGCTGATATGAAACTTCCTGGCAGATTAAAACTGTACGCCGGACCGAAACTCGAACTCGGGACCTTTGTATTTTGCGGGAGGGTGCTCTACCGTCTGAGCTACCAAAGGAGTATTCACAACCCGCCCCCACAGCTTCACTGCCGCCAGTACCTTGTCTCCTATCTTTCAAACTCCAGAATCTCTCCTGCGAAGGTTTCAAGTGAGAATCTCGGTCCGGCACAACAGTTTTAATGTTCCAGGAAGTTAGGAGTCATCCGTTGTTGTCTTCGCAGTCTTCCAGTTCCGCATGAGGTGTGTCAAGCGGTGAAATCCATGAGACGAACTGTGATACCGCCCGGTACTAAATTTTAGAGGTGTAAGTTCAGCGATGAGTGTGACGAGTAGAGTACTAGGCCCATAGCTTTGTGGGACAATCTCTGTAAAAAAATAATAGTGCGTGGGTGCAGGCGCGTCCGCTTGCTTACCTGGGTGGTAACGTGCTTGCTTGCCATGCACTGGGTCCGTGTTCGAGATTTTCTCCACTCGTGGACTGGGTGTTGTGTTGTCCTCAGCATCATTTCATTCTCATCATCGGCCGCAAGTCGCCCAATGAGGCGCCCAATGAAATAAGGCATGCACTTGGCGACCGAATCAGAATGGGACCTCTCGGCCAACACTATCATACGATCATTTCATTTCAGTGCAGGGGTGGACCACGTATGGAGCACTAGACACACGCCAGGCATGAGCCACGGATGAAACGATTAAGACTGTGTCACAGGGGGCATGTACATAAATACCGCGTATTCCCCTAACGGTAGTCAGTTCGTCGGCGCATGTGATGATAGTAATGCATTGTTTGTCCAGCTTGGTTACCCCTTTAAAATAGATGCACAGGTCGCAGTGGTGCGCTAGAGATGATGTAGAACTAGAACTAGGGGATGCTGTGATCCTCGACCGCTGACGTGTGTCATGATAGTGAAGCAGTAGGGTCATCAGCGTCGGTGCGAAATGTAGCCTACAAACAACGGAATTTACCAGCGCCGTGGAACAGGTTGCTCTTGCAGTTACACGGAGAGCCACTGTGGGAATACGGCGTAAAACACCATGTAGACATACCAGAACTGTTCCACCAAGGAGGAGAGGAAACGCTTAAACGCAACCGGAAAGACTCTGAGACTTTAATCCTTCCAGCACACAAAGGAAATTCTACAGTGCTGCTACTGCATCAAGTGTACGAACAAAAAATCTACGACGTATTAGAGTACGACACCTGCTGGAGGGCTAAAGACTATCATACCAGCCGAGTGAAGAGGAAGAAAGACGGTCGAGCTTCTCCAACACGCTATCCAAGACAAGAAGACGGGAAGGAGATTTCGGCCACAAGCAACCGCGCCACCAAAGCTTTACAGTTTACGTAAACTCCACAAGGACAGAATGCCACTCTGCCCAGTTATCGGCAACATAGGTGCACCAACATATGAATTAGCAAAACGCTTGACAGCTATGCTTAGCCCCTCTGTGGGCAACTGCCTGCACTGCATACAGAAATGGCGCACATTTCATCGACTAGCTTCATAACCTCCATCTGGTCCCATAGGTGAGTGACGTATTGTCCCGCTTTACAAGTTTACCTCTAAAAGACTCCTAAGCGTCATAGAAAAATGTTTGGTCCTGAGCTAACGAAACTATTGGAATACGTTCTTATGTGAATCTATTTTCTGTCTGACAGAAATTACTATGAATAAAATGATGGAATGGAGATGGACTGCCCACTGCCACCAGTGATAGTCAACATGTTTATGGATGCAATCGAAGAAGAAGTCCTGGAGGCAGGAATCTACAAGCCGTCATGCTTTTTCCGATATGTCGATGATACATTCATAAGCTGACAGCATGGACGACATGACCTACAGGATTTACTGCAACACCTCAATTCGCTGCAGTAAAACTTTAAACTTACGACGGACGTAGAAGAAAACGATCGAATTCAATTTCAAGATACGCTTTTCAATAGAAGCCTAGGCGGCACACTAGAACGCAGCATCCAAGCGAGGAGACATAAGCACACTGGTGCACAGGGCACTCCCAGATCTCGGACCAAAACATTCTAACAGCCTAATTACAGCACCTAAAGTGTTCTGTGCGAATGGTTACAGCAATCACTAGATACAGCGTCCCATGAGACCAAAAAGACGGTGGCCAAAGTCGTTGAGGATGAACAGAAACCTGTTACGAGGGCCGTTATCCCACATGTGGAGAACACGTTAGCAAAAACCAGAAGAATACTCCTGCTACTTCATGTCAGGTGCGTGTTCCGCCCACCAGCCAAGACAACAGCGTTGTTGGGATCAGACAAAGACGACCTGGTGCTCCAGAAACCGGAAATTTACCGCATTCCTAGCCAGAATGTGAAAATGTATGTAGGCCGGACTATCTGGACGGCACAGGAGAGATGCACTCAGCACGAACTCTAAACAGACAACTAACAGCCGACAAAGCTCGTTGTGACCGAGCAATGCGTCTCCCACCGACATGTCATGAATTACGACGGCACCAACTTGCTGCAACAGGCAAACACCTTCAGGGTTACATTCTAAAAGAGGCTGCACGAGGGACTTATAAACAAACACAGAGGTTTTCAACTAAGCAAGGCCTGGGACACAGCAGAACGACAATCTTGGTGAGAACCACTCACGTCATGGTAACTGGCCGCGCCGGTGAACACCCGTGTCCGGTGGTGGCGGCAACGGGACTGGGGAAGAGCGTCGAGACTCGGCGACGAGCTACCCTCGACATCGCGACAGGTCCGCGCTCTCAGTCGGATGCCTAAGGGCCGCTGGCGGGAAGGGGGAAGAGCGGGAAAGAAGGGGCTGTACGGAGCCCTCAGTAGACGTCTAACAGTCCTCAGCAACGCCTAAAGAAGGCAAAAAGTCGGTTTGGCGAAATACCATTCTAGACGACGCCATTCAGCTGAATAGCCGAGAAACTTACAGGTGTCCATAAATGTTTACTCTGATTCCAAGATTAAGTATTAATTATATTTATGATGATAACATCTGTTTCTTGTTAGAGGTATGTTAGGGAGCCCATGAAGTTTCTGTACAATTGTGTGTCATTCAACACTTTCTCCGTAAGGAGCGCTGTTTTTTTATGGTTTTAGGGCGCAAAACTGCGACGGTCATAAGCGCCCGTTCTGTGGCTTATGAAGGGTAAAAAACCGAAATTGAACTCAGTAGCAATGACAGAGAAACTCGAGAAGGAGGGAAACTAAAAACGGAAGGAAAGTTTAGCAAACTGCCATTGAAGTGGGGTTATTTTCCCCGAAAAGAGCTTCAAATGACCGTTGTGATATCACTAACACTGATAAACTCAAGGACGCGATCTCCTAAGCGTGTGTCATAAAAGGAAAGATAATCAGGCGACAGTTGTATAAGGACGCGTAGCGAATTAAAATAGGGGCACTGAAGTAAAAGGTGTCTGATCGTCCACGGTTGAGAGCAGTGCGGACAAAGCGGGGAAGCATCGCCACTTGAAAGATGTCGACGGCTAAAAAGACAGTGCCCATTCCCGAGTCTAGTTAAAATTACCTCCTCCCAATTGCGAGGCCTGGAGGAAGAGGTCCAAGCACTTGGAAGAGGTTTTATGTCCCGTAATTTATTATCGGGAAGTGCGTCGTCTCACGCGGTCTGCACGTGCAGCACGAACGCTGGTCCAACTGAGGCGCCAGGTGGAAATGGCATGGCAAGCCGTTCCACAGGACTACATCCAGCATCTCTACGATCGTCTCCATGGGAGAATAGCAGCCTGCATTGCTGCTAAGGGTGGATATGCACTGTACTAGTGCCGACATTGTGCATGCTCTGTTGCCTGTGTCTATGTGCCTGTGGTTCTGTCAGTGTGATCATGTGATGTATCTGACCCCAGGAATGTGTCAATAAAGTTTCCCCTTCCTGGGACAATGAATTCACGGTGTTCTTATTTCAATTTCCAGGAGTGTACTTTATCCGCTGGTGGCGACGGATGTATTGGACAGCCTGGAGAACAGCGTAAAATTCCGCACTAAAAACCAAACTCTGTTCGGGAAGCCGAAATCTAATAGGGGTGTCACCAACAATACAGGCTCTCCCAACACCAAAGGTGGTCTTTGAGCCATCAATGTAAATAAATGTGGCATTCTCCATTTGTGTGGAAAGTTCGACGATAAACTATAAGGTGGGTACTATGCCTGGGGAGCTGACAAAGGACACAGAGAAGACAGGTCTGGGGACGAAGCCAAGGTGGCGCCATACCCCCATTTGCCAAGAAAGTTTTAGGCAACTGGAAGGGAAGGGAATGTATCAGTTGATGGAAGCGGAGTCCAGGCGGTAGTAGAAATTAAGTGCGGGTGCATACCCTAATTCCAAAGAGGCGTAAAAAAAAGGCATGGGTCGGATGAGCAGGCATGAAAGACAGATGATTAGCGTAACGACAGCTCGCCGATTGGACAGCGGAGGCTGAGCAGTCTCAGCGTAAAGGCTCTCCACGTGGCTGGTGTAAAAAGCTCCAGACGCTATACACAATCCACGGTTATGGACAGAGTCTAGGCGCCGAACAATAGACGGCTATGCAGAGGAGAGAACTATGCTTCCTTAGTTCAATTTAGAGCACACTAAGGCACGGTATAGGCGGAGGAGAACCACTCGATCCGCTCCCCAGGAGGTACCACTCAGAACACGGAGAGTGTTGAGGGATCAGACAGTGAGCCGAAAGATAAGAAAAGTAGGAAGACCAGCACAGTTTCTGTGAAACATATGTCCCAAGGATTTGGTGACGTCCGCGAACGGAAGGTCAACAGGGCCTAGATGTAGGAAAGGCGGGTAAAACTCCGTACGACGCCAAAAATTTGCACAGACAGTCTTACTGGGAGAAAATCGGAAGCCGGTTTCGATGCCCCATGAGTAGAGGCGATCGAGACATCCCTGTAGACGCCGTACAAGAAGGCTGGTCCGTTGAGAGCTGCAGTAGACTGCAAAATCGTCGACAAAGAGAGAGCTCGAGATGTAGGGAATGGTACAATCCATAATGGGATATATAGCGATGGCAAACAGTACAACACTTTGGAGAAAGTACAGGATAGAGTAGTGCTCACCCACACCTTAAAAGCGCGCCCTGTATAAATTCACGGATTAAGATAGGTAGTCTACCATGAAAGCCCCAAGAGAACAGTGCGAGGAGGATGCCTGTCCTCCAACAGGTATCGTATGCCCTCTCTAGATCAAAAAATATTGCTGCCGTTTGGGGTTTCCTCAGAAAATTGTTCATGATATAAGAGGAGAGAGCAACAAGATGGCCACCTAAGGAACGATGCTTTCGGAAATCGCATTGGGCAGGTGTTAAAATGTTTCGTAACTCCAGCCACCAGCCTGAACGGCAATTTACCATACGCTCCAAAACTTTACATGCATTACTCGTAGAAGAGATTGGGCGATAGGTAGAGGGGATGTGTTTGTCCTTTCCTGGTTTCGGAACAGGAATCTTCTGGGAGAGGTACTATCGGTCCAAATTCGACTATAAAGGCGAAGGAAGTAACGCAGACTACGGAATGATAATTGCAGCAACATTTGGACGTGGATGCCATCCAGTCCTGGGGCGGAAGAGAGAGAGGAAGAGAGTGCGTGTTGGAGTTCCTGCAAAGAAAACACGGTGTTATAACTTTCGCGATTTTGAGAGGAGAAAGCAAGAAGTCGCACTTGCGCTGCTCGTTTCTTCGGGAGAAAGGCTGGTTGGTAATTTGGAGAGCTCGATATCTCAGCAAAGTGTTGACCCAATGAGTTATAAATGGCGACTGGATCCGGTATCTTGGGCGACAGTTAGCCTAGAGATCGAGGAGAAACTAGACGCGCCGGATGACCGTCGAATTCGACTCCAAACTACAGGTGAGGGGGTGAAGGTGTTAAAGGAGCTGGTAAAGAAGTCCAAGTTTGCCTCCTTGCTATCGCGTGTGATGCAACGGCATCGCGCATTTAACTGCTTATAGCGGATACAGTTGGCTAACGTACGATGATCGCGTAAAACGCGAAGAGCACGTCTCCGCTCACGTACTACGCCACGGCACACCTCATTCGTGCAGGAAACTGCGGGGTGGGGGTGGGGGGCGGGGCAAAGGGTAGGTACCAGGTATTGAACGTTCCGTGGGTGTGAGGATAATTTCCGTAACATGAGTAGCCTGATCGTTGATGCTAGGAAATTTACGGTTATCGAATGTTGCTGTAGAGAGAAAAGTGTTCAATCGGCTTTGGAAAACTTCCAGCGTTTTGGGCACATAGATGGCAGTTGTGGCTGTAATCGAAGGGCACAGGGAAAATGGTCACTCGAGTGTGTATCAGAAAGAGCATACCATTCAGAGCTAGCTGAACAGTACCTACGGAAAGGTCCAAATGAGAGTGGGTTGACTTAGAGGCAGACAAAAATGTAGGTTCCCCAGTGTTGAGGCAAACAGCATCCGCTTGGTGGAAGAGGTCAATCAATAGGGAGCCTCTCGGACGTGGACGCGGAGATCCCCAAAATGGATGACGAGCGTTGAAATCCCGAGCCAGCAAATTGGGGGCAGGGAGCTGACAGGGGAGATGTGGACGATGGAGTGCATATGGTACAAAGAGAGAATGTGTATCCATAAAGAGAAAGACGTACAGCGACAGCTTCGAAGGAATTGTGTAAGGGGATTGTGTGATAATAGATAGTAACATGGAGAAGAATCGTAAGTCCTCTGCATGCTGGAGCGCCATCATCAGAGGTGAGATCAAACTGGACTCATTGGAAATGAGGGAAGACAAGGCGATCATGGGGGTGTAGCTTTGTTTGCTGAAGACAGAAGATGACTGGGGAGTGGAATCGTAAGAGGATAGACAATTCATCCCGATTGGATCGAATTCCGCGGATATTCCAATGGATAATTGACATAGGGTGGACAGAAAAGGGGAAGATCTCACCACGGTTGCCAACAACGGCTGCTGAGAGCCGGTGGCTGACGGCGTAGAACAACACTCAGCCAGAGGCAGAAGGTCCTGATCTGTAGGTTGGTCAGGAGCAGCTCCTGCCGCCAGTGGTCGGCTGGTTGATCGGCCGCAAGCCGTGCGTCTTGGTGACAGAAGTTTCAGGTTCGCACCCAGCCGTGGGAGATACCGTGTTGCAACATGTTTTAGATACGCTTGAACTGTTTCTGTTTCTTTGAGGCAGTCGTAACTCTATCAGAGCATATGTAACGGTGATGACTGGGTGTTGTGTGATGTCCTTAGGTTAGTTAGGTTTATGTAGTTCTAGGTTCTAGGGGACTGATGACCACAGATGTTAAGTCCCATAGTGCTCAGAGCCATTTGAACCACATGTAACAGCTAGATGCAATTTCGCGCTGTCTTAGCTAGTAATACGATATCCTAGCCACTAAGCGACAAGCTAGGTGCACTACAGTTGCCATCATGCTTGTGAGATGATAGTATTGCGACTAGAATTTTCTTAAGTAAGGGGAAGTTTCCTAAAGGTTAAAACCTAAGGGCTATGCAATTTTATAGCCTTCTGACGCAAAGTTTTTCCTGTGAGAAAATTTACCTGTGTTGTCACATGTGCTTGGCTTTAAGAGTGCTGCGAATTTCCAGTAAGAGAAGTTGCGCTCAGATATTATCTCAGTGTAACATAGCTGTCAGCGCCCAGACTAGCTAGAGGGAACTTACCATTGCGAGCCAAGTGCTTTCCATGTAGGAAAGGATTTCAAAATGTTGGATGCTGGATTTTGACTGGAAACAGGGACGTTGAGCAAGCGACGGATTAGCGCTGCTTGCTGCACTGAGCTGCGGCAAGAACTAATTGAGCTGTCCACGGCGCAGGTATGTGTGGAAACCCACACAGATACATACTGGAGACTTGCACAGCTAAACTTGAGATTCCAAGTTCCCGAAAGTGAGGTGGAAATTCCGCCCACATATAGAGACAAACTACAACGAAACCACACCTCTGCGTGACGGGCCCAGGCGAGGCGTAAAGCTTTGATTCGTCCACTTATCAAGAGTACACAAACTGGTCTTCGGCTCCGAAAGCCCATATCGATGATGTTTCTTTGAATGGTTCACATGCTGACACTTGTTGATGGCCGTGCGGGATTAGCCGAGCGGTCTAGGGCACTGCAGTCACGGACCGTGCTGCTGGTCCCGGCGGAGGTTCGAGTCCTCCCTCGGGCATGGATGCGTGTGTGTTTGTCGTTAGTATAATTTTGGTTAAGTAGTGTGTCAGCTTGGGGACTGATGACCTTAGCAGTTAAGTCCCATAAGATATCACACACCTTTGAAACTTTGAACTTGTTGATGGTCCAGCATTGAAGTCTGCAGCAATTTGCGGAAGGGTTGGTCTTTTGTCACGTTGAACGATTCTCTTCAGTCGCCGTTGGTCCCATTCTTGCAGGATTTTTCCGGCCACAGCGATGTCGAACGTTCGATGTTTTACCGAACTCGTGATACACACGGTACACTCGTAACATGGTCGTATGGGAAGATCTCCACTTCATCGCTGCCTGGGAGATGCTGTGTCCCACTGCTCGCTCGCCGACTATAACACCACAATCAAACTCATTTAAATCTTGATAACTTGCCACTGTAGAAGCAGTAACCGATCTTACAACACCGCCAGACACATGTTGTCTTATATGGGAGTTGCCGACCGCAGTTCCATATTCAGCCTGTTTACATATCTTTGAATTTGAATACGCATGCCTATATCATTTTGTTTTACGCTTCACTTCGCTCGGGCGAAACTCAGCTTGCCCTTTCCCCACACATTGTACCGCGAACTGTGAATGAAGGGCAACAGGCAGATTCCATATTTCTAGATTTTCGGAAACCATTTGACAAGGTGCTTCACTGCAGACTGTTAAACGCAGGTACGAGCATATGGAACAGGTTCCCAGTGGCTCGAACAACTCATAAGTAATAGAAACCAACGCGTTGTCTACATCGGCGATGGTTCATCAGAGACAAGAGTAACGTCAGGAGCCAGGGAAGTGCGATACGACCGCTATTACATATCTGGCGGATAGGCTAGGCAGCAGTCTGCGGTTGTTTGTTGATGTTGCTCTGATGTGCAGGAAGGTGTCGAAGTTGAGTAACTGTAGGAGTATACAAGATTACTTAGAGTCTGTAGTTGCTGTGATGAATGGCAGCTAGCTCAAATTGTAGAAAAATGTAAGCTAATGGGGAGGAATTGGGAAAACAAACCCATAACATTGGATAAAGTTTTAGTAGCGCCTTTTCTGACACAGTCACTCCGTTTAAATGTCTGGGCGTAACGTTGCAAAATGATACGACATGGAACGAGCATGTAAGGTGGTAGTGAAGGCGAATAGTCAACTTCGGTTTATTGCAAGAATTTTGGAGAAGTGTGGTTCACCTGTAAGTGAGATCGCATATAGGACGCTAGTGCAGCCTTTTCTTGAATAATGCTCAGTGTTTGAGATCGGTACCAGGTCGGTTTAAAGGGAGAAATCGAAGCAATGCATAGGCGGGTTGCTAGATTAGTTACCGGCTGGTTCGAACAACACGCAATTATTACGGAGATTCTTCGCGAACGGAAATGAAAATCCCTTTAGGGAAGACAACGTTCTTTTCGAGGAACACTACTGAGAAAATTTAGAGAACCAGCATTTGAAGCTGAACTCTGAAATATTTTCGAGAGTTTTGGCTTGTAATTTGCACTGATTAGCCGGTTCTAAAAAGAAACGCAACTTAAGTGAAACAAGTTTACAGTAGTTTATAGGAAATACTCCTTGGATTCTCTGCTCCTTTATTTTGAAAGCCTTAGTGCTATCGTTGCGTTCGTTCGAGTTAAAAAGGAATCAGTGAACTCTGATCCGTCTAACAGAAAGCTTTTGTAAATTGTGAACATTGTTCATTTTTCACCGCACAGAAAAATCTTGTCGGCATATACATATTGATTGAACTAGTTTGTAGCTGTCACAAAGGTATTGCGATTAAATCGTTGGTTGGCCGCTGGACGTTAAACGTAGCCAGACAGTTAAAACTAACCACGCATTCTGAAACCAATGTACAGTTTAAACCTGCATATCTTCATTTTTGTTTTTATTCCACATAGATAAGTTGAATGTCATTGGTCTCGACCAGGGCTAGATAACTGTGATAACGGAGGAGCACACACGATCGGAGGATTGGACGAGAGCTGTTGTCTGAGGATAAAAAGGGATTAACAGTAACAACACCCAACATTTAATAAGCATTCAAATTATCATAAAAATGATAACAACTAAAATGTCAAAAATGATGAGGTGTTTCCAAATGCGCAGAGCCGTATAAAGGCCGCGTGGGATTAGGCGAGCGGTCTAGGGCGCTGCAGTCATGGACTGTGCGGCTGGTCCCGGCGGAGGTTCGAGTCCTCCCTCGGACATGGGTGTGAGTGTTTATCCTTAGGATAATTTAGGTTAAGTAGTGTGTAAGCTTAGGGACTCATGACCTCAGCAGTTAAGTCCCATACGATTTCACACACATTTGATCATTTTTGAGCTGTATTAAGGTACTTTATTTGGAACTACAGTTCCGACAGTATAGGCGCATCTTCAGCTTTATAATGGTTAGACTTCCATAATGTAGATGGACAGTTACGGAGTCTCAGATTTTGGGAAGTTATCCACGTTAAGAGTCAAACCACAATTGTTGTTTGTCATAATAACATTATAAACCCAGAAGATGCTTGCCAAATGTACGAAGCATGACTGCTGAATAAGCCAGGCTGTATAATAGCAAGTAGGATATATTGTAAGAGAAGACTGTCTAAAGTCAGTAAAGTAAAACTTAAAATAGCGAGTAATGTACGTACTTGCGCCTTGTTGCTAAGAGGCCGATGTGATGTGAGCTGCCCGTGGAGACTAGCAGAACCCTGCAAGACAGAAGGCCCCGGTGCCCAAACCAGTCAGTCACTGACCATTTTCTAAATCATCAAGCACCGTGGTCTTCTGCCTTCTAGTGTACTGCTAGCCTCCACCGGCTGCTCAAAACACATCGGCCTGTTAGCAATACGGCGCAAGTACGAACATTACACGAAATTTTAAGCTTGACTGATTTTATACAGCTGTACTGGCTCATTCAGCAGTCAGGCTTTGTACATTTTGAAAAGCATCTTTTGGGTGTATTCAGTTCTGTTGTGACAATCCACCATTGTGCTTTACCTCTTAAGGTGGACATCTTTCCAGAATCTGAGGTTCCGTAATTGTCCATCTACGTTATGCAAATATGACATTTATAAACCTAAAGATCCGTCTATACTGACGTGACCTTATATGGGACCTCTGTTTACCAAAAATAAAGCATAAATTCATTTGATAACCGGCCAAGGTGGCCGAGCGGTTCTAGGCGCTTCAGTCCTGAACCGCGCTGCTGCTATAGTCGCAGGTTCGAATCCTGC
Organism: Schistocerca gregaria; assembly: GCF_023897955.1. Lineage (NCBI taxonomy): Eukaryota > Metazoa > Arthropoda > Insecta > Orthoptera > Acrididae > Schistocerca > Schistocerca gregaria. The sequence goes on along the minus strand of NC_064920.1, from coordinate 813,253,004 downwards.
GTCGGACATCGATTTGTGTGTTGTTCTTAAGTTAGTCAGGTTTAATTAGTTCTAACTCTGGGGTACCGATTCCTCAGATATTAAGTCCCATAGTGCTCAGAGCCATTTGAACCATTTGAACACACGTGAAACCCTGGTTGCGGATGAAGCACCTCTATACGATTATGCGGCTTCTGGAAACACCTCACCATTCTTTTTAATAGTTACAATTTTATGATGTTTGAGCGGTTATTGAGTGTTGAGTGTTGTTGTTACTCATAACGACTCTGAGCTGTGGTTGCCCTCTCCAGAAAGTTGTTTGGATGAAAAACGGCACTACATACTGCAAGATAGTGTAGTGGTGACTTTATTGTGGGAGATAGCGCTGTGAAGATATCGTGTTGGCAGACGACTGAGTGAAGACTTCGTGTGAGGGCAGTACAGACATCTTTTTGTTCTCAATTTCTGCCTGCTATACAGCGACACAATCGAAACAAATTTTCTAGAGAAGTCAGTGTGACATTTAGATGTTTTCATGGAGCATTTTATGTTGTGAACGCTAACGTTTGTGCTAAAAGAGGGAATTGGTGTAAGAAATGGAATTTGTTCTTTATTTAGCGAAATACTAGTGAAATAACGTGGGCATTGGCTACCAGCATGTGTTGCTGTCCTTTTTTAGCCGTGAAAGGATTTTTTTTAATAACCTCTATCACTGGAAGATATCGACTATAGCTTCATCTAGTTTAATCAATCATAAATTTTGTGCTGAAGTTAACTAACTCTACAAGTAAATTTTATAACCTTTAATTCAAAGAAGGATATGTTTTTCACCGATTCACGACAGACATCCACGTTGCTATTTTCGAGTCAAAGGCTTTATTTAAAATGCGATAGTGAGCTGAAGTTTCGCACCGAGGGTGTCAAGTCTCAAATGATGGTTCAAATGGCTCTGAGCACCATGGGACAATACATCTGAGGTCATCAGTCGCCTAGAACGTAGAACTACTTAAATCTAACTAACTTAACAACATCACTCACATCCATGCCCGAAGCAAGATTCGAACCTGCGAACGTAGCAGTCGAGCGGTTCCGGACTGAAGCGCCTAGAACCGCTCGGTCACCTTAGCCGGCTATCAAATAAATTTGTGCTTTTTTTTGTTAAAGAGAGGGCGTTTATAACGTCCCATGTGTTTTATCATGTTTTATTCCAAGTTTTAGTCCCGTAACAGTTTCTCATACAATCAACTTATTTATTTCGTGTGGTATTATTTGCTAGCAGTAAAAGATTTCGTGTTTAGGCGAACGACAAGTTACACAAATCACTCAAAGTGTTTACTCATGTAGTTCTTCTTTGCCATGCTGTTCAAAATTAGCACCACTTCACAAAGCATTAATGTCTCACACTAAAAACATGTGCAGTTATGACTGTTCTGAAGAACTGCTAAGTTTCCCAATAGGAATTTTATCAGTAGAAGCTAACACTAGTCAGTATATCTGAGGTATTCTCTTGTGTTCTGTGCTTGTTCGAACCAGTATTAAGTTGGAAGGTGGAGGTATGTCCTGCACCAAATTTATTTTCCCTTTCATCCAGGAGTTACGCAACCGGCCAGTATGAAGATACATCATGTCATAAAAACTCATATTTCCTGTATCACTCCAAACAATAAAGCTCTTCACACCTTATAATTGTGAGTTCTGTAACGGTTCAACTTTGTCCAGAAACTCTAAAGTAGAGAACATAACTATTATCAGGTAAGAAAGACAAGTCATCAAGAAACAGATTATTACTGTAGCTCCAATATTTTATGAGCATACAGAATTGCACACTTGAATCATTTCTGTGTGTTCACTTCACTAATGTGCACTCGTGCACCCATTGAAATCTAATCAAGTGGTGCATTGCTTTCCTAAATGTCTTAGAAATAACTTTTAGCATGTGATACACTACTCTGCTGCAATATTACAGGTCTGGCAAATTATCGAGTGTCCTGTCAAATGAAAGCACTGACATTGCACTTATTTCAGCACTACTGATATAATCAGAGAGCTTGAAGACTGTAGCACAGTATGCTGCTACGTTATCGCTTGATTTCTAAGTTTCCAGATAGCAAAACGCTTGAGAATAACTCTTATAAATAAATCATGTTTATGTAAGGACTGTTGCAATAGTTGTTACAGATTCTCGGAGTTCTTTGTCTGCTCCACTCTAGCAAAGCGTGTGACACTAATGCGATGATCCCTATGTTAGAGTGAACCTTCCGGATGCCTTGGTACTACTCGAGAAGTCTGGGCTACGTGTCAGCAACTGGTTTCACCCTCTCTCCCCATTGTACAACACAAACATTACACCACACTACACACATACCTCTTACAGTCACACAATGAACATTCACTACTAGCGTTGTAACAACACCAGAAGTTATAGCAAATAACGAAATTTCCCTTGCTGCGCATTTGCAGTACAGTAGAAAGAATAAATAATAAAATGTGTAGTGTATGGAATAAAAAACAGCTACCAGTTGAGAGAGATAGTAGTCAAAGCTCTTGACCTAGGTTCCTACCTGTATAAATGAGCCCTCATCAGATATATTATTACATTTTACATGTCGATCATGATGTGCCGCCAGTGGGCTTCATCATGATTGCAATTGACAATCGTAAAAACAACCATCCGGCTTTGTCATATATATATATATATATATATATATATATATATATATATATATATATATATATATATATATATTAGATGTGACGTGTGTGACCAGTAATGGATAACCCTGCAGCTTTTACTAGTCACTCGCGTCATATCTAATGTGTATATTCTCTTATGTATGACAAGTATGACAAAGCCAGAAGGCTGTTTTTACGATTTGTCAGTTTTAATTAGGACTAAACTCATTGGTGGTTCATCATGATGAACACGTAAAACGTAATACGACTTCTGAAGAAGGCCTATTTATATGGGTTGAAAACTAGGTCAATAGCTTTTGAGTACTGCCTTCCGTAACTGATGCCATTTTTACTCCATGTGTTACATTTTCACAATTTCTGATGCAGCCATACTTACGATTCTAAAATTAAATGTGTATCTGATTTGAGACCATACAGGATGAAAAATTTAACAGACAGAGCTTCCACTTCTAGCAGCAATAATGGTACTAATCCGGCTGGTCATTGAACAGAACTGTGCTCGGATGACAGACATTGATTCGTCTTACCATATTGTTTGAACTGAAATGTGCCCATTAACATTAGTGGCCAGCGAGTGATGGTTTACCACTTTCTCGGCAACCCTTGACCACATGTTTTCAATTGGTGAGAACTATGGAGAACGTGCTGGCTAGGGCAAGATTCAAACATCGTCTTATAGAATTTGGTCGGAAAAGCACGTCTTGCGTTATCTTGTTGCTAAATGCCAAAACCTTAAAGAATGGCTACAACCAAGTCCTGAAAAAGTCAGAAATGCAGCGTCTGCCCACCATGTTGCAAACCCCATGTGTGAGTGGGTGCTAATTTAACTGAACCGAAATTAATCGTAATACAGACACACCTGTGAGACTCCGTGTTCGAATAAATGTAAGCAACGGATTAATTAATGCTACGAGAAATCGTGTCTCCAGCAGTAAATCTCAATGTGGGGAATTTACATTTTATCTTTGAAGAATATCATATATTATTAGGGAGGCAACATTTACTCAAATCAAAAATATGACTATAGTGAACTCTTTTGTTTATTACGACAGCGAAAGAATGGACAAGCATCTAAATAAATAATGAATTCGAGAGAATTACAAGGCTAGAATATTAACTATGTGAACCAGAAAAGTAAACTATCGACTGGCGAAGTTACTCGGTGAGGGCTATAATCAGTTAATAATCATGTTTATTGTGAAGTTTATGTCGAAAAGTCGACTCATCAATTGAGCTATTGTTTGTCTGTTTGGAAAGCAGAAGGAACCTCTGCAAATAGGAATGTTCTGACGCACGTGGGAAAGGAGAAGCGACCCTGAATCTGAATTTGTAGTGTATAATGTTTTAACATGCTGGACATGCTGCGTGCGCTCACTGTTAGCCTCGGTAGGACGCGAACAGGACGGCGACACTGTGGCTGGTTGCCGTCAAGTACGACGCTAGAACCGGTCTGCCAAGGACTCAAACATTGTATGCCACTTTGCTGATGGAGTCTGTTTTTCCATCTGAGAGCGCAGCCTGCGGAGAACTGATGTGTTCAGCACCAAGCCCAGAGAGCAAGTCTTTTCTTTTTAGCCTGTAAAAGACTGACTGCAACCCTATTTCCGCCAAGAATCTCAGCTACCAGTCCTCTTTAAACTTTTATTGTCCCGCGAGTGGCATGATACGATATTGCTCTGCGTGCGTTATTTCGAATTACGAAGCAATGTTCCTCTGGACATGCATGCATCGTAATTCGGAATAGCAGAGGCACTGCAATATCGTATTTATCTGCCGACACCGGGCAAGCGACTTCCAAGTAAAATGTTTCCTTTGTATTGGATTGTACATAATGGATGTACCAGTAGAGGTTGTAGATACATGGCGTACGATACAGAAGTTTGGGTCTGGCCGTGATTCGGATTCGGATAGCCTAATGGTAAGGTGATCGCTTGCGATAAGAGCGAAATCCGGGTTTGAGTCCCAGTCAGGCAGGAATGTTCATTGTTGTCATTCCATTATACAGCTGATGATAGTCCACATTCGCATCTGTGGGTACATTTCATGTAATTATACGATTGCGTCCTTAACAAAATATGACACCAAGAAGAGGCGAAACGTTAAAAAACAAACAACGACAACTATACCTAATTGTTCTAAAACCCTTCACGACACTTGTTATGTTCTTCTGATGTCACATAATTTTCAGCCATTGGTTCTCCCTCAAATGGCAGTTAGTCCTGCATCAGAGGCCCTTCGAAAATTTACAAAACTGTGCTCTAGGCTTGCTGCCAGCTCTGCTCTATTTCTGAACCGGCAGTATGTCAAAGCTGTTTCGTAATCTTTCTTTTTTGGATAGGTGGGAGATGTTAATCAGCTGAATACACTTTTCATAACATGGTCCACGCGCCAGTCTCCTGCCGGCTGAGTTCCAAACTGGCTACATGCTATCAACTGCACAATGTTCCTGGCGCCAGTATGACGCGACTTTACCAAGGCAATGCGAGTTCTGGTACACATGTCGCTCCCCCATATGTAGTTTTGCGAAGGCGATGAAATCAGTGCATATAATCATGGTAACCTCCTTAAGCCATCTAAACTTTGTATACTCAGAGACTGTCTCAGCCCCCATTCAGTCGAATTATTCATCATAATTAAATGAAAAGACACGAGTAAATCTTTTTGTCGCTTTTCAGAATTATTTGCTGTGGGGAAATACAAGACAATACTGTGTACCCAAAGGCACTGCGCAACATCACATCACGTGCTGGGCCTGTATGATACGACGAATGCCACCTGTTAACGTTCCGTCTCCTCAGAACCTTCACACACGAATATATCCATAGTGGTCCTGTACGCAGGGCCAAGACTCATCTAAAATGATCTGACTAGTGTTGTCACTGGGTGAACCACCGTCTGAGCGCCTCTGCACTGCTGCATGAGGGGAAGTCACAGTATTATAGATGTGGATATCGAAACATGAATTGCACTTTGCGCCAATGTAATATTTGTTGCATGTTATTTTCATGGTTCTGCAATTTTAATGGCCACTAAAGTATCAAATACCGAACTTAGCAGAAAACCGTTTTCCGTTTATTTCTTATCCTTAGGGCATCTGTTGACCATTGCGTTATGTTTCCATTTACAATGAACACCGATGGGAATTGGTTTTGTGCACTCTTTTAACTAATAATCATGACCGTAATTTCGACAATATTTTTCGAACAACGTTGACTATCAGTAAGGTCATATCGAAGTCAGTTATAACATCATCCAACTGCTGCCGCGTACGATCGTATATTCTTCCATGTTCTGGAAATTTTGGTAATAAAACTTCAAACAAAACGTTGATTCTTAATGAGATGGACGATCAAGAATTATCATACTAAACACCTTTCATCTACAACAACACCTAAATTTACATCATTACTTTGCAATTCACGATTACGCGCCTGGCAGAAGGTTCATCGAACCACCTTCAAGCTATTTCTCTACCGTTCCACTCTCGAACAGAGCGCGGGAAAGATAAACGCTTTTGTCTTTTCGTGTGAGCCCTAATTTCTGCTATTTTATTACAATGATCATTTCTCCATAAGCAGGTGGGGGCAAAAAAATATTTTACCATCCACAGGAGAAAGCTGTTGATTGCAACTTCATGAGAAGATTCTACCGCAATGAAAAACGCCTTTGTTTCAGTGATTGCCACTCCAGTTTGCGTATCATATTTGAGAATGCGGATTCCACACTGCGGAGGAATAATCCAAAATAGAATGAACAGCTTTATTGTAGGCTGTCTCTTTAGTAGAACCTGTTGCGTTTTCTAAGTGTTCTAACAATAAATCGCAGCCTTTGTTTCGGTTTTTCCACAACATTATCTATATGATCGTTCCTATTCAAATTATTTGTAACTGTAATCCGTAAGTATTTAACTCACTTCACAGCATTTAGATTTACGTACATTATAGTGCTGCCATTTTTCACCATACAGATGTCTCGTCTAAATCATTTGGAAATTTGTTTCGATCATCTGATGACTTTACCTGATGGTAAATTGCAGCATCATCTGCAACCGCTTTAAGGCGGCTGCTTAGATTGACTTCGAAGCCGTTTATAAAGATTATAAACAGCAGAGGGCTTATAATACTTCCTCTGGAAGCGCCAGATATTACTTATGTCTTTCCATTAGTTACTATATGGACTGTTGCCTTCATGACGGGAAATAGTGAATCCGTTTCCACAACTCAGACGATGCTCCTCAGGCACCTAATTTGGTTCGAAGGCGCTTATGAAGAAGCGTGTCTAAATCCTTATGGAAATCTATGTACATGGAAAAAATCTTAGTTTCCCTGTCGTTAGTTCACATTACTTCGTGTGAATAAAGAGGTAATTGAGCTTCACAAGAAGGACGTTTTTGGAATGCGTGTTGTCTGTCTATTAAGAAATCGTTTTCTTCGAACGAATTCATAATATTCGAACTCGGTATATGTTCCAAAATCTTATGTTAGTGATATGGGTCTATAATTAGGCGGATTTCTGTGTTTTCTTTCTTGACTATTGGTGCAACTTTCCGTTCGTCAGGTACGGTCTTACGACGGGCGAGCTTTCGAAGTGTGGAGGTATTGCATCAGCGTACCCTCAAAAGAATCTAACTGACATAAAATATGGATCAGAGGCCTTGCCTGAGACTTAAGTTGCTTCGCTACACTGAGAATATCTTCTTCTAATTTACTAATGTTCGGAGTTGTTCTCGATTCTAATTTTGGGATATTTACTTCGTCTTCTTTGTTAAAGAAATTTCGAAAAACCGTCGTTAATAATTACGCTTTAGAGGCACTGTGATCAGTAACATTACCAAAGCAATGGTGCAGTAAAGGTGTTGAATGTGTAACTACACTGACGTACTTCAAATACGATCACAATCTCTTTGGATTTCCTGCCAGATCTCGAGTTAGTATCGTGTTGGAAATGCGAGAATGCTGAATTTATTTGCCTAAAAACAAAACTGTACGCAGATATACTAACCTAAATATCTTTGAAAGACAGTGAACTAGATCTGTGATGAAGTAGACCAGTTAATAACTGCAAGTTTGTTTTGTTTGTGAAAGTGAAATAAATATTCAATTTTACAAAGCACTATAGTATTTTTTGTGGTAAAGAAAATGATTAAGCGTCATAATCATTTTTTGCTGAAAAGCGCTTTTACATATATTGTAATTGAACATATGGCTCTGAGCACTATGGGACTCAACTGCTGTGGTCATTAGTCCCCTAGAACTTAGAACTACTTAAACCTAACTAACCTAAGGACATCACACACATCCATGCCCGAGGCAGGATTCGAACCTGCGACCGTAGCAGTCGCACGGTTCCGGACTGCGCGCCTAGAACCGCGAGACCACCGCGGTCGGCAATTGAACATATGAATACTAATGATTCTAATGGTAAGATAAAATCATGACTGAAATATGTATCTTAACGACAAAATTGTCAAACGAAATTGGTACTGCGTAGGCTGATCAAACATTCTTATAAGGGAAAAATGTATGAAGACAAAAAATCTCTATGCCTGACATTGAGTGTAAGTTTTTCCTTTTAGAGGAAATGCTTGAATGCACCTAAGTCAACCAATAATTTTCGTACGACGTTGACGTATTCGGCTGACTAAAAAGCAGAATTTCAGAGTAGGATTTCTGGAAATCGTACATTTTGTAACTGAAATGATAAGAAGGATATTGTGCCGTTTGTATTGTGAAGAACTAGTTTGTCTTAAATTTAAACAACTGCTTCTGTGTCACCATGCAGCAGATGCTTTACGAATGAAATTTCGTATCAGCAATTGGGGTGACAACTGTCTGAATGTGAGTAATCCTCCACGAAAGTACGTCGTATCTATATATACAGTTGGAAGTGCCTGTCAATTCGATGACTTAAAGTAGAGAAGCTAAGTTTCACACAGTGTGTTAACAGAGAAACTCTCGTCTTGGTCTCACTAAGATGGTGGACTGTCACATCCTCTGTCCTCAGGTAACGGTTGTTCTCAGCTTAGGTAATAAAATCTAAGTTTATTTTAACTTCCTTAGTGAATTAGCACATTTCCCTGAAAAAACCAGGCAACTACGATGCAACCGGTTCAGAGGACGATACAGAAGGCATCTTTACAACTTTATTCTTTAAAAGTGTATGTGTGGAGCACCGCTTTATAATTGTAACTTCAGTTTATGTCCTCTTCGATAGTTGGCTGACAGTTTTAGAACTGCTGTGTCCAAACTAGCAGCCCGCTTTCAACTTACCCATGTTTCAGCCAAACAGCGTTTCTGAAGGAAAATTCTCCTGTGTTTACCTGTTAACACGTCATTTACTATCTCATCTACGTACCGAATAACCCATGAGTGCATGTTCAGAATTGTTAATCAAGGACGTCTCCAAAGTGAAGCACCACAATAGTAAGATTAACACAAATATAAATAGTCTAAATGAATGTGTTAATATCTGACTATTGAACCTGCATACGACCAGTTACCGGTGCAGCTTCATAACACCTTTTTGGATAAATGACAGAAAAAGTTACATTGGTGGCATTCCACGTCAAACGAAAAATCAAATTTAATGTGTCATGTACGTTAAATTTTTGTTGATTTAATTGCACCATACTATATCTTCGGGTTGAATGGATTAATTGATAGGTTATTTAACACTATTAATATTTAAGTACAAGTATATGCTGATGATGTGTTGGATAGTAAATATGTGAAATAAATATTTAGTTTAACAACGAATGCATATTTATTTCTACTACAAAAAGGTGAGTCACTAAATAAAAATCAGTCTATGGAATATAGAACTCAGCCCTCGGGAAATCCTTTCACTTTTAAAATTAGCGATGCTATATGCTAAATACTTTATACTATAACACAACTGGCAAGGATTTTAACAGCAGCGTTATTCATACTACTTCTAAGCAAAAGCGAATTTTGACAAAGAATAATCAAGGTTCGTCCTTTTTTTAATGTTGTATTTACGGAAGTTGTTATTGATTTTACACTGCAGCAGAAAATATAAAACAAATAACATGAGACAACATATTCATTACGAAGCTCTAGTTAACATGTACGGCTCGATAAATAGATACCCACAAGATGGTTACTTTAAGTACTTCCTTTTCTCCTGATTGCACACATCTTTGCAACGAAAACTTTGTTGCTTGAATAAAAATAATCCAGCTGACGCATAAAAACTCTAGTAAAGCCCTTTGTGAGGCTTTTTAATTGGTCTTTGAATTTATTACTACTACTAGTGATCAAATCCCTGTCTGGCCATCCAGAATTATGACATCCGTCGTTTTCCTATGAAAAGGACACGTCCCGATTTGTTTCTCCATCTTCCCTAATCCGAGCTGCTCCATATCTAATATCTAATTACTTCGACGTCGACGAGACGTTTAATCCTTATCTTCCTCCCTCCCTTCTTCCCTTTTTGTGTTCGAACTCTATATATGTGCTATTCGAGCCGTAGTATAAGGATACTAGTATGCTATTCTTACAGTTTCAGTTATTTATCTAGCGTTGAGAGTTTCTTCTGCACCACTGATGATGACAAAATATAACAATTAATGAATAAATTTGACATATATGGTCAGGTGATGGTCGGGTGATTACACATAAACAAGGCATCACCACGGCCGACAGCAATCCCTCGCAGTAGACAGTTTTACGTCTGGCAGAGAGAAAATAGCAAAGCTGGCTGATTTAGAAGAGTTGCTGCACAATTTGTGATGATGTGATGCTCTTTGAGAGTGGACAACACTGACAGATGTGATTTAACTGGGATTCTCTGTCGTTAATGGATACGCATAATTGACACCACAGTGCAGCTCATTTACGTAGCAAAGGCCTGAACAAAACGAGCCAGCGTTCCGTTCTCCGGTGCTAATTTCATTTTCAGTGCCGCTCTGCAAAACAAATACGCAGATCTTTAGAGAACAACGGCCCCATAAACGGCGAATTAATGCTGTTGTTGACTGATTTATCGCATTATTGTTGCTATCTTCCTTGTTGGCAAAAAGATTTCAAATTATAAATAGATGCAGACAAACAAACATTTAAAACTAGCCATCACGAGAAAGGAAATCTAGGGTTTTACGTCTCGTCCACGACGAAGTAATTACTCATGGAGCCCAAGCTGGGATTTGGAAAGGAGTCGTAGATGTCCTCGTCAAACGGGCGATGCTAGTATTTGGCTTCAGCGTCGCTGGAAAACCACGGAAAACCTAAATCTGGGTGACCAGAAGGGGATTGGAACCTGAGTGCAACTAGAGTGTTTAAACCACTTGTTACATCGTCTGGCAGAATCATTGATGGAAAAAAAAGTAATAACAATATCGGGATACCTCGAATCGCCAGCGGCTGGTTCAAAGTACTCAACAGTGACCGATACATATCAAGATGAGGGACGTTCTAATTCATGAAGTTCTAGTGCGACCTGATGAGCTACAAACAGAGTGCGAATCTACGTCAAAGAAATCTATAGTTTAAATGAAACAACAAGTTTACTGTTACCAGTCACTGCCGGCCGCGGTGGTCAAGCGGTTCTAGGCGCTCAGTCCAGACCCGCGCGACTGCTACGGTCGCAGGTTCGAATCCTGCCTCGGACATCGATTTGTGTGATGTCCTTATGTTAGTTAGGTTTAAGTAGTTCTAAGTTCTAGGGGACTGATGACCATAGATGTTAAGTCCCATAGTGCTCAGAGCCATTTGAACCATTTTACCAGTCACTGTTTACTTATCTCCACGACGCGTTTAAACCTCCATCATCAGGTGGATTTATATTTGTAAATATGACATTTGTGTGTGTGTGTTGTCTTACGATTTTTTGGAGGAACTTGTGGCACTGTCTAGTGGAGAAGCAAAAAACTATTTCAGGTCATGGTTTTGGGTTTGTTTTTGCAAAAAATTAAACGTGCATCTGACGGTAAACATAAAAATAAGTAAAATAAAGTATCTCCAGTGGTCACAGTTTCCTTTCACTGTCGTGTGACATCACATGTATACTGTCATACTTTGTAAACAAATATGGCATCAGAAACTATTGGGTGCATGGATCATATAGCAGAAGACAAAACATTGTCATAAAGTACAAAGAATATAGGTTACAAGTAACTATGGAATATGTTTTATGCTTGCGTATCATGACGTTTCTGGTGACAGGAAAATCTCCTCTGTAGGAATCACTGTGGGTTCAAAAAATTGTTCAAATGGCTCTGAGCACTATGGGACTTTACATCTTATGTTATCAGTCCCCTAGAACTTAGAACTACTTAAACCTAACTAACCTAAGGACATCAAACACATCCATGCCCGAGGCAGGATTCGAATCTGCGACCGTAGCAGTCGCGCGGTTCCGGACTGTGCGCCTAGAACCGCTAGACCAACGTGGGTTCAGGTAACACCTATTGTGTGGAGCCCAGCTTAACGTTTTCGTCTACGAGATCCTGAAAGCAGTAGATACCGGTGTCCATGTTGACGCCAGATTCTTGATTTCCAGAAGGCGTTCGGCACTGTTCCCCATTGCCGCCGAATGTGTGATTGAACTGAAGAGTTTCTACCAACACAATACAGTTCTTACCGGAGAGAAGTTTTCAGTAGTGTAACTGGACCATTACTTTCCACATTATATACAGCGTGTAGCATAAATTTACGGCATAAATTACAGGACACATTCGTCACACACAGACGAAAAAATTACGTTCTATGAACATGGATCTAGAAACTGTTTGCTTCCACATTACAGTCAATTCCCGCCAAATCGTTAATCATGGGAAATACACACGAACAGAAGTCACCAGCATACACCGTGCCACTCTTTCTAGAGGAGAAGTTCAACATGCCCTCTGCGGGCATTGGTATGTATATCAACCCGCCTTTTTAATGAATTTCGGATGCACTGATGTATCCCAGGAGTAATAAATACGAGGTGCTACCCAAAATTTTCGAGACTGGCGCTGCCATCTTTTGAAAACTTTACCTTTGGACTAATGGTCACCATCACCATCGAGATAGTTTCCATTCGCATGTACACACCGGTCCCAGCGCTTCTGCCACTGGTCAAGCGTTTCCTGTAAGTCCTGTTCTTTGTGGGTGTTTATCACCGCCAGCGATGCTTCCCAGAACTCCAGAAGATAGACATTGACTGTAGATATTGTATCACAGACACAGTCCCCTTGACTGTTCAGAGATGTCACTAAACCCGCCCAAAGATGTAAACAATCATGCATGAGCAGTGCCTATTAGACGGAAGGGGTCCGACAGCCAATCAATTCCAGTCATTCAACCAGAAAGGAGGTACACGGTTCGTATTGTCTGTAATTCAACCATGCCTACACGGCCAATACCGCGTTTCGATCGAATCCGCATTGTTATTTGATGCTAGGAAGGTCTCTCAACAAGAGAAGTGTCCAGACGTCTCGGAGTGAACCAAAGCGATGTTGTACGGACATGGAGGACACACAGAGAAACAGGAACTGTCGATGACATGCCTCATGTCATCGACAGTCAATATCTACAGTCAACGTCTATCTTCAGGAGTTCTCAGGCCACCCAAGGGCTACTACTGCAGTGGATGACCTCTAACTACGGATTCTGGCTCGGAGCAACGTCACGATGTTGAATAATGCTTTTGGTCAGCCACAGGACGTCGTGTTAAGACTCAAACTGTGCGCAATAGGCTGCATGATGCGCAACTTCACACTCGACGTCCATGGCGAAGCCCATCTTTGCAACCACGACACCATGCAGCGCGGTACAGATGGGCCCAACAAGATGGCGAATGCACTGCTCAGGATTGGCGTCACGTTCTCTTCCTACTACCGAATTCCAGTCAACCATGAATATTAAATTTTCGTCACCCTTCACTATATGAATAATTTCTTTTATTTGATCATACATTTCTTCAATTTCTTCGTCATCTGCAGAGCTAGTTTGCATATAAACTTATACTAGTGTAGTAGGCGTGTGCTTCGTATCTATCTTGGCCACAATAATGCGTTCACTATGCTGTTTGTAGTAGTTTATCCGCATTCCTATTTTCCTATTCATTATTAAACCTACTCCTGCATTACCCCTATTTGACTTTGTGTTTATAACTCTGTAGTCAGCTGACCAGAAGTCTTGCTCCTCCTGCCACCGAACTTCACTATTCCAACTATATCTAACATTAACCTATCCATTTCCCTTTTTAAATTTTCTAACCTACCTGCCCGATTAAGGGCTCTGAAATTCCACGCTCCGATCCGTAGAACGCCAGTTTTCTTTCTCCTGATAAAGACATCCTCTTGGGTAGTCCCTGCCCGGAGATCCGAATATTTTACCCAAGAGGACGCCATCATCATTTAACCATACAGTGAAGCTGCATGCCCTCGGGAAAAATTACGGCCATAGTTTCCCCTTTCTTTCAGCAGTTCGCAGTACCAGCACAGCAAGGCCGTTTTGGTTAGTGTTACACGGCCAGATCAGTCAATCGTCCAGACTGTTGCCCTGCAACTACTGAAAAGACTGCTGCCCCTCTTCAGGAACCACACATTTGTCTGGCCTCTTAACAGATAACCCTCCGTTTTGGTTGCACCTACGGTACGGCTTTCTGTATCGCTGAGGCACGCAAGCCTCCCCACCATCGGCAAGGTGCATGGTTCAGGGGGGGGGGGGGGGGCGGGCGTCAGGTACAATATGCGCAAAGAAGTTCTCCACGTACGCGTACACCACCATTACTCTACCACGCAAACATAGGGGTTACACTCGAATGGTGTGAGACGTTCCCTGGGGGGGGGGGGGGGGGTCCACAGGGAGTCGAACCGCACAATAACCCTGGGTTCGATGTGGGCGGCGGAGGGGTGAAGTATACTGTGGTAGTCGTCGTGGGATTGTGGACAACTGCGGCTGCGGCGGGGACGGAGCCTCTCCGTCGTTTCTAAGTCCCCGGTTAACACACAATACAATACAATACAATATGACTGCGACTTGCAAAGCTATTTTCAGTATGCCCACAGAGAAAGTTATTTCTCTATATTATCCCGGTATCAGCTTTACGTCTGTCTCCTTCTGCAACTGAACTTTTGCTCCGTTTGCAAAGGCTTTGTCCTCGAAGATACTTTCACGTCTTCACTTTTAGGAGCACTTGCTGAGCAAGAGAAGGCTCAAGGGAGTAAGAGGTGGTGTCCCCTTTAAGAAAGCATATCGCGTTCACCTGCTCTAACACAGAGAAATCACGTAAAACTTAAACCAGAAATGCCGACTTGTGGCTAATGTTTATTTCCCCTGAGACTGAGATCACTGCTTTGGTACATTCGCCAGCTCAACCTGTCTTAACGATAGCAGGGGACGGCAATTATCTGAAGTATGAGTAATGACATGAGATCATTCCAGGGTGGAGTGTCTCTCGTAGGAGTCGTTGATGAAATTACGTTTGTGTGTCGCGTCGAGGATGAGGTATTGAGAGATGGAATTTCAGTTCGGATTGGGGAAGGATGAGGAATGAAATGGTCCGTGTCCCTCACAAAGAAATCAATACCATCTGCCTTAAGTAGTATAAGGAAACGAAGGAAAATCGAATTCGGAATGGCTGGACTGGAATTTTAAATTCCGACCTAGCGAATGCCAGTCGGCTGTGTGACATTGCGTCAACCAGCTCGATGCTTACGTCTAGCATGCTGTCGAAGACGGCGTTAATCAATTGCCCACTGGAGGGAAATAATATTGCCGAACGAGCAGTAGCTTAGAAAACGAAGGAGGGTCAAATGCTCCCTCTGGAAATTTGAATAAATATCGCGGGATGCCGGTCTGAATATCGCCCTAGCTCCTCCTGTGCTACTATCATCCCATGTAAATAAAATAACTTTTCTTTTTGATACTGAGTTATCTTAAGGCAGACGAATTTCACTAAATGAAATGACGAATATAATTTTAACAGTCTTCCAAAACTGCTTCCCAGTATACAAGCAACAAAATAGTGGAAACTGTTGTGTAGTCACAGTTCCTACAATATAACTTCTGAAGATGCTTCGCTGTTGAAAGTCCAATGCGCCTGACGAAAGAGACTTTCAGTTTGCAATACACTTGAGACTAGAGTCGCGCTCAGCCGGAACTATGGTTCGATAGTTTTGGTACGCCACATAAATGACGTAGTAAATGGTAGGATTACATAATTGATTGTGCAAGAGAGAAAATGGGACCCGACGCCTTCTCTTTTTTTGTTTGTTTGTTTGGTTGGTTCTTTGTTGTGCACTTAATTAGAACCACACATCATTCGTTGTTAGTACATACGTATTTTATATTCGTACAGAATAATAATTGCATTTTGTAAGCAATAAAAATCAGTTGATGGCAAAACTTATGCGCTTTTATGGAACCAAAGCAATTAATTTTGATGCAAGTACAGTTCGCATGCACAAACATAAAAATATATGTAATTATTGTTGTTATTTGGTACTCAGTAGAACGTTCTTCGTCATGATCAAAGCAAGAGTTCCCTGTTATTTCTGAAGAATGCGAAAGTTGTTTATATGTAATAGAAACATGTTTTAAACATATGTAAGCTCGACAAAGCATTGAAGCGATATTTGATACAATTTTCGATACTGCAGTGTCTGTGTTATTCCGAATTACCATGCACACCTGTTTCCTGCATGCAAGAATGTCCTAACGAATTTTGCATCGCCGGCACGGTAGCTCAGCGTGTTCGGTCAGAGGGTTTAGTTACCCTCTGTAATAAAACATTAAAAAAAATTGAGTGAACGGATCAACGAACAACCTGAGCGAGTGTCATCGGACGTCCACCATGAACAAATTCAACGAACAATACAGAACAGAATGCGAGCAACAAAAGAAAAACAAAAAAAATAATGGCTAAGGGGACCGCAATAAGTGGGGAAACCTGTTTCGAGTTCTGGTCAGGCACACATTTTCTTTGTTGTCATTACATTGTACTGCTGAAGGTTGTCCACATTCGTAACTGCGAATACATTTCATGATACAATTTGGTTTAGCGATTTTTTATTTTACCTTGTTATTGAGGAAATTGTGTTTTCTAGCGCTGTATGATAAATCTGTATTGTTTTCTTTATTTTTACTACCACATCCTCCTGCTTCAAGTTAACACTCGACAATTTTCGAATAAAACCTAACTAACATTGACAGTTTAAGTTTTCCTGTAAATACTGTTTACTCTTAAGTAACAGATTGGGGAATAACTATGCAAAACAAAAATATTCTGCAGGTTACCAGGCCCTTTTCAAATCCTCTCTCAGTTTCTAGATGGTTCACTGTCTCCGGTCTTTAGAGAAATTGGCTCTGAACACTATGGGACTTAACTTCTGACGTCATCAGTCTCCTAGAACTTAGAACTACTTAAATCTAACTAACCTAAGGACATCACACGCATCCGTGCCCGAGGCAGGATTCGAACTTGCGACCGTAGCGGTCGCGCGGTTCCAGACTGAAGCACCTAGAACCGCTCGGCCACACCGGCCGGCGGTCTTTAGAGGAGTCTAGTAACACAGCATTTGTTCTTTCTCTTTAGCCAAAGGTTTCGTATGTTGCACATTCTCTTTAATTTTCTAAAACCGATGAATTAAATTAAACCTTTAAAAACACATTTATTGGTGAAAAATTTCTTGACTGAAAAAGAAAAAAGCGTGTGTGTCAGTTCCTAAGGGACCAAACTGCTGAGGTCATCGGTCCCTAGATTTACACACTACTTAAACTAACTTATTCTAAAAACAGCACACACACCCATGCCCGAGGGAGGACTGGAACCTCCGGCGGGAGGGGACGCGCAATCCTTGACATGGCGCCTTAAACCGTGCGGCCACTCCGCGCCGCGACTGAAAAGGAAACAGAATCATTTACATAATAGTTAAAGTGTAATCAGATATGATGTTGATGCTGCTATGTTATAACGATGATGCTACTGGTGCATGGAAACGATCATGTTTGTGATGGAGATCGAATGATGAGTACTACAATTGGTGCTCACTCTATCTCAGGTAGCAACTAACAGTTGTGACTGGGAAGGATGGGGGTAGGGGGGGGAGGGAGAAATCCGACGCATGGCGTCAGGTGGAGCCTTATTGACTAGGGCGGGAAAGAAGGGGATGTTTCAGGCCAGATTTCATCGTAGGATTGGTAGCCACTTGCAGTTCAGGTGGGAGAGGATGGATAAGTCATAGAATTGCATGGAGGATAGAATATGAATGTAGTGGCACAGCAGGGTACCTGGATAGTTGAGCAGTGAGTATGACATTTGGTTGGTTGTTTGGCTGATTTGTGGCATTGGACAAACAGCGAGGTTATCGGCGCCATCGGGTTAAGGAAGGATGGGGAAGGAAGTCGGACGTCCCATTTCAAAGCAATCATCTCAGCATTTGTCTGAAGCGATTTACGGAAATCACGGGAACCCTAAATCAGGACGTTCGAACGCGGTTTGAACCGTCGTCCTCCCGAATGCGAGTCCCGTGTGCTAACCACTGTGCCACTTCTCTCTGTAGGACATTTGGTGCTGGTAGTATGTTTTCCGTGGGAGAGCGGTGTGCTCACCCCACGCTCTTCCACCGTGCATTCAAATGACTGCGTCATTAGCTGATGGATGGTATGGTGGTCAGTCAGATCCCATTCTGATTAATCCGACAGAATTGTACAGTGTATTTGCCAAGGAACATTAAAATAAAATCGACTTTTCTGAATTCTGAGTTGAGGCCAAAGTGGTGCATACCAATTGATATGAAGGCTTCTGGCTGTATATGTGTGTGTTCCGTGCTCAAAGAATAACAGTGTACAGGAATTCAGTGCACAGAGAAATGTGTGACACACGTCAACGAAGATGACATAATAGGCATTCGTAAGTGGATGCATGCAGATAGACTTCCGTAGTCACACTCTAGCTGCCTGTGACTCAATTCTTTGGGGAAAATATGGCTGAGAAGATTGATGAGTCAACAGCATCATTACGTGTTGCAATGAAAATTTGGCCTAGTAATTTTAGACTTCGCTGAAAATTATATTTTCTTGATAGGTGCTGACATATACTAGATTAATTTTCTGTCAACCCTGCACCCATTTACACTACATAAAAGTTTAATGATTCTGTAAGATCTCTGAGCCATTGCTGTGTACCTGATAACGTGCAGCACAATACCACAGTTCTGCATGTTTTCCTCAGACATTTTGTCAGCAATGTCAAACTGCAGACTTCAGATGACCAAATTAAGAAACATATGTACTTGAATGATGGTGATGCATCGCAGAGAAACAATTACAGGGACCTCACAAACTGAGCTGTCAGAGATGGTAATCATGCGTGCATGAGGTTTCTTGCTTGTATGAATAAAAGTATGCTGAAGAAGGCTTTGGCTGAAAGCTACACATCTAACAGTCTTTTCGTTGTGCCTGTCTGCATCTGAGCATGTCAAGTCCTTAAACAGATGCCTACAAGATGATCATGGGCGAGTACAACATATTATATTTACAGCACATTTTTGAGCATTGAAGACTTAAAGATGAGTTACCCCAGAACATTATTCCATGTGACAGTACTGAATGCAAATATGCAAAATTTGTCTACTTACCGATTTGTCTCTCCCCATAGTATGCAATGACTCTAAGTGCAGATGTGGCTGAACTAAGTTGTTCCAGGAGTTTCAAAATGTTTTGATTCCAATTTTAATTCTCACCAATACAGTCACACAAAAAGTTCGGACTTTTCCACCCTATTTATTATTTCCTCACCATGTGTTATAGTAGTCATTGCATTGGTTTAGTACCCCTAGATGTGCAGCACTAAGATATGTTGTGTCTTTTTAAAGCTGGGGATGAGAGTACTTGGAGAAAAACTAATCAATGATACTTTTAAGAACTTCGTTTACAATTTCTTATGTTGCTGTACATAGCCTTGGACTGATTAAAATACTAGTGTCATCTGGAAAATTAACTAATGCTAGTTGTTGTATAATAGACAGAAGACCATTTACAAACATGAGGAACAGCAGTTGACCTAAGATTCAACGTTGGGGAACCCCATATGTGATTTCCCTCCAGTCCAAATAATGTCCCCAGGCTATATTGGTTGCATAACTAAGTACAACTTCCTTCATTCTTTTGCTTAGACATGACATTATCCATTGGTTGGCTATACCATCAATCACATAAGACCTCCGTTTATCTTGGGGGAATATTTTGACTGACACAGTCAAATGCCTTAGATAGGCTGCAGAAAGTATCAACCAGAAATGTTTTCTTGTTTAATGTTTCTAAGATTTTGCTTGTAAATTTTTGTGATCAGAATGATGGAGCTGGGGGAGTTCCAGACAACAGTGGCATGAGTTAAGATGGAGCAGCTGCTGAATATAGCTCTATTAGCTATTATCAGTTTTAGTCGGTTTCGGGAAGTGTGTTCAGTGGTTCAGAAGGCGTGCATTCCATGTTAGTTTTTCTGTCAAAGGTTAGTTCAGATGGGACTTAACATCTGAGGTCATCAGTCCCCTAGAACTACGTACACCTAACTAACCTAAGGACATCACACACATCCATGCCTGAGGCTGGATTCGAACCTGCGACCTTAACAGCAGCGCGGTTCCGGACTGAAGCGTCTAGAACCGTTCTGCCACAACGACCAACTCAGAGGTTAGTCCTAAGTACTTTACTAGGTTAGTGAAAGGAGTGGCCTGATTATAGATGGAGATGTGAGTACTTGCTTGCCAATACTTGGTCCTTTCAGAACTCCTTGAGACTAGAAGTAAAGTCTTCAGAAAGTGAAAAGTAGGCTGTTGTTCCGTGAGGAACCACTGTGCCGCAGAGGCGCCAGCCACCTCGTCTCGTGGACAGTCAGTTCCGTTGCCAGCAAATCGCCTCTGCTCGATACCAAAATTGCGATGCAGATTCACCCCTTGCTCGCCTGTCTGCGCGCCGCGGGCGGCGGCTAATGCGATTCCACGCGACTGTACTGCCCTCCCCCCCTACCCCTCCTTCCCGGCAGCACCGTTCTCGAAGGCCTCGCCGGCGCGCCGCGGAGGAAACGGAACGAAAGGCAAGGAAAGGAGGATCTTTCCGTCTTTTGTAACGAAAAATCGATTTTAATTTACAATTCCTTTCTCAGCTTTGTGTCAACTGTAATCTACTCCGAGAGTCTCTCTTTTATATATTATCTCTTCCTTCCCGTTCCCCTCGCGTCTCCTCCTCCTTTATCGCGCTCGTCAGAAGTGCGTCTATAATATAATGTCCTTCTAGTTACCCGGCTAATTTGGAAAGAAAACCAAATTTAATAATTTTCCCTCTTTTGTCGACAGCTGAGCAACCTGATCTCATTCGGTGGGCACGGACGGCACCAGGAGTTTCAAGGTTCCGACGCTCCAGCTGTTTTCTTTATTCTGTGGCGACGTTAAATATCTTTGTTACCGTTTGCAGAAATGCTTCTCTAATGCGCAAACTCTAATGAAACAGCGTTCCAATGTATTGTGAATTAAACTGTCCATCTCATGTAAGACATGTCTTCATTTATGAAGCCGTTTCGATTACTGCTATCATCAGACTAAAGGCTAGAACCTGAAAAACAACGTTCAGTGTCGGTATAAGTAAAATTGGTATCACTGCTATCATAGTAATTACTAAATCATTTTCTTTAAGTTTCTTGTAGCTGCCATATGCGTTTTCTGTTTATTTTCCCGTAATTCATGTCCCAAACCTGTCCTTGCTGATTTCTGGTACGAGCTACCCTATGATTTTGTATCAACTTATGTGTTTTGTATCTTCAAGACTTCGCAGTTTCTCGTCGCTCCAGGAAGGCTAAGTACTGCTGTAAGTTTATTCCTTACCTAGGCCTGTAGCTAGAGGCGCGTTGTCCTTTTTCTTCGGTTTTGTTGGCCAGTGTTTTCATTCTCGTAACGAGGCTGTCATTTGTCAATGGCTAACGGAGATTAAGTAATAAATATTGGAAATTCACTGTATGCACTAATGAGCAGGATACTTTGGTATCGTCACTAAAACCATCTCCAATACTGCCTCCAACGTTTTATACCATCTTCCGATTACACACACCCAGAAGAATATTGCTACATCTGCATTGAACTCAGTGTAAGAAAGGTGCCAGAAATGTGTTTCTACATCGAGTAACCTGTACCACCTTTTTCGTTTTTCGATCCGGAAAAGATGTTTTTTTTTTTTTGTCTTTACTGATGTGAAGTCCGCAGCTCGTGGTCTTGCGGTAGCGAGCTTCCCGCGCACGAGGTCCCGGGTTCGATTTCTGGTGGGGTCAGGGATTTTCTCTGCCTCGAGATGACTGGGTGTTGTGTCTCTTTCATCATTGACTCGCAAGTCGCCAAAGTGGAGTCAGCTAAAAAGGACCCCACATGGGGTCTCCCGGTCAACAATGCCGTACGATCATTTCATTTCACTGCTGTGAAACACACAATCTGTCAAGAAGCTGCAATTAAGGGTATTATGGATTACGGTAACAAAAGCTGTAGTTGCTAATACATTGAAACGGATGACCATTATCCTTCTCGAATACTTCTCTTATTCCACTTACCACAAGAAATTATCTGGTTTTGTATAAGCCACGCCTTAGAATCGAAGTCTTAAAGTGGCGTATAGAAGATTTTTCTTCCTTTGACAGTTATTTGTTTCGTTCGAGCTCCGCCATGTCTTGACGCCTTCATTCAAGAAAATTTCCTTTCGTTAAGGCTTTTCAGTCTTGGATTAATTTCATTGTGTATCTAACAGTTTGGTCTCAAAGAAAAAATAAATAATTGAATTTTCAGACAAAATAGGCCGCGCGACGACTGTGTGATTAAGATTCATTTTGATATCGACCAAATCTTGGCCATCAGCTCATGTAAGGCTTTTCTTTACTAACATCGATCCATTACGCCCTTACTGAATGAAACAGCAAAAATCTTTTTGTGATTTGATAAAGACGCTATGAAATGGCTGAAGAACAAGCCATCTGGAAAACTGTTTGAATATAGAGTGTAGAAAGATCACACCAAAAATTGTATAAGGAAATTAAATCCTACCTGTTAACTGTATAACTAAATATAAAATGAAATCTTCACCTGCCGTGCTGCTTCTTAAATATTTTTCTAGAAAATTTATTCCAAGGGCTCAACACACAGGTGTTTCGGATCATAAAAGAAGACAGATGAAATGGAAATAGGGTTGTTATCATTTTAATTTTTTCTCAGTTCAGTAACATGCGAGTGAACTAGAATACACAAGTACACATTCATGTTACTAACCGCATCCTGTGGCATCGCACATGGTTAAGGCCTCTCTAAATAGGCCAAGTGGCTCTACACTATACAAGCGAAAACTCGGATGGCAGAGTAGGTGTAGCTTTTTTATGTTAGAGAAACCACACCTTAGGACCAGCTATGAACTTTCGTCTTTATAAACAGCAAAAATAAGCTGTTAAATCAGTGTTTCTAAACTCTATGAGCATGGGCAGCGAGGTTCCACAATTAGTATTGCTTGTTAAAGGTAGTGGAGTAAAGAAAATTGGCTGGAACTGGACGTAAATAGCAGAGGAACCTGAAATTCAGACTGTAACAAATAGTCTAGATGCAAATGTTGGCACCGAATTTATTGCCGTAACGAATTCTATAGTGTCTAGTGGGTCATTACAGACTCTGAATGTGAAATAATGTGGGGGAAGCTAAGCATCAAGGATGGTACCACCGATCTCTAGAACGTCTTAGTTCACCCAATAGTCGGACATTCCTGGCAAGTATTGAGAAGATCTCAAATATAGCTCAGATACAGAGGTCGCTGAAACAACGGCTGCCAGAGTGGCTTCAGAACTCTTTTTATAGCGCGATACCGCACAGAAACGAATTAACACAAGAACCATGTTCCAGCAGTGGAAGACGATTTTATCCAATGAAGAAGCACAGTAAACGATATCATACTCTCGTGTATGAATGTAGAAATAACGTTTGCCACACGAGCAGTATTTATAGGAATAAATTTTGGCGAGAGTCAGCCGTCCAGATAGCCGAGTGCGCTATCCCGCCGTTTCCAGGATTCGGGGAGAGAGCCTGCCCTGCTTCCAGTACGCCCCGTGGTTTTAAGGTCGAAGGCTGGTGAGCTGGCCAGGCGGTAAGGCTATTTCTCACATCCAACATGGTGAATACCGAGCTGGTATCCACGTCCCACTCCAGATACACGCTGTACAACCACTTGACAACCGTTCTTACACTTGAACATGAGATTTACTCTGGACACAGACGCATGGGGCGTACGATGCTGTCCCGGGAGATTTGGGGGGGGGGGGGGGATGCGTCAGGAAGAGCATTCGGCCACCCTCAGTCACTAACATTGTCGTAACTCAATAACAACGTGGATACCGAAGAGAAACGAGTAAAGGTAAGGAAGAAGAAGAGGAAAGAAACCTTGATGCCAGTCACAGTAGGTGGAGTTCGTGTGATACCCTTGGTCTGTTTTCACCGGTTTTTGCACATTAACACTACACTGAAAGCAGGTGAGGAAGGGTTGCACTCTGTCACGTTGAACGATTCTCTTCAGTCGTCGTTGGTCCAGTTCTTGCAAGATCTTTTGCCGGCCGCAGAGATGTCGGAGATTCGATGTTTTTTTCGGATTCCTGATATTCACGGTACACTCGTGCAATGATCGTACTGGAAAATCCCCACTTAATCGCTGCCTCGGAGATGCTGTGTCCCATCGCTCGTGCACCACTATAACACCACGATAACCTGCTACTGTAGCAGGAATAATCGATCTAACAACTGTGCCAGACACTTTATTATACAGGCGTTTGCTACCGCAGCGCTGTATTCTGCCTGTTTACATATCTCTGTATATGAATACGCTTGCCTTTACCAGTTTCTTTGGCGCTGCAGTGTCTAACAATACCACCACTTGCAAAGTAGGTTAGAAATCTGATTAATAATGTTGCTCACGCAGCATATGTTCGCTTTATCTGGCAACAACAAAGTTATTGACTGTGGATGGTATCGTCAGAATGGAAATAATGAAGTCACTGTAAAAAAGTCATTAATTTTATCACTTATCTTGAATGGATTCCCACGTAGATTTCGTCGAGTTGTTACGGCTCATCTTGTTGATTCTAGGGTGATTCCACTTTGACTGCTAGAAGGTCCATATCTGTATTTTAGCAATATTTGAAGACCTAACAAATGCGTTTTTCAGGAAATTCTTAATGATCAAACAATACCAGATCAGAACAGTGGTATGGTGTTCACGATCCACATTTTTATTAAACTTCTTGCAAATTCACATATGCTTCTTCTTAATTGTCACATCTACAAGAAAACAGTTTTGTATCAGTCTTAATATATTTAATTTCCACTTTAACCAAACACAAGACTTGACTGTTCTTTTACAAAGGGAAATAACAACTGAACTTCTCAAGGTGAAACAAAGTCTGCTCTGTGCGCATTCGCGCCAAATTCAAATGGTTCAAATGTCTCTGAGCACTATGGGACTTAACATCTGAGGTCATCAGTTCCCTAGAACTTAGAACTACTTAAACCTACCTAACCTAAAGACATCACACACATCCATGCCCGAGGCAGGATTCGAACCTGCGACGGTAGCACTCTCGCGGTTCCGGACTGAAGCGCCTAGAACCGCGCGGCCAACGCGGCCGGCCTCATTCGCGCCAAAACGATTACAAGTAAGTCAAAGGTTGCGGCAGCCTCACAGAAATGAATACACACAAGAACCATATCACTATAATATATCGATACATCGGAGTAGCTATACTTTAATAAAACGAAATGTGAATATTGTCACAAAAATATGTCTGTTACTTCGCAGAAAAGTTGTACGATATTATTGATATCGAGAACTGGGGCTGGAATGCCGTAATGGTCACGTAAATAAAGAACCATTAAAAGTGTGTATTAAAAAATAATATTAACGTACCTGTTCTACTTGTATTGCAAAAAAGGTATAGCTACAATGTGCATAATTTTGGGCCTCGTATTTCGGAATGCAATTTCACTGTGATCGTCATCTGGTAATTTTATTGGAATACAAGAAAGAATTGTGCATGGGTTCATAACCTTTCTCCATAGTTTAGTAGTACACAATGCAACCCTTAGACGCTATGTTATTGATGACACAAAATGTCCTATGCAGGACTCGAGCAGAGCACTGGGAATGCAATATTCATCTTCCGCTTGGCAACAACACCAGGAAACGATATTACACCCCGACGGCACATTATATTGGCGAACGAAGGAGTTCACCTGCTCGCACTGGAGATAAAAAAAGACCGAATCGAAGACGTTTAGGCGGGACAGTCGATACGCTCCGCGGCCGTATTAAGTTATAATGTTATTACACTGTCTTTGCGCCCTAAACACCCCCCGTTCGTGGGCGCAGTAAACTGCGCCGCAAGCAGACGAGAAGAGCAAAACTGGCTGCAGATTGCCAGTTGTTTAACACCTTAACACGTAGCGGAGAAAATTAGCGCGGGCGACGAGCCGGCCGTAATGGCAAGGTAAACACGGTGCGAGGCGCTATTTATTAGGGAGAGGGCGCGATGGGTGCGGCGATAGGCCGCTTTTTGTCGCCGGACACGTCCGCGACAGCCTCCGCTATTGCCGCGTTGCCTGCCGCAGACGGTCATCACGCCGCTCGATCACTGTTATCGTTTGCACTAAGCCGCTGCCCGGCGCCTTCCCGCGACGCGCGATAGCCCGGATTATGAAATCACGACTCCCGACCGGAAAATCGGGATGCATTGCCGCAGCGTGGCGCACAGACGTAATGACTGCTAACCATGAGGGGCGTGGCCAGGTGGCTGGGAACCGGCCGTGTGAACTGGCGGCGCCACAAGCTTCTGGTGTGTGGCCGTTAACGATAGGCAGAACCGTCTGCCGGATGACGAAGTGTGCTGACTCCACTTAGGCCGGGAAACAGCCCGGACATAACTCGAATGTTGCTAATACACTTCTGGAAATGGAGAAAAGAACATATTGACACCGGTGTGTCAGACCCACCATACTTGCTCCGGACACTGCGAGAGGGCTGTACAAGCAATGATCACACGCACGGCACAGCGGACACACCAGGAACCGCGGTGTGGCCGTCGAATGGCGCTAGCTGCGCAGCATTTGTGCACCGCCGCCGTCAGTGTCAGCCAGTTTGCCGTGGCATACGGAGTTCCATCGCAGAGTTTAGCACTGGTAACATGCCGCGACAGCGTGGACGTGAACCGTATGTGCAGTTGACGGACTTTGAGCGCGGGCGTATAGTGTGCATGCGGGAGGCCGGACGTACCGCCGAATTGCTCAACACGTGGGGCGTGAGGTCTCCACAGTACATCGATGTTGTCGCCAGTGGTCGGCGGAAGGTGCACGTGCCCGTCGACCTGGGACCGGACCGCAGCGACGCACGGATGCACGCCGAGACCGTAGGATCCTACGCAGTGCCGTAGGGGACCGCACCGCCACTTCCCAGCAAATTAGGGACACTGTTGCTCCTGGGGTATCGGCGAGGACCATTCGCAACCGTCTCCATGAAGCTGGGCTACGGTCCCGCACACCGTTAGGCCATCTTCCGCTCACGCCCCAACATCGTGCAGCCCGCCTCCAGTGGTGTCGCGACAGGCGTGAATGGAGGGACGAATGGAGACGTGTCGTCTTCAGCGATGAGAGTCGCTTCTGCCTTGGTGCCAATGATGGTCGTATGCGTGTTTGGCGCCGTGCAGGTGAGCGCCACAATCAGGACTGCATACGACCGAGGCACACAGGGCCAACACCCGGCATCATGGTGTGGGGAGCGATCTCCTACACTGGCCGTACACCTCTGGTGATCGTCGAGGGGCACTGAATAGTGCACGGTACATCCAAACCGTCAGCGAACCCATCGTTCTACCATTCCTAGACCGGCAAGGGAACTTGCTGTTCCAACAGGACAATGCACGTCTGCATGTATCCCGTGCCACCCAACGTGCTCTAGAAGGTGTAAGCCAACTACCCTGTCCAGCAAGATCTCCGGATCTGTCCCCCATTGAGCATGTTTGGGACTGGATGAAGCGTCGTCTCACGCGGTCTTCACGTCCAGCACGAACACTGGTCCAGCTGAGGCGCCAGGTGGAAATGGCATGGCAAGCCATTCCACAGGACTACATCCAGCATCTCTACGATGGTCTCCATGGGAGAATAGCAGCCTGCATTGCTGCGAAAGGATGATATACACTGTACTAGTGCCGACATTGTGCATGCTCTGTTGCCTGTGTCTATGTGCCTGTGGTTCTGTCAGTGTGATCATGTGATGTATCTGACCCCAGGAATGTGTCAATAAAGTTTCCCCTTACTGGGACAATGAATTCACGGTGTTCTTATTTCAATTTCCAGGAGTGTATTTGCCGCTGTTGTTGCTGTCTTCAGTCCTGAGACTAGTTTGATGCAGCTCTCCATGCTAGTCTATCCTGTGCAAGCTTCTTCATCTCCCAGTACCCTACATCCTTCTGAACCTGTTTAGTGTATTCATCTCTTGGTCTCCCTGTACGATTTTTGCCCTCCACTCTGCCCTCCAATACTAAATTGATGATCCATTGATGCCTCAGAATAAGCCCTGCCGACCGATCCCTTCTTCTAGTCAACTTGTGCCACAAATTTCTCTTCTCTCCAATTCTGTTCAATACCTCCTCATTAGTTATGTGATCTACCCATCTAATCTTCAGCATTCTTCTGTAGCACCACATTCCGAAAGCTTCTATTCTTTTCTTGTCTAAACTATTTATCGTCCACGTTTCGCTTCCATACATGGCTACACTCCATACAAATACTTTCAGAAACTACTTCCTGACACTTAAATCTGTGCTCGATGTTAACAAATTTCTCTTCTTCAGAAAAGCTTTCCTTGCCATTGCCAGTCTACATTTTATATCTTCTGTACTTCGACCATCATCAGTTCTTTTGCTCCCCAGATATCAAAACTCCTTTACTACTTTAAGTGTCTCATTTCCTAATCTAATTCCCTCAGCATCACCCGACTTAATTCGACTACATTCCATTATCCTAGTGTTGCTTTTGTTGATGTTCATCTCATATCCTCCTTTCAAGACACTGTCCATTCCATTCAGCCGGCCGCGGTGGTCTCGCGGTTCTAGGCGCGCAGTCCGGAACCGTGCGTCTGCTTCAGTCGCAGGTTCGAATCCTGCCTCGTGCATGGATGTGTGTGATGTCCTTAGGTTAGTTAGGTTTAAGAAGTTCTAAGTTCTAGGGGACTAATGACCACAGCAGTTGAGCCCCATACTGCTCAGAGCCATTTGAACCATTCCATTCAACTGTTCTACCAAGTCCTTTGCTGTCTCTGACAGAAATACAATGTCATTGGCGAACCTCAAAGTTTTTATTTCTTCTCCCTGGTATTTAATTCCTACTCCGAATTTCTCTTTTGTTTCCTTTACTGCTTGCTCAATATACAGATTGAATAACGTCGGGGATAGGGTACAACTCTGTCTCACTCCATTCCCAACCACTGCTTCCCTTTCACGTCCCTCAACTCTTGTAACTGCCATCTGGTTTCTGTACAAATTGTAAATAGCCTTTCGCTGCCTGTATTTTACCCCTGACATCTTCAAGATTTGAAAGAGAGTATTCCAGTCAACATTCTCAAAAGCTTTCTCTAAGTCTACAAATGCTAGAAAAGTAGGTTTGCCTTTTCTTAATCTATTTTCTAAGATAAGTCGTAGGATGAGTGTTGCCTCACGTGTTCCAACATTTCTACAGAATCCAAACTGATCTTCCAAGAGGTCGGCTTCTACCAGTTTTTCCATTCGTCTGTAAAAATATTCGTTTCAGTATTATGCAGCTGTGACTTATTAAACTGATAGTTCGGTAACTTGCACATTTGCCAACATCTGCTTTCTTAGGGATTGGAATTATAATATTCTTCTTCAAGTCTGAGGGTATTTTGTCTATTTCATACATCTTGTCGTGGTGGCTCGAATTATCAAGTTACTGAAGAACGAAAATCTTCGCAAAAAAATCAACATGGATTCTGCAAGCAGAGTTCTTTCGAAATTCAGCTCACTCTGTTCGTAAGTTACATCCAGAACAGCGTAAAAATCGTCGCTCAGACTGATGTGTTTGAGCCATACTGTGCGCTGGATTAAACCTTCATTGTGATTCTTTCTTTAGTCTGTCGCAGTTATCGCGATTATGCTGTTATCCTGTCCTTTCGCGAGTGGCAGCTTATAGTTACCGGGAGGGCAGTGTGCGAGGAGTCGGTCGGTTGGCGTGGAGCAGTGAGGAATTCCCGGCGGAGCGTAGTTTGGCCGGGGCCCGCTGGCGGTGTCTACGCGGTGTCGGAGAGTGCGGCGCTGTTCCCAGTCCTACGAGGTCCGTGGCTCACCGACCCTGGACACGAAAGTTGAGTTTTGATTTAACCTACCAGCAAGTCAGGACTGTTCACATCGTGTCGCTTGGAGTTCCTTGTCGGCTGTTGGGATGTTCCCGCGAGCAACAACGTGGGTTTCAAGTTGGAAAATTCTAACCAGCCTCCGATGGAGTTTCATTGTATCTGGTTATTTTAATAGAAGTGCACCAGCGGAATCTTCTGCCTTGTAGCCGTCAACGTTCCGGTTATCTGCCATGGGCGTTGACGTAAATTTCAGGCAGTGTAGTTTCCTCATCGCGTTGTTGCTGTCCAGCACGGTGTGTAGTTTGACAGCTCCGTATATGATTGGTTGTGGGCGCCGATATCGTCTACGTTGTTGCGTTGAAATCCCTGTGGTGCCCTGGTCGGGTGAAGTGCAAGTGATCTTGTTGGTTGGTCCGCTGACTTTCGGTCGGCTGGATTGTCGTACGATCGTGAATCGTTGACCCGACTGCCTGTCTCACCTAAGAGAGCGTTAGTATTTGAAGTACAGGCCAAACCTCGAACATCTGGGCGCCTTTGTGTGTACTGCCTTTTTTAAAAAAAAATGTTCTTGTTTTTGGTACTTGTATGGATTAAGTACTGTTTCACGTAAGGCCTTTGGCATTTTATTTTAATTTTTTTTAAATTTTTAATTCTTCGGCCTTCAGCCGGTTTGACTTTCAGTTGTTTGTTCTTAAGGCCTTCAGCCTAAATTAATGAACTGTTTCTCGTAAAGATTTTTAATTTAATTAATTAAGTTAATGAACTGTTTCACGTAAGGAGTTTTATTTTAAATTAATGTTTTGGAGTTTGATCAAATAATAAAGTTGTATGTTCGAGTGTAACTGACAGCCTCTTATTTTGGCCCCTTTCCACAATTTATGTCTGTCCTGTCCTGCGGGTTAAGCAGGGCATCTCAATGTTCCTTGACTTCGGGAAATCATTTAATACATTTACCCACTGTCCCTTCGTGGGCAAAACACGAGCATACCGAACATCGGACCAGATTTGTGATTGGATACAGGGCTTTCTTGCACATATAACTCAACACGTCGCTCTTAACGGAACAAAATCGTCAACTGTGAAGCTAATTTCAGGAGTACGACAAGGGTGTGTTGTAGCAGTGCCAGCATGTATAAGTGTTATAGAGGTTGACTTGTGAGCTCCATGAAGGTGTCCATAGCAAGGTGGCAATACCAGAAGGCTGTAGCGAATTGCAGGAAAACCTGCAGAAGATTGACGACCGGCCCAAAGAGTCGCAGTTGTCGCTAAGCATAAATAAATGTTACTTGATGAGAATCCATTAGAGTTCGATTAAAGCATTGGTAATTGATCACGTGTGATGTAGCAACTACGTTACGTAGTTAAGTGTAAGTGTGCCCTCCCCTATTTTTAATTTACTTACATTCGATATTACGAGGGTTGCACAGAAAGTAATGCACCGGTTTTTTTTTCTCAGTAGGAAACAATGGAACGAGTCCGAAACCTTACGTTTTTGTCACTTCCGACAGATAGCGTAGCTGCAGGACAGTTTCAAAGTGACGTCTGTATGTGATGTACGTTACAAGCAATATTCCGTCATTGAATTTCTCACTGCAGAGAAAGAAACTGTGGGGAATATTCACAAACGCTTATGCAAATTCTGTGAAGCAGTTGCTGTCGACAGATGTACAGTTAGTCGCTGGGCACGGACTGGAGGTCATCAGAAGGCGGTTCGGCGGTGCTCCACGATTTGCAGCGGTCGGGGAGACCATCCATGGCTGTCACATCTGACCTGTTGCAACGAGCTGATGTCATTCGTGACGGCAGACGCATTACGACTCGTCAGTTGGCGCTCCAATGTAAATCAGCACAAGGACAAGGATTGGTACCGACAAGACATACACGCCCTTGTTTCGGGCTTTAGGAAGGCCATAGAATAGGATGAAGATTACGTGGAAAAATAGGGTGTATAGATAAATACTATTCTTTCGTGTGTGTAATCCTCATTATTTTCAGTAAAGAATTGTTGAAGAAAAAAATGCGGCGCATTACTTTCTGAGCAACCCTCGTAGTAGTAATAACTAGAGCCTTCACCAAAATTTAAAGAGAATAATTTCACGCCATCCACAAGGCTACGAGTAATGAACTATTTACTCTGTACTTTAATTAAAGTTCGAGGGGGCACTTGAAATGCTCTAGCCAGACCGACAACTGAACGTCACATATGGAAGGCGGTGAGCTTGGTATGGAAGGCGGTGAGCTGGGTTTCGGAGTACTATCGCTCAGAGTGCCCGAAACAGCATCTGAGTAATGGCAGGTTCTTCTGCAGATATTACACGCAGTAGCGTGTGTGAGTAGCAGATGACTTTCAATGATTGTATAAGTTTCATTTCCATCTGTGACGATTATTAAGACGAATGTAGGATTGCGTTATCATGTCATTATGCCGTATCAGCATGAGGAGTAAGTGATCTCGGAGCTTGGCTTTGCGCTTACGAGTTTTCGTATTGTTGTGTCTCCAAGGTTTAACCACACAGATGGTCGACTGATCGCGCGATGGGAGTATTGAGTCCCCATCCTTTATATAGTTTTTATGCGCAGATGAGCAAGAGTATAGTTTAGGTCGTTCTTGAAACACCCACTTGGCAGTGCAAAAATGATTAATCCAAGTAAAAGTTTCTTTACATATTATTTTTCCGTGTTGTAACTATGTTAAACTACCAAGTGTTTGAAATAGATTTCTGGAGTTCTAGAAATGACTAACGTGAATAAGGTACTCTTCGTAGTGAGTACGTGCTATGTGAGGAGACTTATATTTAGCAAGGTCGATGGCATTATCATACAAGGCATCTAAGGGAACACATTCGTGTGATACGGCTGTCTTTCGTGTGCTTTCACCTTAAACAGCAGGTGCCAAACACAACTACTTTGAAGATCCAAAGAAACTGGTACACCTGCCTAATGTAGTGTAGGGCCCCCGGGAGCACGCAGAAGTGCCGAAGCGTGACGTGGTATGGACTCGACTAATGCCTGAAGTAGTGCTGGAGAGAACTGACACCATGATTCCTGCAGGGTCGTCCATGAATCCGTAACAGTACAAGGGGGTGGAGATCTCTTCTAAACAGCACGTTTCAAGGCATACCACATATGTTCAATAATGTTTATATCTGGGGAGTTTGGTGGCCAGCGTCAGTGTATAAACTGTTAAAAATATTTCTAGTTCAACTTTGTAGGAACATGTTTCCAGTCACCAACAGTCCAATGTCGGCGTTGACGGGCCCAAGCGAGTTGTAAAGCTTTGTGTCGTGCGGTCATCAAGGATACATGAGCGGGCCTTCGACTCCGAAACTCCATATCGATGATGTTACGTTGAATGGTTCACACACTGACACTTGTTGATGGCACAAAACTGAAAACTGCAGGGGTTTGCGGAAGGGTTTCTTTTCAGCCACGTTGAACAATTCTCTTTACTCGTCGTTGGACCCGTTCTTGCAGGATATTTTTGCGGCCGCAGCGACGAGATTTGATGTTTTTCCGGGTTTCTGATATCCACGGTACACTAGTGAATTGGTCGTACCGGAAAATCCCCACTTCAGCGCTACCTCGGAGTTGCTTTGTCCCATCGCTCGTTCGCCGACTATAACACCACTTTCAAACTCACTAAAGCTTGATAACCTGCCGTTGTAGTAGCAGTAGCCGATGTAACAACTGCACGAGACACTTGTTGTCTTACAGCAGCACTGTGTTTTGCCTGATGACATATCTCTAACAATGGAAAATCCAGGATGGAATGTAACAATATTATGAGAAGGAATATTCTATTGTTGACGAAGGCCAATGTCCGAAAGCTTTAATTGTGAGTCTTTTTGGTGTGCGTATCTGCGACTCAGCATCTCCGCTATATGTGGACGTATCTCTTTATTTGAATACGCATGCCTATACCAGTTTTATTGGAGCTTCAGTGTATACTTATCAGTCCCTAGCTATTGCATCTCCCGTTTATCAGGGAACAAAGCGCCTCTCAAGTACACTTGAAGGTTACTGAAGTTCTGTTATTTTTATTCTTTGCCAAACTGACCTTACTTCCCAGGCCACTTCAGCATAATTATGATTTGGATGACTAGAGTGTGAACCTACAAGAGCGGGTTAAGAGCACTGTCCTTGAATATCTTTTCAGAAAGAAGGTGAAATTTTGGTGTTTGTGTCGCTCGCGGCATCTGACAAACGTGAAGTGGCCATGTGGCCCGCCCTGGTGCATGAAGAGAGTCTAGGTTTTGAAATTAAAAATAACTTTCAAGCAGTTACAGAGGTAGTCACGTGGGATTGAGTAATACCGTTTATAACCCTCTACCGAGCTTGCTAATTCCCACAATGGAAGCGGTAACTACTGTAAAATGTCTAGGACTAACCATCCGAAGCAACCAGCCTGGGCAGCCATACACGCTAGCACGCCACTTAGAATCAGCCCGGCGGATTTACGACAAGGGTTGTTTCGTGAAATTTGCTCCCAAACAGAAATACTCACATCCAAAAAAGTTCCTAGAACTCCTGAAAATAGACGTTAACTGTGGATATTGTAGCACAGACACAGTCCCCTTGACTCTTCAGAGATGTCGCTAAACCCGCCCAAAGATGTAAACCAGCATGCCCTCCAGATGTGAACGCTATCGAACATCCTTGGTATATATTGAAAAGGGTTGTTTATGGACAACGTGACCCACCAACCACTCTGAGGGATCTACGCCGAATCGCCGTTAAGGAGTGGGACAATCTGGACTAAAGTGCCTTGATGAACTTGTGGAATGAATGCCACGACGAATACAGGCGTGCATCAATGCAAGAAGACGTACTACTGGATATTAGAGGTATCGGTGTGTACAGCAATGTGGACCACCACCTCTGAAGGTGTCGTTATATTGTCGTACAACATGCACTGTGTGGTTGTCAAGAGCAATATAAAGGGCTGAAATGATGTTTATGTTAATCCTTATTACACTTTTCTGTACAGTTTCCGGAACTCTAGGAACTGACGTGATGCAAAACTTTTCTTGATGTGTGTATATGGAACTAGCATCCGCTATTCCATTGAACTACTTTCTCGCTATGTCACGGCCTACCTGCATCCCGAGCGGAAACTCTCTCTGCTCAAGCTGTGAGGTGCTCTGTCATCCTGTCCGAGCCGCGAAGATGCTACCATGCAAATGACCAGCAAAGTAAACAGAAATTCATGCTGCTCGTAGAAGAACAACAAACTTTCGACATAAACGTCTAAGCTATACCCTTTAGGTAAGCTTATGTCACTGTTCTAGTTGTTTTAACGTTTAAATCCTGATTTTTCTTTTGGTATGATGCGTCCTGTGTCATAATTAAAAAAAATTGTTATACAATGTCGCCTTATTTTGTTTTTTGTTACGGAAATTATTTTATGCTGAATACTCTGTGCTTTTAAAGTACGTCTAACGTAAGATGCAATTTTTTAATGTTCATGTATCTGAGCCTCCGTTTTAACCAAGATCTACAGTACATCCTTCGAACAAATAGCCTTGCCCAGTAATAGGAAGAAAGCACGGGTCACATCCATCTACAAAAAGTTAAACATTCCTGACGGTAAGCCTGCGGGCTAAGTTCATTGTATGGAAACGCAAGAAAACTTCACAAGCCAAAATCAATAAAAAGCGTTTTACTGAATGGCTGGTTTCGACACAGCTTTGCTGAAGCGATTTGTAGCACTGATGGACAATATGTTGTAAAAATTCATAAACATAGGAGTCAATGATAACAGCATAGCGCTGTCGAACCTGGTAATACAATAAAATGTTGTTTTAGCGACCTTGGCTTGTGAAGTTTTCTTCAAGTGCCATTTGGAAAAAGAATACCAGAAGTGAAGAACAAAACTATCGTCTTGTATCCTCGAGTTACAGGTACGCTTCTTGTATAATCTTACAACATTCTCTGGGATGTAGCGTAGTGAGGTATCTCGAGCAGAATGACCTTCTCTATGTCAAATAAACATCGAAATCGAAAAACATCGACCAAGTAAAACCCAGATCGCAGTTCTCTCATATACCATGCTGAAATCTGTGGGTCAAGGCAGTGAGGTAGGTACAGCATTCCTTGTGTTCCGAAAATCATTTCACGAAGTATCACACTTATCATCGAAAGTACAAATATACAAGGTGTTAAATAAAATTTAGACTGGATTTGAGGAATTCGTGGTTGGGAGGATGCAGCGTGGAGAGACGTCAGATGTAAAAATAGCTTCGAGTGTGCGAGGGAAGTGTGGTGGGACCCTTGCTGTTTACTTATATTGACGTTATTGCAAATAATATTAACAGTAGCCTCTGACTTTTGCAGGTGACATAGTTATCTGTAAAGAGATAGTGTCTGAAAGAGACTGCAGAAATATTCTGTCGGATTTTGACAAGATTTCAAAGTTGCCCAAAGATTGGCAGACTGCTTTAAACGTATACGAATGAATAGTTGTGCATTTCACCAAACTAAAAATGTATTATCTTGTGAGTAGTGCAGTACCGGTGAGCGAGCAAATATGTTGGATAGCGGCGTTATTAGCACACTGCACGCGAAACGCAGGAATGTGGACTAGCGTCCCAATGTAGCACTTGGTTTTATTCCAACACAAATAATCATCAAAGCATACACGACGCTAAAAAACAACATTACATCGTCTATATATGTTTTCAGTTTTACCGAATGAGGTGGTGCATCGACGAACGCTGGACTTGCATTCAGATCAGCGTCTGGCCACTCGTGATTTCCCAAGATCGCTCGAAGCAAATGCCGGAATGATTCCTTTAAAAGGACAAGAACCGATTTCCTTCCACAATACTTGAATCAATCCGAGCTTCTGTTCAGTATTTAATGACCTCGATTTAGGGACGTTACCCTAATCGTTCTTCCTTTTT
The DNA here is from genome assembly GCF_023897955.1 of Schistocerca gregaria. NCBI lineage: Eukaryota > Metazoa > Arthropoda > Insecta > Orthoptera > Acrididae > Schistocerca > Schistocerca gregaria. Next base: position 813,216,055 of record NC_064920.1, on the reverse strand, counting down.
TGCTTTTGTTCAGTTTATTCTTCAATTTGATTACGTAATGAATTTGCGTAAGGGTGCGATTTTGAAAAACCCCAGACATTACGTCACTTTTGTACCTGCTGCAGAGAAAACGGCACCATTTCATTTCAGAAACATATTTAAAATTGCTATGTTTTAATTAGCAATTAAATTAGATTATAGTCATTATACGTGTTATGCTGGAATATCAGCAATGCAGAGTCGATGCAAATATAGTAGAACAGCCACTGTCGAAGCGATCAGAGAGCAAAGGGACTGCGCAAGAGAAGAAGGGGGAACAAAAGGAGCACTCGCAGCGCGCTCAGGAGTAAAAGGATTCCACTCAGGGCCCCGCCGTGTCCTAATGGCCCGGAACACTGTATAGGTCTACCTCAGGGCGACACGGGCTCTGGATGCTGGATGGCTGTGTGGACAATGCTCGAGGGACTGCGACTCAGAGTGATACCTAGCTAAATGCTTCTGAAATTTACAAATATATAAGTAAAGACGGTACCTGTCATTTACTTACTATCCTTGTCAACTATATTTAATTTTTTTCTGCAGTTTAGCATTTGTGAGTCCACTGGCAGCCAACACGAAACCCATCATTAAGATGGCAGTTTACCTCCATGTTTTTAGCTGTTTTTAGCCGATTTAAAATCACTCTTAAAGCCATGTTTCCATGGACGGAATCCAGCAAAGACGTTGCTACTTTGCCTCGTATTTATACACTAGTACATATCCAGAGATACGCCTGGCAGCACATCAGGGGTGAGTATAACGTCCCCAAGACTGCGAGTGTTTCATAATAAATGCTTATTTATTTACTAGCATTTTCCCCGCGGTTTCGTCCGCGTATGCGTTCGACATATATATCGCACACGCCTCCTGCTCCCCTTTCTGTGTTCACCTCTTCCTCCCCCAACTCTATAGCCATCTCACTCTCCCAGCTCTATCTGCGCATGTCCTTCTCCCAACTTTCTTTGTCTCTTTATCTCTTCATGTCTCCTCTCTCTGTCCACCTCCTCCTCCCTCTGTCTCAGACGCCGGCCTGAGTGGCCGAGCGGTTCTAGGCGCTTCAGTCTGGAACCGCGCGACCTCTACGGTCGCAGGTTCGAATCCTGCCTCCCGCATGGATGTGTGTGATGTCCTTAGGTTAGTTAGGTTTAAGCAGTTCTAAGTTCTAGGGGACTGATGACCTCAGCTGTTAAGACCCATAGTACTCAGTGCCATTTGAACCATTTTTTTCTGTCTCAGACATTATTTTCCGCCCTCCCCAGATGTCCACCTCCCCCCTCTTCCCTCTCTCCGTTCGTCTTCTCCCTCCCTGTCTGCTGATTTACTTCTCCTCCCTCTCTCTCTATCTGTCTCCTTCTCCCCCTGCCTCATTTCATCTCCTCCTCACCCTATCTCTCTCTCCATCTACTATTATTTTATTTGTCTCCCCATCTTCTCCTTCCCATTCTCTGTACATCTCCTCCTCGCCTCTCTGCCCATGTACTCCCTCTCTCTGTGTCTCTCTCCTTCTCCCCCTCTTCTCAGTTCATCTTGTCTTCTCCTCTCTGTCCATGTATACTGCTACTTCTCTCACAGTCCATCTTCTCTTCCACTTCCTCTCTCTCTCCTCATTCTCTCCACATCTCCTCCACCCTCTGCCCATGCACTCCCCCACCCTCTCACTACCTCATTTTCCCCATCTCTCTGCCCATCTCCCCCTCCTCCCCCCGCTGTATGCAATTCTTCTTCCCCCCTCTCTCTGTCCCCTTGCCCTCTCTCTGTCTATCTCCTTCCTTCTTTCCTCTGTCTATCTCATCCTATCCTCTCTGTCCATCTGCTACTCTTCCTCTCTCTCAGTCCATCAACCTTGGCTTATCTCTCTCCCCACATCCTCCTTCTCTCGGTCTCTTTATCTCCTCCTCCCCCTTTTTTAAGATCAGCTACTCCTCGTCCGTTCCTCTAGATCTATCTCCTTCTCCCCCAGGTCTCTGCCTGTCTTCTCTTCTTTCCTCTATCTCCTCCTCCCACTCTCCATCTCTTCCTTCCACACTCTCCTTGCCTATATCCTCCTCTCACCTCTGCCTGTACATCTTGTCCTTCCCTCTCTGTCCATGTACTCCTCCTTGCTCTGCTTCTGTCCACCTCACCCTTCCCCATTTCTCGTCCTATCTCCTCCTCCATCTCTCTTCCATTGCATCTCCTCCTGCTCCTCCCCTCTCATTCCATATCCTCCTGCCCCCCCTCCCCATTTATCAACTACTGTCCACCTCTATCTATCTTCTCCTCCCCGTCTTCCCTATCCATCTCTTCCTCCCCCTATCACTGTCCATCCCTTCCTTGTCCCTTTCTCTGTCCATTCTACTCTGTCCCCTCTTTCCCCATCCATTCCTTCATTGTCCCTCTCTCTGCACATCCCCTCGTATATCCATCTCAGCCTTCCACAAGCAATATCCATCCGCATGCACAGCCCGTGCAAGACAGGTCGATCACAAAGGTGGATACTAAACCAACACAATCTGCCTGTCATGCAGGACAGTCTACAATTCGGTGGCTGGAAAAACTTTTCTTGCCCCAATGTGCAAAGCAGTCTGATACTACATCCATGTAACACATCTGCCCTGCAGGGCAGTCAACAACGCAGTGGCTAATGAAGCACGTTTTTGCTCATATGCTCCTATGGTAGCTAGAAGATTCTAACCCCCATAGTGCTGATATTCGTAAAGTTTGCTGTTTGTATGCCTTTTTGGTTGCAATCGACCCAAGGGTTACAGAGAAGATCGCAGACATAAATTCACACATACATACAGTCTGACACAGCTAACTACAGCAATATTGGGACCCACAGGCCCTCTTTTACATCTAACCAGGCACTTTACACATTTTAGATTACATGTATTTCAGTAAGTATGTTATACTACATTTAGAAACAAAATATTACAATGGTGCAGGTAAAAAAATCACATCACTGTTTGATTTGTGCATGATATGTACAGTAATAGTCAAAAATTACGTTAAGGCGGTTTTCGTTATGAGTGCTAGCACCACTCATTATCAGCGAAATGTATGAAGGAGGGAAGGAAAGAGGAACGTGAGAACACACAATTTTAGAATACAGGGGAAAAGATGATGGTGTGACTCATTGAATAGCGACTGAGAGCTTCTATTCTTGAAACTGCTGTTTGAAATTTTCAATAAACGACAGGTGCATGTACCTCAATTACTTTCTGAAACATAATTGAGACTGGTCGTTAAGAGTCAATTTGCAAAGGTTTATCCATCATGGTAACGAAGTTCCAGCATGTCTGTGAACGTAATCAAGTTTGAAGTACTAAAATGGTTCATCAGAGTTTCATACTTTGACATATTACCAATAAAAAGTAAAATACCACATTGGGGTTACAGAAGGTATTACGTATTTGTATCAGTAATTACTAGCTACTTCAGTAGAGCAAAAGAAATATTCTCGTGCGGCATTGGCAAAATATATACATCTTTTCACTTCTTGGAAAAAAATTTTGGGTTGAGCGCTATTATTGCACGATACATATTTCAGCGATATTCTTTTTCTATCTGCGACAGGTTGATCATGTTGAGCGTTACTGCTGCAACAACGTTCGACTGCCCCTTTACGTAATCCACACACTTTCACAATGTTAATGAGTTCCATATATAAGGCGTCAGAGAAAGAAAACAAATAGTGTAACACCTTCACAAAGAGATTTCCACGCAATCTCCACGCCTCCAGCTAAAATACTTTAATTTAATAATACAGGCTCAGAGGGCAATTACAGATGGTATTATGTCTAGCAAACAGTGCACGTAGTAAAACACCAGATTCAACATGAAAGATGTGTACTACTAGGCTACCGAAATGAATCGGTGGTTTCTATGATACTTCTGTCATCAAGAATACTAACAGTTCCTGGGAGAACGTAATTGAGGATGCTATAGAACTCACAATATTTAGTAACACCATCAATAAGTACAACAGCTTGCAGCTGAGAATACAGCTGGCGGTATCCACGAGTACGTTAGGGACAGGACAGTCAGTTACAGCTTGAGAATGGACAAAAGACACTCAACTGGAAGCCCGTGGAAGTCTGGAGGCCCGAGAGGATTTGAGTCAACTATAATAAGGCTTTCATTCCTATAATGAAAGTCTTGAGACTAATGAAAGTTTTCACAACTGCACAGTTCTAAGTCTTCCTAATTGACACTGTTGCTGAGTGTTCAGGAGAGCTCCGTAAACATTTTAGCTTACGATTATTGGTTATAATTAATATGCGACAAATGGCACGGGTGACAGTGGAATAATTTGTCTGGTGTTGTAATAAACACAAAAGGTAATCTTCTCTTGGACGCTTTCTTCTACAATGTATTCTAAACTCAACGAGATTTTAGTTAGTGTTGCAGTTTCCATTTTTGTGGGAACGGTATTTTCGTTGCCTCCCTTCCTCCATACAACGAATATAATGGATCAAATGCATAATTGGGGTTGTCATATAATTGTAATGGCGACTTTTCAAGTGTATTGTTTGTACTGTTGCGAATGAAGTACAGGAAGAGACCACACGTCCATGCATTTCTGTACTCTTTGCAGACAATTTTCGCTATCATACATTAAGGTCAACGTTTTTGTGTACCCAATAGCGCATTCTCATTTGATATTTGTCACTTCAAAGAGTGACCGACAATCATTGAGATTCTGACTTGGTGATTATTCGATGTTTCATCGTTTGTCTAGCGTGTCATTGCTACGCGCACGGCTCTCCCGGCATCGCTGTTCGAATCCACTGTCGCAACGTCTGCTACAAATGGCTGTTGGGCTGTTGTCTCAGTGCTGCAAAAACCGAGCATCACTCCCACGTACAAGAAAAGACTCTTTGAGGCGCCAAATATCAAATGAGAATACGCTATTAGGCAAACAAAAACGTTTACCTTAATGTATGATAGCGAAAATTGTCTGCAATGAGTACAGAAAAAAAACGAAGGAACTTGACACAAGATACTATCATTTCGAAGCCTACCTCGGCCATCTAGTCACAATCAGAACACCGAGCATAGAATTTGTGTCCGACAAACAGATTAATCACTCTCACTTTATTGGTCATAATGGACTTTTAATACAGAACTGGTAGCTCACAATCTTATGGTTAGGTACCGAGTAACACTAGTTCTTCTTCTATATTACCCTGATCGTATTAGACTGTCGTCGTGGTCCTTAGTCCAAAGACTGTTTTGATGCAGCTCTCCACTCTGTGAAATGTATTTCATATCTATGCAGCTTCTTATTGCAGTTATATGTTGGTTTCGCTCTGCAATTTTTACCCCTGCACTTTCATCCATTATTAAATCAACTGTTCCTTGGTATTGCAAGATTAGCTTGTGCCTTACGTTTCCAAGTATTGTCATTACTTCCTGTTCTCCCTGGTTGGATACAGTACCAACCTCATGAGTTATCTGGTCACCCGTCAACTCTTTAGAAGTCTTAGTGGCCCCGCATTTCCAAAACTTCTTTTCGGCGGTTTATCGTCCACATTTCGTTTACATGTAAGGGTACGTTGCAGATAATGCTTTCAGGAAAGATTTCCTAGCGGTTATGTTTATATCAAATGTTAACGTATTCCTTCTTTTTCAGAAACGCTTATCTTACATAGCCAGTATGTACATAATGTTCTCTTTGTTTGTACCACTGTCAGTAATACTAAGTTCTGACAAAATTACAGTGTCATTGGATTCTCATTTCTTCTCCATAACCTTTGTTGCAGGTATTCAAACGTCCATAGTAGGGAAGATATGAAACACATAGCGGCAACAGCAACATAGGAGCTGCTCATGAAGAGAATGTTTTACACATCGAAAACAAATGCGTTACGAAATCTATCTGAAGGTACTGATCTGTAGTGTAGCTTTGTAAGGAAGTAGAAACTGGGCAATAAATAGGTGAGAGAAGAAGACTGAAATGCCGTGCCGTAATAGAACACTCAAGATTCGATGAGCAGATCAGTTACGTAATGAAGAGGTTCTGAATGGAACCAGAGAGAAATGAAATTTATGGCGCAACTTGAAGAAAAGTAATTATTGGTTAATAGGATGGATCGTGAGGCATCAAAGAATCGTAGGTTATATAATGAAGGGAAGTAAGTGAGATTAATATTTTAGAGGAAGGCCAAGACTTGATTACAGCAAACTGGTTGAAATTGAAAGTGGTCGCATTTGTAAAGCAGAGAGGCTTGCACAGGGTTGCCTGGTGTGAAGATCTACATCAAACAATACGAAATAGATTCGTATTCTGCGACCACGCATTGACGTCAGTTGCTTGTGACACAAAGAAACTTGAACGTCCACCCTACTGCTTGGAGGTTTAACGGACTTCGGCCGTTCACTTATGTGGTAAAATGGAACACCTACAGTAACGTCCACCCTACTGGTTGGAGGTTTGACGGACTTCGGCCGCTCACTTATGTGGTAAAATGGAACTCCTACAGTCGTCTTTTCGATAATATTTATTATATGGCTAACAGCACCAGCGCCGAAACTTGGAGCCATATAGTAAATAACACCGTAAGGACAGCTGTAGGTGTCTCATTTTATTAGATGCTTGAAAATTTGTGTTGGACAGGGACTGGAACCCGGATTTCCCGCTTATCGTTTCCTGTGCTGAAATCACTAATTCTGCGAGCGTTAGGGTTGTGATTACGTGACATATGGAGGTTTGGATTGTTCATACAGGCATGCTCGGATAGCCGAAGTTGTTAAGGCGACCACTCACGAAAAATGGGAAATCCGAGTTCGGATCCCTATTCGGCACAAAGTTTCATACGTCACAAATTACTGACGTGTGTTTATAGTCGTACAATGCATATCTACACTAACGGAAAAAGAAATTCCAACACCCAGAAATAATTAATGTTGAGTAATGAAATTTCAGTAATATATCGGTCTTGGTAACATATTTAAGCGATTAACATTGGAAGATCGCAGGTTAATGTAAGCGCGAGGTAAGCCCTTGTAAATGTGATACGCTGTTATATTAATAATTGGTGTAACCGCCATAATGTTGAATGCAAGCATGCAAACGTGCATGTATTGTGTCGTAAAGGTGTCAGATGTCAGTTTGTAAGCTGGAGTCCCATACCTGTTGCATTTGGTCGGTCAATATAGAGACAATTAATGCTTGTTGTGGATGGCCATGGAGTTGTCCGATGTCGTCCCGGATGTGTTCGCCTGGAGATACGAGACCTATTCAGAAAGTAAGGTCCGATCGGTCGCAAAATGGAAAACCACTGTGAAAATTAGAAATGTTTTATTTGTAACAGTTAGCTACACCTTCTAGCTACTTCTCTACATAGTCGCCGCTCCGATGCAGACGTTTGTCGAAGCGTTGGACCAGCCTTCCAATACCCTAATCATAGAAGACAACCGCATGTGCTCCCTACCAATTCTCTACGCTGGTTTACAGCTCGTTGCTGTGCCAGAACATTGTCTTCACAGCCAGCGTTTCATGTAAGAAGAGGCGAAACTCAGGGAGAGTCAACTACGGGCGCTGCTGTGGGTTATCAAACACATCCCATCGAAAACGGTGGAGAATCGTCTTCATTGCTTGTGCAGAGTGCGGCCAAGAATTGTCATGCAGAAGGAAACGCATAACAGGTATGTTATGTGGGGTGCATGACATCGGGCGAAATATCACACTGCGCCCTTATACTTGGCGGGAGACACTATTGTTCTAAGCATCTTTACGTGCTCACTGAGTGCACAGAACTGAAAAGAGCGACGTGACGCGATCGACGCGCATACTAGAGCTTCTGCCCAACGTATCTGTGAAAAGCTTTATCGGATTGTCACTGTGGTATCAATTTGACCTGCCAGGGTAGCCGAATGTGCTAACGCGCTGCTTCCTGGACTCGGGTAGGCGCGCCGGCCCCGGATCGAATCCGCCCGGCGGATTAACGGCGAGGGGGGCGGTGTAGCAGCCAGCCTGGATGTGGTTTTTAGGCGGTTTTCCACATCCTGATAGGTGAATACTGGGCTGGTCCCCACTTTCCGCCTCAGTTACACGCGTCGCAGACATTTAAAACACGTTCGCACTGTTTCACAGTTTACATTAGACAAAAACAGTTGGGGTACACTGATTCAGTCCTTGGGGGGGGGGGGGGGGGGGGAGGGGTTACGAGGTGGTGGCAGGAAGGGCATCCAGCCATCCCTAACTCTAACACTGCCCAATCCGTTGTAACAAAGCCGACCCTGCGATCGCTGCGGCACTCTGGCGTAAGCGAAAGAAAGAACGGTAGTATCAATTTCACACCCTATCGGACCGTACTCTCCGAACAGCCGAATAGTCGTCGTAGATCTGGTGAGGTAGCAGGTCAAGGTAATATGTCGACGCTCAGCAGAGCATATTGGATTACAATAGTGGTATGTTGATGAGCATTATCTTTTTGGAAACCACTCCCTGGAACGCTGTTCATGAATGACAGCAGCACAATAGTTTGAAACCCTAGATTTGTATACAAACCTGAACTCAGGTTACGTTGGGTAACGACGAAAGTTGCCCTCTTGTCGCACCAAGTCGCACCCCAGACTATAACTCCAAATGTACGTCCAGCGTGTCTTGGCTGCAGATAGGTCGGTGGCAAGCGTTCACCTCGCCTACTTCTAAACAACATACAGCAATCACTGGCCCTCAGGCAGAACTAGCTTTCATCATAAAAACAACAGACCTCTGTTCAGTTCTCCGATGAGCTCTCTGTTGAGGGCACTGAAGCTTAAAACTATGGTCGTTTGTGGTCAGTGGAACGCACTCTACAGGGCGTCTGGCTTGAAGATGTCCCTGAAGTAATCGGCTGCTGACAGTTATTTGTGCCATTTTGGTGCCAACTGCTGCTGCAGACGCAATATGATGTGCCACAGTTATACACCAAACACGGCTGTCTGTTGATCCATCATGAACAGCTGATCAGGTAACTGTCAGTATCAAATAAATTCGTCAACAGCTGTGTAACTGAGATGTTATTTTATTTTATTTCATTTTGACTATCCCTATGCCATCTTCAGGTCCTGTATGCATCCTCAAAATAAATGATACAGTTCCATATATTCCTGGATGTCGTGAATTCAAACCTGAGCAGTGCACAGCTCGTGTTCATGTTATTTACTGTTTAACACTTTCTATTACAGTACTGCCGCCTCGTTTTCTTATTCCATTTACTGGCGCCACTAACTTCCTGCCTTACTTGCCCGTGAGCGGCAGCAGCAGCGCGTATCGACACGTGCACTGTCGTACCATCTCTGGAGCAACTGATAGTATTTCTGGGTCATCGTGTGTCTGGCAGCCAGGTGGAGACGGACCAGCAGTGCAGTCGGGACGCAGAGGCAGTGAAGTCGAGAACGGAGCGCCGCTGAGTTGCGGACAGCCAGTGCTCACCGGCCGCTGGCGACACACATGAATTGCCCGATGGAGGGAGATTGGAGCGGGGTGACCGTTGGTTGGTCGTTCGGTTGGTCGACTCATCGGCCGACGTATATTTCGTCCTTTCACAGTTTCCAGGCCTGGGCAGTCGGTCGGTTGGCGTGGAGCAGCGAGCAAGTCCCCGTCGTGCACAGTTGGCCCGGAACCGTTGGCGGCGTGCACGCGCGGCTGGAGTGTGACGTGCTGCTTGCGAGTGCTACGAAATTCGTCGCCCGCCGATCCTGGACATGAAAGTTGAGTCCTCACTTAACCTACTATCGAGCCTCAACTGTTTACATTTCTTCGTTTGATCCTGTTTGTCACTTTGGGACATTCCCGTGAGCAACAACGTGTATGTATTTAAGTCGGCTGAGATTCCGGCTGTCTTCCTGTGGAGTTTAACTTAATTTATTCCATGTTATTGAAGTTGTCCATCGGTATCTTCTGACTTGTGGCTGTTGACGTTCTGGTTACCTGCCCTGGTCGCTGACGTAATTTTCAGTTGTGTATTTTCCTCGTCGTATTGTTGCTGTCCAGTGCAGCGTGTAGTTCGACAGATGAGGTGTTGCTGACCGCTGTGGGCGCCAATATCCTGTGTGTCGTTGTATTGAAATCTTGTGGTCGTTTTGCTGGTTGCGTGGAGCGGAACTGATCTTGTTCATTGGTCCGTCGTCTGTATGTTGGTTGAGTTGCCTTCAGATTAAGAAGTCATTGGACAGGCTATCTGTCTCACGTACACGGGCGTTAGTGTTACAATCCCAGGCTGACCCTTGGAAACTTCTGAGCGCCGTTCCTTGTGTGCTACATAGTAATTTCCCTGTATGGATTTTTGTTGTTTGGTTGATGTGCTGCCTTCAGCTGAGTTTTAATATTTCTTAGATTAATGTTCTTGTCGTGACCTTTTTCATGAAATGTTTTAAGATAAGACCTTCTGCCTTTTGATTGTAACTCTTCTTATTGCCTGATATGCGACCTCCAGCTAAGTTCCATCAAAATTAAATTGCTAAGGCCTTCAGCCTGTTTAGATTCAAGATTTAGAAATATTTAAGGCGAAACCTCCAGAGGAAACTCGTATTACAGTTTCTTGCTTCGGCCTTGTGTCTCGGATTTTGAGTGTGGCCTACAGCCTATCTAAAGTTAATCAGGGGAGGTCGATTAAAGTTTTAAGTATTTTGCATGCCTGTTGTAATACTGTGTGTTGATAAATAAAGTTTGTATGTTGAGTACAATTGTCAGGAACTCATTTTGGCTCCTTTCCACAACCTAATTCGCTCTGTCCTGCTAGCGCAGCCGTTTCAGAACAGTTTCACAAAGTGCTTCATTCGAAGCCTTGACAGCAGTTGTAACTCTGAAGTCCTCGAATGAGCATTTGTAAAACCGAAGATATGGCACTGTTTGACTGTATTCATTATTTTGAGGACGATTATGTGCACTGAAGAAGGAGTAGTGGGATGCCGAAACTGACAGTCAAAATAAAACAAAATAAAGTAACATCTCTGTTACACAGCTGTTGGCAGATTTCATTGATACTGACAAACACGACTATCTTCCCTCTCGGTAGTCCCATGTGGCCATTCGGAGCCTGGTCTCCTTGCGACCGAACCTGCCCGTGACAACCGCTCTAGTCATGTACAGTGACTGCTTTCCTGCCAAGCCTCTCTGCAGTATCGCGGAAGGAGTACCCATCTTCTCGTAACCGTATTAAACGATCTCATCCCAACACAGGGAGCTACTGATAGTGGCACCACTCTTAAGCGACTGGCGCGAAATTTTGAAAGAGGACATCTTACTGGTACAGAAATACGTCTACCACCTTGCGTTGATCTTAAACAACTTCTTATTAGCGATGGGATTTTTTCCCGTCACTGCATTTCTTAATGTTTACCGCTTCTGTAATAGTCAGTGACAGTGTCTGTTCCTTCAGACATGTGTGTGAAATCTTATGGGACTTAACTGCTAAGGTCATCAGTTCCTAAGCTTACACAGGGCTTAACCTAAATTATCCTAAGGACAAACACACACTCACCCATGCCCGAGGGAGGACTCCAACCGTCGCCGGGACCAGCCGCACAGTCCAAGACTGCAGCGCCTTAGACCGCACGGCCCTTCAGACATGCATGCATGCCTGAACAGCAGTATATCGTAAGGGCACAAGCACTGTAAAAAAATAGCATTGTAGACACCAATGATGTACATCAAACAAGTGTTGAGACCGAAGACAACATTGCCGGCCGGTGTGGCCGAGCGGTTCTAGGCGCTTCAGTCTGGAACTGCGTGACAGCTACGGTCGCAGGTTCGAATCCTGCCTCGGGCATGGATGTGTGTGATGTCCTTAGGTTAGTAAGGTGTAAGTAGTTCTACGTTCTAGGGGACTGATGACCTCAGATGTTAAGTCCCATAGTGCTCAGAGCCATTTGAACCCATTTTGAAGACCTCATCAACAATAACAACACGTGAATTCAGGGTGATCTAACGCATTAATTTCCTATTATAAGACGAGGATAATGGAGAAATGGCGTCTTGTAGCAGTACATTGCTGCAGGCCGTCTTCATTCTTTGCCGGTCGATGAGAGCAGTTTTCAGCGCGGTGCCCGGCTCCTCCGTCGCTCCTCGGGAGCAGTATTCCTTCCGCCTCTTTTCACCGGCGGCGGACCCCAGATAAGCCCTGTGAGGCGGCTTCATAGCTGGCACTCCTCCTTCCGCACAAAGCGCATCAGAGCGCGTCGCCTGTCAAAGAGAGAGCCGCGCTAAGGCCCGGGCGGCATCCTTGGCCTTGCGCGGTAATTACGCGGTCATCTGCTCGGCCGCGCCTTCCCTTCCCTTATTTTCGCGTGCCGGGGGGTGGCTCCGGCGGCGGCTTAAGGCGCCGACGACATCGACGCCGACGGCGGGGCGTCTATTTCAGGGCGGAGGCGCGGCGCGCACGCGGCGCCGGCCAGCCGCGGCCTTCGGGCCCACCGATCACAAGCCGCATTACGGCGCATCACGTGCGCGTCTTGCACTCCTTGGCTGAGCGCCCACACCGCCCCGCCTTTCATGTCCTAAGGGGCGGGGCGCCGGACCTCAGAGACGCGCCTCGCTCCTCCGGCGTGCTTTTCTGGAACCGCCCCCTCCTGCCGCCCACTGGCGACCCCTGGCTTGTCCAGCAGCGCCATCTCTCAGCTGCGCCTAGTAAGCATTCTTACTGTATAAGGTCGACGCCGGTTGTTTTTGTTGTTATAAGACCGAGTTTAGGGAATCAGGACATTGTTATTGCTGTTGTGGTCTTCAGTCCTGAGATTGGTTTGATGCAGCTCTCCGTGTTACTCTATCCTATGCAAGCTTCTTCATCTCCCAGTACCTACTGCACCCTACAGCTTTCTGAATCTGCTTAGTGTACTCATCTCTTGGTCTCCCTCTACGATTTTCACCGTCGACGCTGCCCTCCAATATTAAATTGGTGATCCCATGATGCCTCAGAACATGTTCTTCCAACCGATCCCTTCTTCTAGTCAAGTTGTGCCACAATCTCCTCTTCCAAATTCTATTCAATACCTCCTCATTAGTTCTACCCATCTAATCTTCAGCATTATTCTGTAGCACCAAATTTCGAAAGCTTCTATTCTCTTCTTGTCTAAACTAGTTATCGTCCATGTTTCACTTCCATACATGGCTACGCTCCATACAAATACTTTCAGAAACGACATCCTGACACTTAAACCAATACTCGATGTTAACAAATTTCTCTTCTTCAGAAACGATTTCCTTGCCATTGCCAGTCTACATTTTATATCCTCTCTACTTCGACCATCATCAGTAATTTTGCTCCCCAAATAGCAAAACTCCTTTACTACTTTAATTGTCTCATTTCCTAATCTAATTCCCTCAGCATCACCCGACATAATTCGACTACATACCATTATCCTAGTGTTGCTTTTGTTGATGTTCATCTTATACCCTCCTTTCAAGACACTGTCCATTCCGTTCAACTGCTTTTCCAAGTCCTTTGCTGTCTCTGACAGAATTACAATGTCATCGGCGAACCCCAAAGTTTTTATTTCTTCCGTCGTGGATTTTAATGCCTACTCCGAACTTTTCTTTTGTTTCCTTTACTGCTTGCTCAATATACAGATTGAATAGCATTGGGGAGAGGCTACAATTCTGTCTCACTCCCTTCCCAACCATTGCTTCCCTTTCATGTCCCTCGACTCTTATAACTGCTATCTGGTTTCTGTACAAATTGTAAATAACCTTTCACTCCCTACCACCTTCAGAATTTGAAAGAGAGTATTCCAGTCTGCATTGTCAAAAGCTTTCTTTATGTCTACAAATGCTAGAGACGACGTTTTACCTTTCCTTAATCTTTCGTCTAAGATAAGTCGTAGGGTAAGTATTGCCTCACGTGTTCCAACATTTCTACGGGATCCAAACTGTCCTTCCCTGATGTCGGCTTCTACCAGTTTTTCCATTCGTATGTAAAGAAATCGCGTTAGTATTTTGCAGCTGTGACTTATTAAACTGATAGTTCGGTAATTTTCACATCTGTTAACACAAGGACATAGGACAGTTAATACACAGAGAAGATGACTGAAACACTATAAACAACATCGCAGACGGAGTATCGCGATCACTACATTTCAAGTGGCATATCAACAGGAGAGACCATCTGCTACTATAAGACAGGCTCCACATTTGTTAGATCAGCATCACATAAAAAACGACACAGATACAGACACAGAGACTGACTCAGAGGCTATATCAAACATAGCAACTGAAGACGAGATACACATGCACTGAAGCGCTAAACAAACTGGTATAAGCATGCATGTTCAAATACATAGATATGTAACAGGCAGAATACGGCGCTGCGGTCGGCAAAGCCAACATGAGACAAGTGTGTGGCGCAGTTGTTAGATCGGTTACTGCTGCTAATAAGGCAGATTATCAAGATTTGATTGAGTTGGAATGTAGTGCTATAGTCGGAGCAAGAACTATGGGAACATCATATACTAGGTAGCGATGAAGTGGGGATATTCCAGTACGAACGTTATACGACTGTACCGTATCAGGAATCCGGTAAAACATCAAATCTCCGACGTCTCTGTGGCCGGAAAAAGATCCTCCAAGAACGAGACCAACGACGACTGAAGAGAATTGTTCAGCGTGACAGAAGCGCAGCCTTTAAGCAAATTGCTGCAGGTTTCAAAGCTGGGCCATCAGCGAGTGTCGCTGTCAACGAAACGTCATCGATGTGGGCTTTCCGAGCCGAAGGCCCACACGTGTACTCTTGATGGGTGCACCACACAAAGCTTTACGCCTCGACTGGGCCCGTCAACATCGACATTGAACTGTTGATGACTCGAAACCAATTGCCTGGTCGGACGAGTCTCGTTTCAAATTGTATCGGGCAGAAGTTCAGGCACGGAGGCAACCTCTCAATCCATGCGCCCTGCATGTCAACAGGGGACTGTAATGGTGTTGGGCGTAAGCAGTTGGAGTCATACGGGACCCCTGATACGTCTAGACACGACTCTGACAGGTGAAACACGCGTAAGCATCCTATCTGATCACCTGCAACCATTCACGTCGATTATGCATCCCGACGGACTTGAGCAATTTCAGCAGAACACCTCACTCGTCCTGAACTGCTACAGATTTACTCCACGAACACTCTTCGAGTTTAAACACTTCCGCTGGCCACAAGACGCCCCAGACATGAACATTATTGAGCAGATCTGGGATGCCTTGCAAAGTGCTGTTCAGAAGAGATCTCCACCCCTTTGTATTCTTACGGTTTTATGAACAGCGTGCAGGATTCATGATGTTAATTCCCTCCAGCACTACTTCAGGCATTGGTAGAGTCCATGCCATGTCGTGTTGCGGCACTTCAGCGTGCTCGCAGGGGCCCTACGTGACACTAGCCAGGTGTACCAGTTTCTTTAGGTCTTCAGTGTACAAACATAACAAAAGTAATCTAAGGTTCTCCAACACCAAACTGAATTAGTCTGAAAATGTAACTATCTATATAGTAGGCTGTTATACCTCTTCATTGCATGTAACGCTATCTGAAGATATGACATTTTTTCTTCTTTCGTTTCATCGGGTGTGAAAGGCACGAAGCTTTACAGAGTCCTCGCACCTGATGCAGCTGACAATGACATATTAAATCGATTCCCAGTCTCCACTGTTACCTTAAGTTTGGAAGCACATTGTAAACTAATTAATCAATATATTAATAACTGAGTACTGCTACAGTCAAGACAACGTATGCAACAAATGTACGAGGGTCGTTTTTTCTCAGAACATATTTATTGTTCAAAGTCAGAATTTGGTGATAATATACATTAACATGTCTTGTCCATTTCCTACTTCTCTACGTAGTGTAAATCATGTTCTATGGCCGTACTCCAACGTCGTAGAAGAGCATGTATTCCCTGTTGATGAAAGCTTTTATCCTGTAGGCGTAGCATGTTTTCACTGCATGACTGACATTCTTGTCATTTTCAAAGTGTGTTCCCCTTTAGAGAATCCTTCAGGTCCAACAATGCAGATTAAATGGCCTTTCTTTGAATCTTGTGGTCCGCTAAGAGCGAACCAACAGAATATCCGAGAGTCTCGATCGTTGCCGACGGACTTCCAATGCTGACCGACAACTGTAGAGCAAGCTGTCAAGTTCTGATGAGTGCACACACCCATGCCCGAGGGAAGACTCGAACTTCCAATGGGGGACGGAGGTTCGAGTCCTACCTCGGGAATGAGCGTGTGTGTTGTCGTTAGTTTAAGTTAGATTAAGTAATGCGTAAGCTTAGGGACCGATGACCTCAGTAGTTTGGTCCCGTAAGACCTTAACCACAAATTTCCAAATTTCATCCGACTACTCATAATGAATCTTCCTCTCCCACAATCTGAGCACTGTTTTCTACATTCGGGCAGATTAAAATTGTGTGCCGGACTGGCAGTTTACCCCGAATCTTGTCTATGAGTAGTCATCAGTCAAAATTAAAAGTTACAAAATTATGTGAATGAAGCTACTGTATGGTTGAAACGACTGGGAGAGAGAGAGAGAGAAATACAGTACTAGCAATAATGGAACTACATTGACTGTTACCTAGCCTGTAGGCCGTACTATCTCGTTGTGTTATGAGAACGCTGGTTCGTGGTTGTCTTCGAATCTCTTACGTCTCACTTTATGATCAATGGTTCTCGGTAATTCTACAAGGGTGTGAGGCCTTAGCGAGAGAACTTCGACAACGTGATCCCCACTAGAAGGTACTCTTTCACGGTCGCTGAGTACATGGAGCCCATGAGCTGACTTCATCAAGGCACGGACAAAAATGATGCTGAGTGATCGTACTGAGACCTATTTCAGAACTCGGTCCAGGAAACGGCTACTGTTAACATAAGGACCATTTTATATTGTCAGCCTAAATTACCATACATACAGAAAGATACGTCCATCTTACAAGCGAGTTGAGAAGGAACTCTACAGATCTGTTAAGTTGCCTTACTTTGCTGCTCCTAATTACCATTCTTCCTGGAGAGGAATTTCTGCCTTTTTGGCGCGTTTCAATCCAAGGAGCCTCTTTAACGTATTCCTGCCCTCCTGGTGTGCTTGAAACCAAGGAGCTTCTCTAACGGTCACCGCAATCTTGCTGACCATCAATAACTAAGAGTTTGAAAGGCGTTGTATTAAAATTACACTGGCCGAAAATTACTGCTTTACAGAGGAACTGATGGCATGTAATTCCTGTCTACATCTCTCGTCTGGGAGACACATACACACATCAACAAAAGTTTCTCATTATTACTTTATTTCGAAATTTGTGGCATAGAAAACGTAAAAATTGTTGTAAGACTTGCGTATATATTGATTTGCAATATTTCCAGATCACAAAATTAAAAAAAACGAACGTTTGCGCAACAATAAAATCGTTTATTGTCTGTGGGACGTTTTTTACAACATCAATGGACACCGTAAATATGTGATGGAATGTTCCATTACGCGGATACAGGCTTGAATCCATTGTGCCATACCATAGAAGCTCTTGTCCAATCTTTCCCAATCTTCAGTAGCGATTGTGCGTAGGTCGTGCTGAGTAAGTGGTCGTTGTCAACGTTCAAAACCAGCTCGTTTCAATCGATCCCAGACACGTTCCACTGGATTCATCACTTCCTTCTGGTAATCCTAGTGTGTTTAAGGAACATCCTCACGAATACACTGAAGCTTAGAATTCTCGGGCTAATTTTAACAGTGTAAAATTGGTCCAGAATCGAAATACTGTAGTGGCTCTTCTGTTATGTCAGAATCCGAGACTGGTAACCTGGAATATAAGATGACGATCGAATATAACGACCAGGACATAATGGGGCATGCTGTATGTTGTCAACTCTGGATGAGCCGTGCTGCTGCTCGCTTTGGTGCTGTTTGTAGGTTTCCGCCCTCTGTTGGAGGCCAGTCGGTATCGTTTAGTTGACATTGTTGCGGCTGTTTGTCTTCTTCTCGTGTTGACTGGCGCCACTCGGTATCGCAAGTGTTGCCTGCCCGCTAGTAGCAGCAGGGGCGGTTATCGATGTGTAGAAACTGTTGCCCTATCTTTGGGGCGACGTCGTTGTTTCTTCCGGGTCGTGTGAGTGGGCCAGTTCGGTTGGGGACTCAGGAGGAACCAGGACCGCAAAGTGCCAGAACACGCCAGTACCACTGGCGGCACGTTTGGACTGCAAGACTTCGTCGTAAACCGGATACAGCAAGCTTTAAGATGAGTGCATTTCAATTCAGGTATAGAAACTTCCACCATTGTGATACCTCGCGATTCTCCAGTGACTTGGGTTCATGATGCTGCTCGTAGTGTCCCGAGGTGAACAGCAGCGAGTGGAGTGCTTTGGGAAGGCGGATCTGATTAGCTTTCCTCGAATGCTTATTACTATTTACTGCATTCCACTTGTTACAATTTGTTAAGTTCAACCAGCGGTAATTTTTGTTGCGGTGGTAGCCGCAAAGCCCCAGTTACCTGTCCTGGGAGTTAGTCTGTGTAACGGCAGTGTACGTTTCCTCGTCTTACCTCTCCTGTCCGCTAAGGCGTGTAGTTTTGACAGCTTTCTTGATTGTGGGCCGGTTGGTGATTCTTCTACTCTGGTGGTGGTGATTCCTTTCTCGTTCCAGGGGCTCTAAACACAGTATTCTGGCGACGTAGTGCAGACCGCCAGTTCCGGCTTTGGAGTATTGTTCCATCGTTGCATTTGGTTTATCGGACGTCAGGTAGCTTCATCAAGATTATCATCAGTCATTCGTTAGACTGCCACTAGTCTGAGTTACCATTTTGTGAAGTGAATGCAACTCTTGGCTGCCTATCTCATCGCTCGCGAAAGTGTTTGTTGCCAGACCTTCTCAGAGGTCGATTCCTGGAGCACCGTCTGTGGCCCCTTCGTTCTTGTAAGACATGTGTGTTCTAAAAGGAGGTCTGATGGCCAGTAGTTCAGTGTAACGCTCCTTCAGCCCACAACTTCTGAGGGTATAATCTACCTCAGTACCCTTTAAAGAACTTATGTATTGGCCTTGTGCTTTATTATTGTATTATTTATTACAATACCTTGTAATGCCTACATTAAAGGTTATATATGTCTAGTACGGATGTAGAGGCTTATCTCACTAGGGGTAAGATAGATACTGCCTACAGGAAAATTAAAAAGACCTTTGGAGATAAGAGAACCACTTGTATGAACATCAAGAGCTCAGATCGAAACCCAGTTCTAAGCAAAGAAGGGAAAGCAGAAAGGTGGAAGGAGTATATAGAGGGTCTATACAAGGGTGATGTACTTACGGACAATATTATAGAAATGGAAGAGGATGTAGATGAAGATGAAATGGGAGATACGATACTGCGTGAAGAGTTTGACACAGCACTGAAAGACCTGAGTCGAAACAAGGCCCCCGGAGTAGACAACATTCCATTAGAACTACTGACGGCCTTGGGAGAGCCAGTCCTGACAAAACTCTACCATCTGGTGAGCAAGAGGTATGGGACAGGCGAAATACCCGCAGACTTCAAGAAGAAGATAGTAATTCCAATCCCAAAGAAAGCAGGTGTTGACAGATGTGACAATTACCGAACTATCAGTTTAATAAGTCACAGCTGCCAAATACTAACGCGAAATCTTTACAGACGAATGGAAAAACTAGTAGAAGCCGACCTCGGGGAAGATCAATTTGGATTCCGTAGAAATGTTGGAACACGTGAGGCAATACTGACCCTACGACTTATCTTAGAAGCTAGATTAAGGAAGGGCAAACCTACGTTTCTAGCATTTGTAGACTTAGAGAAAGCTTTTGACAATGTTGACTGGAATACTCTCTTTCAAATTCTGGAGGTGGCAGGGGTAAAATACAGGGAGCGAAAGGCTATTTACAATTTGTACAGAAACCAGATGGCAGTTATAAGAGTCGAGAGACATGAAAGGGAAGCAGTGGTTGGGAAGGGAGTGAGACAGGGTTGTAGCCTCTCCCCGATGTTATTCAGTCTGTATATTGAGCAAGCAATAAAGTAAACAAAAGAAAAGTTTGGAGTAGGTATTAAAACCCATGGAGAAGAAATAAAAACTTTGAGGTTCGCCGATGACATCGTAATTCTGTCAGAGACAGCAAAGGACTTGGAAGAGCAGTTGAATGTAATGGATAGTGTCTTGAAAGGAGGATATACGATGAACATCAACAAAAGTAAAACGAGGATAATGGATTGTAGTCGAATTAAGTCGGGTGATGCTGAGGGAATTAGGTTAGGAAATGAGACACTTAAATTAGTAAAGGAGTTTTACTATTTGGGGAGGAATATAACCGATGACGATCGAAGTAGAGAGGATATAAAATGTAGACTGGCAATGGCAAGGAAAGCGTTTTTGAAGTAGAGAAATTAGTTAACATCGAGTATTGATTTAAGTGTCAGGATGACGTTTCTGAAAGTATTTGTATGGAGTGTAGCCATGTATGGAAGTGAAACATGGACGATAAATAGTTTGGACAAGAAGAGAATAGAAGCCTTTGAAAAGTGGTGCTACAGAAGAATGCTGAAGATTAGATGGGTAGATCACATAACTAATGAGGAAGTATTGAATAGGATTGGGGAAAAGAGAAGTTTGTGGCACAACTTGATCAGAAGAAGGGATCGGTTGGTAGGACATGTTCTGAGGCATCAAGGGATCACCAATTTAGTATTGGAGGGCAGCGTGGAGAGTAAAAATCGTAGAGGGAGACCAAGAGATGACTACACTAAACAGATTCAGAAGGATGTAGGCTGCGGTAGGTACTGGGAGATGAAGAAGCTTGCACAGAATAGAGTATCATGGAGAGCTGCTTCAACCCAGTCTCAGGACTGAAGACCACAACAACATCATGTCTAGTTAATAGTTCTGGTCGCCTTCTGGAATAAATCTAGCAGTGTAGTGTTCAGTGGATGTTAAGAGTTGTGTTACAAAGTTTACCATCTTATTTCACCCGTCTGGTGATCAGTTGCTTGTTTTGAATTAACGTTTGCTAGTTTTACAGCAGGGTTATATTTTTCTTATAACGCTGCCGTTCCTGTCGTGTAAGGCCTACAGCCGTGATTGTGGTCATTTGCCTTAAAATTCTAATTTGGTTCCAGTGGTTCAAATGGCGATAAGACTATGGGACGTGACATTTGAGGACATCAGTCGCCAACTACGTAAACCTAACTAATATAAAGACATCACACACATCCATGCCCGAGGCAGGATTCGAGCCTGCGACCGTAGCAGACGCGTGGTTCCGAACAGAAGCGCCTAGAACCGCTCGACCACAGTGGGCGGCTTCTAATTTGGTATTAGTATTTTAACAGTAGGGCTGAACACCTTCTTTACTTCCATTCCTGGCGTCTGATGCCTTCTGCTGTGTGGCCACTTGCCTTTAGTATTTCATTACCGGTAATTTGTTTATTGCCATCCCTGTGGTGCAAGGTCTTCTGCCCAGATCACAGTGACTTGCTTTTAAAACGTTGTCTGCTGAATCTGTATTTAATGATGATTTTCTAAATTGCAACTCACTGAAAACACTATTATTTACACAGTTGTTTAATCCTTCATTGATAACGTGTGGTATTTTTATTTATTGTTGAGTCTGGAATTACTGCTTTAAAATAAATTGTATGTAACTTTAAAAGGCCACCTATAGTAACTGATTACGGCCCCGTCCACAGTCGTCCCCGAATCCTGCCTTCCCTTGACTACCAGGTTTCACTGGAATAGTGGCCCGTCTGTATGATGGGGCCACCTGAAGTAGAAATGTTGTCGATGACAAAGACAATACAGATTATGAGGTTCCAGCCTCGCTGGTTCTGTAGGAATGCATACTTAGTTCTTAACGAAATCCTAAAAAAAGAAATCGTCTTTTATTGTTCTGGAGAGCAGGATGACAGTGTCTGGCTGGTATTTCTTGTCTTAGGCCAAAGGAGGATCAGTCATTCGGTCTGGAGAACAGCAATTCACGCACTTACCCAAACTCACAAAGTACTGTACTGATTTTTCAACTTGTTAGATAATGTACCCTGTTCCTTCTCCACCACCATAAGTTGGGACTTACCAAATGTTCATCATATTAAAGTATTTTGTGAAACGACAGTCTTGTTTCCCCTGTAGACTGCTGGCCATTAAAACTGCTTCACCATTAAGGCGACACACAGCTAACGTCAAACAAATTTAAAGTAAACTGCATACTTGGATATGCAAATGATTAGCATTTCAGCACAAACGTATAAAGTAGGCAGGAGTAGTGCCATCTACATTCTGTAAGCAAGGAAATACTACTCGGTGTAATAAATTGTATGTAACTTTTAATGGCAACCAATAGTAACTGATTACGACCCCGTCCACAGCCGTAACCGAATCCTACCTTCCCTTGACTACCAGGTTTCACGGGAAAAGTGGTCCCGTCTCTATGACGTTAGAGGCAAAGGATGGTTATGCAGGTCCATACCTGGTTTCTTATCTACTTGAGATATTTATTTCCCTCACTCCCCTACTCACTCAGAGATGTATGTTCACTGAATAGTCTATCCCTCCACTTGCGTCTTCATTGAAACAAACACAGGGAAGGGCTGTTTAAATAAATTAAAGGCCAAACTGTATCCTGTGTAGTAAGAGCACTTGAGCTTTTATTTAAAGAAATACCTTACCAGGCGGAGCTCTCTCTGCTGCGGTCGCAAAGTTCATAACCACCACTTCAGCTGTGGATCCCAACTAAAAGGCCAAGCACCCTGGAGTCACACCATCACCGTGCACCAGTTACAGCTCATTTCAGAGAGCCACCACTCACATACTACCAATTCAGTACCCCAATGTGAAATGGGCTACAGAAGTTCCGATTTCCAACGCTAGGAAGCTGCAGCACTGCAGCCACAGCCTGCATTACACCAGTTAAAATGACAGGAAACATGAAAGTTGCAGAAAAGCACACTTGTGCATTAACACAAATGACACGGACTTCAAATTCCCATACGTTGAAATTAACAATAGTTCAGACACATATTCTGCATAGGTATTAAAAAATCTAGATACACTCCTGGAAATTGAAATAAGAACACCGTGAATTCATTGTCCCAGGGAGGGGAAACTTTATTGACACATTCCTGGGGTCAGGTACATCACATGATCACACTGACAGAACCACAGGCACATAGACACAGCCAACAGAGCATGCACAATGTCGGCACTAGTACAGTGTATATCCACCTTTCGCAGCAATGCAGGCTGCTATTATCCCATGGAGACGATCGTAGAGATGCTGGATGTAGTCCTGTGGAACGGCTTGTCATGCCATTTCCACCTAGCGCCTCAGTTGGACCAGCGTTCGTGCTGGACGTGCAGACCGCGTGAGACGACGCTTCATCCAGTCCCAAACATGCTGAATGGGGGACAGATCCGGAGATCTTGCTGGCCAGGGTAGTTGACTTACACCTTCTAGAGCACGTTGGGTGGCACGGGATACATGCGGACGTGCATTGTCCTGTTGGAACAGCAAGTTCCCTTGCCGGTCTAGGAATGGTAGAACGATGGGTTCGATGACGGTTTGGATGTACCGTGCACTATTCAGTGTCCCCTCGACGATCACCAGAGGTGTACGGCCAGTGTAGGAGATCGCTCCCCACACCATGATGCCGGGTGTTGGCCCTGTGTGCCTCGGTCGTATGCAGTCCTGATTGTGGCGCTCACCTGCACGGCGCTAAACACGCATACGACCATCATTGGCACCAAGGCAGAAGCGACTCTCATCGCCGAAGACGACACGTCTCCATTCGTCCCTCCATTCACGCCTGTCGCGACACCACTGGAGGCGGGCTGCACGATGTTGGGGCGTGAGCGGAAGACGGCCTAACGGTGTGCGGGAACGTAGCCCAGCTTCATGGAGACGGTTGCGAATGGTCCTCGCCGATACCCCAGGAGCAACAGTGTTCCTAATTTGCTGGGAAGTGGCGGTGCGGTCCCCTACGGCACTGCGCAGGATCCTACGGTCATGGCGAACATCCGTGCGTCGCTGCGGTCCGGTCCCAGGTCGACGGGCACGTGCACCTTCCACCGACCACTGGCGACAACATCGATGTACTGTGGAGACCTCACGCCCCACGTGTTGAGCAATTCGGCGGTACGTCCACCCGGCCTCCCGCATGCCCACTATACACCCTCGCTCAAAGTCCGTCAACTGCACATACGGTTCACGTCCACGCTGTCGCGGCATGCTACCAGTGTTAAAGACTGCGATGGAGCTCCGTATGCCACGGCAAACTAGCTGTCACTGACGGCGGCGGTGCACAAATACTGCGCAGCTAGCGCCATTCGACGGCCAACACCGCGGTTCCTGGTGTGTCCGCTGTGCCGTGCGTGTAATCATTGCTTGTACAGCCCTCTCGCAGCGTCCGGAGCAAGTATGGTGGGTCTGACACACCGGTGTCAATGTGTTCTTTTTTCCATTTCCAGGAGTGTATGTACGAGGGGCTAGCCAAACAACCGGAATTATTTCTAAAAAGCTATTTGTTTTGAAACTGAATGCAAAACAACCTTATCCCCTTCAAAATGCTCTCCAGTACTATTAATTCATCTGTTCGACAGATTCTTCCACTGTTTGAAAGATTTTTTTTTTTGTAGTCATCTTTAGATGGCAGACAGCTGTTCTCTCGTTTTTTTCTCACTTCTTCAATGTTGTCAAATCGTTGCCCTTTCATGCCTCTGTGGAAATACGAAAAGGTCACACGGAGCCAGGCCAGGTGAGTAAGATGCGTGGGGCAGAAGAACCATGAAATTTTTAGCCAAAAACCGTCTAACACAGATAGCTGTGGGCGCAGGTGCGAAGTTACGTTTCAAGAACTAGTCTCCTGTCTACCACAAATCTGGTCTTTTTTTCCCGCTAAACCGACCTCCATGACAGCCCACTTAATTCTGACCGCTGACCAATATCCTGTCTACGGTTTGAGAGCACAAGCTCTTGAATTTTTTCAATATTTTCGTCGATTCGTACAGCTGATTGACGTCCAGAACGAGATTTATCATCAATCGACATATTGACATTTTTAAATCGAGCAAACCACTTGTACACTTGAGTTTTTCCAAAGCGTCATCTTGGTAAGGTGTTTTCAACATTAAAGCGGTTTAAATAAAGAGCAGTTTTACTGAGTAGAAAACAAAATTTCATAGCTGTACATCGTTCACTTAAACTTACCATCATAAAGAACGTAACAAGAACAAAACTGCAGATGAACAGAAGAAGCCAGGTCGACAACAGAGGCGGCACTGCACTAGCAGTGTGTTGCGCTATACACGTATAGCGGCAGAAATGCGTACTTCACAAACTCCACCCAGGGCGATAGTATTCCGGTTTGTTTTGGGTACCCGCGCGTATATTCATTTTTATGAAATCATTAGATTGATGATTTATTTCAGTGTTTAATATATGTCCGTATGGGTTAATTTATAGGTTTTGAAGAGGATACCATTACTTGGGTCGAGACCGAGGTAAACTAAAAAAAATTTACCTTGCAACTAAAGGCTGAATTTTTTGAAGAAGTCACTGTTGCTGAAGAGCTGCATTATGTTAAAGATTTGTAGATTCGCGATAAATGCAAGCAACGTAGGGGGTCATTGTCCTAGAGTACTCTTTGTAAAACCGAATTGGAATTCCATCCGGACCTGGTGACTTCTTTACTTTCAAATCTTTCAGTTGTTTCTCTACGTCAGGGATCCTTATTACTATGTCGTCTATACGGAATTCCGTCAGATGGTCAAATGACGCTATGTTTGTACGATTCTCCCCCATGAACGATTTCTTGGACGCGAAATTAAAACTTAGGCTTTCATTTTGCTATCTACAACTGCCACACCAAGCTGGTCAAGAAAGGACTGGATGGAAGCCTTAGACCCGCCGAGCGATTCTACATAGGAGCAGAATTTTCTCAGGTTCTCTGCCAGTTCATTTTCTGAAGTGTCGCAGCTGTCGTTTGCTTCGCGTATAGATCTTTTCAAAGACGCACGAATCTCTACTAAGCTTTACAAGTCGTCATTTCTGCGTTCTCTTTTTAACCGAGAGTGCAACAGTCTGCATATTCAGCATTTTCCAAATACCGTTATTAAACAGTGGTGGGTCATTCCATCCTTAATCAAGTTACTATGGACGTAACTCTCCAGATCACGATTTACAGTCTGCTTAAACTTCGCCCGTAATTCGTCTACGTCCGTCTTACTGGAACTAACTGATGGCAATTCACTATATAAATGAAATGCCAACAACTTCTTATCTGCTGTTTCTAGCAGAAACATTCTCCTAAATTTACGGTTGATTTATTAACTTTCGTAGCCATAGTCGCTATAATGATATCATGATCACTCAACGTTTCTGCTTAGACGTTACCGATGACGTCGGACCTATTTGTAGCTACAGCGTCTAAGATATTTCCATTGCGTCTGGGCTGCCGAAGTAGTTGGTCAAGACAGTTTTCAGAAAACGCGTTCAAAAGTACTAAGCACAACTGTCTGTAGCCCCTCCCCTCCCCCACCCCCTCTACTCAATAAACATGCCAGTCTACCGTTCAAAGTACTGGATGGTCGTTGATGCATTTGGATGTGCTGCCATATGTGGTCCCGACACATCCCATATGTGGTCGATCAGATGTAAGCCAGGGAACTGGGCAGGCAGACAGCTCGCCGAATTTCGTCTCATTCTAAGAGCTGAAACACATGTGGAGTGCGCTGTGGAAACGTACTGCAGCAAGTCCACATGGCGGCACCGAACTTCCAACAGTTGGCAACAATGCTGGTGGATGAATGGGACGCCCTACCACAAGAACTACTTGATAACCTTGTGGTCAGCATGGGAGCACGTTGCAGGGCATGCATTGCCATCCGTGGTGATCACTTAACCTACTAAAAACTATTTCCCGTCTTTTTAACGTCCAGGAGACCATCAAATATTGTGGTGACTTGAGTGTAATTATTGTCTTTGAATTAAATGTGCCATTTCTGTTCGTCACATTCCGCATTTATTTCAATTACCTTCCTTACCACAAAGTAGCAGTTCTTCCTACGTATGGTCTAAGTTTCAGTGATCTTTGTTTGTTGGCAATGAAACATTGGTTCAAATGGCTCTGAGCACATGGGACTTAACATCTGTGGTCATCAGTCCCCTAGAACTTAGAACTACTTAAACCTAACTAACCTAAGGACATCACACACATCCATTCCCGAGGCGGGATTCGAACCTGCGACCGTAGCAGCCACGCGGATCCGGACTGAGCGCCTTAACCGCGAGACCACCGCGGCCGGCAGTGAAACATTCTGTGGAAGTGATTTTCGTCCTTAAGTTTTGTACACCAATGCATATTGCTTTCCGTACGTGTATCTCGCGAAATGACCATGAAGAAAAATAAATTAAATAGTTTCACATTCAAACAGAGGCTTCCAAACAATCGTTGTCGTGCACGCCATTGATAATTGGAAGAAGCTACATGGAGTGAAAGTACCATACAAAGTACCCTTCGCCACACACCATGAGATGAATTGTGACGTATGAATGAAGATGGATAACACTGAACTTAATACACGTTATGACCACCATGTCTAAGAGGGAAGTCAGTGAATGCGCAGTAGTCTCGTGCTCTATATGGCAGTTACTGTTGAGATGGCAAGTTCATTCTCCGCCATCCACCTAAAGTAGAAATGTTGTCGATGACAAAGACAATACATATTATGAGGTTCTTTAGGGATGCATACTTAGTTCTTAACGAAATTCTAAAAAAAAAAGGAATGGTCCTTTTATTGTTCTGGAGAGCAGGATGACAGTGTCTAGCAGGTATTTCTTGTCTTAGGCCAAAGGAGGATCAGTCATTCGGTCTGGACAACAGCGATTCACGCACTTACCTAAACTCACAAAGCACTGTACTGATGTTTCAACTTGTTAGAGAATGTACACTGTTCCTTCTCCACCACCATGAATTGGGACTTTCCCAAATGTTCCTCATGTCAAAGTATTTTGTGAAACGACAGTCTTTTTCCCATTATGGACTGCTGCCCATTAAAATTGCTTCACCATTAAGGCGACACGCAACTAACATCAAGCAAATTTGAAGTTATCTGCATTGTTGAATATGCAAATGATTAGCATTTCAGCATAACGATATAAAGTAGGCAGGAGTAGCGCCATCTACATTCTGTTAGCAAGAAAATACTACTCGATGGCTTTCCCCTTTAGAGATCACATGATTATGTTTGACATGACCATGTTATAACTTCGGGAAAGAGGTTGAACGTTTACCAGAATATGTCGAAATTCGACAGCGGGAGTATCGTGGTCCATGAAGATTACAGTTTACGTCTCTGATATGTTGCTGTTCACGTTGGAGGGTATAGAACGACTGTCGTGCGAATGTGGTACCTCAACAGCACCACATGACTAGCGCCCGAGAGGATAGGCCAACTGTTTTCTCAGCCATGCAGGCCCTGCCACATCACATATCAACAGTCACGCAGCGTGCTTGTTTGTAGCAAAACAAGCAACCACATAGACTGTGCGACATCATATGGAACAACAACTGCTGCAGCTTTGGTTGACTCGGCAGCAGATAGAGGCTCCCAATGAAAACACTGAACACAAGAGTGGCACCACGTTGTCTTTTTGCGTGAGACCTGGTTCACTGTCCAGCATCACGATGTACAGGCACATTCTTATACATAGTCTCCGAGGAAAACCAAACTTTCAGTATTACCATCAAACGAATGCAGCTCATGGAGTGATGGTGTGGGTTGCCATTAGATACATAACACTAGTTCGCGAAGCCAGTAATTGAGACAGCAGCCGTTAGGATTAATCAATGGACGTGCACTATCTCTCGAAAATTTTGAGACATCAGATATCTAGAAGATAACCCAAGATGGTATGTTGCCCGAGTCATCCTGACCTAACATGATACTCAGGTGTATTCCACTATCATCTCGGCCAGCACGTTCGCCAAATATCTCACCAGCTGGCAACATCTTGTCGTGGATTGTCGCGGTACTAGCACGCCATTACTCGCCAGCCACTATGTTTTATGAACTCTGGCACAGAGTTGAAGCGGCATCGTGTAACGTATCTGTGTCTCCCATACAAGGTTAGTATTAGCAATGATACAGCTACTGTCGCTCTCAGGGGTGGGAACTATGTGTACTGAATTTCGCATCTCAAAATCGCCAACAAACCTAATTATATGTTCTTGCTGCTATGTTGTATGAGCACAATAAATAAAATTAATATATTTTCTGCCCTCAGTGGTGTTGCTATTTCAAAGACCAGTAGTACGCTTTTGATTTCTTAATCTAGGAAAGAACGCTACTTACATGGTGGCCTACGGTATGTGTCACCATTTGTTTGGTACGCAGTTTGTGAGTCGCACTACATACCCCGATGAACATCTTAACAGCAATAGCAGAAGAGCTTGGAGAAATGAATGAGTTACGAAATGTATAATTCACGATACCGTCGCTACGGTACTAATGTTTACAACATGGTCGACAATGGAGGACTATCAACGCAGCGGCACTCGGTAGTTGTGTTACTTTTCACGATATTGAAAATACTACTGCGAGTCTGAGGCGCTTTCAACATCGGTATTACACACGGTGGGCTCCTTGCAGCAGAATTCATAGGCCATACGATCAGTTTGTATGGGAAAGATCAATAACGGAAGCGAAGCGACCTCGGCAGAAGCCTGTTTGCTCACCGGAAAATACTGAGGCGGTACGAGTTGCTATACAGAGGAGAACCCCCGGCAAATCGTGCAGAAAGGCTACAGTGAAACTGGGGCGTATCCAGACGCTCCGTTCAACGGATTCTTAAAAATGAGCTCCAGTTGTAAAGATGACCTCTGCCAGATGCTCAGTGCAGAACACAAGCGGCAGAGACTACCGTTTGCCCGTTTGGCAGACGACAGGGAGCAAACCCTCAGCAACATTTGTTTACGAGGTGCATTTTAATTTGGATGGTGTGGTAAATAAACAAAATGTTGTGGGCTACTGAAAATCCGCAAATGCTTCATGAACGACAACATCCTGCTCCGAGGACTGCAGTGCGGGTCGCAATTTCCTGTCAAGTATTTATTGAACCTTTCTTCTTTGAGGAAACTGTGAACAATGCACGTCATCTGAGCATGCTCCGAAATAACATCGTTCCACAGTTTCTTGCTTCTACGTTGCCCTCCAACACGTAGTGGTTCATGCAAGATGGAGGAAGGTCACATACTGCAACACTGAGTGAGATTTCTTATACGGGTGTTTCGACATGTGGGTCATTTCACTCAGACTTCCAGGTCGTTTCACTGACGGACAATTTCGCCCTCTCATTTCCCTCTATAATCCGGGCCTCAGTCCTTCTTTGGACGTACCTAAACAGAAGAATATTCCCGAAACGTCCATATGATTTAACGGAATTCAGACGCCTCATTCTTCACGTTCGCGTCGAAATCACAGAAGACATGTGCCGTAAGGTTATAGCTAACGCCAATATTCGTGCAGGACGTCAGGAATTAAAGTGGTGGACATATTGAGCACGTGCTGAGTTGGAAAAATTCTCCACTTAGTGTTTTCCATGGCAGTGTATGTTCCCATGAGTTTGTCTTGCAGGTAAAGTGTTTACTAAAA
The DNA here is from genome assembly GCF_023897955.1 of Schistocerca gregaria. NCBI lineage: Eukaryota > Metazoa > Arthropoda > Insecta > Orthoptera > Acrididae > Schistocerca > Schistocerca gregaria. Next base: position 813,185,472 of record NC_064920.1, on the reverse strand, counting down.
ATTGAATGATAATACGCAACATCCGTGACAGATGGAGGCACCTACACAGGTTTGAGGCCATGTCAGCAAATACTTCTGCGAATACTCCGATTCATATTCATGTGACTTAATAACAATAGTAGCTTTCTGACCACGCAAAGACGCTTCGCTTAGTGACGACCAACATATTTTCGTGACATCACAATGAATTCTGTCGTTAGTCACTGAACAAAATTGGAATGTAATCTAAGCGTGTCCTTGAAAGATAATGCTTACCGAATCGTCCCGGACTTCGTCGCAGTTATATGAGCATTATTAGGACCTAGTCAGCCTCGACCGCACTATGGACTTGCACGATTTTCTGTTCTTATTGCATTTACTATATGACAGTGTTGCGTTATTTCAACTCTTAAAACTATTACGATGTACGTGACACATGATATTGCTGCCTCCTAACATGAGTACGAGAACAAGTAATTAGCTTGCATATTTGCATGATTATACACTAATCAGCCATATCGTTATGACCTCCTACCTAATAGCCGGTATTTCCACCTCTGGCACGGATAACAGTGGCGACGCGTCGTGGAATGGAAGCAATGACACATTGGTAGGTTGCTGCAGGTAGTTGCCACAACTCCAGCACACACAAGTCACGTAATTCCCACAAATTCCAGAGAGGGTGTCATGAATCCTCAGGCCACGTGCAATCACATCCCAGATGTGTTCGATCGGGTTCAGGTATGGTGAGACGTCGGGCCATCAGATCAGCTGGAAGTTTCCTCTGTGTTCCTCGAACCACTCTAGCACACACCTGGTCTTGCGACAAGGCGCATTATCTTGCTGAAAAATGCCACTGCCATCGTGAAGAGTTGTACGTTGTCTGCAACCGGTGTACGATAGTTCTAGGCCGTCATAGTGCCTTGAACGAGCTCCTATGGACCCATGGATGCCCACGTGAATTTTGCCGCCAGCTTGTCTCCGTCGCACAGTGCAGGTGTCAAGGAGGTGTTCCCTGGAAGACGACGTATTTACGTCCCGCTCCGTAGCGTAGCGGTACCTTTACCGCCTGCCACGCAGGGGGCCCGGGATCGATTCCCGGCAGGGGATTGGGTGTTGTGTGTTTTTCATCATCATTGACTCCCAAGTCGCAGATGTGGCGTCACCTAAAAAGGACTTGCAATACGGCGACCGAACTCCCCCGAATGAAGCCTCCCGACCAACAATGCCATACGATTACTTCTTTCTTTTTTTTCGTTCTCTTAGAGGCATGATGATGGAGATGTCGCGGTTCATCAGACCATGCTACGCTCTGCTACTGTGCCAACGTCCAGTGTCGATACTCATGTGCCCATTTCAGTCGTAGTTGCTGATGTCGTGGTGTTAACATTCGGACATGAATGGGTCGTCTGCTGCGGAGGCCCATCGTCAGAATGTAGCCTCTCCGTCACTTATAGACCTTAATGACAGTGAAAAATTAAACCGCGTGTACCTAACGGAAATTTGGGAAAAGCAATCGTCTCCGAAGTTGATCTGTCGGTAAGGGAGGAAAGGGTTACACCTATATGAAAGGAAAAATGCAAATGAAACTGGTGGAAATTAATTTTGAAAAGGGGTAAAGTTAATAAAGAAAGTAAATGTGCCGCCGTTACATTAACAATTAACTAGCGGTAATTAGATATTTGAGATTTGGGGAAAATTACGGTCGCCAGTCCTATGGACAATTACTGTAGTAACTGAAAAAGAAAGGTTATTGTACATATAATTAGCAATAGAAGCGTGGCAACTGAAGGTTGATACGTCTAGTGTGAAAACCGAAAGTTTGTCAGAAGTAATAAATTTCGCTATACTCTGACTTAATTTAGCAAAACAATTAATAAAACCGGAAAATTGAATGTTAATTTAGTGACTGAAATTAATAGTGAGCTTTGTTTCTGAAGCGCTACGAAATTCTATAAAATAAGGCTATTCTTGGGCTACCTCAACAATCATTTCAAAAGCTACTTGAATCTACGCAATTTAGAAATAAGAGATTTAACTTTGAACTTGAATTTAATGATTCTGAACAATTAACAATATTAAAATTTAGTACGTACCAAGCTGAGCTGTAGTCACAGGTAAGCTAAAATATGGTAACAAAACTCGCACTCATAGTTCGTGCTTGTGTAATCTAAATATTGTAGCCAGCTATGAATACTTTAACTGAACTTTGAAATTAACACAGCGTTTGAATTTCAAAGACACTCGGGTTCATTTCGGAAAAGGAAGAGACCCTGGTTGGTAATGCAATTGGGACAATGAGCAACAAACGTTCATGCTAAGTTGCTCTAATTATAGTTACAAAAATGGAACAGTTTGAAAAGCTGAGGTCTGCCATACAGTTCTAAAACTTTACGTGCTTCCGGTCTTCCTTGCTGGTTGATTGAAGGTTTGAAGCCGTCGATCGAGGCATTGTCGGCCGTCGTTGTTGCAGAAGCTGAATGTTGGCGCGCCTTCTTCTCGACACGGTCACCAGGCGAAACGGGCTCTAGATGTGCACCAGCTAAGGGTTCCATTCCGCGACACCGTGTCAGAAACTATTATAGCAATTCGAGCGGAATTGCATGCTGCCAAACCCCGAAAGCGCGGCAACTCGCGGGAGCGTCACACAACACACCTGCTCCACTGCCCTCCTCCAGCCAGACTCTATTCTGTCCGCGCTCCACGCGACAGAGTTAACACTACCAAAGATTGTAAACACTTTCATTCTCCACACGACCTATCGATGTATTCGTTCGATAGCATAGTTTTCCCTAGGCAAGAACCAGCGAAAAATACAAATAATATTTCAAAACAAACCAATTATACATCGGCATAAATGCATAAATATATATATACAAATAGTAAAACAATTACATTATATAAAGACACAGAAATGTCATATCTTGAGGTAACAAAACAAGGAAAAAAATTTGCAGTGCAATAGATGGAAATATAAGGATAAGCATTTCCGGCGTTACAAGGAGTGTTCGGTGCTCTGTGTGTTCAGACAATCTTTTACTCCGTCCAGCATGAAAGTCTGATATTAAGTCCACGGCAGTTCGCCGTCTGCTGTGTTTTACCTGTGTGTCCAGTATACAACTTCCGACATTTGTAATTGGGGTGACTGATGAGCTCAGAAGTTAAGTCGCACAGTGCTCAGAGCCATTTTGTAATTGGGGGTAGTAGCCCACCCCATGACGTCTGGAAATGGTTTGACATGGGTTTCGCCATGTGTTGCAGACGCTCACCAGAAAATTCATCGGAACCTGACAAGTCTTGCTCTTGCCTAGACCCCGGGCTATCACAATCAGCCCTCTGTCAAACTCAGCTAGATCGCTCTCCTTCCCCACCCTACACACGGACAGCTCGCTCACTGATACTACATGTACCGTGTGTGTGCCTGACTAGCAGCCATGTGACGCGGCTATCGCCAGGACCAGGTTTATATCCATAGTAGCTCGGTGGTAATAATGTTCTGGCTGATCAGTGCATCTGTGACTGTATCAAGACATTCAGATTAAGTATAAAGCAGCTGGCGATAACTACGCAGTCTAATGCTGCACTGCGTGCCTCGCCACCATGCCGCTCCTCAGGCACAATTCGCACAAAAAATTTTGAGGTAAAGCCAAAATCACATATAGCTGTCCACGCACTTCTCAACACCGATACTTGCTAACTGAATAGAAAAGTACCTCTTATCCAAAGAAGAAAAAAAAAATTTACGAAATCACATGTTAGTTACAAATGACTCTACGATATTGAAATTTTTGCTAGTGTCACATTCCCCTCTGCATAAACTGAACGTAACATTAAGCACCACGATAGCCTGTAACGACTACATTTTGCTGTGTGCACAGACACAGTGCTGTGTCGGGAACGTTCTCCTGTTCCGCAGAACTTGATGTTAAAGGAAGCGAGTATTAATTTTTCACTACCCTCCATGACCTTCTTTGGTATTTTCCGAGGAACCTGTATGCCAGATCAGAGCACATGTAATTTTTAGAGACTCGAAAACTTTCAGAAAAGCACATGTTTGCCATCCAAAGTTGTAACACTCTGCCTAAAACCAAATAACTGCCGATGACACTCTTCTAAATAACAATAACAGGCTTTAAGTTTCTTTCCAGTTAAGAAAATTTAGTATCAACTAGCCACTGGCATTGTTTGCATCTTATAGCGAATTCTTCGATCGCTTTACCTCTCCATTTCGATTACTGGCGTCAGCTATCGGAGATTGAATTCTTATCGTTGAGCCTCACAACCTTAAAATATTCAAAGAAATTCAGAACCATTTCTATTCTCGCTGTTAGTCTCAACGAAAATACTTCATTCTATCGTTCTATAGCCGGCCGTGCTTGTCTAGCGTTTCTAGGCGCTCAGTCCGGATCCGCGTGACTGCTACGGTCGCAGGTTCGAATCCTGCCTCGGGCATGGATGTGTGTGATGTCCTTAGGTTAGTTAGGTTTAAGTAGTTCTAAGTTCTAGGGGACTGATGACCACAGATGTTAAGTCCCATAGTGCTCAGAGCCATTTGAACCATCGTTCTAGATACCGGAGAACTGAAAGCAATACGTCTTCCCGAATCTATTACATTTTGGAAGTAGCGTGAAGTCTTATATCATTAAAACAAATGATCGTAAATGGAGTGATGGAACCCCGGTTTTGCGAAGCTGAGTTTGAAAAATATTCATTTGGAAAAATAAGTGAATGAGTTACTTGAAGAGATACAGCAACTACCCGCTTTCCGTACACCTTTATGCTTTACATATCCCTAGACTCCTTTTGAGCTAATGCTGATCTTTATCTGGCGTAATACATTTCTAGCCTGTTTAATACGTTTTACGTATTACTCCAGTTTAATATGGGTGAAAGTCCAATACGCGGCTTAGCACAAATAGAGCTGTAACATAAAATCTCCGACAGTAGAAAAGCAAGTATTAAATCTAACTTTGAGACATTTCTTCTCGAAAATACCTTTTATTTCATGGATGAATTTCTATTTAAGAACTGGTAACCTGTAAGGGAAAAAAGAAAATTTTTTTGTGTAGATAATGACTGAGACAAAAAAATAATGAAATAATGTGTTCATTAATGTTAACACTAATCATTGACACGATCCCCTAAACCAAGTCGTTCCACGTTATTTCGATATAAGAATCGTTCAAATGATACATGGAACATGTAACTAGCTAACTAGCTACGAAATTACTGTTTACTTCATTCTTTCATATAACTTAATCCACTGCCAAGGAGCTCAGCAACCAGTAACTCAGATAAACAGATGTAAGTGAATTAAAGTGGCGATACTATCCGAAGTGCAAATATTTAATTGTATCTTGTACCTTTGGCGGATTATGGTCATTTTATGAAGACAGTCTTAACGATTAAATGGAAGTCTTCTTAGTGCCTGATATACAGATCCCTTCTTTTTGTGAAACATTTTTTCTTGTAACCTTTCTTTCGAAAATATCGTCAGTGGTGTGTAAAGAATGATTCGGTTTTAAAATAAGCTCATTCCCCCGTTAATTAGAGGCATCGAGTTAGTGACGTGTAGAGGAGCCCCGTGGTGTCGACTCCATTAGACGAAACGAAAACTGAGGAGCAATTCTGATTCACGACCACTCAGTGGTCATTCACAAATATTCAGTCAGATTCTTATAAGGTTTCCAAGTGGTGCGAAGACTGGCCGCTTGCTTTAAATGTTCAGAAACGTAAAGTTTTGCACTTCAGAAAATGAAACAACGTAGTACCCTGTTGGTACAATATCATGAGAGAAGTGGAGTAAATTAACTGATTCAACCACCTGTGAGTAATAATTTGTAGGTGCAAGTGGTAGACTTCGGTTCATTGTTAAGATAATGGGAAAATACAAAGACAGTTGCTAACAAAGCACTTGAGCGACTCTTCCCATAGTATTGCTCAAGTGCGTGAGATCCATTTCAATAGGGCTGACAGAGCGTATTCAACTTATGAAGGGAAGGAAGGCTCGAAGGACCACAGGTTTGCTTGACCTTCGAGAGCATGTCTCTCAGACGGCGAAAAAATTTCACTGACAGTCGCTTTAAGACAGTCTCAAGCTATTTTACTATTATTGATTTACAATCTTTGGAGAAACAATATTAAGTGAGGAATCTAGGAATATACTGTCTATTTTTGTCCCGTGGGAAGAGCGAAGACAGAAGTAAGCTAAGTACAGTGCCTAGAGATGCATTTAAGTAATCATTATTTTCTCGTTTCATATGCGAATGGGACGGGAAAAAGCCCTAATTAGTATTAAAGGGAAGTATCGTGAGGCATGCAATTTACCGCGGTTTGCAAGTATAGATGTAGATACTGGGAGCAGATAGATGAAGTTCGATATCTTGACTGTCGTCCAATGTGTACTCACGAACTTTTAATTTTCTTAATCTTATTCTTAGAATGTATTTGCGTCTTTACGGTTCCGTACCTCAACTCGTAAAAACGTAATCCTTATAGACTCACTATGTTATGGTTCCGAACCTTATCCGGTTAAAATGGAACCGTTATAGGATCACTGTGTCGTCCATTTTGTAAGGTGTCAGGCAAATCCAACACCTTACATGAAAACCCTGACATGATAAGCAAATCCAGTAGTATGTCACATAGCTCCGAATAAATCGTGACATTAAATTAACCAAAGTAATACGAGTAACGAGTGAGCAAATGGAATACCACAGACTAACACAAGAATGCCTAAATGCATGTCGTACCTACCCACCGTGAGGCAGACGCAGTTCCGAGGGGAGAAACGAGGACAGAAGCTGAGAGCAAAACCGTGTTAAGCTAGAAGGCCTTACGATAAGGGAGGGGCTGGGCACCCATGCCGCGAGCCTACCTGTACGACTACACAACCCGCACGTTTTAGCGTGAGACTGTTTCGCGTCTCAGGTACGTCAAGGACAACCCCCAGCCCATGTTAAAAGCTAGAGCCCTCCAGAAAAGCATTATAGATCTTACGATAACACAAAAAGGGCCACTACCACCCGCAAGATTTAGCGTGAGACTTTTTCGCGTGTCTGTTACATTAGGACAATCCTCCAGCCCATGTTAAAAGATAGAGCCGTCCAGAAGAACAGTATAGATCTCACGATAACGCTGAAAGGACCACACCAGCTGCAGGTTTTAGCGTGAGACTTTTTAGCGTCTCTGTTACGTTGCAAACTTTAAAAAACATTGCCCACCACGAAAAGTATAACGTTTCTAATTGGATAGACAGAATTTTTGTAGGCGGAGCTTAAGGTTAACATTGAGACCCTTATTGGTCAGATGAAAACATAGCTAGATAGTTTTTTTAAACTAACTTCGGTAAATTGTAGTAAGGAGAAGTTTTAAAAGAGTTAGTGCCGAGACGGCGAGCTGGATGGCTGGTGCGCCGGCCGCTGTCGCCCTGACGCTGCCTAAACACCGACAAGGTAATGAACGCACGCGATGCCGCATTTTTGAGCGCATAAGGCTTCACTCAGAACTGCAGAAGTCTCATCTGTTACACCCCTTTTTTGCGTAATACTAGTGTCGATCGTTAATTAAAACTCATGGTGTTCACATTTGCCACTTGAAGTAAAGATCTGAAACGCGATGATTTTTCTTTTATATAGTTATTGAGAAGCCACATCAGCCATTGTAATTTACGACAAGTTAGGTAAGTAATTAAAGATAATTGAGGGTCACTGTAGACCATTTTGATAGTTTTTTCTTTTGTGAAACTTAAATTTAACCTAGATTATAGATGTGATATGGCATAGGTCATCCTTCGATCGATTGTAGAACTTGGAAACCCATTCAGGGAATATTCGTTCACATTTTTGTTGAACGCAGTTGGTTTTTACCATCCTGTATTAAAACATATCCTTTTATCAATAGTGCAATTTATAAACGATGTGTTGTGAGTAGAATAAAACTTCCAATGGTAAATTTAACTGCTTTTTCGACGTTATTTTACCAGCTAACTAAAAATAGGAAAGCCTTGAACCCTTTCCACTAAAAATAGTTAGTATTAAGATTCTTTTACAGGGAGTGCAGTGGAGCTGACGCTGAGATCATTTAGTATTTGGTTATATCATCGCTAGAGTCACTGAACTCTTCTGAACTCTACATGTCATGTGTGGTCTGACGTCTCCTTACCAGCAACAGTTCCAAGGTTCAAAACTAGTCAATTCCCAAAAAAACACGTACAGAGCGTCGATGCGCGAAGGGGCAGGGAAACACGATATAGTACAAACAGACACCACCATGAATGTTTAAAATTTGTTCCTCAGTCTGCCTCTGCGACCGTTAAAAACCCTTTTTCTCAGGAATGGGGAGACGTATAAAGTTAAAATTTATGTCATGTAGTAAGGCCCACGGTCCTTGGCAGCGAAAAAAATTGAAGCTTCTATGTCATTGCTGTCAAGAGATATGTCTATTTACGCCATATATTTTGATACTCGCGAACTGACTCATCAAAACCTATAAGGTACTTCCCGATGCCTTGCAATCAAGAAATTTGGCAAGAAACATGGTTCCACAGTACATGTAAATGAAAAATCAGAAAAATTTTATTTCATAATTATACTGCACAAAAAAATGTTTTTTATTTTTTATTTTGGTATTTTTGATTCGATGTCAAACTTGAAATCAAAACAGACAATAGTTCAGCATTCACGCTGGCTCAGTTGTTATGGTAGCAGTCAAACATCAGGCAAGACTAGTCTGTGTCCCTTCTAGATATCTGATGACGTATAAATTTCGAAACGCGTCATATCAGCAATAGAGTCATTTCTTGGGTGATATTTGACTTTTACAACTGCAATCCAGTCAGCCTGTATGCACAACTACTGATTATTATAACAGTATAATGTAATAATTGAAATTAAAACACTCTCGAAAGCCTTGTACCGACACATTGCCAGTATCAGTGTCGATAATAGGCAAAAACGATCGAGAATCACAGTTCCGGAATGGGTGAACTGTTTATACACGAAATTAAGTTTATAAGGAGCCCTCATTGCCCGAGTCCTACCCGCACCTGAGCAATTTTTTAACTATGTTCTGGGAAAAGTGTGGGGATAAGCACATGAGTGCTGAAAGGAATCCGATAATATTTGGTTACAAGATAAATCATTCAAATCTAAAGGCTGTAAATTCACTTAAAAACCTAGGAATGACTATTACGCACAACTTAAATTGGAGAGAACACAGAAAATGTTGAGGGGAAGCGAACCAAAGACCGCGATTTATTGGCAGAACAGATGCAACAGATCTACTAAAGAGACTGCGTACATTACGCTTGCCCGTCCTTTCTTGGAGTACTGCTGCGCGTTGTGGGATCCTTAACAGATAGCAGTAACAGAGTACATTGAGGAAGTTCAAAGAAGAGCAACACGTTTTGTATTATGGAGAAATAGGGGAGCGAGCGTCAAGGACGTGATACAAGATTTGGGGTGGAACTGACAAAAACAAAGGCGTTTCTCACTGCGGCGACATCTTCTTACCAAATTTCAATCACCAACTTTCTCTTCTGAAAACAAAAAATATTTTGTTGAAGCTGACCTACATAGCGAGAAGCGATAATCATAGCTCCAACGGAAAGATACAGCTGTTCGTCTCTTCCGCGCGCTGTTGGAGAGGGGGATAATTGAGAATTTTGGTGAAGGTGCTTTGATTAACCGTCTTCCAGGCACTTAAGTGTGATTTTCAGAGTATTCATGTAGATGTAGAGGTAAATAAAGATTCCAGTGTTTTGCCTTTCAATAAGTATTTTAGTGTTGCCTTGCTCAAGGCTTATATCCTATCCGTGTTATTTCTTTCAGTTTTAGTGGCTGTGATTACCTTCATCATTTTGACAGCTGCTTTTGTGTTCTATCAAGGATATGCTGTGTGTTCCTCGATCCGAGGAAACCATCTCTGCCAGAGTTAACTGCCGTGGACAAAACTTTCTTAATGGCAGCGGTCGCAGTTAACTACCATCCATTGGAGAAGTTGGTAGACAAACCTACTATTCACACACATATCCCTTCACGTTTTGAGACCTGCGCTCGCTTTTAATAAAAACAGTGCCATTGAAGACTCTTCTTATTTAATTGAGGTGAAATTCGAATGCAAAAATATGAATTGCGTTTATTTAGTGGCTGCAGACGCAACTTAAGAGTCATTAACCTGATTTTGTATGTCTGTTGTTGGCCCGGCAGCCACTAACACTAACATCAGACGGCTGAATAAAAACCTTTTTAAATATCTGCCACACGCAACTGGGTTCTCTGAGGATACTTTAGTGACAAGGCCATGTGGTTATTTCTTTACACATGTGCTACAGTAAAACAGTTTGTGATAACCCTGCACTCTCTTCTACGACCCTCTCTTGAACACTTATTCGAGCAAGTGATAACTCTTACACACGGTGATGCGTGAAGTGCGAAATACAGAACAGCGTTCTAGATTGTGCAGAAGAGTCGCATTCTACGAGAAACAGAAATGAAGGTGTGGTCACACAGAATCGTAAATAGAAATCATAATATTTAAAAATTCGTGGAACCTGTGCGGCATAAGTCATTTGTAAAAAATGCGAAGTCCCAATATCAATAATGTGGAAAGTGTTTAAAATTATGTCGTTACAACATTAGCATACAGATGAATCGCAAACGGGTTTCGAGTTGGAGCAAAAGCATGGCTACCCCAACGACGAACAGACAAGTCTCGCACTTTCTTACACAGAATGTTGTCAGATCTTGTAACGGTTGTCAGCGAGATGGCCTGGTGGACGATGGATGAAGTTGTGCATCTCTAGCCTTGTCACCTTTGGCTTTGTCAAAAAAAAAAAAAAAAAAAAAAAAAAAAACCCTTTGTCGGTTATTTACTAAATGTGCCCCATAACCAAATAACCAACAATCGTTACTTCACAGTATGGCATGTTTTTCTATATTTATTGCATACATCTCACACACACGAGACCACAAACAGGTTTTCCCCGAAACTTCCAACCACTATTTTTCATTGTCTCCTAGCTGACAGCTTGATTGGGCCTCGTCTGTTTAGAGTTTTAGCATTTGAAATCATCTTTTGCGTGACTGGTCTTCGGTCTAATCACCTCCATTTGGTATCGAAATATTGTATGAAACAGCGTGCAGACTGTTATCTTCCACGCTACGCTGGACGCAGTTACAGCCGCATGTGCGCTGTATTTGTGTGCAACTAGTTCGCAACGTAGGGCCTTCACTCGTATGGTAACCGGAAGGTAAGCCACACGCAGCACAGGGACATTGTATCGGTGCCACTGCAGAACACTTCTAAGATCAACGTTGCTAAAGCTTACTTAGTTCCTGAATATTCTGCTTCTGAATAAAATTCCAGAACAGTATTACTGTACACGCATACGTACGCAAGGTTCTACCAATTTTTGCATTTCGATTATCCGCTCCAGTATTTTAAATACGTTTAATTTACTCCTGTGTCTCACAGCGTTTCTGCGACATGTTGCACATTTACGAAACGAGTATCGTAGTGTTAATTTGTACTACAATATACATTTTATCACACTGTTTAATTAACCCAGTTCTCTCGCGTGAACCGAACCATTTTTTTTTCGTCGAGTGATGCAATAAATGTTAACATGCACGGTCGAATATTTCAAACAGTGTAAAGTTATTGGAACACGCTCCATAATTTTGCTGTGTTGAATCGCAGCGCATTTCAGTTGTAAGTCCCAGCTATAAATTCTACTTAACATCCAGAACTTGGAAACGTTGAAAACTGTAAAAGGTAGTCTGACGTTTTAATGTAAATTGCGTATTTAACTCTAATGGGAAACTCAACTGCTCCCTCCCACGATTAGTAACGTACATTACGCTTATAATAACAGTTACGATGCAAATTGCCTAACTTTAACTGAAATTGTTTTCGGAGCTTGCATTTCAGATCATGGAATGGGTTCCGTTGCAATGACGAAGCGCTTCTTTATAATTGAGAGCGAATTTAGCTTCTGCGAGGGAGTTCATTTAGCGGGGAACTTCTTGCCCGATATGATGCGACATCGACAGAGTTTTACATATTTATGCGTATCCGAGTAGGCTTAGAACATTTTGTCATAACTACATTCTGGTAGCAGTTCTATTTTCTGGAGTAGCTTACATGCATTTTAATGTTTCGTGTGTTCTCTCTGAATTGGGACGATCTTTTCTTCCTTGAAACGGTATACGAAACAGTATGTGCTGATGTCGCAATTTAATGATCGCTAAACGACTTTTAAAAGGTGGGGAAAGCCGATCACTGTGACCGTGCGGTTCTAGGTGCTTCCGTCCGGAGCTGCGCTGCTGCTGCGGTCGCAGGTTCGAATCCTGTTTCGGGCATGGATGCGTATGATGTCCTTAGGTTAGTTAGGTTTAAGTAGTTCTAAGTTCTAGGGTACTGATGACCTGAGATGTTAAGTCCCATAGTGATTTGAGCCATTTGAACCATTTTTGAAAGTGGGGAAATCTATTTCAGTTATTTGTAATGCGGCAGTCCGAAATTCATACTGAAATGATAGAAGTAGATGCATTATAAAGTTGGTTGACGTTCTCAGCCAAGAGATACGTAACAATTTTTATGCAATAACAAGTTTTATTTATCTTAGAAATTGAAAACGTAAAGAGTCAAGATCGCGAATGATATGTTTATTTGGATTGATTACAAGTATCGCCTAAAAATATAGCCACCTTCCGATCTAAGAAATAAAATAAATTTATTCTCATGGTTACACGGATTTTAGCGATGTGTGAATACGTAATCGCACCAACACTAATAAATAAGGCTTTATGGTATGTGCAGTAAATTTGTGTCTATATATTATATGTAGTTCTATAAGCTATTTTACGTTGCTAACATGAGAAAATCTCTGTTTCATATATTAGATTCCCGAAATTAGTAATTCATCAAAATAAGTATTTGATGTGAGAACTTGACTTAATGAGTCTTCAATCGCCAACATACATAAAAGAAGATGTAGTATTTTGCTTATTAAATTTTATAACACAGTAATCACTCGCGAGGGAAGCGAAAATCTATTAAATTTATGATTAAGTGGGGCTCAAGTAAGACATTTCTGTTTTCAAATATACGGAAAAAAAAGATTAGAACGCTTTGAGAGACGATGGCGGCTGTGATCCGATGACAGAATATGCCAGCTGGGGATCGCACGTTTACCTTTAAAGATCTCAACGTCAGCCAACAGAAGATAGCATAGTGACGTAGCTACCAGACCATCGCCTGTGTACATGTCCAAGGTCACAGCGCCCATTGTGGCGTAAACATGGAGAACCAGTAGGCTTCTTGCCACGGAGACGCATCTGCGCTTCCGACAGCAAACTTAGTGCGTTTGACTGGAGTCAAGATGTTGCCTTTAGAGTGACGGCATGGTCGTTTTGGAGAATCGCGACTCATGTTGGAGGTGCCTCGTCGCTCGTTCAGCGATGCTGGTAGTATTGGACACGTGAGAATTCTGAAACTCGTACGTGATGTTCTGGACCTTTACATAGCACAGACGCCCGCCAAGATCGTCGTATTGTAAGGGCAGTAGTGACACCTGAAATATATTTCGGAGTTCAGATAACAGCAAATATAGCCCCCACAAGTGTTAAAACGACCTGTTGCGAACCGTTGACCAGCAGCGAGAGTAGGAGCACGTACGTCTCTAGCTTGTCTTCCACTCCGGTCACGACATCGACGTGCACGGCTGATGCCGTCACACCTGGAGGACGGAATGACGCGCTGTGGTCTTCAGAGATTGAAGAAAATTCTGCCTTATTGCAAGAAATAGCTGTCCGCGTGTATGACACAGAACTCGTGGGCGCTCTCTCGAACAGCGTATTCGTTCGAGACACGCTAGTCTCATTCCACACCTTATGTCTGGAGGTACGATAAGCTATAACGCTCATTCACGTTTCGTTTTTGTGAAGGAAATGGCGACCAGTGCTCGACACGTGCAGAATGTGGTTCGACCAGTTCTCCTACCGTTCTTGCAGCAGGAAGTGGTGTGCTGCTCCAACAGGATAATGCTCGCCGTGGAACTCCACGTGCTCTGCAAAACGTAAGGCAAATTCACTGGCCACCAAACTCGCCCGACTTGTCTCCAGTCGAGCTCGTGCGGGAGATGATGGAATGACAAGTGACTCACGCGACTCGTCGACTAACAGCTCTTACACAGCTACACGAACTGATCGAGGAGTTGTGGAATGACGCATCCCAAGACAGCATTCGTCACTTTTATGATCGACTGCATGGCGGAGTCAGTGCGTACATTACCATCCTTGGAGATTATATTAGATTAGATTCAGTTTTCGTTCCACAGACCCAAAAAATGAGATGATTCTCGATAATGTGGAATATGTCCGAAAGTATAACATAAAAACATTTAACATTTGAATATAATACTTACTATCCTGATCATCTGTTAGGAGATTGTCGAAATAAGTGAGTACAATGCGGTAAACTGAAACACCTAATATTTACAGAATTAACACGCTGTCAGAATGAAACATTGTTATGCACTACCAATAAATTTATTATACAAAAATTACGTAATATATCATGACTGTTGTGACCAAGTGCTGTCAAAACTGAAATCTAACAGACATTTTTACTTAAGCTGGCTCTACATTCTCTATTAAGATATTCATCTATAAAGTAGAAGGAGTTGCCTATCAAAAAGTATTTCAAATTCTGCTTAAACCGTACTTTATCTGAAACCAAGTTTTTAATGGTTGCTGGAAATTTATTGAAAATGTGTGTTCCTGAATATTGTGTTCCTTTTTGGACCAAGGTAAACGATTTTAGTTTTTTATGTAGATTGTTTTTATTCCTAGTATTGATACTATGTATCGAACTATTGGTTGGAATTAGAGATGCATTACTTGCAACCAATTTCATTAAGGAACAAATATACAGGGAAACAGTGGTTAGAATACGAAGTTCCTTGAACGGGTTTCTACATGATGTTCTTGAATTTACACCACAGATGATTTTTATCACACGCTTTTGCACTCTAAAAACTTTTGCTCGGTTTGATGAGTTGCCCCAGAATATGATCCCATACGACATAATAGAATGAAAATAAGCAAAGTATCCAAGTTTTTATATATTTACATCTCCAACATCTGACATCATTCTCACTGCAAGCACACGCTTGCTTTGGCACTTAAGCAGTTCTGTGGTGTGCCCTTTCCAGCTGAATTTATTATTGAGTTGTAATCCCATAAATTTAACACTATCAACCTGTTCGATCTGCATGTCTTCGTATGTGATACACATGCTGAAAGGAAATCTCTTACATTTTCTGAACTGCATATATTTGGTCTTCTCAAAGTTTAATGACAGTGAATTAGAACCACTTATTAATGTCAGTGAAAATTTGATTAGCAACTATTTCTAAATCTGTACTTGACTTGCTACTTATTGCAATGTTTGCATCATCTAC
Organism: Schistocerca gregaria; assembly: GCF_023897955.1. Lineage (NCBI taxonomy): Eukaryota > Metazoa > Arthropoda > Insecta > Orthoptera > Acrididae > Schistocerca > Schistocerca gregaria. The sequence goes on along the minus strand of NC_064920.1, from coordinate 813,170,027 downwards.
AAACAAAACAAACTTAGCATCTGGCAATGTAACAGATGAGAGGTCATTAATGTGCACAAGTAAAAGCAATGGACCCAAGATGGAACCTTGAGGAACCCAGCCAGTTGAAGACTGATCAGTGTCCACATCTGCCTCTGGATATGTCTTACAATTTACAACATGGTCCCTAAATCTCTGTCTAACCATAATATAATCTATCTGAAATCTTTCAGTGTCTCCAGGCCTCTTCCACGCGTTCTTTCACAATTCTTAAACCAAGTGTTAGCTATGATTAAGTTATGGTATGTGCAAAATCCTGCCAGACTGCGTCCTCTTTCATTCCTTACACCCAGTCCATATTCACCTACTACATTTACTTCTCTTCTTTTTCCTATCATCGAATTCCAGTCCCTCATGACTATTAAATTATCGTCTCTCTTCACTATCTGAATAATTTGTTTTATCTCATCACAGATTCTTCAATCTCTTCATCATCTATGGAGCTAGTTGGCATATAAACTTGTACTACCATGGTAGGCGTTGGCTTCATATCTATCTTGGCTACAATAATGCGTTCCCTATGCTGTTCATAGTATCTTACCTGCGCTCCTAGATTTTTATTCATTATTAGCCCTACTCATGCATTACCCCTATTCGATTCTGTATTTATAACTCTGTAATCTTCTGACCAGAAGTCTTATTCCTCCTGCCACCGAACTTCACTAATTCCCACTGTAGCTAACTTTAACCTATCCATTTTCCTTTTTAAATTTTCTGACCTATCTGACCGATTAAGGGATCTGAAATTCCATGCTCCGGTCCGCAGAATGCCAGTTTTCTTTCTCCTGGTAACGACATCCTCCTGAGTAGTCCCTGCCCGGAGATCCGAATGGGGGACTATTTTACCTCAGGAATATTTTACCCAAGAGGATGCCATCATCATTAACCATACGGTAAATCTGCATGCCCTGGGGAAAAGTTACGGCTCTAGCTTCCCTTGCTTTCAGCTGATCGCAGTACCAGCTCAGCAAGGCCGTTTTGGTTAATGTTACAAGGCCAAATTAGCCAATCATCCAGACTGTTGCCCTTGCCACTACTGAAAGGGCTGCTGCCCCTCTTCAGGAACGACACGTTTGTCTGGCCTTTCAACAGATACCCCTCCGTTGTGATTGCACCTACTGTACGGCTATCTGTATCGCTGAGGCACGCAAGCCTCCTCACCAACGGCAAGGTCCATGGTTCTATAGATATATTTTGAGAACAATCGACGACGCGAGTGATGTGTTTGGTGCTCATTTGGCGACACGAAGATGGTGACTGCATGTAATGGGGGTGGTTGTGGGTCGGGTACTTATTGCAGTGGTCGCTTTCTCGTGGGGGAACTGAGAGCGGGCACGTTAAGCTCAAAAGAGGCGAAGAAGACAGAGATAATGCCAAATACAGGCGTCGCGCAAAGTCGACCTTGCCATGAAATTTGACATACGTTGCTGTGGGAGAATCATCCCAGCAGAGGAATGACCAGCGCTTTCCGTGGTGGAACAGGTTGCTTCTAGATGGGCTGTGTTAGAGAGGAGACGTGTCGGAGAGTGTTTCTGTCGATTTTTCCAACAACGAACCCGTTCGCGATTGACAAGAGGACCTCTTCTACTCGTCACCAGCGATTTCATCCAAATTTGTGGTAAGTGCAGACCTTGGCCAGAAATGAAAGTGTGGAACTGGGAGCATCAGACGAAGAAGCGTTTGGATAAGAATAGCATTTCTGGCTTGGGACGAGCAAGGCAGCAGCCATTTATATTACCGTAGGTAGCAAGCATTCAGAGAGCGACGGGCGCCACGGAAGAGAACAGAATGTGAGGTTTTCATATGTTTTGTGCCACTGTAAATATTTCTCAAGTAGTGTATAGGAACAAAGATGCATGAGCGCATTACGCAGGTGGTGGATAAGATCTTAGACTTCATGTTTAATGGAATCTGCAGCGGTCTTGGTCGCCAGTCAGTTGTGCAACACTGGGGCATCCTTGTTAGAGGCATAGTAGCGAGCAATAGAGTTTTAGAGAAGAAGATTAGGTATTTGTGAGTCTGAGAAAATTTATCTGGAATATTTTATTACGGAGATGAAAACTTGTTTATAAAGTTATTTTATTGATAGGACTCATGGAGAAGATTTTTGGAGGCATATTTCAAGGTAAACCATGTGCGCACGAGAACGAAAAGGTTTGTTCGTCAAAACTATCAATTGCAGGAAATCTTTGTCCCTCAGAAAATTAACAATATTCATGATTTATGTTAATACGACCTCTTTGTTTTCATTATGTCACAAAAGACGCAGTCTGTTAAAATGTCTGTTAATGTTGGCGTCTTCTTACGTTTAACAGACTTTTTTTGGACAATAGTCAAATTTTAAATTTTCAAGAACTGATTTATTTCAAGTAAAACAATCCTCCAACTACTGCAATACAAAGAGCGCCAATACTGCCAGCTACATGAAAGATTATAAGTACTGGAGACACTAACTACTGATAGGCACAGTTAGCAAATAAAAGGTTTTGGTAGAGAACAAACAATGTATTTACTTTAAAAGTGTTCAAAATTCATCCACTCTCAAAACTCGGTCATCTCTCTCCCCACATCCACCACTGCTGGTGACTCATCTCCAACTGCACAACGCTACGTGCTGTTCACATGCAACTGCCGTACACTACAATTGCAAATATTCCAACAATGAGTCCAACCAGCCACATACTGCACACAGCAAAGTCAGTGATTTTCATACAGAGCACTACGTGGCGTTACCAACATAAAAATCTAAACAGCCTACTTACAACTCGTGGACGATGTAAGTCCAATCCTTTCTTGGAAATTTATTTGCAATCCCAAATTTTCTTTCGTCTTTCCTTTTCATGTCTTTTATGAAAATATTAATAAATACAAGATTCTCAGCATTATTTCAGTTTATTTGCGGTGTAAGTAACGTAAAATTGAAAATATTGTTACTGTAATGAGAATCGAACCAACCACTTTCGCAGTGCCTTGTTGATGACTTGGGTCCTGGCTTTGTGGGGTCTGCGATACAGTCTAACTCTATCATCAGCTCTTATCGATTGAAATCGGATCTCATCTGACCAGGCCACGGTTTTCCAGTGGTCTAGGGCTCAATGGGCATGCTCAAAAGCCTGGGAGAGGCGCTGCAGGATATGATGTGTTATAGTAAATTCACTCGCGTTGGTCTGATATCGTAGCCCATTAGCGCCTAACTTTGCTGCACTGTGCTAACGGATACGTTCGTTCTAGGTTCCACACTGATTTCTGCACCAGCTTCACGTGTTGTTGCTTATCCCGTTAGCACTGACAACTCTACACCAACACCGGTGCTCTCGGTAGTAAAGGCCGTCGGCCACTGCGTTGTTCATTGCGAGAGGTAATGCAAGAAATTTGGTACTCTCGGCGCACTCTTGACACTGTGGATCTCGGACTATTGAATTCCCTAATGATTTTCGAAATGGAATGTCCCATGCTTCTAGCTTGAACTACCATTCCGCGTTCAAAGTCTGTTGATTCCCGTCGTATGACTATAATCACGACGGACACCTTTTCACATGAGGCACTTGAGTACAAATGGTAGCTTTTTCATTTCACTGTGGTTTCACACCGGTGAGCCAAAATATTATGACCACCTATTTAATTGCTTGCTGTTCCACTCCGAAACATAAAACGGCAGCTGTTCTGCTTGGTATGAATTCGACTAGCTCTTGACAGGATTCCAGAAGTATGTGGCACCAGATGTCTCCGAACAGGTCAAGCAGCTCCCTCAAATTGCCGGAAGGTGGTTTACAGGCACGCAGCTGGCACCCAATGTGTGTTCCAGTGGGTACAGGTTAGGCACATCTGCTGGCCAAGACATCAATCTGAGCTCACATTTTTTTTTGGTTCATCAGTCTTCTGACTGGTTTGCTGCGGCATCCCCAAAATTCCTCTCCTGTGTCAATCTCATCATCTCAGAGGACCACTTGCAACCTACGTCATCAACTAGTGGCTGGATGTTTTCCAATCTCTGTCTTCCCATGCAGTTTCCGCCCTCTACAGCTCCCTCTAGCACCACGAAAGTCATTCTCAGATGTCTTAGCAGATGATCTATCACCTTGTCCCTTCTCCTTGTCAGTCTTTCCATACATTGCTTTCCTCTCCTATTCTGCGCAGAACCTCCTCATTCCTTACCCTATCAGTCCACCTAATTTTCGACACTCGTTTGAGCATCGAATGCTTCAATCGTCTTCTGTTCCGGTTTTCCCACTGCCCATGTTTCATTACCATACAATGCTGTACTCAAAACGTTTATTCTCAGGAATTTTTTCCTAAAATTAAGACCTACGTTTGATACTAAATAGACTTCTCTTGGCCACGAATGCCCTTTTCGGCATTGCTGACCTGCTTTTGATGTCCTCCTTGCTCCGTCCGTCATTGGTTATTTTTCTGCATAGGTAGCAGAATCCCTTAACTTCATATGCTTCGTGATTATCGATCCTGATGTTGAATTTCTCGCTGTTCTCATTTTAATTCCACTCTCGAAACTTTATTTTTTATTTTTATTTCCATCATTGCTTCTTTGATGTACAGACTGAACAGCAGGGTCGAAAGACTACATCCTTGCCTTGCAACCTTTTTACTCCTAGCACTTCAATCTTTGTCGTGCGCTCTCATTATTCCCTCTTGGCTCTTTTGCATTTTGTAGTTTACCCGTCTCTCCCTATAGCTTACCCCAATTTTTCTCAGACTTTCGAATATCTAGCACCATTTTGCATTGTCGAACGCTTCTTCCAGGTCGACTTACCACCCTTGCTTTTAATTTCACCAAAAGTTGTTTTGACTTTCCTGTATGCTGAGTCAGTCCTTCCAAACCTCATTTCTTTTTCGACTTCTTCACATTCTTCATGCAGCCATTTCGTCTTATCTCTCCTGTACTTCGTATTTATTTCACTCCTCAGCGACTTGTATTTTTGTGTTCCTGAACTTTCCTGAACATTTTTGTAATTCTTTCTTTCATCGATCTATTGAAGTACTACTTCCGTTACCCAAAGTTTCCTCACAGGTACTTTCTTTGTATTTATGCACAGCTTTACTCCATGGTTAAATGATGATGGCGTCCTCTTGGGTAAAATATTCCGGAGGTAAAATAGTCCCCCATTCGGATCTGCGGGCGGTGACTACTGAAGAGGACGTCGTTATCAGGAGAAAGAAAACTGGCGTTCTACGGGTCGGAGCGTGGATTGTCAGATCCCTTAATCGGGCAGGTAGGTTAGAAAATTTGAAAAGGGAAATGGAAAGGTTGAAGTTAGATGTAGTGGCAATTAGTGAACTTCGGTGGCAGGAGGAACAAGACTTTTGGTCAGGTGAATACAAGGTTACAAATACAAAATCAAATAGGGGTAATGCAGGACTAGGTTTAATAATGAACAAAAAAAATAGGAGTGCGGGTAAGCTACTACCAACAGCATTGTGGCCAAGATAGACACGAAGCCCATGCCTACTACAGTAGTACAAGTTTATATGCCAACTAGCTCTGCAGATGATGAAGAAATTGATGAAATTATTCAGGTTGTGAAGGGAGACGAAAATTAAATAGTCATGAGGGAATGGAATTCGAGAGTAGGAAAAGGGAGACAAGGGAACATAGTGGGTGAATATGGATTGGGAGAGAGAAATTAAAGAGGGGGCCGTCTGGTAGAATTTTGCACAGAGCATAACTTAATCATAACTAACACTTGGTTCAAGAATCATAAAAAGGTTGTATACATGGACGAATCCTGGAGATACTAGAAGGTATCAGATATATTATATAATGGTAAGAAAGAGATTTAGGAACCCGGTTTTAGATTGTAAGACATTTCAAGGGGCAGATGTGGACTCTGACCACAATCTATTGGTTATGAACTGTAGATTAAAACTAAAGAAAGTGTTAAAAGGTGGGAATTTAAGGAGATGGGACCTGGATAAACTGACTAAACCAGAGGTTGTACAGAGTTTCAGGGAGAGCATAAGGGAACAATTGACAGGAATGGGGGAAACAAATACAGTTGAAGAAGACTGGGTAGCTCTGAGGGATGAAGTAGCGAAGGCAGCAGAGGATCAAGTAGGTAAAAAGACGAGGGCTAGTCGAAATCCTTGGGTAAAAGAAGGAATATTGAATTTAATTGATGAAAGGAGAAAATATAAAAACGCAGTAAATGGAGCAGGCAAAAAGGAATACAAACGTCTCAAAAATGAGATTGACAGGAAGTGTAAAATGGCTAAGCAGGGAAGGCTAGAGGACAAATGTAAAGATGTAGAGGCTTGTCTCACTAGGGGTAAGATAGATATTGCCAACAGGAAAATCAAAGAGACCTCTGGAGAAAAGAGAACCACTTGTATGACTATCAAGAGCTCAGATGGAAACCCAGTTCTAAGCAAAGAAGGAAAAGCAGAAAGGTTGAAGGAGTATATAGAGGGTCTATACAAGGGCGATGTACTTGAGGACAATATTATTAAAATGGAAGAAGATGTAGATGAAGATGAAATGGGAGATACGATACTGCGTGAAGAGTTTTTACAGAGCACTGAAAGACCTGTGTCGAAACAAGGCCCTGGGAGTAGGCAGCATTCCATTAGAACTACTGACGGCCTTGGGAGAGCCAGTCCTGACAAAACTCTACCATCTGGTGAGCAAGATGTGTGAGACAGGCGAAATACCCTCAGACTTCAAGAAGAACATAATAATTCCAATCCCAAAGAAAGCAGGTGTTGACAGATGTGAAAATTAGCGAACTATCGGTTTAATAAGTCACAGCTGCAAAATACTAACACGAATTCTTTACAGACGAATGGAAAAACTGGTAGAAGCCGACCTCGGCGAAGATCAGTTTGGATTCCGCAGAAATGTTGGAACACGTGAAGCAATACTGACCCTACGACTTATCTAAGGGTGTCAGGGGTAAAATACAGGGAGCGAAAAGCTATTTACAATTTGTACAGAAACCAGATGTTATAAGAGTCGATGGGCATGAAAGGGAAGCAGTGGTTTGGAAGGGAGTGAGACAGGGTCTCAGCCTCTCCCCGATGTTATTCAATCTGTATATTGAGCAAGCAGTAAAGGAAACAAAAGAAAAATTCGGGGTAGGTGTTTAAGTCCAAGGAGTAGAAAGAAAAACGTTGAGGTTCGCCGATGACATAGTAATTCTGTCAGAGACCCCAAACGACTTGCAAGAGCAGTTGAACGGAATGGACAGTGTCTTGAGAGGAGGATATAAGGTGAACATCAACAAAAGCAAAACGAGGATAATGGAGTGTAGCCGAGTTGGGTCGGGTGATGCTGAGGAAATTAGATTAGGAAATGAGACACTTAAAGTAGTAAAGGAGTTTTGCTATTTGGTAGCCAGAATAACTGATAATGGTCGAAGTAGAGAGGGTATAACATATAGACTGGCAATGGCCAGGAAAGCGTTTCTGAAGAAGAGAAATTTGTTAACATCGGGTATAGATTTAAGTGTGAGGAAGTCGTTTCTGAAAGTATTTTTATGGAGTGTAGCCATGTATAGAAGTGAAACATGGACGATAAATGGTTTGGACAAGAAGAGAATAGAAGCTTTCGAAATGTGGTGCTACAGAAGAACGCTGAAAATTAGATGGGTAGATCACTTAACTAATGAGGAGGTACTGAATAGAATTGGGGAAAAGAGGAGTTTGCGTCACAACTTGACAAGAAGAAGGGACCGGTTGGTAGGACATGTTCTGAGGCATCAAGGGATCACAAATTTAGCATTAGAGGGCAGCATGGAGAGTAAAAATCGTAGAGGGAGACCAAGAGATGAATACACTAAACAGATTCAGGAGGATGTAGGTTGCAGTAAGTACTGGGAGATGAAGAAGGTTGCACAGGATAGGGTGGCGTGGAGAGCTGCATCAAACCAGTCTCAGGACTGAAGACAACAACAACAACAACAACAACAACAACATGTTGTTCTTTGCAACTTGTGTGATTGCCCTTTTAAGAGCCGTCCATTCCCTTCAACTGCACTGCCTGCTGAGCTATTCCTTATTGCAGTATCTACTGCCTCAGAGAACTTCAAGCGTATCTCATCATTACTTAGTACATCCGTATCCCACTTCTTTGCATATTGATTCTCCCTGACTAATCTCTTGAATTTCAGCCTACTCTCCATGACTACGACATTGTGACCTGAGTCTGTATTCCTGGGGACGTCTCACAATTCAGTATCAGATTCCTCAATCTAACAGAAATCTTCCCGCATCACCCGGCCTTTTCCACGTATATCCTCTTCTCTTGTGATTCTTAAACAGAACATTCGTTATTACTAGTAGGAATTTATTATAAAACTCAATTAGTCTTTCTTCTATCTCATTCATTGTCCCAATACCATATTCTCCTGTAACCTATTCTCCAATATGCTCCTTACCCTATAATTGCACTTCATTAGCCCTTTACATACTGTATTGCCCTTTCAACATCCTCATATACTTTCTCCATCCCTTCATCTTCAGCCTGCGACGTCGGCATGTATAACTGAACTATCGTTGTCGATGTTGGTTTGCTTCCTATTCTGATAATAAGAACCCTATTATAGAACAGCTCACTGAAAAGTTCACTGTAATGCCTCTGAAACCACTTTAGCACTATTCTGACCTTGCAACGTGGAGAGTTATCCTGCTGGAAGATGTCATTGCTCTAGGGGTAGACTCCAACCATGAAGCGAAAGCAAGTGGTCCGCAGTAACGTTCTTGAATTCCACTGCTGACATGATGCCTTCGATTATCACCACAGATTCCGTGGAAGCACAACTCTATGTACCCCAGAGCACACGTCTGCCCTCACCGGCCCGCATCTGTGATGCCATTTATGTTTCGTGCAGCCATTCGCCTGGATGATGGGGTGTAAGGACCCAACCATCGTCCTGGTGTAACAAGAAATGCCATTCATTCCACAGGCGAAAGTCAGTGATGCTGTGCCCTCTGAAATCACGGCTGACGATGTCGCTTGGTCAACATAGAAACACACAGGAGTCGCGTAATGTGGAGCTCCATGTTTGAATGGTGTGCAGTGAAACACTTGCGCCTGGACCAGCATAGTACTCGGTAGTCAGACCTGCCACAGATCGCTGACTATCCTGGCGTCGAGGATCTTTCGACTTCTACGTTTTATGATGAGACGTGATCATCCTATACCACAGAGGCTGCTCGTTATTTCATCATCCTTCAACCACTTTCCACAGGTGCTCACGATATCTGTGCGTCAACAGGCGACCAGCTTCGCCGTTTCAGAGATTCTAGTTTCCAGCCGCAGTGCCTTTGTAAAAACCGCTTGTATCAGCGGATTTCTACATTTGCCATAATGACTTCCCATTCGTGTCTCTTCCGCTTATAGTCTTTCCTCACTGCGTCATGTGCCCGCAACACCACCAGGAGGCATTCAACGTCGCGGTGGGCAATGGTCATAGTGTTATGGCTCATCAGTGTATACTTTGTATACGCGATACTACCGCCATCTCTGTATGGGCATATCGCTATCCCATGATTTTTGTCACCTTAGTGTATACCAAAAATTTGGGCGAGATCGATTATGACGAATAGGGGCGGTCTCCTTATGAGGTCATTGTCGCTGCAGTAAACTACAGTGCAATAAGAATCTCTACGAGATTCTACGATCTTCTCATCAGCACTTGTGCACTGAAAGTTATTAAGATTTTTGCTTGTGTCATGAGTTATCTGACTCGTATGACGCGACCCACCATGTCTAGCACCAACCTCTTCATTCCAGAGTTACACTTGACGCCCTATGTTCCATTTGTTGATTGTATTCCGATCTATGTCTTCCCCTACAACTTCTACCCTCTAATGTTCCCTGTAGTACTATTATTTCATGATATCTTAACACCCATCTTATTATCCTGTATTGTTTACTTATCAGTGTTTTCAATATATGGTTCTCTTCGCCTACTCTGCGGAGAATCTCCTAGTTCCTTATCACTCCACCTAATTTTCAACATCCTTCTGCAGCACTACATCTCAAACGCTCGGATTCTCTTCATTTCTAGTTTTCCCAGAGACCATGATTCACTGCCGTGCAATGTTGCGTTTCAAATTTCTTTCCCTAATTAAGGGCTATGTTTGATGCCAGTAGGCTTCTTTTGGCCGTCGATTCCCTCTTGGCCTATGATTTTAACGTCCTCCATTCTGCGTCTTTCATTTGTTATTTTGATTCCAGTGTAACAGAACTCGTTAACAACGTCTACGTTGTGGTCACCCATTTTGATGTATAGTTTACCTCATTCTTACTGCTCCTAATAACTATCGTCTTTCTTCGGTTCATTCCCCATCACCTTTCTGCAGTCATTAGGCAATTCATTCCATATAACTGGTACTATAACTATTATTCACTTTCACTAAGGAAAGCCTTGCCATCAGCAAATACACTACAGGCCTTTAAAATTGCTACACCGCGAAGATGACGTGCTAACGACGCGAAATTTAACCGACAGGAAGAAGATGCTGTGATATGCAAATGATTAGCTTTTCAGAGCATTCACACAAGGTTGGCGCCGGTGGCGACACTTACAACGTGCTGACATGAGGAAACTTTCCAACCGATATCTCATACACAAACAGCAGTTGACCGGCATTGCCTGGTGAAACGTTGTTGTGATGCCTCGTGTAAGGGGGAGAAATGCGTACCATCACGTTTCCGACCTTGATAAAGGTCGGATTGTAGCCTATCGCGATTGCGCTTTATCGTATCGCGACATTGGTGCTCGCGTTGGTCGAGATCGAATGACTGTTAGCAGAATTTAGAATCGGTGGGTTCAGGAGGGTAATACGGAACACCGTGCTGGATCCCAACTAGCAGTGGAGATGACAGGCATCTTATACGCATGGCTGTAACGGATCGTGCAGCCACGTCTCGATTCCTGAGTCAACAGATGGGGCCGTTTGCAAGACAACAACCATCTGCACGAACAGTTCGACGACGTTTGCAGCAGCAATGACTATCAGCTCGGAGACCATGGCTGCGGTTACCCTTGACGCTGCATCACAGACAGGAGCGCCTGCGATGCTGCACTCAACGACGAACCTAGGTGCACGAAGAGCAAAACGTCATGTTTTCGGATGAATACACGTTCTGTTTACAGCATCATGATGGTCGCATCCGTGTTTGGCGACATCGCGGTGAACGCACATTGGAAGCGTGTATTCGTCATCACCATACTGGCGCATCACCTGGCGTGATGGAATGGGGTGCCATTGGTTACACGCCTCTTGTTCGCAATGACGGCACTTTGAGCTGTGGACGTTACATTTCAGATGTGTTACGACCCGTGGTCTACCCTTCATTCGATCCCTACGAAACCCTACATTTCAATAGGATAATGCACGACCGCATGTTACAGGTCCTGTAGGGGCCTTTCTGGATACAGAAAATGTTCGAATGCTGCCCTGCAGCACATGCTCCAGATCTCTCACCTATTGAAAACGGCTGATCAATGGTGGCCGAGCAACTGATTCGTCACAATACGGCAGTCGCTACTCTTGATGAACTGTGGTATCGTGTTGATGCTGCATGGGCAGCTGTATCTGTACACGCCATCCAAGTTCTGTTTGACTCAATGCCCAGGTTTATCAAGGCTTTTATTAAGGCCAGAGGTGGTTGTTCTGGGTACTGATTTCTGAGGATGTATGCACCCAAAGCGCGTGAAAATGTAATCACATGTCAGTTCTAGCATAACATATTTGTCCAATGAATACCCGTTTATCATCTGCATTTCGTCTTGGTTTAGCAATTGTAATGGCTAGCAGTGTATTATCGTTGCTAACCTTTCACCCTGAATTTTAATCCTACTGTTGAACACTTACTTTTTTTAGCCATTGCCCGTCGAAATATACATTAAACAGTAAAGGCAAAAGATTGCAACTCTATCTTCCACCAATTTTAGTCCTAGCACTTCGTTTTTGATCTTCCGTTTTTAATGTTTCCTTTTAGTTTTTGTACATATTATACGTTACCGACTGTTGCTATAACGTAAATCTATTTTTCTGGGAATTTCGAACGTATGGCACCACTTTAGAGTCTCGAACACTGTTTTAGGTGTACAAACCCCATCAACATGTTCTCGTTTTCCTTCATTCTTGCTTTCCTTATCAGGCACAACGGCAGAACTGCCTCCATGGTGTCATTATCTTTCTGAAAGCCAAAATGATCGTTATTTAATGGGTCCTGAATTTTCTTTTACATTTTCTTGTCATCAACATGCACACACGAGCTTTTAAGCTCATTGTATGATAGTCTTGGCACTTGTTTCCCTTGCTGTGTTCGGAATCCTGATTTTTTCCAAAGTCCGATGTTACTGTAATGATAATCTGTGGCAGAATGATACACAAAACGGTTAAGATTGTCAGTAAAGCCTGATAGTGTGCGGACAAATAACTGATCAGGAATAATCATAAATGATCTTCGCAGTGTAAGCAAATCGAGTTCATGAAATACTATGTCTGGTTTCAACGCCCTGAAAATATATTCCTTTATATGAAATCTGACCCGAAAGTGAATAAAGTGCGATCGTATTAACGTAACCTTAAACGCTTTAGTGTCCAGGCGCTTTATCATGCCGCAGTGCAACAATGAAACGGTATTTTGACATAAATTAAACTAAAATAAATCGAAACCATAACCTTTGCAACAGTTTTCATGTAGCTGCTCCCTCTGGCTACTAGTGAATCACTCATTGTGGGAGTGATTCTTGCAGTACAAATCGAGCTGCACACTGTATCCTACACAACCTAATAAATTGAATGAGCTCGAATCGTAGCTAAAAATCGACATCTTCTTCGCTGCAAACATATTCCTCGAAGCTCAACTGCAACTCACACTTAACTTGTTAGCCGAAAATTTCATTTAAAACAATAAGAAATTATCATCCATGCAGAAGGCAGTTTATTCTATTCTGTCTTTCTGTGTAATGAAACTGAATGTAATTCTTTCGTGAACGAAGCTCCTAAGTACACACACGTGAGGACTGAAATAGACACCAGAGAACTGAAAAATAAATTCGTAATAGTTGCAAATAGATTGAGTACCGATTAAGTGAGTATATTTTGTGCAGAAAATGAATACAGTGTCCTTCAACGCACCATGTGATTTAATTCACTCGATAATCAATCACCAAACGAAGTTTGATATGCATTGTGTCTTCAGGAAATGTATATGTCTCTATTTAGGCATCATTTCTCGTACTGCATGCTGTATTCTTCTGAAGTGCAATAAATGTATGAGAAAATCGTTACTGTAGCAAAGGATAAAGCAGGTACAGGAAGTCCAATTTAATTTCTTTAAGCAAACGTTTAAATCTGGTAATTTATTTTGATGTGTAAACGTTCTGTTTGTTTCGTTCCCTGGGATGAATTGCGAAATTACGGACAGTGTTTTCAGTGTTTGAGAACAAACATGTGGAAATAACATTGCAGTGTATAATGAAAAGATGCATATCATGTTTAATCCCTTTGACTTTTTCCCCCACCACATTTTCATATCACGTTTCACGAGCTTGTTTCAGCAATTTAAGTCTCTCTTGGACACTTTGACATTCTTGGCTCCTTTTATATACTTTCAAGTGTTTACAGAGTAGCACTCACTTTGCCGTTCTTTCAGTGCAAATTCGTTATGTAGTTTATAACTGTCAGTGTCAATATAGAATAGAGCTCGGAGAGTTTGCGAAAACAAAGAGAGAAATTAATGTAAACGTTCGTCTATGTCCATTTTCTTTCCACAAGCAGCGGACCAAAAGGCTCTCTGCAGTTACAGTTTTGCATGTATACAGTTCAACACCTTCTGCTACCTATCTCATGTAACGAATTACTTTAGACATTTTCCCTGGATTCAATATGGTTGAGACCTATAAAATACGATGAACGAATAAATGGGCCAATAGCTGTATAAGAAGCCTCTCACAATTTGTATGATTAATACCCAGGGACACAGAAATCCGGTGTATGTAACATACTCGGTGGTACTGATTCCAAGGATTATTTTACCTGTGTTGTTGAAGATCCTGTAGAACGGCTGCTCTTATAGCTCAACTAATGCCGGTAAAGTTTACACTAATTACTTTATTACATTCAGACATTAAGATCTTCACGCGAATTTTTAAACACGTGACAGGGACTGATTTTGTCACAGACTTTCGAACGTTATCAAGCCAGCTAGCTCCACCGCTACTTGTTCGATGATAAATGTTTAAACTGTTTTAGGGACCTAGTAAACACGTAAAATAAACTATCGTTGGGTTTCCTAGACTCTGATACGGCCAATGACGGAATCGATTATCAATTCTTGTTAGAGTTAACAAACAAAATTTTTTTTTGTCCACCATTTCTAAAGGTGATAAGACATTGCAACTGCAGCGTACTCAAGGATCAAAATTAACGGACAATTAAGAGCACAGCAGCAATTATATGAGCCACACAACAAGGTTGCCTACTTCCCTCAACGCTGCAAGCTGTCACCACAAAGCCCACTGCATCTGTTAGCCAAATTCTTGAACAGATTAATGTGTTTCGAGAAATGAGTGATATAAAAGGCACAGACCTTAAAGGGAAAAGAGTGCAAACTTAGCAACAGCTCTTAGGGCATTCAGCACCAAATCAAATAGAACTAAAGCACCAGAACAGAGAATGAATAACTGTTTCGAGAAAAATACACAATCCGGTACTTCCGACGTATGTGAGTCTTTTGGTATGAAGTTGTTACGCATAAACGATCCCCTAGGGGTAACGACTGCGGAAAACAAAACTATAGCCTAATCGTTTATGCGAAAAGCGTACAACGAGCGACTGCTTAGCTTGAACGTTTGTTTGTAAATATAAGCTCGAGTTTGGGACTGGGTGCGTAAGAAAAAGACAATAATAAATAGAACTGCAGTCCAGATAATGGAAACCGGCGGCGTATTGCACCATGACTGGTGCATGTGCTCGAAGACGAAACAGAATAGTTATACGTGGTAGACAGGACACTTAACGCATTATATTCGGAACGTAAAACAACCGGACACATAGAAATTTGCTCTCTACCTTGAAGAAGAATATCATAAGCTAAAAAATAAATTGAGATGGGTAGAATATGCTATTCCACAATTTCTTGGAATACTCTCGTTCAAATTCTAAAGGTGGCAGGGATAAAATACAGGGAGCGAAAGGCCATTTACAATTTGTACAGAAACCAGATGGCAGTTATAAGAGTCGAGGGACATGAAAGGGAAGCAGTGGCTGAGAAGGGAGTAAGACAGGGTTGTAACCCCTCCCCGATGTTATTCAATCTGTATATTGAGCAAGAAGTAAAGGAAACAAAAGAAAAATTCAGATTAGGTATTAAAATCCATGGAGAAGAAACAAAAACTTTGAGGTTCGCCGATGACATCGTAATTCTGTCAGAGACTGCAAAGGACTTGGAAGAGCAGTTGAACGGAATGGATAGTGTCTTGAAAGGAGGATATAAAATGAACTTCAACAAAAGCAAAACGAGGATAATGGAATGTAGTCGAATTAAGTCGGGTGATGCTGAAGGAATTAGATTAGGAAATTAGACACTTAAAATAGTAAAGGAGTTTTGCTATTTGGGGAGCAAAATAACTGATGATGGTCGAAGTAGAGAGGATATAAAATGTAGACTGACAATGGCAAGGAAAGCGTTTCTCAAGAAGAGAAATTTGTTAACATCGAGTATAGATTTAAATGTCAGCAAGTCATTTCTGAAGGTATTTGTATGGAGTGTAGTCATGTATGGAAGTGAAACATGAACGATAAATAGTTTGGACAAGAAGAGAATAGAAGCTTTCGAAATGTGGTGCTACAGAAGAATGCTGAAGATTAGATGGGTAGATCACATAACTAATGAGGAAGTATTGAATAGGATTGGGGAGAAGAGAAGTTTGTGGCACAACTCGACCAGAAGAAGGGATCGGTTGGTAGGACATGTTCTGAGGCATCAAGGGATCACCAATTTAGTATTGGAGGGCAGCGTGGAGGGTAAAAACCGTAGAGGGAGACTAAGAGATAACTACACTAAGCAGATTCAGGAGGATGTAGGTTGCAGTAGGAACTGGGAGATGAAGAAGCTTGCGCAAAATAGAGTAGCATGGAGAACTGTATCAATCCAGTCTCAGGACTGAAGACCACAACAACAACAACAACAATGCACTGTGTCACATAAGTCAGGAAGCTCAGTTTCATGAAGAAGTTAGCGTTAAAAAATGAACGTTTGTTACGAAAAGTGGCTTTTAACAACAAGGAAATTACAAATTCGCCGCCAAACAACGCTTTTTAGTATCTTAATTTTTAGCATGGTAATTTTTTATTTTTTTAAAACTGCAAAACGTACAGAGCAAGACAAAAGGTGTTTCAGTCAAGTGCAGGAAATATATATAATTCTGAAACAGTCGACCTAAGAAGAAAACTTAAATTTTAGCAACTTATGCCAGGTATTTCGGAGATCAGAAGGCTGGATTGAAAATTGCGGAGGGAGGCTCCACAATATTCAAAATAAAAAATAAAAAGAACGAAAGAATAAGAACATGGTGCGAGCTAGCTTATTAGTGATGGATGTAATCCAGATCCTGTTCGAACTATCGTCGGTCTCGTACAATATCCATCGTGAGTATAGTTTTTAGGTTGTTTCTACGTAAGCTTAAAGAAATGCTTGCCGTTTCCAGATCTGTGTCTCTGAAAGTACGCGTCATTAAGAACTGATGTACGATAATATACCGACTTCCCTCCCTGAGGTTAAATGGAGAGTGTAGCGGAAGGGGTATCCGGCCCTAAAGTTAAAATAAATTACACATTTTCCGTGCCATGAAAAACAGCAACTCCGTACGCTAGCAAAGAGAGAGTGAAATTCCTGCTGAAGACATGGTTTTAATGTTTCGACAGAAAGATTTTGATATTATTCTTCAGCACCGCACATGGCTGCACTTCTAAAATATCCATTGGATGTGACGTTTACTGCTGCTTTTTAACTATTTAGGGCACACTGCCACGAAACCAACGTATCCAGAGGCCCGTTACTACCTATCATTTGACCGTCCTGTCTGAATGTCTGTATGGATCTCTGCGTGTCTGCGAAGGATCTTGCCTTCCACAGACCCTTCCTTCCTAGCTGAGGTTCAGTTCATCATATTTCAACATGGAAGATAGTACATCTGCAGTTACTATTCAAAATGTCCAAAATTCACAAAACTAACATGTTCTAAGATACAGCCTAACGTGTTACATTTTGCCCGTACACTAACAAAAGCGTGTGATTTTTGTAAAGAATATAAGGATCTGCCGAACCCCAAAGAAATTATTTGTTTGTTCACAGACAAAACATATTGAACACAACTGTATGTTCACTGATCAGAGACAAAATCTGAATTTCGTTGAAAGCTGTATCCACCAAAATATCAGAACTTTTACTAACCCTGTGTCAAGGACTGAACTTTGTCTAAGTGCCATATATTTATAATATTTTCCGAAGACTTCAGATTCGTTGTATGTGAAGTATATTCTAAACTTTATGTAGCATGCACCTCCTGATTTTGTATTTGTTAACGATGTTAAAGTCTGATGGCCGTAGCCCGACTGTCTGGGGGGTGGTGGCTTACTTCGATGGTCTGCTACGACCAACTAAGAAACTAGATTTTTTTTACATTTCTGTGAAACAGCTCAGTGCAGACACAGTTCTAGGCAACTATACCTTCAAGACATTGTTGCGGCGGCCGTTGGACTTCGTGGTTGAAAACTGGCAACAGGCATTGCCAGCTATCAGGAATCTTCTCAACGGTGTATAGGCTTACAATGGTTTTGTTACTCATTTGATAAAAAAAAAAATGAAAATGTTTGGTTGGAAAGCAGCTGATCGCCGAAAAGTGTTTGACAATAGAAGGAAGGAGGATGTTGAACAGAGGGGAAGATAATCATGTCGTAGCTATCGAAGTTCGCCGGCTCGGAACTACGGGTCTTGTACTCCCCTGTCTGGCTCCTACCTCCATAATTATAGTACAACGCTTAAAACTAATCCACAGACCTCGCCCAGTCTCTGTAATTCCTGAGCTGGATCGAAAAGTGCACAACTTACGGTTATGGAACGACTCGCTTCGAAACTGAACAATTGATCTAAATAAAAAAGTGACAATTTAGGAGTCTTGCCTCCCCTCCCCTTCCTCCCTCTGGGATAAATTTCTGCAGACGCCCATGGTAGCATCCCAAGACATCGGCACACCGTCTGACATCTGATGCTGCTCGTTCATAATTTCAGAACCGAATTTCTGCTGAGCTTTCATCAATTTTATCCACTGAAGCACCCCGTAGGCTTTCATCGTTGGTGTACTCTCAGGTCAGTAGAAACGATGAAGAGATCAACTGAAGTGGTTTTCCCAGCTATGTGAAGGACCAACGATCGCCCCACAGTCTCACACCGACTGTATGAGCAAAGCGTCACATACACTGAAAAGCCAACGAAACAGGTACACCTGCCTAATACCGTGTAGGGCCTCCGCGAGCGTGCATAAGTGCCACAACATGACGTGGCATGGTCTCGACTAGTGTCTGAATGGAGGGAGCGGGCGCCATGAATTCAGCAGGGCTGTCCATAAATCCGAAAGAGTACGATTGGCTGGAGATCTCTTATGAACGGCACGTTGCAAGGCATCCCAGATATGCTCAATAATGTTCATGTCTGGAGAGTTTGGTAGCCATCCCAAGTGTTTAATCTCAGACGACTGTTCCTGGAGCCACTCTGGACGTGGAAGTGTGAGGTGTAGCATTGTCCTGCTGGAATTGCCCAAGTCCGTTGGAATGCACAATGGACACGAATGGATGCAGGTGATCAGACGGGATGCTTACGTACGAGTCACTTGCCAGAGTCGTATCTAAACGTAACAAGTGTCCCATATCACCCAACTGCACGTCCCACACCATTACAGAGCTTCAACCAACCTCAACAATCCCTTGCTGACATGCATGTTACATGGATTCATGAGCTTGTCTCCATACCCATCCACTCGAACTAGTTTGAAACGACACTCGTCCGACCAGACAACATGTTTCCAGTGACCAACAGTCCAGGGTCGATGTTGATGGGCCCAGGCCAGGCGTAAAGCTTTGTATACTGCAGTCATCAAGGGTACACGAGTGGGCCTTCAGTTCCGAAAGCCCATATCGATTATGTTTCGTTGAATGGCTCACACGCTGACACTTTTTGATGGGCCACCACTGAAATATGCAGCAGTTTGCGGAAGGGTTGCTCTTCTGTCACGTTGAACGATTCTCTTCAGTCGTCGTTAGTCCTGTTCTTGCAGAATCTTTTTCCGGCTGCAGCGATGTCGGAGATTTGATGTTTTAGCGGATTCCTGATATTTACGGTGCACTCGTGGAATAGTAGTACGGAAAAATCCTCACACCATCGCTACTTCGGACATGCTATGTCCCATTGCACGTCCGCTGATATAACACCACGATAAAACTCACTTAAATCTTGATAACCTGCCATTGTAGCAGCAGTAACCGATCTAACAACTGCGCCAGACACTTGTTGTCGTATATAGCGTTGCCGACCGCAGCGCCGTATTCTTCCTGTTTAGGTATCTCTGTATTTGAGTTCGCATGCCTTTACTAGTTTCTTTGGCGCTTCAGTGTACCAGAAAAATGGAAACTACTAAATTAACTCACGCACTAGAATTACAAGCACGCCGAAATGATCGTCTCCCCAAGATGACTGAAATGACGACATACCACTTTTCTACTACAAAAACTCAGTAAGCAAATCAGGTTTTAACCAACTACATTTTTATAAAACATGATTATTTGCTACTGTTCTTGAATGTTTGACGGTTTAAGTTCATAATGTACATCAGTCAAGAAATATTCTTAGGCACAAAAACAATACAGCTTTCTGTATTGATCAGCGATATGGTTTGACTGTGAAAGAAATAACTATTGTTGCGTAACAGATTAATTAGGCCAGATCTAGGTGAATATTATACATATGTCTAACGTGTTAACAACATCTGATGATACTACACATTCTGTAATATCCATACTACCACAACGCTAGCTTCAAGAAGTTTGTTATAGCGACATCTGACATTTTCCGAAACGGCAATTACTAAAATTGACTGTGTTGATTCATCTAGAGATCGCTGTGGTACAGCAGAGTCGGTAACATCAATCAATACTATAGGTATTACAGAGGTCTCGTTGCAATCTGCAACATTGTATGGGGGGGGGGGGGGGGGAGGGTGCTCCTGAAGACTTCGCCTCCTCTCTCATCACAGCAGCGTCCTCATACCTATAGTTAGTATACTGTCAAGCATGCAAGAGCTCATCCAGTTTGAGACCTCAGTTACAGCAGTCACCACCATAGCTTTGTACCAACAAGTTGCCAAAGTTTCAGATGAACTTGTACTGTTGTTAAGTGTCACACATTGTTCCTCTAGACAACAGTTTCTCATTTAGCGCATCAATTGATGCTTACATAGTCAAGTGTGTCAAAGTTAAGTAAAAGTTTTATTCATTTCAGTAGTAAAATGAATTAATATTTTATGTGTTCTAGTTTTTTAGCCTCCTCCCAGCTTAATCAAACAACCCACAGTTATAGCTAGAAAAAGGTAGTTTCATCTGGCGACAGCACATTATAACCTTACATCTTGTAAGGTGTCATACAAATAACACATCTTACATTGAATTCCTGAAACAATTCCAGTGAAATCAATATGTCACACGGCATAGTTATGTGACAATGTACGAATTTTATTGATATGCAAATCGAATAAAGAAGCCGACATTTCATGAATGTAAACCACTAACCCTCACACAAGTAACTGTGCGCAAGTAATTTTCCAGTCCTGAGCTACGAGGAGCAGTTCTGAGTAAAGGAAAATTTTATGACAGCAACGCCCATCCCATTTTCGGCCAAAATCTTCACAGCAGGACATTGGGCGGACACAATGCGACTCTGGATCCACTGTACTGCACAGGCCGTCGGCGAAAGCCTGCCTTGTCTCTGCTTTAAACGATGATTCTTCGGAAAACCTTTCTACAAGAACACGGCTGGAGATGGAAGATAAACGTCCAGAGAAATCCAGCTCAAAACATTTGTGACTCACTGTAGCCAACTGTGTTAAAAACTACGCGAAAAAAGCTGTTTGTCTCAGTATTATGTAGTAGAAGTTAAAAAAAAATGGCTCTGAGCACTATGGGACTCAAATGCTGTGGTCGTTAGTCCCCTAGAAGCAGAAGTTAAAACTCTGCACCATGAAATAAATGACGCCTATGATAGGCTACAGAAACTCTAGTGGGTGGAGTTACAACAAGTACTGACGCTCTGATTGGCCGAAAAAAAAAACGCATGGCCACAAATGCAGACAGAAAAATTCGCTCTTCTATTGCAGCAAGTCGTCGAGTGTTTGAACAAGGCGTCTCGCGCCACACTGAGACGGCTACGAGAGTAGTTACGTGAACACTTCTCACAGGCTCATCCTAACTCTTAAGGAGTTAAAATGCAAAGTCTCCTAGTATGAAGAATTGCACCGAGCACTGACTGTTAGAACTTACGAGTGATTTAAGGGCAACGACGTACACACTATTCCTGCCAAATAGCGTGTACCATGCCAGTTAACTTAGTTAGGGAATAACTAGGAGTATCGGTAGGCTGGTGTTTAACAGTCTAGAGAGATTTAGAATAGATTCTCAGGTTCACAGCCAGCAGCCACTGCCGCCGACAAAACGTAAACACGCACGCTCTCACTACGCAAAACAAGTGATATTCAATTCACACTCAAAACTGCGGCCGTCTCCGTCTCTCCTAAGTTTTTTGTACATTCGACTATGACCTGTAATTAAACATATTCACGGTTTTTGGGCTAAACTGAAGCAGAAACGTGAGATATCCGATATAACGAAAAGGTCTAACCAGCCACTGCAGACTCTGAAGTTACTGAACTGTTTTAATTGTACACTTGCATTTGAAGTAATATTTACGTACCCTATACAGCCCCCATTAAATTTTGGGTATTTTCATTATGTGTTTTTAGCTTACTTGATATCCCTGGTCCCAATTGTATTTATTTTGTTTGCATTTTATCGACCCCCCAACATGGTCATCAACCATCTTACTATTAAAGAACCTTAGAATAGTTAGGAATTTCCCTTCACAGTTGTGAACACCCATAACAGTATTTTACCGTCACGTACATGTGATAATCTTGATTGCTGATTAAAAATAAACCTTACTAACGAAAATGTAAGATCTCAAATTTTTGCTAGCATACAGTTAGGCCTGAACCCGTACACTAATTTCTGTTGCCAATAACGTTTCCTTTACAGGGAATGTAGTGGAACTAACATTGAGATCATTGTCTGATGACATCACTGTCCGTACTGCTCCACTCCTTTTAACTCTGCATTGTGAGCCGGTATCTTCCTACCTTGCACGCCATAGGAACAACACAAATTCCTAAAACACTACCAACTACTGTGATAGGAAGATAGATAGAACCACTCTCACACATGTTAGAGTCTTTGAGATGCTGGTCTACATTTGGTATTCATAGGCTATTACTTTCAACAAATATCTGAAATTCATCCTTAAAACTTAGCATTTTAGCACATAATTACATCGATATAAAACAAATGAACAAAAAGTTTCGTTTTGTGCGAACATTGTTTCACTTACTATAGAATTCCGTAACACTCCTTAAAAATCAGAAAAGAATTAACCTTACCTGATTAATAACAGGTGCATTACAATTTTCACTGGAGAAAGCAGTGAACGTTAGGCAAAAAGTTAGCTACATGAAAATATAGAAACGATTAAGTTTACATTGCTCTGCTTAACATTAGGATAACATGATTTCTGATACTAAGAATTCACATGTTAAATTTGAACGCTCCTCTCGGTATTTTCGCACGTCGGTCATTTAGTGGTTTTCCCAAAGTTTCGCCAACACGAGTGGCTGGAACTCACAGAGATTCACGCTGCACTGCCAGTGGCGGACAGTGAATCTGTGACAAAGCTATCCGCTTGTACGAGCGAAACGTCGGGAAAATCACTGAACACTAGACGCCCAAAGACCCTGAGAAGAGCTGCCATTGCAGCTTGAGAATTTAGCGGTTGCTTTTTAGATTGAATTCAATATGTAGGTGTCTACATTCTATTGAATGATAGCTCCACTACAACACTTGGCCTTTGTTCAATACACTGCTCAATAATATAGACTGCCAGGATACAGTAATCACAGCAACTTCTAAACTTAATGCTGATTTAACTGTAGAACAGGTTGAGGATTGACTTGTCAGCAAACTGTGTATTTTGTCACTCAGAACTCCTGGGAAGGCATTCATGTGCTCATTGCATTCTTACTATGGTCGCTTTAAGAGGTGTCTGGTGTCAAAGAGGCATGGGGCAATGTAAGGGGAAAGTGCCCTATTACACACTGGCAAACATCAGCAGCCTCTTTGTCGGTGTGGCAAGCAGGCAGCGTTTTAGTTCAGGCTGTAGCGTCGTCGGCAGCGAATATACCGAAGAGCTGCTGCGATTTCTCCTGGCATAAGGATATATAAATCTTTATACTTTGCGAACAATACCACGCTGACTACCAGTCCAGCTCGTAACAGATATAGTCCACTCATCGATTCAGATGGCCACACATGCTTTGCTGTAGGTCCAACGTTGAGTTAAGACTGTGGTAATTTGTTACGTTTCAGTCATTCAGGGCGGGGGGTGCTCACTTTGTATGGTCCTGTACCCGTTCGGTGCTTTTGGGTGATTGTCTTCTATCTGTTGTTTCTACGTGCACATAATTGTCTAGCAGAATTCTCTAAGCAAACCCATTCTCCAGATACTATTCTGCCCCACAGGAACTCACTCCTCTTGCTGCCAGGTCGGCATGCTTATATGAGCTTTCACGTTACTACCTTCTTGCTGCTTGTTCACTAACTGAGCTTTGCCTAACAGCGCCATTCCCCGGCACATAAAATATGGCACTGTCTTGTAATCACTTTTTACGGGTCACCTGCTCCTCCCTACATTAACTTTAGATTCATTTGGGGAATGTTTCCCACGTGTTGCAAATTTCACGTATATTAGAGCACCAGATAAGTACTCGGCTTTGCGTGGATATATATTTTTTTCAGCTATATTAGTCAATCTCCTCCTTCCCTCTCCCTCTTTATATCTTCTCTACCTACACCCCTCTTTGTCCATCTTCTTGTCCCATTCCCTCCTTCCACCTCCTCCACCCCCCATTCTCTGTCCATCTCCTCCAGCCCCACAACTTGTTCACGTGCTACTCCCTCACTGTCAATCTCCTTTTTCCCCTCTCTCTGTCCATCTCCTCCTCTTTCCCTTCTATATCCATCCCTACCTCTTCCTTTTCCCTGTCCCTCTCTTCCTCCTCCTCTCACTGCCCATACAATCTATGATTTTGTAGGCAAAATGGGCAGCATGCGTGGATACTGTCTGCTGAATGTACTTAAAATAGAGTTAATATCAAAGAAGTAATGAATTCAAACTTCATGCTCGATGCGGCAGTTTTTCACGAATTCCATTGTTTATGACATCATATATCCTTAACTATGTATCGTACGATGATACAATTGCGCACGTACATTCAGTGCTGTATATGAACATTACCGGCAAAAAGTGTCACGAATACAATTACTACTAAAGAAATGATAAGTAAGGACGTCATGCATTACACAACAGTTTTACTGCATGAACAGTGAAAATGTAATAAGAGATTAACTTTTTCCGTTCATCAGTTTATAGAGACGGTAAGAATAACTTTCGTAAAGATTGGAAATTATGTTATAGTTTGTTGTAGTCTCCAAGTGATCTCGTTGTCAAATACTGGATAGCGCGCTTAGTAGCTATGCAGTAAATTATACAACGTGTACATTGTGGAACAAACAGTATGATTAAACATACTGAAGATTGTTTAAGCTTGGTATTCATTACTGAATCATATAATGTAGCAAATATCAACCAAGGAAAGCGTTTTCATCAATTTTATTAAGTTCGAAAGTCAAACAGTAAACAGCTTTTTGAAAGAGTAAATGCTTTTCCCTAATTCGCTAATATTCTTCAAATAAACAGGTATCTTGAATCACACACTTTCTAAAGCAGCCTACGTTATTCCTCAGGGTTCAAGTTATCTCCTAATCAAATTTCATCGAAACAGTGGTGTTAGTAATAATAGATTTAAATGTCTTGTATGGTTCAGCATGTTTTCACGCATCTCTCAACGTTTATTTCGTCATATATCCTGAACTATGTGTCGTACAATTATATAATTTTGTAGGTACTTTCAGTGGTATATGACAACACTATCTAAAAAACGTGTCACGAATGCTGTTAGTAGTAAAGAAGTAACAAATTACAACGTTTAGTCGGATCATTATGTATGGGGTGTGAGCGAGAACAGTCTAGTAAAGGCTTGAAACTATATGTAAAGCTTGTTGCAGGTCCAAAAGTGCTCTCGTTCTCAAATGCTTGATGAATAAAATCTGGATAATCGCGCACCGTGGCACTTCTTTTTCAGTGTCTCTTAACCCACATTGTAACTTACCAGACAGTAAGTAATACGTGTATCAAGTTTGGCTGAAATAGGTCGAGTGGTTTCGGAGGAGTTGTGGAACATATATACACACATGTATACAGTTTTGTGTTAAGTATGAATGTCTTTTCTTTCCGAAATTCGATTTTGATGAAATATAGCCTATGTTGTGCCCGGAGCTACACTGAAGTTACCAGCGAAAATCCCTTAAAAATCCGTCAAGTAGTTTTGGATATTATAGTGTTCAGTAAGACAGACAAGAAAATTTTACTAAAATTTTTAATCACTTTATCTTTTTTCCGTGATCTGATTTTGATGAAGTACGTGCGGAAACCCCGTGAAAGGTCGTGCAGCAATTTTGGAGATTAGCGTTTTCGAAGATAAACACACAGACACGACAGATTTCTAGATTTATTGTTAGTATAGACTCGCTAGTCGAGGGTCTCCAAACATTTCATTTGATGGAACATTTTGAGAATATTGTTACTTTAATAGGACACTTTTTCTATTTGAAGATACCAAAATTAAAAAAACATTTCAAAACTAAGAAAAACTTGTTTTATTCAAATAATACTGATATTATGATAAAATTTTAAAAAATAAGAATAAAATTTAGAAAAGGACGTTATTAGTGTATTACTGGCCATTAAAATTACTACTCCAAGAAGAAATGCAGATGACAAACGGGTATTCATTGGACAAATATATTACACTAGAACTGACATGTGATTACATTTTCACGCAATTTGGGTGCATAGATCCTGAGAAATCAGTACCCAGAACAACCACCTCTGGCCGTAATAACGGCCTTGATACGCCTGGGCATTGAGTCAAACAGAGCGTGGATGACTGTCCATGCAGCTTCAACACGATACCACAGTTCATCAAGAGTAGTGACTGGCCTATTCTGACGAGCCAGTTGCTCGGCCAGACGTTTTCAATTGGTGAGAGATCTGGAGAATGTGCTGGCCACGGCAGCAGTCGAACATTTTCTGAATCCACAAAGGCCCGTACAGGACCTGCAACGTGCGGTCGTGCGTTATTCTGCTGAAATGTAGGGTTCCACAGGGATCGAATGCAGGGTAGAACCACGGGTCGTAACACATCTGAAATGTAACGTCCACTGTTCAAAGTGCCGCCAATCCAAACAAGAGGTGACCGAGACGTTTAACCAATGGCACCCCATACCATCACGCCAGGTGATACGCCAGAATGGCGATGACGAATACACGCTTCCAATGTGCGTTCACCGCGATGTCGCCAAACACGGATGCGACCATCATGATGCTGTAAACAAAACCTGGATCCGTCCGAAAAATGACGTTCTGCCATTCGTGCACCCAGGTTCGTCGTTGAGTGCACCATCGCAGGCGCTCCTGTCTCTGATGTAGCGTCAAGGGTAACCGCAGCCATGGTGTCCGCTCCTGCAAACGTCGTCGAACTGTTCGTGCAGATGGTTGTTGTCTTGCAAACGTCCCCATTTGTTGGCTCAGGGATCGAGACGTGGCTGCACGATCCGTTACAGCCATGCGGATAAGATGCCTGTCATCTCGACTGCTAGTGATACGAGGCCTTTGGGATCCAGCAAGGCGTTCCGTATTACCCTCCTGAACCCACCGATTCCATATTGTGCTAACAGTCATTGGATCTCGACTAACGCGAGCAGCAACGTCGGACGACAAACCGCAATCGCGATAGGCTACAATCCGACCTTTATCAAAGTCTGAAACGTTATGGTACGCATTTCTCCTCCTTGAACGAGGCATCACAACAACATTTCACCAGGCAACCTCGGTCAACTGCTGTTTGTGTATGAGAAATCGGTTGGAAACTTTCCTCATGTCAGCACGTTGTAGGTGTCGCCACCGGCTCCAACCTTGTGTGAGTGCTCTGAAAAGGATTTGCATATCACAGCATCGTCTTCCTGTCGGTTAAATTTCGCGTTTCTAGTACGTAATCTTCGCGGTGTAGCAATTTTAATGGCCAGTAGTGTATTTTATCGCGGTGCACGTATTCACAGTTTGGAAAACCCTGTTTTAGGTGGAGGTTATGTGTTAAGCAATCAGTGGCATTTTTACTTTACTTCTGTAAATATTAAGTTTTCCTATCTAGTATGCGAAATTAATAACATAGTCCTAAAATATCATAAAACAATTTCAACTGTGTTACTGAATTTTGCTGTGAGCTGCTGTTCCGAATTCTTGTAATTTTCCTCATAACGCTAAGCTTAACAAAGACAAGTCATCATTCATTCAAAGATATCGTAATTTAGGCAAACTGAGTGTGCTTCATGTTCACTACAAAACAGAAAGAAAATTTAACTTTAGGAGAGAGTCTAAAAACATACCTTCGTCTTTGGAAAATGACCGGAACTTGCAGGAAATAGTTAATTTTTGAGCAATAAGATGGTTTAGCGTCAGTTGAATTCCATAACTGAAGAAATTCTCATGGACATACAATTTAACAACCACATTAATGTCTACCATGAATATTTATCGATATAATGTTGTAATAAACCACAACTTTATTACAGTTAGTAATAACAGACGTATACTTCTTGTGTAATTGGTGGACAACCTTAATACGTTCACAGAGGGCCTTTGGGTACAGTTGTGAAGACGATAAACTGCACTGCATAAAGCAACGACAGTCGTCAGTCGTAGGAACCGAAACAGATGCACAGATAATCAGCGATAGCTATAGAATTAGTTACAAGTGATGACCTACTGCAAAGCGCTGTTGTCAAGTGTTGTGTAACGAACAATGCAGCAGCATAACACTCTACCAGTCGTGCATTCAGACGTTAGCAGAGCTAATCTTGTGCCGTCCTGTCGGTGTGCCTCTCTGCCTATCTTCTCCTTCAATCTATAGAAATTAAGTTAGTATATACGCACTGTTTAACCATTTTTACTAGAGTGTGTACACGTGCTAGTCGTGTCTGAGTATTGCTCATCAGTGTGGGATCCGTACCAGTTCGGGTTGACGGAGGAGATAGAGAAGATCCAAAGTAGAGCGGCGCGTTTCGTCACAGGGTTATCTGGAAAGCGTGATAGCGTTACGGAGATTGTTTAGCAAACTCAAGTGGCAGACCCTGCAAGAAGGGCGCTCAGCATCGCGGTGTAGCTTGCTGTCCGGGTTTCGAGAGGGTGCGTGTCTGGATGAGGTATCGAATATATTGCTTCCCCCTACTTATACCTCCCGAGGAGATCACGAATGTAAAATTAGAGAGATTCGAGCGCGCATGGAGACTTACCGGCAGTCGTTCTTCCCGCAAACCGTACGCGACTGGAACAGAAAAGGGAGGTAATGTCAGTGGCACGGAAAGTGCCCTCCGCCACAGACCGTTGGGTGGCTTGCGGAGTATAAATGTAGATGTAGATGTAGAGGGGTGAATGCTTGGAAGATGTCGCGTGTATTGTTAACAGTGGATTCAAAACTGTGAGTTGCAGCGGTTTCTTAAGCCATACCGTTACATATTTACAACGGCTGGTGGAAGGATTGCTGAGCTGTCTTTTCAGTCAGAAAATACGTAATGTCAACGGATTCTGTAGTAGTGTGTGCAGGTTTCCCAAGCCTGCTGCTGTCCTCTGATTACATGTGGTTGTTTTGTCGATGTCGGTGTTACCGCGAGCGGTGGTACTGCGCCTGCCGTTGTCCACTATGTAATTTACGCCGCAGGATGTAGTTGTTACTTCGCAGGATGTAGCTGTTACATCGAAGTCGCGTCTCCGAAATTAGGTCAGGCTGCTGGAGCGAGAGCGACGCGCTGTGCCGACGGGGGACCGGTCGATTTCCATCAGAGGAGCAGAGTTGCGCGACAGCTCCTAAAGAAACCCTAAACGCCGGCTCAGTGCGCGCTACCCCACGCTGTTCCAAACACCAGCCATAAGCGCATAAATTGGTACTGCAGGTACTCTGTTCCGCCGTACGCTGCATACGAGATAACATTACAACGGCAACCGTGCACCGCCTTTATGAAAGCCTGACAGGGGACTCCAGGTAGTTCGTTCGCTACTTATATAAAGGTGAACTACTCTGTACCGATAACCAGGTTCACTTGCACACAACAGTACCAGTAAACTAAAAGCATATTAAAATTACCTAATTTTCCGTCAGTGCTTGGCCGAACAAGGTAATAATATTAATAAAGAAAATGTTTTGCAAAATAGAATTAATTTCCTCACGAATCGGCTTTCGGCTTCTCAGGCCACATCTACGTGACAAATGAATGTCGCAAACACAGATATACATGATGTGCGACTTACACAGATATTATTTGCGCAGAAGATACAATAATGATAAAATGTTTACACAGCAAAATATTACGATAATTACATATACTAAAGAGGGATGTAAATAAAGTTTTATGTGCAGAAGCTTTAACAAATGATGAGAAATATGATGAAATTACATTCTGCAACTGGTATTTGTAATGAAAACCTAATTTAACAAAGGGGAAAATTGAAATTGATTCCTTTCATTTAATACTAGCCTAGCACTCTGTATCATATTTTTGAAAATTTCCAGTATTTGCAGTAGGGTCACCTTTCTGTTTTTCTTGACAAAATGTAAAACTTCACATCGTACATGATACGGATGCTTTTCCATTAAAAGCTGATCAGAAAAGGTAGAATTTTTCTTAGGCAATCGTCAGTTTTTCTCATGTTCACGTAATCTAATTCCCACAGCTCTGCCTGACTGACCAGTACACTCTTTTTCATACCGCTTCCGAGCGATTTCATATACATCACACTGTGCCAAGTTTTGCAGTTTGTCTTTAGTACTGGATAAAAATTTTGATATGTTTTTCGTATTATACACACATCAAAAAAAGTTTTGCATCACCTCGGTTCCAAGAGTTCCGGAAGCTGCATAGAATATTGGAATAGGGGTCTACATAAACATCATTTCCGCCCTTTATATTGCTCATGAAAACCACACAGTGCATGTTGTACCACCATACAGCGAGACCTTCAGGAGGTGGCAGTCTAGATTTCTGTACACACCGGCACCTCTAATACCCACCGGCACGTCCTCTTGCACTGATGCATGCCTGTATTCGTCGTGGCATACTAACCACAAGCTCATCAAGGCACTGTTGGCCCAGATTGTCCCACTCCTCAACGGCGATTCGGCGTGGATCCCTTAGAGTGTTTCATGGGTCGCGTCGTCTATAAACGCACATGTGCGTCGCCTATCTGATAATCAGTAAGGGATTCATTGCGAAATTCTTATCTCACACCATTGCTTGGTGACTAGATGCTACTGGGCTAGGGAATTATTAACCCATGTGTAGGCTGCTGTTAACACAACTCCACAAACAGCTTTATTGGATGTGGTTCCATGACCATCGATGAATAGCGGTTCTGTACTATCGTGGATGACCATTGTCATCAAGGACGTCGGCGACCTGGGCAGAGTTACCGTTCTCCCAATGTTTTGGAGAGCCACAGCAGTGCTGCTCGGGCCTCATGATCCGGGGAGCCGTCGGGTATGGCTTGCGTTCATGGGTGGTACGTCTCGGACATTCTGGTTTCTTACTTGTTCCTCTCATGCGACAGTATCATGGTGGCAATTTTCAACATGATAGTACTTGTCCACACATGACACAAGTCTCTATGAACTATCTACGTGATGATGAGTTCAGTCCCTGACCTGTGGGACTGGCTCGGATGTCGATTCCATCCCAGTGCGAATATTCAGGATACTAACGACCAGTTACCACTGTTGTCGGCAGCTTGCACCAGAAGATGATACAAAGGCGGAACGGTACCCTTCGGAATCGAATAAGCGCATGCGTCTAGGCCAGAGGGTATGGAACGTCATACTGACAAATGGGTTCGTATTGACAGCGTCTTTGTAAATTTATTCGATATTGAAATCACTGAAACAACGTCACGTAACCTCTAAACTCTTGATGTTTCATTTTGTGAAGCTTCCCCTTCTGGGTGCTTCGCATTTCTGTCATCCATTGTTTGCCACGGACCTCTAAGTCAATCTCCTCACTAAAAGTGAGCAAAGTTCAAGGCGTCATAAAGTGAAGAGTGTTCACTTTTGATGAGATAGCGTCGCTAAAGGTTCCGATCTAAGCAGTACTTCACTCAATTCAATTAATTCTTCTCATGCGGCGGTGCATATCGCGTAGAGTACGTTGATTCTGCCCACGCGAGTGGCACGTGGCGAGTGGCACGATGTCGCGTAAGCTCAGAGTACGGAAGGCAGGAACGTTTCAAACAGGCATTGCCATACTGGAATTTCGGCTCCGGCGAGGGTTAAAGAAGGGTTATGGAGTTATGCTCTTCAACATCGCAGACGTGGCAGCTGTTGTTGGCTGCATGAGGTCGCTGACAATATCGGAGGAACGCCGCATCAACGCTCTTGTCATTCTCTCCCAAGAGTACACAGAAACATACCAACCACCTACTGCGTTGCTCGACATTTTTCAAATAAGGAACATTGGTCCAACAAAGTGCGTTTCCATGTCATCTGCATGGCTTTAATTTTAGTCATGCTCACAATTCAGCCACACAGCATGCATTTTTGGGCCTTACGCTGGCCGAACAACTGTCATAATAACAAATGATGCCGTTGAGTATCTTTAGTGATCGGGACTACTAAAATATACTTGTACTCTAAAATAAACTCCTTCTCTAAAATTTACTTGTATACTTCAGAGAAGTTCCTGAGATCAAAGCCTATCTCTTCCTTTAACACACTTGTCGCATTTCTTACTAACAATATAACGCCAAGCCACATATACTGAAATTGAGGTTGCTCAGATACTACAGAGCATGTTATTTCTGTGTTTTCAATTTTAGTCATTGTAAGTTATCGATAGCCATGATAGGCAAGCTGTGACGGTGTTTCATTTGTTTTTTTCTCTGCGGCGAACACTGTCCCCATAAACACGTCCCAAATTTTACGACCTGATGTCTTCTGCATGTTCATAACTGAACCAATAAGTGTAATATTCCTCTCAGTAAAGACTAACCGCTTTATATCCACTTGCCCACATTTCAACACCTGACCTGTAGCACTAGCGAAAATAAGCATTAAAGACTCTCTCTTGCCACACTTCCTATAAGGTAATAACCAAACTAAAAACATACGATTCGTAGCACCTATAATTATTAGTCTATACACAGACACACACACACACACACACACACACACACATATATATATATATATATATATATATATATATATATATATATATATATATATATATATAGTAAACATTGATGCAAAGTTGTTCAGTACACCGACCTCAGTGATCAATTGAAATATCTGCGCTTACACCCGTCACTCCCTGTATTAACATGCAGAAGAGTCAGAAAATCTTTTAACTCTAATTTTATTTTACATTGCATCTACACCTAGTTTCTACTTAGCAAATCTCTTTATGCTGTGTGATGGAAGAGTACTTTATGTACTACTGTGACTTCCCCCATTTCCTGTTATAGTCACGAATGGTCTACAGGAAGAGCGATTGTTATAAGCGTCAGTGCGAGCTCAAATCTCTCTAGTTTTACCTTCTGCAGCATGTGCGTATGAGTAAGCAATATATAGATTGGCTCTTCTAGAAACGTACGCTCTCGGAATTTCAACAGTACTGTACACCTTGATACACAATGCCCGCGAACAGCCTCGGCAGCTCGAGTTGGCTGAGCATATCCGCGGCTGTTTCTCGCTTACTAAACAAACCTGAAGGAAATATGCTGCTGTTCTTTGGTCCCCCTCTATTTCGTCTGTCAATCGTATATGATATTAATCCTTTACTGACGGGCAATAATCAGGTATTGGTCGAACGATAGCTTTGTTAGCTGTCTCCTTTGTAAGTGGACGTAACTTCCTGAGGATTCTTCCGATGAATCTCAGTCCGCCTTCGGCCTTACCCGCTATTAGTTTTATGTGGTCTTTCATAGCTATATTCCCATGACTGCTTCCGGTGGTTGTTCAGAAATCTTTTAGCCATACAATAGTATTTATTTCCGTCTATCTACACACATTCCGTTACAGATGTTTATGTTGAGACCTAACTGCCAATTCCGGTAACGAGCGTTGATCATTAGCAGGTTTTCTGCATTTTTGCTAGAGAGTTCGATGTTGATCTCCACAGAGGAGATTTTTAGGCGTCCAGAAGTCAGCGATATAGGTCTATAGCTTTGTGCCTACGTTCGACGAATATTTTTAAAGCACGAGTGGCCTGCTCTCTTTTCCAGTCACGCTTTGCTCCACCAACGATTTACGGCACGCTACCGTTACAAGAGAAGCAAGTTCTTCAGCATACTCAATATGCATCGCAAAAGTATCCCATCAGGACCAGTCTCTTTTCCTACAGGAAAGGATGTTTGGTCCGCACATGCTCTTGTTATGTAAAAATGACTTGCCACCACATGTCCAAGAAACAGTCATAGCTCTCTTTGCAGGTGTTACAGTGAAGTCCAACATAAAACCTTAAACTATTGAAAATGTAACTATTTTTCATGTTCTGTCAACGGGCTGCCCCTGAACTCTGGTATAACACAATACACTTGGTCTGAACACACATCAGAAATAACGGATGAAGGTAAGTGAATAATAAATGAAACAGAATGTTCTCACATAATTTTTTTTTGTCATCAGTCTACTGACTGGTTTGATGCGGCCCGCCACGAATTCCTTTCCTGTGCTAACCTCTTCATCTCAGAGTAGCACTTGCAACCTACGTCCTCAATTATTTGCTTCACGTATTCCAATCTCTGTCTTCCTCTACAGTTTTTGCCCTCTACAGCTCCCTCTAGTACCATGGAAGTCATTCCTTCATGTCTTAGCAGATATCCTATCATCCTGTCCCTTCTCCTTATCAGTGTTTTCCACATATTCCCCTCCTCTCCGATTCTGCGTAGAACCTCCTCATTCCTTACATTATCAGTCCACCTAATTTTCAACATTCGTCTATAGCACCACATCTCAAATGCTTCGATTCTCTTCTGTTCCGGTTTTCCCACAGTCCATGTTTCACTACTATACAATGCTGTACTCCAGACGTACATCCTCAGTAATTTCTTCCTCAAATTAAGGCCGGTATTTGATATTAGTAGACTTCTCTTGGCCAGAAATGCCTTTTTTGCCAAAGCGAGTCTGCTTTTGATGTCCTCCTTGCCTCGTCCGTCATTGGTTATTTTACTGCCTAGGTAGCAGAATTCCTTAACTTCATTGACTTCGTGACCATCAATCCTGATGTTAAGTTTCTCGCTGTTCTCATTTCTACTACTTCCCATTACCATCGTCTTTGTCCGATTTACTCTCAAACCATACTGTGTACTCATTAGACTGTTCATTCCGTTCAGCAGATCATTTAATTCTTCTTCACTTTCACTCAGGATAGCAATGTCATCAGCGAATCGTATCATTGATATCCTTTCACCTTGTATTTTAATTCAACTCCTGAAACTTTCTTTTATTTCCATCATTGCTTCCTCGATGTACAGATTGAAGAGTAGGGGCGAAAGGCTACAGCCTTGTCTTACACCCTTCTTAATACGAGCACTTCGTTCTTGATGGTCCACTCTTATTATTCCCTCTTGGTTGTTGTACATATTGTATGTGACCCGTCTCTCCCTATAGCTTACCCCTACTTTTTTCATAATCTCGAACATCTTACACCATTTTGTATTGTCGAACGCTTTTTCCAGGTCGACAAATCCTATGAACGTGTCTTGATTTTTCTTTAGCCTTGCTTCCATTATTAGCCGTAACGGCAGAATTGCCTCTCTCGTGCCTTTACTTTTCCTAAAGCCAAACTGATCGTCACCTAGCGCATTCTCAATTTTCTTTTCCATTCTTCTGTATATTATTCTTGTAAGCAGCTTCGATGCATGAGCTGTTAAGCTGATTGTGCGATAATTCTCGCACTTGTCAGCTCTTGCCGTCTATGGAATTGTGTGGATGATGCTTTTCCGAAAGTCAGATGGTATGTCGCCAGACTCATATATTCTACACACCAACGTGAATAGTCATTTTGTTGCCACTTCCCCTAATAATTTTAGAAATTCTGATGGAATGTTATCTATCCCTTCTGCCTTATTTGACCGTAAGTCCTCCAAAGCTCTTTTAAATTCCGATTCTAATACTGGATCCCCTATCTCTTCTAAATCGACTCCTGTTTCTTTTTCTATCACATCAGACAAATCTTCACCCTCATAGAGGCTTTGAATGTATTCTTTCCACCTATCTGCTCTCTCCTCTGCATTTATGTTACCACCGTTGCTTTTAATGTCACCAAAGGTTGTTTTGACTTTCCTGTATGCTGAGTCAGTCCTTCCGACAATCATATCTTTTTCGATGTCTTCACATTTTTCCTGCAGCCATTTCGTCTTAGCTCCCCTGCACTTCCAATTTATTTCATTCCTCAGCGACTTGTATTTCTGTATTCCTGATTTTTCCGGAACATGTTTGTAGTTCCTCCTTTCATCAATCAACTGAAGTATTTCTTATGTTACCCATGGTTTCGTCGCAGCTACCTTCTTTGTACCTATGTTTTCCTTCCCAACTTCTGTGATGGCCTTTTTTAGAGATGTACATTCCTCTTCAACTGTGCTGCCTACTGCACTATTCCTTATTGCTGTATCTATAGCGTTAGAGAACTTCAAACGTATCTCGTCATTCCTTAGAACTTCCGTATCCCATTTCTTAGCGTATTGATTCTTCCTGACTAATGTGTTGAACTTCAGCCTACTCTTCATCACTGCTATATTGTGATCTGAGTCTATATCTGCTCCTGGGTACGCCTTACAATCCAATATCTGATTTCGGAATCTCTGTCTGACCATGATGTAAACTAATTGAAATCTTCCCGTATCTCCCGGCCTTTTCCAAGTATACCTCCTCCTCTTGTGATTCTTGAACAGGGTATTCGCTATTACTAGCTGAAACTCGTTACAGAACTCAATTAGTCTTTCTCCTCTTTCATTTCTTGTCCCAAGCCCATATTCTCCTAAACCTTTTCTTCTACTCCTTCCCCTACAACTGCATTCCAGTCGCCCATGACTCACATCCTTAAGCGTGTATAATTTTAAGATCTTGAACAGTAGGTCACGCGTTACAGCTCCTCTTAATAGTCTAAACTATGCAACTTTTGCTTTACGGATTCTAACGGATTTAAAAGATGACGATGTCAAAAGGAGACTTAATTTTCCAATTTTTACCATCTAAAGTGTTATGGCATCTTATTCTAAGACAACATTTATTTGGGAAATAAGGTTTTGTTGCCCAGAATCGTGTAACAAAGATAATATGTGAGTAAGAGGCGTCCACAGTAGAATCTCCTGTACACAGCTGTTTAAAAAGTTGGACATTCTGACAGTTCTTGGCAATATATTTACCCTCATATGAGATTTGCTGTCAACAGTCAGTCACAGTCCGAAAAGAGACGTAATATCCCATGAAATTTCGGACGAACAGCCGGATGTCTGTAACTTGCTTCTAAGTTACGACGACAGGACGTTAAACCCAATCTTCCTTCCTTGCTTCCTTCCTTCCGAAGATTGCCATATAATCCTGCGTCGAAATATCGAGGCAGCAGCGTAGGGAAATCAGACGTCTTGCCAAAATTTCGTGGAACAATCTATACAACGGGAAAGTTTTAAATTTCACTTTGCTATTACCCATAAGTGAAATTTAAAACTTTCCCGTTGTATAGATTGTTCCACGAAATTTTGGCAAGACGTCTCAAGAAACTGAAGAAACTGAAGAAACTGCAAAAATGTGGGAAATTAAGGAGATGGGACCTGGATAAACTGAAAGAACCAGAGGTTGTACAGAGTTTCAGAGAGAGCATAAGGGAACAATTGACAGGAATAGGGGAAAGAAGTACAGTAGAAGAAGAGTGGGTAGCTCTGAGGGATGTAGTAGTGAAGGCAGCAGAGGATAAAGTAGGTACAAAGACGAGGACTGCTAGAAATCCTTGGGTAACAGAAGAAATATTGAATTTAATTGATGAAAGGAGAAAATATAAAAATGCAGTAAATGAAGCAGGCAAAAAGGAATACAAACGTCTCAAAAATGAGATCGACAGGAAGTGCAAAATGGCTAAACAGGGATGGCTAGAGGACAAATGTAAGGATGTAGAAGCTTATCTCACTAGGAGTAAGATAGATACTGCCTACAGGAAAATTAAAGAGACCTTTGGAGAGAAGAGAACCACGTGTATGAATATCAAGAGCTCAGATGGCAGCCCAGTTCTAAGCAAAGAAGGGAAGGCAGAAAGGTGGAAGGAGTATATAGAAGGTTTATACAAGGGCGATGTACTTGAGGACAATATTATGGAAATAGAAGAGGATGTAGATGAAGACGAAATGGGAGATACGGTACTGCGTGAAGAGTTTGACAGAGCACTGAAAGACCTGAGTCGAAACAAGGCCCCCGGAGTAGACAACATTCCATTAGAACTACTGACGGCCTTGGGAGAGCCAGTCATGACAAAACTCTACCAGCTGGTGAGCAAGATGTATGAGACAGGCGAAATACCCTCAGACTTCAAGAAGAATATAATAATTCCAATCCCCAAGAAAGCAGGTGCTGACAGATGTGAAAATTACCGAACTATCAGTTTAATAAGCTACGGCTGCAAAATACTAACGCGAATTCTTTACAGACGAATGGAAAAACTGGTAGATGCAGACCTCGGGGAGGATCAGTTTGGATTCCGTCGAAATGTTGGAACACGTGAGGCAATACTGACCTTACGACATATCTTAGAAGAAAGATTAAGAAAAGGCAAACCTACGTTTCTAGCATTTGTAGACTTAGAGAAAGCTTTTGACAATGTTGACTGGAATACTCTTTTTCAAATTCTAAAGGTGGCAGGGGTAAAATACAGGGAGCGAAAGGCTATTTATAATTTGTACAGAAACCAGATGGCAGTAATAAGAGTCGAGGGGCATGAAAGGGAAGCAGTGGTTGGGAAAGGAGTGAGACAGGGTTGTAGCCTCTCCCCGATGTTATTCAATCTGTATATTGAGCAAGCAGTAAAGGAAACAAAAGAAAAATTTGGAGTAGGTATTAAAATTCATGGAGACGAAGTAAAAACTTTGAGGTTCGCCGATGACATTGTAATTCTGTCAGAGACGGCAAAGGACTTGGAAGAGCAGTTGAACGGAATGGACAGTGTCTTGAAAGGAGGATATAAGATGAACATTAACAAAAGCAAAACGAGGATAATGGAATGTAGTCAAATTAAATCGGGTGATGCTGAGGGAATTAGATTAGGAAATGACACACTTAAAGTAGTAAAGGAGTTTTGCTATTTAGGAAGTAAAATAACTGATGATGGTCGAAGTAGAGAGGATATAAAATGTAGACTGGCAATGGCAAGGAAAGCGTTTCTGAAGAAGAGAAATTTGTTAACATCGAATATAGATTTATGTATCAGGAAGTCGTTTCTGAAAGTATTTGTTTGGAGTGTAGCCATGTATGGAAGTGAAACATGGACGATAACTAGTTTGGACAAGAAGAGAATAGAAGCTTTCGAAATGTGGTGCTACAGAAGAATACTGAAGATAAGGTGGATAGATCACGTAACTAATGAGGAGGTATTGAATAGGATTGGGGAGAAGAGAAGTTTGTGGCACAACTTGACTAGAAGAAGGGATCGGTTGGTAGGACATGTTTTGAGGCATCAAGGGATCACAAATTTAGCATTGGAGGGCAGCGTGGAGGGTAAAAATCGTAGAGGGAGACCGAGAGATGAGTACACTAAGCAGATTCAGAAGGATGTAGGTTGCAGTAGGTACTGGGAGATGAAGCAGCTTGCACAGGATAGAGTAGCATGGAGAGCTGCATCAAACCAGTCTCAGGACTGATGACAACAACAACAACAACATTACCCATAAACATTATGCTAGAAGGAAAAATTACTTACACTGTCCATCACTCAGCCTTAAGCACAGGAAGGTGGAGGTATTCAGCCACAAAAATATTGGATCATTTTTACCGTGACGTACCGAATGCAGTTTCGGCCTAAAGGCATTTTCAAGTGATATGTTGCAATATCAAACAACAATGCAAAAGTCTTCTGTAGCATACCACTTGATAACCGCTATGTCAAGTCACCATATTAGGAAACTTTTTGATCAAACGTGTGCTACAACTGTGCGAGATTGCAATTGTTATCCGTGCAACATGCAGTTAACTGACTAGCGTACGAGATATTCTCGAATTTCTTATACCGAACGAGCAGGTTGATTTTATGTGCAGAGTAGCTGGATCTTTTAAGACATTTTCTTAATCAATGTAGTTAGTTATCGACTCTTTTGAGCTATCGCTTTAACTGTGGTTATTTACTTTTTGAAATGAGATTTTACTGAAAAGAATTTGTATCACCTGTGTAACTTTAATCGAATTGTGGACTACTTTTGTACCTGTGATTCGAGAAACGAGTTGTGGATGTCGTCTCCATATGTTGTTTTTTACTTGATAGGTATGGATGAAACCATGGCTGTCGTTCAGTTTAAGGTTTTTGAGGG
This sequence comes from Schistocerca gregaria, assembly GCF_023897955.1. Lineage (NCBI taxonomy): Eukaryota > Metazoa > Arthropoda > Insecta > Orthoptera > Acrididae > Schistocerca > Schistocerca gregaria. The sequence continues at coordinate 813,129,916 of NC_064920.1, read as the reverse complement.
ACCCCCAATCAGACACAAACATTTTAAAATAAGTTTATTTCATTCCAATGACCAGTTTCGGGCAATTTTGCTCATATTCAGATGGCTACATTACTTTATAACACTGATGTTGGCGACACTGACAGTATAACAACACATGCGCAGTTATTTAATGACGGGCTAAATTACCTGAATACGAATTAATGATACTTTGTAAAGCACAGAATACAGAAACGAATAACAGATGACAACGAATTCGAAAATGAAATCAACGCTGAAGTTACTGGTCCCATTACATTAGTAAAGCTGCGCATGCACACCAGTTCAGATGTACAATTTAGTGATGACATATGTAAAACGATGGATTATATCTAACAGTTTGTCGAATATTGGATGCCAGATAAGGCACTGCGGAGAAAATAACATACTATACACAGAGTTACATTGCACAGTATGTGCCTACATTAATAAATTTTAATAGGCGATCGAACTACTGTAACGTAAGAATACTTAAAGAGATTGTAAAACCCAGTATTATTTTTTCACTTGCATCTTCTAACAAGAAAAAATATTAGTTGTACTTTCATGAAATAGGGGGATGTTCGGAACTTGTTATATGGTCTGTAAGATTGCGTAACTCGCTACTAACAAACAACCGAACAAATAACTCCGATATCTAGTAGCGTAGTTCATGGCGAGTGACATTTCAAAGGTCCGCCATGCTCATCGGATTCCCATTTACGCGCCACTGCCCCGCCCTCCCCCCTCTTTTCGCACTTCAGTACATTATTCATCTGTTTTGACATTTGGCTCTCGAAATTAGGATGAAACTGTCAGATGGTGTATGAGTATTTGAATAAACCAGTATCAAAGTATGGTGGAACGAGCATTCCATTAATGAACGTAGAAATAGACGCGCAGATGAACCACCGCTTAATTTCCATTTGCGATGTTTTCGTTTTGCTAAGTCTCATTGGTTGCAAATCAATTAAATAGAGAATAAAATTAAATACAGAATGAAAATCGAAAACTGATGATTGTGTAAAGTGCATCTTGTGAATCTTGTGAACAGCCGTCTGATGATTAACTTGTCAGTTCTAAACCATTTGCGGCGCTATTTACTTAAATAAATAGCGTTACTAACAGTGGCTGGTTGCTGTCTTCTTCTTTGTAAGAATCAACCTACATTACTTAAATAGAGATGAGTAACACAAATTACTGAAATATAATAGGACAGGCGAATTTAAAAATATCTACACTCCTGGAAATGGAAAAAAGAACACATTGACACCGGTGTGTCAGACCCACCATACTTGCTCCGGACACTGCGAAAGGGCTGTACAAGCAATGATCACACGCACGGCACAGCGGACACACCAGGAACCGCGGTGTTGGCCGTCGAATGGCGCTAGCTGCGCAGCATTTGTGCACCGCCGCCGTCAGTGTCAGCCAGTTTGCCGTGGCATACGGAGCTCCATCGCAGTCTTTAACACTGGTAGCATGCCGCGACAGCGTGGACGTGAACTGTATGTGCAGTTGACGGACTTTGAGCGAGGGCGTATAGTGGGCATGCGGGAGGCCGGGTGGACGTACCGCCGAATTGCTCAACACGTGGGGCGTGAGGTCTCCACAGTACATCGATGTTGTTGCCAGTGGTCGGCGGAAGGTGCACGTGCCCGTCGACCTGGGACCGGACCGCAGCGACGCACGGATGCACGCCAAGACCGTAGGATCGTACGCAGTGCCGTAGGGGACCGCACCGCCACTTCCCAGCAAATTAGGGACACTGTTGCTCCTCGGATATCGGCGAGGACCATTCGCAACCGTCTCCATGAAGCTGGGATACGGTCCCGCACACCGTTAGGCCGTCTTTCGCTCACGCCCCAACATCGTGCAGCCCGCCTCCAGTGGCGTCGCGACAGGCGTGAATGGAAGGACGAATGGAGACGTGTCGCCTTTAGCGATGAGAGTCGCTTCTGCCTTGGTGCCAATGATGGTCGTATGCGTGTTTGGCGCCGTGCAGGTGAGCGCCACAGTCAGGACTGTATACGACCGAGGCACACAGGGCCAACACCCGGCATCATGGTGTGGGGAGCGATCTCCTACACTGGCCGTACACCTCTGGTGATCGTCGAGGGGACACTGAATAGTGCACGGTACATCCAAACCGTCATCGAACCCATCGTTCTACCATTCCTAGACCGGCAAGGGAACTTGCTGTTCCAACAGGACAATGTACGCCCGCATGTATCCCGTGCCACCCAACGTGCTCTGGAAGGTGTAAGTCAAGTACCCTGGCCAGCAAGATCTCCGGATCAGTCCCCCATTGAGCATGTTTGGGACTGGATGAAGCGTCGTCTCACGCGGTCTGCACGTCCAGCACGAACGCTGGTCCAACTGAGGCGCCAAATGGAAATGGCATGGCAAGCCGTTCCACAGGACTACATCCAGCATCTCTACGATCGTCTCCATGGGACAATAGCAGCCTGCATTGCTGCGGAAGGTGGATATACACTGTACTAGTGCCGACATTGTGCATGCTCCGTTGCCTGTGTCTATGTGATTGTGGTTCTGTCAGTGTGATCATGTGATGTATCTGACCCCAGGAATGTGTCAATAAAGTTTCCCCTTCCTGGGACAATGAATTCACGGTGTTCTTATTTCAATTTCCAGGAGTGTATATATGTGTCCGCTTCTCGAATAATTGTGTATTTATTTTAATAATGTATCGTTAACAAATGGTCAAAACTAGTGTAGGGACTATGTAGAAAACACAAAGCACGCAGATTAAGATATGTTGCACAAAAAAGGTGGGCACCTTCGAATGTGAACGATCTGCTGTTGCAAATGGGACACACAGTCTGCAGTATTTTTCTCCTGAAATTAGAGCATTAACTAACAAGAAATAAAAAAGAACTTTTCAGTTTTTGAAAGAGTTGACGCTTTAGCATGTAGAAAAAAAATTAACGCTGTCATAATTCGTGAACTTTTTTTGTAAACAAGAAATATTTTCTTATTATTTTATTTTGATAAATACATCAACCAACGAGTCTGTCATGTGCTTCTGTTTAAACTAGTACACGTTTTAGGCTTTCACCCAACTTCAGTCACTGTAATATATATTTCAGTCACGTGTCAGTACATAGTTAGACATCGAAAGGATGCTGCATCTGCCCTGTGCAAAATAACAATTCTGTTTAGTTGATGAACTTTGCGAGCTGTATGACTTGGATGTACTGCTTTTCAAGTGTAGCCGGCCGCTGTGGTCTCGCGTTTCTAGGGGCGCAGTCCGGAACCGAGCGACTGCTACGGTCGCAGGTTTGAATCCTGCCTCGGGCATGGATGTGTGTGATGTCCTTAGGTTAGTTAGGTTTAAGTAGTTCTAAGTTCTAGGGGACTGATGACCACAGCTGTTAAGTCCCATAGTGCTCAGAGCCATTTGAACCATTTTTTTCAAGTGTACTTACTTTCTGCTCTGCCTGTTGCTGTTCCAACTTTCGCCCTTATGAATGCGACACAAACACTTTTTTCACTTCTGTTTTCCACAAAAACAGGCCCAATATTCACCATGCTGCCAAAGATTACACCGTGCTTATATGTTGTGCAATGTTCAAACTTATTCTTTCCTTACCCCACTTTCTGTATGACTAAAAAGAACTTAAACTGTTTAACATGAATGTCCTAAGTACTCTATATGGTTACTATATAAGTGCATTAGAGACTGTGTATTTTGTAAGGTATATCGCAAAAAGTAAAAATATTGTACACTTTAAATCGTGCATCATGTTGTCTCTCTCTCTCTCCCTCTCTCTCTCTGTCTTTTTATCATATCGCAGTTGGAATGATATTTATAAACAACAAAGGCAAAACAACAGATTTACATTACATAGAAAATATTTTATGCTCTGGATGCTCTCATGTTTGACTACGTTTTTTCATGGCTATGAGTAGTGTGTAGCTGTAATTTCAAACTGCGGAAATTCCTTAGAACATTTTTGTTTGGTAGCTCTATTTGCCCCATTTAGAATGTCATCGGTGATGCACATTTGTGGGAATAAATTTCGATTTCTTCAAGTAAGTTCTTTCATTCTCCTTTGTCAACCAGGTAAAGTATTTGTAAGTTGTGAGCTATGTCTGTGTCTTTATGGTAATCTTCAGCTACATGTAGGGCAAATGTGGATCAAAATGCCATGATCAAGTTGTTCAAAGTGTCTGTACAAATTTAGTACATCCACTGTGAACAATGTGACCGTATCATTTTTCTGCATGCACCTTATTGCTTGACATTCACAAATAATGCTACAGGTATAATCTTCTGAAGAAATATAAAGAAATGAAATTTCTTTTTTGTTACTGGTTGGCTATTATTTCGTTATATAATGGATAAAATACTACATAAGAGTTTATACATCTACAGATTACACTTAACGACGACACTCGCCAATGAGAAGCGAAAAAGCCATAAACTTTTTCACGAATCACATCCCTGTCGTATTTACTTGATTTTTCAAGAGTGGGTCCCTAACGCCTTGACAAAGCCATCTGCTGTCGACGTAAGACGGAGCTGTATGACGTTTAAGAAGAAAACTAGAGGTGTTTACATAAAACTATATTACTTTTACAAACACAATATCAAGGAAATACCGTGTTAATTATTTCACTCATATGCTCCCTTCTGCTCCGCAACATGTTACATATTAGTTAGAATCACATGTAAAATTGGTCTGTCAGTACCAGTTACTCAAATTTTTTCCTCTTTAACATATGGTCCTATAAACGGATCGAAGCCATATGTCAAGACAGTATGTGTCCATAAGGGCATTGAAACGGAGATAGACACAGAAAAGGCCGGAGTACTAAACGTCTTTTTCAAAACTGTTTCACAGAGGAAGATCGCACTTTAGCGCTTTATTTTTACCTTTACAGGAACGTCAGAACCACGGATTTCGATGTGCCTGACCGTGGGATCAAAAAGCAACTGAAATCTCTCCAACAAATGGAAGGCCACTGGACCTGATGGGACAAGAGTGCGATTCTATGTAGAGTATGTGAAAGAAATTGGCCCTCTTCTAGCAGCAGGGTACCGTAATTATTCACAGATGCGAAGTGTTCCTGATGATTGGAAAAAAAAAAAACACTTGTCATTCCTGATTTCAGGAACGATCGTCGAACAGAGGCACAAAACCCACAAAAGTATTGGTCTGTATCTCTGACGTCGGTATGTTGTAGAATCTCTGAACATGTTTTACGCTCGCTTATGAAGACATTGCTGGGGGCCTAAAAGCTCTTCTGTAGGAACCAACAAGGATACCGAAAACAACGATAGTGTGAAAACCCGCTCGCTCTTTTCGACCACGAGACCCGAATAGCAATAGATGCAGGCGCCCAGGTAGGTACCGTGTTGTTTGACTTCCGGAGAGCATTCGATATCGCTATGCACTGCTGCATAATGAATAAAACACAAACAAACGGTATGTCGAACCAGCTACTTGACTGGATTGAAGAGCTTCTGTCAAATAGAACGAACAGAAGTCTTCAGACGTAGAATTAACTTTAGGTGTGCCCCAATGGCGTGTTATAGGACCTTTAATTTTCATAAGATACATAAATGATCCAGCAGATAACGTCAGTAGTTCCATTCGGCTCTTCGCGGTCGATACTGTTGTATACAGAGAAGTTATGACGGTCGAAAATTGTAGAGAAATGAAGGAAGACGTGCAGAGGATCAACACTTAGTGCAGGGAATCGAAATGACCCTCATCGTAAACGAATGTAACGTATTGGGAATACATGGACACAAAGACCCTTTACTGTGTAATTACACACGTCCGCAAAAATCACTGGAAGCAGCAGCTTCCATAATAAATGTAGGAGTATATGAACGGAGCGATTTGAAGTAGAGGTACCATATAAAATTAATCTTGAGCAAGGCAGATGGAACACTGTGATTCATTGGAGGAATCCTCAGTAGGTTTAGTCCATCAACAAGATTGTTGGAGAATACTTGAATAATGCTCGTCTGTGTGGTATCTGTACTAGATAGGGCTGATGAAAGATGTAGAGAAGATCCAAAGAAAAGCAGTGAGCTTCGTTACAGTTTCATTTAGTTAGCACGGAAGCGTCACAGAAATGATTACTGAACTCCAGTGGCCGGCTGCTGTGGCCGAGCGGTTCTAAGCGCTTCAGTCTGGAACCTCGAGATCGCTACGATCGCAGGTTCGAATCCTGCCTCGGGTATGGATGTGTGTGCTGTCCTTAGGTTAGTTAGGTTTAAGTAGTTCTACGTTCTAGGGGACTGATGACCTCAGATGTTAAGTCCCATAGTGCTCAGAGCCATTTGAACCATTTGAACTCCAGTGGTGGTCGCTGCGAGTGGGGCGTTCTGCATCACAGCTTATGATTAAAGTTCTGAGAGCGTACTTTCCTAGAAGAGTCAAAAAAATTTATTGCTTCCTCCTACGTATATCTCGCGAAAAAACCATGAAGATAAAATTAGAGAGATTCGAGCCCACACGGAAGCTTATCGGCATCCGTTCGTCCCGCGAACTATTCGCGACTGAAACAGGAAAGTGAAGAGGTGAAAGTGATACACAAAGTACCCTACGCCGCACACCGCAAGGTGGCTTGCAGAGTACACATTTAGATATAGATGTAAATAAATTATTCGACTTCAAATTAGACGTCCACTTTCGCCTCTGAACCTTTACCTTGTTTAGGTAGTAGCCGAAATCCTCTAAGACGAAGGCTGTTTGGGAATCGTCAGAAGACCTCATGAAACTAATGAAACCAAGATGTTAACTAGAGCTTTAAGGGGTTTGAGAAGTACACGCCAAAAGAACAATATAATTTTCTAGTCATTTGAATTTGTAACTACTGAAGTGTCAGCTGATTAAATTCTCGTATACATTTAAGAGTCAAAGAAACTTGTACACCTACCTAATAATGTGTAAGGACCCCGCGAGCACGCAGAAGCGCCGCAACATGAGGCCGTTCGGAGTATAACTAACGACTGAGAAATGTAATTACAATCAAATAATAGAACAGGTTAACACCTAAATCTAACCACAAGGTCCCTTGTTTGTAGCAACTTGTGCCTTACTACATTGGGCCAATTAAATGATTTCGCAAGATTCATGGAATATGCTATTCTGTAAACATGGAAATGCATCTAAGAAGTCTTGACTACATGCATACCATCTTACAAGGAAATCCGCCAACAGCGTCTCATCAGGTACCTTTATTTCTTATCATTCCAGTATGATTGAGAGAATTTATTGCAGCAGATTTGTTTGGTCGTCTTTGAAGCGAGCCAGTATCGTTCTTATGTTTTTGTCATGGTTGAATTGCCTTCCAAGTTTGTGTCACTCACACCACTGAGGAAAATTACGAGGCAGCCTTTTGTACGAGAATTTCTGAATCAGTTTCTGTGCAAAATTTATCATACTAATAAGTGGTCCACAATTCATATCAGTGGTTTGGAAGTGTGTTATGCGCAGAAGAAGGATAAAGGCAATTTACATTTTACTATACCATCCTGCATCTAACTCATTTGACTGTGTCACGAAAGAGCCTGGTGTGTTACATCGACTTTATTGCCAATGGTGCCACAAGTTACTAGGTTGAAACAGTGTCATGTTGGCATTGGCAGATATCAGGGAGGCTATTGAAAAAAAAAAAAAGGTTCAAATGGCTCTGAGCACTATGGGACTTAACTACTGTGGTCATCAGTCCCCTAGAACTTAGAACTACTTAAACCTAACTAACCTAAGAACGTCACATACATCCGTGCCCGAGGCAGGATTCGAACCTGCGACCGTAGCAGTCGCGCGGTTCCGGACTGCGCGCCTAGAACTGCTAAACCACCGCTGCCGACGAGGCTATTGAAAAGCACAGGAGAAATGACAAATGATTTCAACAAAGTTGTTCAGAGTAGGGGACATGATATTAATAAAGCTACACAAATTATCCAACAAATACCATTCGCTGATACACAAATTTTTTCCGGTACTTAAATCCTTACAGAGTGAATCATATGGTGCATCCAAACACAACTGAACTCAAGCCACTTATGAACAAGAGTCTCGTGGAATCAATGATATCAGCAATTTCAAGAGCTTCAGGGAGCAGAGATGTAGAGAATGATACCTTGAACTACTTGGATGAGTTCTGGATTACATTTATAGTGTTATGGTTATGTCTAACATGTTATATATTTGTAGATGAATAAGATTATATGAATATCGTGATTACCACATGTATTCATAAGTGTTCAGTGAATTAAGGGGTAACCTAAAGAAATGTGAGACATGAAAGTTGGGAAAGTATGAAGAGAGAAATATTTGATACAGAATTAGTGAATGATGGAGACGTAGGAGTAAGACTGATTACTATTAAACTTTTTAAGTTGGATAATATTTCTCCTGTGCTAAGGAATGCTTATATATGCAAATATGCCATTTTGTTTCATTTTTTCTTTTATGTTACTACCATTCTATTAATGAGTAGTGTGTTACGGTGTGCTGTTTCTTCTTTGGAAGTACATTATACACTATAGATTTTTGTTATATTATTTATTATGATTTTTAGAAGCGGGGGAGAGTTGCAGAACCGCAACAGTCATGAATGTAACTTGTTTTTTTAGCCCAACTTTCCATCAAAGGTGTAGTTCTCGTGTCAGGAAATTGTTGCCTTGATAATGGAAAGCGGAATTCGTATAAATTTGATCAGGTGTCAAACATGAATTGTTTAACAAAATGCTGCAGAAACTCTTGGGAATGCTAAACAGTGCTGTAAGCGTTAAAAAAACGCGATTGACACCTGCATCTAGTAGAGGGAAAATAGCAATCTTATGGTCTCTCGTACAGTCACTTTGCAAAGTAGCTGAAGAAATTCCTGCTAACTTTAACGTGTTTGTCCCAACACAAGTTAAATATTTGAATGCTTCACTTGCAACGTCCGTAGACTCCACGCTCTAAATTACAAGCACTGAGTGTGAACAATTGCCTGAGGTACGAGACGGTACATCTGAGCATTGCGCGGTCATGATGTTGTGCCTGATCAGGTCACAAAGGACACGAAAGGACCAGCAAAGAGAGATGCTCTTCTGAGTATTTGTAACTACGCCATTACTGTTTTTAAAATTGAATGGCGGTGCATTACATTAAATTGCAAGTTTATGGTTCAAATGGCTCTGAGCACTATGGGACGTAGCTACTGAGATCATCAGTCCCCTAGACCATAGAACTACTTAAACCTAACTAACCTAAGGACAGCACACCCAGCCATGCCCGAGGAAGGATTCGAGTCTGCGACCGTGGCGGTCGCGAGGTTCCAGACTGTAGCGCCTAGAACCGCTCGGCCACATTCTAAGTTTAGGTGGAAGAATGGAGGAGGGGATGTGGCGGGAGGGGAGCACGACCATAGAGTATGAAGAGCAAGAGCGATGTGTGCTTTGGGGGCTTGCATGATTGTTCGTCCATTCAGGAGGAACCTCTCCCAGCAGACGTTGTGGGTTTTCTCGACTCGAGTCCGCCATGCGCATGCAGTACGTTAAGCTTTCTGCATACTTATCGCAGTTCCTGAGAATTAGGTAATTATAAAGAAACTGTGACTTTTACAAAGGAAATTTTATTTTACAGTTTTTGCTGCAGTTTTGAGTGATTCGGTTTTAAAGGGCGGTAGGGACTTGAACCTCTACGACTGCAGTTAGGGAACTGGATTTTGTGGGAGCTTGCCATTATGCACTCAATGAAACTTAAGTTTCTCTCGCCGTACAAAATGTTCAGACAACTTACCGAAACGGAGCAGGGTGACGTCTTCGACATCCGTCGATGTTTCGACAGGTGTATACCACGTCATTTTTAAGACAGAAGTGCCTAAAACATTATCCAAAAATGTGCTTAGCGCAGTCTCCGAAAATTATTTCGAGCAGCTAGGTCATGCGCCAACTCGAATAGTAAACGGCTGTGAAAACACACTTGACCTCTTAGCAACAAATAGTCCTGAGCCAACAACGAGCATCGAAACGAATACAGCGCTTAGTGAACACAGGGTTGTCGTAGCGAGACTGAATATCCTAACTCCCAAATCCTCCGAAAAGAAACGAAAAATGTAAATATTCAAAAAAGTAATAAAAAATTCGCTTGACCCATTCCTTACGATAATCTCCACTCCTTCCAGATTGACAATGTAAGTGTAGACCAGATGTGGCGTGAAGTCAACGAAATAGTATCGACAGACATTGAGAGATTTATACCAAACTAACAAACGACTGAACTGATCCGCCTTGGTACACAAAACAGCTCATACCACTGTTGCAGAAACAACGGAGAAAGCATTCCAAATTCAGACGAACGCAAAATACCCAGGATTGTGGGTCCTTTATAGCTCGAAATAGCGCGAATTTCAATGGGAGAACCTTACAATAATTTCCACAAGGAAACTTGGTCTCGAAATGTGGCAGAAAATTCAAAGGAAGCTAGCGGCAAGACACAGTCAGTGCCTTCTTTAGGTGATGACAATGGAAATACTATCGATGACACCACTGTTAAATCAGAGTTACTAAACACAGCCTTCCGTAATTCATTCACCAAGGAAGACGAAGTAAATATTCCAGAATTCGAATCAAGAATTGCTGCCAACATGAGCAAAAAAATGCTTCAAATGGCTCTGAGCACTATGGGACTCAACTTCTATGGTCATTAGTCCCCTTGAACTTAGAACTAGTTAAATCTAACTAACCTAAGGACGTCACACACATCCATGCCCGAGGCAGGATTCGAACCTGCTGCCACTTCGGCCGGCTCCAATGTGAGCAACTTGGAAGTAGATAGTGAAGCAATTTAAATCATTTAATATAAACAAGTCTTTCGGTCCAGTTTGTATACCAGTTAGGATCCTTTTAGATTACACTGATTGAATAGAGTAGTACTTAACAATCATTTAAAACCGCTCGCTCAGCGAAAGATCCGTACCCAAAGACTGAAAACCTGCATAGGTTATTCCAAAATTCAAGAAAGGTAGCAGGAGTAATCCACGAAATTACAGGCCGATGTCATTAAAGTCGATATTTTGTTCGAACATTATGAATTACGTCGAAGAGAATTGTCTGTTTACACATAGTCAACACGGATTTAGGAAACATCGTTCTTGTGAAACAAAACTAGCTTGTTCAAATGTATGTGAAATCTTCTGGGACTTAACTGCTAAGGTCATGAGTCCCTATACTTACACACTACGTAACATAAATTATCCTAAGGACAAACACACACATCCATGCCAGAGGGAGGATTCGAACCTCCGCCGGGACCAGCCGCACAGTCCATGACTGCAGTGGCCTAGACCGCTCGGCTAATCCCGCACGGTAAAAACAATACTAGCTCTTCACCCACAAGGAGAGTCGAGTGCTATAGACAAGAGATTTCAAATTGATTCCGTATTTCTAGATTACCGGAAAGCTTTTGATTGGTGGCTTTGTCATATGAATCCAGTGCCTGGCGTAATGGTGTACGTGCTCGTGGATACACTACACGATTACCTCCAATTCGCAAGGCTCATTATTTCAATAATAGGAGTTACATCTCTGATATGCTCCGGTCAGTAGTTCTGTCCTACATTAGAGGTCTCCATGGCGCTATTTTCATCAAGAATATAGAAGAACGTATTTTGTACTGACCTACTTGGAGGGTGTTCGGCTATTGCTCTCACTTGTACGTTCTCCAGATCTCTCACTCACTGAGAACATCTGATCATGAGTTGGCGAGAGATTTGCACGACTTTACTAAATAGCCGTTACGACTAATGAACTCTGGTATACAGTTGAAGCAGCACTGAATGGCCACCTATCATACGTCATTCTAGCTTAGTTCACCTCGACAACCAACTGCGTTAGATTCGCTGTTGCTGTCAGGCGGCAGCTATGTTCCTAAATTTCGCACTCTGTATCCCCAATATTAGCTACAAATTTTAGCATGTTTTCTTCCTATAATATTGTACTTACACAATAATTAAAATTTAGTTATGTGGTGTTCTTCCTGGTGTTCTAAATCTACATCTGCGTGACTGCTGGTGAAGTGCCTGGCAGATGTATAACGGAACCACCTTCAGACTACTTTTCTACCTTTCCATTCTCGAATAGCGCATGGTATAAATAAACATATAAATCTTTTTGGTACGAGCTCTGATTCCTCTTATTTTATTATGATGATGATTTCATCTTATGTACAGTGATGACAATAAAGTATTTTCGAATATAGGGGAATTGCAACTTCGTGAAAAACTGCCGCCGCAACGAGAAAAGCTACTGTTGTATACGACTTCGTACACAACAGTAACGAGAGGAGGACTACAAATGGATGCGGTAACTGTCGTCATAGACGAACTGGACAGGAGCAGAAACAATTAGCGAACAAGATAGCACACAAATCATAAAATTTACTTTACTTGTATTGCTCCAAGCGTATGGCCGGCCGCTGTGGCCGAGCGCTTCTAGGCGCTTCAGTCTGGTACCGCACGACCGCTACTATCGCAGGTTCGAATCCTGCCTCGGGCATGGGTGTGTGTGATGTCCTTAGGTTAGTTAGGTTTAAGTAGTTCCAAGTTCTAGGGGACTGATGACCTTAGATGTTAAGTCCCATAGTGCTCAGAGCCATCTGAACCATTCCAAGCGTATGAAGACTCATTATAAACAATGCAGGAGGGAACAGAGTCCAGCTATCACAATGTCTACAAGGATCAGAACCCTGAACTAAAGCACGGATATTGGTGTAGGAGCCACGAGTAGGTGATGCCTAGACAGAGTCACGTTGTAGAGAGACTTCCAGTGGGAGTGGGCTGTGTGGCTGTCGCCGGCCGTACTACGTTGTGGCGCCAGAGGGCGCTCGTAGCACAGTCACTGTAGAGAGCCTGTATAGGGAGAGAGTGGCCAACCGGACGATACGGCGGCCATTTTCCTGCCAAACTGCGGGCGGGACTTTTGAATGGCCAGTAGTGGAGTAGTCGAGTACACACTCACCGAATCAAAAGCACAAGACAATATGGCGAAATCATTCGTTAAATGCCTTTATTTACAGCTATAAATATACTCATAGTAGCCTACAACATACAGCACAGGAAACTTTGATATACAGTGGCTGTAAAAAATTACTTGCATTTATCTCCTTTAAAGTTCGTTTACTAGACATATTGCAATGAAAGTAACGTAAATACAAAAAAATATAGTGTATAGCATTTGTTTTGTATCGGAAGTGAATAACGCTAAAGATATAACGTACCTGTATTACATCAGATGAATGAAAGTCTTAAGCAGTTGTTTACTTGTCACATGCAAAAAGTGTGAGACGTATTAGTACTTCTTCTAATGTCTTCGAACTTCTTGCATGTCACAAGTAAACAACTGCTTACGACTTTCTTTCATATATACTGAATACCTCTCGTAGATAACAAACGAAAAAAAATACGAAAGTCAGGTAATGTTAAATGTAGGCTACTGTAACAACGACCAAATATAACAAGAAAACTACCGTATCCCTTCTACCCCCCAGTAAGCAGGCCTATTAAAAACTGTCTTCAAGAGTACCTACAATTATTTACTACAAATAATGTTTCAGCAACCACGGCAGCTGCGGAAAACGTGCTTACAACTTGCCTGCGTCAACAGTCAGGCAATAATACTGAAACCAAAATAACGCCTAACATGCGAAATCAACCCTCGCCTCTATTGGAACAACCAAATGCAGCACAACCTGGCATCTTTTACGAACGTTTGCAGAACGAATTACAGATGTCAAAAACAATACTGTACAATTACTAATGTGTTTACTTCAAACATGTAGGCTACCGACTTCCTCACCAAACGCTTCATTATTTCAACTCGAATTTAAGATCGCAAAAGCTAATTACGTACTAAAAACGATATACAACTAAATCGAACATGCATGCACAACGCATAAGTCTCTCAATAATTCAAATACCTTTTAATTGTTTCCAAAAGTCCTCTGAACTTCAATTCAATGCAAAAGCACGGCGAACATAGGAAGCTCGAGAGACGTTTGGCAGAAAAATGGCGCCAAAGCTAATTAACCAATCACGGGCAACTTCACCTATGGCCACTCTCTCTGTATACAGGCTCTCTAAGTCACTGGAGGCATGGCTCACCGCGCGTGCAACTTTGCCTTCTCCGGATCCCGCACGACCGCTGCCCACATTTGGTGAAAACTTCCAATTCCATTGCCAACTCTGACACCGGTGAGATGGTATCGATACGTGATACCACAGCCATTTTTTCAATGATCACCATCCCAGTTCGCTTATCATCTCTGTCACACTCTTTCCCCAATTTCTTAATAATACAAAGCGAGCAGTCCTCTGGAACTGATGTCCTTTGTCAATTCCATTTGATAAGGATCTCATATAGCTCAACGAGAATATAGCAGAGGACAGGCAACATTAGTATAGGAATACGGTATGCATGCACGTCCAAAGGAAAAGGCATGCGGCAACCACAGCCATTACGAAACACATCAAATAAATCCTCACTTGCGAATGCATGTCCAAAGGAACTTTGCACCCTAGTGAGAATAACACAGGCTCTCCAGTATTGTATGTATCTGCAAATACCGGGCAGGCGAATTTCAGGTACAACGGGAATATGCATAATGCATGTACGAGTACACGTTGTAGATGCATGGTTTACGACATATGTAAGTTTCGGTCTGGCCGTAGATCGCGCACTGATAGCCAAATGGTATGCGGGAGATCCGAGTTCGAGTCTCAGTCCGGCGTAAATTTTCATTGTCGTCATTCTTCAGCTGATGGTAGTCCTTATGCGCAATTGTGAAATCATTTGATATGGTTAGTATACGCCTGCTGCGATTTCCACGCGTTCTGCCAGTCACATGCAGTCTCCGGCTTGGCCTTCCACGATACTATATAAGTGACCATTCCAATTTGAGTTGTTTGTAAGTGTAATTGCCTGGTATTTAGTGGAATTGGCTGCCTGTAGATGTGCTTGATTTATCCTGTAACCAAAATCTAATGTATTTCTATTAGAACTCATAAGAATGACCTCACACTTTCTCGTATTTAGAGTAAAAAATGGTTCAAATGGGTCTGACCACTATGAGACTTAACTGCTGAGGTTATCAGTCCCCTAAAACTTAAACCTAACTAACCTAAGGACATCACACGCATCCATGCCCGAGGCAGGATTCGAACCTGCGACCGTAGCGGTCGCACGGTTCCAGACTGTAGCGCCTAGAACCGCTCGGCCACTCCGGCTGGCATTTAGAGTCACTTTCCACGCCATACAGATATCCCGTGGAATCCTTTTTGCAATTGATTTTGATCTTCTGTTGGCTTTACTAGATGGTAAAACACAGCATTATCGGTCTGTGCGGCTGGTCCCGGCGGAGGTCCGAGTCCTCCCTCGGGCATGGGTATGTGTGTTTCTCCCTAGGATAATTTAGGTTAAGTAGTGTGTAAGCTTAGGTACTGATGACTTTACCAGCTGAGTCCCATAGGATTTTAAACACATTTGAACATTTGAACAGCATTATCTGAAAACAACCTAAGAAGGCTGCTCATATTGTCTCCTAAATCGTTTCTGTAGATTAGGAACAGTAGAGGGCCTATAACACTGTCTTCGAGAACGCAAGATAACACTTCTGTTTTGGTGGATGACTTTCCGTTGATTACTACTAACTGTGACCTTTCTGACAGGAAATGACGAATCCTGTCGCGCAACTGAGGTGATATTCCATAGGCACGCAGATTGATTAAAAGTCTCTTGTGAGAAACGGTGTCAAAAGTCTCTTGGAAATCTAGAAATGTGAAATCAGTTTGAGGTACCCTGACGATAGCTCTCATTATTGCGTGTGAATAAAGAGTTAATTGTGTTTCACAAGAATGTTATTTCCTGAATGAGTTCCGACTGTATGTCAGTAGACCGTTTACTTCCAGGTAATTCATAATGTTCGATCTAGTATGTGTTTCAGAGTTCTACTGCAAATCGACGACATTGAGTAGATCTGTAGTTCATCGTATTACTCCTCTTTCCTTTCCTCAATAGTGATGTGGCCATTGATACTTTCCAGTCTTTGGGAACGGGTCTTTCGTCGAGCGAGAGGTTGTAAACTATTGCTAAATACGAGCATGGAACCATTGTACCAAGAAACACCTGATACCGAATGGACATAGAAATTAGACCAGAAGACTTGCCTTCGTTAAGAGTTTTGACCCGCTGCACTACGGCAAGGATATCTGCTTCTAAGTTACTCATATTGTTAGTTGTTCTTGATTCATATTCTAGCACTTTTACTTCCTCTTCTTTGGTGAAGGAATTTCGGAAAACTGTGTTCAGCAAGTCCACTTTCCTAGCACTGTCATAGCTAACATTACCATTGGTGTAGGGCAGTGAGGGTATAGATTGTGACTCGCTGCTGGTATATTTTACGTACGAACAGAATCTCTTTGGATTTTCTATCAGATTTCGACACAGAGTTTCATTGTGCAAGCTATCAAAAGCATCTCACTTTGAAGTCCGCGTTAAGTTTTGATCTCCAATAAAAATAATTTAATGACGAACAGTGTATTTAAATGCAGCAGTAATTGTATTTTCGGTTTAGGAAATCATGTAGCTAATATTTTGAAGTGGACGAACGACGAAGAATGAAGGAATGACAGAACTCTCGAATCCGTAACTATGCAGGAACGAAAAT
Organism: Schistocerca gregaria; assembly: GCF_023897955.1. Classification (NCBI taxonomy): domain Eukaryota; kingdom Metazoa; phylum Arthropoda; class Insecta; order Orthoptera; family Acrididae; genus Schistocerca; species Schistocerca gregaria. The sequence continues at coordinate 813,113,222 of NC_064920.1, read as the reverse complement.
ATGCAGTTGTTGTTTCGTTTAACTCCCTTCTTTATTTATTTATTTATTTCTCGTGCACACACAATATTAAGCTCGCACGCCATTCACATTCTGACGAAAATATACGCAGCTCGTGGCAGCGCCAATATATTGCGTTCTTAAAGAGAATTCTGCGTTCTTATTGCGCTACGCAGTGACAGGCAAAGAATTTTCAACTTAGCATATGTATCCGGCGAGATGGGAAAAGGGAGAAAGAGAAAATGGTATTTGTAGGGGAAGGAAAGAATATCGGGGAAGGGGGCAGGGGAGGTGCGGGGCCGGTGAACCCTGAACTTTTGTGTTGTGCCCGCCGCCGGTAGGCTGCGCTGGAGTACCACCGAGATAGCCCCCTGTAATATTACAGGCGCCTCCCCCTTCCCCTCCCCTCCCGTGCCAATACTCAGGCTGCATCCTTGCCTGGAAATTACCGTCCACCTAATGACCCGCTGATGCTATCGCCGAATAACTCACCGCTGTTTGTTTTCGATTTACTTTATTTGTCTGTTTCCGTTAATCTTCACTCCCTCGGTATATATTTATTTAATAGCGGGGCCATTTCGTTTCGAGATTACATTTAAATGTAACTTATTTTCTCTCGGTACTTATCCGGACGTTTCGGTGTACACCGGCTCCCCTGCCATTAACTTTGATGCTCTGCTCGTGAGTTTCCCGTAGAAACAAAAACACGCGGTTTTGCACGTCAAGATGAGTTGCAATATTACGGTTTATTATCCGGGATTATTTTCTGTACGATGTGCCCCTTTGTGTCGATATTTTACATTACAGTACTAGTATCTCGGACGTCTTCGACAAACGTGACGAGGCAGTAAAAGGAGTTGACTAGTAAAGGAACCCTTGTTGCACGCTACATTACAGTTCCGCAGAATATTAGACAGACATGGTGTGTTGATGAAAGATTAAACCTCAGTTTACAAGTCGTTGATCCCATGTACAAAGTCTGTACTTAAATCATTTACACAACTAGATTCCTCTTCGAAAACTGACTGGCTTTACTTTTTCCAAACATAGAGGTTTTGCAACTTTGGACAACGTTATTCGTAATCTTGTAACTGATGTGATATCTTGAAACCGAAGTGCAATATGTAACGAAATCAGGCCCCCGTGATTTATAGCAAACATTAGAAATATTTTTTTCTAGAAAGTTCTGACACAGTTAAACACAAAACGAAGACGAAGTTAAATAAGCACTCACAGCAAAAGTAGGCTAGTAGTCACTGCTCTAAAAGTTAACTGTAGAGCACTTTTAAGCGAAAGATAAGCAAAATATAAATTAAAAAAGACAACATTTATAAAACCGCTTATAGTTTACGTAACTCACAACCGCTACACTTGAAATAACTGCTTGTATTAACTAAAAAGTCAACAAGTTCATTCATCGCCTCAGAAATGTTGATATATTATGACAAATAACAGAATGCAAATAAAACTGTTACTACCGAGTATTGTCAACTTTAAATAGTCCGCAACGTCTGAACTTTCCATCAGCGAGCCGCGCGGTCTCGGGTGTCTTGTCACGGTTTGCGCGGCTACCCCCCCGTCGGAGGTTCGAGCCCTCCTTCGGGTATGGTTGTTTGTGTTGTCGTTGGCGTAAGTTAGTTTAAATTAGATGAAGTGGTGTGCTGCACTTTATTCCACTCTTCAAGCAAATTATTTGAGCCTCTTTTTCGAAAGTAAAAATTCGCCGACTATCGAAAGCACGTTTAAGCTTTTCGACTGTCAACAATAAACCAAAAATTCAAAACAGCTGAAAATGCAAAACTACATCAGGAACATGTTTACTAACAACATAAAAAAATTGAAAATAGAATGAATGAAGCCCGCAAAATTAAAAAAATCCCTTTACTTTTTGATCTCCTGTACTAGAGCATTAAAAAAATACATATTTAGACAGTAGTAGACAAAAATTAGGTAAAAACGAAAAGATAAGTAGCTCTTTATAATTCGAGAATTTACGATACCTTCATATTCGAGAAGAAAATTTTTCTCTGGTCCCGGTGGAGGTTCGTTCGAGTCCTCCCTCGGGCATGAGTGTGTGTATTTGTCCTTGGGGTAAATTAGGTTAAGTAGTGTTTAAGCTTAGGGACTGATGACCTTAGCAGTTGGAGTCCCATAAGATTTTACACACATTTGAACAAAATTTTTCTGGATGAAACAAATCGTTGTATGTTAGGGACCGATGAACTCAGCAATTTTGGTCTCATAATATCTTACCACAAATTTCCAAGTTTCCCATCAGAGAGAAATAATCTGTTGCACCAAAAACGGCTAAGCTTGCTAACATAATAGCGGACATTGCAGATAGCACACAATTAAAAAAAATGTTACGGCTTCATGTTGCCGTAATTTCGAATCATACATACGAGACGTGATCACAAAATAATGGACGTTTTTTGTTTTCTTAAAGAATATTTATTTAATCATCAACGTCAACTTTGTACCCTTCAAAGTAATCCCTCTCCGATATAACATACTTGTGCCTGCCCTTTTTCTAATCTTGGAAGCGCTTCTGCAACTCACTTTACGTTGTGATGTTCAGCTTTTTCAGCAATTCTGTTCTTAACTCGCCAGTGGTGCGAAAACGACTTCCTTTCATGGTTTTCTCTTCAGCCTCGAGAATAGAAAGAAGCCGTACGGGGCCATGTTCGGCGAATATGGTGACTGTGGCAACATAACGGTTCTGTTCTTTGGCAAAAAATCACGAGCAAGCGTTCAGGTGTGAGCGGGAGCATTATCGTGATGCAATTTCGACGAGTTGTTTTGCCGCAGTTCTGGTCGTCTTCTTCGGATTGGTTCACGAAAACGTCGCATAACCTCTAGTTAGAATATGTTATTGACCGTGCGACCATAATGCAGGAATTCATGATGCACTGTCTCATTGTAATCGAAAGAAAACACTGAGAAGAATCTTCGCATCTGATCGAACTTGTCGAAACGTTTTCAGTCTTGGCTCTTCGCAATTTTCATTCGAACGATTGGACTTTGTTTTCGACGCCATTCCCGTACACCTATGTTTCGTCAACTGTTATAAACTTCTTCAGAAGTCCCTAAGTCGACGTCGTTTTAGACTGAAATTCAACAATTTCGGAATAAACTTTGCTGGTACTCGTTTCATTCCCAGAATATCAGAAAAATAGTGCTTTGCGTGAGCCAAAGAATATGTCGACATCATCAGCAACATCTCTGATTGTGATTCGGCGATTTTACAGAAGACTGGAATAGAAGGGAGAACCTTCGCCACACACCGTCAGGTGGCTTGCGGAGTATGGATGTAGATGTAGATGTAGATTTCCACATTGTCGTCAGTAATTCATGTGCTAGGGCGTCCAAGGCGGTTGTAGTCTTCAACGTCTTCATGATTCTCTTTGAAACATTTATACTACGCGTAAACTCTTTTCTTTCTGATACTAGATTCGCAGAAAACCACAGTCGGTATTTCGAATAATGTGCTGCACTTTATTCCACTTTTCAAGCAAATTATTTGAGACCCTTTTTCGAAAGTAAGATTTCGCCGACCATCGAAAGCATGTTTAACCTTTTCGACTGTCAACAATAAACTAAATATTCAAAACAAGAGAAAATGCAAAAATACACGAGGAACATGTTTACTAACAAGATAAAAAATTTGAAAATTAAATTAATGAAGCCCGCAAAATTAAAAAATTCCACTTACTTTTTGATCATATCTCCTGTGCAAGAGCATTTAAGAAAAATACATACATAGACAGTAGTAGACAAAAAATGCATAAAAACGAAAAGATACGTAGCTCTTTATAGTTCGAGAATTTACGATACTTTCATATTCGAGAAATAAAACCAATCGTTGTATGTATATAGTGATAAATCCTTGGTAATTACACGTAATGGCTTTAATAATAAGTGGTTCTGAAAATCTAAGGTTAGAGAGCACGTGGAATTAAATGATAAAGCAAAAACGTTGACATTATCATTCAATGTGCATTTATTAAGAAAACTGCGGAAAGAGAGCTTGTCAAGTTCGGAGTCACGTAACTGAACCGCATGAGGCGAGGTCAAAAAATAGTGGTTAGTAAAACTACTGTCAAATTTAGCAGGGCACTGACACATGCGTACGTCAGAATTTGTACATTGTACTTAATACAAGACATAACTGTCACGTGCGTGGCCGTCCAGCGTCGGCATTAAACGCTTCTTTGTTTTCAAACCGTCCGCCAAAATTGTAATGATTAGCAACAATTGTGTACAGAAGTAATTACGTTTTCAAGGAGAATGGAAACAAGTTATGTATCGATTGGCGATGTACAAATTCGAAAGAGTTAGCTTACGGAACGGAAGCTTGACAGAAATAACGAGGAAGAGAGAGACCATTATCACGTGTTCAGTGGATGTTGACTTAATTACCCATGTGATGCAGAACGAACTCTCTCACTGTTTTTCAATGACCAACTCCTTAATAGCACGTTGCTCCGCCTTTGGAACGCAGTATGGCAGCGATTCTGAGCGGCATGGACTCTACAAGACCATGACAGGTATTTGTAGGTATGCAGGGTTACATGTCTACGCACAGGGCAGCAATTTTCGTAAAATGTGAGCTGGTGGTTAGTACGTGTGGATCTGGCGTCCAGTAGCTTCCCAGAAGTGATCCATCGGGTCAGGTTAGGCGAATGTGGTGGCCAAGTGGTCATTATCATGCTCCTCAAAGCACTCTAGGACGATTCTGGTCTTATGACAGGGACAGTTGCCCTGCTGGAAGGAGACCTCAAGCATGAAGGGATGCAAGTGGTCTGCAATAACATGTCCTCAGGTTCCTTCGATTACGATCACAAATTACACTGAGCACCAGGTTAATGTGCTCCAAAGCGTGATACTACTCCCACCGGGCAGCGTCCGTGCGCACTCCATGTTTGCCCGCATCTCGTGGTCGTGCGGTAGCGTTCTCGCTTCCCACGCCCGGGTTCCCGGGTTCGATTCCCAGCGGGGTCAGGGATTTTCTCTGCCTCGTGATGGCTGGGTGTTGTGTGATGTCCTTAGGTTAGTTAGGTTTAAGTAGTTCTAAGTTCTAGGGGAGTGATGACCTCAGATGTTAAGTCCCATAGTGCTGAGAGCCATTTGAACCAAGCACTACATGATTTGAGCAGTCGTTCACGTAAAATAACATCCTTCGTCAACACAACTGCCGACTTTATGTAACGAGGATGAGACTCATCCGATCAGCGGACGAGGTGACACATTACCAGTGATCCACGGTCGAAAATCGATAATTCTGTTCCCATAGCAATCATAACTGACGTCGTCGTTGGGTGAACATGGGAAGATGTAGGGGTTGTATACTGCGGAGCCCCATGTTCATCCATGTGCGCTGACCAGTGTTTTCTGAAACACTTTTGCCTGCACCAACACTGTACTCTGTCGCCAGATCTGCCACAGGTCGCCGCCTATCCTACTTAACGAGCGGGAAAGCGTCTATCCTCCAGGTTCTGTGGGGAGCTGCAGACGCCCGACACATTACTCCCTACACGTGGATCACCACCCATCAACCGCTTTCCGTAGATAATGGTGGTCAAAGTTCTTCAGATGCTAAGAGCAGGATGCTAAGGTGAGGACGCTGTCGTGGAGGCTCTCGACGAGGCCCAGTAACCGAGTGTGGTTTGTGGGACCAGAAAAGTAAGAAGAGGTGAATGTGATATTAAAATTAAAAACTGTTTAACGATTCGCATTCCTGGTTACTGGTCCAACTACTGTCAAACTTCCGGTCAGCTGCTGCTTCTACAATCAACTCCACGTTTCAGTTTAACCATTATCTTCAAAAAATATTGCCCAACGCAAGAATTTAAGGAATTCACAGGCAAATTAGGATGCCCAGGAGGAGATGAGGAAGCCTTTAGCACTGCGGTGTCTCATCCATCAATCCTCATTTTAATCGGATTCATTATTTACGACTTTAGCCACTAGCCACATTCGAATCAAATACGCTCACTGAAGCATGTCTTCACTGCATCTCTTCAGAAAGAGTGCAGTCATGTGTCGCAGAAATACTTTAGAAATACAATATAATGTATGTGATCACGAGAAGTACGCGTGAAACAAATTTTCCAGGCTAAACTAACTAACAGTTTTTTTAGCCCACGACCCTGGAATGTTAATCCACTCTGTCGCGATGATCAAACTACTGCGTGTTGATCCGACCTACTTAAATATTATTTTTTTCTGTGAGTGTTTCGTGCATTCTGCACCAACCCTTTCAATATTTTTTTTAGTTTTCTCTTCGCTGTGATCCCTCCAAACGTCTTCCATATTTCACCTCGGTGAAGTTTAAATTCTTGAGAGTGAAAAAAAGAAAGCTGTATGAGTGGAAACTCTAGAGAGAGATCCATCTTGATGCAGAAATTCGTCCTGGAAAGTAATGCCTCCGAATTTCTTATGTGAAATCTCTTAAAGCTTTATAAATCACTTAATTTTATGCATTACTGTCAGTGCTTCTCCCACGAGTGTATTACTTTCGGAAAATAAAGAACAACCGCCTTCAGTCTCACTCGTGATTTTATTTAAATGCACGATGCATTTCGAGCCCTGGGGACTCGTCTTAAGGTGCTTTGATTGTCAACATCATTTTTTTTTCAGATTTAGTTTAAGTGTGGTCCTGTTAAGACTGCAACTTATACTGCGAAGTGTCATATTGTGAATATAAAATTACAAAACTAACACTAACTGAAGCACAGTATGAATAAACATGTTTCTTACACATATACACGCTTTCCATTGCACAACACATCTGTAAACACAAGTTAAAATAAGTCAAACAATTTCAAATGTAAAGATGCTGCATTTCCTCAATTAAAAATTTTTGAAAGGAAAAATAACCTTGCTGGAAAAATTGTTCATCACAGAAGATACGTGGATGATACTGTACTCCTATTTGATGCACAAAAGAAGTACTTGATGAACTTCTGGCATTATTTAATTTACTTCACAATAAAAAAAGTTACAACTGAACATGAAACAAATCACTCTATAAATTTCTTAGACATCAAAACTATTAACGGACTGCAAAGCCACTATTTTTATATTTACAGGAAACCAACCTGCATTGGTATCAAAGTACACGAATCGTGACACCATCCAAACATTTAAATCCATGTTGAACAGGACACGCACATTACGTTTGAAGTCCAAAGCAGAAATACAAGAAATTGACACGGCCAAAGCAATTGCAGTAAATAATGTGTACTCAGAAAAATCAATTGCCAAACTGTGCAACAAAATACAGTCCTACATCAGTAATAGAAGCACTATAGCAATAACAATGGCGACAATGTGTACCATCACAAGCATTACCTGTTTAGGCACAGCATCACAAAAAATTAGCCGGCTGATGTGACCGAGCGGTTTTAGGCCCTTCAGTCCGGAACCGCGCTGCTGCTACGCTCGCAGGTTCGAATCCTGCCTCGGGCATGGGTGTGTGTGATGTCCTTAGGTTAGTTAGGTTTAAGTAGTTCTTAGTCTAGGGGACTGATAGTGCTTAGAGCCACCTGAATCACAATTGCTAACTTATTTAGAAACAACAATGACGAAACAGCCTTCATCACAAACAACAAACTTGGACACCTCTTACCTCACACAGTAAACACAAACGCCCAGTAACAGAAAACAGTGGAATACTCAGGCTGATTTTTCCGCCATGTAGAAACTCTAGGGATTGATCTATGAGATGATACGGAACAAAAAAAGACCGGAAATGCACGTTTTCAATGCTAGAGATCATTTATTCAACCATACAGTGTTACAGAGACTGCGGTCTGGTGCAAATGGCTCTGAGCACTATGGGACTTAACATCTATAGTCATCAGTCCCCTAGAACTTAGAACTACTTACACCTAACTAACCTAAGGACATCACACAACACCCAGTCATCACGAGGCAGAGAAAAATGCCTGACCCCGCCGGGAATCGAACCTGGGAATCCGGGCGCGGGAAGCGAGCTCGCTACCGCACGACCACGATCTGCGGACAAGTGCGGTCTAAAGCACGCTGTACGACGCAGCCACAATTACAGTATGTGCGGAAAATGGTTTCCATGTGCCTCAACGCACGCGTGTACACGCCGTAGCCTGTTCTGTCTCACACAATCACATAGGCCAGGCTGCATCCGAACAGTACCAAAACCAGCATCAATACGCTGCTCCAGTGCCTGCACATCTGGAATGGATTCTGCATAACGATACTTTTTGAGATGGTCCCATAGCCAAAATCGTACGGGTTGAGATCCGGTGAACCAGCAGGCCATGCAACTGGACCCTCTCGTCCGATCCATCACCCAGGGAAGACACGTCGGAGATGCGTAGGGCGAAGTGGGCTGGAGCCCCATCATATAGCACCCACATAATCCTTCGAATCATCAATGGCACTTCTTCCAAAAGGAGTGGTAAAGTTACCCGCAAGAAACCCCGAAAGTTCCGGCCTGTTAGGTGGCGCGGACGAAAGACTGGTCCCAAAATACGGTAGCCAATTATTTCGGCCCACACATTTCAGCTGCACAGATGCTGATGATTCACTCTCTCCATACCATTGGGGTTTTGCATACTATCTCATAGAGGACAGTTACGAAAGTTGAAGATACCACTCTTTGAAAAGGTGGCCATATCTGTGAATACGAGGGATGACAGAAATCCCGGAATCGTGCTTGTCCCGTGAAGAAACAAGTGACAAAACTGCTCCCGATCTGGAATGTCTATCGCCAGTGAGCTCTGCTCACTCTGTAAGAGATAAGAGATAATTGTCATGGACAATGTTCTACATGGTTGTCTGGCTTACCAAGTACTGGAGGGTCAACTGCCTAGTATTGACCCGCGGTCGCCTTCCACAACGTTAGTCACAGTTTCCTTCAAGTCTGTTATCCGAAAATTTCAGGTACGTCCTGAAACAACCCTGCCTCAGACAAACGGCGAAACACTGTTGCAAACATTGAATGCTGTGGTTGTTGTCGGTGGGGATAAGCCTCCTAGTACAACCTAGCTGCCCGCCGCCCTCTGACATTTGTCTTTCCGTAAGTAAACACCAAGCTCTCGATTAATGTCGAGGTCTGGTGTGCCGGCCAGTCTGTGAATGGTTTCTAAGGCGGTTTTCAATCTGCCTCGGCGAATGCGGGCTGGTTCCCCTTATGCCGCCTCAGTTACACTATGTCGGCGATTGCTACGCAAACAGTCTCCACGTACGCGTACACTATCATTACTCTACCATGCAAACATTTGGGGTTACACTCATCTGGTATCAGACGTTCCCGAGGGGGTTCACTGGGAGCCAAACCGCAAAATAACCCTGGGTTCGGTGTGGGATGGTAGTGGGGCGGGTGGGCTGCTGTGGGGTTGTGAACCACTGAGGGTTACGGCGGGACGCAGCCTCTCTGTCGTTTCTAGGTCCCCGGTTCAATACACAATACACAAATCCATATAGTTCGTACACATTGGAAAAATTCACCTCATATAAATTATAATGTAGAAGTTGCCCTGCCTTTTACATTGGCAAAACATAAAGAACTCTGCATGCACCCTACAAAGAACACAACGATCCTTTTAGACTTAACTACTTTGACAAATCCACAATAGCTAACCACAGGTACCTTAATAGATTCAGAGTGAGTGACATTTACAAAGCCTAGCTTTACTCCACACAGAGGACCATGGAAAAAAGCTTGTTCTACTAGAACAACCAGGAAATATATGTTACACAAAGAAATATCTTTTGAAGTCATGTTGAATGAACAGAGTTTAGCCACAACAGCTTTTTCAGTCGTTTTAAAAATTTATTACTTCCTAAAGACCTAAATATTTAATAATGCAATCATTTAATAACATACAGCCACATTGGATATATTTACAGATACTTGTATAGTCAAAAATCTAATAACTTTGTATCTTCTTTGAAATAATACCTGGGTATTTGCAGAGCTGCATCATAGTTACATTTGAAATTTTTTCATTTGTTTTAATTTTTGTTTACAAATTTGTTGTAGAATGGAAAGTGTGTATATGTACATAAACATGTTTACTCATTCTTTGCCTCAGAACCACGTGCGCACTATTTGAAATAATAACATATTTTTCGATTTTACGTAGTTTTGTAAATTTTTCTTCACAGTGAGTTTCTTTGTAATATGGCAATGTCATATTACCAAGACCAGAATTAACCTAACACTATAAAAAAATTGATGGAGACTGTCAAAGCACCTGAAGATGAGCCTTAGGGTTCGAAATATATCATGCATTGAAATAAAAATGGTGCAAATGGCTCTGAGCACTATAGGACTTAACATCAGTCGCCTAGAACTTAGAACTACTTAAAGCTAACTAACTTAAGGACATCACACACATCTATGCCCGGGACAGGATTCGAACCTGCAACCGTAGCAGTCGCATGGTTCCCGACTGAAGAGCCTAGAATCGCTCGGCCACAGCTGCCGGCTCCATTGAAATAAAATCGCGATTGTATCTGAAGGCGGGTGTCCATTATTTCACCATTTTACTAGAACAAATTTCATTACTATTCTGCATCTTTGTTATTCATGTCTACATATGTATTTCTCCAACTCAGTCATCTCACCGAGCGACCAGCTTGTTGATACCGTGATTGTAGAATGTTTGACTTTGTAGACGGAGCCACAACCACTCCTTTGCGTGCATCGCTTTATCACTATCAAAGTGAATTCCTCGAAGGTGTTCTTTAAGTTCTGCAAACAGACGAAAGTCAGATGGGACCAAATCGTGAATGTACAGAGGGTGTTCGATGACAGTGAATGCAAGATGTCGGATTGTTGGGGAAGTCGGAGCTCTCGTGGGTGGTCTGGAAATCGTATGCTGAAAGAGGGGTTGCTTCGCGTGTGGATGAAGTTTACTGTGGTTAGTAACTCGATTACAGCACGCTGTTTCTCACGCACGACGTAACTAAGTTACACATCGCCATATTTTACCGAAAGAGGTGGCGCAGTGGTTAGACGCTGGACTCGTATCGGGAGGACGACGGTTCAATCCCGCGTCCGGCCATCCTGGTTTAGGTTTTCCGTGATTTCCGTAAATCGCTCCAGGCACATGCCGGGATGGTTCCTTTCAAATGGCGCGGCCGACTTCCTTCCCCGTCCTTCCATAATCCGATGAGACCAATGACCTCGCTGTCTGGTCTCCTACCCCAACACAACCAACCAGCGCCATATTTTGCTCTACAGTTGCGAACCGTCTAGCGGGAGATTGTTGCAACTTCCATTAGCGAAGTGGAAAAGTCGAACGAGTAATATGCATGACATCTAATACCTCAAGTGACATAGATAACAGAAAAATAAATCGGGAGCATTACATTTTGGCAAGCCCTTGAAGTATCAGTGCATTAGTCGAAATTTGATTGCATTAAAATGAATCTGATTTCGTACTTCTTTTTCCCACTAATACACTGCTGGCCATTAAAATTGCTACACCGCGAAGATGACGTGCTACAGACGCGAAATTTAACCGACAGGAAGAAGATGCTGTGATATGCAAATGATTGACTTTTCAGAGCTTTCACACAAGGTTGGCGCCGATGGCGACACCTGCAACATGCTGACATGAGGAAAGTTTCCAACCGAATTCACATACACAAACAGCAGTTGACGGGGGTTTCCTGGTGAAATGTTGTGATGCCTCATATAAGGAGAATAAGTGCGTACCATCATGTTTCCGTCTTTGATTAAGGTCGGATTGTAGCCTATCGCGATTGCGGTTTATCGTATCGCGACATTGCTGCTCGCGTTGGTAGAGATCCAATGACTGTTAGCAGAACAGGGAATCGGTGAATTCAGGAGGGTAATACGGAACGCCGTGCTCGATCCCAACGGCCTCGTATCACTAGCAGTCGAGATGACAGGCATCTTATCCGCATGACTGTAACGGATCGTGCAGCCACGTCTCGATCCCTGAGTCAACAGATGGGGACGTCTGCAAGACAACAACCATCTGTACAACGTTTGCAGCAGCATGAACTATCAGCTCGGAGTCCATGGCTGTGATTACCCTTGATGCTACTTCACAGACAGGAGCGCTTGCGATGGTGTACTCAACGACGAACCTGGGTGCACGAATGGCAAAACGTGATTTTTTAGGATGAATCCAGGTTCTGTTTACGGCATCATGATGGTCGCATCCGTGTTTGGCAACATTGTGGTGAACTCACATTGGAAGCGTGTATTCGTCCTTGCCATACTGGCGTATCACCCGGCGTGATGGTATGGGGTGCCATTGGTTACACGCCTCGGTCATCTCTTGTTCGCATTGATGGCACTTTGGATAGTGCAGATTACATTTCAGACCCGTGGCTCTACCCTTCATTCGATCCCTGCGAAACACTACATCTCAGCAGGATAATGCACGACCGCATTATGGGGTGCCATTGGTTACACGCCTCGGTCACCTCTCGTTCGCATTGATGGCACTTTGGATAGTGGAGGTTACATTTCAGACCCGTGGCTCTACCCTTCATTCGATCCCTGCGAAACACTACATCTCAGCAGGATAATGCACGACCGCATGTTGCAGGTCCTGTACGGGCCTTTCTGGATACAGAAAATGTTCGACTGCTGCCCTGGCCAGCACATGCTCCAGATCTCTCACCAACTGAAAACGTCTGGTCAATGGTGGCCTAGCAACTGGCTCGTCACAATAGACCAGTCACTACTCTTGATGAACTGTGGTATCGTGTTGAAGCTGCATGGGCAGCTGTACCTGTACACGCCATCCAAGCTCTGTTTGACTCAATGTCCTGGCGTATCAAGGCCGTTATTATGGCCAGAGGTGGTTGTTCTGGGTACTGATTTCTCAGGATCTATGCACCCAAGTTGCGTGAAAATGTAATTACATGTCAGTTCTAGTATAACATATTTGTCCAATGAATACCCGTTTATCATCTGAATTTCTTCTTGGTGTAGCAATTAATGGCCAATAGTGTATTTGCGTGGCAATGGTAATTCGCGAGCTCATACGAAATTACGGAACGCTGGAGAAAGAAGGTAAATGTTTGTGGAAAGTGATCGATTGTGTAGTTTTGATTTTTATGACTACTGTCCAGGACAAATGATAGCTGGTTACAGCAAAAACCTTAAGACTGTATAGAGACATATTCAGACAGGCAACTTACAGACGCCGCAGTGTAACAGACAGCATATTTTGGAACGCTCGAGAAGCTAACAGCTGGCGGCAGATGAGGACGTGTGTACCATACAGAGCTGGAGAGGAACGGCGGGGCTTTGGCTACTCGGGCTCTGCGAAATTAATGTCAACACAGAGAGGAGGTTTACCTGGCGAAGGACAACTGCGGGATCCGTGCAGGCGCAACTTGGCTCAGGAGCGGTTAGCTTCAGAGGAACCGTGTGCGTCTGCCGCTCCGGTTTGATAGCTCGTGTCAGACAACACGGGCGAACATAAACTTAGCCGTGGGCCTAAGGAGAGCGTGTTGTCAGGAGTTTCCCGTGCCGGAAGCCACGAGGTACGCCTCACCAGCGGGCGGGGCGCGCCTGCTGGAGAGACGTAGCAACCAGATTGATAGGGACTGGTTGCTGGTTCTAAATTACTTAAAAGAAACAAAAAGCCCAGATTACGTTAGAGTTCTTATTATTTCTCATAAGTGAAACAGCAGTGCCAAGGATTCTACACGTTATTTACAACGGACAACTCAGTATTGATTACATCTTCGGAGAATATCTTTGTTGATTAACATCTTCAAAGAACCTAAGAAGTAGATGCGATAAACTGGCAAAACGGAAAGAAAACTGATGATGATTTTGGTTTAAGGGGCGTTCAACTGCGTGGTTATCAGAGCCCGTAAAAGTTCCCAATCTTTTCACTGTCCAGTTTCGCCATTTCCTGAATGACGTGAAATGATGAGGACAGCACAAACACCCAGTCAGCCAGCAGGGGACTCGAACCAGTGGTCCCTGTGACTCAGTGACAGCAACTCTAACCGCTAGACCACGAGCTCAGGACGGAACGAAAGATGTCACAAGGAATGAGTTGGCCCAAATGCTACGCGATGTGAAGGGACGAAAACAATTATTACCTTGATCTGAACTGTTTCTCTACTGCACGCGGTACATAGTACTGTAAGATTTTTGCAAGTCCTTCAGCATTTAGCGTATTTCTAAACACAGTAATGGTACCAAACTCCATCTAAAACGCCCCCCCCCACCCCCCAACACAATCTTCTTTATACTTCGTTATTGAGTATATGGTGGAGTGTAGCGTTCTCTGGGCATTTGTCAAACCCAAACCCTTCGATCGGATTGCCACAGGGTGTAGCGTGTTCGTCACTTCAGATCACTCATTTCTAGTCATCCATTGTCCAGTAGTGTCGTTTCCTACACGACCTCAAGCATTGGCTACAAGCTACTCTACTTTCGAACTGAGAAGTAGTTGTTTCTGCCGTGTTCATAAGCTTTTTTGCAACCACCGTCTGCAATGTCTGACGGTCCCAGTCCGTCTTTACGTGAGTTCTGTCGAGCCTTGGCTTATCTATAGTTGTTCCTTCACGTATCCACCTCACAACCACATAACCAAGAGTCGAACAGGTTTTAACGTCCCTGATCGTTTCGTTACTTAAGAGGCATCCAATAACTACACTCCTGGAAATTGAAATAAGAACACCGTGAGTTCATTGTCCCAGGAAGGGGAAATTTTATTGACACATTCCTGGGGTCAGATACATCACATGATCACACTGACAGAACCACAGGCACATAGACACAGGCAACAGAGCATGCACAATGTCGGCACTAGTACAGTGTATATCCACCTTCCGCAGCAATACAGGCTGCTATTCTCCCATGGAGCCGATCGTAGAGATGCTGGATGTAGTCCTGTGGAACGGCTTGCCATGCCATTTCCACCTGGCGCCTCAGTTGGACCAGCGTTCGTGCTGGACGTGCAGACCGCGTGAGACGACGCTTCATCCAGTCCCAAACATGCTCAATGGGGGACAGATCCGGAGATCTTGCTGGCCAGGGTAGTTGACTTACATCTTCTAGAGCACGTTGGGTGGCACGGGATACATGCGGACGTGCATTGTCCTGTTGGAACAGCAAGTTCCCTTGCCGGTCTAGGAATGGTAGAACGATGGGTTCGATGACGGTTTGGATGTACCGTGCACTATTCAGTGTCCCCTCGACGATCACCAGAGATGTACGGCCAGTGTAGGAGATCGCTCCCCACACCATGATGCCGGGTGTTGGCCCTGTGTGCCTCGGTCGTATGCAGTCCTGATTGTGGCGCTCACCTGCACGGCGCCAAACACGCATACGACCATCATTGGCACCAAGGCAGAAGCGACTCTCATCGCTGAAGACGACACGTCTCCATTCGTCCCTCCATTCACGCCTGTCGCGACTCCACTGGAGGCGGGCTGCACGATGTCGGGGCGTGAGCGGAAGACGGCCTAACGGTGTGCGGGACCGTAGCCCAGCTTCATGGAGACGGTTGCGAATGGTCCTCGCCGATACCACAGGAGCAACAGTGTCCCTAATTTGCTGGGAAGTGGCGGTGCGGTCCCCTACGGCACTGCGTAGGATCCTACGGTCTTGGCGTGCATCCGTGCGTCGCTGCGGTCCGGTCCCAGGTCGACGGGCACATGCACCTTCCGTCGACCACTGGCGACAACATCGATGTACTGTGGAGACCTCACGCCCCACGTGTTGAGCTATTCGGCGGTACGTCCACCCGGCCTCCCGTATGCCCACTATACGCCCTCGCTCAAAGCCCGTAAACTGCACATACGGTTCACGTCCACGCTGTCGCGGCATGCTACCAGTGTTAAAGACTGCGATGGGGCTCCGTATGCCACGGCAAACTGGCTGACACTGACGGCGGCGGTGCACAAATGCTGCGCAGCTAGCGCCATTCGACGGCCAACACCGCGGTTCCTGGTGTGTCCGCTGTGCCGTGCGTGTGATCATTGCTTGTACAGCCCTCTCGCAGTGTCCGGAGCATGTATGATGGGTCTGACACACCGGTGTCAATGTGTTCTTTTTTCCATTTCCAGGAGTGTAGTTTACACTCAAAGTCACCGACCTATCCTGAAAGACTCGTTCTCCTGTTACTGCTTTTCTACTGACAACACAATACTCCGCGCAGCCTGTTATATTGGCAGCTCCGTCTCTCGTGACATCCAGTGGTCTATTCCACATTACATAGGGTTATCTGGATACTTTTGATTTGGTAGTGTACTAGTAACGCTGTTCGACGGGCACTGGATGACAACTACACTACCCTCCTTAAGTTTAGGAACACCGTGTGATTATGGACAACGGAAAAAAATTGTTCCAATGGCTCTGAGCACTATGGGACTCAACTGCTGTGGTCATTAGTCCTCTAGAACTTAGAACTACTTAAACTTAACTAACCTAAGGACATCACACACATCCATGCTGGAGGCAGGATTCGAACCTGCTACCGTAGCAGTCGCACGGTTCCGGACTGCGCGCCTAGAACCGCGTGACCACCGCGGCCGGCGGACAATGGAAAGGAAACATATTAATAAACGGTTCAAAAATGGATTAAAATGACTCTGAGCACTATGGGACTTAAAACGTCTGGGGACATCAGTCCCCTAGAACTTAGAACTACTTAAATCTAACTAACCTAAGGAGATCACACACATCCATCCCCGAGGCAGTATACGAAACTTCGACCGTAGCGGTCGTTCGATTGCGGACTGAAGCGCCTAGAATCGGTCGGCCACGTCATCCGGCTTAATAAACAGCATTTTGTTGTTTTCTACATGCTTGTTAAGCTCTAACAGTAGAAAGGTTAATACAGCTATTCAATTTTAGATTGATCGAAGTAACCATCCTTTGCTTTAACCACTGCCTTCCATACTCTCGGAATGTGATGGGTCAGTTTTTCCAGGGCCTGCGTTGGAATTAGTATCCATGCTTGCTCCAAGATCTCCCACAAATGCGTCCCACTCAAGATTCCTACTGCCCAACTCATCCAAATGTACCTCGGCGAGGTTATAATCGAGGGACTGGGGAGGCCATTTCATATTTCTCTAAATTTTCTGAACCTCTAGAGACTTCACATTGTTCTGACATAAGCGGGATGTATGTTTCGATTGGTTGTGTTGCTGCGAGACAAAACGTTTCCCAAATAGACGCAAACCAGTTGTCTTGGTATATTGCCGGAGATGACGTGATAATTGTTTTGGCTAACTTTTCCATCTACTTTCACCAAATATCCGCTATTTCTTCCTTCAAAAGACCCCCCATACCATCACAAAAACCCCTCCATGCTTCACAGCTGTAATTACGCACTGAGGATTCAAGCGTTTATGGGGTAAACGGCGTACGAATTGACGGCATTCTCATCAGATATTTCGAACTGGGATTCATCAGTGAATAAGACTCTTTTCCAGTCCCCTGCTGTACTGTGTTGGTGTGTCGTAGCTTGCTGAAGCCTTTTTTTCTCGTTAACAGGGCGCAACAATGGTTTCCTTGATGCTACACTACCCTGGAGCTTGTTTTGTGCCAGGTTTCCTTTTCACTGTTGACTCACTCAGTTGTGTATCCTTAGTTGTGTTTAGTCAATTCACTGATACTTTTGAATCCATTATGTCTGCTGGTCACTACCAAATACTTTTCCTGGCGTTCTGTCATTTTTCTTCGTGCTCCTATGCAAGGTCCTACATCATAGGAGCCTGGACCTCGATACCGGTGTGTAGTCTTGACACCTTTGCTGACGGAAATCTCAAATTTCTTTAATATTTGTCGGACTTTATTGTCTTCATAAAACAGAGCAATACGAATATTTACCAGTATGTATGTGTATGTACAAAATTATTTGTACAGTACTGTAAGTGTTATTATTAATTGTTATTTCAGCATATTATTCTGTATTCTAACCAATGACACACATACGTGACTCCCATCTTCGTCCGTTGTGATATGCAGCATGGTGTTCCCAAACTTATGGAGGGGTAGTGTATCCATGACCGACAGATGAGTAGTGTAGGGTCATTTCACAGGCTTCTCTGACTTCAGCACTTTTCGACCACTTCAAGCATATGGTGTATGCAGGAGATATTTGTAATGCAGAGGTGCTTCACCAACGACTTGTACAAGCCTGAGAACCGATTCGATGCTACAATCATGCGTCCATAAAACTATGACAGTTCACGATCCGACGGATGTGGTGTTTCAGTTGCTTATCTACTTCAATACTTGTTTTCTAATTCCAGATCTACAACGTTTTTTTCTGGTTTCATATGTATAAAATCGAAGAAATTTGTGCAGTGAATGACGTTGGCAATCAGTGACAAAATATAATGTGCAATAGTGTTATGTTAATCAATAGCTCCGCCATTACACCTGTGATGCAAGTGAAGCAGCAGGATGATGAAATTGTAAGTGATCAACTGTCATATAAAAGCCTTTCACACTATTTTGGTATCATATAATTGATGCAAATCTATCTGCATCCTATACAGGCTGTGATATACATAGTCAACCACAAAGAAGAAAACCAGCAGAAGATATCACTGATTTCGATTTCTAGCCATACACTGTCCCCCTCCTTCCCCTCAAATGCTATACCAGCAGCTACAGTAAAAAGCAATGGACAAAGTGTTCTAGATTAATCTAGTTTAAGACTGTTTATTTGTAAGTAACATTTCTCTATATATGTACGTATGTACGTATGGATAGACGCCTGAAGATGAACAGAACAAGTCCGAAACGCGTTGCATTATGTTATATTCAGCATAAAATAAAAAGTGCCTGGTAGCAGAAACTTGAAATAAATAATCACATGATTATGTCATACCGTACCTTTGTTAAGGTTTAATAGTTACGAAATTTCGTTTTCCATCCACATACCACTTTGAGCCTGACTATATATTGCCATTATATATATTGTGTCTGTTTCAACGTTATAAAAGTTTTCGAATAGCCTATTCAGTGATAATGTTGCATAGGCTTTTTCTCTGTCTATGAGCCCCAACTGGCAACTCATGTTCCGTTCTAATTGTTTCTCAGTTTGTTGTCATAGGACAAATAGCGGATTGATCATAACTGATAGTGAAACCAGAGACGGAAACGAAAACATTCCACTCAACCTGGGTCAGCAAACGATCTGTTTGCGGGATAACTGTGAATGTTTGCGTAGGAGAGGCCATTTACTTCAGTAAGAAATATTGTCCTAGATAGTACAAATGTTTTTTTAAACATTCGATTAGATCTCCATATAATAGGGCTCACATCTCATTCATAACTCATGGTTCGGGACTGTGGTGCATGCATGATAAGACAGCGGCACATTTAGCCGGCCATGTAACGCGATATCTCACGCACCGCTGCGGTCCGAGACGGACAGGTCGACTGGGTCGGTACTTTCGCTGCCAGGATCACCCGCCCTCAGTCCTGTGGATATTCCTGTCTGGGGTTATCTCAGGAAAGACGTGTGCAGCACTTCTGTTGGCACGGCTGAAGAACTGGAGCTATGAATCGTACAGTCGTGTTAAGAGTTACGAGATAGCCGATAGTGTTTCAGAGAATCTGTATCTCGCCGCAGAGAGGAGTACACCATTGTTTCCAGTTGCAAGAGCGACATGTGGAACATTCCTTCAACGTGCACGAGAGTGCACTAATTTTTAACGTGTGACGTTCCAAAGCACAGGTAGTGTTGCATTGTTGTTAAGCTACTCCATGAGAGAAATTTGAGCCCAGTTGAATGGGAATGTAATCTAGAAGACTACATTTCACAAAAATTTGGACCAACAAAAAATTTAAAAAAGATTAGGGTTTAACATCCCGTTGACATTGAGGTCATTAGAGACGGAGCACAGGCTCGGAATGACTCAAGTATTGGGAAGGAAATCCGCTGTGCTCTTTCAGGCCAACCATCCTGGCATTTGCCTCGAGTGACTTAGGGAAATCAAGGAAATCCTTACTCACGATGGTCGGACTCGTAGTTGAACCGTAGTCCTGCCGAATTTCGTCCGGTGTGCTAACCACTGCGCCACCTCGCTCGGTTGTACTAACTAGGACAATATTTCATACTGAAAGAGAGTGGCAGCTTGTAAACACACATAGGTAGTATCTTGCAAACGGCTAATTTGCAGACCCACGTTTACTGGAACGCAGTCTCTCCTATTATTGTGTACTTTAAACCCTACCAGTTTTCGCTGTTAATTGACGCGGTTACCAACAAAGGGATGTAGGTGACAAAAGCAAATATTACGAAATTAGAATTATATTAATACCTTCAGCTGCTGATGGGCGTTGATACATATATATCAACGGGGACAGGTGAAGATGTGTACCCCGACAGGGATTCGAACCCGGGATCTCCTGCAGACGCTCTATCTCTCTTTTTTGTGTTCATTTTGTTTGGTATATTTCGTTGCGTTTGGTCTGGGCGGACGTCAAGTTCATCGTTGACTCCTTTACTTAGTTTTTTTTTATTACAGAGTGCGAGCAGCTCTCTGACCGAACACGCTGAGCTACCGCGCCTGCTATTCGTCGGAGCCACCGAGGGCACAGAGGATAACAGCGCGACTACAGAGACTATCTTGCGCACGCCTCCCGCGTGACCCACATTCTCACTTTGTATATCCACACACTACATTCGTAGTGTCCCAACCCAACACACTCAGTACTCGTGGAAGACATTCTTACCAAGTACCGTAAGAGTTCGGGGAATATGTGTGCATCCGCACAGAAGAAGATCATGACCGGTATAGCCGGAACTATATACTTATATGGATATGGTGTCTGTTTTTTCGGACATATAGTTCTGGCAACACCGGCCATGACCTTCTTCATCTGTGCGGATGTACACATATTCCCCGAACTCTTACGGGACTTGGTAGGGATGTCTTCCACGAGTAATGAGTGTGTTGGGGTGGGACACTACGAATGTAGTGTGTGGACATGCAAGGTGAGAATGTGGGTCTCGCGGGCGGCATGCGAGAGGTAAATCCCTGCAGTCGCACTATCCTCTGTGCCCTCGGTTGCTCAGGCAGTCAGCCTTCGGCGGCGCAGCGGTTCGGACGGTGTTTACGTCCCTGCCGCACGTCTGCGCGAGAGGTGTTTACGTTAAGTGTGTAGCGGTGTTTCGCGATATACATAGAACGTATCATGGCCTTGTCGTTCCCCAAATCGACACTGAAATTTAGTTTTGATAACGAATATGCTCGACGGAAGGCTTGCGAGATCGAACGTTATTTACGGGACGAGGTGAAAATCGAACCTGACGTTCTAGTTACGATACACTTATCTATAGTCAGCAGCGTGGTATCTGTCAAGCTCATTAATGAAGCGGCATGTGACGAACAACTACTTCGACACCGACAAGGACTTCGTTTCTGTCATTCGGACGGGAATGTTGCAGCGGTAACAGTTGAACAAGCCCCCATGGGCCTCCGAACGATCCGCGTCTTTGAGCTTCCATTCGAAGTGACAGAAGAATTGATGACAGACGCCCTGCGTCCTTACGGAACGGTCTTATCCCACGTGGTTGAAAAGTGGGCGACTTTCAAGGCGTATCCTGTCCTCAATGGCGTCAGACAAACACGGATCGAACTCCGAAAACACGTCCCGTCATACTTGTACATCGCCGGTTGCAGGGCGATTGTCATCTACGACGGACAACCAAGGACGTGCTCTGGATGTGGGAAGGAGGGACACGTACGTTCTGAGTGTGCTCAACGAAGGTTATTACAGCTGCCACGGGATGATCCACCCCTCACGTCGCATCCGACTGTGCTCCCCATGACTTACGTCGCCGCGTTGCGTGATGACGTGGGCCGCGAGACAGACGCGTACCAGAACACACAGACAGCGGCGGATCGTGGCGAGCCACAGAAAGACGACATTGCGCTGGACCGCCTGCAGCAGTCACAGGACGCCCTCACTTCGGTTCCGCTTGCGGCCCCTTCAGATAAGGCGCTTCGAGACTTCGATAATACGGCGGCGCACGATTCCGACGAACCCCACGAACAACTGGAGACCATACTGGCCTCTGATTCCGAGGCCCGGCAACGTAAACAGCGATCACCAAAACGCCGGAAGAAGCGCCGCCTCACGGTGGAGAACGACCACTCTGATCTAGCAGACAATTCTGAGCAGTTTACGGGTACAGAACAGACGACCATGGATACAGAAGAACAGCCTAGCGTGGATGCAACGGTGGCCAGCGGGACGGCGGTACGACCTACCGCTGACGTTGTTCCAGACACAGCGAAGGAGCTCGATAGACGGAAACAGGCTACTGAGGAGGCTACGGCGCCTGCACCGCACGATAACGATGGGACACTAGGGGACTGGTCAGATGAACCACCCCCGTGGGGAACAGATGATGCCGGAGGAACTGCCCCCACGCACTCTCCCGGTGTAAGACCGGCAGAGTGCACGGAATAATGACGGACCATATGAGGGGACGGCGGGGGGCGTTAGACCGACAGCAGCCTATGTATGGCAAAATTAGAGACGGTACGGTACCCTATCTACGTTGACCGCCATGCAACAAGCTTATCGGATAGCGTCTGTTAACATCAATAGCACTGGGACGCCGGTGAAAATCAAGATGCTCAGTAACATTATAAAGGCTGCGGATTTAGACATAGCACTATTACAAGAAGTTCGGGTACTTCCCCCCTCGGACTTTTAAGGTTACGACATTTACTGTTCCCCGTGTGACGAGAGAGGCGTTGGCACAGCTATACTATTAAAGGAAGGGATACGTACAGACGACGTAGAGTATTTGCCTTTTGCCCGTGGTACGGCCGTGACCATAGGTGGAATACGTTTAATCAACATATACGCACCGTCAGGCTCGGATAAGAGAAGAGACAGAGCAGATTTTTACGCCCATGAGGTTACACCGTTGTTCCACGGACGATACGATGGTTTCATACTCGGCGGAGATTTTAATTGTGTGCTCGACAGAAAGGACCAATAACCTAACTATACCACTAGCCAAGAACTTAGGGAGCTGGTCAACGGGACGGAATTAGTCGATACATGGGACCTGAAGTATCGCAACCAACCAGGATATACATTTTTTACTAGCCACTCCGCGGGCCGTTTGGACCGGATCTACGTTTCAAGGCCGTTAGCAATGTCGACGATGGACGCAGAAATATGGCCGACAGCGTTTACAGACCACGAGGCATATATTTGTACCGTTAACCTTGATAGACAGCTGGTATGGAGACGGAGGGGTAATTGGAAGATGGACGTCTCCAACCTGTGAGATGCAGAATGCCGACGCATGGTGGAGGACGCGTGGCATGGCTGCCTCCGTCGACGAAATTCTTTCGGTTCTGTCCTACAGTGGTGGATTGAGTGCGCGAAACCAGCTTTACGGAGGACGTTAATAGGTTACGGGAAGGAGGTTTCTCAATGGCAGCGCACGGCCACTGAGTTTTACTTTACGGCTCTCCGGGAACTGTTAGCTCAACCACCTACACCAGAACGCCAGACGGCCGTCCACCGAGGTAAGGCGAAGCTGGTACAACTTGCGACGCAGAGGATGGCAGGTACGATAATACGCGCGAGGTCGCAGGATTTCCTGCCCAACGAGGTTCCATCGATGTATTATGTGATAAATGAAAGACGAAGAAGAAGCAGGAATTTAGTACATGAGATTGATCTCGGCGATGGCCGTCTTTTTACAACACAAAGGGGCATAGAACAGGCGTTCACGGATCATTTTAGCAGATTCTATGCGAGCAACGGGGATGGTCAGAGGGAGCTGGGGAACGTCCTGGAAAAGATCCCAGACGCGACGAGTGTGAACGGGGAAGCGGACGGGTTATCTGAAATTACGTGTGAAGAGCTGGAGGAAGCAATTACACGAGGTGCTTGCAACAAGTCCCCAGGTCCAGACGGATTCCCGTTGGAATTTTATCGTGCCTTTGTGACCATTATGACACCAATGTGGCTATGTATGTTTAATGAGCTTCTGCGGCAAGAAGTACCGGTTCACATTCAATTCACGGAAGGGCTCATGATACCGATACCGAAGCCCCGTGGTGGCAAACGGCCTTGTGATTATCGCCCCCTTGACCCTCCTTAATAGTGACTTCAAGATCTTCATGCGCATCCTGGGAAGTCTTATGAAAAAGTCGCTGGAGAATCGAATACAGACTTGTCTGGGCGGCATCAGTAATATCCACACAGCCTTGGGAGACTATCGTGACGTCGCCGCCCTTGCGGCTGCATGCCGCCTCCGGGGGGCGATGGTTGCAGTAGATTTCGATCATGCTTTTGATCGCGTGGATCATGTGTACCTCGCGGCGGTGATGAACAGGATGAGTGTCTCGCAATTATTGACCAATGCTGTGATGCGGCTGTTGCACGGCGTCAGATCAGCGATGCTGGTCAACGGAGGGAGAACTGAGTATTTTAAGATCTTGAGATCAGTGAGAATGGGTTGCTCCTCGTCGATCCTCCTTTATGCGATCGCCTTAGAACCGTGCCTCGCAGGCCTTCGCCGCCGTCTTACCGGGATCTCCTTACGGCATTTATCATTCAAATGCAGAGCATACTCGGATGATATTGTGTTCCTCGTACGGAATGAGAGGGAGACTCAAACAGCACTGGATTGGCTACAGACGTATGGGATGGTAGCTGGAAGTGTGGTCAACTACCGAAAATCACAATTCATGCATGTGGGGCGTGGACTAGAACCAGGAACGGAAGGACCCATACCTGCGGTGGAAACCCTCCGCTGTTTGGGTATCACCTTTCATAAAGAGACAGCGAGGACGGCTGCGGACAACTACTGAAGACTGTTACTCAGAGTCCGCACGGCGGTACAACTAAACGCCCTACGGTCGATGGATATGCTGCAGCGAGTGTTACTCGTCAACCTTTATCTCCCGCCCACGATGGCTATGAGGATCAGGCGGCTTTTCGGTACTATGTGTGCCTGGGACAACTCTTTGAGGTGCAGTACAACACGCTTACCCTCCCAGCGCGAGAGGGGGGCGTTGGTTTAGTGAACGTGCACGAGAAGGCGCGTGCCATGTTTATTAATACTATGCTCAAACGGTGGCGCAACAGGAATCACTCGCTTACGGGGACGATCATCGAAGAACTCGTACCAACATCGCATCTTCCTCCAGTCAGTGTCGGCCATATTTCGCCCCCTTTAACGTATGTGCGCACGTTCATCGTGGAACGCAGTTACGTTCGAGAGCGTTTACCGACGACCCGACAGTCGACATCGAAGGACGTGTACATTCTGCTTCTTTGGCACGTGGTGTGGCGCACGGTCCACCACCCCCACCTACCTACATCAATCAGATCAACATGGTACATTGTCGTGAACCGAAAATACCCTACAAATAATAGAAAGTACGCAATACATTTGGCGGATTCGCCCTTGTGTCAGCAATGCGGCTTGCTGGATACGGACGACCATCGGCTGGTCTGCGGCGAGGCGTTGGCTGTCTGGACTCCCGCAAGAAAGATAATAGCGTTCATGCTGCGCACTATCTATACACCAGTCTGTTCTGACATAGTATTTTTCCCAGAGGAAACGTATTTTCCGCGTCATAAGACGAACGCAGTGGCGTGGATCACAGGTATGACGGTCCATTACATCTGTAGAGACACACGTACGAACTTAGTGAACGTCCTGGATTACTGGCAATACTTGCAAGATGGACACACAAAACTATTACGGCTACAAAAGTACAAGGATTGGTATGCCAATTTCCTAGTAACGGTTTTTGGGGACCCGCCATATACTTGGTGTGTGCCGGGTGCGCAAAGATGAGCGGCGGTGCTTTCGTTGTGAAACCGACCAAGTAATGTGATCGACTAACAACACTATGCGAGTATGCGACCTACGAAAAACTCACGCTTGAACAGTTAGCAAATGGATGTACTTCTAATTTTGTTTTCATATTGATTTTCTTTAGGGTGCCGGAGGTGGCCCCCACTTTGATTTTGTTGTTATTTCATGCTGCATGGTAGGACGGCAGCGAGGTTCCTTCCAGGACAGTTATCATGTGTTGGGACCTACTATGTTTATCTTCTGAATAATAAAGGTTTATGTTTCTCCTACCTTCCTTAGCTATATTAATTTAAAAAAAGAAAAAAAAGAATGGATAGAGCGTAAAGGAAAAAAAAGGCGGATAGAGCATCTGCCATATAAGCATGAAATCCCGGGTTCGAGTCCCGGTCGGGGAACACATTTTCCCCTCTCCCCATTGATGTATATCAACGCCCATTAGCAGCTGCAGGTATTAATATAATTCTAATTTCGTTCTATACGGCTGCCGGTCATCAATGGTGTCTGAGCTTTCGTAAATTGTAAGTATTAACCAAATATTGGTTGAAATGGTACCGCATACTGGAAGAACCAATATATTTGGTGACAAAGGGATATAGGCGCATAGGATGATTTGAAGTGCTTCCGAGCCGTTATTTGAATCACTGCTTATGAAGAAGTATTTTCTCTTTGGATGCAAAGAGATGCACGTGCACATGCAAGACTTTTGCTTCATATGTTTTGTATACTGCTGTTAGATGGTGATTTCATACATTTGAAGGCAGATTAGAAGCTGTTTTCTCATTCAAATCACTAAAATAATAGAGTGGAAGAAGGATAACATATTGAGAAGAGATTATATAATGAAGAAATAGGCAGTCGAAATGCTAATAATGGTGGTTTGCTGAGGTATCTAAAACTTTCTCAGTCTGCAAAGATCCTCAGTGCCTTTATTGACAATGGAGAGGTTGGAACAAGAACTAAAAAGTCATTAAGTTTTGGATGTATACCGTAAAATAATTCTCACTGTAGACCACAGACCACAAATTCCTGACTTCAGGCCACACCTATGTGGAATGTTTTATAAGACGACCCTCAATGATGACATTAATTTTGATTCCACTGAATTAAGACGATGAAACCTAAGGCGACGAACTTCAGCGATAATACAGCCGAAAGTACTGCCACCACCTTCCATAACAGACGAATATCAGAATCTGCAGCAAGTACTTCCATTGTTGCCTCCAGTTTACCGCCTTCAATAATAAGAAACGTCTGTTTCCAGAGCACATAGGAGGTCACCGGCAAGTGGAAGGATAAGCACAAAACTTCTAATGATGTTGTGCCTTCTGACAATCCAATGTGGGAATCGGAATAGACACGCCCGCAGTAATAACATATAGTATTATTTGTATGTGTATGTGTTAAGAGCTTGCTTGTAATTTTCTTTTCCGGATGTATAATCAATAAAATTTATGTATATGGATTATCGTGATACTTGAAAATAGAACAAAATATTGTATTATACTGTTGTGGGTCATTCCGAATATGATATTAATGACAGCCGAACGGATGTAAGTGAAATCCTTGGAGGCAGACGGTTGTGTCAACTAGTTTATTGGTAAAAACCATACTGAGCACAACATTCTGAATTTAACTCTCTGATATTGTATAGTTTCATTAGTAGCCACCGCATAAAACGAATGAACAAAAAATTTTTTTGTAGCATCATGATATTGTCACTTATTCCCCTTTCCTTTAAAGCGACTCAGTTTTGATGCACTCTGTATATTATACAGGCATGACCCAATAGCTTAAAAGCGTATTTGATCAATACCATGTGCTTGACTTTCTGAAATGAAAGACATTCATTGTGGATCGGTTACGCAGGCTCTGACCAAGCAATTTCCTTCATCTTCATTCCTCTCGAGACACGTAACCGGAAATTAGCCTTGCTGTGGAGTTAGGAATTTTGGAAAAAGAACAGTACGGAAATTCTCATACTACACGCCTTACTGTCACACACGTTTGAATAGCTTCGGTGGTGGAACACAACGAAAAAATAACTTTTCAGGGCTTAGTCCTGTATAAAAGTTTTCACAAAATTGCTGAGGAAATAATAGGCTGATATTAGAATCTTGTCCTCATATTCATCATCTTGAATCTTGTCGTCATATTCATCATCTTAAGACATATTCCGTTTTAACGACCGTGATTTTGTCGCAAAGCTGTCTTTAATATTTTTAAAAAAAAAGGGCCACGTGCGAGTAGGACTAGAGTATTGAGGGCTACGTATAGACTCGTTACACACTTCCTCGATACCGAGAATCAGTGATCTCGACAGTATTTGCCTGGGGTCGACGCTGGTACTGGCGATATACTGATCCAAGGGGTCCCAAGAGTTTGGAGGAATGTTTGAATTTCAATTCTGATGTCGGATAACAAATGACAAAAGAAACATTTTTGTGTGATATAATCACAGATTCGCAATTTTCTGATTCCGTTCCTTCACTTGTATCGTGAAACCTATCTTCTTGCTAAATTTCATGATTCCGCGACAGGGGTAAGTACCCTAAAGGTTTTAATGAGTGAGTTTGCGAGTATCAAAATGTGTGACATAAATGGCCGTATCTTTTGATTCTGTTCGCTTAGAAGCTTAACATTTTCACGACACCAAAGGACTATAGACCCCAATACGTGAAATAAATTTCAACTGGATTCCTCTGCTCCTTCCTGAGAAAATGTTGTCTTACAGATTGAAGGACGAGCAACATTTTTTTTGGGGGGGGGGGGGGGTAATATCAAATCAAGAATTCTCGCTGTATTTATTTTTTTTTTCGTTTGGTTGTAGTGTGAAACTTGTAAGTCACCGTAAAGTACCCTGCAGGTTTCGATGAGTAGTTTGTGAACATCAGAATATGTGGCATAAATGGCCGTGTCTTTTGATTGCATTGACTTAAAAGGTTCATATTTTTACATCGCCGAAGGACTTACAGACCTTAAGAAGTGATACAAGTATCAACTTAGTACAGCCACTGGTTGATGAGAAAAAAGGGTTTGAGTAGGTAAAAAGAGAGACAGACAGACAGACGGACGGACTAAAAAGCGATCTTATAAGGGTTCCGTTTTTACCAACTGGAGTACAAAATCCTAAGAAAAAGTGGAATTACTTCGTAATCATGATAAGTTGCTTTTTGAGCGAACAACGGTAAGCTTTATTTTGTGTATTACAGTGTGCCACTGTTAATATCTGCCTCGAATTCTGGAAAAACTGTTATTGTGAAAGACGTTTATGAGTTAAATTTATATTTAAACTCCCACGAAAAATACCTCTTTCAGCAGAAAGTAGAACGAATACAGTTAACGAGCCAATTAACGCTGAAAACATGTTCAGCTCCGCTCCATGCTTTTCAGAATTGTAAGCAACAGAAATTTGTTATTGCCCGAACACTTTCAGGGGAGCAGTTCAAATATTTATGCAGCAGATGAAGCGTGCATCTGGCACAGCCGAGAGCCGCCGCTGTGGAAACAAGTCACCCGCACCCAGGGCCGGTGTGTTGTTCTCGTGCATACGAGCGGATCTCCGGGACAGACAGACTCCTAGCCACTTGACGGTTGTGCTCAGCTCGTTTTCCTTCCTTTACGGACACTCTAGGCGAACTCGCTGACTATAAATTTTGAGTAATAAAGTCCCACGATAACTTAGATTTAACGAAGGCTGTTCGCTCATTGGGCGCTGTATCACAGAATGGAGTTAAGCACAGTAGCCTTTGATATTTTGCATAGTATTAATGAATGCGAATTTCTTTTTAATAATAAAGCTGATACAAAAGGAACACTTATTTTGGCTAACAGCGCTGCAGTTTCTCCCTCTGAATATTAGTAATTGCTGGCAAAGCGACAATCTCTTTCTATTCCACAATCGATAGGATTAATTAACGCGTTGCATATAAATAGTGTCTGACCTGTTTGCCTTTGTTCGTACTTACTTTGCAGTGTTGTACAAAGAGGATGGCAGAGGATACTTTTCCCAGTGCCATACTATTATACGCTTCACTTTGAAACAACAGTAGACCTGAAGAAGAATAGCAGCTTGCAAGCCTATATGGCTGAAGTATTAATCAGATATTCTCTTCGCAATAGCTATGTAAGGCATAATGAGAAGACAGAATGAAATGATACAATGGTTAACTCACCGGATACACCATGAAAAGGGTCAAAATGAGAATAATGCCTCACCTAAGAAAACAATCAAAGCACCAGAAGTACATGTCATAATTAGGATGAACGTCAATTGTTATTCAAAACTGGCCACTATGACGCCAGCTGGAAGCTGTTACGTACAATTAATAATTGTTAAAATGTGGAAATAACGCAGTTCCTTTGCTTTCTTATAGATAGTACACGGAATAAGAGTGGTTGTTCAGTCACTTGAATTTTTGGTTAGGAGTCCACTGGGTATGTTGGTATCTACAGTATTTTTCTACACGGCTATCTCGGTTCGTTGCTCAAGGATCACCAGTTTCAGGTTGCCTAACTAACGACTTCCAGCGGAAATACAAAACTGATTTTTAATATTTAATCTAATTACTGACCTATTTAAAAACTAAAAATGCTGTCATTATCTACTCATTGACACGTGCAATCTTATGTTAAAGGTTTATCACAGAAAGATACTCTAATCAGCCAGAACATTATCATCGTTACCTAACAGCCAGTATGTCCAACACTGGCACGAATAACAGCGGCGACGCGTCGTGGCGTGGAAGGAATGTGGTCTTAGTAGATTGTTGGAGGTAGTTGACACCACATCTGCACAGATAAGTCACTTAATTTCCCGAATTTCGGAGAGAGGAGTGATGAGCTCTGACGCCACGTTCAACCATATCTCACATGTGCTCGACCGAGTTTGGCTCTAGCGATGTAGGGGGCCAGCACATCACACACTTGGTGCCGGCCAGTGGAGCCGAGCGTTTCTAGGCGCTTCAGTCCGGAACCGTGGTGCTGCTTCGGTCGCAGGTTCGAATCCTGCCTCGGGCATGGAAGTGTGTGATGTCGTCAGTTTTAAGTAGTTCTAAGTCTAGGGGACTCATGACCTCAGTTGTACGTCTCATAGTGCTCAAAGCCATTTGAACAACACTCTTGGTCATCTAACATGGCGCATTATACTGCTGAAAAATTCCAGTGCTGTCGGTAAACATGATCGTCATGAAGGGGTATATGTGGTCTGCAACCAGTATACGATGCTCCTTGGCCGTCGTGGTGCCTTGTACGAGCTCCACTGCACCCACGGAGCCCACATGAATATTCTCCACAGCAAAATGTAGCCTATTCCAGCCACCATCTCGTGCCTCGCCTCTGGGCCATAACAATCTGCTCTCGATCAAACTCGGACAGATCCCGCTCCTTGCCTATTCCACACACGCGCAGCAAGCTCACTGATACTACACTCCTGGAAATGGAAAAAAGAACACATTGACACCGGTGTGTCAGACCCACCATACTTGCTCCGGACACTGCGAGAGGGCTGTACAAGCAATGATCACACGCACGGCGCAGCGGACACACCAGGAACCGCAGTGTTGGCCGTCGAATGGCGCTAGCTGCGCAGCATTTGTGCACCGCCGCCGTCAGCGTCAGCCAGTTTGCCGTGGCATACGGAGCTCCATTGCAGTCTTTAACACTGGTAGCATGCCGCGACAGCGTCGACGTGAACCGTATGTGCAGTTGACGGACTTTGAGCGAGGGCGTATAGTGGACATGCGGGAGGCCGGGTGGACGTACCGCCGAATTGCTCAACACGTGGGGCGTGAGGTCTCCACAGTACATCGATATTGTCGCCAGTGGTCGGCGAAAGGTGCACGTGCCCGTCGACCTGGGACCGGACCACAGCGACGCACGGATGCACGCCAAGACCGTAGGATCCTACGCAGTGCCGTAGGGGACCGCACCGCCACTTCCCAGCAAATTAGGGACACTGTCGCTCCTGGGGTATCGGCGAGGACCATTCGCAACCGTCTCCGTGAAGCTGGTCTACGGTCCCGCACACCGTTAGGCCGTCTTCCGCTCACGCCCCAACATCGTGCAGCCCGCCTCCAGTGGCGTCGCGACAGGCGTGAATGGAGGGACGAATGGAGACGAGTCGCCTTGGTGCCAAAGATGGTCGTACGCGTGTTTGGCGCCGTGCAGGTGAGCGCCACAATTAGGACTGCATACGACCGAGGCACACAGGGCCAACACCCGGCATCATGGTGTGAGGAGCGATCTCCTACACTGGCCGTACACCTCTGGTGATCGTCGAGGGGACACTGAATAGTGCACGGTACATCCAAACCGTCATCGAACCCATCGTTCTACCATTCCCAAACCGGCAAGGGAACTTGCTGTTCCAACAGGACAATGCAAGTCTGCATGTATCCCGTGCCACCCAACTTGCTCTAGAAGGTGTATGTCAACTAACCTGGCCAGCAAGTTCTCCGGATCTGTCCCCCATTGAGCATGTTTGGGACTGGATGAAGCGTCGTCTCACGCGGTCTGCACGTCCAGCACGAACGCTGGTCCAACTGAGGCGCCAGGTGGAAATGGCATGGCAAGCCGTTCCACAGGACTACATCCAGCATCTCTACGATCGTCTCCATGGGAGAATAGCAGCCTGCATTGCTGCGAAAGGTGGATATACACTGTACTAGTGCCGACATTGTGCATGCTCTGTTGCCTGTGTCTATGTGCCTGTGGTTCTGTCAGTGTGATCATGTGATGTATCTGACTCCAGGAATGTGTCAATAAAGTTTCCCCTTCCTGGGACAATGAATTCACGGTGTTCTTATTTCAATTTCCAGGAGTGTAGGTTTATGCATCATAACGGGAAGGTGAATATGACACCTAATTTACTTGGGTGGTAATGAGATTTGCCAATAAATGTGGAATGCAAAAGGGATGTCACTCAATTGACGGTACTAACACACCACTCCTATATAATGCATGCCAGAGAGCAGAAGGTGAAACGAGCAGCGAGAGGAAACATTTTGGGTGCTAGCCAGCAGGAGCAGATGCAGAGGCCGGGCCATGGGAGGCACCACAGAAAGATCTTGAGGGGGTGTCCCGCAGCGGGTCAGCGACTGGACAGGTGGCGTATACTGCAAGGTGATTAATGGACCGCCAAAATTAGGACAGAAAGAAGCTTTAGAAGACTGTGTTTTGGCATTCCAAATGGATACGAATAAAACCAGTAACCCATTAGATCATGTGAACTGCAAGTGATACACATGTGATGGACACATGTAACTTTTTAGGAGTCTGGAGCAGGCACAAATGTGCGATTGGCAGAAATGCACTGGGAAGGAGTAAAGAGCCAAGATTTCGAAGCAATTTAGTGGTAGGTAGAAATAATTTCCACAAAATAAGAGGAACCCTCCTGTTGGTCGAAAAAAGCCGTGACATGGGAAACAAAAGAACCCACGTGGGGAGAGAGTTCGGCTAGGAGAAAGACGAGGGCGAAATTCTCGTGGACTCTTCTCTGAACTGGCGTCAAGAGTAGAATGGACCTATAACGCTCTGTACGACACAGAAGAGAAATTTGTGTGAGCACTGCGTTCACATTCGCTGTCCTTCAGCTAGAAGTTACCTGTAGCATCGTTGAGCTCCAACTGTGAAGAAACAAACCAGCCAGTTTGTTAGTTTTTCTTGCGAGAACTGAGAGGCCATTATAATATGCACAGTGCTACAGCCATGAGCGTGTATATCGCCGTAGTCTGAGTCCAGGGATGAGTTCATGATGTCTCGCACATCGAGAAACATAGGGAGAGTTTCTGCAGGAAAATTCAGCAACGGCTTAATTAGATTTTATAGGAGTTTCAGTGGGCAAGAGCAGCCATGCAAACGACAGCTCATCGCAGCTATGGTAAATACCGCTTGCAGAGGTGTAAACTTGTTGGTTCACCAGCTTGCGTTCACTGTAAACTCGAGCGATCTTGGGTAATCTTTTGCTCCACTTGTCACAAAACTAACCATCCTCCGTAGATTTGATTGTCATCCTAATAATACGAGTAGTATTGAACTTTGAACCGGAATCGTAGTATTGGCCAGCATCACAACGTAATCTTAGGAATAATTTTGTAACGAAACTTCTAGTTAAAATTGACTATTGTTGTGTTTACGATTATTTAACCTTCTCAGAGTTACAATTTAATCCTGTAGTGTCTAGGATTAGTTCACTTTCAGAGGCTGAGGAGTGTCATTTTGACAACTGTCTTAACATTGTCACACTGTAAACTGTGTAAGAGTGTGTATTTCCATGACCAAATTCCAATATTAAACAATGTTACTATAGCTTACACAGTTGTAATTAGTCATAGAATAAGAAACCATCCAACCATAAACTTACAAATGGCTTGAAGCTGTTTTACACTGAGGAGCCAAGAAACTGATACAACTACCTAATATCGTGTAGGGTCTCCATCAACACGCAGAAATGCCGCAACACGGCGTCGCATGGACTCGACTGAAGTAGTGCTGGAGGTAACTGACACCATGAATTGTCCATAAATCCGTAAAAGCACGAGTGGAGATCTCTTCTGAACAGCACGTTGCTGGCATCCCAGATACGCTCAATAACGTTCATATCTAGGGAGTCTGGTGACCAGCGGAGATTTTTAAACTCAGAAGAGTGTTCATGGAAGCACTCTGTAGCAGTTCTGGACGTGTGGGTGCCACATTGTGCTGTCAGAATTTGCGCAAGTCCGTCGGAATGCACATTGGCCATGAATGGATACAGGTGATCAGATCGGATGCTTATGTACGTGTCACTCGTTAGAGTCGTATCTAGACGTATCAGGGTCCCATATCACTGCAACTGCTTACGCCCCACACCATTATAGTCCCCTGCTGACACGCAGGGTCGATGGATTCATGAGGTTGCCTCCATACCCGATCACGTCCATCCGTCCGATACAATTTGAAACGAGACTCGTCCGACCAGGCAACATGTTTCCAATCATCAACAGTCCAATGTCGGTGTTGACGGGCCCAGACCAGGGGTACAGCTTTGTGTCATGCAGTCATCAAGGGTAGGCTCGTGGGCCTTCGGCTTCGGGTGTCCATATTTTGATGACGTTTAGTTGAATGTTTCGCACACTGACACTCGTTGATGGCCCTGTCTTGCAATCTGCAGCGATGTGGAAGGGCTGCGCTTCTGTCACGTTGAACGATTCTCTTCAGTCGTCTTTGGTCCCGTCCTTGCAGGATCTTTTTCCGGCGGCAACGATGTCGGATATTTGATGTTCTGAGGAGCCAAGAAACTGATACAACTACCTAATATCGTGTAGGGTCTCCATCAACACGCAGAAATGCCGCAACACGGCGTCGCATGGACTCGACTGAAGTAGTGCTGGAGGTAACTGACACCATGAATTGTCCATAAATCCGTAAAAGCACGAGTGGAGATCTCTTCTGAACAGCACGTTGCTGGCATCCCAGATACGCTCAATAACGTTCATATCTAGGGAGTCTGGTGACCAGCGGAGATTTTTAAACTCAGAAGAGTGTTCATGGAAGCACTCTGTAGCAGTTCTGGACGTGTGGGTGCCACATTGTGCTGTCAGAATTTGCGCAAGTCCGTCGGAATGCACATTGGCCATGAATGGATACAGGTGATCAGATCGGATGCTTATGTACGTGTCACTCGTTAGAGTCGTATCTAGACGTATCAGGGTCCCATATCACTGCAACTGCTTACGCCCCACACCATTATAGTCCCCTGCTGACACGCAGGGTCGATGGATTCATGAGGTTGCCTCCATACCCGATCACGTCCATCCGTCCGATACAATTTGAAACGAGACTCGTCCGACCAGGCAACATGTTTCCAATCATCAACAGTCCAATGTCGGTGTTGACGGGCCCAGACCAGGGGTACAGCTTTGTGTCATGCAGTCATCAAGGGTAGGCTCGTGGGCCTTCGGCTTCGGGTGTCCATATTTTGATGACGTTTAGTTGAATGTTTCGCACACTGACACTCGTTGATGGCCCAGTCTTGCAATCTGCAGCGATGTGGAAGGGCTGCGCTTCTGTCACGTTGAACGATTCTCTTCAGTCGTCTTTGGTCCCGTCCTTGCAGGATCTTTTTCCGGCGGCAACGATGTCGGATATTTGATGTTCTACCGGATTCCTGATATTCATGGCACACTCGTGAAATGGTCGTACAGGAAAATCCCCACTTAATCGCTGCTTCTGAGATGCTGTGTCCCATCACTCGTACACCGACTATAACACCACGTTAAAACTCACTTAAATCTTGATAACCAGCCATTGTAGCAGCAGTAATCGATATAACAACCGTGACAGACACAAGTTGTTTTATATAGGCGTTGCCGACCGCCGCAACGTATTCTGTCCGTTTACATATCACTGTACTTGAATACGCATGCCGACCATACCAGTTTTTTGGCGCTTCAATGTATATGTATATGACAGTTCGATTTTCAGTAGTTCTGTTCCAAATAACGTTGTTATTTTTGTTTCGGAGAGAAGAGGTGCCACCATTACTTGTCACAGTAATGTTTAGTCCAGGTAATGGAATATTACATTGGAGAAAAAATATTTATCATTAATCGTTCGCGAAGTAGACTACGTTTAGAACCACTTTGGAGGTATGATTGAGGGAAAATAGTTAAATCGGGATTTGTATCGATATTTATCCGAAACTGGTTGCCATCCTTGGGCAGAACTAGGTATAATGAGAACGGTGAATGTTTCCTTTTCACAGTAGATTAATCTGAGAGCTAAAATACTAAAACACACTAAATGGAATTTTGGTTGTGAAGTGGGTACTTCTGTTAATATTTTCGTATAGTTCTAATTGTTGTAATAAGTAAATAGTACTGAGCCTCACATAAAAACTGTTTTTGTTAACTTATTTGTATTTTGGAATTATAGAAAGCCAGGACTATTATCTTTTGCCTAGAGAACGGGCTACTTGGAGTATCGACCATTTTTTTGTAACCCGTCTATTGGGAATACCAAAAAAAATTGACATGTTAACGCCTGAAGTGAACGATATTTGTGGCACTGTAAGAAGTAGGGTAAAAAAGCCGGTAGCAACCGGCTATTTTAAATTTTTTAGGAAAGGCCAAGGATAGTTTGATATGAAGAATACTGTGGTACACGAAGACAGCGAGCGTGTGCATGGAAGAGTGAATAAGAAGAATATAACATTTCAGCATCAAAAATTCAAAAGGTTTTGTTGAGTACATTACTTTGCTATTTACCCCAAGTTAGATTTGAAACCCAGTTACCTAAGGAAATGAACTGAACATATATTTTGCTTTCATTTTAAAATCCAGCGTGTATTAGATATATCAGCTGGACAATTAATATCAGGAAAAATTTAATTTCGATAATATCCGAAAAGTTACTACGCAGTCACGTGTATTTTGACAATGATTGTGTTAAAGAAAATATATTTTATATCATAAAATAAATTACCTTATAAATTACTAAATAACGCTTCAAGCAGAAACGTGATACAAGGCGACTTGCATGAGACCGCTGGGTTGGTGCTGAATTTTTACTGACAGAGGAACAGTGATAAGTGAAAACGAAAATTTTTCCGTAACTCACATATGGACGTAACATTGATTAATTACAACTTAGGATATGCAGCCGGTTGTCTGGGTAATCTTATGTTGAAACTGACATACGGTTGCTAAGACACACCCATGTTACAACTAATTAATTAATTAATTAATTTTTAAAAAGCAATCTTAACGTAATGATCATTAGAAGACTTTTCTAGATCCCGAATATATGATGGAGTGAAGGAAAAATTTTAATTTTTATATATTTCGTTACATGAAAGACATTAGTACACTCATATACACTCCTGGAAATGGAAAAAAGAACACATTGACACCGGTGTGTCAGACCCACCATACTTGCTCCGGACACTGCGAGAGGGCTGTACAAGCAATGATCACACGCACGGCACAGCGGACACACCAGGAACCGCGGTGTTGGCCGTCGAATGGCGCTAGCTGCGCAGCATTTGTGCACCGCCGCCGTCAGCGTCAGCCAGTTTGCCGTGGCATACGGAGCTCCATTGCAGTCTTTAACACTGGTAGCATGCCGCGACAGCGTGGACGCGAACCGTATGTGCAGTTGACAGACTTTGAGCGAGGGCGTATAGTGGGCATGCGGGAGGCCGGGTGGACGTACCGCCGAATTGCTCAACACGTGGGGCGTGAGGTCTCCACAGTACATCGATG
Source organism: Schistocerca gregaria (assembly GCF_023897955.1). NCBI lineage: Eukaryota > Metazoa > Arthropoda > Insecta > Orthoptera > Acrididae > Schistocerca > Schistocerca gregaria. The sequence continues at coordinate 813,075,163 of NC_064920.1, read as the reverse complement.
TTGTCGGCAGTGGTTAGCGGAAGGTGCACGTGCCCGTCGACCTGGGACCGGACCGCAGCGACGCACGGATGCACGCCAAGACCATAGGATCCTACGCAGTGCCGTAGGGGACCGCACCGCCACTTCCCAGCAAATTAGGGACACTGGTGCTCCTGGGGTATCGGCGAGGACCATTCGCAACCGTCTCCATGAAGCTGGACTACGGTCCCGCACACCGTTAGGCCGTCTTCCGCTCACGCCCCAACATCGTGCAGCCCGCCTCCAGTGGTGTCGCGACAGGCGTGAATGGAGGGACGAATGGAGACGTGTCGTCTTCAGCTATGAGAGTCGCTTCTGCCTTGGTGCCAATGATGGTCGTATGCGTGATGCCACACCCGGCATCATGGTGTGGGGAGCGATCTCCTACACTGGCCGTACACCTCTGGTGATCGTCGAGGGGACACTGAATAGTGCACGGTGCATACAAACCGTCATCGAACCCATCGTTCTACCATTCCTAGACCGGCAAGGGAACTTGCTGTTCCAACACGACAATGCACGTCCGCATGTATCCCGTGCCACCCAACGTGCTCTAGAAGGTGTAAGTCAACTACCCTGGCCAGCAAGATCTCCGGATCTGTCCCCCATTGAGCATGTTTGGGACTGGATGAAGTGTCGTCTCACGCGGTCTGCACGTCCAGCACGAACGCTGGTCCAACTGAGGCGCCAGGTGGAAATGGCATGGCAAGCCGTTCCACAGGACTACATCCAGCATTTCTACGATCGTCTCCATGGGGGAATAGAAGCCTGCATTGCTGCGAAAGGTGGATATACACTGTACTAGTGCCGACATTGTGCATGCTCTGTTGCCTGTGTGTATGTGCCTGTGGTTCTGTCAGTGTGATCATGTGATGTATCTGACCCCAGGAATGTGTCAATAATGTTTCCCCTTCCTGGGACAATGAATTCACGGTGTTCTTATTTCAATTTCCAGGAGTGTAGTTATTTCAGATCGATTAAACCATAGCATTGTCCAGAGCTGAACTTGGTAGACACAGAAAAGGATTGATATTATTTCCTCTGCCTAGCATAATAAAATGAATATCAGCATAGCTATTTTAATGGAACTGAGGCTATTAGTTTTCCGCAAGCATTTTAGTATATTATCGCTATTTTGGATATGATGAGAAAAGCAGAGGCAACAGTAGATTCTAAGTATTATTAAACTATAACATGATTAATATAGCCTGCCTTCGCTATCATTTAGTGTATATATTGCTACCAAGTGCTGACAAATACAGGAGCGACAGGGCATGCACTTGCGGAATTACAAGGACCGGAGTTTCAAACACTATGCGGTCGTCCGGAGTATGTTTTCCTCGGTTTCTCTAAATCGATTAAGTGCAAGGCATTATCACCCTGTCAACCATTGAACGTCAAACCTCACTCAACCCTACGAGATATGTCATTGAATACATTCCTGAAACACAATTCTTGAATTTTAGCAAATAAGACTTTTTTTCATTTTTATTGTAATGCTTCGTATTGTTTCTCCACTTCACAAAATGTTTGTGTGCCGATTTTATGTGGCATGACGAAATCTGTGAAGAATACGTTACTTTCTATATACATACCTTCATCTATTTCATCACTTACTGAATATACACATTACAGCACCCTTTTATGATACATCATTCAGTATTTTTGCAACTGTATAATATCGACGGCAGTTGAGAGATATATACCAAATAAGTTAGTAAGAAATTGTACAAGTCCCCCATGGTACACAAAACTGGTCAGAACATTGTTGCAGAAACAATGATAAAAGCTTAAAAAAAACTTAAAAGAACGCTAAATTCTCAAGATTTTTGAAGTTTTACGGAAGCTCGGAATTTATCGCGAATTTCAATCCAAGATGCTTTTAACAGTTTCCACAAAGACTCAGCCTTGAAATCCAGCAGAAAACCCAGAGAGATTCTGGTCAGTTGTGAAGTTTACAAGCAACAAGACGTAATGAACACCTTCATTGCGCGATAGCAGTGGTGATGTCACTGACGACAGTGTCACTAAAGTAGTGTCACTAAAACGGTTTTATGAAATTCCTCCACCAAAGAAGACGAAGTAAAACGCTAACATGAGTAACCTAGAGGTAAAATTCCTAAGTATAGGGAAGCTGCTCAAATCACTCAATAAACTCAAGCCTTCAGTCCAGATTGAATACCAGTCAGTTTCCTTTCACAGTATGCTGATACAATAGTTCCACTCTTCGCTATCAGATACATACGCACGCTTGTCGAAGGATCCTACATAGAGACTCGGAAGTTGACCAAGTCACGCCAAAACCTAAGAAAGGAAATAGGAGTAATCCGCTGAATTACAGACCCAAATCACTAACGTTGATTTGCGGTAGAATTTTGGAACATATAGTATGTTCGAAAATTATGAATTACCTCTAAGAAAAAGATATAGTGACAAATAGTTAGCCCGGAATCAGAAAATATCGTTCTTGAGTAACACAAACAGCTCTTTATTCTCACGAAATAATAAGTTCTATTGACAGGGAATGCCAAATTGTTCCATATTTTTAGATTTCCACTATTGAAATCGTTCCTCACAAGCGACGAGTAATTAAATTGAGTGCCTGTGGAGTATCGTCCCAGTTACGAGAATGGATTCGTGACTTCATGTCAGAAAGATCACAATTCGTAGTAACTGGCGGAAAGTCATGAAGTAAAGTACAAGAAATATTTGGCACCTCCCAAGGATATTTCATAGGCCCTCTGCTATTCCTGATCTACATAAACGACGTAGGAGACCATTTGAACAGCCCTCTTAGACTTTTTGCAGATGATACTGTCATTTACCGTGTTGTAAAGCCATCAGATGATCAAAACCAATTGCAATATGACTTAGGCAAGGTATCTATTTAGTGGGGAAAATGACAGTTGACTCTAAATAATGAAAAATGTGAAGTCATCTACATTAGAACTAAAAGAAATCCGCTGAATTTCGGCTAAATGGAAACTCACACAACTGCAAAAGCTGTGAGCTCAACTAAATTAACAGGGATTACAGTTACGAATAATTTAAATTGGAATGACCACACATACGTATAACGTTACTTGGAAAGCAAATCAAAGACGCAATTTATTGGCAGAACACTTCCAAAATGCAGCAGATCTACTAAAGAGACTGCTTACAGCACTCTTGTCCGTCATCTTCTGGAATACTGTTGTTCGATGTAGCTACTTCATCAGATGGGACAGACGGAGGACATGGGAAAAGTTAAAAAAAAGGGCAGCTCGTTTTGTAGAATCGTGAAATAGGGTATACTGCCACGAACACGATGCGTAAATTGGGGTGGAAACAATGAAAACCAAAGCGTTTTTCGTTGCGGCGGTATTTTCTCACGAAATTTCAGACCCTAACTTCCTCCAGCAATTACGAAAATATTTTACTGGCGCCCACCTACATAGGGAGAAATGATCATCATAAAAAAGAAAGAGGAATTAAAGCTCGTACAGAAAGAGTGTCTACTCGTGATCTAGGGGTAAGCCGGCACGGTGGCTCGGCGTGTTCGGTCAGAGAGCCGATTGGCCTCTGTAATAAAAAAACTGAGTGGAAGGATCGACCACCGAACTTGAACAGGATGTCTTGCGACGTCCGCAACGATCAAACACAACGATAAAAAAAAGGGGTAATGTCTTTGATTCATAATCAAAACGTCTTCGGTCCCGGGTTCGATCCCCGCCACTGCCTAAATTTTGATAAATAATCAGCATTGGCGGCCGAAGACTTCCGGCATATGAAGTCAGCCTCATTCCGCCAACGGCCTTGTCAAACAGGGCGGAGGAGCGGATAGATGTTCAGGGCACTTTCTTGTCCTAGGGGTGGGAAATTGCCCCTAAAGGCGGAAGAATCAGCAATGATCAACGACATGAGGATGCAGAAGGAAATGGAAACCACTGCATTAAAGACACGTAACGTGTATCCACAGGACATGTGGCCTGCAGTTGAGGAAGTGTCATGATGATCTCTAAATTGGCAAAAGATTCCGGAATAGTCCCCCATTCGGATCTCCGGGAGCGGACTGCCAAGGGGGAGGTTACCATGAGAAAAAGATTGAATAATCAACCAAAGGATAATGTTCTACGAGTCGGGGAGTGGAATGTCAGAAGCTTGAACGTGGTAGTGAAACTAGAAAATCTGAAAAGGGAAATGCAAAGGCTCAATCTAGATATCGTAGGGGTCAGTGAAATGAAGTGGAAGGAAGACAAGGATTTCTGGTAAGATGAGTATCGGTTAATGGTATAACAGGTGTAGGATTCGTTATGAATAGGAAGGTAGGGCAAAGGGTGTGTTACTGTGAACAGTTCAGTGACCGGGTTGTTCTAATCAGAATCGACAGCAGACCAACACCGACAACAATAGTTCAGGTATACATGCCGACGTCGCAAGCTGAAGATGAACAGATAGAGAAAGTGTATGAGGATATTGAAAGGGTAATGCAGTATGTAAAGGGGGACGAAAATCTAATAGTCATGGGCGACTGGAATGCAGTTGTAGGGGAAGGAGTAGAAGAAAACGTTACAGGAGAATATGGGCTTGGGACAAGCAATGAAAGAGGAGAAAGACTAATTGAGTTCTGTAACAAGTTTCAGCTAGTAATAGCGAATACCCTGTTCAAAAATCACAAGAGGAGGCGGTATACTCGGAAAAGGCCGCGAGATACGGGAAGATTTCAATTAGATTACATCATGGTCAGACAGAGATTCCGAAATCAGATACTGGATTGTAAGGCGTACCCAGCAGCAGATATAGACTCAGATCACAATTTAGTAGTGATGAAGAGTAGGCTGAAGTTCAAGACATTACTCAGGAAGAATCAATACGCTAAGAAGTGGGATACGGAAGTTCTAAGGAATGACGAGATACGTTTGAAGTTCTCTAACGCTATAGATACAGCAATAAGGAATAGCGTAGTAGGCAATAAAGTTGAAGAGGAATGGACGTCTCTAAAAATGACCATCATAGAAGTTGGGAAGAAAAACATAGGTACAAAGAAGGTAGCTGCGAAGAAACCATGGGCAACAGAAGAAATACTTCAGTTCAATGATGAAAGGAGGAAGTACAAACGTGTTCCGGGAAAATCAGGAATACAGAAATACAAGTCGCTGAGGAACGAAATAAATAGGAAGTTCAGGGAAGCTAAGACGATATGGCTGCAGGAAAAATGTGAAGACATCGAAAAAGATATGATTGTCGGAAGGACTAACTCAGCATACAGGAAAGTCAAAACAACCTATGCTGACATTAAAAGCAACGGTGGTAACATTAAGAGTGCAACGGGAATTCCACTGTTAAATGCAGAGGAGAGAGCAGATAGGTAGAAAGAATACATGGAAAGCCTCTATGAGGGTGAAGATTTGTATGATGTGATAGAAGAAGAAACAGGAGTCGATTTAGAAGAGATAGGGGATCCAGTATTAGAATCGGTATTTAAAAGAGCTTTGGAGGACTTATGGTCAAATAAGACAGAAGGGATAGATAACATTCCATCAGAATTTCTAAAATCATTAGGGGAAGTGGCAACAAAACGACTATTCACGTTGGTGTGTAGAATATATGAGTCTGGCGACATACCATCTGACTTTCGGAAAAGCATTCTAAACATTCATGGTGGTGTCTGTTTGATCTATATCGTTTCTCCCTACAACTTTCGCGCAACGACGCTCTGAGGGTGTTTTTTAGGGAATTGACTAATTTGAACCTGGGACCCGTTGCTGGTAAGGAGACGCCAGACCACACATGATATGTAGAATTCAGAAAAGTTCAGTGAGATTAGCGATGATATAACCAGATACTAAATGATCTCAGCGCCAGCTCCACTGCACTCCCTGTAAAAGAATCTTAATACTAACTAAATTTAGTGGAAAGGGTTCAAGGCTTTCCTATTTTAGTTAGCTGGTAAAATAACGTCGAAAAAGCAGTTAAGTTTACCATTGGAAATTTTATTCTACTCACAACACATCGTTTATAAATTGCACTATTGATAAAAGGAAATGTTTTAATGCAGGATAGTAAAAACCAACTGCTTTCAACAAAAATGTGAACGAATATTCCCTGAATGGATTTCCAAGTTCTACAATCGATCGAAGGATGACCTACGCCATATCACATCTATAATCTAGGTTTAATTTAAGATTCACAAAAGAGAAAACTATCAAAATGGTCTACAGTGACCCTCAATTATCTTTAATTACTTATTTAACTTGTCGTAAATTACAGTGGCTGATGTGGCTTCTCAATAACTATACAGAAGAAAAATCATCGCGTTTCAGATCTTTTCTTCAATTAACGATCGACACTAGTATTACGCAAAAAGGGGGTGTAACAGATGAGACTTCTGCAGTTCTGAGTGAAGCCTTATGCGCTCAAAAATGCGGCATCGTGTGCGTACATTACCTTGTCGGTGTTTAGGCAGCGTCAGGGCGACAGCGGCCGGCGCAGCAGCAATCCAGCTCGCCGTCTCGGAACTAACTCTCCTAACTTCTCCTTACTACAATTTACCGAAGTTAGTTTAACAAAATCTATCTGGCTGTGTTTTTATCTGACCAATCAGGGTCTCAATGTTAACCTTAAGCTCCGCCTACAAAAATTGTGTCTATCCAATGAGAAACGTTATACTTTTCGTGGTGGGGCAATGTTTTTAAAGTTTGCAACGTAACAGAGACGCGAAAAAGTCTCACGCTAAAACCTGCAGCTGGTGTGGTCCTTTTACCGTTATCGTAAGATCTATACTGTTCGTCTGGAGGGCTCTATCTTTTAACATGGGCTGGGGGGGGGGGGGGGGGGTCCTTGACGTACCTGAGACGCGAAAAAGTCTCACGCTAAAACTTGCGGGTGGTAGTGGCACCTTTTGTGTTATCGTAAGATGAATACTGTTTTTCTGGAGGGCTCTAGGTTTTAACATGGGCTGGGGGGTGGTCCTTGACGTAGCTGAGACGCAGAAAAGTCACACGCTAAAACGTGCGGGTGGTGAGCCCTAGTGGTTAGCTGGCGACGTGGGTGTCCAGCTCTCCCTTATCGTAGGGCCTTCTAGCTTAACGCGGCTCTGCTCTCGGCTTCTGTTCTCGTTTCTCCCCTCAGAACTGCGTCGGTCTCTCGGTGGGAAGGTACGTCATGCATTTAGGCATTCTTGTGTTAGTCTGTGGTATTCCATTTGCTCACTCGTTACTTGTATTACTTTGGTTAATTTAATGTCACGATTTATTCGGAGCTATGTGACATACTAGTAAATTTGCTTATTATGTCAGGGTTTTCATGGAAGGTGTTGGATTTACCTGACACCTTACAGCATCATCAACACAATTCCGAAGACGGCAAGAGCTGACAAGTGCGAGAATTATCGCACAATCAGCTTAACAGCTCATGCATCGAAGCTGCTTACAAGAATAATATATAGAAGAATGGAAAAGAAAATTGAGAATGTGCTAGTTGACGATCAGTTTGGCCTTAGGAAAAGTAAAGGCACGAGAGAGGCAATTCTGACGTTACGGCTAATAACTGAAGCAAGGCTAAAGAAAAATCAAGACACGTTCATAGGATTTGTCGACCTGGAAAAAGCGTTCGACAATATAAAATGGTGCAAGCTGTTCGAGATACTGAAAAAAAGTAGGGGTAAGCTATAGGGAGACACGTGTCATGTACAATATGTACAACAACCAAGAGGGAATAATAAGAGTGGACGATCAAGAACGAAGTGCTCGTATTAAGAAGGGAGTAAGACAAGGCTGTAGCCTTTCACCTCTACTCTTCAATCTGTACATCGAGGAGGCAATGATGGAAATAAAAAAAAGGTCAGGAGTGGAATTAAAATACAAGGTGAAAGGATATAAATGATTCGATTCGCTGATGACATTGCTATCCTGAGTGAAAGTAAAGAAGAATTAAATGATTTGCTGAACGGAATGAACAGTCTAATGAGTACACAGTATGGTTTGAGAGTAAATCGGAGAAAGACGAAGGTAATGAGAAGTAGTAGGAATGAGAACAGCGAGAAACTTAACATCAGGATTGATGGTCACTAAGTCAATGAAGTTAAGGAATTCTGCTACCTAGGCAGTAAAATAACCAATGATGGACAGAGCAAGGAGGACATCAAAAGCAGACTCGCTATGGCAAAAAAAGCATTTCTGGCCAAGAGAAGTCTACTAATATCAAATACCGGCCTTAATTTGAGGAAGAAATTTCTGAGGATGTACGTCTGGAGTACAGCATTGTATGGTGGTGAAACATGGACTGTGGGAATACCGGAACAGAAGAGAATCGAAGCATTTGAAATGTGGTGCTATAGACGAATGTTGAAAATTAGGTGGACTGATAAGGTAAGGAATGAGGAGGTTCTACGCAGAATCGGAGAGGAAAGGAATATGTGGGAAACACTGATAAGGAGAAGGGACAGGATGATAGGACATCTGCTAAGACATGAGGGAATGACTTCCATGGTACTAGAGGGAGCTGTAGAGGGCAAAAACTGTAGAGGAAGACAGAGATTGGAATACGTCAAGCAAATAATTGAGGACGTAGGTTGCAAGTGCTACTCTGAGATGAAGAGGTTAGCACAGGAAAGGAATTCGTGGCGGGCCGCATCAAACCACTCAGTAGACTCATGAAAAAAAATAAAAAAGTTACTAGATTCAACGCGAAAAATATCTATTAGACACTGCATAAATATTCATGCGTCATCTCTTTCACCTAATCAGTCCGACACAAGAAACACGCACTGCGGCGAATACAACGGTCATGAATTACACGAAATACGAGGGTAGCCCAGAAAGTAATGTGCCACATTTTTTCTTCAACAATTCTTTGTCGAACATAATAAGAATTACACACACTAAAGAATGGCGTCTTATCTACACACCCTATTCTTCCACGTAATCTCCATCCAATTCTATAGCCTTCCTCCGCGCAAAACAAGGGCGTGTATGCCCTGTCGGTGCCAATCCTTGTCCTGGTAGCGGAACCAATGGTCGACTGCATGAATCACCTCCTAATCGTCCTCCAAATGTCTTCCACGAATGGGATCCTGTAATGGCCTAAGCAAGTGGCAGTCCGAGGGGGCTAGGTCAGGGCTGTAGGATGGATGGGGTAACACTGTCCAACCCTGTTTTGAAATGTGTTCGCAATCGTTAGACTTCTGTGGGGCTGAGCTCTATCGTGTTGCAGCAAAACATTTCCTGGGTTGATGTGGCTCCGAAGTCGGCGGAAGCGCGTCTTGAGTTTTGTTGCTGGGTTGAGATATGCTTCTGAATTAATGGTACCACCTCTTGACATTACATCAATGACAACATTCACAGTCCCAGAACACGGGGCTTTACCGAGTGATGCAGTTGCTTTGATTTTTTTCTTATGTGGGGAGTGGGAAGTGCGCCGTTCCATCGACTGTTGTTTCATTTCGGGCTGAAAAACGGCGAACCCAGGTTTCATCACCTGTAACATCCGGCTCAAGAAGGCCTCCCCCTCAGCTTCAAAACGATGGAACAAATCAAGACAAATGTTTTTTTCTGTGCGATTTGTGATCCACAGTTAGACAGCGCGGGACCCATCTTGCACACACTTTTGAATATCGAAGAGTGCGGGTAATTGCATCCACGCTTCCTTTGCTGATTGTCAGATGCAGTCGTAATGCGTCTGTCCTAGCGAACATCAGCTCTCTGCAACATGTCAGGTGAGACAGTCGTGGATGGCCTCCTCGACCGCTGCAAATCGTGGAACTTTGCCGAACCTCCTTCTGATGACCTCACCGCCGGTGTCCAACGAGTAAGTGTACTTGTGCTGACAGCAGATGCTCATAGACCTTGCACAAGCGTTTGTGAATATACCCACAGTTTCTTTCTCTGCAGTGAGAAATTCAATGACGGCACTTTGCTTGTAATATACATCATTTACAGACGGTCGGAAGTGACGGAAACTTGGGGCGCTGACTCAGGGAATCCCAATAATACATGCGTAACGTTTCGCACTCGTAGCATTTGTAGGGTCCTGCCCAGTCGTCTTTTATAGGGTACCTAAAGGACGCTGCGTTATCAGAATGCTATACAACAATTCAAGAAAATCACATTAACAGTTTTTATTACAAATAAAAAGACTGACAGTAGTTAACTTCGAATTTACTTCGGTGTCGCAAGCGATGCACGACATGCAGACAAAGTCCTTTGCTGCATTTAAGGTCCATGTAAACAACTGATATGGATCACAGGTCACTGCGGTAGTTATGCTCTCCTAGTACTGTGCAAATACTGTCAAGCCGAGGCTGCCAGGAAGGGCGCTTATATTCTCTTAGGCTAGAGGGAGCTGTTGTCGTGGTGCGGTCCAGAGGGCTATTGGCTGACGTCGTCTCACTGCCTTCTTTGCTGTCCCGATCTTCGTCTTCGCCGGCCGCGGTGGCTGAGCGGTTCTAGGCGCTTCAGTTCGGAACGACGCTTCTGCTACGGTCGCGGGTTCGAATCCTGCCTTGGGTATGGATGTGTGTGATGTCCTTAGGTTACTTAGGTTTAAGTAGTTCTAAGTTCTAGGGGACTAATGACCTCAGACGTTAAGTCCCAGCCAGCCGCGGTGGTCTCGCGGTTCTAGGCGCGCAGTCCGGAACTATGCGTCTGCTACGGTCGCAGGTTCGAATCCTGCCTCGGGCATAGATGTGTGTGATGTCCTTAGGTTAGTTAGGTTTAAGTAGTTTTAAGTTCCAGGGGACTGATGACCACAGCAGTTGAGTCCCATAGTGCTCAGGTCCATTTTTTTGTCAAGTCCCACAGTGCTCAGAACCATTTTTTCATCTTCGTGTTCGTGCCGGTGTTTGTCAATACGCCAAAACAGCATTGTTTTCGGATGAGATATAAATTGAGGTGGATTACTTTCTGGGCAACCCTCGCATATTTGCAGTTGCGAGTCTGAACGACCATCAGCTGTACAATGTAATGACGCACTTGGTTCAAGACAGAGAGTTTGGGCCTAGCCATGGAGTGTGCTCGGATTGTCTGGTGGCAAGGCTATCCCACCCGATTAGTGGTGTCCGGGTCTCGAGTCCCAAACCGGTACAGATTTTCGTTGTCGTCATATCATTATACGAGGGTCAGTCAGATGAATAACTTAGATATTTTTTAAAATATTATTTATTGTGCAGAAGTGGTACAAAGCTGTATCACTTTTCAATACAATCTCCCCCACACTCAATGCAAGTCCTCCAGCGCTTATGTGCTTACGAAGTGCATAAATTCCTTTAGAAAAAAATTCTTTTGGTAGTCCGCCCAATCACTCATGCTCCGCGTCGCGTACCTCTTTATCAGAACGATTCTGGCAAGGAAGCAATCATCTTCTCGTTCAAAGCGCCGAAGAAGTTCTTCACAAGCATCAACACCTCGTTCTCTAATTTAGGCAGTCAGTCACCGTGGCACCTGTCTTGCAGAGACTTTGTGAAACTGGAGCACATCATGCACAATGTGGTGTGCTCACCCATGAGTAATCTGTAAACATGCTGCAATGTCATTCAGTGTCACTTGACGGTTTTCCTTCACTATGGCTTCAACTGGTGCAATGTTTCGTGGAGTCAGAACTCATTGTGATTGACATGGACGAGGAGCATCTTCCACTGAAGTCACACCATTTGCGAACTTCCTACTCCATTCGTAGACTAGCTGCTGTGTTGAGTGGTACTTAAGATAGGTGAATAAATTAGTGAAAGCAAAGTGAAGTGAAGTAGACATTAAAAAATAAGTGAAAAACTTGGTTTAGTTTAGAAGAATTACTAATGTAACACTTATGACACTAAATGTAACTGGGTTATTCTCTTTTGATGCTAGTCAATTGTCATGTGGGCAGGGTGGGTACTTCCTTGGCTCGGATTCCATTACAGCGGCGGACTTGATGCATCTCAGTATGATGTAGTCTCTTCTTGCATGACGGTGTTCAGAACCGAAAATGACTGAAAACTACTGCCACTCTCGTCGGGCCCACTGCGTCTCGCGTATTTATTCACTTCAGTTCAATGGAGGTGAACGACGTCACGGTCATTGTCTCTTCTGACATGTTGAAAAGCTTCTAGAAGAATCTTCTTAACGTCGGTCATTGGCTCTTGAAATGTAGGTGAGAGGCTTTGCTCACAAGTGACGACTGAGAAACACGTGAGCCAGTCGGGCGATGCCCTGACGGATGAATCGACAGCTTCCACTTATGTGGGGAGGGCGATGGCTTTTCCTGAACGTGCTATGCTGACTTGCAAGCGCCGGCCGTTGCCACTGCTGCTTTGTTCGCTGTTTCCCAGTGTGAAATTCTTGTAAACTAAACTAAGTTTTTCATTTATTTTCTAATTGCTACTTCACTTCACATTGCTTTCATTAATTTATTCACCTATTTTAAGTACCACTCAGCAATGACTGTTACGTCATTCACCTCCAGTGAACTGAATAAATACGCGAGACGCAGTGGGCCCGACGAGAGTAGCAGTAGTTTTCAGTTCAGTTTCGGTGCTGAAGACCGTCGCGCAAGAGGAGACTACATCATACACAGACGCACCAAGTACGCCGCTGTATTGGAATAGCAAGGAGCAGCCTCGGCGCCAGAAAACAGAAGTTAAAAGGTATTTGAAGACTGATTTTTACGTACGCGGGTGACTCGTGAGGACGGGAAGGAGACGGCCTCACATCAGCAGTCACCTGTGAGTTGGGATGAAGATCTGACAGCCGAAGACTGGCAAGTGGAAGTCCGTTGTTCGAGTCCGAGACACTGGCCTTCCCCCGCCGCGTCGCTCCGCTGCCGACGCACAACACTGACACACGCGGCCACTGAGAAAAGAGAAACACTGGGACGCCACGTCCAAGGTATCACCATCCGATTCACGACTTCGTTCTCAATAATAAAACGGGCCACAGCACGATGCGCGTGTCCAGTCAACTGGGCGAGACGGCGACACGAGATACACACCGCCACGCGTAATCAGACGCCGCTGCTGCCGCAGCACAAAGCTTCGCAAACGACACAGCTGCCGCTCTCCGAGCCAGAACATCCAGTAAGCAAAGAGTTATACAAAACTTTCAATAAAAGTTATCTTATGTAAAAATGCTGTTTCATTCTACATCATACCCGAGCCAAGGAAGAACCCACCCTGCCCACATGTTGTTAAGAGAGAAAAATTAATTTATTTAGTATTTTCACCCTGACATAATGCTTTAGAATCAAATGCCCTTTGCAGTAATGCTCATCCTGAAATTGACTAGCATCAAAAGAGAAAAGCCAATTACATTTAGTGTCAGAAGTGTTACAGCTGTGACAAACATGCATCACCGTACTGAACCTTGATTCGTCGATGAATTTCAATAGGTTCCACGCCTTCACTACGCAAAAACCGAATAACCAAACGCTTTTCTTTCCTGGTCCAAGTCGCAAGTGGGGCGGGCGTCTTTATACTGATACTGCGGCAGTATGTGTGCATCTGCATTATGCTTTCACCTATAGACCGCTGTTTGTAGCACGCTTATCAACTTACAGGATAACGGCGCGAAATTTCGATTTGTTACTACAAATTTAAGGTTTTCATTCGACTCACCCTCGTACAGCGGATGACTGTCCATATTCGCAACTGAGGATACGTTTCGTGTACACTTGACGGAGATGTAACGGAAGAGCTAGTTGGGACTCTGGGGTGTTAAACGCTTAGAGGCACCCTAGGAGTGCAGCGGGCTTTCTCTTGAAAGGTTTATCCGCAGCAGGTCCGCCAGCCGGCAGCGGCGGGATAAATCATTAGGTGGGTGGCTGGAGGCAGAGGCAGGGTGTTTTTGTGCGGCTGCGGCGGCGGCCGCGTCGGGGTCAACGATCAACGCCCGAGCCGGCCGGCCGGCCGCTGGCCCGCTTCCCACGGCCCCCGCGCCCCCCGGCGCTGCGCGGCCCTGCTCTGCTCTGGGTCAAGGTCGCTCCGTCGCGTGCGCCAATCACACCGCGGCGCCGCGCCGGCCACCACCTCGTTATCGCCGTCGGCCAACGGCGGCCCACCCCCGCCCGGCGCCGCCCCCTGCCTGCCGGCCACAGAGCTGTCAAGCGGTCACCCAGCTTCTCTCTCGCCAAATCTACATTCTTCTCCGTAGGTACCTAAGTTCTGCAGATCACTGAGGGACGCTCAGTGCACCAGTTATGTCAGATTTCTTCCATTCGGGTCGTTACCTCGCCTGTTGCCCGGTTCCTTTAACAAGTGTCTTCCGATCGCGTGAGTCACGTACCTAGCTTACGTCTCCCGGTTAACAAACATCATACTTAATTTTAAAAGGCTCACACTACTCCTCTAAGTGGGCCAGTCGTTAGATTTTCGCCAACATGGCACGTACCACGACTCTCACTACACGAACGGCACTTGTTGACTGCTCAAAGACACCGGCCGTGCGAGGTGGCGCAGTGGTTAGCACACTGGACTCGCATTCGGGAGGACGACGGCTCAATCTCGCGTCCTGCCATCCTGATTTAGGTTTTCCGTGATTTCCATAAATCGCTCCAGGCAAATTCCGGGATGGTTCCTTTGAAAGGGCACTAGCAACTTCCTTCCCTGTCCGTTCCTAATCCGATGAGACAGATGACCTCGCTGTCTTTGTCTCCTCCCCCAAACAACCCAACCAACCAAGGACACCGACAAAGGTGAAGGTGAGTAATCCTGTTTGATCCCTGTGGTGTCACCGCCAGACACCACACTTGCTAGGTGGTAGCCTTTAAAGCGGCCGCGGTCCGGTAGTATACGTCGGACCCGCGTGTCGCTACTATCAGTGATTGCAGACCGAGCGCCGCCACACGGCAGGTCTAGAGACTTCCTAGCACTTCCTAGCAGTTGTACAGCCGACTTTTCTAGCGATGGTTCACTGACTTCTACGCTCTCATTTGCCGAGACGATAGTTAGCATAGCCTTCAGCTACGTTATTTGCTACAACCTAGCAAGGCGCCAGTATTCGTACTATTGATATTGTGAATCATGTACCATAAAGAGAGACGTTCTGCGTTAATGGATTAAAGTTAAGTATTCCACCAGCTACGTCCGTTTTTCTCAATTCTAATTCCCTTGTCATGTTCCAGACCTCACGCCAGCCTGCGTGAGCTGAGACACGTGCATTTCGGCCTCCTTTCGAAAAACACGGTTGGCTCTCCTGCCGACCACAACAGTCCCAGCAAGAAAATGTATACTCGTAGTGCAGTCTCCATTTTCTACTGCCACCCTAAACGACCGTTGCTACAAAAAGCTATGTGCGTCTTACAAACGAGTTCTCAGGGAACTCTCCAGATTTGTTACGCTGCCATTGCCTGGCAGGCTAATGGCCAGCTACCTCCCAAGAAAGTATCTTTTCGTTTCTGGCGTCCATTTTTTAATCTCTGTGACCAGCTTCTTGATGACCATTAATACAAGGGGGCATCAAAATGTTCCCGATCGAAGGCGTTACTGCAGAGCATATGCAGCGTAGCGCAACCCCGATGCGTATATACGAGGGTAATCCCAAAAGTAGGCACTGCTATTTTTTTAATAAGTACTGAACCTTGAATTTACTTTCAAATCTTTTTCTTAAGAATTTTCTTTATTTACTAGCGATTCATCAAGAACGTTAACACATTTAATCATACTATGTGAGCGTGGAAGTAGTTGCCAGGGAGTAACTGATGAAATCAAAATCAAACTGCTTTCAACAAACCTTCTAAATATCAAGTTAAAATTTATTCCGTGGCAGAAAGACACAAATTTTTGAGTTTATGAGCTTTCGGGCTGAGAAGCTCCCCTTCAACAAGGTCGTAGTCACGACCGCTCACAACAACCTCTGAAAGACTACACTGGTGCAAATCTGCAACACAGCAGATTACTTTAAACTAAACATTTTTAACAACTCACACAAGCACATAAACCATACACCCCGTAGGAGGGATGCAAGTGGTACAAAACACTAAAATTAAAAGATAAACTTGCCACCGAAGGTGCAATATGATTTTAACTTCTAAGAAAGTCTTACGGTGGAAGGGTAGCAATTTTATATACTTAAATGACCATTTAAATAAAAGCCCATGAAATTACATAAAATTATACAAGTTTGCCCAAACATGCTCTACAGTACACATATACCGCATCTTCAGATGATACACAAGATGAAAACATATTTCAGGAATTAGGCCGTTACACTTAACACACGGAATCCGACAAACATGACAGAGGCAGTTCCGAACCACAGACAGACACTAACTGCCTAACAAGCTGGGGACGAGAGACTGACCAAGAAAACAAGTAGAATTTCACAAGAGTAAATCACACACCGTATCACCAATCACTTAACGTCTAATAAACTGCGATTTCTCGAGAAGACCTGGCGCAGCACCCCCAAAACGCTGTCCCGAGCCGTCCGCTGCCAGCCGCTTCAACGGACGCAGGAAGGCGCACCGATCTCCCATCTCACGGCGTCGCAGCTCGCAGCGGCCAGACCGATGACGTGGGTTGCCTCCTGTTGCTCTCGTGTCGGTGGCGAAGCCACTACCCCTCGCCATACGGCGCGGCCCACTGGACTCACGTGGCGACCTCACATGCGCCGACGGTCAAGGCGGACAAGTCATCTTGTGTCTCAGTGAGCGACCGGCCAACCGATTGATCCAACCGCCAATGACCGTTGCCTGAGCAACTCGAGCAGACTGGCGGCCTAACTCGCAGACTCAGATGCAGGAACTCAGCCCCGACCGGGCGACCATTCGTTGAGTCCTCTCACTGCGCCACAAATTCGGACTAGAGACAGACTAGCAAGCCGGGGACGAGAGACTGACACCAACTGAATCAAGACACCCACAGACTGACCCCAGACTGACCAACTGATCCCTGACGATTTCATAGCGTCCCTTAAATGCACGTGAACAGGCAACCTTTTCCCTTTCCCACCGGAGGGAGACACCAAAGCTACGATTGCCACAGTGGCGCCACCGCCAGAAACGTAAAACGTTCCCTTTGAAAAATTATATATGACTGTGCTTAAACAGACACACAATATTTTTTAGCGCAACCCAATCAGACTTTCAAAAATCCCTACAAAAGAATGGCCCTGACTAACATTAACCTATACCTTTCACAAATCACTTACCTCACAAAAATCTTCGTTCTCGAACTACTGCAATACAGCGAGCGCCACTACTGCCAGCTAAATAAAAGATCCAAACTACGGAAGGCACTAACTACTGATAGGCATAGTTATCAAATGAAAGATTTTAATAGAGAACAAACAATGTATTTACCTTAATAGTCATAATATATATAGCAGTTCATGACATCCAGTCTTACAAATTTCAAAACTCCGCCATTTCTCTCCCCCCGTCCACCACCGCTGGCGGCTCACCTCCAACTGCGCAATGCTACGCGCTGTTCACATCCAGCTGCCGCTCCCCAACACTACAATGGCGAGTATTACAACAATGCCAACCAGCCACAGACTGCACACAGCACAGCCAGTGATTTTCATACAGAAGTGGTGTAAACCTAAAAAAACCTAAACAGCCTACTTACAAACGGAGGGCGACTGCTTCACACTACGCGCGCTAGACTGTTTATTTCTACAATGGTTTACATCAGTTTACAGCTTGAAGATTTAGCTATTTTTCGACATAATCACCATTGCGGTTGATGCATTTTTGTAGACGCTGTGGCAGTTTTTGTATGCCCATGTCATACCAGCTCGCCGCCATGCTGTTCAGAAAGTTATGAACCTCTTCTTTCACCTCGTTGTTTGAGCTGAATCGCTTTCTGGCCAAATGTTCTTTTAACCTAGGGAACAGGTGATAGTCACTGGGCGCCATGTCAGGACTATAGGGTGGGTGGATGATTATGTTCCACTGAAACTGTTGCAGGAGAGCAACGGTTTGCCGAGCGATGTGTGGGCGCGCATTGTCATGGAGAATGTGTACGCCCTTCCTCAAAATTCCTCTTCTCCGGGCCAGAATTGCCCGTTTCAGTTTTTTCAGAGTCTTACAGTACCTGCCCAGTGGGCGTAAAGTCGACCAACAACACCCTTTTCCGATCCCAAAAAAACGGTTGTGATGATTTTACCGGCAGTCTGTGTTTGTTTAAATTTCCGCTGCTTTGTCGAATAAGGATGCCGCCACTGGCGTGATTGTTGCTTGGTCTTAGGAGTACTGTGGTTTGCCCAGGTTTCGTCACCTGTGACAGTTGAGTCCAGAAAGTTGACCTGTTCGTCTGCAAGGCGGTGAACAAACGTGTGGGAAGCATCAACTCGTTGCCACATGTGGTACTCAGTCAGCATTCGTGGCACCCATCTTGCGCAGATCTTCCGGTAGTTCAATGTTTCCCTTAAAATTTTGAGAGCGGTACTTCGGGAAACCTCAGGAACCGACGTGCAGAGATCATCCAAGGTGATTCGCCGATCTTCACGCATGCTTTGCTCAACTTTCAACACTGTCTCCTCAAAAATTGACGGTCTCCCGCTGCTTTGTTCGTCGTGAATTTAGGCCCGACCAGCTACACCACTTACGAACATTTTTGACATCCATGCGCGACTCACCATACACTTCCGTCAATTGGCGATGGATTTCAATCGGCGCGGTGCCCTTTGCGTTCAAAAACTGAATAACTGTGCGCAATTCGCACTTGGCGGTAACATCCAACGGGAGCTCCATTCTCGACGGATGCCAAGCCAAGACTGAGCGCCTCAGCGCGGCGTGCGAATGTTTACACACAGCGCTTGAAGCACTCTTCATAACAGTGTGACCAACTGCCACACAAACAGAGTTGTGTACTTATAAAAAAGTAGGAGACGTTACTTTTTAGATTACCTTCGTATAAGCACCGACATGTACGCAAGGGATTAGAATGGCGTTCGCCTCTTTCCGACCGCTGGTGCGGTAAATGCGGAAACGGGAACTGTGGCGACGTTGTGAGTCCAAACAGGACCGACGTGCTGTTATTCTTTCCTTGGATGCCGAAGGAGAACCACGGGTAGACATCCATCGGAGAATAAAGAATGTGTTTAGGACAGCATGTCTGTCCGAAACCACCGTTGTGAAATGATGCGCCAAGTTCTGTGCTGGACGCGATTGTGAAGAAAAACGGCGATCAGTCTGGGGGCTCCACAGTGGGACACTGGAGCACCCGCTGTAGGGTCTTGATCTCTTCCCAGGAGATTATCGTGTCTTCGGCGCCTCAAAAATGGCCTAGAGGGATCCACGAGAGCTGTTGGAAGAGGATGTACAGCAGGCAGCTATGGACATCTTCACGCAGTAGCACATTGCGTTTTTAACCAAATGGGTATCTCAACCTGATGCGTGGATGAGATAATTGCCTCAAATGCTCATATTGCTTCGTTGGCATACCTATTCTTGACTGCACGACCTAAGAACGCTCCTCAAATTACAGTTTGAAAGATATGGCATTAAGATTATCGTGGCCAAAAATTAAACCTGCCCATACGAACGATGGCATGTAATTTCCGTCTGACTCTCGTCTCAGAACGCAAAGAATGTCGGTAAGGAGGATGTTTTACATTTTAATCTATAATTTAATGACCAATCACAATAAATATTGCGTCGTAGGGTATGGAGTACGGGAAGAAAGGCTGCAATTACTCTTGGTTTTCACGGTCCATGCGGAAGCAGTACGAAGGGGTCTGAAGGTATTCCCAGAATCTTTACTTATTACGGATTTCGGAACTTTTTTTTTTGGGTCATCAGTCTACTGATTGGTTTGATGCGGCCCGCCACGAATTCCTTTCCTGTGCTAACCTCTTCATCTCAGAGTAGCACTTGCAACCTACGTCCTCAATTATTTGCTTGACGTATTCCAATCTCTGTTTTCCTCCACAGTTTTTGCCCTCTACAGTTCCCTCTAGTACCATGGAAGTCATTCCCTCATGTCTTAGCAGATGTCCTATCATCCTGTCCCTTCTCCTTATCAGTGTTTCCCACATATTCCTTTCCTCTCCGATTCTGCGTAGAACCTCCTCATTCCTTACCTTATCAGTCCACCTAATTTTCAACATTGTTCTATAGCACCACATCTCAAATGCTTCGATTCTCTTCTGTTCCGGTTTTCCCACAGGCCATGTTTCACTACCATACAATGCTGTACTCCAGACGCACATCCTCAGAAATTTCTTCCTCAAATTAAGGCCGGTATTTGATATTAGTAGACTTCTCTTGGCCAGAAATGCCTTTTATGCCATAGCGAGTCTGCTTTTGATGTCCTCCTTGCCTCGTCCGTCATTGGTTATTTTACTGCCTATGTAGCAGAATTCCTTAACTTCATTGACTTCGTGACGATCAATCCTGATGTTAAGTTTCTCGCTGCTCTCATTTCTACTACTTCTCATTACCTTCGTCTTTCTCCGATTTACTCTCAAACCATACTGTGTACTCATTAGACTGTTCATTCCGTTTAGCATATCATTAATTCTTCTTCAGTTTCACTCAGGATAGCAATGTCATCAGCGAATCGTATCATTGATATCCTTTCACCTTGTATTTTAATTCCACTCCTGAACCTTTCTTTTATTTCCATCATTGCTTCCTCGATGTACAGATTGAAGAGTAGGGGTGAAAGGCTTCAGCCTTGTCTTACTCCCTTTTTAATACGAGCACTTCGTTCTTGATCGTCCACTCTTATTATTCCCTCTTGGTTGTTGTACATATTGTATGTGACCCGTCTCTCCCTATAGCTTACCCCTACTTTTTTTCAGAATCTCGAACAGTTTGCATCATTTTATATTGTCGAACGCTTTTTCCAGGTCGACAAATCCTATGAACGTGTCTTGATTTTTCTTTAGCCTTGCTTCCATTATTAGCCGTAACGTCAGAATTGCCTCTCTCGTGAATTTACGTTTCCTAAAGCCAAACTGATCCTCACCTAGCGCATTCTCAATTTTCTTTTTCATTCTTCTCTATATTATTCTTGTAAGCAGCTTCGATGCATGAGCTGTTAAGCTGATTGTGCGATAATTCTCGCACTTGTCAGCTCTTGCCGTCTTCGGAATTGTGTGGATGATGCTTTTCCGAAAGTCAGATGGTATGTCGCCAGACTCATATATTCTACACACCAACGTGAATAGTCGTTTTGTTGCCACTTTCCCTAATGATTTTAGAAATTCTGATGGAATGTTATCTATCCCTTCTGCCTTATTTGACCGTAAATCCTCCAAAGCTCTTTTGAATTCCGATTCTAGTACTGGATCCCCTATCTCTTCTAAATCGACTCCTGTTTCTTCTTCTATTACATCAGACAAATCTTAACTCTCATAGAGGCTTTCAATGTATTCTTTCCACCTATCTGCTCTCTCCTCTGCATTTATGTTACCACCGTTGCTTTTAATGTCACCAAAGGTTGTTTTGACTTTCCTGTATGCTGAGTCAGTCCTTCCGACAATCATATCTTTTTCGATGTCTTCACATTTTTGCTGCAGCCATTTCGTCTTAGCTTCCCTGCACTTCCTATTTATTTCGTTCCTCAGCGACTTGAATTTCTGTATTCCTGATTTTCCCCTGAACATGTTTGTACTTCCTCCTTTCATCAATCAACTGAAGTATTTCTTCTGTTACCCATGGTTTCTTCCCAGCTACCTTCTTTGTACCTATGTTTTCCTTCCCAACTTCTGTGATGGCCCTTTTTAGAGATGTCCATTCCTCCTCAACTGTACTGCCTACTGCGCTATTCCTTATTGCTGTATCTATAGCGCTAGAGAACTTCAAACGTATCTCGTCATTCCTTAGAACTCCCGTATCCCACTTCTTTGCGTGTTGTTTCTTCCTGACTAATGTCTTGAACTTCAGCCTACTCTTCATCACTACTATATTGTGATCTGAGTGTATATCTGCTCCTGGGTACGCCTTACAATCCAATATCTGATTTCGGAACCTCTGTGTGACCATGATGTAATCTAATTGAAATCTTCCCGTGTCTCCCGGCCTTTTCCAAGTATACCTCCTCCTCTTGTGATTCTTGAACAGGGTATTCGCTATTACTAGCTGACACTTGTTACAGAACTCAATTAGTCTTTCTCCTCTTTCATTCCTTGTCCCAAGCCCATATTCTCCTGTAACCTTTTCTTTTACTCCTTCCCCTACAACTGCATTCCAGTCGCCCATGACTATTAGATTTTATTCCTCCTTTACATACTGCATTACCCTTTCAATATCCTCATACACTTTCTCTATCTGTTCATCTTCAGCTTGCGACGTCGCCATGTATACCTGAACTATCGTAGTCGGTGTTGGTCTGCTGTCGATTCTGATTAGAACAACCCGGTCACTGAACTGTTCACAGTAACAGACCCTCTGCCCTACCTTCCTATTCATAACGAATCCTACACCTGTTATACCATTACCCGATACTCATCTTACGAGAAATCCTTGTCTTCCTTCCACTTCACTTCACTGACCCCTACTATATCTAGATTGAGCCTTTCCATTTCCCTTTTCAGTTTTTCTAGTTTCCCTACCACGTTCAAGCTTCTGACATTCCACGCCCCGACTCGTTGAACGTTATCCTTTGGTTGATTATTCAATCCTTTTCTCATGGTAACCTCCCCCTTGGCAGTCCCCTCTCGGAGATCCGAATGGGGGCTATTCCGGAATTTTTTGCCAATGGAGAGATGATCATGACACTTCTTCAACTACAGGCCACATGTCCTGTAGATACACGTTACGTGTCTTCAGTGCAGTGGTTTCCATTGCCTTCTGCATCCTCATGTCGTTGATCATTGCTGATTCTTCCGCCTTTAGGGGCAATTTCCCACCCCTAGGACAAGAGAGTGCCCTGAACCTCTATCCGCTCCTCCGCCCTCTTTGACAAGGCCGTTGGCTGAATGAGGCTGACTTTCTTACGTAGGTTAAAAGACGTTTATATTGAAGAATCTCTCCAAATCTTTTCACAATTTTTATGACTCCTCACTCAGACAAACTTGTGACTATTCGTGCTGCCCTTCTTCGAATATGTTCAACATTCTGTGCTATTCCTATTTTCGTTGGTTCCCATACTCTTGAGCAGTATTATAGACGGAATCAAACGAGTGCTATCTAAGCGGTCTCCTTTTTGGTCTCATTTAATTCTGATAGTATCCCATGTTGTCATTTCGTTTTATATCTGTAAAAATATTTACTTTCAAATATCTGTAGGAGATGACTAAGTGTAACTGTAACTGACGTTTTTGCAGCTTTTGAAATGCACCATTTTACTTTTCGGAACTGTGAAAGTACGTTGCAGGTTTGTGCACCATTTTGAAATCTTATCAGGAACCGATTGGATATTTGTGCAGATTTTTCTGATGAAATGAACTGAAACGCCGTGTGGCTAGGACCCTCCATCGGGTAGACCGGTCGCCTGGTGCAAGTGTTCTTACTTGACGCCACTTTGGTGACTTGGGCGTCGGTGGTGATGAGATGATGATGATGAAGAACACACAACACCCAGTCCCTGAGCGGAGAAAATCTCCGACCCAGACGGGAATCGAATTCGGGCCCCTTTGCATGGTATTCCGACGCTTTTTTTAAATCTCATTTGGTTCCTTATTGTTTGTTGTAATTGTTCGGGACGCACGCTCCATAACATCCGTTCAAGTTCATCGTCGATCCATTCATTCAGTTTTTATTATTATTATTTTTTTATTACAGAGGGAAACCAACCCCCTGACCGAACACGCTGTGCTACCGTGCCGGCATCACTCAAGTATCGAGCAGGACATTCTTCCAGATATTACATTTTCACTCTGCAGGGTAGTGTGCACTGATATGAAACTTCCTGGCAGATTAAAACTGTGTGCAGGACCGAGACTCGAACTCGGGACCTTTGCCTTTTGCTGGCAAGTGTTCTACCATCTGAGCTACCCAAGCACGACTCACGCCCCGTCCTCACAGCTTTACTTCTGCCAGTACCTCGTCTCCGCAATATCCTTTCTTTCAGGGGTGCTAGTTCTGCGAGGTTCGCAGGAGAGCTTCTGTAAAGTTTGCAAGGTAGGAGACGAGGTACTGGCAGAATTAAAGCTGTGAGGAGGGGGCGTGAGTCGTGCTTGGGTAGCTCAGTGGCTGCTCAGCTCTAGTTGACGCAATGCCCGCATCTCGTGGTCGTGCAGTACCGTTCCTGCTTCCCACGCCCGGGTTCCCGGGTTCGATTCCCGGCGGGGTCAGGGATTTTCTCTGCCTCGTGATGGCTGGGTGTTGTGTGATGTCCTTAGGTTAGTTAGGTTTAAGTGGTTCTGAGTTCTGGGGGACTAATTACCATAGATGTTAAGTCTCATAGTGCTCAGAGCCATTTGAACCATTAAAAAAAAATAGTATATCACTTGCCTGCGAAAGGCAAAGTTCCCGAGTTCGAGTCTCGGTCCGGAAAACAGTTTTAATCTGCCAGGAAGTTTCATTTTTTCAGATAGTGCTTCACTTTAGATGATGGTACCATTAGTAGACCGGTCAGATGCAGGGAGTGTGAAGACACGCGGTACAGTGCATGAAGTAGGGCAATAAACATCTATTGTTTTGGCAAGTAGGATAAAAGCACTCTCTGATGTTATGAGTGTACCGAACATATTACGCGAGTAGAGACTTTTTTCCACCTGGTTAAGGCACTTTAGGAGCGGACACTAAATAAATCTTTCGGGTCTCCCGTTCACGACCAGAACTGCAGACAACATCGAAAGAATGTGAAAGATTTTTAACCTATGAAGAACGAACTAACTCAAATCGAATCTGTTGTAGCATTACACAGACTCGTGTAATGTAGATCCATCGTCACACGTGATCAGACCTAGTGGCATTAGTTTCGCCTAATATCCAAGCGACACTCAAAGCAATGGCGCTCACTGGCTTCCCCCTTCCCACAAAATCAAGACAGCATTACCTGAGTGCCATAGGGCAAGGCCAGTAGCGATTTGTTCAAGGCAGTCTCTCAACTGTTGGTCCTGCACAGGACATGTAATAGGCATCTACTACTACACAGTGGAGACGGGCCGATGCCGTCTATTAGAGCGTCTACCCTTGTCTCTGGATGTGGCGCCATAAAAATAGCTTTTATTCTGCCACTTCAAGTAAGTCCTAAAAGACAGACATAAAATGTATTTCAACACGCTTGACAATGTTTCGATCGATTCCAAAAGAAAACTTTGCTTTCAATTTGCAGCACCCTTGTAGACAGTGACAAACGTATATTGTATTTTTTTATACTCCTGTTCGACATTTCAAAAATACCTTTATGTGAAAGTTTCTGTTAATATATTAAATTTCATATCGGTGTTTTCACTTTTGCAACTCCTTACAGTAACTTTCGCCGACAAGTTCGATGGATGAACATCGCTAAAAATTTTACGGTCTGTGAGTTTTATCTCTATCACAGCATCCACCAGATGCATAATTTGATTCGTCGAATTGCAGCACAGGGGGTGTGCCGGTCAGTGGCTTTCAGTCCGCCATTCAGCCAGTGATTTAAGATTATCCTCGTGTCTTCGAGGCGATGCCTAACAGACACGTAAAGGCCTTAAGAGCGGCGTAACTACCAGCTGACTCACAAAAGACGCTTCAAGCTCGGGAACCACACCATGAACTCGAAGGCCTATAACTTACCGACAATAATGCTACCAGCATTTCAGTGCAAATTTTTCCAGAACGACAGGAAGAACAGATGAAGCTCTATAACAGAAAGACACACAAATAATTTTAAATCATTTCCAGAAGTATTTGTTTTTTAAATGAAACCGCCTTCTCTTGCTGCAAGAGAAGACTTTTTATTTACAAAACAAATACTTCTGTGCTTGCTGCGGAGGACAGCCACACAAATAAACTTGTCATTTCAAGAAATTTCGCAAATTGATGGCGAGCTTCCAGCTCACACTAGAAGAGGTAGCGGGAGACTGAATCCAACTGTGCTCTTTGTTTGGTAGTATGCAGTAGTGTTACTTGAACTTCGATAAACTATCGATTAAGAGATAGTGTCTGCACCGTCGTCACAATCGGTAGACTGATTCAGCTATCGATAGTCCTATCGTTTATAATGCACTTTTTAATTGGCACCTGAAAAACAGTCGTTTCTTATTATCTCTATAGATTGTATGAAGGTATTTAATCAACATCAAATATGGTGGCGCCTTAGCTAGTCGATGTTGCTTATAAACTATGTTCTTTCTGGATTGGTTGCTGTGGGGGAGGGAACGTGAGAGAGGGAAGTTTCTTGTTTGTCTTCCAGTGATGACAACTCACGGTCGTGCACTTCTCGCACTGATTAGATGATTATGGTAAAAATTACACATTAAATGTCATGGATTTGTGATGTGCATTATACAGACTGTCATCTTCAAATGCGTGAGCTTGCTTACTTGTGGCAATGAATACAAATGTAAATAAGGCTGTTGGAATACAACGCAGTTAGAAGAGGAAAAAATGACATTTTAAAGATTTGTTAAGTGTTTGTGATTGTACTGTATAATGCATTGTAAAATAAATACAATTATAATCTTTATTAATTAAACACATCTGCTACTGTTCTCTTCTGTTTCTGAGACCTAATTGTACTTTATCTACATCTACATCTACATGGATACTCTACAAATCACATTTAAGTGCCTGTTAGAGGGTTCATCGAACCACCTTCACAATTTTATATTATTCCAATTTCGTATAGGGCGCAGAAAGAATGAACACCTATATCTTTCCGTACGAGCTCTGATTTCCCTTATTTTATAGTGGTGATCGTTCCTCCCTATGTAGGATCGGGATCAACAAAATATTTTCGCATTCGGAGGAGACAGTTGGTGATTGGAATTTCGTGAGAAGATTCCGTCGCAACGAAAAACGCCATTCTTTTAATGACGTCCAGCCCAAATCCTGTATCATTTCTGTGACACTCTCTCCAATATTTCATGATAATACAAAACGATCTGCCTTTATTTGAACTTTTTCGATGTATTCCGTCAGTCTTATCTGATAAGGATCCCATTCCACGCAGCAGTATTCTAAAAGAGGACAGACAAGCGTAGTGTAGGCAGCCTCCTTAGTAGGTCTGTTACATTTTCTGAGTGTCCTGCCAATAAAACGCAGTCTTTGGTTAGCCTTCCGCACATCATTTTGTATGTGTTCCTTCCACTTTAATTTGTTCGTAATTGTAATAACTAGACATTTACTTGAATTTACGGCTTTTAGATTAGACTGATTTATCGTGTATCCGAAGTTTAACAAGTTCCTTTTAGCACTCATGTGGATGACCTCACACTTTTTGTTATTGAGCGTCAATTGCCGCTTTCCGCACCATTCAGATATCTTTCCTAAATCGTTTCTCTGTTTGCTTTGATCTTCTGATGACTCTATTAGTTGATAAACGACAGCGTCATCTGCAAACAACCGAAGACGGCTGCTCAGATTGTTTCCTAAATCGTTTATACAGATACGGAACAGCAAAGGGCCTATAACTCTACCTTGAGGAACGCCAGAAATCACTTCTGTTTTACTCGATGACTTTCCGTCAATTTCTACAAATGTTTTCAGTCACACATGCTGAAACATCCCCTTTGAACAATTATACAAGACTGTGCTTAAACTGACACACAATATTTTTAGCGCAACGCAATCTGACTTTCAAAAATCTCTACAAAAGAATGGCCCTGAATAACATTAACCCATGCGTTTCACATATCACTTACCTCACAAAAATCTTGGTTACTCGAACTACTGCAATACAGCGAGCACCACTACTGCCAGCTATATAAAAGATTCAAACTATGGAAGGCACTAACTACTGATAGGTATAGTTAGCAAATGAAAGATTTTAATAGAGAACAAACAATGTATTTACCTTAATAGTCATAATATATATCAGTTCCTGACATACATTCTTACAAATTTCAAAACTTCGTCATCTCTCTCCCCACATCCACCACTGCTGGCGGCTCACCTCCAACTGCGCAACGCTACGCGCTGTTAGCATCCAGCTGCCGCTGCCCAACACTACAATGGCAGACAACAAGGCAAACCAGCCACAGACTGCATACAGCACAGCCAGTGATTTTCATACAGAGCGCTACGTGGCGTTACCAATAAAAAAACCTCAACAGCCTACTTACATAGGCCCCATGCTCCCCACAAAAAATTTTACAAATTGTTTTGGGCAGTAGCCAATACAGATTTGAAATTTTTTTTCATAATAACAATAACAAAGAAATGAAATGCGCACACTTATCGATACATTGTTGGTCAATAGCTAAAATTTTCTCACAGTCCATAAAGACAGTCCTGATCGTTCATCACAGTAAAATAGCAGTGTTTGTGCTCAGTATCTGAGCACTAAAAGAAAATGCACACGGAAGTAGTGGATTTCCATGCAGTCTTGATGAAGTAGTGCTGTCCTTCCAATGGAAAGACAGAACTTGACATGCATACATGTAATGGACCACAACAGAGAAAACCCACCACAGAGTCAGTCGAAGTTTTGAAGGATATTGGTAGGTAGGTCATCACATAGTAGACCCACTGTAGTCCTGGTAGAGATTACGGTATTGGTGGGCCACCAGAGGTGCATACCCAGTGCAGTCTTTGTAGAAATAGTGGTATCGGTGGACCATCAAAGATGCAGACCCACTGTAGTCCTTGTAGAGATGGCCAACAGCCATCTGTTGCGACTGTGCAGCTGCACAATCACCATCGAAGAGTCTTGCGGAGAATATAGCAAGTCCATGAACCACCACTTGTGCACTCACAATTTTTTTTTTTGAAATGTCCTTAGATCCAGCAGTGCTGTTATCCAGTCCCTTGCTGAATTATTAACACATGTGCAAACACTATCAGCCCCTACTTCTCACATATTGTCCATATACTATGACCAACAGAAATGTGTGCAATGAAATGAAACTTAATTTGAAGAACTGGTGTCTATACAGTTATAAAGTTACAACATAAGAATGCAATTACAAAGGTACAAAATATATCATTAAAGAACATAATAGTACAGACAACATTTGCAGTAATACAGGATTTACAAAAGAATAGAAATAAACATATACATCAGTGTTACAGGAATTATGACACAAGTAAATACATAAAATAATGCGAATAGTTTTCAAAACATTAATTTTACATATGAGCCTTGAAACAGAACAGGATTAATAATGTCTAAACAAAGAAAATAACATAGTATTTGGAAAATTCTACAACATAAATCTTATTAGCTAAACACATAAAGACAGGAAGAAGACAAATACACAAGGATACATAAACACATAGCGGAATAATACAAAAGGAAAGACAGGGTTCGTGTTCATTGTAACATTTGGTACTGCAGTCCAACCCAAAACTTCATTCCATATATCTTTCATCTTATTTCAACATTTGTTTCCACCAAAACATCCTATCCAAGCATGCTTTCTCTATTTATATGTTCACATATTTCTTACCTCATTATTTATTTTCCATTATCTTACCTCATCATTTACTTCCAAGAAAAACCTACCTAAACGTGTTGTCTCTAAATCCTACTTTTTTTGTTCATATCCTCTTTCAAAATACTTATTGGCCAAATCATTTTCTTATAGATTCTCAATGCATTTCTTCCCATTCATCACCACTCGTTTTCTTATATAGATTCCCCATCTTAAGCTGACTTAAATCTACTGAGCTCAGATATATATACCAAGGGACGAGGCAATACAGCAGCACAAAACAATTAACACAAACAGCAATGACAAAAAATACAAATTGGCCAAGCTAGCAGCGGCAAATCTAAGTTGGCAAAGCAATTGCAATATTACAACTAAAATAAGGCACTGTGCAGTAAACAAGAAAAATAAATCAGTAGTAAAACTGGCTTAACAGAGTAATACAAAGTGAAATTTAATAGCACTATGCCTGGCAAACAGCAGCAGCAAATGCAATAACTTATACCTAAATATGACAAAGCTGAAGCAGAAAAAATACTACACTAAAGACAACAATGCACATAACGGAAATGTATATTAACATCTTAATGTCTATATAATTGAAGTGGTGCACCACAAAAACTTTTTCTATGGAATAAATTACCAAGTACTTGAAAAGAACATTACATATGCAGTTCCTTTGAAGGGAACTGTCTTTTTGTGCTCCCTCATTTTCATGGAAGTATATCACAAAATTATTATTTACTGAACCTGTAGACAGAAAATATTTATATTAGTACATCTATTAAATTTTGTCTTAACCAATGCTGCAGTGCAGCTAGGAACTAGATAATAAATAAAATAGGCAAAGCAAGGCTTGAAACGTCATTCACTGGCCATAATGCAGTAAACAATCTTTCAACTAGCAAGACAATAGATGTGAAATGTTTCTCATCATTTCATTTCAGTAAATATCATAAATTAAGAGCTCCACAGTATAATCATATGTTTTCAAGTTTGAGAGTGTCGTATTTGCGATACTTTTTACAAAGGAATGTCAATACCGAGGATAATGGCCTCTTTTTTTTCTCCACCTGTGCCTCTGAAAGGCACACACTAATGCTTTTTTCCAGGCGACGGTCGCCCAGCTGGGTGCCCATGACCCATTACGTGCAGGTGGTCACTTACCTTTCTTACTGAAATATTTATGACATCAGTTTCCGCTACAGTGACAGTCTCATATAAAAATTTCACAGGTCGAGATTTGCGTTTGAAATCTGTACCAAAAAAAAAATCCTGTAAATACACTCCTGGAAATGGAAAAAAGAACACATTGACACCGGTGTGTCAGGCCCACCATACTTGCTCCGGACACTGCGAGAGGGCTGTACAAGCAATGATCACACGTACGGCACAGCGGACACACCAGGACCCGCCGTGTTGGCCGTCGAATGGCGCTAGCTGCGCAGCATTTGTGCACCGCCGCCGTCAGTGTCAGCCAGTTTGCCGTGGCATACGGAGCTCCTTCGCAGTCTTTAACACTGGTAGCATGCCGCGACAGCGTGGACGTGAACCGTATGTGCAGTTGACGGACTTTGAGCGAGGGCGAATAGTGGGCATGCGGGAGGCCGCGTGGACGTACCGCCGAATTGCTCAACACGTGGGGCGTGAGGTCTCCACAGTACATCGATGTTGTCACCGGTGGTCGGCGGAAGGTGCACGTGCCCGTCGACCTGGGACCGGACCGCAGCGACGCACGGATGCACGCCAAGACCGTAGGATCCTACGCAGTGCCGTAGGGGACCGCACCGCCACTTCCCAGCAAATTAGGGACACTGTTGCTCCTGGGGTATCGGCGAGGACCATTCGCAACCGTCTCCATGAAGCTGGGATACGGTCCCGCACACCGTTAGGCCGTCTTCCGCTCACGCCCCAACATCGTGCAGCCCGCCTCCATTGGTGTCGCGACAGGCGTGAATGGAGGGACGAATGGAGACGTGCCGTCTTCAGTGATGAGAGTCGCTTCTGCCTTGGTGCCAATGATGGTCGTATGCGTGTTTGGCGCCGTGCAGATGAGCGCCACAATCAGGACTGCATACGACCGAGGCACACAGGGCCAACACCCGGCATCATGGTGTGGGGAGCGATCTCCTACACTGGCCGTACACCTCTGGTGATCGTCGAGAGGACACTGAATAGTGCATGGTACATCCAAACCGTCATCGAACCCATCGTTCTACCATTCCTAGACCGGCAAGGTAACTTGCTGTTCCAACAGGACAATGCACGTCCGCATGTATCCCGTGCACCCAACGTGCTCTAGAAGGTGTAAGGTGAAAGTCAACTACCCTGGCCAGCAAGATCTCCGGATCTGTCCCCCATTGAGCATGTTTGGGACTGGATGAAGTGTCGTCTCACGCGGTGTGCACGTCCAGCACGAACGCTGGTCCAACTGAGGCGCCAGGTGGAAATGGCATGGCAAGCCGTTCCACAGGACTACATCCAGCATCTCTACGATCGTCTCCATGGGATCGTCTCCATGGGAGAATAGCAGCCTGCATTGCTGCGAAAGGTAGATATACACTGTACTAGTAACGACATTGTGCATGCTCTGTTGCCTGTGTTTATGAGCCTGTGGTTCTGTCAGTGTGATCATGTGATGTATCTGACCCCAGGAATGTGTCAATAAAGTTTCCCCTTCCTGGAACAATGAATTCACGGTGTTCTTATTTCAATTTCCAGGAGTGTATAACAGTCTCCAAAAATTTTCGCCAGTATAGTGATACATTCACTCATATACACACATTTTATAACTCTTAAAGTACGATTCTCGGTTTCCAACATCCTTTTTCACAAACCAGAGTCCCTAACCACTACTCATTATTCCTTGCTTTATTACACATATACATATTCGTAGACACTTCTTCAATATTTCATCACAATAAATACATAGCATAATCAAATTCCTCATATAGCATCGGCTTATTGATCATAAACATACCGCAACAGCGTAACACACATCATCATCATAACATCATAAAACCTCAGCCAAATCTTAAAATCGTCGTAGCTTCCTCAAATAATTTCAAAACCTAAAAACAAAATCTCTGCTCATTTCAGTAGTGTCATCTACCTCAAACGTACTTTAAAAATCATGATCCCATACCAAATACATCATTCAAAGCTCTCATAATATCACAATGGTTCCGAAAAAATATGAACAGTTCACAAAGTACAGACAAAATACAATTTCGTTAGTGTGAAGTTATCCAACGGTGTAATTACGTAAACATCTGTCACTGATGTAGTAAAAAACATGTATGTTTCTCTGCTAAATAATCAGGTGGCTGAATATTTTATGTGGAGAAATATGGTGCATCTACATCTACATCTACATGACTACTCTGCAATTCACATTTAAGTGCTTGGCAGAGGGTTCATCGAACCACAATCATACTATCTCTCTACTATTCCACTCCCGAACAGCGACAGGGAAAACGAACACCTAAACCTTTCTGTTCGAGCTCTGATTTCTCTTATTTTATTTTGATGATCATTCCTACCTATGTAGGTTGGGCTCAACAAAATATTTTCGCATTCGGAAGAGAAAGTTGGTGACTGAAATTTCGTAAAAAGGTCTCGCCGCGACGAAAAACGTCTATGCTGTAATGACTTCCATCCCAACTCGTGTATCATATCTGCCACACTCTCTCCCCTATAATGTGATAATACAAAACGAGCTGCCCTTTTTTGCACCCTTTCGATGTCCTCCGTCAATCCCACCTGGTAAGGATCCCACACCGCGCAGCAATATTCTAACAGAGGACGAACGAGTGTAGTGACCTTACTAGACGGTAAATTACAGCATCATCTGCGAACAGTCTAAGAGAACTGCTCAGATTGTCACCCAGGTCATTTATATAGATCAGGAACAGTAGAGGTCCCAGGACGCTTCCCTGGGGAACACCTGATATCACTTCAGTTTTACTCGATGATTTGCCGTCTATTACTACGAACTGCGACCTTCCTGACAGGAAATCCAGTCGCACAACTGAGACGATACCCCATAGGTCCGCAGCTTGATTAGAAGTCGCTTGTGAGGAACGGTGTCAAAAGCTTTCCGGAAATCTAGAAATACGGTATCAACTTGAGATCCCCTGTCGATAGCGGCCATTACTTCGTGCGAATAAAGAGCTAGCTGCGTTGCACAAGAGCGATGTTTTCTGAAGCCATGCTGATTACTTGTCAATAGATCGTTCCCTTCGAGGTGATTCATAATGTTTGAATACAGTATATGCTCCAAAACCCTACTGCAAACCGACGTCAATGATATAGGTCTGTAGTTAAATGGATTACTCCTACTACCCTTCTTGAACACTGGTGCGACCTGCGTAATTTTCCAATCTGAAGGTACAGATCTATCGGTGAGCGAGCGGTTGTATATGAGTGCTAAGTAGGGAGCTATAGTATCAGCGTAATCTGAAAGGAACCTAATCGGTATACAATCTGGACCTGAAGACTTGCCCGTATCAAGCGATTTGAGTTGCTTCGCAACCCCTAAGGTATCTACTTCCAAGAAACTCGTGCTAGCAGATGTTCGTGTTTCAAATTCTGGAATATTCCATTCGTCTTCCCTGGTGAAGGAATTTCGGAAAACTGAGTTCAATAACTCCGCTTTAGCGGCACAGTCGTCGATAACAGTACCATCGGCACTGCGCAGCGAAGGTATTGACTGCGTCTTGCCGCTTGTGTACTTTACATACGACCAGAATTTCTTCGGATTTTCTACCAAATTTCGAGACAATGTTTCGTTGTGGAACCTATTAAAGGCATCTCGCATCGAAGTACGTGCCAAATTTTGCGCGTCTGTAAATTTTAGCCCATCTTCGGGATTTCGCGTTCTTCTGAACTTCGCATGCTTTTTCCGTTGCCTCTGCATCAGCGTTCGGACCTTTTTTGTTTACCACGGGGGATCCGTTCCATCTCTTACCAGTTTATGAGGTATGAATATCTCAATTGCTGTTGCTACTATATCTTTGAATTTGAGCCACATCTCGTCTACATTCGCATAGTCAGTTCGGAAGGAATGGAAATTGTCTTTTAGGAAGGCTTCTAGTGGCACTTTATCCGCTTTTTTAAATAAAATTATTTTGCGTTTGTTTCTGATGGATTTGGAAGAAATGGTATTGAGCCTACCGATCTCTAAAGTTGTATAAGCAAATACCATATTAGCTAGGGCTCCTTGTGCTTGCCAAACACGTGGTACACGAAGTAAGCGTGTACCCCCCTGAGGATTAATGTAATTACACCCTCAGGTGTTGCAGGTTACAGCAATGGAATGAAGTGAATCATGGAAAACTTTCTTTGTAATCGAAAAATCTTGAAAAATAAATTGTTTAAGTACGAAATTAATCACTCAAATGCGTGTCCTGTAGCGCTAAATGTGCATCTTGCTGTAATATAATTCTCTGGAAGTGTCGTAGTTATCGTCCCCTGTAAGCAAAGTTCTGCTGAAGTCAATGTACTTACCTCAACATAAACAAAAGTGAAATGCTTTGCGTATAGATATCGTAGTTATTACGTACCTTACCGTGATCAAGAAAGTACTATAATGTAATGTATTGTTGTGCTACAGAAAAGGCTATCTCATTGTAGCTATACCACAAATGTTACTACTAAAACATGTTTTACTTTCCGGAATAGTTCGGAAAAACTGTGCACATATAAAACAGATACACCGCAAAAGCAACAATGTAAATTGTGTCACATATTAGTAGCGTCGTGATATAATCGTGTAGCTGTCAAATAAACTAACCACTGTGTCATCTGGTATCTCTCAGAAAGTACTTTAAATCTAGAATGTATTTTCAAGTAAACCAAAATGTTGCATTAAAATCTCATTAGCAGTACTGGTACATGTTCTAAGTATGTCAGCCTTATAGTCATTACGTAATCGTGCAACCAACAAGCAAGAATATACACACACAATAACACTGTGTCATCTGTTCACTATAACAATGCACTCGTAAATACTGTCTAAATATGTTCCCTAGGTTCTAGACTGGATAGTGAACTTCAAAACATTGTCGCATGTTAACAGTGACAAATTGCACTAGTAGCGTGAAGTGAAAAATTTTATGGCAAAGACTAAGTTAAAAAGCAGATTGTCTCTCAAGAAACGGTTTTACATGTGAAATGTGATTCAATCATTTACCCTTTCTAGTTTCAACTTCCAAGTAACTATCATGTTGTATATATCGGTAAGGAATGCTAAAATTTTTCTCAAGGTTAGCATCTATGTTATTATCGCTGAGCCATCCGGCGCACGTGGCTGCCTGCGGTGCGTGTCATTGTCTGTCTCTTTGTTGGCGCGCGTCGTTATTGGGATTAGGAGACCTAACTGCTATAAATTCACCTTGTCGAGAGGGCCCTGCCCTGTTTGAAACTCGCCACTTCTGATTAAATTCTGGTCTGTTGTTTTGTCGGTAGTTTACATAGTTTCTTTTTTGTCGGACATGTGGTGGAGAATTTCTCCCGAAATCGTAACTGCGCGGTGGACCGTTGCGTCTGACGTTATTCTGTCTCCATTGATAATAATTGTATTGCTTACCTTATTGACTGCTTCTGTGGTTATCTCTGTAATATTCTTTACTATGGAAATGCGATCTTTCTCTGTAATTATTACTCTGCCAACGGTTGTCATACGGGTGGTGTGTGTCTTGGTCACGATTTGTGTTGTGAGAATAGCCTTGTCGTGTTCAGTTATTTTTTCTTTCATAGCGGAATTGCGACGGATGTGACCTGTAATTGTTGTGTTCCTGTTTTCGCGTCCCGCGATTGTCAGTGTCAATTTTTAATTCTTGTAAGAGTCCCTGAAAAGCTTCAATGCCGTCTTTGCAACGTCCTGCCAAAATAATATGTCGTAAATGTTCAGGCAATTTGATTAAGCAAATGCGGGTGAGTTCTGAGGGGCTGTATGGGTTTGACAGATACTGATTCTTGTGCAACATGTCTTCAAAATATTTCAGAAGACTGGAAAATTCAGATTGTTCGAAATGTTTTACTCGGTCTTGTGTAGCTTAAGACCAATACGCTGAGAGGAAGGCATGGTAAAATTCTCCTTCACTGTGGCAATCGTGAATGACCGATCGCATTCTTACAGCTGGTTCATTCTCTAAGTAGCCACACATAAATTCTAATCTGTGCTGTAATGACCAGTTGCGAGGAAAACAATGAGAGAATTGACGGAGCCACGCTTGTGGATGAATGTCGTTGCCAAAATTCTTAAATGTTTTGAATTTACGTGTAGTAATGAACAGCTTATAATCAAAACCATCGTGTCGTCGAGTTGCACATCGATCATTGTTACGTCGTTTAGGCGGTTCCATCTCAAAATTAAATGCGCCTTGCCAGTTTCTTTCATAATTTCCGAAGTGTCCTGTGTTATTATTTTGTGGTTGTTCCGTATTTCTAAGTCCCTCTTCCCGTGTTGGAGTGAGAGTGTCCTCTGAAATATGTAAGTTTTGTATTACTTGTGCCAACTGATCTTGTACTGCTGGCGGCTGACCTTTAACTGCGCAATGCTACGCGCTATTAACATCCAGCTGCCCAACACTACAATGGCAGACGACAATGCAAACCAGCCACAGACTGCATACAGCACAGCCAGTGATTTTCATACAGAGCGCATTGTGGCGTTACCAATAAAAAAACGTAAACAGCCTACTTACAATGCTAACGTGTAAGGTGATTCGAAAACAAAAAAACACTAATGAAATCCTAATGCTCCTGCGTCACTTCTTTCCTTGTAGAAGAACAAATATCATTTATATGTGGGTAGCCCGTGTTGTTTTTGATTAGCGGAATTTGTTCCTTCCAGCTCCCATAGAAATTAATATTAAAAGAACAACCCATTGGCTGTCAAGTTTCTTAATTTGTATGGCGTCGAGACATAATCATTAAAACATACAACTGTATTTACATGTTATCTGCTTTCACAGTATTGCAGTGTATATTCATAAGTAATGTGGGCGAAATATGAATGTTTCAGTGGATGTGAGAGAGGACTAACTTCTTCTTACCAAGAATTTACGGTGAATGTCCGGGAATGTTTATGCAAAACCCCCAAGCCCTGTAGGTATCTCTTAAGCTATTGCCCCTTAATGCTGTAATCCCTTGTTTGAAACTTGTGCAACGGGTGAAATAGCTCGCCGTTATTATTTTTTTCTTCTAGTTTACGTCATTCTACAATCGTATTAAAAATTTTTCTAGAGTGACAAGGAAGAGTTCTGCCTCTAAAACTTCTAGCTCTTCGGGGTATCGTAGGAGGTGGCCTCAGTGTGCCAACAATGGCTTTTTCGTCACTCATTTCGTTATTTAAACGCCACACAATAGCAGTATTATTCCTCATTACGCAACTATAGCGCCAGAACTGTTGAATCGCTGTCGTTGGCAGCAGTGAGACAAAGAACACAGCTGCCAAGAAATGTTCCGAGTGGTGCCGACATGAAACGGTCAGTACTTTCCGCACGCAACAGACAGTCTCTGTTGCCCGAGGAAATTCCACGCATCTAAGATTATTTTGTTTGTATAAGAGGTGCGTAAAAGGAGTTTTTTGTTATTGTTTTGAAATGAACCGTAAAAATCAATCATCGGAGCGGATTGTTTTCAAGAATGTGGGGGTTAATAGTCGGTATGTAAAATTTACCATCTGCATTTTAAGATTATAGACACGACCAGGGAATAGGGCTAATTTAAGAGACCACTAAGAAGAAAGCATGGTGAAAAACTAGAGAACCACGGATCAGTAATAGAACTGAAAGGTGTGGGATCAACTTCAGAGATACATCAACTGCATCAGGTGCAACCAAAAGAATCGAGAAGCTCTGTAAAACATTATTTTATCAGGAGTCAGTTGCACGATGACAGTTCAAAAGTAAGAAAATGACTTGATTCTATGATGATGACTGGCATCGAAATGCTGCCATACAGAACATCCGACCATCAAGGTTTGAAAAAATTTGTTCATGCCTTAGACAGTGGATACGAGCTGCCAGAGCCGGCCAGAGTGGCCGAGCGGTTCCAGGCGCTACAGTCTGAAACCGCGCAACCACTACGGTCGCAGGCTATAATCCTGCCTCGCCCATGGATGTGTGTGATGTCCTTAGGTTAGTTAAGTTTAAGTAGTTTTAAGTTCTAGGGGACTGATCACCTCAGAAGTTAAGACCCATAGTGCTCAGAGCCATTTTCGAGCTGCCAGATAAAACGTATACTGATCTCAATACTATAGGAAGACATAAAAAATAAATTATAAAAAGCACTCACAAAATGTAACTTTTTTTAGTGTTACAACGGACTTGCGGAGAAGCAACGCAATTGAAGGCATACTGCTATTGGCTTGACATTTTATAATGGACAAAAAATTAGTTTCACCCATATCACAAGTGACAAAAACTGCAGGTCATAGCAACGCAGAATCTTTGTACTCGAGTTTCTGTTCATTCTTGTGATCGGTACATGTCAGTGTAAGTCAATTCGGTGTAACTTGTAAGGTTTTTCTTGGCAGTTTCACCCCCCCCCTCCCCCCCTCCCCTCGCTCCTCTTCGCCCCCTTTGTGAATGGAAATCTGAAACCGTCGAGTCATTTCTGTTCGGTTTACGGACGCTGCCAATCGTAACAAATCATTGAATGAAACTTTCCTGGCAGATTAAAACGGCGTGCCGGACCGAGACTCGAACTCGGGACCTTCCAGTGAATATCTCTTTCTGAAATCATTGAATAATTTCGTTACAACAGGCTTAATATATTATTCTTATTCATTACTACAAATAAGCAACACATTTGAACATGCATGTCTCTCTAATGCGCTGTCGCAAAACATTGTTACTTTGTCAGTAGGCTGTTTAGGTTCTTATGTTCGTAACGTCACGTAACGCTCTGTATGAAAATCACTGACTGTGCTGTGTGCAGTCTGTGGCTGGTTGGCATTGTTGAAATATTCGTGAACAGCGCGTAGCGTTGCGCAGTTGGAGGTGAGGCGCCAGCAGTGGTGGATGTGGGGAGAGAGATGGCAGAATTTTGAGAGCCGAGGGTTTTGGACGTGTGTTCTTCAGAAAGAGTAAATTTGTAATACTGGATATCATGAACTACTATATATATGATGACTTTTGGATATTATTAACGTAAATACATTGTTTGTTCTCTATCAAAATCTTTCATTTGCTAACTATGCCTATCAGTAGTTAGTGCCTTCAGTAGATAGAATCTTTTATTTAGCTGGCAGTATTGGTGCTCGCTGTATTGCAGTAGTTCCAGTAACGAAGATTTTTGTGAGGTAAGTGATTCATGAAAGGCGTAGGTTATTGTTAGTCGCGGCCATTCCTTTTCAGGGATAATTGAAAGTCAGATTGCGTTGCGCTAAAGATATTGTGTGTCAGTTTAGTGTTGATCAGAATAAGTAAAGAGAGAAATGTCTGAGTACGTTCAGTTCTGGTCAGCTGTTTGAAAATCAAATGGCGTAAAAGATTTATCAGTACTGTAATTCATTAATTTTTCTAAGGGGTTGTTTCAAGTGCCGTATCCAAAGTTTTACTTGAGAGTTTGTGTGATAACAGACTAACAAGTCAGGAACGAATGCGAACAGCAACACCGACTGAACCAAAATTAACACAGCATATCGAAATAAGCTTTCAGTTCCCTTACTATTATTGGGTTGCTATCTTCCGAGTATATATACAACGTGCTTTGGTGTGCGATTTATGAGTAAGTGCTTCCATTGTGATAGCGGATCGGAACGGAATTAAAACTTTCGGTATTATAAAATGGCGTCACTATTAATGCATCTATTTGCCAAAAAGGACTAAACACAGCAAGTTGTAATTATGGGCCGTACTAATCGAATCGGAAGTTTCCAGCTATTGTATAATGAAAGCTGTTGTATCGCCACTACAGTGAAGCCGACGAAACGCTATCTATCAGGTTCTGTCAAGTGCAAACTTTGAGCGGCGAAGGCATATTATAGGAATATATCTGTATGACGAGTGAAGGAGCCGGCACTTCATTAATACCGTACTGTGCTCTTTATACCGCTTCCCCGACGAAAGGCGAAACACCCAACGAAACATCCATAAGCTACACACTTTATGTCGACTCCACTATGATCCCAAGTGCTGCCGATCTCAGCGATGCAGCTGTAGCACTGCAGTAGAGTGAGGACCTTTTGTTTTGTACTGAGTTTCAGCTCAACTGAGATAAAACGTAATGTGTGAAGAAGTCAACCTTGGTCTCTT
This sequence comes from Schistocerca gregaria, assembly GCF_023897955.1. Classification (NCBI taxonomy): domain Eukaryota; kingdom Metazoa; phylum Arthropoda; class Insecta; order Orthoptera; family Acrididae; genus Schistocerca; species Schistocerca gregaria. Next base: position 813,034,521 of record NC_064920.1, on the reverse strand, counting down.
CAACACAGTTTCAATCTTGTTATTGCCGTGTGCAGCTTATACCACATTTACTGCAGTTCATCAGCAAGCATGCACACCTAAGACAGAAACATTGCATGGCAGACCAGTAATTACTTTCCCTCTCGCGCACTATTCCTTACGTTGATCTTCCTGCTCTTCCTCTTCTTCTGCTTCTTCTTCTTCTTCCTGATTTCCCCGTGCTTCTACGAAGCTGAAGCTCAACGTAACATCGACGAATAACACATTGGTCCAATTTTTATGAGAACTATTTTTTTAATATGTGAAAACAATTTTTCAGACAACAAGAAGTCGAAATAAAGAATTTTTTTACAATATTATGCAAAATTTCGGACACACTGGCAGGTTACTGTAACATTGCATTTTTTTCAGGTCATCAATCAGATATTGCTAGAACAGTTATGAAAAGCTCCCTAAATCTTAAGGATTCAACATTCACCCTGTATTCCCCACTGCATCAATTTAACAATATAGGACTGTTTGCAGGCGGAAACATTTTCCAAAATTCTATTGAAAACAAAGGCTATTGTGACTTTCTTTCATAACTCTACATCAGCCAGCGACAAACTGCGCAATGTTCAAAACAGACCAAACAAAAAAGAACTGAGACGGATACAAGAGGTGCCGTCTATGGAACAGTTCATGCCACACGATCAAGAATTTGGAAGTATGAAATGAACTTGAGATTGGAATCAATAAAGCTTCAAAAGAACTGCCTATCCTCGCAGCAAAAAATTATTTAATTATACAGGAGATAATGGATCTTCTTGTACCTTTTGAAGCATCATCAACAACAATCTCAGGTGAGTCATACGGCATTGTTCCCTTAACTATACCTCTTATTCGAGGTATTACTGCAAAGTTTTCGGACTTCGAAAGCATATTAATAACTAATGAAGGACGAAATGTTCTGGATTCCCCGATTAAATCACTCAATGAAAGAGTGAAACCATTTAACACATTGGCTGTTAATGTGCTTGTGACATTAATAGAGCCTATGTTTTAAAAAATAGTTCTATGACTTTTCTAGAAGCAGAGAACGCTGCACAAGTGCTTCAGAATGAGTACGCTGCTATCATCGCATCAACTTCGAGAATAATAATTGAAACAGAAGCAGTGGTGTTAATACGTCTACGGATACGTCTAACAGTTTGAAATTTGATGATGTTCTTTTTTTTTTGCCCTATTAGCAACAGTGTAACGTCGATGTCGTTACAGAAGTCAGTGATTCCATAATTGACCTACATCAATATTCTGAAACACATGTAATAGATAAGCATGCTCGTGGATTAGAATAGTGTGCAAAATCTAATAGTATGTTGCATGTAATGGCCATTAAATTTTTGTGGTGTCCAGCGACTTAAGTTCCTGCAGAGAGGGTTTTCTCCAAGGCAGGATAGATAATTACTGAAAAACTCAGCAGACTATAGGAGAAGAATTTTAGCACCTCACTAGTATCTTTTAATGTTGTACTTTAAAAAACACACTAAAGGACAAGAATTTAAATACCTTTCTTTTTATAAGGCAAAATTTGCATATTTTGTGTTTTAAGCAATAAAAGCTCTTAGAAAGCTATTTTTCATTTGAAATACCTACACTAAACAATCGATAGTTAATCGATATATCGATTGTTTCCAAATATTTTTCTATAAGACAAGTTGTGCCAACTATCGATGTTTAAGTAACACTAAAGTGCAGTCAGGGACAGAGAGACGTACTTCCAATGAAGCTACACGTACCAGGAGCCACTGACACAAATCTTTCTTAAGCAGGACTTCCTTGCTAATTACTGTTTGTTTTTTTTCAATGCCTGACGTGGTTGGTAGTCTCCATAACGTGACACTAACCAATTTCAGCCCAATCGTACAAATATCTAACCGATATCAACACTATTCCCCAACTGTATAAGTACATACTCTCGGCATCTTGTTCAAACGAAACGTTAAACGACTTTCCCTACCTGCCCATCATCCTAGAACTGACAATGGTATCCTTTCAGTTCGTGGCTACATTTCTCTCAGTCCACCTTAACAGATGTAGCTCTCGAGTGGACTTCGTACCTATTCGTCGAGTGAAATAATGTATTTGGTATATAGCGTTTTCGTGTTTATATTAAGTAATCGGACGGCCATAAGGGTGCTTTGCGATTAGCATGAAGTTATTACGCTATTTACCATTCACGTTATCATGATTTCGAGTTAAAGTCACTTGTTGGCGTCATCGTTTCCCGGTCGTCATGTGTGCGTGGCTGTTGGTAGGCAGCGACCGAGCGACGCAGGCAGATGGAGGTGCGATAGGAGGGACATCACAGCGCCGTCTGCAATCCCCAGCGTCGATTTTCGTCCCGTAATGCCCTCCGAGCCCTGGGTGAGGGCAGATACCGATTTCGCCTGCCACCCACTCGCCAGAGAGCAAAAACGTTGCACGCGAGCCAACTCGGCGACCTCGCCATACAGTGGCGACTCTGCAAATCCTGTTACAGCGAATGCAGTGCATTACGCAAAAGTCTCTCTCGTACGAGCATTAATCGTTCGTGCTACATTTGTGTAACTTGTGACTCTCTACGCTCTGCGCCATAACAGCAAATTCTTGTCACGGTGCTGCCAACATTTTGCTCTATGATTTCCTAGCCAAATTTTCGTTGGTATATCGCACAGTAGTGAACGCAGTTTAGCCAGCATCTCTCACTGTAGTGCTTGTGCGATCACATTCATGGCTACCATTAAGTAATTATTCTTTGTTCCTCTAAAGACGTATTCAGTTATGATTAATTTCATGACATCCCAGATCAGAGACGTATATTGCTGTAAGTTTTTTTTTGTGTGTGGGCGTCATATGTCTGGTTTACTGAGCATTCGACTCCCATCTAGTGAAAGACCCTTTCATGTGTCTGCACAACCAGGAGATACACGACAGACAACGTCTTCACACAGAATTGCGCCCCGGAAGAACCTACAGAAGCTCTGTAACGCACAGAGTGTCAGAAAGATTCATCCTCTTTGACATGACTACAGCTTCTACATGAATGAAGACACTAAAATTAGGTAAAATTTAACCAACACAAAGAATATAAATTTTATTTAATTGTCTTTATCGCAAAAGTTATTGAACAGAATTACCATTTTCGGTTATACAATAGTGGTCTTCAGGATCTACAACAGAAATAAAAGAAAAAAAACCATTACTATCTATTATAGAAGGAGATTAAACACAAAGAATACAAAATACGATACAAACATGTATTCATATTATACTTTCTGCTCTTTGTGTTAATCTCTTACAGCAGTAGATAGTAAGGTTTTTTTCTTTCATTTCTATTTTAGATTTTGGAAAGAGCTACTGTGTTGTTGAAAGTGGTAGTTAAGTTCAGTAACCTTTGTTATCAAGACAGTTAAACAAAAGAAATTGTATGCATCAAATGATCGATCTCCAGATTGTCATTTTATGTCAAATTCTGATCAACATGGAGAACAAAGCTTTTATCTTCAAAAGAACCAACCGATTTTACAGGGATGGATCTTTTACATGTATGTACAAACAGCCTCGGGGATTTTTTGTAATTACGTCTAAGATCAAAGTTTTCACTTGCATTATACAAATGTGGGAAATTAATGTGCTCTCCAGCGGACACAAGGCATTTCCTGACCACAGCCAAAGTCATCTCATACTTCCACGAGTATCTCTGGAGTTAATAAAGTTATTGTTTATTATTTGCGGCGTCCCCCTGCAGCCTAATCTGCTTAAAGGGAAGACACAAAGATGGGGGTTTTTCTTAAACGCCCACAAAAAGTACTGACGTATCAGCCAGGGGGAAATTCGCCAGATCTCCAGCTTAGACAGCTAAGTGGTTCCCGTACCTATGTAAACGAACAATCTAACAGTAGTAAGAGATCTCTGCAGGAAACCACAAGAATCAGCAAATCACTTTTATTTTCGATACGTAAATTAAAAGTTCGTATCTTCATTCACATAGAAGATTTGAGACATCGGATGAATATTTTCGAAAGGTCCGGTAGGTGCGGCCAGAACTGGTGGTATCACTCGGATAGCATGCAGGTCTGTCTCAGGTGAGAGAGCACAATGTCGGAACACAGCATTTAGTACTTGACAAGTAACAGGGTTTGTAGATTCTGAGAGAAATAGTAGCAAACTAGGTGTTTCTACATAATGCTCTTAGAGGGACAATTTTTGGCATAAGAAAGGAGGTCGTTACGCAACAGCAACGAAAATTGTTAACGATAATTTGATGAGCTTGATGAAAAACCAGAGCTGGCAACTGAATTGAAATAATTCGCCAGATTTTGTGGCACGGGAAAAGAGAGAAGTCTGATACGTTCCTATTGTTGGAACGCAGCTGCTACACCTGATGTGGGACACTTCCGTGTCCGCTAGAAAGTCCATTAAGATCGGTTGGTTGACCAGCCAGCGAGGTCATCGGTCACATGGGATTAGGAAAGAATGGGGAAGGAAATTGGCCGTGCCCTTTCAAAGGAACCATCCCGGCATTTGCCTGAAGCGATTTAGGGAAACCATGGAAAACCTAAATCAGGATGGCCGGAAACGAGTTTGAACCGTCGTCCTCCCGAATGCGAGTCCAGTGTGCTAACCACTGCGCCACCTTGCTCGGTGTCCCTTAAGACACTGGTCCTGATGGTACGTGGTGAAGATCATGCCGAGGAATTGCGGAGAAATTCTCGACCCTTTCAGGCCCGCCGGATAGCCGCGGTCGTTAGCACGCCGCCAGCGGGATTCGGAGAGGTGCGATGGCCCCGGATAGAATCCTTCCAGCGGGTTGACAACCAAGGCCGATGTGCTGGCCAGCCAGATGTGGTTTTTAGGCGGTTTCCTACATTAGACCAGGAGCATACCGAGCTGGTACCCAAGTCCAACGCCAGTTACAGGTTTTACAAACATCTTGAAAATGTTCTCACTCTTCCACAAGGAATAACACTATATGCAGACAGATGGCCACACAAGTTCAGTTGCGGGAGGGGGCTAGAGGGTGGTGACACGAAGGCCGCCTGGCCATCCTCTACCGCTAACGTCGCCAGACACACATTAAGATGCCGACCCCGTGAAGACAGAGGTTAATGCCAAGAAAAAGAAGAAAGCCCTTGGTCTGCTCCGGCCTGATCAAAGCCATCACGCCCACAACTGACACTGACTGCAACCGCATCCGCTCAGCGTGAAAACCTGAAGTCTTTGGCGCCACACGCTGGCTGCACAACGCCTGGTGATGAGATTCTGAAAATGTTCCTTTGGACTCCGAGTAATAACTGCCGCCCAGAAAAGAGAGACCTGTGTAATTATTACTAGAACGGTCATATTAATGTTTGCTTTTTAATTTAGTATTTGTTGTAGTTAGGTTAATTTGTTTGTTCAAATAAGTTAATAATTATTTTTGTTACCCACAGTCTAAAATAAACAAATTTTGTATAAATAAACTATTTATAATGCACTTTTCTTACCTTACTACAGCTTATGAAACCAAATTATAATTTTTTATTGATAGCAAATACCACACTTACATGTGTTAATTAAAAGGTCTACAACTGCGAAAGCCGTAGTGCAAGTGTCAAGTCGTGTAGTACAATAAACTTAGGCATTTGTAAACATAACGCAATTAAAATATTAGTCGATTTGTGTTGCATATTAAAGTTATTTGTCAACTTAGCAGTTCAGTTCTCGTCATTTGCAACAACCTGTTAATGAAAGAACGTACAGAGAATGGTTTAAACACTTCAAAACTGATGATTTCGACGTCGAAGACCGGCATGGAAGAGGATAGGTTTTTCGAAGATACTAAAACTGACGGAAACAATCACAGGAGATCATTATCGAAAGCTGTCCGCACCCGGTAGGTGAATGGTCAGCGTGACGGATTGTCAGTCCTCTGGGCCCGGGTTCGATTCTCGGCTGGGTCGGGGAATTTTATCCGCCCAGGGACTGGGTGTTGTGCTGTCCTCATCATCAGCCAGCATCCTCATCGACTGCACGTCGCCGGCGTGGCGTCAAATTGAAAGACCGGCACTCGGCGAACGGTCTGCCCGATGGGGGGCCCTAGCCATACGATTTTTAAAAAATATCGAAAGCAACAGATGTGTTTGAGCCGAGCACTGAGAGACAAACGGGAGGAAAGGTGATTTTGGAGCGTGACAATGCTCTACTCTATGTCGCAAAACGCGTCGAAAGGTTACTGGAAATGTTGACGTGGGAAGTTCTACCACACACGCCATATTCTGTAGACATTGCTCTCTCTGACTACCACCTCTTTCGATTAATTGCACACAGTCAGGTTGATAAGCGTTTGTGGTCACATAAACAAGTGCAAAATTGGATCGATTCATGGATATCCTGAAAAGACGCCCAATTCTTGAGCCGCCGGATTCGTATGTCACCCGAAAGATGGGAGAAAGTAATGGCCAGCGATAGTCAATACTTTTGTCCCGTCACGCGGTATTACGATTTACGTTTGCGCCAACATCCTCTTTCTCTCAAATATCGATGGTGGTCAACTCTTTGGTTGCGACCAGAGGGTGTGACGGAGGGGAGCAGATGCCCAGTAGCGCTCCTTTCGTGAGGGACGGCCAGAGAAAAACAAGGTAGGATTGCGTTCGTTGAGACGGCGTGAGCTCCGGTGCGCTCCTAGTGGTAGCTGTGGACTCGCGCGAACTTGATTGGCGAACAAATGGAGCACGCCTGTTTTGTGGTGATTTTCTGAAGCGCGATGCGGCGACAGGATTCGCTGGCCAGCGGCATAGCGGACGGAAACTCCTACTGCACGCTTTTGGAGTAGCTATGGTTATTGTGATACTACAGTGCGAAAATCAGCTCTAACTTGGATCGGGAACATCCTGTGAATCCGGCTTGATTTACCCGCTTGTTACAGAGAGTTGCTTTGTTTAATAGTGAGCTCTGATAAATTTGGAAAGTTTTGTTTGTTGTGAAAATTGTGACTCTCATGCGAATACCTACCAGGCCTCTCATTACGTCACCGTGAGGTTTTATTTAAAAAAAAAAAAAAAAAAAAAAAAGAGGAAGAGGCACCGGTAACGAGTTGAGTGTAGTTATCTGGATATTACAAAACTTTGTTCCAACACATGTGAAGTGATTAAAGTGCATCAATGCGAGTAAGTTCGGTGACTGAGACTGTCAGAGTGGTTAAATAACAACATAATTGTGTCAGACACTGGTCGGAGCTGTTGATTCATTTGCGACACGAAAGCCGCTAAAGGCCAAGTAGTTAAATCTTGTTCATTTGTGGAAATCTGAACGGGTTCCTTTCAAACCGTGGATTTGCGTTTGTTCTGAACCTGTGCTTATATCTCTTTCATGCGTTTCAGGTAGCTTCTTAATTGTGCATGTAAATCCTAGAGCTTTTACTGATGGCTGGCGAGCGTTATAAGTTATGGCTTAGCGGCTCATAGTTGCCGCTACGTGTAATCATTCCATCACCTGACGCCAGTAGCTACTCCCGCTGGTACTAACCGTAATTCCTGTGTGTTATTACGTAATTCATAAGACAACGTGCAGCCATGCTGATGTTAAAATTAAATCCTTTAAGTGGTTCAAAAAGTAATTCATTTAATAGAATGTTACGTAAGGTTTTAAATGTTTCTTATCCTTGTTAGTGTCTTGCATTTTTACTTTGGTCACTTGTAAATTCTGTCACTGTAAGAACTCCTGGCTTGTTGTCGCAGGAATTTTCTGGAATTTAGAGTTAACTGGGCGTTTCAAGGTTTGAATGACAGCCTCCGATTGAGTTTCTTTCTGTAATGCTTTCATGTTTATGTCCTTTTTGGACATGATTAAGTAAACGTGCAATTTAGATCCTGTTTACCCGCTAGAAACCTTAATCTGTAATGAATGTTTGTAAAAGTATTATGCGTTTATTAGCTAATCCAGCCCTCAACACTTCACCACCTAGGTCCTGGGTATCGCAACGATTCAATGTTGAGTCGTACAGTTTTTGTACGTTTTTCACAACAAAGCCTCAAACTTCGAGATAAACGGCGGAAGAAAAGTTGTGAACCTAATAAAGTAAATAACCGTACTGTGCCGCCCGGGATTAGCCGAGCGGTCTGGGGCGCTGCAGTCATAGACTGTGCGGCTGGTCCCGGCGGAGGTTCGAGTCCTCCCTCGGGCATGGGTGTATGTGTTTGTCCTCAGGATAATTTAGGTTAAGTAGTGTGTAAGCTTAGGGACTGATGACCTTAGCAGTTAAGTCCCATAAGATTTCACACAAATTTGAACTTTTTTTTTTACCGTACTGCTGTAAATTGTCTCATCGATTTGAGCGATAATAAATAATCAACAGAAAAAATAGATTCCCGAAGGATTCATTGCAACCATGACACAATAGCTACAGTTCCCCGCCGGAGGTTCGAGTCGTCCTTCGGGCAGGGGTTTGAGCGTTGTTCTTACAATAAGTTAGTTTAAGTTAGTTTCAGTAGTGTGTAAGTATAGGGACCGATGATCTAAGCAGTTTGGTGCCTTAGGAATTCACACACACACACACGCCTACAGTTCACAGAGATTTTTCTTTGTATGAGGTTCCTGAGCTTCGAGTACACACCTATGAAGAGCAGATTAGTGGAAAATAGTGGATATTGTTTCTAAAGGCGACATCAACGGCGGGGTGGGTTGTGTATTCACCTCATGCAGCTCCAAGATTCCACGTCTAGCAGTTCCTTAGGCAGAGGATACAGCAGTAGTCAGACAGCGAACAAATTTTCTATAGCTATTTTCTTTAGTTTACATCTTGTCTGCAAATAAAAGTGCGTGGTGTAATAAGTTTAGTGCCCAGTCACTGTCAGTCTCCGTTGATTTGAGATAACAAAAAACCAGACCATAGAAATCTTCTGGTGTAGCAGCGGAATTTTGTTTTCAATTTTGTAAACGATGCTACTCATTCACTTGTTAGTAAAATAATCATCCGCGTTCTATAGTTAGCACCAACATGTCAATTAATAGACTGGTCTCTACAGTGTTCTGTATAAGTGAGCGACTTAAGTTTCGTATATATTCCTTCCGTTTCTTTGCACCGGTTATTTTCCTAACAGCCATTGCGACTTTTCCTCTGCTTCCTTTCTATTATTTTTTCACAATGCCATTTTCCTTTCTTGTGGACAGCGTCTAACCATTTACATTATTCCCTCAGTATGACATATTTTCCATGTTCTTTTGCGACTAACGATTTGTTAATTGATTGGATCATGAAACGCACTAACTTTTAATGGGGAATGCACTACAGCAAAGAGCGGAGACACCTTAAACGTCATTTGTAACATTTCAGGGTAGATGATCCTGATATACTGCAGTGAGATCTATATGAGTCTTTTTCTCTTATAACTTTTAAAAAGTATTACTCTTTCCATAAAAATTCATTCCTGTGAACATTGGTGACCTGCTGCTAATCTACAGCAGATTGTTCAGCCTACAATCCATAAACTAGTGATTTGCAGAAAGAAAAACCTTCCTCGGGAACCTAAGTCATGTACGCCAGGGCAGTATGACATATTTTCCATGTTCTTTTGCGACTAACGATTTGTTAATTGATTGTATCATGAAACGCACTAACTTTTAATGGGGAGTGCACTACAGCAAAGAGCGGAGACACCTTAAACGTCATTTGTAACATTTCAGGGTAGATGATCCTGATACACTGCAATGAGATCTATATGAGTCTTTTTCTCTGATAACTTTTAAAAAGTATTACTCTTTCCATAAAAATTCATTCCTGTGAACATTGGTGACCTGCTGCTAATCTACAGCAGATTGTTCAGCCTACAATCCATAAACTAGTGATTTGCAGAAAGAAAAACCTTCCTCGAGAACCGAAGTCATGTACGCCAGCGCAGTGGCGCCTACTGTGGGAGTAGGCGGCCTGAATAGCCCTGATAGCCCTGGGAGGAAGATATTTAACGGAAATGGGAAGGAGAGGTGGCGGCGTAATGTTCCTGACAACACGGCTTTACTCCAGTGTCCTGGATGAATCTGCAAACCTCTGAGTCGAATGTAATTACAGGCCACCAGACACACATCGATACCTAGTGGAGTGTGGTTTGATAAGGCAGCTCGGTGCAGTGGCGAAGGACGTATCAGTTCCAAGTAATACCGGTACCATAACATTTAAAGCAGTTGTGTTGTCTGCGGGTCACTTTTCGTTAGTAGTTAATCAACATGTACTGTATACATTGGTGTAAATGTATTGATTCAAATGGCTCTGAGCACTATGGGACTAAACATCTGCGGTCATTAGTCACCTAGAACTTAGAACTACTTAAACCTCACTAACCTAAGGACATCACACTCATCCATGCCCGAGGCAGGATTCGAACCTGCGACCGTAACAGTCGCACGGTTCCGGACTGAGCGGCTAGAACCGCTAGACCACCGCGGCCGGCGTAAATGTATTACGTAGGTGATTTCTTCCTAAACTTGCCGTTATGAGATCACATTTTCTCCACGCCGAAATACATCCTTCTGTAGTTAGTGTCCTCATATTCCAATAATCACGCCCCAATCACCTACTCTGATGTACGTACAATGGGCAGTCAAATGAAAACGGAAGAAAAAAGTAAGTAAACTATTTCTTATTTCAAAAGCAATCACTGACGCAGTTAATGCATTTATCCCAAAGTGAGACAAGACGGCCAGTGCATTCTTGGAAAAATATTTGTGATCGCCTCAACGGCTACGGATGTCTTTTTTCATAGGTTCCAGACACTTGGAAATCGCATGGCGATAGATTGAAACTGTATGGAGGATGTTTATGGACTTCTCATGACTGTTCGGTAGTTGAAACCATCTTGGCAATGAGTGGACGGAAATTTTGCTGGAAGTTAGTTTCGGCTGTGTTGCAGAAGCTTTTAAATGTCCTCCACACAGTGCCGACATCTCCTAATGCAGTTTCCGTATTTTTGGAGCCCTGAAGAAAGACATTCGTAGCAGTCGATTTGCGTCGACGAAGGGGTGCACGACTGGGTGCAATCAAGATTTTATAGACAACTGCAAACATTTTTCAATGAGAGCAATGACTGTCTGGGCTCACAGTGGAGTAAATTCTTTGACAGTTTTGCCGTTACTTCTGAAGCAATGAACAATTTACTTTTCTCCCATCTGTCTTGCTTTCATTTGACTAATACTGTTGTAGTGCGCTGCTGCAATTGTTGTCATCAGCTGTTTAATCAACATATGTGTATCTAATAATACGTTTAGTGGAGTGATAACAGTTCTTGGAACCCGGTCGTAGCTTTAACGAAACTGTCGTATTTTCAGTCAGCTTAAACACGTTGCTTGTTGGCTGCTGCAAACAAGGCCCAACTTAGATACATACATATACAGGTTGTTTCACAGTTCATGCTACACACTTCTAGAGGATGTAGAGAGGACTTAGTTGACCAAATTTTACGTAAGAACCCGTGTCCGGAAACGGTTTGCTCCCATGTTACAAGGAGTACAAGATGAATAGATTTCAGTCCTGTTCACTGTGATGTTACAACAGCTGTTCGATATGACGACCACGGTGCACACGATGTATCTGCGCAGTAATTTCGCATAAACTCTATCCAACATGCATGGTGTATAGTTAATCACTTCTGCTGCAGGCATGATCCGTGCAACCAGATCTTCCTCTGACTCGACAGGGGTCTCGTAAACAAGAGTCTTCATGTGGCACCACAAAAAAAAAACAATGGTGTAATATCTGGGGATCTTGTCGGTCAACCAGGTGGGCAACTTCGACCGATCCACCTGCCGTCCTTGACAACTTTCAGATGGTTTCGAACGCGAACTGCAAAATGTACACCCGCAGCTTCGCGCTGGAACCACTAAGCGTGTCGAATGTCCAGTTGCACAGCTTCCAAAAAGTCAGCCGCGACTTGCAGGAGTATCAAGTATCTGGCAACAGGTAGGTGGGGAGGGAGGATGTACGGCCCAATCACAAGACCTCTCCAGACACTGATGTCGAAGATGTGGTGAAATCTTTGTGTACATGTGGCTTTGAGGTATCCTTGATCCCAAATGTGGCTATTTAGAGAGTTCAAAACACCTTCCCTGTTGAAATGCGCTTCGTCGGTGAACAAATATTCGCCTTGGAAACTGAGTAAAATCCACACAACGGTGTAAAAAGCAAGAATAGAAATTAACATGTGAAACAAAATCTGCAGGGAGCATGGCGTGTACCTTCTAAGGGTCATACTATTGGAGTTGCTGTACATGCAGAACGCGCGAGACAGACGAGTGAGACACGTGTAAGTTACGTGCAGTGGCTCGAGCACTGGTCGATGGTCTCTCTTCAGCTTGATGTAACACTTCCTCTTCCAGGAGGACAGAGCGCCGCCAACTTGGAGCACCACAGTTTGCTCTGTGGATTGTTAATTTCCTACTTTCCCGCAGCCGTGGTTCTGCTCTGGTGAAGTTTAGATGGAGTCACCCGATGTGGAAGGTGCTTGTGGTACCGACGTTGAACTTCTACTACGGCGAGCTTCACCGTAGATTAACAACATATCGGTGTACCCTGAGAACGTGTACTCAGGCATCCTGTTACTGCAGGACCAGTCACCGTAAAGTCTACTGTCGCATCACCACGAAGCATGAACACAAGACAGATGGAAACAGTGGACATCATGCGACATCGCGTCATCTTACCAATCATGAATGTGGGTAGCCTACAATATCAGGCGAACTGTGTAAGAAACCTCTGGGGCGAGACTGTGTCATTCTTGTTTTCCTTGAAATATGAAAACGAACCTATTCCGGAATTGGTTCCTATTTAAAACTTAATCTACTATGTCCCCTCTACAATCTCTAGAAGTGTGTAACACGAATTGTGAAACGCCATGTATACACTGGAAGAAGACTTCTCTACGGAAAAAATGGTTCAAATGACTCCAAGCACTATGAGACTTAACATCTGAGGTCATCAGTCCCATAGACTTAGAACTACTTAAACCTAAGAACATCACACATATCCATGCCAGAGGCAGCATTCGTAGATGCGACCGTAGCAGCAACGCGGTTCCGGACTGAAGCGCCCTGAACCACTCGGTCATAGCGGTCAACTCTCTACGGAAGTGACGATGTATTATAAAACGCATGCATTTGCACTCCAGGAATTACAAGAAATGCTTTTTCTTTGTTAATTCATTGTTTAGACAAGCTAAGGAACTGTGTACCTTCCGTGGATAAAACAGAACGACCATTGTCATGAGGCTTTCAATGTTGTGGAAAACCGGTAAAAGATGAGACGCATTACTGCTTTTGTGTTCCTTCATCTTTCTCATCCTGTTGATAAACGCGGGGCCGTTCCATTTACAGGAGTACGCTCTCATGAAGAGCACAGCTTTCTGGCATCAAACAGGGAAAAAGCGCGATACGCGAAGTAACTGGATATTTGCTGTGGCTTTCCGCCAAGTGGCCTGTGGCTAGGTTTTACTTTGCTCTCTTTCGTTACAGAGTAGTCTCCGAGACAATGCTCGAACTTTTTCGGCTGGATCGGCGGGAGTTACATGCTTATAAAACTTGGTTTCAGATTACTTGGGGCCCATTGTAGGGTAAATGAGACTTCCAGTATAGGTTTTAGTTATAGATTGCAAGATATTCTCCAATACATTAACAGACTAATGTCGATAATGGGAAACAGTAAGGTGGATTTTATTCCTTACCAGAGTATAAGCAATGGCGTGGCAGATACTTAATGTTTTTAGACTTGCTTCGTCAATATCATAATAGCTCTCGTAGAAAAAAGTGTTCCAAAACTATTTCCTGAAATGCTCCTCCATGATATTGACAAGAGGGAGATTGAGTTAATAATTAAATCACTAAAGACCAAGAAATCTCATGGATATGACGGGGTATCTAGCAGAATACTGAAGTATTATTCTATGTATGTCAGCCAAGTACATAGCCATATCTATAACTTTTCCTTTAGGAGTGGTCGGTTTCCTGACCGATTAAAGTACTCGGTAGTGAAACCACTTTATAGAAAGGGAGACAGGGATAATGTTGACAATTATAGACCTATTTCTATGCCATCGGTGTTTGCTAAAGTTATCGAGAGGGTTGTATATACAAGGTTACTGGAGCATTTAAATTCACATAATTTGCTGTCAAATGTTCAGTTTGGTTTTAGAAGTCGTTTAACAACAGCAAATTCTATATTCTGTTTTCTCTGTGAGGCTTTGGACGGATTAAATAAAATGTTGCGAACGCTAGGTGTTTTCTTTGATTTTACGAAGGCTTTTGACTGTGTTGACAACAAAATATTACTGCAGAAGTTGCACCATTATGGAGTAATGGGAGTAGCTTACAATTGGTTCGCCTCTTACTTTAAGAACAAAAAGCGGAAGTTAATTCTCCGCAATACTGAGAGTGGTAGTGATGTTCAGTCCCAATGGGGCACTGTTAAGTGGGGCGTTCTCCAAGGGTCGGTGCTGGGGCCACTGCTGTTTCTTATTTATATAAATGATATGCCTTCTAGTATTACAGGTAATTCAAAAATATTTCTGTTTGCTGATGACACCAGCTTGGTAGTGAAGGATCTTGTGTGTAATATTGTAACAGGATCAAATAATGTAGTTCGTGGCTTGTGGAAAATAATTTGATGCGAAATCACAGTAAGACTCGGTTTTTACAGTTTATAACTCACAATTCAACAAGAACCGATATTTTGATCAGACAGAATGGGCATATTATAAGCGAGACGGAACAGTTCAAGTTCCTAGGCGTTCGGATAGATAGTAAGCTGTTGTGTAAAGCCCATGTTCAGGATCTTATTCAGTAACTAAATTCTGCTTTATTTACCATTAGAACAGTATCTGAAATAAGTGACAGTTCAACACAGAAAGTAGTCTACTTCGCATATTTTCATACGCTTATGTCATATGGTATTTTTTTGTGGTAATTCTTCTGATTAAAAAAGGGTATTTTTGGCGCAAAAACGGGCTGTTGGAGAAATGTGTGGTGTAAGTTCGAGAACCTCTTGTCGATCCCTATTCAATAGCCTGGGAATTCTGACATTGCCCTCACAGTATATTTTTTCTTTAATGTCGTTTGTTGTTAGCAATATTAGCTTATTCCCAAGAGCAAGCAGCTTTCACTCAGTTAATACTAGGCAGAAATCAAATCTGTATGTGGAATGCACTTCCTTGACTCTTGTGCAGAAAGGAGAGCAGTATTCTGCTGCATCCATTTTCAAAAAGCTACCACAAGAACTCAAAAATCTTAGCAGTAGCCCCAACATTTTTAAGTCTAAACTGAAGAGTTTCCTCGTGGCTTACTCCATCTATTCTGTCGAGGAACTCCTGGAAGAGCTGAAAAATTAAGCAAATTCCAGTGCTACATTTTTGATTTTCTTTATTTAAACTTACGAATTGTCGTCTGAATATGTTACTTATATTTCATTTTATCTGTTTCTACTATCATGTTATAATTTCATGTATTGACCCGTTCCATGACCATGGAGACTTCTCCTTAATTTGGTCCCACGGAACAATAAATAAATAAATAAATGATTGTAGAGTGGTATACAAATTGACGCCTATACTAGTACTTCTACTGTTAGCTCACAATCCTTAACATGTAATGAATTTTACTCGTGTTGCTGAGACTGCTTTCCACTTTGTTTTAGTTCTTGCGTATAAGTAAGTATTTTTCTTATCAAAATTATTCCCGCCGTTATGGGAAACGTTCACTTATGTAAGTTGCACAGTCGATAGCTGTGTTCCCTCGTCGTACAGCCTTTTGTATTCTATGGGCGCATAACGATAACAGGCTTAATAGGCTGCACCAGCCTCTTTGATGAAGACTTACACTGGTTCACTGTTAGCTGGATGTATAGTGCGTGGTCATCAGCAGATCATATTAGCAGGAGGATCCAGCACTGTATAAAGTGGCTCTGATTTATCGTCCGGCTACACATGCAGATGAGAGTCGACAGTACTGGTAATCCATTTAACCGAAAGTCATTCAGCTTACTGAAAAAAAATTAAAACTGAAAATTTTTTAAATTTAAATTTACGTTATAGTAATAAAGAGGTGGCTTACACAGGGATTATCTGAAATTGTAATTTTAGTTTATTTGAGACATAAAGGGAGAAGTTACGTCCTGATTCCCGGGCAAACTATTCTGCAGATGTGAGACCTGAGTTTCTCCTGGCGTATATAGCTGTCAGATAACTTCCGGGGATTCAGCGAGGTAACACTTTCAGCGACCGCCGATATTTCGGCGGATGAACACCCCGCCATTTTCAAGGCAAACTGCAACGGACAGCCGACGTTCATGCACCTATAGTACTGTCCCCCCTACGTTATATGGCCTTCCGAAGGTTCACAAGGAAGGGGTTCCTTTCCGTCCTGTAGTGGATAATATCGGCGCTCCGACATATCGTGTAGCCAAGCATCTTGCTTCTCTTGAGTCCACAAGCAGGTCGGTGTGAACGTCGTATCAGGAACTCAGCTGATTTTTTACGTCGTTTGGAGGGACTGCGGTTGAATGACTCTGATATTTTAGTGAGACTCGATGTGGTCTGTCTCTCCACTCGTGTTTACCTGTCTGATTCATTGCGGCTTATTGAGGCTAGGTTTGGTGCTGATTAATTAAACTCTTTCGGGATGTGTTGACATCCACTTACTTTTAATTCAGTGACCAGTATTATGAGCAAACGGAGTTGCGGTAGGTAGTCCTTTGTCTCCTGTGATTGCAAATTTGTTTATTGAAGATTTCGATGAACGTGCACTGGAGTGGGCGCCTTTGAAAACCGCCTGTTTCTTTAGATATGTTGACGATAACTTTGTTGTTTGGCCTCACAGTAGGGAGAATTTGAATGCCTTTCTAGAACATATGAACTCGATCCACCCTAACATTCGCTTTACGATGGAGGTGGAAGAGGATGGTTGCCTTCCCTTTCTTGACGTGTTGGTTAGGAGGAAGGTTGATGAATCATTGGGACATGCAGTCTACAGTAAACGTACTCACACTGACTTGTACTTACAGGCTAATAGTTGTCACCATCCGGCTCAGCTTGAAGGGGTACTTCGTACCTTGGTACACAGGGCACATGTCCTTTCCGACGCTGAGACTTTGCCAGCTGAGCTGTCCCATCTTGAAGTTACGTTTCGTCAAATTGCTAACAGTGATAGACAGATTGAATGTGCGTTGTGCTATCGACCAACTGTACATCGGGTGATTGGTGATAATTCTGAGTCGACACCTAAGTCTACTGCCTTTTTGTGTTATGTAGGAAACTCTTCCGACAAGATTGGGTGTATTTTACGGAAATACGATGTGAAATGTGTTTTCCGACAGCCATCTATAATCAGAGTGCTTTTGAGTTCTGTTAAGGATGACCTTGGTCTGCGTAAGGCGTGTGTATATCGCATTCCTTGTAGCAGCCGCATGCCATATATTGGTCCTACTATCAGGACCGTGGAGGACCGATCTACTCAGCATAAACGGCACACACGATTATAGCAGTCACGTAGATCTGCTATTGTCGAACATTGCTTAGATGCTGGTCACCCCACGTTATATAATAACAACGAGATATTGGCATGCACGACTACCTATTGGGACAGTGTTATTAAGGAGGCAGTTGAGATTAAATTAGCGAGCAACCTCGTTAACAGAGATGGAGGTTTTTGTTTAAACTCTGTTTGGAATCCATCTCTCTTCCTTGTCAAAAAACAGAGGGACGGAGTCAATGCTACCTCACCTGCGAGTTCGTACTCTCACTATCGGTATCTCTGACTTTGGTCATCTTTGGTGGCACTAGTGTTCAGTGTGTGTGTTATGTTCCCTGCATCAGTCGGAGCACCGAGGTTTTAAGTTTGCAAGTACATCGCCTGTCCGTTGCAGTTTGCCTTGAAAATGGCGGGGTGTTCTGCAGCCGAAATGTCGGCGGTCGCTGAAAGTGCTACCTAGCTCATTTCCCGAAAGTTATTGGAAATATTCTGCAGATGTGTTCATATGTAGCTTTTAGTGTACGGAGAATATGGTGGAAATCACTCAAATGTGCAAACATTCGTTTGCATAATACATCTCCATTTCATGCTTAACATATGAGAAATGTACGTCAGCTGTGTTAGGATAATTAGAAAAAATCTAGCTACGTGGGCTTTTAATTAGAATACGATATTCACGCTATTCATGTGAATAAGTTCATAACAAGCTGCCACTTAAATCCGAGTCGAGCACATTAAATGATTAGTCCCAAAGCTCACGAAGACGTCTCAAGCTCTACAACACATTTTTCATTTCTTCACACATACCAAATATCTGCACTATGACCCCCGTGATATTTAAACGAAGATCTCACATTTTATTGATTTTCAAAGAAATTTATAGGCCTTGCAGATAAGTGCAAAATACTTTCGAATACTTGATTATGTCAGTAAAAGCAGAATCTCTTGATATAATTCAACAGGAAACTGGTATAAAGCGTTTAATAATTTTTTCATACTGTGGGGCCACAGTCATAATATATTTCTTTAAAGTCAGTACCGCCATTAGACTGTTTTTTATTTGGAGTTCTACATTTACACCTTTATGATTTCGGCTTTAAATTGCCATTATCAAAAGTTTTAATGTTATATAGTGCCTAAGATGGCATACTGTCGTATTTAAAATACACTACTAGACACATTGTCTAAATTGACCCTTAGGTAATGTGTCTAATAGTGTACCTTAAATACGACGGTATGCCATCTTAGGCACTGAATAACATTAAAACACTTGATAATTGCACTTTAAAGCCGAAATCATAAAGGTGTAAATGTAGCACTCCAAATAAAAAACAGTCTAATGGCGGTACTGACTTTAAAGTGTTATAAAGCACTCGTGGTCTCCAGTGATTCTTTACACAGTAACTGCACTTCATCATTTTTTCGTTCCTCAGGTGCTTCAAAATTCATGGAGTTATGTTTAGTCTTTGTAACTAAACGAATGGCAGTCTGGTTTTTGTGATACATGTTCCGCTTCTTTTATTTACGAAACATCTTCAGTGGCCTGTTATACATGTTTGATTATATATTTATGATAATGCATTACGTAGTAGTTACAAGTATGACGCTACGCTACGTCTTCTCATGTTATTCTTTCTTTTCCTAGTTAGAAACAATTTCTGCAGCTCAAGTTTCGTGAAGTTAAATTATCGTCCGGTGGTACTTACGATTTGTAATTGAAAGGTAAGAGAGTTAAAATATTTAGTGTGGAATTTTTGTTTTTCAGTTTGATGAAACAGAGCTAAAATGTTTGCTGGATTCAGGCATTTCTGTGGTAAAGTACGGGAAGAGACATTAATTAAGCTTTTTAAGTAATAGTCTTGCCTTTTCTGCTATATGGTAATGAATGTTGGGCTCTAACATGAGGTCAGTTACGACAAATGAAACCATCGCAGATTAAGTTCTTTCATTTTGCAGTGGAATATTTATTACTGGTGCATAAAGGAGACACCGATATCAGACATGAACTAAATGTTGAACCCATCACAAATATAGTTGAAAGACTGTAGCTTGTAGACTCCTAACGATGGTCGCAGCATACGGTATAGGTCGTCAAGTACGTGGTTCTATCTCAGTACGTCATCCTGGACAGTGGGTGTTCATCAGAGACAAAAATATCAGGAATGCTCCAGGGAAGTGTGGCTGGACCACTCTTATTCTCTACGTACATAAATGGACAGACGAACAGCAATCTGCGACTGTTTGCGGATAACCCTTGAGCGTACGGAATAGTACCGTCCTTGAGTGAGTGTAGGAGGATACAGGGTGACTTACACACAATTCATACTTGTAGTGATGAATAGCAGCTTTCTGTAAATGTGGAAAAATGTAAATTAATGCAGGTGAGTGGGAAAAACCTCACGCCGAATAAATATCTAAGCGTGGCGTTGAAACACCACGTGAAATATAAGTACGTGAAGTCTGTTGTAAGGAAGGCGAAGGATCGTCTTCTGTTTATTAGGACAATTCTAGAGAAGTGTAGCTGATTTATAAAGGAGACCAACTACGGAACACCTGTGTAACTCGTTCTAGAGCGCTGGCCGAGTGTCTGTGATCACCACCAGGTCAGATTAAAGGAATATATTGAAGGAATTCCAATGCGTACGGCTAGATTTGTTACAGGTAGGTTTGATTAACATGCGAGGATTACGGAAATGCCCCGTGAACTTAAATGTACATCGCTGGGGGAAGAAGACGTTCTTTTCGTGAGCAGCTGTAGAAAAAGTTAAGAGAATCTACATTTGTGACAGACTACAAAATGATTCTACTGCCGCCGACTTACATTTCGCGTAAGGACCAGGACGACAAGATAATAGAAATCAGGATTAGTACGGAAGCATACGGTCAGTCGTTTCTTAATCGTTCCATTTGCGAGGGGAACAAGAAAAGGAATGATAATAAAATAGCAGTGGCACAATGTAGTCAACATATGGTGTCTTGCAGAGTATGTTTGCAGATATAGACTGCAGTATGCTAGAAGAAAAGTCACTTCTGATGACAGTGTCACAAGGGCCGCAGTGGAGTCTCTCTTTCATTCTATGCTGGACAGAACAATTTTAAAAGAGGAGCTATTATAAACTGCCTCATCGCAAAACTCGGCTCCCTGTCATTTATACAGTGCACCAGTAGCACTATCCTTTTCCACAGTAATCAAGGCTAACTCTTGATCCCACTCTCACCATTTGGAGCGCAAAAGGTTTCAGCGAGTAAAACGAACTTAACGAAATTGACTAAATCTCAGTGGAGTGTTCAGGCAAACACAGTACTGAAACGATGTGAACACTTTTATCAGTGAGTGCATGACACCTACCCTGTTACATACGGCTGTACGTGTGCCCATCATTCCTCTCTCAAAGCCCATGATTAGATGCTGTAGGATAGGGTAAATAAAGTATCTAAGTTCAGTACATGAATTCTAATTTACGATTAAACCTGAGGTATAAGACAACGTACACCGTTTAATAACAGTGCAGTGTAGGATTACATACTATAAGTGAATAGACGTAGAATACGTTTATGTCATCCTGTGAGTGCTTGATGGTTAGCCAAGAAAAACCGTTGTTTATGTGAAAGTTGCTGAACTTCCTGCGTCCAGAGGACAGTTCCTGAAAACTTAGTTCATCTGTAGAATAGCTCATTTCTTGCGGACAAGTAGAGACTATCTCCTCAATGTCACAGGTCTCACAGGGTAATTATGTCTCCACAGAAAAAAAATTCGTGTTGGCATGTGAAAATTCTCCTTACTTGGATATGTCCTAGGACATCTGCCTGTATCGCTGAAAGCCTTAGCACCGTTTTGCAATTTTGTCATATGATGATATGGTTGGAGACCGTGGCTGTTATTTGAAAACACATGTTGATGGTATTGAGACATCAACCAGCCACAAATTTATTTTAAGTTCCTTTATTCAAAAGGTACCATTATCGGTTTTCAATCGTTACAATTCATAGTCAGGCCGCTTTCATGCTTTCATTAGAGCATGTTTAAAAAAAAAAAAAAACACTACATGTTCTAATGAAAGCATGAAAGCAGTCTGACCGATGAATTGTAATGATTCGAAACCGGTAATGGTAACTTTTGAATAAAGGAATACAACGAACACTAACGAACAAAATGAGAGGAACAGAACTGGTAGAGCACTTGCCTGCGAAAGGCTAAGGTCCCGAGTTCGAGTCTCAGTCCGGCACACATTTTTAATCTGCCCGGAAATTTCAGTTCACTCACTTTTTTAAAATAAATTTGTGGCCGGTTGCAGTATCAGCACCATCAACCTTAGGCACTTGTTTAGTATCTTGAATTACATACGTGTGTGCCTGTCATTAACATTACGTTATAAAGTTACCGAATTTCGCTACGAAATATTGTGATCCGTTCCTTTGACTCAAATATGTGCAATTAAGAAACAACTTTTGGTTGGAGAATTTGAAATTTCCGTATTCTATGTAGGCGTCCAGAGTTTATATATCTGTGTCCATACAGGATGTGTGCACTTCTCAACCTCGTAAAATGCAGCACAAGCGTCTTAGCACTCATGAGCTGTTGGCTGAATGTAAGAACAGATGGGCGTCAACTGCCGATAAACTAAATGAATCCACAATCCATCTTTTTCCGTTTCATATCCTGCAAATTTACGAAACGAATCAAGTCATTTTGTTCCAGAATGTATGCTCAGTATTGGGTATTTATTTTAACTTGTGCTTCAAAGATAGAAAAAACAGACAGTCTGTAAGGCCTGGCCGGCCTTGGTGGCCAAGCGGTTCTAGGCGTTTCAGTCCGGAACCGCGCGACTGCTACGGTTGCAGGTTCGAATCCTGCCTCGGGGATGGATGCGTGTGATGTCCTTAGGTTACTTAGGTTTAAGTAGTTCTTAGTTCTAGGGGACTGTTGACCACAGATGTTAAGTCCCATAGTGCTCAAGCCTGTTTCCCTTCGGTCGTGTTTCGTCCAGATGCAAAAAGAAATACAAGATGAAACATACTACTTTCTCTTCCAAATCTTTACACGGGGTCCTGCATTCTGTCGAGGAAAATTACCTCTCACACAGGAAGATGTTAATAGGATTCCGTCCAAGTGCAGGAAATATTATATTGGCCAAACTTACTCAATCGTCCATTACAGAGGCGACAAACATTGACACCATATAGAGGGCAGTAGGAGAAAATCAGTGTTTGTCGAGAAGTATTTCAATACAGTACACCGAATCGATTGAAAAAAACTCCAAAATCCTCAGTATGCCTTCCTCCTCTTGGGGCTGCGGTATTTAACAGCCCCTTCCCAGATGCGAAAATGGTAATTCAACTGTAAGAGACACTGAATACATCTTACGAATCTGAGCTAGCATCGCGAGCGCTACAGAAGACTATACACCAAGAGAACCAAGAAATTCCTTGAAAGAACTCATGTTCGCCATTGACTGTACGTTTATTAGAAAATGCACTATTTCAGTTTCAACAATTTGGTCATTTTCAACTGAGTAACAGGTGCTGTAAGCACAGCAGTATTCATCACTATGAGGAATAAAAATGACGTTACCCTCTAGTGCTCGTAACATCCTTTAGCACGTACACAATCTAAATGAAGTACAAAATGCGTAAATATGGTATTTTATACTTCGTTTAAACGTTGTATGAAACTAAGGCTGACACGAACACTAGAGTATTACGTCATTTTTATTCCTTTTATTGATGACTACTGCTGTGCTTACAGCATATGTTACCCAGTTGACAATGATCAAAGCGTTGAAACTGCAATAGCGAAATAGCGTGGAGTCAGTGGCGAACATGAAGTCTTTCAAAGCGTTTTATAAGACTGTGAAACCATAGTAAACACAACTGTGAGGGCAAAGAAACACGTTTTACGCCTTCTAGTCTGACAGTCCACAGAAGGAGTTATATTCACTGCTATTCATCCGAAAGAAGATAAAGATTGTTTTTATGTGCATGCGCTTACGTGTTTCACCGAGACAGTTACTGCCCTTGTGAGGTATTTCAGCACAAGTCGTCTTCACGTGAAAGATAGACCAGGTGCATCGACGAAATTTAGCGACGCCTTTTGATGTAAAGCCCAAGAGCATCAGTAACAACTTACTGGATATTTTCCACTCAGTGTGTCTCCCTTACTGTAGTTATCTGTGATGTTCTTAGGTTGAGTGTGGAAATCATTTTTGGCTTGGTCTATGGCTCTACAATCATTAGCATTTTGTATTTACCATCCAAATTGAAACTGATTTTTTAACATTCCCCTTTTGCGGATCACAGATTTCGGAATAGCGCTGTATCTGAGAAATGGAAAGAAGAAGACTGAATAAAGATAAAGCGTGGATGAGTACTCTCAGTCTCTCGTTTGTTACTTTAGTTGTAAAAATTTGTACAAAATTCGCTACCTGCCGCTATGTTGCTAATCAAAAAGGAAGTTATACCAGTGAGACACACTATTATTCTCTTTTAGCTGTTACAGCCGCCCGTAAACTTTTAAGGTTTCAAAAACATGTTATCTTCTCACATGTGATGATATCCATATAAGATTAAAGAACCAATCATAACTTTATAACCTATTGTCACAGTTTACGTAAAGAGGCTACTATGAGATGAGGCTTGTAGGTGGTGTACAGCACTGTGAAACTCATAATTCATTTTCTCTATCATGCTAGTACCTTACAACCATTTTCGGTCATAATAAATGTATATCTGCAGTTTTATCTGTTGAATAGAGTGCCTCAATAATCGTCAGTGCTACCTGTAAAGACAACGCTCGATCTTACAGTTGTACCTCTAGCTTGTGTGATACTCTTACGGCGTCAGTGACTTACGAAGCGATACATAAAAGCTATTGCCTTCATAAAGAGATCTAAAACCTATGTTCTGACATTTCTCTGCAACTCGAAATACTTACTCTTGCGATCAACACATTTATAAACCGTTACTATATCTCGGTTACTCGAATTTCTTACGACTATGAAAAATATTTTCAGTTGATGCAACCCTCTTCTGAGAAACACATCAAGCTATGTCTGTACTCAAGAACCAATATCCTTCACTATACATTTTCAATTTTGGAAAGTTCTGATCGTCTGGAGGATCCAGATCTGGCGAGTGTAGTGAATATTTAGTACTAGCTGCAGTACCCAGCATTGCCTGGGGCGTTAGTATAACCGCACAAGGTGATGGGCGCTGTGCCTTGTTAATACTCTCAGGGAGTAAAAGCCACATGGGAAACTGCAATCGCTTTAAATCGAAGGTCATATGTGTATCACTTGGTGTCAATGGAATATGACGTTCCAATTTTTGCAAATATGCACCAATTTAAAACCAACAGTTTAGAAATAATAATCACATCACAGATCATACTTTGATTCCTTTTAGGATTACGAATCACAATAATATTACATTCAGCAGCTGTCAAAAAACCCCAAATTACTTAAAAAGGCGTCCGATTTAGCGGTTTCTACAGTGCAAGCTGCGAAACTTTCCTTTCACGAAAACCTAATGAAAGTATATTTACAGTGAGCAAAGTTATAATTTTACTAAAACCATAAAATAAAACTCTTATCTCAAAGCTTGAAGGTACACAACGTTCTTCTGTTGGTACTATATCCATGATATTCCTTAAAATTTGTATGGCACTATGGATTTTAATAATAAAAATAACTGCGAAATACTGGCTACAGTATCTTCTGGTGTATATGTCGTACGGAACAATTGAAACTAATCACAAAATAAGTTTGCAATCATGGTTCTGTCAAATTCTCGAGCACCTACTCTTCCCACGATCTAGTGACGTCTGATAGTATTATCTCAAAGACGGGTATTGCCTCTGTAATTTATTCTCGAGAAAGGAATTACAGCCAGTTTACCACGACACGTTTCGTTTGGTACGAATTTAGTTTTTCATGAATGTTCTTCATTGTTTCATCTACGTATATATACTTTGTATAGTAAAAAATATATAGCCTACGTTCATCCAAATGTTTATTACTGGATTGGGTAGAAGTAAATCGGCCAAGAAATTTTAGCGATTTGTAGTAACAACCTTTCCTCTTTATACACTGCATTCATATATGCTTCAAGCCAGATTACAAACTTTTATGTACACAATGACTTTCCACTTGCCTCGAAGGTAAAATGTGGCAAAAGTTATCAAGATCGGAATAAAACTGTAGATTTGTATGAATTGTGGAGGAACAAATGGATGCTTCACTTTATACTGTATACACAAAGAGAATCACCTGAAACTTGCACCACAAATATTGCGGAAATCGAAAGCGCTGTTGAAGTACGGGTTTCATAGAATAGACTGATAATCAGGAGCTCGTATTTTTAACAAATCAACGGATTTTAATAATTTATAGAAAATGTATTTTTTATCTAAACATACACTTTCTTAAATGGAACAATGCTTGTTGACATTGAGAGACTAAAAATAAGGTAAATTCGAATGTCAGTGCTGTTTCTTGTAGAATTCAAGTGCTAGCCGTTTAATGAGATATATTATTTTGAAAACTTTCCACACCGACACTTGTTTGTGCCATTCAACCTGTGAAGTTACTAGGTTTGATGTTGTTATGTTTAATTACAGTGCGTTCGTGTGTCCCTTGAGTGCACTGTGACTTACTAGTCATTTAATGTGTGGCAGTCCAAGCAGTAGGTCGTGACTGTACGATGGGATTTACCAATGCAGAAGAAGCCGACTTGCTCATGGTGAATGGAGTGTGTAGAAAGAGTGCAGTTCGGTCTTGTAAAGTGTAAGCGGCAAAATATCCCTATAGAAGTCAACTAGCTCGGCAGTTGTTTATCAACCACTTAAACCAGTTACATGAAAGTGATAGTATAACGCATATACAACGTAACAGAAAGAAACAAGTGACGAGCTAAGAGGGGGAAATTAATGATCATGCTGTTGTTTCAGCTGATCCGCACTTTAGTTCCCACGCAATGCGCACGAGGAAGTAGATTCCATCCCTGTCACACCCCTATCCGTCAACAGCTGCAAGGAAACAACTATGACAACCGTATTTTCTGTACATTGGCATTAAGACATGATACTCCAGATGTGTCATGTATCTTGTTTAGTGATGAAGGCACATTTACCAATCACGTCCAGATAAAGCACTGAAACATGCACTATTGGTCAGATGGTGATCTCCGCTGGCTTCTTCAAATGAAACGTCAGCATCCATAGAGTGTACATGTCCGTTGTGCGATAGCGATGTACATGTCCGTTGTGCGATAGCGAACTATCAGCTCATAGGCTTGTTTTCCATAGATGGAGCACTAAACGCTCACAAGTGTCGCAGCCTCGTAGCAGACCATTTATCACGGATGCTGGGTTAGGAGGCGTTTCTTTGCGGCCTAAGAGTAATCTGTGGTACCAGCATGATGGCTGTCAGTTCATAGTGCACGGAGTACTACACCATGTCTTCACGAAATGTTTCCAAATCGCTGGATTAGACACAGAGGACCTGTACCTAGGCCGTTCCCAAGATTTGACGCGTGTGGACTAAAAGACGCTGTCTACAAGAACATACCAGCTACAGACGATGTCATACAACAACGTGTTACTGTAGCCGGTTCGAACATCCCCACTGAAATGCTAACACATGTGCAGCAGTCGTTCCGTACCAGACGGAAGCGTGTATTGTCGCTGCCGATGGTCGTTTTAACCAAAATCTGTGATGATCATTTGTCTCGTTACTGGTCAGAACCTACATAACTGCATTCGTATTGTTCTTTAGTGTACTGTCGATGTGGGAATTAAGCATTTTGAAAAAAAAACGGTATCTCATAAACGACTTGCACTAGAATCCTACAAAAGACACCACTGTATATCTGCACAAAAAATACACTTCTAAGTATTATTAGAATTCGTTTATTTGCTAACAAAACTAGTCCATAGCTACCAATCCATTCCGTAAAGACCGCACTTCAATAGCACTTTCCATTTCCGAAATATTTGCGGTGCAAGTTTTAAATGTGTAAGTAGGCTGTTTAGGTTTTCTATATTTAGGTTTTTTATATTGGTAACGCCACGTAGCGCTCTGTATGAAAACCACTGGCTGTGCTGTGTGCAGTCAGTGGTTGGTTGGCATTGTTGTAATACTCGCCATTGTAGTGTTGGGCAGCTGGATGTTAACAGCGCGTAGCGTTGCGCAGTTGGAGGTGAGCCGCCAGCAGTGGTGGATGTGGGGAGAGAGATCGCGCAGTTTTGAAATTTGTAAGACTGGATGTCATGAACTGCTATCTATATACATTATAACTTTTGAACTCTATTGAGATAAATACTTTGTTTGTTCTCTATCAAAATCTTTCATTTCCTAACTATGCCTATCAGTAGTTAGTGCCTTCCGTAGTTTGAATCTTTTAGTTAGCTGGCAGTAGTGGCACTCGCTGTATTGGAGTAGTTCGAGTAACCAAGATTTTTGTGAGGTAAGCGATTTGTGAAACTTATAGGTTAATGTTAGTCAGGGCCATTTTTTGTAGGGATTTTTGAAAGTCAGATTGCGTTGCGCTAAAAAAAATGTTGTGTGTCAGTTTAAGCAGAGTCATGTATAATTGTTCTAAGGGGACGTTTCAAGTGATTCGCCCTGTATAGTCTTCAAAACACAGAATCGACAATTTCTTGCGCTACATCAGTTGTTTAGAGAGACGTGTTATTTTTAAGGGAGAAAATTCCTTTATAAATCTTGCCTCGGTGTATACGAACCAATTCTTCCTTTAATAAGCCCATCACAGAAATGCAGTAATTTGCAGAGAAAGTTACGGAAAACATCGCGATGAACATCTCCAGCCTCTGTCAATGCAGACACTCCGAGTTAGAACTTACTTGTCTGCCTCGTCTTATTCTGCAGGGAGAACGAGATTTCTCTTCAGCGTAAACCGGATTCAGCGAAACGAGTGGGCGTCGTGGTAAATTGAGAAGCTGCACTGATCACGGGATAACTACATCCAGTCCCATTACGAAATCCATACTATCTAACAACCAATCGACTTTATAATTACGCAGATGAAGTGCTGCACAGAGAGGATACGGTCTTTCGAAACGCATCCATTTCATCGACAATTACCTATAGGTAAAGCGCTAATCGAGGAACATCTTCCTGATAATCTCTGTAAGCCTGCCACAGTGACCCGTCATAAGTGCGTGCACTTATATTAGAGGACCTATAAATAACTTAGGAAGACTGGCCTTACCCACAAAATAAGTTTACTGGGACTGCGAAGAACCAACTACTTCATTTTTTGTCTCTACAAAACAGCATGATGCTATACACCGACTATTGACGGAAAAATTCTGCTGACGTAGTCGAGTTCAGGACATCATTTAATTGCTTAAAAGATTGTATCTTCGTTCAAAAATGGCTCTGAGCACTATGGGACTCAACATCGGAGGTCATCAGTCCCCTAGACTTAGAACTACTTAAACCTATCTAACCTAAGGACATCACACACATCCATGCCTGAGGCAGGATTCAAACCTGTGACCGTAGCAGCCACGTGGTTCCGGACTCAAGCACCTAGAACCCCTCGGCCACAGCGGCCGGCTGTATCTTCGTCATTGTACAATTTTAATAATAGCTTATTCTTCTTCCTTTCATTATGATTGTAATTAACTCATGCAGTTTCATCTTATTTATGATGTTGTAGTTTGTTAATTGCTCTCATGTACACCTCAGAAGTAAACGATAACGTCCATGTTTCCTGCATTCCGACGCTAAAGTTACGCAAATTTATTAAAACTGGCGCACTATGAAGTAGGCATCATAAAAGCATAAGATTCATTTCTTATTTTCTGATACTCTGAAAACTGGTGAGCACTCATATAAGTACACTCATGTCTGTAAGCGATATCCTTTGTGAAACCTCCAACCGAACAGCGCTCTCAATACCACATAAAACGAAAAAATTAAGCGGAATGGCAAACCGTTAAACCCCGGAGCCCACATCGTTATTTACATAACACCGGAATACTTATTTTCTAAGAGTACACTGTTTCTCTCATGCTCAACAGCACGGTACGTAATGTAAAACTAATGCTTAATGGCAGTTTACTTCCGCCTTGTTTGACCACTGATCAGAGAAAAAATCTTTTGCAATCCTTCTTCAGATCAGACGCTGCTGTTAGTAACAAATGAACGCGAACAGCCAACTACGTATGTCTGCTTACATCAACATCTTTACCAGTGATACCCTTTCTGAGAATCCACAGATATAGACTAGACTATCAAATTAGAAGAAATTTAGTAGAACTAGGACACTCGTGGCCTTGAGTCAGTTAATAAAAAAGTTTTCTGGCTTGGTGCCGCATGGTATTATGAAATAACCACTACTGGATAAAATCGACGTTACGGCTACGGTTGCAGATGTCTCCTCCTGGATGTATTTTTAAATATGTCGCGACACCATATAAAAAAGACTTAGGGGTTGTTGTTGTTGTCGTTGTTGTGGCCTTAGTCCGAAGACTGGTTTGATGCAGCTGTCCATGCTACTCTATTCTGTGCAAGTCTCATCATCTCCAAAAAACTACTGTAAACTACATCCATCTCAATCTGCTTAATGTATTCATTTCTTGGTCCCCAAAGATTTTGTATCTCCCATCTCACCTTCATCTACGCCCTCTTCCATTTCTATAAAATAGCCGTCGAGTTCATCTCCATTGTATAGACCCTCTATATATTCCTTCCACCTTTCAGGTTCCCCTTCTTTGCTTGGGACTGGTTTTCCATCTGGTAATCAAACAGCTGCTTCTCTTTTCTTTTTTGCCGTCTTTAATTTTTCTGTAGATGGTGTCTATCTTTCCGCTAGTGAAATAAGCTTTAGTGACTAGACGACATTTATCACAGCACATATTGATGTGCAGACTGTGGTCCATACTGAAGCCGCTGTAAACACGTAAATTATTTCAAACGCATACTGCGAACGCAAAGCATTCAGTTTAAAGTTTATTACATCGACAATATCATCGCAGCTATGGTGGGGTGTCGGGTGTCATTTAGTAGGTCATGGGTCCACTACAGAAAGGAGGCTACTACACAGGTAGCGGGGCCTGTATGGAGTGTAGTGGGCGCTTTTTTAGATTACAGGGTCTCGGAAAAAACAAAACTTGTTAAAGTCTCAAAGAATGCAGTTTAAAGGACTAGAGATTTCCTAGAAACCATGGGTATTATTGCAGTAAATTGTCGTAGCTGTGTTAGGAAAGGTGCTAAAAAAAAGCACTGAAGCATAAAGCGTTATAGGTACTGAAAACTCGCTAAAGCCGCAGATAAGCTAATCCGAAATTTTCACAGAGGACCTAAGGGTGCTCAGAAAGGATAGGTTAAATGCAATTGGTGGTGGCGTGTTTGTTGCCGCGGGGTGTAACATATCTCGTAGTGAAATTGAGGTAGATATTCACTGAGAGTATAGATAGAGGTTATACTTAACAACCGAAATGAATGAACAATTGTTTCCTTTCACAAACCTGCCGACTCAGATGATACAGTTGTTAAACAGTTCAAGGAAGACTCGAATCTCGTTGCAGATATGTTCCCCACTCATAAAATTATGTTTCGTGGTGACTTCAATTTACCCTCCATATGTTGACGAAAATACATCTTTAAGGTCGATGATAGACATAAAGCATCGTTTGAAACCATATGAAATGTTCTCATCGAAAATGATTTTGAAAAATTAGTTCATGAGCCCACTCGAAGTCTAAATACTTACGAAAACATACTCTGACAGCTGTTCTTTATTTGAATTCTGGAATATTTACTTCTTCTTCTTCTCAGAAAGAAACAGTGCTGAACAAATATGGAGCACTATGATGGACTCAAGGATTAATGGTCACAAGGCGTTTTAAGGAGACTCAACACTGTAACATTCAATCCCACCGAAAATAAACACAAAAGAATCTTTTTTTTAAAAAAAAAGCAGATAAAATTCGCATGACGCGTTCTTAAGAGGCAGTCTCCATATCTTCCAAACTAACTATGAAAGTATAGATCAAATATGATTAAAATTCAAAGAAATAATATCGGCAGCAATGGAGAAATTTACAAACAATAAATGAATAAGACCCGGAACTGATGCGTCATGGTACAAAAACAGGTCTGGACACAGTTGCAGAAGCAACGAAAAAAGCCGGCGAAATGCAAAAGAATACGAAATCCGGAAGGCTGGCAAAGTTTTACAGAAGATGGAAATTTAGCGCGAACTTCAATATGAGCTGCTTTCAACAGTTTCCACAGCGAAACTCTGTCTAGAAATCTGGCAGAAAATCCGAAGGGTATCAGCAGTAAGGTACACTCCATACCTTCATCGAGTGAGAGCGACGATTATGTTATCGATGACACTACTACTAAAGCGTATTTACTACACACGTTTTTACGAAATTCCTTCACCAAAGAAGAAGAAGAGGTACATATTCCAGGATTCAAATATAGAACAACTGTCAACATGAGTAAATCAGGGATAGATGTTCTCGGAAAGTAAAGCTGCTTACAAAGCGTAATAAAGGCATATATTTCAGAATTTGAATCAAGAACTGGTATCTACATGAGTAAATTGAAGGGGTTGGCAGTGAAAAATTGCAAGATACAAATCAGTAGTTCTGAGAAAACGAACCACGAATATTTTAATAAAATCCCATAAATCAGATTTCTTAAATGCATACAAAATCATATTTTTTTCGCTTATAGCGTTGCTTTATTACACAGCGTCCATAGTTAAATCCTTGTAGTGCGTAATATCAACTAGAAAAATTTTTTTCAAACTTTCAGAAACACATACTTAATAATTATTTACTGGAAACATTGTAGTCTCAACACACTTACTTGACATTTTTTACATGAAAACATTTTATTTTCAATGCATTTACTTAACCATACTATTTTACTTAAAACATAATTTTCTCAATATATGAATGTCTATCTTCCTTCTTCGTCTTCTTATTGCGGAAGCGCAGTCCTCTTTTTGCATGGACTGAGTTGTACCAGTCATGGTATACAGGAGGTATCCATTTTAAGCTTGAGAGAATGTCTCTTAGCTAGTCTCCCTTAATAGGAAGAGACCCAGAATATTTTGGATAAGCTCTGTCAGGAAAGAACTGCTTGCAGTTCTTCCGCGTTTTGATAAGGCAACAGATTGTAGGCAACCATTGTATGTATCACTAAACATTAATGTTGGGGTGGGACCTCGTAGCTCAGCAGAAAATACGCGTTGAACACACCTTCTAAAGCTGAATTTTCTTTGAGCAATTCATGCTTGTGGTTGATGGAACAACTGTTTCAGTGCAGCGAAGCTGTAGTAAACACTCTTCAGTCGCACGAGTTTCCTTGAATGGTTTCTTTCGCTGGTATGTTCTTAGAACTTATTCCCAATGATCAGGTCCATAAACACTTTTACAAGAAATACTGTAAAATATTAAAGACTGTAATACAAACATCAAAGCAAATATATTACTAGGAAAAGATAGTCAGATAACAAAATAAAGACTATATGGGATATAGTGAAGGAGGAGACCGGTAGAACCAGACATGAAGAGGGACAAATAGCATTAAGAGTAAATGATACGTTGGTGACAGACGTATATAGTGTTGCAGAACTTTTTAACAAACATTTTATAACTGTTACCGACAAGATGGGGTTGTCAAAAAATGGTTCAAATGGCTCTGAGCACTATAGGACTCAACATCTGAGGTCATCAGTCCCCTAGAACTTAGAACTACTTAAGCCTAACTAACCTAAGGACACCACACACGTCCATGCCCAAGGCAGGATTCGAACCTGCGACCGTAGCAGTCGCGCGGTTCCAGACTGGAGCGCCTAGAACAGCTTGGACACTGCGGCCGGCATGGGGTTGTCAGATTCTGTAGATGCTGCTATTGAATACCTCAAACCAGACATTTTAATTACCTTCCATAATATGAATTTGACCCTCACTACCCCAGCAGAAATAGTATCCATCATAAAATCTTTAAAATCAAAGACATCTAGTGGGTATGATGAAATATCAACAAAGTTAATTAAAGAATGTGATTCTGAGTTACGTAACATATTAAGCTATCTGTGAAACCAGTCATTTATCAGTGGAATATTCCCTAAATGGTTGAAATATGCTGAAGTTAAGCCACTGTTTAAGAAGGGAGGTAAAGAAATAGCATCAAATTTGCGTCCAATTTCACTTTTGCCAGCATTCTCAACTATTTTAGAAAAAGTAATGTACAATCGGCTTTATAATCATCTTATCTCAAATAACATACTGTCAAAGTCACAGTTCGGATTTCTAAAGGGTTCTGAAACTGAGAAGGCTATCTACACGCACAGTAGAAATGTGCTTAATTCATTACACAAAAAATTGCAGACAGCTGGTATATTTTGTGATCTGTCAAAGGCATTTGACTGTGTAAATCACAATATCCTTTTAAGTAAATTAGAATATCATAGTGCAACAGGCAATGCTGCAAAATGGTTAAAATCTCATATCTCAGGCAGGAAACAAAGGGTGTTATTAGGAAAGAGACATGTATCAAGCTATCAGGCATCATCCAACTGGGAACTAATTACATGTGGGTCCCACAAGGTTCCATTTCAGGGCCCTTACTTGTATCTTGTGTATATCAATGACCTTTCATCAGTAATATTACCAGAAGCCAACTTAGTTTTGTTTGCCAATGATACAAACATTGCAATAAATAGCAAATCAAGTGTAGTCTTAGAAAGGTCAGCTAATAAAAAAATTGTGGACATTAATCACTGGTTCCTAGCCAATTATTTGTCACTAAACTTTGAAAAAAGACACTACATGCAGTTTGTGTCCCACGAGTATATGCCTAACATACGATGACAAGCAGATAGAAGAAGTGGACAGTGTTAAATTCTTGGGATTACAGCTTGATAATAAATTCAACTGGGAGGAGCACATCACAGAACTGCTGAAGCGTCTTAACAAATCTCTATTTGCAATGCGAATTGTGTCAGACATAGAGGATATAAAACTGAAAAAGCTGGCATACTATGCTTACTTTCATTCCATAATGTCATATGGGATTATTTTTTGGGGTAATTCATCAAGCCAAGCTAAAGCTTTCTGGGCACAAAAACGTGCAGTAAGAGGTATATGTGGTGTGAACTCAAGAACATCCTGCAGAAGCCTGTTTAGGGAACTAGGGATACTAATTACTGCTTCCCAATATATTTATTCCTTGATGAAATTTGTCATTAAAAATATATCACTTTTTCAATCCAACAGCGCAATTCATGGAACTGATACTAGAAATAAGAATAATCTTCACAAGGATTTAAAGTCACTTAGTCTTGAACAAAAAGGTGTGCATTATTCAGGAACACATATTTTCAATAACTTGCCAACAGCTATAAAAAGTTTAACAACCAATGAAATTCAGTTTAAGAGAAGCCTAAAGGATTCATTGGTGGCCAACTCCTTCTACTCCATTGATGAATTTCTCAGTAGAACTAACTGATATGTTTAACTTCTGCACAATTTGTTTTCATTGTAAATAAGTATTTGGTAGTTGTATTACACGTTTATTACCTTATAAATATATATAAAAAATTATTTTAAATTCAGTGCATTAGTCTTTGTAAAATGATTCTTTCATATAGAGTTCATTAAAAAATGACGACCATGCCACTTGGGACCTGTGGAATGGTACATTAGCTTATTTGTTTTAGTTGTAAATATTTGTCACGTATTGTTGTTTTTCTGACATGTTCTACATCGTGGAGGACCTCCTCACTGCGGATCAATTGGAATGAAAGTAAATCTAACCTAATCTAAACTACCTATTGCTGTTAGAAGGCTAGGTGTTAACTTATAGCTACATTTACAGATACCGTAATAGAAAACTAATATGGATTTCTTACTACGAAAAGAAAGTAGTGTTAAAGATAGAAGTTAACATTATTGGCATCACAGTGTCAAGTAAATTCATGTAAATAATGTTAAGGAAAGCAACTTAACACTGTTTACTTTCAGAAATAAATATTCATATTTACCTGATTATCAACAACTCTGGAGATGGTTTCATCTTCATTAACGTATTCCGATGCTTTATCAGAGTCATAAGTATCCAGGTCATCTCCACACTCGTTCAAAAATCCTTGAAAAGCTTGTTTCTCACACGAACACAAGACACTACACTCTCACTGTCGTAGTTTAGGCACACGAATCGAAGAAGCTGAAAACAACGAAAATCAGAAAGCTGATAAAGTGGTGCCATCCATCGGTTTTTCGTGGAACTTTTTACTAATATGAATGAAACATGCCACCTCTGACATTTTACAATTAATATATCTGTTTCTCGCAGTCTCTCCCTTACCACTATCGAGACCCTCACTTAGCCGCGCATGGTAGCCGAGCGGTCTCGGGCGTCTTGTCGGAGGTTCGAGTCCTCCCTCAGGCATAGGTATGTGTGTCGTCTTTAGCGTAAGTTAGTTTAAGTTAGATTACGTAGTGTGTAAAAATGGCTCTGTGCACTATTGGGCTTAACATCTATGGTCATCAGTCCCCTTGAACTTAGAACTACTTAAACCTAACTAACCTAAGGACATCACACACATCCATGCCCCAAGCATGATTCGAACCTGCGACCGTAGCGGTCACGCGGTTCCAAACTGAAGCGCCGAGAACCGCACGGCCACACCGGCCGGATAAGTAGTGTGTAAGCTTAGGGACCGCTAACCTCAGCAGTTTGGTCCCATAAGACCTTACCACAAAAAACCCTCAATTAGAAGTAGATATCCTTGGTGAAGCAAAGCAGCTTTAAGCCGATCCCGATTGTATACCAAATATATTACTTTCAGAGTGTGTTGATACAATAGCTCCGTACTTAACAGTCATACACAGACACTCTCTCGACGAAATTTCCGTACCTAAAGACTGGAAAGTTGGACAGATCTAGCGTTCCCAAAGGTAGTGTTATAGGCCCACTGCTGTTCCTAATCTATATAAATCATTTAGGAGACAATCTGAGCAGCGCTCTTTGATTTTTTGCAGACGATGCTGACACTTATCGTCTAATCAAGTCACCAGGAAATTAAAAAATGGCAAAATGAGTAAGACGAGATATCAGTTTGGTGCAAAACATGGCAGTTGACCCTAAATAATGAACAGTGTGAGGTCATACACATGAGTATGCATCATAAATCACTCAAATCTGCTCAAACTGCAGGTGTGCTCTGTTGTTGACAAGTTTTCGAAGCAAACAGTCCAAAAACGAATTCACGGAATCCAGATATTGATGGCTCCAGTGTGCCAGTGACGATATATCCGTCTGTCTATACATGGAGTGCATGAAGTGCATATGGGCCTGAAGATGGCGTTTTTGAGAGGCCGAAACTGGTTGTCTAAGTAGGATAACTACTCAAAACGTAAGGCTGTTTAGCTATTTTACTTGGCGAAGGATGACGAAGTTGTCAGTTCAACTAAATACCTAGGAATTACAATTACGGACAACTTAAGTAGGAACGGTAACGTAGATAACGTAGTGAGGAAGGAAAACCAAAAATTGCGTTTTATTGGCAGAACACTTACAACATCGAACAGTTCTGCTACAAAGCGACTGCCTACAGTACTCTTGCCCGTCTCCTGCTAGACTACTGATGTATTATATGGGACCCTTACCAGAAGGAATTGACGGAGGACATCGAAAAAGTTCAAAGAAGAGCAACTCGTTTTGTATTATTGCGGAACCAGGGAGAGAGTGTCACGGATGTGATACGCGAGTTGGAGGTAGTGATCATTAAGATAAAGGCGTTTTTCGTTGCGCAGGATGTTTTCACAAAATTTTAATCTCCAGCGTTCTAAGTGCGAAAATATTTTGTAGAGATCTACCAACATAGGAAACAACGATCATTGCATTAAAATAAGAGAAATCAGACCTTGTACAGAAAGATTTAAGTGTTCGTTTTCCCCGCAAGCTGTTCTAGAGTGAAACGGTAGAGAAATAGTGTGAAAGTAGTTCCATCAACCGTCGGCCATGTGCTTAAGTGTGAATTGTGGAAGAGTCATGTAGCTGTAGATTTTCAGTTTAGTTGGTCACGGGTGAATGTTTTTTGGAAACAAGGAGCTGAAGTTTACAGAGGAATGGCGAAAAAGTAAAATGTCGGCCCTAGAAATAAAGGATGGTAAGTGATTCAAGCTTCAAAATATAACATTGTTATTGTTTAAAAATACACCGATCTGGATGAAGACCTTCTTTCTATTAGAACACTGATATACAGTCTAAGACAAGAAAAGGAAAAGAAGGACGCACCACAAAGGAAATATTCGAATGGGACGGAAATCTGTAGATGTGATGTACTTCTCAAGACAAACAAATGATTGTAATTTCAGAAAAAGTGGATCTTAATGACTACCACACCCAACTCGTGTATCACCTCCGTGACACTCTCTCCCCTGTTTCGCAATAATGCTAAACGAGTTGATCTTTGTACTTTTTCGATGTCCACCGCCAATTCTATCTGGTAAGGGTCCCATTTAATGTAGCAGAGGGCGGCAAGAAGTGTATGCAGCTTCACTAATATAAGTGAGCAAGTCATAGTGCATCGGTTGACTTATGGCTCTTATGCAAACAGCTATTCGGTTTGGCACTGATTGATTATTAGAGTTGCTGTAGGTCTTCCTGAGGGACACAGTGCAAAATTCTGTCCAACTAGCACGTTAGACCATCAAAATCCCGAGCTGGTTGCAGAGCCCTGTCCACAGTGCTCCAAATGATCTCGGCTGATGAGAGATCCGACGCCCTTGCTAGCCAAGACAGGGTTTGGCAAGCATGAAAGGAAGCAGTAGAAACTCTCGCCGTTTGCGGACAGGCATTATCTTGCTGAAATGTAAACCCGGAAGACAACGGGGCGTTGAATATCGTCGACGTACCACTTTACTAAAAAGCTACCGCGGATACAACCAAAGAGTTTCTGCTATGAATAGAAATGGCACCCTAGATCATCATTTCTGTTAGCCAGGCCGTATAACAGACGACAGCCAGGTTGGTATCCCACCGCATTCTGAGGCGTCTCCACACGCGTCTTCGGCCTGGAATCTCAGCCACTGGAGTAGAGTTGTCTCCAGTGATGAGTCCTGCTTCGAAGTGATCAGGAGTGAACAGGAGTGGTGATCTGATGCGTTATTTCATTTCACAGCAGGACCCCTTTGTTTGTCGTCTGCGGGACCATTATAGCACAAAAGTACGTCAGCGATATTCTACGCCCCTTTTTGGTGGCCTTCATGGCAACCCATCCTGGGCCTACATTTAGGCGAGAGAGCGTCTGCTCTTACGCGATGAGAGGGTGTACGGCTTTTGTTTCTGCTTGCCAAACCCTACCTTGCCCATCAAGGTCGTCGGATCTCTCCCCAATCGAGCACATTTGGAGTACTGTGGGTAGGGCCCTGCAACCAGCTCGGGATTTTGACGATCTAACGTGCCAGTTGGACAGAATTTTGCACTATATCCCTCAGTAAGACATACAACAACTCTATTAATCAATGCCAAGCCGAATAGCTGCTAGCATAATGGTCAGAAGTGAAGCAACGCATTACTGATTTGCTAAGTTATATTAGTGAAGTCCTCTGTCTTGAATAAATCATCAATTTTTTCAGACACTGTAGTCATTTATTTGTTTGTGGATTTACATAATATGTACCGATTTGTGTGTGTGTGTGTGTGGGTGGGTGGGTGGGTGGATGGGTGGGTGGGTGGGTTGGTGTGTGGGTTTGTGTCAGACGAAAATTTCAAGCTCGGTAGGCCTATCTGTTCAAGCTTTCAAACATATTTAGATGTGTGCTGGAAACAAGCAATACCCCCTTCCCCTCAATTTTCTTTCCGCGATAACACATTACAACGCAACTATACAATCAAAAAGTAGTCGCCACATTCATATGTACGACAAGGATAAACTTCTAGCTGAAATTTTATTGCATAAAATAAGGTGGCTGCAGCGTTCCTATTCTTGAGCGTCAGTTTATTTGTAACAATGAAGATCATCAACCGCCGAAACTACTACGGACTGCGTACAGCTTGTAATTAACCACCACACCTGGGAAGCTGCAGGCATCACTGTCTCACCCTTATTTCAGTACACTAACCAATAAAGAAAATCCCTACATACATAGTGTATACGATGTGTGATGTGCAGTTCGTTCTATCAACACGGTCAAAATCCATTTTTTCGTTGCTTGGCGTGGTAGTTCGGTAGAAATTTCGGGAAATTGTTTTATTGTCTGTGGAGACTGGGAAAATGTACGCCTCATTATTGCCCGACTTTCTTTTCTAATTGCCATGTCGGAAGACGAATCTGCTACATCTTCCGTGATCGTAGGACAGCACAGTTATCTCGCAAAGCGAGATCCCATATCCGTGTTACACTCTGAATGTAGGTGTGAGTTTTTAATGCGTCCGTGATGTTCACTTTTCGCTATATTTGAATAGTCAAATGAATTATCCATTTATATGAATCACATTCACAGATACAAATGTCTAACAAAGGAATTAATATGACATTAATGTGTGTGATGAGTAAATACATATATACTGGAAACGGCTGCAATGCTTCGATAATGTTTGATAATTTCGTTATTTTTCTAAAATTTGTTTCATGGTTTGTTTTTAAAATTCTGATTACTCTCGTACCAATGACACAAATTTCCATCACTTACAGTCCCGAGAGCGTTCCTGGTTATTGTTTAATTATTTTAGCTGGCCCCTCGTAGAATGGCCAGTTGGCACACACGTAACTTCGACATGTCTCGCGAAATGACGGGGTACGAAGTAGAGGCTTATGGATTTGCTGTCATTTAAAGTGTATACTTTGTATGACGGCAGCTTTGTACCGTATTGTGGAGCTGTGAAATCGACAAAGGGAAACAGAGGCAGAGATAGCATACAGTGAGCGAAGAAAGGGGTGGAAGGGGGTGGGGGAGGGAGAGAGAGAGAGAGAGAGAGGGAGAGGGAGGAGAGAGACAGAGAGACGTCTGTGAAAACGGAACTGAAGCTGAATTGCCACTTATTTGCGTTTTCCGAAAGCTTCCTATCTGTCTTGGTAATGAATGTTGACACCATTACGAAGAACATGAGCGCCTCAAAAATGTTTATAATCCCGTCCCTAATGTGTAGTGCTTTAAAAAGGTACGATTTATCAAAACCGTACTTGAACCTCAGTCACTCCTCCCTACGATTTTACGGATAAATTAGGGCTTACCGGCAAAACTGTCTGTTGCCTTGGCCACCAACATCGCATGTAGTAAATGATCAGGTGTTCAGTTGAGGCGAGATTGAATTACTTATGGACGGTGGAAGAGTTCCAGACGTAATTCAGATGATGCAATTGAATTAAACTCTGTATCCTTCTGTATCCAGCAGGGAAAAGCGAGACAGCTTTTACAATGTGGGAATAGCCATGGACCCACAATCCTGGATCACTAATGGAAAACGCAGGCTATCCACGGAAAAAGGATACATGAATTACATAAAGAAATAATAGAGTTCATCTATCCTTTCAAGAAAAAATACCAAGTATTAAGAGAGAACCAATCAAGGGGAAATACTGAAAGGTGTATATGTTAGGATAAATGGTTTGCAAAAGATATGTGTATCATGAATAAGTCAGTTTCTTTGGCACATATTTGACAGTTTATTGGGAAAGTTTCCCACTCTGAGTATCTCTGCGTGTCACACACGTGGGTGAAATTTGTTCTTTGGCTACCAGAGAGTAGAGCACGGGGGCGAGTGAAGGAGTCGGAAGCTGTAGTCGGCCAGAGACGGAGACAGATTGATGTGTCATGGCAAAGTGAGGACCTCGATGGCGGATGTGCCGTACTAAGATTTTTATTTGAGTTGCTCTATGACGCGAATTTTGAGAATAAAG
Source organism: Schistocerca gregaria (assembly GCF_023897955.1). Taxonomy (NCBI): domain Eukaryota; kingdom Metazoa; phylum Arthropoda; class Insecta; order Orthoptera; family Acrididae; genus Schistocerca; species Schistocerca gregaria. The sequence goes on along the minus strand of NC_064920.1, from coordinate 812,993,145 downwards.
GAGTATCTGAGATGATATTGTAAACAGACGGCTCGTTTGGGAAAGGGTAATCTGCATCAAAGTTTATTTGCTGCTAGCAGTAATTGTGAAGTATCGTAGTGTAAAGATTTCACTGTGACTAAGCCTGTCTACATGTTGACATTTAGGGAGAATTATCCGTCATGTTTTCCGAATTTTAGTTACAGTATTTTATTTTAAGGCAAAGATCAAATTTTACGAAACTGAAGCACTGTGTATAAAAGTACTTTTTTATGCTGTAGGGCAATGTTAGAAAGAAAAAGGGTTATCGTTCATGATAGTTTCAGTCTTTTCTGTGTCAATAAGAAAAAAGGTTCAATATAATTTAAAAATACCTTCCCATTCATTTACAAATATTTCATGAAGCTTTTCCCCATTATTAGACAGAAAGCGAATTTAGCAAAACCTTCATTGTCACGCCTCGCACTATTTCGTGGACAGTGAACCATATATCCCGGAAAAGAACAAATGTTTAATTTACGAAAATAGTTTAAAATAAAATAAAAAGACTTATTTCAGCTCATAATTTTTGCATTGCAGGCAGAGGAGAGCCGAGTTATCCATTGCAAAGAAAGATAAAACTCTAGAGCCTAAATGAACCTTTTGACAGGGAATTGAGATCAGTTTTCGTTACCGAAAGTCATGTAAATTAAGTGTTTCATGACAAAATTATTCTAAGTATTATTGATAACCACTTATTTACATTCATTTACAGATATCAGATGCAGTTCAGATTAACTGGTATCACATTCATCGAAATGTAATTTGCACAGTTACGTTCGTATTTAAAAATAGGGTAGCAAAGGCGGTTCTAGACCACACACTGTAACCGGAATTTAAAAGACACGTTTTCGGTTATTATTGAGAGGTTCAGTAGCTCACACAGTTTTCCATTAATATGTAAAAGCATGTAAGTCTCAGTAGACACACTTAGTGAGCCACGGGAGAGTGACACGAGAAGAGGGGTGCAGCGGTGGGTTAGCGCTTCGCTTAGCGCAAGTGTATAGTGGAATGCTGTCAACTATGTAAGAGAGCACATGTCGTCATCTCGATCGTGACCCTAGCGTACATTATTTTAAAATGCAGTCAGATTCTAATTGCATATTCAATGGACATGTTTTGCTACAGCGGTAATGACGTCAGGAACATGCTATTACTTTGATGCTGACTCCCGTATATTTCTCGCGTATTCAGCCAGGTGGTGCCACAGGAATACCCGAGGAATGTTCAAGATTTTTCTGCGCCTTAAAAACCCACATTAGACATCTAGACGCCGACGGATTTCCCTTACCCCCCCCCCCCCCCCCCCCACGCCAAATTTTCCCATATACTGTAATCGACCGTCTTCATCCTAAAGCTGCTTCAAAGTGGGGTTCCGGAGCACGTGTCTCTCGGTTTTGTTACCTCGGTTGCGACACAACACTGTGGCTACTCTGGAAGCAGTGGTTCTATACTTCCAGCCTTACCAGGGACCGGCGCTGTCCCTGCTACTGTGGATGAGGCGGCTACGTGATTTTTTCCCACAGTGATGTTTCCTACCATATTGTAGGTGCTGCAGAGCTTGAAACGTCCGACCTGTCCTTTTGAAGGCTGCATTACACGACATACGTTTGTTGTCACTGAGTAAAATATTTTGTAAATTTCTCTTTCATTGTTGCCATAACTAAAGACAGAAATTTTTGATCATAGAAGGCCTGAGGATGGTGTTGTGTACCCAAACCGATGGTCAGTAGGCAAAATTAAGGATTTCGACAGTAGATTAATAATAATAATAATAATAATAATGGCGTGTGACGAGGGCCTCCCGTCTGGTAGACCGCTCGCCTGCTGCAAGTCTTTCGATTTGAAGCCCCTTCAGCGACTTACGCGTCGATGGGGATGAAATGATGATGATTAGGACGACACAACACCCAGTCCCTGAGCGGACCGACCCAGCCGGGAATCAAACCCGAGCCCTTAGGATTGACAGTCTGTCGCGCTGAGCACTTTCTTTCCGTTACTAATCGTTGTGTTTGGTAGTTGCGGACGTCGCAAGACATCCTGTTCAAGTTTGTTTATTGATTCTTCCACCCAGTTTTTTTTTTATTACAGAGGCCAACCGGCTCTCTGACCGAACACGCTGAGCTACCATGCCGGCTTCCACTCAGCTACCGGGAACGGACGACGGTAGATTTAAAGACATAGTATTTCTGAACTGTATTGCTCTCCGTTCCAACCACCAGTACTCCGAGAATATGTTAAGAACAAGAAGATAAATATATAATGCCTCGGGGAATTTGAGAAGTTGAAAATATCTCTTTTACTTCCTAAAAGAAAGTGCAAAATTACAATTCATTAAATAAGCCAAGAAGTTTAATCACTTGATTCAGTAATGCTGTAGGGTAAAAAAAGAGAACTCTAAAAAGAAGCCTTTACGGATGCCTGTGTACTTTATAGCACAACCAGTTCTAGGCGTGGATGAAATGTGAAGGAATGTTCTTATTACAAAATACTCGACAGAGTCTCCCCCAGTGTAGCGGCTCCCTTTGACTATCGGAAAACGCACAAGAAAAATATTTGTGGTAGGAAACTATACGTTGCCGTCTAAGGTCGTAAAGCCAACGGTCGGAAAATCCACGATACCGGATAGGCCAAGAGGCAAGAGCGACCTCTGGAGCTCTACCTTGATCATTCTGAGAATGTGCCAAACCAGCACCAGCAGTCCCGCGAAAGCAACGCCTCCCTATGCGGAAACGTGTCTGCAAATCAAGTCTAAATGTGATACCTGAAGACGTCATTTTCAACAGACCCGGGACTACTTTACTAATCTGGCGTCTGCATAACTGAAAATTGTGCGAATCTTCCGATTCGGTGGTCCTTCATTTCGAGGAATTGCTGGCAAAATTACATATAAGGGTCAAATTTGCCTCTCCAATTTATGACCTCATTCCCGAATGAGATATTCACTCTGTAGCGGAGTAAGCGCTGATGTGAAATTTCCTGGCAGATTAAAACTGTATGCCAGATCGAGTGTCGAACTCAGGACTTTTGCCTTTCGTAAACAATTGCCCTACCAACTTTTTTCTTTAACTGTTTTTTTTTTTTTGCGTTCTGTTTGGTCGTAGCATGACATCCGTTGAAGTTCATTGTTGACCCCATCACTCAGTTTTTTTTTAATTATAGAGACCAGCCAGATCTCTGACCGAACACGCTGAACTGCCGTGCCGACTCAACTGAGCTATCCAAGCACCACTCGCGACCCGTGAGAGTGAGTCATGTCCTTGGAGCACCACAGCCAATCCTTCTAGTTGCGAACATACATGTTCCTCATAGGTGTTGCGGACATGCGTTCCTTATCGAATCTTTATGTACTTATTCGCCTCTACAATCCGTAGAAACACCTTTTGTGTGGACGCGGGTGTTAATCCCTTCACTAAAGTGAGAAAGCAAGAATGAACCGCTATAAGGTTTGATTTTTGTTTTTTCGAAGTGTTGTAAATTCGAGGACCATAATGAAAAGTGAGTGTTGCATAAGACTATGGCACAAAGAAGAAAACACACACGAGATCTATACGATTGTCGGAGGATTCCAGAGAACTGTTCGCCACACAAAGCCCTCGAATATTAATTCCAAGAATGGAGAGATCTAGGAAGATCATATCGTTAACTGGCCGGACAGTTTGTGTGGTGGCAAACGTGAACACAGTTATTAACGCTAATGGATGATTATGATGATGAAAGAAATATTCTTTACAGGATGCTCAACAGTACGAAATAAAGTAGTGGCTAAAATTAGAAGTAATGAATCAGTTAACCTTTTTATGTTTCCGGGGTGCTGAATATATCTCGTCCTAGATGTTTATGATGTTCTTAAACTGGAAAATTTGTGCTCTGTATTGGAAATTACAATAAGAATTTAGCGAAAAAAGTTTATGATCAGCAGAAAGTCTGAGCCTGCCCAGGTGGCAATAAGCACTGGAGATTAAAAGAGAAGAAAATCAGTAAAAACCAGATTGTACAAAATAGGTTAACAAGGTCAGTATATGTTCTTGTTTGAGGAAGGAATGGAACGGTAAACGTGAAAATATAACAGCTCAAGAATATCTACAGGTTAGGGAGAGAGAATAAAATTTCATATTGCAAGGACAAAGATTAGCCATACGTTTATAGAATGACGTGAAAATGTGGCTTAAAGAATTCTACGTTTCCAGAGAGAAGGATATTGGTAGATTGATTAGAATATGAATCCGTAACTATCCATTCTGCCTCCTGCTTGGCAGAATACTAAGCAAAAGTAAAGAAGTATAAGAAATACGTCAAAAGAGTGAGAGCGACTTGAAACGTTAAAAAAGCTACTCGTTTCTAATGGGTAAATAATGCTATCACATAATGATATTTTGGAAAAAAAATAATCTCGAATTGTGCAAGCAGCTGTTGCGTTTGCAAGTTTATTTAAATTTTGTAGATGAGTCTTCCAGGCGCCACAGTTTAGTGAACATAATGTTCTGACGTTTTGCAGCCGTTGCATTTCTGATTGAGCTCAGATTTGTTGTGGCCTCTTAGGAAAGTGAGTCGGGGAAACATTACACGATAGGCTTCGATAGCAGGACTATAAAGCAAGTTTATAAGAACTCACTGCGAAAGCACAATACTATTAAGTAAGGCGGCAGCACTCTCAGATCTTATAAGCACAGGAGGGAACGTCCATAACGTGCGCGTTGGACGTTGACGGAAATCGATATTTAACGAGGAGAAAATAGACGTTCCTCTCGTAACTGAACTCAGCACACAACGCAAGATATTTAAAATTTTGTGTATCAGCACAGGGAAGTGAGTTTGATACTAAATTTCATGCCTAATGAATAGTGTTCGACTATAAAATTAATGTTGCTTTTCTAGCGTAATAGCTGTTTGCTGAAAAAGAAACAAATGTTTATAGTATCTACGGTAATGTTCTACTCTTAATAGGTATGACAATGTATTTCATTCTCCACACAATTCTCAGTCCTCCGTTTTGTCGTGCTCTTGACATTTCTCTGTGGTATCACACATATTGTGACTTCACAATTCTGGAAGATGCTGTGGAACCAAATCTGTGGTTAAACGAAAACTGCCGAGTTCTAGTCTCATTTGCCGACCAGCGAACTGTGAGTGACTAGAAGAGTCACAATTTCGTACTATGGTGTTTTTGTACATTCAGCATCAGCAAAAGTCAGGACTTATAATGAAATATGTGGTCATGTTACGCCATAGCAGGGTAAACAGGCAGGACGTTGTGTGTAGAAAAGGAAAAATCGATTAGAAACTTCAATATACCTTCCTTCGTCTCCAGCAACGTCATAATTTGTGGAAACATTACGTTCTGGATGCAGCTCAATAATCTAAATCTAATGTTTCTTGTTCTGAATAATAAGTGTTCTGAGATGTCGGTTGTAGGCGCACTGAGGGTGCGACAAAATTCAAGCTTGCAGTCATTATGCTACCTTTGCATCTGATCGCTGCTTAAGCCCGACCGGTAGTAACGAACTGGACAGTTCGATGGATACACAAGGAAATCTGTATCAGAGTTGCTGATATGTCGGCTATAAGACCAATGGTACTAACTTCTATCAGCTCCAAACCACAGCCAGCCGCGGTGGCCGAGCGGTTCTAGGCGCTTCAGTCCGGAACCGCGCGACTGCTACGGTCGCAGGTTCGAATCCTGTCTCGTACATGGATGTGTGTCATGTCCTTAGGTTATTTAGGTTTAAGTAGTTCTAAGTGTAGGGGACTGATGACTTCAGATGTTAATTCCCATAGTGCTCAGAGCCATTTGAACCATTTGAACCAAACAATGCGGCCACCTCTCAAGGAACTCATCGTCCAAAGTAAAGAAATTTGCAGTGGTTTCATAGAAAAAGGCTTTTTCGGCTACTGAACTCATTTATGTAGCAGCGGAAAAGGGGGGGGGGATACCTCCTAATATCGTTTCGGACCTCTTGTTGCCTGGTGTAGTGCAGCAACTCGACGTAACATGAGCTCAACAAGCCGATGGAAGTCTCCTACAGAAATATTGTTCTATGCTCCCTCTATAGCCGTCCATAATTGTGAAAGAGTAGCCAATGCAGGGATTTGGTAACGAGCTGACCTCTCGATTATGCCCATGTCAGATGATCTGGCTGACCAAATCATTCGCTCGAATTGTCCAGAAAGTTCTTCAAACCAATCGCGAACAGTTGTTGCCCAGTGACTTGGCGCATTGTTATCCGTAAAAATTCCATCGTTTTCTGACACGACGAAGTCCACAAATGGCTGCCTATTGTCTTAAACTAACCGAACATAACCGTTTCCGCTCAATTATCGGTTCATTTTGACCAGAGAACCCAGTCCAGTCCATGTAAACACAGCCCACACCATTGCGAATAGACCATCAGCATGCACACTGCCTTGTTGACAATGTGTACCCCATGGCATCCTGGCATCTGTGCCACACTGGAACGCTACCATCAACTCGTACCATCTGAAATGGGGGCTCATCTGACCAGACCAGGGTTTTCCAGTCGTCTAGAGTCCAACTGATATGGTCACGAGCCTAGGAGAGACGCTGCAGGCGACGGCGTACTGTTAGCAAAGGTGGCGGCATTGGTCGTCCGGTGCAACATCCCGTTAACGCCAGATGTCGCCGGACTGTCCCAACGGATACGTTCGTCGTACGTGCCACATTGATTTCTGGGGTTATTTCGTGCATTGTTGCTTGCCTGTTTCACTGACGACTCTACGCAAACGCCGCTGCACATGGTCGCCACTGCGTTGTGCGCGGTGAGAGTTGATGCCTGAAATCTGGTGTTCTGGGCACGCTCTTGACGGTGTGGATCTCATAATACCGAACTCCCTAACGATTTTCGAAATTGCATGTCCGATGCGTCTAGCTCCTACTACGATTCCGCATTCAAAGTCTGTTAATTCCCGTCGCGCGGCCACAACCACGTTGGAAACCTTTCCACATGAATCACCCCGCCAATGCACTGCCCTTTTATATCTTTTGTACGCTATACTACTGCCATCTGGATATGTGCGTATCGCTAACCCATGACTTCTGTCACTTCAGCTTATAGTCTCTTAAGATTGTTTTCCTCAGTTCCTCACATCACCTGCGGTCAGGTACTGATCACAGTGTACGTTCAACAATCAGCAATGAATTTCCCCTGCAGACATCTCCAATCAGAAGAATCCAGACACAACACTCTGTCATCAGTTCCTCTACGCCTCTTTCACGCAAGTGAAGTCTCGATGACTTCAACGTTTCACCGCGAGATGTGAGCACTTCGACATCTAGAGATTAATCTGATATAGTCAGACAAGACCGTCGAGAAAACGCTGATGTCTTGTTTCCATAAAGTATTTTTTATTTATTTACTTTTATGTTTGACTAAAAGACGATCATTCCGAATTTTACCGTAGTATGTTAATTGGAGCAAGATGAATGAGACATTTAATTCCACAAGTCGTTTGAGAATTTATCTTTTTTCGGTCAGCGCAGCGCGGCGCAAACAATGATACAATTGAGCATGGCTCATGAGAAGGGAGAGCTTGTGGAGCTGTCCGTCTGAACAGCAGACAACGTATCGACTTGTGCCTCTGACGGAATATGCGAGAGTACTAACTAAGCCGGCTGTCAGAAGGGCAGCAGGTAGTGTCAAAGGTAACTGAATGGGCTTCACCGGTCAAGTCGCAATAGCAAAAATTCAGAGCCACACATTATTTCGCCTGCAGCATAAATAAAATTTGTACTAAAAAAGTAAATAGACAGTGGCACCACACTGAAGAAAGAAACGACGTAAGGAAGCACAGGTGAATACCCACTCTGTAGATATAACTGTACTTAAGATGTTGACGATGAAAGATGTCAATGTACCTACTACCTTTAAAAATTAAATTGATGGCTTCTAAATGACTTAAACGATCACTGTCAACTGGTAACGATTGAATAGCACTATCGGAAAACAGCTTCAGTACTGAATTTTCTCTCTTGAGCGGAGTGTGCGCTGATATGAAACGTAGCAGATGAAAACTGTGTGCCCGGCCGAGACTCGAACTCCAAATCTTTGCCTTTCGCGGGCAGTTTTTATCTGCAAGAAATTATTGTATCAGCGTGCACTCCGTTGCAGAGTGAAAAATACATTCTGGAAACATCTCCCAGGCTGTGGCTAAGCCATGTCTGCGCAGTGTCCTTCCTTCATGCGTGTTAATCCGGTAAGAATCGCAGGAGAATTTCTAAGAAGTTTTGAAAGGTAGGAGATGAGTTACTGGCGGAAGTAAAGCTGCGTTGACGGCTCATGAGTCGTACTTAGGTAGCTCATTTGATAGAGAACTGGCCCGCGAAAGGCGAAGGTCCCGCATTTGAGTCTCGGTCTGACACAGAGTTCAATCTGCCAGGAAGTTTCACCTTCAGAATTTGTATTACGGCAGTACAATTTCAGTTATGAACCGAACTATCTATTCCGATCATGGAAAACACATTTTTTGTGAAATAAATTGCTTATATTAAGTATATTGGCGGAATTGGTTAATTAACTGCAAAAGCTACCGGCAGGTGTTTGATTCTTACTAGAAGTTTCATGTAATTTTATTTTTTGTAAAGTTCATGTGCATCCAAAGAAATACATTATGCTGGATTTTCTCGCAAACAAACAATTCAACTGATACTTTAACAGCTCAAAGGAATCAGATTGCAACAGCAAACCATGCAAAGTTTTTATATCTCTAGTTTTTGTTGTATGTGTACCGTACAGTGCCATTTTGTTTGTCCTTAAACGACAAAGAGCCAATACAGGGTGCTCAGAAAGAGTCTGAAAAGCTTGTAAGGGTGTTGCAGGGTAGGCTATGCTGAGAAATAATTGTTAAGAAAAAGATTCTATGGTAGGTTGCGCTGGGAAATAATTGTGAAGAAAAAAATTCGACACGTTGCACCCTTTCCGAGTTAATTAGCACTGAAGTTAGCCAATCAGGCAGTCACGTGCAAATCCAAGCGGCCCGCCAGTTAGTGTCATTTGTTCTCATAGTACAGATGATAGCGCACGAGACTGCTCAGCCTTTGACTCGGGTTCGATCCTTACTAACGTCCCATGCCCTCTTGTTCGGGTTTAGGACACCAACTGAAGCACACGTTTTGCGACACCGTCTTTGGCGGACCGCTTGCATTCGCCAGTGCAACTACTCGACTGGCTAACTTCAATGCCAATTAAGTCGCAAACGTTGTAACGCATCGAATTTTTTTCGTAACAATTATTTCTCAGCCCAACCCTACCTGCAACATCCTTACAAGCTTTTCGGACTGTTTCTACGTTGTGTAAGGGCTGCTGCCATATTGGTCACGGGTCAGTTCAGACTGAGACTTTAGACAGCTGTCCTTCTCGGTGAAACCTATGATTACCCATACAAGCTTCCTAATAAAAAAATAAATTGTGTCCATACAGCAAAGCCTAGCTAACGTAAGGCTACAAAAGCCATCACTGGTCGGCGAACAATAATACGTGCTACTGAGCAGGGTGTCAATCGCGACTAAAGTGTTTATAAAATATTTCAGTCAGCAATTCTGCAGGGTTACAGAATTTGAGCAGGAATTCAAGAACTTGAGAGAAGTTTTCCACAGCTCCCGTTGTATCTTTAACCCTAAGCAACAGAGCGGTGCTAGAATTGGAAACATTCTGTATAGAATTGGTACTTACTCTTAACTGCAGCAACGTGTTTAACGATTTGCAAAATTTCTTCATAGGTTCGTTGTTGACTATGAAAAGTTAATCAAATTCTATTTTTTGAACAGTAACATCGTGTTCTGGACTTAGTGCATTCTTCAGCGAGTGCCCGAATTAACGTGCCATTGCACTGACAGTGTTAAGCAAGGGTTAAATAAGCATTTTCATCACTGAAAAGAACCCGCCTTGTGTTGATTTCACCAATCATAATACTGACAGCAACTGAACCAATTTATGGCAAGTTAATAAAAAATGACATGTTAATGTGCACTTAGTTAACCGCATTGAACACAGAGAAAGTTTAGTGTAAGACTCGAACACGTCACACTGTTCTGTGGGACCAGAACTGTTGAGTTAAACTGACGCTTTCGAATAAGACGATAGCTTTGATTCTTCAGATGCACCGGTGATGCTGACGGGTGAATTACCCACATGACTGGTAATTGAGCTGTATGTTCCCAACAAGTACTGCTATTTACAACAAGTTACACAGGAAGAAGTCGTAACCTTTGTCCAGCTATGTCGTGGAGCAATAGTCAAATATAACAATGCCCCATTTGATGTTACCTACAAAGTGGATTTGTTCTCTAGAGATATACACACTATTTTAATCCACATATTGACCAATTACTTACGATCTTCAAAGATTAAGGATAATTATAAATATGGCTTTCTCTTTACAGATGTACAAAACTACACTAACTAAAATAATTATCAATGTAATATTCGATACAAATATTAACTAGGCTACTATCGTGAGTATCTCAATTACACCAGAACGTCTGACAAGGTTAACTTTGACAACTGATTTTGATGTACCCTAGTGAGATGTTTAGAAACTTTGCTAACAACATAGTACAGTCAATTATCTACGCAACTGGAAAGACGTCTTGGAACAGAAACCTTTACAGATTTCCACAGGTTCAGTCATAGTTCCGTTACTCTTCTACTTAAATGTAAGTGAATTTATTCCAATATGCAGACCATCACCACGTATGTTTAAGCACAGAATTCATGGATGTAAAATCTGTTGTTATGAGCACGAATTACGACATTTCTCAAAGCCCATGTCGTCCTGAAATCTTGGCTCAAATCTTCCTTCCATCGTCCCAGAGAACAACCAGTTTCATACCCAGTAAACTCGGTGAAAGCACTTGGGTTACTGGTGAGTGAGCAGCTTAACTGGTAAAGAAATATTGTTGCAATAAACAGGAAAATGTCCACGCTCCATTGCATTGCCATAGCTTTCTAAAACGGACCTCAATACGGTACGAGCGCTGCAAATTCTTGATAAGTTGAACTACACACAAGGAGTTTGCGTTTGATAATTTGACAGCAGTGTCTCCTATGATATTGTCATTTAGATCGGTTAGGGGAAGACAGGCTGTGCAGGTATCATACACTGCGTCTTCTCTAGCAATTGCTCAAGCTGCTGTGTCCAAAATAGCTTCTCAAGCGATTCAAATACCTATCACGTCACAGTAAATGCAATACAAGATCCGATCGGGTACTGCCTAGAGCTGCGCATAAAACAAACACGTTTGCCGATACCATCCTTATTGCTGTTGCCCTTTTATGGAACCAACTTACACTCTTCTGGGAAGCAATTCACACAGTAATATAGAAACAATAATAAGAAAAACATCCTTTCGAAATATGAAAGCGAAGGAAAATCTTCTCTTTTTACCTTTCTCTTTTCTTCACTGTTCATGATCTCTATGGTATTCTATCTAAAAGTAATTCTTCCACTTTTATAGAATTTGTTCGCTCTCATCACTTTCGTTGCTATATTCTTTTATGCCGACTGTTCTTCACGTCTCTAGCTTCTCAGATGTATCATTATCAAGTTTTTGTTAATATTAATATACAATTATATTATCAACTTCCTCATAATTGGTCTCCTAAATATAAGTGCTGCCTCTAATCTGTTATACAGTGTTGTTACGGTCATTGTCAGTATTGCTGTTCTTAAACTCTTCCAAACATGCCTCTGAAGGCCCAAAAAGGATACCGACCGACCGCCGTGTCATCCATAGCCAGTAGTCTATGGAGGGGTATGTGGTTATCACACCGATCTTCCTGTCACTGTCAGTTTTCGCCACCGAAGCTGCAAATTTTCAGTCAAGGAACTCCTCAATTGGCCTCACAAAGGCTGAGTGCACCCTTCTTGCGAAGATCACTCGGAAGACGCGGAAGGTAGCCCATCCAAGTGCTAGCCGATCCCGCCAGCGATTAAACTAAGGCCCCTGCGCCCGTGGATGTCGCAATGTTGGTCGAAGAGCTAGGCTCTGAGTCAGAGATATTACGTGCAGTTCAAGGTCACGCGCTGCCTAGCACGAAACCAAGTCCACACTACTTATACGATAATTCTTCATATTTTTTAAAACGGAGATAAGGAAAGGAGATAAGGAACTATATTGTCTGACGGGAACCGATGTTTCTCATGCGGCAATGCCGTCGGAACTGTTCGTATGGTTAGTGCTGTATTCATATATGTGTAACCTCACGTCGCATGTCGTATTTTATGATAGTAATATTTTTGAAAGGTACGACAGAAACTTTCTGCCTGTACTCTCGCTAATTAAACTATATAAATTCATACATTTTTTTTGTTTTTTTCTACCCGACCAGTTCGCATGACGTTTCGTAGATTAAAAACGTACACAATACGATTGTATGTTCATACGCTTATTCGTACTCTCCACAATAGATCGGATCTAAAATAGACTAGTAGCAATACGCATAAAAGATGTAAAAGAACTCTAATTTGTGCATAATGTATTACTGCATTTCGGTCTCGAATGTAGTTACGTTAGTCTGAAACTTTAATCTGTATCTGAATCACCAGTCATTAACTGTTGGGATACTTTCCTTGCTCTCCTTGCAATTTTTCCGTGCTGTTAATTTTTTGGTACAGCTTTGTATAGTTGAGTCTCAGTGGCACAATAATTACTTTCTTGTCGTTAGTACGATACTGAGACTTGAAAACACTATTGCCCCACAAATGCTCCTCCATTAGCGAACGTGCTAGTTAAAACTTTTTGTGCTCGCGACACACTTGCGAAAAAACAGCGTGTTCGAATGCGACTCTGCAATCTCGCTGGAAGCGGCGCGCAGTCACGAGAGAGATTTTGTGGCCGCTCCGAAACGAATCTGGAATGGATGGAGCACTTTTTCGACATTCAACGAGCTTGTTAAACTCAGTATTAAGAGTTCCTGCTATAAAGAAAGTCGCTTCATTGCCCCTGACTAGAATGGCTCGTTATTTCTAAGTAACAAGACATCTTTTGCCTTCTCTTCACAGTCGCTGGAAAGAAGTGCCGTCGCGCTTACAATCCCGTAAAGGCGCCTTGTTTCGCCTTTCGTCGCTGACGGGAAATACTGCTCAGCAAATTGTGAGTGGTCGATACGGCCGAATAATAAGGCCCCTGGAAGGCTTTGGCTACGTACGGCCAGCTCTGCTGGGACGCCAGGTTTTCAGTTTTTCTTTTCTTATTAGCATCTGCAGTAGACAATTTTTTTTGTGTATAACGTAGTTCTCGTCACAACTTCGCAAATATGGTAGTTGTTTTAACATGTGTTACAGTTGCCTCAGAGCTGACATTACCTAAGTACCACGGCGAAGAGTAGCACTGATATTACAGTGAAGTAACAACCCTAAATCCAACGGGCCCCATCTTTCAAGGAAAGCTGCACTTGGTCTGTTGCACAGTGTTTTTGTTCGCAGTTGGTACAACAACGCGGGCTCTCGCGCAGCTCATCAACGCTAAGAGGCGAACGTAAAACTGCTCTCACGTACTAATTTTGCTTGGCACGCTAATGAGCTCATTCTCTGGCGGCGTTCCATCCAATCCTTACCCCTGCTGCTTACATTTCCTCACTGCGCGCTTAGAATGTGTTCGAGACTCGTGGAACTGTGCACCAGAGCAATGTCGAAAAACAGTTTTGACTTCTTTGGAGGCCAGGAGAAATGTTAATATAAACACAGACAAACAAGTGAGCAAGAAACGCGTATTATATTTCTCCTCTCCGCCGTAATTTTCACGAAATTGTGCTAATCCGAGGTTATTAACAATTTCTGCCGCTGTAATTTGCATTTTGTCTTCCTTTTCAGTTACATTTATATATCTCGCTGCCCTGTTGGAGAGAAATTTCTCGTTTCGTTTAACTTATGCAATGTTTTAAACCTGTCATGAAGAGGACGTAGTAATTCTTGTCGTATGCTCAGCTATCACTTCATCACTGTCAAAGCAGTCGGTAAAGCGTAAACAGTTTCACTGCCGACATTTCGCCATAGCGATGGCAGGCCGAAATATACCGCTGTCCAGCTAAGCTGTCAATTGCATTCCGCTGCATAATATTTCAGTTCAGTTGTCGATATGTTGTGCATATGAATAAAATGATCGACCTTTTTATCCGGCCTTGTAGTCGAACAGTAAAGTGCGCTTCTCCAAAACGAGAAGTCATGGGATGGAAATCCGGTCGGACCATCTCAAATGACGTGAAGATACACCTGTAATGACACATAGTTCGGAACCAACGTTAAACTATAGGTCCCCTTTCCCAAATTGGGTAACTATGGTCGATTAGAGACAGGCAAGTCGCCAAAATTACGTCCAATTGAAAGTTTCGTTAGCGGCCATTGAATCACGCGATTTGTTTTATCGCCCTGCTTCTAAAAACGAAGGTTATACGCACTCAACTAGAAAAAAATCCTCAAAAACTGAGGTATAGTCTCTTTTCTTAGTAACGTTACAAAGAAATCGAAATGAACTTTTTTTCATTGTTCTTCGAATGAAATTTTAGCAAGGTAAAAATTACAATTGTGCGTCAATTTCGGAGTTTTTCCTTTACGCACTATGTGTCTCTACAGCTAAAACATAATCTTGTGGAAGCGATGCCTTACATAACCGTCTTTAGCAGCAAGTACAGGGTGCCCAAAACTATAGTTCCATTTTCAAGACGATGTAGAAAGAGACTAATGCTCAGAATGACGTCAAATTTGAGCAGCGTATTACTGACACAAGGAGAGACGTCGTGGAACAAAAAAAGCAGAAGTTTGACCAGTAGATGGTGCTGTAAGCGTCAGAATTGCACACCAACAGAGGTGAGACATAGCGCTGTTCTCCGTTTGAGTGCGAGACGCCCATCACCGTCTCCATGTAGAATCGCTTACTGCAGGTAACGCTCTCTTAGAAGAACGGTGACTGAGCATCAGAAGCCCTGCAGAAGTTCTGGACACACTAGGGTATGGAAAAAGGCATTGGTCCCATGTCTACTATGGGTATGGAGAAAATGGTGAAAATATTCGAAAAGACAGGTTCTTTTGAAGTGGAGTGTGGCAGAGGGAAGATAGCAGTTGATCCGACGTCTGTCGAATATGTGGCCACAGCACTGCAGGAGTGACTGAGCAAACATGCAGTGCACAGGGAAATGCACAAGCGTTGGATATGCCTGCGAGCATGGTACTTAGAATCCTGCGAAACATCCTGCATTATTATCCGTACATAATCGCTCATTCTCAGGAGTTCGTTCTGATTGATCCGCCAGCAAGACAAATGTTTGCTCTAGAACTTCTTGCTGATATGGAAGCGGACAATGAATGGTCATGGAACATTTTGTGGACAGACGAAGCCCATCTCCAAGTATATGTCAATAAACAGTATTGAAAAACTTCCTGGAAGATTAAAACTGTGTGCCGGACCGAGACTCGAACTCGGGACCTATGCCTTTCGCGGGCTAGTGCTCTACCAACTGAGCTACCCGAGCACGACTCACTCCTCCGCAGGAGAGCTTCTGCAAAGACTGGAAGGTAGGAGTCGAGGTACGGCGCGTGAGTCGTGCTCGGGTAGCTCAGTTGGTAGAGCACTTGCCCGCGAAAGGCAAAGGTCCCAAGTTCGTGTCTCGGTACGGCACACAGTTTTAATCTGCCAGGAAGTTTCACATCAGCGCACACTCCGCTGCAGAGTGAAAATCTCATCCTGGAAACAGTATTGCAGTATACGACCAATGCAGAATCCACACGAACTTCAACCGGTACTTCACTCTGCAAAGGTGAGTTTTTGGTGTGAATTGATGAGTTGATGAGATCCTTTATCGTAGGGCCGTATTTTGTCGAAGAGATAAGTCCTGCGGGCTCTGTTACCTGTACCTCCAGTGGATTTCGCGCACCAATGTCATTCCAATCTTTCAACTGTTTCGACGTGCGTGTACGATAATTTTTACGACGTTCCTCCGGACGTTGCAGTGAAGAGGCTGCTGCAGAGGCGTTTCGGATCTGCCAGAATGATCAGCCGTTATTTCTCCAGAGCCTTGTCAAACCACCTGATCTCAATCCATGAGACTTCTGGATGTGTGTTTATCTTAAAGATACTGTGTTCAGTACTCCAGTTACGAACATAGCTAAACTGAAGGAACGCATTGCTCAATACATTCTAAACGTGAACGCGAAACACTGCGATCTGTTGTGGAACTTGCTGTTTCTCCATTTTAACTTGTGGCAGAAAACAGCAGACATAGTACTGAGCATGCCTTACGCCAGTCTCACGACAAATAGAAAGCGATGTCACTTCGCTTTTTATGGGATTTTTCGCTTCAGGACTATTAAAACCTTTTTCCACCCGATATGGTACAACCTTGCCATGGTGGTTGAGCTTACGTAAGTTAACAGTGCCACAAATGTTGACTGCCGAACTTGCACGGTCATGCATACCGAACAGTGCGGATGGTGTAATGTGCAAGATAAAACATAGCCATCTTTTTGTGAATCATCTGTCATTTGTAGCCTACCGCGCGGTCGCGTTCGGTTGGCGTGTGTGTTGACAGCCACGCAAGAGGGTGTGTCCAGTGAGGCGGTTTGAGACACGGGTGAAGGGACGAATTCACTCTTCTGTACACAGATGTTAGGCTTCTACGTGTGACTGACAAGCTCGCAGGTATGAGAAATATCGCTGGAGAGGCCGTTTCCCCAGGCGGAAAAACCCAGACGTTGGATTGGACAGCGGAGAGAGTCCGAATGCCTGCTCTGTGCGATCATTCCAACGTGCAAAAATAAGAGTAAAAGCAATGAATATTAAACAACTTCAGGTACTGAGGAGCTAGTAGGCTTATTTTAACGACAAAAATAAGACGATTGTGCCAATAAAGACACGTCATTGATGTCTAAAATCCTTTATAAGTTATTCCAAACTGAATAACGCTCTATGAAAGTTTATAATTCGGAGATGCAGTATGGATAGATCTCGTTGAGCTCTATCACGCGTAGTAGATATATTAAAATAGTACACAATTTTGAATAATGGACAAGAATGTGCCTTTAGCACCACAAAATCTTGTTTTTCTAACTAAAAAATAATGGAAGCGGAAAAATTACGGCAGTACTCAAGACTAAATGTAAGTAGGGAACATCAACGTGATGAGCAATATTTCTTTTTATTTATTTACTCTACAGTAGCCACAGAAAAACTGATCGTCTGCATAAAATCATTATTTATAAGTAAACTATTGCAAATACATAAAGATCAAAAGGCATATTCAAAAAACTAACAAAAGTACTCAAATGTAAAAGTCGCGTGACTAGGGGCCTAGCGCCGGGTAGACTATACGCCGGGTTTGAGTCTTTATATAATTATTTTTAAATTTTTTACCATAAGTGCACTCCATAAGCCACAGTATACAAAATTTAAATCCGATTACCGTCGAATGCGGTTGGTCTCGTCAGAGGCCAAGCAAGCAAGTACCGCGCACTACTCAAATTTGATATCATTATGAGCAGTGGTTCCCTTTCAACAGCATTTTCAGACTTGAGCTTTATGGGCACCCTGTACTGGTGATCTCTTGTAACATCATATGAGGTGGCCGTGATGTTAAGTTGCGTCTTGCTGTAACAATAATTACTAAGACTGTTAGCTACAGAATTTCTTGACGTGATATAGAAGCTAATTTACAGACACAAACAGTTGATAATTTCATGGTAACATCGCATACTCCCTCTAGAAAACGCCATGGGGTGCCAAACAAATCAATTCTTTAATGAGATGAATTCCACTTTATGATAATGTCTTAACCTCAAAACGTGTAGTGGATGTGAGGGAGACCTTGTGACTGAAGCAGAATTGTAATTTGTTTCCTTTTCATTAGCAGTCGTAGAGCTTACCCCACAGGTGATTGTGGATTCAATTACTGTAGTAGTTTCTGTTTTTAGTATCGTGCATGTGAAAGACACGGGTTCAACTGTGTTTTTCTGTCTGTAAATCGACTAGAAAAAATTTAGTACTTGGAACTTCACATTTATCTGTTTTCAACACAAAACGGAGCACTTTCGTCATATCGTACAATATTATCACGTCCTGAAGACATATTGCTCCAGCCTGTTGCACCTTCGTTAGGTTAATTACATATTCTAAGCAGTACATGAGAATTTCACTTAAAACTGATACTTATCTCATTTCTCCGCATCAAGTTATTCCATCACACCAACTGGAATTAACGTAACGGAGCAACTAAAATGAGTCATCAGTTAATTGCGGTAACGGTTGTGCCTTTCTTTTTGCCTGAGTCTCGAAAGAAAGATGCAAGACACACACTTAGATGGTTCAGTTACAAAATCAGTAACAACAACAGTAGACAAATCACAAAATAAAATCCTTGGAACCATTCAATGGACTGTATTAATACAATAAAGTGTTCGAAATCGCAAAAAAAATCTTTGGAACCATTCTATGAACTGTATTAATGCAATAAAGTGTTCCAAATGCCATTACATATTGCAGCAAATATTTACAATTGACTGTGCAAGAAGATACAATGTCGTATTTTAAACCATCTGGAGCCGTTGTAACTTCCGTACGAATATCATTTTCGAAAGAACCCTAGAGGGTGGCTGGTGGTATCACACAGGCGTACGTACAGGCCATTTGATACAGCCCGTCCTGTCCAGGAATCACCAGGATGAACGGGTGTATTCTGGGTACAAAACTGATCGTACTTCATGACCGAGCGAGGCGGCGCAGTGGTTAGCGCACTGGACTCGCATTCGGCAGGACGACGGTTCAATCCCGTCTCCAGCCATCCTGATTTAGGTTTTCCGTGATTTCCCTAAATCGTTTCAGGCAAATGCCGGGATGGTTCCTTTGAAAGGCCACGGCCGATTTCCTTCCCAATCCTTCCCTAACCCGAGCTTGCGCTCCGTCTCTAATGACCTCGTTGTCGACGGGACGTTAAACACTCACCACCACCACCACCGTACTTCGTGTGGTGCTCTGCCTGGGAGATAAACGTTAGGGCGGCGGTTACAGTCCACCTATTAACATCCAGATTTAGATTGTCCGTGGTTTTCCTAAATCGTTAAGTCGAATGCCGCGATGGCAAATTTGAAACGGCCCGGCCGACACCCGTTCCTCTCCTTCCCCAAAACTAACTAGTGCTCCGTCTGTAATGACGTCATAGATGGGGCATTAAAAGCGCTGTCCTAAGTTTCTTCGTGCAGGAAAACACGTAGAAAATCAGTAACAGAAGTGCGCGCATCTGTCAAGTTTTCCGCATTGAAGTAAGAACTGAGTTCGTATTCTCTAATGAACCTATGCCATGCCTGTGATGTTTAGCCTGCTTCACCAAGTACGGGTTTTCAGAAGCTAAATAGTGCATGTTTCCTGTACACATTTCTGTGAAATGTCCTGTATCACGCCAGGATCAAGCGAGAGAATTTCTTGTATCTACTGTAGCTAGCATGAGTTTCAACAAAATGTACTAGAATATCCCTTTTCTTCTCTCTCTTTGTTGGAAACTGGTTACCCCGTATCGTTTGCGTATCCGGCCAGTGCCTTCCCATGGCCGCTTCTTTTTCTACATATTTGCTAAACTGTCTTGATTTTTGGACACCATCTGCCTGGAGCCACTGTGCACAAAACTAAACGGCTCTATTCAAGTTTCTTTTGCACTCTTCATAAAGACGTAGTACATCTTTTTCTCCATTTCTGAATTACGGTATTTTTTTCTCTTTTTTTCAAAGCAACCAGCATCTGACACAAATGAACTACAAAATCAGAATATAAAAATGGAAGGAATATTAAGGTTTATCATTCCATCGATAACGAGTCAGTAGGGGCGGACTACAAGTTGAGAATGGATAAGATTGCGGAGGGATTAATACGAGGGTAACCCCAAAAGTAAGGTCTATTTTTATAAGTACATAGACCTGTTTATTTCTACAATGGTTTACATCAATTTACATCTTGAAAATTTAGCTATTTTTCGACATAATCTGCATTTCTGTCGATGCATTTTTGTAGACGCTGTGGCAGTTTTTGTATGCCTATGTCATACCAGCTCGCGGTCATGCTGTTCAGAAAGTTATGAACCTCTTCTTTCACCTCGTCGTCGGAGCTGAATCGCTTTCCGGCCAAATGTTCTTTTAACCTAGGGAACAGGTGGTAGTCACTTGGCGCAAAGTCAGGACTATAGGGTAGGTGGGTGATTATGTTCCACTAAAACTGTTGCAGGACAGCAACGGTTTGCTGAGCGATGTGTGGCCGAGCGTTGTCATGGAGAATGTGTACGCCCTTGCTCTACATTCCTCTTCTCCGGTTCTGAATTGCCCATTTGAGTTTTTTCAGAGTCTCACAGTACCCGTCAAAGTTAATTGTGGTCTCAGCGATTCACCTCCGGCGACGAGGTGAAAGAAGAGGTTCATAACATTCTGAAAAGCATGGCCGTGAGCTGGTATGACATAGGTATACAAAAACTGCCACAGCGTCTACAAAACTGCATCGACAGAAATGGTGATAATGTCGAAAAATAGCTAAATGTTCAAGATGTAAATTGATGTAAACCAATGTAGAAATAAACAGGTCTACATTCTTATACAAAAATAGGAGACCTTACTTTTGAGATTACCCTCGTAGTTACCATATTTGAAGTTTAATAACAAGAACACTGTTTTTGTAGAAAAAATAACAGTGTACTTGCTATTAAACCTTAGCTATGGAATTATTCTACCAAGAAAATACGGAAGAATGTATAACTAAGTTACTATATTCTTGACAGTGAGGAAAGGTGAGCGTGTTACTTTCAACGATAAATGTAAATGTGTGACTAGAGCCTCCCGTCGGGTAGACCGTTCGCCCGGTACAAGTATTTCGATCTGACACTTCTTCGGCGACTTGTGCGTCGATGGGGATGAAATGATGATGATTAGGACAACACCCAGTCTATGAGTGGAGAAAATCTCTGACCCAGCCGGGAATCGAACCCGGGCCCATAGGATTTACATTCTGTTGCGCTGATCACTCAGCTACCGGAGACGGACAACGATAAAACTTATTTCAGTCATTGCTTATATAAACTGCTTCATGACTACATCGGTTTGTAATAATATGCCGCTATCAATCGCCCCTAAATATTTCTTGGCGGTCGTCTGCGTCAAAGCATGCAGAGAGTCAACATTTCATGGAGGTTCCTACCTGAGGACTCTAGAGAGTTCTAGCTGGAGTTTCTGTGAAATTTTAAATCCTTACATGCTTTGACGCAGTCATCGGCCAAGAAGTATTCGTGGGCTATTGACAGTGCTTAATAATTCGAAACCGAAACAGTGACAAGCAATTTATGTGTGCACTGACTGAAATAAATTTGATATACAGGGACAAAACAGACCGTCACCAGATCAGATGTACAATCCCATCATTCTCCTTAAACGCTTTCCGAGAAATAGAGAAAATCTGGAACTGGATGAATATATGGGGATTTGAATCCTAGTTCAATATCTTAACAACAGCTCCATGGCGTTCGGTTAGTACGCAAAGTTGAAATTACGAGTTACTAGAAACGATATCGTCCGCGTGAGACCCAAAGTAGAAGTAATATGAATAAATATTGACATAAAGACCCAGACCACTGATTATTACTTCCATATTGTGTACCGCAAGAAACGTGTGTCCTTCCTGAAACCACACTAATAATTGAAAAATAATCAATACATACAAGAATACAAGCTTAGGTGTTAATGTAAGTCAACGGCGACAATTGAAAATGTCCGAAAGAACAGATACCATCTTCATATACACTCCTGGAAATGGAAAAAAGAACACATTGACACCGGTGTGTCAGACCCACCTTACTTGCTCCGGACACTGCGAGAGGGCTGTACAAGCAATGATCACACGCACGGCACAGCGGACACACCAGGAACCGCGGTGTTGGCCATCGAATGGCGCTAGCTGCGCAGCATTTGTGCACCACTGCCGTCAGTGTCAGCCAGTTTGCCGTGGCATACGGAGCTCCATCGCAGTCTTTAACACTGGTAGCATGCCGCGACAGCGTGGACGTGAACCATATGTGCAGTTGACGGACTTTGAGCGAGGGCGTATAGTGGGCATGCGGGAGGCCGGGTGGACGTACCGCCGAATTGCTCAACACGGGGGGCGTGAGGTCTCCACAGTACATCGATGTTGTCGCCAGTGGTCGGCGGAAGGTGCACGTGCCCGTCGACCTGGGACCGGACCGCAGCGACGCACGGATGCACGCCAAGACCGTAGGATCCTACGCAGTGCCGTAGGGGACCCCACCGCCACTTCCCAGCAAATTAGGGACACTGTTGCTCTTGGGGTATCGGCGAGGACCATTCGCAACCGTCTCCATGAAGCTGGGCTACGGTCCCGCACACCGTTAGGCCGTCTTCCGCTCACGCTCCAACATCGTGCAGCCCGCCTCCAGTGGTGTCGCGACAGGCGTGAATGGAGGGACGAATGGAGACGTGTTGTCTTCAGCGATGAGAGTCGCTTCTGCCTTGGTGCCAATGATGGTCGTATGCGTGTTTGGCGCCGTGTAGATGAGCGCCACAATCAGGACTGCATACGACCGAGGCACACAGGGCCAACACCCGGCATCATGGTGTGGGGAGCGATCTCCTACACTGGCCGTACTCCTCTGGTGATCGTCGAGGGGACACTGAATAGTGCACGGTGCATCCAAACCGTCATCGAACCCATCGTTCTACCATTCCTAGACCGGCAAGGGAACTTGCTGTCCAACAGGACAATGCACGTCCGCATGTATCCCGTGCCACCCAACGTGCTCTAGAAGGTGTAAGTCAACTACCCTGGCCAGCAAGATCTCCGGATCTGTCCCCCATTGAGCATGTTTGGGACTGGATGAAGCGTCGTCTCACGCGGTCTGCACGTCCAGCACGAACGCTGGTCCAACTGAGGCGCCAGGTGGAAATGGCATGGCAAGCCGTTCCACAGGACTACATCCAGCATTTCTACGATCGTCTCCATGGGAGAATAGCAGCCTACATTAATGCGAAAGGTGGATATACACTGTACTAGTGCCGACATTGTGCATGATCTGTTGCCTGTGTCTATGTGCCTGTGGTTCTGTCAGTGTGATTATGTGATGTATCTGACCCCAGGAATGTGTCAATAAAGTTTCCCCTTCCTGGGACAATGAATTCACGGTGTTGTTATTTCAATTTCCAGGAGTGTACAATCGTATCGTGTACGTTTTTAATCTATGAAACGTCATGCGAACTGCTCGGGTAGAAAAAAAGAAAAAAATATATAAATTTATATAGTTTATTTAGCGAGAGTACAGGCAGAAAGTTTCTGTCGTACCTTTCAAAAATATTACTATCATAAAATACGACATGCGACGTGAGGTTACACATATATGAATACAGCACTAATCTTACGAAAAGTTCCGATGGCATTGCCGCATGAGTAACATCCCGTCAGACAATATAGTTCCTTATCTCCTTTCCTTATCTCCATTTTAAAAAATATGAAGAATTATCGTATAAGTAGTGTGGACTTGGTTTCGTGCTAGGCAGCGAGTGACCTTGAGCTGCACGTAATATCTCTGACTCAGAGTACTTTATCTGTGGCGCCTAGCTGTTCGGCCAACATTGCGACATCCACGGGCGCACGGGCCTTTAATCGCCGGCGAGATCGGCTAGCACTTGGATGGGCGACCTTCCGCGTCTTCCGAGTGATCTTCGCAAGAAGGGTGCACTCAGCCTTTGTGAGCCAATTGAGGAGTTCCTTGACTGAAAATTTGCAGCTTCGGTGGCGAAAACTGACATTGACAGGAAGATCGGTGTGATGACCACATACCCCTCCATAGACTACTGGCTACGGATGACACGTATATAAATAGTTAAGGCTCACCGGCCATTTGCCATCTTCTTCTGTGCGGATGCGCAAACAGTGCCCGAACTCTTACGGGAATCGACAAAAGCCGCAAGTAATGAGTATAATGGGCAGGGGCACTATGGATATAGTGTGGGTTAATAATTTGGTAATGTGGGTCTCATTGGAGGCGAGACAGAGGTAAGTTTCTGCAGTCGCAGTATCCTCTGTGTCCTCGGTGGCTCAGCTGGATCGCCGGCACAGTAGCTCAGCGTGTTCGGTCAGAGGCGCTGGCCCTCTGTAATAAAAAAAAAATTAAAGAATTCAAAGATCAACTTGAACGGATCTCCTACTGGTCATGTCCGAAAGAACAGATACGGTCATATATATATATGAAAAATAATCACCAGTGCATGACTTCTGCACATTGATTCATTCGTGAAGAAAATGACTGCGATTTCGTTTAGAAAGTTATTCGTTGTGTTTATGGAGTCATTATCAGGAAGGCTTGGATGAAAATTTGTGGACGATATTCGATTATGGAATGTTCCATACCTACTTTAAAAGAGGTCATCGCTTAATTCAAACGAACGTCATGGTGCCTGACCTCGCCCAGCAAGTGCGCTGCCGTGCAGACTGCGGACTGAGTCAAAGCCCTGCTCCCGTGGACTCAGCTTTCTTTCACATCAGATGTCTCACTTAATTACATTTTTACATTTCCCTGTGCCAGGAACTTATGATACCGGTAGGCACTGCCCATGGTTTCTGGGGCAGCGGTATGTTATTTGCCGTCTTACTCTTTGTGTTCTTCAGAGAATTTGCTCGTTATTTCTCGACAATTGACTACTTCTTCTGCTCCATTTCTTTCTTTTTAAACTAGAACAGTGGAAGTACGTGTTTCCTTCTCTGGGAGCTGTAGCAATGCTTAGACGAGTTCGATAAAAATAAAACTCCATTCTATAAGCATACGACGTCGTCCTTATATTCATGAGCTACGGAGAGGACCGTTCCTACTGGAGCATCTCCATCTCTCTGCGTATTTAACTGTAGCTAGGTCACATAGAATACGAGTCAGTCCAATGATTATATGACCTGAAACCAACAGTTTTTACATACTGTTGCGCGACCGCTGCAGCCTGTGAAAATTCGTTCCAGAAGGAAGGTTCCATTACCGCTGAGTGTAGTTGTCTACTCCTTTATAATTTCATGCTGCAGGGTGCATCTTCTGCAGTTGTAAATGCGAAATATTACAGTCATAACTATTACGCTATCAATAATATAGCACAAGAGTGATTTATAGTACCTGTTAACAACTGCTTTATTCAGCGTACTATAGAGATACGTACATGTAAAATCTGTACGAGTAAGTTTTAATTGGCTGTACACAGGGATGACAAAAGTCATGGAATACTGACATGCAAATACGCAGATGGCGACAGTATCGCGTACACAAGCTATAAAAGGGCAGTGTGTTGGCGGAGATGTCATTTGTACTCGGGTGGTCCACGTGAAAAGGTTTCCAACGTGGTTATGGCCACAGGACGGGAATTAATAGACTTTGAAAGCGGAATGACAGTTGGAACTAGAGGCATGGGTCATTCCATTTCGGAAACCGTTAGAGAATTTAAGATTCCGACTTCCACTATGTTAGATTGAGCCAAGAGTACCAAATTTCAGCCGTTACCTCTCACTACTTACAATGCCATGGCCTACGTATTTCGCTTAGCGACCGAGAGCAGACGAGTTTTCGTCGTCAGTGCTACCAGACAAGCACCAATGCGCGAAATAGCCGCAGAAACCAACGTGGGACGTGCGACGAACGTATACGTTAGGACAGTGCTGCGAAATCTGGTGTTAATGGGCTGTGGCAGCAGACGACCGACGCGAATGCCTTTGCTAACAGCCTCTCCTGTGCTCATGACCATATTGGTTGGACCTAGACGACTGGAAAGCTTGGCCTGGTGAGGTAATGGTAGGAGCCTAGTGTGCCGCAGACCCTACGAAATCATGGATCCACGTTATCAACGAGGCACTGTGCAACCTGCTGATGACTCCGTAATGGTGTGGGCTATGTTTACATGGAATGAACTGGGTCCTATGGTCCAAATGAACCGAGCATTGGCTGGAAATGGTTGTGTTCGGCTACCATTTGCAGCGATGTATGGATTTCATGTTCCCTAAAAGCGATGGAAATCTTATGGATTACAATGTGCTATGTCACCGGGCCACAATTTGTTACGATTGGTTTAAAGGACATTCTGGACAATTCGAGCTAACCATCTGGCCATCCAGAGATCTGCCGAGATGAATCCTCTCGAACATTTATGGGACATAATCGAGTTCTCAGATCATGAACAAAATCCTGCACCGATACACTTTCTCAACATGGCTCAGTATTTCAGCAGGGGACTACAAACGACTGTTCCGTCCACGCCACGTCCAGTTGCTGCGCGACGCCCCAACACTATATTAGAAGATACCCTATGACTCTTGTCATTTCAGTGCTTTATTCACATTCAGCAAATAATGTTACAGTCCTCTCTAACAAACTTAATCTGCGCAACACATTTGTCTAAGATGCTAACGACTGTCACACTGATACAGCTTCAAGAAACGTCAATATGTAATACACAGCACAGAATGTTCTTTCTCTGGTATGACAGACAAAACTCATAACACGCAAACAAGCAGCACCATTCCAATAACATTCAGTTATTTTGTTACTTGTCTTTATATTTCATAAACGTATCCATGTAGTCATTAACGATTTCTGAAAAATAATCTGTTTTGTATGTCATGAAGATTGTAATATACAGTTATCTGCAATATCATATTACAGCGAAAGAGATTGTTGAAGTTGAGGAGGCGACAATTACCATACTCTTCCGACAGCGTCAAAAAATATGGAGAAATATACATGTATGCCTGGCGCTAGAAACGGAAGAGGTGAAATATAGCCAAGCAGAATTACTACCAATTCCAAAAAAGAAAACACACTTTTCATTTGGAGTAAGGAAACATGTATGTCGTTGGAAATAAGGTAAGATACTGTATATGACCAGAATATCGATCTTTGTGAGAAAGGTAGGAGGTATGACGGGTCGCCCGTGAAGGATTCTACAGTACGTCTAGCAAGCACTGGCCAACGGACATCGTGCTTTATACTGTACACAGAAACAAAAAGCTCCCTGATCTATACAAATGTTTTCGGGGAAATGTATTCACAGTAGTTTCAAGAACAATATTGGCAATAAAGCTCTGACAGGGGGGATGCCATCGACGCCTTGTCCCGTATCAGAACCATGTTACAGAAGGATGTGCACGACATTGTCGAAGATCTGAATCAGAAGTCTGAAATAATTTAGGGTGAAGCATACATCATAAATAATGTCACTTTGGCAGGCTTCTGGCCTATAATTTAGATGAGTAGAATGAGTCTAGGGGACTAATGACCACAGATGTTAAGTCCCATAGTGCTCAGAGCCATTCTAACCATTTTACTTTAACGCAATCACCAAAGGCACCTTTCCTTCCTTTGTACTTCCAACTGCATTGTGTTCGTCACCTGCCACAACTTTCAGAATGACTTGCACGGTAATTATTCGTGTTTTCAAGTCATATCATGAAATATGCAAACATCAAAAAAATCTTCAAATGTTTTGACGATTTACATTTTTGGAAACATTCATGAGTTGTTTTGTTTCAGTACATTATATCACATTCTGATTATCATTTATAACACACTCGTACCATCCCTTTAATGCCTGATTTGCTTTATTTAAGATTTACGATTACTTTGTGTTTTTACAACCTTCATATTCCAAGATGTTGAACTTGGTGTTTAATTTAACCTGGTCTACCTCCATGTTCTTGAATAAAATCTAATAATGATCATTTCTGAGCTCCTGAATGAGATTTGTTTCTTTATAGTTGTTTAGCATTTTTCACTCGAAGTTTTTAGGTTATTCTCCACACTGTTACATAAACGTAATTAGTTTCACTTTGCGTCTTGTTGATCCTTGTCAAGTTCATTTTCTGTTTGTTTATTTCTACAACAACGTATTAAGAAAAATATGTTATTCGTTTCAGTAAAAACTGCCAATGTGTGACTTCTGTCATTTCTGGTATCATTTGCATAATTTTCCACAAGGGACTGTGAATCATTGCGGCGCGAAAGCTGTTCCCACGTACCTGAGTGAAACTCGAGCAATTTGTAATAGAGACACGCACCTACCGTTGCCTCTTTACTTTTAGCGGTCTGTGAACGCCGAGTCTCTTTCAAATCAATATTGAGGTGGTGAAATGATGCTTCCGGGTGTCGAAGCAGCGCGTCCACAAACATCTTATAGCCTTCATTTAGTGTCTTGTTATTCGACCTAACTGACCCCTGGGAATCGATCTTCGACTAAAGGGAAGTATTTAGGTGTTTTGTGTAAATGAAATGAAATGAGCGTAGGGCATTGTTGGCCGGGAGGCCCCATCCGGGGAAGTTCGGCCGCCGAGTGGAAGTCTTATTTCAGTCGACGCCACATCGGGCGACTTGCGTGCCAGAGGGGAGGATGAAATGATGATGAGGACAACACAACACTCAGTCCACCAGCGGAGAAAATCCCCAACCCAACTGGGAATCGAACCCGGGCCCTTGCATGGGAGGCAAGCACGTAATCACTCTGCTAAGCAGGCGGACTGTTTTGTGTAATTATTTCTGTTCTGTGCTGACAGTGGTTCAAGTGACTTATAAATCAAAATTACACTTTTTAAGGTCTCTACACTCAATTGATTTTGGCGAAACGGGTTTCAAGTTATAAGGAGAATTTAACCAAAACGCATTTTGTTTCGCAACCATATAATATTAAATATATCTGTGAGTAGTCCGAACGAAAAATTAGAAATAAGGACTTGAGAAGCTGATGTTGTTCTATAAACGTCAATCATGGTCAAAAAGCAGTTGTTCCTCATTTCTGGATTTCCGGAAGGCTTTTGACACGGTTCCACACAAGTGGCTCGTAGTGATATTGTGTGCTTATGGAATATCGTCTCAGTTATGTGACTGGATTTGTGATTTCCTCTCAGAGAGGTCACAGTTCGTAGTAACTTGACGGAAAGCCATGGAGTAAAACAGAAGTGATTTCTGGCGTTCCCCAAGGTAGTTCTATAGGCCCTTTGCTGTTCTTTATCTACATAGACGATTTGGGAGACAATCTGAGCAGCCGTCTTAGGTTGTTTCCAGATGACGCTGTCGTTTATCGACTAATAAAGTCATCAGAAGATCAAAACAAACAACAATACGATTTAGAAAATGTATCTGAATGGTGCGAAGAGTGGCAGTTGACCCTAAATAACGTAAAGTGTGAGGTCATCCACATGAGTGCTAAAAGGAACTCGTTAAACTAAAGCTGTAAATTCTACTAAATAGCTAGGTATCACAATTACGAAGAAAGTAAATTGGAAGGAACACATAGAAAACGTTGTGGGGAAGGCTAACCAAAGACTGCGTTTTATTGGCAGGACACAGATCTACTAAGTAGAGTGCCTACACTACGCTTGTCCGTCCTCTTTTAGTATACTGCTGCGAGGTGTGGGATCCGTACCAGATAGGACCGACTGAGTATATCGAAAAAGTTCAAAGAAAGGCAGCACGAAATATAGGAGAGAGTGTCACAGAAATGATACAGGATTTGGGATGGAAATCATTAAAAGAACGGCGTTTTTTGGTTGTGACGGAATCTTCTCACGAAATTCCAATCACCAACTTTCTCCTCCTAATGCGAAAATATTTTGTTGACACCGTCATATATAGGGAGGAACGATCACCACGATAAAATAAGCGAAATCAGAGTTCTGTTTATTCTTTCTGCGCGATATACAAGAGTGGAATAATAGAGAATTGTGAAGGTGGTTCGATGAACCCTCTACCAGGCACTTAAATGTGATTTTTAGAGTGTCCATATAGATGTAGTAAGCAATTATGTGCTACAATAAATCAAAGACGTTATTGTTGCCACTAACTGCCATAGTATTATTACATCATTTATTTGAAAGTTATCAACTGACTAAGTGCCAAGCACGTGAAAGACTATAATAATTATGTCATCATTGTAGGGATGTGCATCTACTTCCAGGGCCCGCAGATTACAAGCCTCCAGAAAAAATATTGACAGAGATGAAATTTAGTGCCCGACGCAATCACGAAATGCACAAGAGACCAACACCTTGAAGGCGTAATGCTGGAACCTTCAGAGACCACAGAAGTGATGGTAAAAGTGCAACGGACGTTAATGCAACACTATCCCAGGAAAAAGACGTTAAACAATGTCTCACTGAATACAATGAAACGATTCTTAAAGAGCTACATTTCTGGCGCAAGCTTGTGTGGGGTAGACGCCCGCCCGGTTAGGCGTGCGGTCTAATGCACTGCTTTCCAAGCGCAAAGGCGTGCCGGTCCCCTGTAGGAATCTCCCCGGCGAATTAGTGTCGAGGTCCGATGTGCCGGCCAGCCTGTGGATGGTTTTAGGGCGGGTTTCCATCTGCATCGGCGAATGCGGGCTGGTACTCCTTATTCCGCTACACTATGTCGGCGATTCCTGCGCAAACACTATCTCCACGTAGCCTACACCGTAATTATTCTACCACGCAAAGACTGGGATTACACTCGTCGGGTGTGAGACGTTCCAAGGGAAGGAGGGGGGGGGGGGGACGTGGGGCCGAACCGCTCAATAACCGTGGGTCTGTGGGGTGGCGGTGGGGTGAGTGGACTGCTGTAGCCTGTTGTGGGTTTGGGTACCACTGAGGGCTAATGCGGGGACGAAGCCTCTCCGTCTTTTGTAGGTCCCCAGTTCAATACAATACAATACAGTCGGTTAGAAAAGAAAAGAATGCAAGTTTTCGAGGTGGTATATTGAAGAAGATTGTTGAAGATGCCACGAACGGACAGAGTCTCAAATGAAGAAGTGCTGACAGACGGGGAGGTCACCCAGTACGGTCAGGAGGAACATATGGTCAACCACCTACTCCGCCCATTTCACTACCCTGATCGAGGAAATGGTTGAGGGAGAAAAGACAGACAGAACAACCGAGACAGAGGACTCATTCCAATTCATCGGGACTGTGAAAAAACAGAAACTGAAAGAAGAGGCAAGAAGGAAATTCCATATCACCAGAAGAATTGTCACTGTTCTTAAGGTTTTTTACAACCGTAGACTAGGAAAAAGGAGAAGTAATAATAGTCAATTGAACTTACTTATATCAGGTTCCCTTTCATGGTGACATTCCATTGCTTTCCTTCTGAACACACAATCATCAACGACTAATGGAAGGATTTAACAGAGCGAGTTTTGAAGCAGTACTGAAAATGAATTATAATAATGATAATAGAATGAACTAGAAGTAGACAAGAAAAATTAGAGGCTCCGTTAATTAACGAACGGACAGTGAAGAAATAAACGGAAGAACAAAAGTGGTCTGGAACGGTTTTAGCGAAGCAAACATAGTTTTGAAAACTAAGTTTCTAGTGTGTGTGAAACAATTACTGTTTGATTTACAGCGCTCGGACATCGATCAACAAGCTGGAAGTCTTTGGCATGCTTTTTAGCAATTAAAAAGTTTCGGAAAATAATTCCACAAGCTGTGAAATTTGAACTTGTTTAATCTCTCGTTCATCCGAACCTCCTCTATTGCGATGTAATCCAACATTGTACGAGTACTGACAAGCTGAAGAATTCCCCGTATTCTGGATCGCTAGGATACTTCAACGACGTTCTGTACCAAGTGATCGATTACTGAAGGTATCAGGATCTCTGAATCGCTGAGAAGAGATTCTGAATAGAGATACTTTGGCGAGTTGAAGCAGTAGCTTCTGTGTGGTCTCGGCCTGTGTCCCCGTTTGAACCACACAAAGCAATCTAGCCGTTTCTTGTCGGTGTTTCCGGGTGGTTGTCTGCTGCAAGCAGTCTTGGCTGCTGTTCCCACGTTTCTGCTATGGTCGAGAGTGCCGTAACCTACTTTGAAGCTGCTTTATGATGGTCATTCTCATGCAACCTGTTACAGACAGTATGGCGAGACTGCTGCTCTTGGCATGACATTACTTGCTGCATTTTCATATCTTCAACGTGCCTTTACTTGTAGTCAAATTTAGGGTTCGTTGTTCAGTGAGATGGTTAGCATTTGATGCACATGGTACAGTATCGAGTCTTCAGTAATCCATCCGAATAACTGGCTTGTTGAATATATCACATTCCCGTCCATTTAAATGTTTCCAGCATTTTCCAGTGTGTCTAGAACTTTAAGTTGTTCAGTCCTTTCTTTTATGATGGTCTAGTACGCAACGTATTTCACATACAGACAATTCTGTTCTTTCCTATATCAATGATTATGTTTGAGACAAAACAATTACCAGATGAACTGAAACTTCTCTGGCTTGTTCACATTCTCTTGCTACTGATGAAGTCATGTTTTAAGGTTATTGTGTTATTGTGTGAATTTTATGTTCATCACTTAATTTGAAGAATGAATATTCATGCATTCCCTGACTTCAGCAAGAACATTAGTCAAAGGGAGACACAATTACAGTCAGTATAAACCTTTCTAAGAACTGCAATTATCAGGAAGCCTTTGGTATCTGGTGAGCTTTTCATGATAGCAGCTAAGTGATTCCTTGAAGATTACACAGTTGCTGGCTGTTTATCATTTCATTTTCGACGTGACTGCTAAAGTACGCGTCCTTAAGTTTCAGATTTTTCTGTAGAACAATGTCAGTATATCATACTGAGCCACGTATCCTCATTGTACCTAATGTGGGTTACTAGACGTTCTCAAAATCAGGTTGTGAATTTTTTACAAGTGACTGCGATCATAAAAACCACTTACATATTCATTTCTGCGCACATTTCCTTCCGTTACGCGAAATAAACGTTAACTACGTGCAAATATGTTTCTTGAAATATCGTAACATTGCAATTAATTTCTTGCGTCTAAACTTTATGTAAATAGGTGCATTTATTCATGGCATTTATTTATTTATTTATTTATTTTGAAGAATTATTTTCACGTACGATAACGCGAGAAGTAGAGAGTTAGCTAACAAGTTGGAACTAACTACGAAAATCTGTGTGCATTAAATCTGCAACCCACATCTATTGGATAACAGCAGCGCTTCAGAGCAGTAGTTTATTCATTCACAGACGTCTTACAACTTCAGACTAACAAAAATAACATAAATCTTACATACAGTGTGTAACGGGTGTAAGTACAGATATTTCTGTTGGTGACAGGAAGGTCTGATAAACACCATACATCAGTATTTACATCATGTGCAGACTAATAATTACAGCTGTTACAAGCCATATGCTTTTAGGTTGGTTAATACCTCCAAGTATGTACGGCAAATAGCAAGCCATTAATACTTATTTATATGGATACGTGGACACAAAAGACTGCACTGACGGGCGTAGTCCACTTAATATTGCAGTTAGAAACACGCAGTAAACATCAGGACGTAAAGTTTGTGACGTGTTTGTTCAAAGGTTCGAATGGCTCTAATCACTATGGGTCTTAACATCTGAGGTCATCAGTATCCTAGACTTAGAACAATTTAAACCTAACCAATCTAAGGACATCACACACATCCATGCCCAAGGTAGGATTCGAACCTGCGACCGTAGCAGCAGCGCGGTTCCGTACTGAAGCGCCCAGAACCGCTCGGCCACAGCGGCCGGCGATGTATTTGTGGGAAGAATGTTTGCCGCAGAGAAAAACCAACCAGTACACTGATGTGAACACATATTAAGGTACTAGATATAAAAATATCTGCATCTATACCTGTTACGTACTAGTTTCCCAAGAATGGGATACATAGTCTTACAGTAAGTGCCATACCGACCTTACAGTAGGAACCATCCCAGCGTTTGCGTCAGGTAATTTATGGAAACGAAGGGAAACCTAAATCAGTATGGCCTGATGAAGATTAGAGCCTCTGTCCTCCCCAATACACCCAGTTAGGTTAATGAAACCAGACACGCTACGTTTACTTCATTGGCTCAAGCGCACCCTCCCCAACACATTTCGTCAGAGATTATGTACCTTCCACTCATCATAATCCAAACACAAAGTCTCACTGATCTAGTATCTCATCTGCGCCCATCCATAAAAATGAATTTGCGAACGTCTTCTCTGCCATCCACCTCCGGGACAAGCTACCTTACACTCTGAGCAGAATTTAGTGCCATGTTGGTTTTAAGAAGAAACTAAAGCACTTGTCAATATCATAACTTTTCCCCAAAAACTGAGGTGTAAGAGCAGTTTCCCATCTCTCCAAAAGTAAAGTAAATACTCTCATCTTCTCCCGCGGTTTTGTCCTTTTCATTTGCCAAACCTTCACGTCATTTTCTTTTCCTCTGTCTTCACAAATTATGTTCCTACACATTCCACTTCAGATCCTTCTCTCATGGCCATTGCTCCTAGTCCTCACACTTTAAATCTACTTTCACGTTACTTGCTTCTGTTGTTGTACTTCTCCTGAAGGAATGTAGCTTGTGTTTTTTTTTTCTCTCTTTCTGCACTAGAGTAAAGCCTTTGACATTGTCGACTTCGACATTTTACTTCCCAAACTTACCAGCCTAAATTTCTTGCCAAGTGCACTGTAATTATTTCACTCGTACCTGGAGCCTTGCCAGCAATGGATCGTACTCGGTACAATGGAGGCCGGTAGTATCAGTCGTCCCCAGGGTTCATTATTAGGTCCTATACACTTTTCATTTATGTCAATTACATGTCACCAGTTTTGTCCTAGTGCAAATACCTCAAACACGCTGATGGCCTCCAGTTGTAGCTAAGTGCAAGACCAATAAACCTGAAGACATCTGTGGAGAATTTCTGTGCACGCCGGTGTGCGCTAGCAAAATGGGCGCGAAATATCGGGTTAAAGCGCAACAGATCCAAAACCCAAGCGGCACTGTTTGACCATTCTAGGCTCATTTGCCCATCTTTAATCCTAAATGTTGCAAATATCGACTTCTCTCCCTCAGCAAAGAGTCTAGGAATAATAATTGAAAATCTAGTTTGTACTGAGTACTTAACTGCAATGTGTGAGAAAGAATCAGCATCTCTTCTTGCCTTAAAAATATGTTTAAAAGGCTGTCCTTGACCTGAAAAAGAAACCTGTATTAACACTTACATTTCCTGTGACTGAAACAGCGATCTTATAATGAATTGAATTTCTCACGAAAGCTCACAGCTCCTAGAACGGGTTCTGTATTTCTGTGTTCGATATATCTATGATGGTCGAATCTTTCATCATATTTCACCCTCACGTGTACAGCTATCCTGGCTGCGTGGGCCGTCCCCATCAGAGCGAAATCCTTTCTGCCACACTTCATCAGCCACATTCTCGAACTTCTCAGTAGCAGAACCCGACTATGGAATAGCCTCCCGCATTCTATTAGAGAACTGAATAGCATCTCCAGTTTCAAATAGCAGTTAATGATATATCTACTGTTATTGTTGTTTTGGTCTTCAGTCCACAGACTGGTCTGACACATCTCTCCATGCTACTCTATCCTGTGCAAGCTTCTTCATCTCCCAGTACCTACTGCAGCCTACATCCTTCTGTATCTGCTTAGTGTATTCATCTCTTGGTCTCTCTCTACGATTTTTACCCTCCACGCTGCTCTCCAATACTAACTTGATGATCCCTCGATGTCTCAGAACATGTCCTACCAACCGATCCCTTCTTCTAGTCAAGTTGTGCCACAAATTTCTCTTCTCTCTAATTCTATTCAATACCTCCACATTAGTTATGTGATCTGCCCATCTAATCTTCAGTATTATTCTGGAGCACCACATTTCGAAAGCTTCTATTCTCTTCTTGCCCAAACTGTTTATCGTCCACGGTTCACGTCCATACGTGGCTATACTCCATACAAGTACTTTCAGAAACAACTTTCTGACAGCTAAATCTATACTCGATGTTAACAAATTTCTCTTCTTCAGGAACGCTTTCCTTGTTATTGCCAGTGTGCATTTTATATCCTCTCTACTTCGACCATCATCAGTTATCTTGCTCCCCAAATACCAAAACTCATTTACTACTTTAAATGTCTTAGTTCCTAATCGAATCCCCTCAGCATCACCCGACTTAATTCGACTACATTCCCTTATACCCGCTTTGCTTTTGTTGATGTTCATCTCATATCCTCCTTTCAAGACAATGTCCATTCCGTTCAACTGATCTCCCAAGTCCTTTGCTGTCTCTGACAGAATTACAATGTCATCGGCGAACCTCAAAGTTTTTCTTTCTTCTCCATGGATTTTAATTCCTACTCTAAGTTTTTCTTTTGTTTACTTTACTGCCTGCTCAGTATACAGATTGAATAACATCGGGGATAGGCTACAACCCTGTCTCACTCCCTTCCCAACCACTGCTTCCCTTTCATGCTCCTCGACTATTATAACTGCCATTTGGTTCATGTACAAATTCTAAATAACCCTTCAGTCCCTGTAATTTACCCCTGTCAGCTTCACAATTTGAAAGAGTGTATTCCAGTTAACATTGTGAAAAGCTTTCTGTAAGTCTACAAATGCTAGAAACGTAGATTTGCCTTTCCTTAATCTGTCTTTTAAGATAAGTCGTAGGATCAGAATTGCCTCACGTGTTCCAACATTTCTACGGAATCCAAATTGATCTTCCCCGAAGGTGGCTTCTACCAGTTTTCCATTCGTCTGTAAAGAATTCGCGTTAGTATTTAGCAGCCGTCACTTTTTAAACTCATAGTTCGGTAACTTTCACATCTGTTAACACCTGAAACAACAATAATGATTACCACTATCCCTGTAAGCATTTGTTACCCCTTTGCATTCTTGTTTCAACGAAATCTTCCTCATTTCCCAGCGTTCTGAGCAGTGCCGTCTCCTTAAATTTCCCTTCCCCAGGGCTCGCTGTATCAGAATATATCTATTTTGTATACCTACAATTAATTTTATGACTGCCACGGTCACTGTTTTGCATACTTACAAATTCCGGAGGCAAAATAGTCGCCCATTCGGATCTCCGGGCAGGGACTACTCAAGAGGACGGCGTTATCAGGAGAACGAAAACTGGCGTTCTACGGATCGGAGCGTCGAATGTCAGATCCCTTAATCGGGCAGGTAGGTTAGAAAATTTAAAAAGGGAAATGGATAGGTTAAAGTTAGATATAGTGGGAATTAGTGAAGTTCAGTGGCAGGAGGAACACGACTTTTGGTCAGGTGAATACAGGGTTATAAATACAAAAGCAAATAGGGGTAATGCAGGTGTAGGTTTAATAATGAATAAAAAAAATAGGAGTGCGGGTAAGCTACTACAAACGCATTATTGTGGCCAAGATAGACACAAAACCCATACCTACTACTGTAGTTCAAGTTTATTTGCCAACTAGCTCTGCAGATGACGAAGAAACTGATGAAATATATGATGAGATAAAAGAAATTATTCAGGTAGTGAAGGGAGACGAAAATTTAATAGTCATGGGTGATTGGAATTCGTCAGTAGGAAAAGGGAGAAAAGAAAACATAGTAGGTGAATATGGATTGGGGCTAAGAAATGAAAGAGGAAGCCGTGTGCTAGAATTTTGCGCAAAGCATAACTTAATCATAGGTAACACTTGGTTGAAGAATCATGAAAGACGGTTGTATACATGGAAGAACCCTGGACATACTAAAAGGTATCAGATAGATTATATAATGATAAGACAGAGATTTAGGAATCAAGTTTTAAATTGTACGACATTTCCAGGGGCAGATGTGGACTCTGACCACAATCTATTGGTTATGAACTGTAGATTAAAACTGAAAAAACTGCAAATAGGTGGGAATTTAAGGAGATGGGACCTGGATAAACTGAAAGAACCAGAGGTTGTACAGAGTTTCAGGGAGAGCATAAGGGAACAAGTGACAAGAATGGGGGAGAGAAATACAGTAGAAGAAGAATGGGTAGCTTTGAGGGATGAAACAGTGAAGGCAGCAGAGGATCAAATACGTTAAAAGACGAGGACTTGTAGAAACCTTTGGGTAACAGAAGAAATATTGAATTTAATTGATGAAAGAAGAAAATATAACATTGCAGTAAATGAAGCAGGCAAAAAGGAATACAAACGTCTCAAAATTGAGATTGACAGGAAGTGCAAAAATGCCAAACAGGGATGGCTAGAGGACAAATGTAAGGATGTAGAGGCTCATCTCACTACAGGAAAATTATAGAGACCTTTGGAGAAAAGAGAACCACTTGCATGAATATCAAGAGCTGAGATGGAAACCCAGTTCCAAGAAAAGAAGGGAAAGCAGAAAGGTGGAAGGAGTATATAGAGGGTCTATACAAGGGCGATGTACTTGAGGACAATATTATGGAAATGGAAGAGGATGTAGATGAAGATGAAATGGGAGATACAATACTGCGTAAAGAGTTTGACAGAGCAGTGAAAGACCTGAGTCGAAACAAGGCCCCTGGAGTAGACAACATTCCATTAGAACTACTGACAGCCTTGGGAGAGCCAGTTCTGACAAAACTCTACCATCTGGTGAGCAAAATGTATGAGACAGGCGAAATACCCTCAGACTTCAAGAAGAATATAATAATTCCAATCCCAAAGAAAGCAGGTGTTGACAGATGTGAAAATTACCGAACTATCAGTTTAATAAGTCACAGCTGCAAAATACTAAAGCGAATTCTTTACAGACGAATGGAAAAACTGGTAGAAGCCGACCTCGGGGAAGATCAGTTTGGATTCCGTAGAAATGTTGGAACACGTGAGGCAATACTGACGCTACGACTTATCTTAGAAGAAAGATTAAGGAAAGGCAAACCTACGTTTCTAGCTTTTGTAGACTTAGAGAAAGCTTTTGACAATGTTGACTGGAATACTCTCTTTCAAATTCTGAAGTTGGCAGGGGTAAATTACAGAGAGCGAAAGGCTATTTACAATTTGTACAGAAATCAGATGGCAGTTATAAGAGTCAAGGGACATGAAAGGGAAGCAGTGGTTGGGAAGGGAGTGAGACAGGGTTGTAGCCTTTCCCCGATGTTATTCAATCTGTATATTGAGCAAGCAATCAAGGAAACAAAAGAAAAGTTCGGAGTAGGTATTAAAATCCATGGAGAAGAAATAAAAACTTTGATGTTCGTCGATAACATTGTAATTCTGTCAGAGACAGCAAAGGACTTGGAAGAGCCGCTGAACGGAATGGACAGTGTCTTGAAAGAAGGGTATAAGATGAACATCAACAAAAGCAAAACGACGATAATGGAATGTAGTCGAATTAAGTCGGGTGATGCTGAGGGAATTAGATTAGGAAATGAGACACGTAAATTAGTAAATGAGTTTTGCTATTTGGGGAGCAAAATAACTGATGATGGTCGAAGTAGAGAGGATATAAAATGTAGACTGGCAATGGCAAGGAAAGCGTTTCTGAAGAAGAAAGAATTGTTAACATCGAGTATAGATTTAAGTCTCAGGAAGTCATTTCTGAAAGTATTTGTATGGAGTGTAGTCATGTATGAAAGTGAGACGTGGACGATAAATAGTTTGGACAAGAAGAGAATAGAAGCTTTCGAAATGTGGTGCTACAGAAGAATGCTGAAGATTAGATGAGCAGATCACATAACTAATGCGAAGGTATTGAATAGAAATGGCGAGAAGGGAAGCTTGTGGCACAACTTGACTAGAAGAAGGGATCGGTTGGTAGGACATGTTCTGAGACATCGAGGGATCACCAAGTTAGTATTGGAGAGCAGCGTGGAGGGTAAAAATAGTAGAGGGAGACCAAGAGATGACTACACTAAGCAAATTCAAAAGATTGTAGGTTGCAGTAGGTACTGGGAGATGAAGAAGCTTGCACAGGATAGAGTAGCATGGAGAGCTGCATCAAACCAGTCTCAGTGTGGGGCGGCGAAGAAGTCGTCGAATGAGTTGTTTGAATGTTCATTTCACGTAACAGACTATTGCCGATGCAACATATGTGGGACGGCGAAGAAGTCGTTGTTTAATGTTGAATGAAAGTTGAACATTGCCACCTTAAATCA
The DNA here is from genome assembly GCF_023897955.1 of Schistocerca gregaria. NCBI lineage: Eukaryota > Metazoa > Arthropoda > Insecta > Orthoptera > Acrididae > Schistocerca > Schistocerca gregaria. The sequence continues at coordinate 812,953,246 of NC_064920.1, read as the reverse complement.
CGCGAGCCTGGCAACTAATTTGGTGGCCAGTCAGAAAGCGAAGGGAAACTTACTGACCTTAGTTCCCAGTCTGCACGGCCACATTCCTGTACAGCCCAGCTAAACGAAAAATATCCATAGTTCTTCACGGGATTAGAGCTGCTTCAATAAAATTTAAAGTTCCAAACAAGATTTTATTATCTTAAAGGCTCACACAAATTACTCGAAACTTCTGAAAATGCTAAAGACATTAAATATTGTTAATTCAGCCAATCGTTTAATAGTTCAGAGGCGACTTCTACAGCAAGTTCCTCCCGAATAGTTCATTACTCTAACTAACGGTGCTCTATTAATAGTTCGCAATAATGTTAAAAAAAAAGATTAATGCTCGCCTTAAAAGTGGAGTTAGTCACCACTTGCCACGCGGAATTATACTTCACACGGACGGCACAATAACAGTTTGTTACCGAAGTCTAAACGATCCAGGACGGTGTACAGTCCTCGCGATTTTTCAATGTCCGTTTACATTGCTAAGTACGCGCATGTCACAGCCCGCTATGACGTCACCCGAGGCGAGGCGCGATCGGACGTTAAGATCGCGTGGACTAGGCGTTGGTCTAATGCGGAGTGAGCTTACTACTGCCTCTGCCGCTCTTTTTATATAGCTCCGGCGCGTACCGCCAAGAGAGCATCTGTTCTTTCCGTTCCTATGCAGATGCCTGCAGGCTCCAAATGATCGCTATCTCAGGCACATAATCTTAAATATCACATTTAATAATAGCTTTACAAACTTCTCAATTTTTGTATACATACATCTGAGCAGTACAGAAGCACGTAGAAAATCTCAGCCCGCTAAAATTAAAACTTTACTCTCTAGAATTTTTACAATGGAACTAACGGTAGATTGTTACCTCTGAACCATAGCTTTATCAAGACTTGTATCAGCTGTTAATTATGCTACAAGACTAAAACTTGGTGTAGCTTTGTTAATTGTCCTATCTGATCATTGGTCTTAAAGAATTTGTTTTATCATTAAAATTTAAAGTACTTAATCTATAATGCTTATGTACATTTTACTCACAAAAGTAGTTTTTACTAAATTACTAAAAAACTAGAAGAGGTAACTGATTGTGGTATTTCCATTATTATTATTAGGGTGAACTGAAGCATCCTACCAATTTTCAATATTGTAGCTCTATTATTTCGCGCCTCTGATTTTTCCGAAAAACGCGGATTCTGGAGTCAATTTTAGTTTTATGGTTTTGGAAACCAGCACCACTCATTAATGACTTCTTACTGCACCTTCTCACCAAATTTTGGCTTCCTAGCGTCATTATTTAGCGCCTCCTATTTTTCTTTCAAAACGTGAATTTTACGTAAACTACTAATTTTATAACATTAAGATTTGTTACCTGAAACATAATTACATAGAACTATACTTTAACAAAGTTTTACACACAAATCTTAATTTTTACTTTTATGTTAAATGTGGTGCAATACTATATGCAGGCGCGTTACGATGACGTGACGCTACTAGCAGTGAACTAGGGTAAGTCCCGTGCACTCGCTCGCCTCTGTATCTTATACATGATACAGCGCTTGCTTTGCTTCATCACCCCCTTTTTAATTTTCGTGAAAATCTATTTTTTGAACAAAATTAAATTTCTAAAAGAACAAACAAGCGATGGATTACTTTAGTATACCTCTTTCAACTTAAGTTGCTTCTTCTTAGGAAATTCCTTATTACTACATACACAAAATAACCATACTCATATACACATAGAAAACCTAGTACAGAAGACATTCACAAATTATTTACATACATTTACATGGAAATATAAATTTTTCAATGGTTACAAAATAGTTATTTTTTTTCTTTAAAGTCAGTCTCTTCCTGAAAAAGAAAATACACACGACTTTTATCACTGCAACGCACTCACATTTTTCTTTTACTATAATACTCGGCACTGTGGTGGGTGTCCTATTGTAACACTCATTTAATTTCACTGATTGACAAAATTGTGGGAGGAAATTGTATTCACTGTGGTTTGCGTCTCTACTTCCAATCTCCCTACCGCTTGTTGTCAGTCATTCATGCGGCCTGCATGTCCCTGAGAAACAGACAATACAGTCTAAGTTTCTGTTTTCAACTTATATCTAAGGTATGACAAAGTACATTTTATAGTTTATATTCTGGCACTATTTTACTAATTGTGAAGTTGTCAGAAAGACATTTAGCACTAAGTCGTATCTGACACAATAGCTCCTACTTTCTTCTTTCATAAATAATCTTTTAGGTTCCTAAATAGTGAAAATTCTTTTAGCAAATTAATATATTAAGATCTTGCTTCAACTTAGAAAATTGAGTAACCTTTTAGTTTTAATGTACTCTGGCTTAATTATCGTATGGATTAGTTCATCAAAGAAGTCATTTGCTGACCAGCACTTTGCTTTATTGTATGAATTACTAAAGAAATTAGTTATTTTCAGTATACCGATTCCAAATTTCAGCATTTTCCAATATTTGTGTGTTTCTGTTGTCTGTTTAACTATTTATTTGCCTCAAGCAAGATTTAGCGTTTTTCACCATTTCACGAGACGTGAGGGAATTATTCTTTAATCCTACATCATTTACTTCAATTTACTTACTTCACTTCTTCACCTTATTCATTTTCTCCCTTTTCCTTTTGCCAGCCTATTGACGTCCTGTTTCTATATATTTGGTGCGATCCTCACACCACTTCCACACATCTCCATTTATTTAATTCTAAAACGCCATTGCTTGCCTCTATGAGCATTACCTTCTTACGCTGTTTTCCTTCAGACAACCTTATTTCTAGCAACATACTACCTTCTGCATAATCTCATGGATTATTCATATTCATACCGTACTTCGTATACTGCAAAGTGTCTCTCTTAGTTGTAGTTTCTAACCCTTTACAATTACATGAAATATTTTAATTTATTTATTTTAGCCATGTTTGCCTCTTATTGGTACTCAGACTTTTGTTTTGCCATTCACTAGGTAGATCCTTACTAAGAATACTTAAAACCTAATAGCATATATACAACATGAAGACATATGTGATTCTTACCTGTTATGATAGACCAGAAGAAGGGAATGAAACTTGAAAAGGAAATAAAGTTTCACCCAGCTGGGACTGCACGGTACGCCAAACCGTGTATCCGCCAAAGAGTGGCAGACTCCCTACAGTAATTAATTACTGTTAATTTTAAATTCCTTTAGATCCACAATATTTCTTAGACCTAGTTCTCTCTTACTCTTAGGATATTCCAAACGATAGGCATTTGCATGAGGTTTACTTACTATTCTAAATGGTCCATGATATACATGCATAAACTTTTTAGTTCCTGCAGAAATTTTCTTTGAATAAGGCTTCTTAAAAAATACCTTCCCAGGCTTGATATTCAAATGGCATTCATAACCTTTAACTTCACCAGGTGCGTTTGAGAATACATTACTATGCTTAGTTAACACACTCTTTAACTCTGATCTTTGTTCGTCAGCAATTTGCTTTGTTGATTGTACCTTTTCCTCTATTTCCTTTAGGATGTGTCTCTCTTCAACCTTAGCACTTTCCTCATTCTCACTGAAAACCAAATTTTCCTGCAAGTATCCTTTATTCTTTATTACTCTAATAGGCAGTTCCCAAGTTTCATTACTACCGCCTATATGACTTCCTATAAAAGACTCTCTTATCACTTTAGAGTTAGGTAAAGTTAAAATTAAGTTGTTCTGATCAAAATTGATCTTTCCCTGGTACTTTGATAAGAAATCAGTACCAATCAACATATCAACACTTAAGCCTAGCACAATCAAACAAGGATGATCTATTACTACGTCATTTATACCAATGGGTATCAAAGCTTTGTGTTGAACTGGTCTAGAGACTTTTCCAGTAGCACTTATAATCTTTAAGCCACTTACTTTCATAACTGTTAACTTCTCTTTATTGGGTACGGTGTCAAAAAATGTTTGTGATAAAGCACTTGCTTCACTGCCACTGTCAAGCAGACAACGCACAGTGACTCCTGATATGTTTACTTTGATAACAGGGTGAGTTATTTTACATTGAACAGGTTGCTCACACACCTCGTCTAATAAATCTCGTTCTATGTTCTTCCAGCTAAAGTAATTCTGATCAGTTGCAATTACATTTACATTTACATCCTGGGGCTCATCATGCTCTATAATCTTAGCTGCTTTCTCTAATCTGTCCACTAACTTTAAATCGAAGCATCTGACGACTTTTTCTACTTTTGTTTGCTGCACATCAGCCAAACTATCCTCTACCTCTGAGCAACTGCGTCCCTGCGCAATATTGCTGTTCATAAGAATGTCGTCACCTTCAACCATTTGTGGCACGTTTACACAGCTACTAGATTCTTTCACCTCGTTACTATTTCTACCCCCTTCATTCATCATTTCCTCCTCTCTAAAGTTTTGCAGTACTGATTCTACTTCTGCTACTTCTACTTCAGCTTTTAGATTGCCATTTTCATCGAAGATGTAAGCTTTTACTTCATCATTATTCCCATCAGACTCAAACCCATTATCTATTTCTTCCCCATTATCTACCTTGAGTTCCTGTTCTTCCTTGACCCATTTTTCTAGTGTATCCAAAATACTATCCACTATTTTGTGAGAGTGGCTTAACACATCACTGGTATTATCTGTATTTATTTCGTCATCCATGTTGTCTGTCTGTGTATGTTGGCTGATTGTCTGTGTTTCCGTTACTGGCTGTGTTACTGTTACCGCCTGGTGAGCGCCAGTTTCCTCATAGACGGGATTTAGTTTCCCACACGCGGCCTGTTGTGTTCATCTGTGACACCACTAGATATAGTAGCATCATGACTCCCTTCTTGTCTTAATGGCATAGGATTTACTTCTCCATTTTCGTCATAGTAGTTGTTACGAAAGCGTGGTGAGTATCTACCCCCTCTTCCTCTGCCACGGCTTTGGTTTCGATAGTTTGTTTTGGTGTGCCTAACTTCCATATTTCTAACGTTCACGTTTCCATTATTTTGTACGTGATTGTTAGAAGATTTGTTATTCTGCTGCACCTGCTCCTCAGCAGCAGCTACTCTTTCCACTCTTTCCAGATATTCAATAAATTTGTCTATATTATCTCTAGGGGCGGAAATGATCCTCTTCTGCCAGTACCACGGCAGCTTACCTTCTAAACCCATAATGATCATATCTGGCTTCATCTTTTCTGTCAAATGTGACAGTCTTGAAACCCACTTCCTAGCGAAATCCTTTACTGATTCACGCCCTGGGAAAAACTTCTTACCACTCCAGAATTCCCTTAACACATCATTTTGTTTGTTATGTGACCAGTATTCGTTGAGAAATGCAGACTTAAATTCAGATAAAGTTTTACATTTGATCATTACATCCGCTGACCATCGCAAAGCATCACCTGACAAATGACTTCTTATAAATGAAATTTTTTCTCTTTCTGACCACGTGTTGGGGAGAACATCCTCAAAGTCATTCCAAAATTCAAGAGGGTGAATGTACTTATCAGGATCAAAGCGCAAAAACTGTCGACACCCTATAAAAGCGGCGTCAACTGAAGTCACATGCTGTACAGTAGAATGACTAGAATTAACAGAGGTTACTCTATTTTCTAGGTTAGCAATGTTAGTATTTAATTCCTCTACTTGTGACTCTACTGCTTCTATCCTGGCAGAACATCTTTGTTCCACTGCACCACGAATTTCGGTACAGGTTTCTTTTACTTTCTCAATGTTTTTCTGACAAGTATCTACTTTAATTTGTACCTCTTTAACTTTGTCAGAGCAAAGTTTGGACTCGTTGCTCAATCTTTCGGACAACCTCACTTCCAAAAGTTCATCTGCCTCTTGATAATTTTTTTGAATTTGATCTATTTCACATTTGAAAGTACTATGCATTTTAGTTAACTGTTGCCCTACTTTTACTTGAATGTCATGATGAATAGCATCTATCTTATAATTCAAACTATTCCATTTTGATTGCAGTTCTTCTTTTAGTTCTTTATTACTATCCTCAATTTTATTTTCCAACCCTTTATTACTAACCTCAATTTTATTCTCCAACTCTTTATTACTATTTTCAATTTTAGCCTCAATTTTATTTTGGTTTGATTCGAGTTTGGCAAACAGTATTTGCATCCAATCCGGAGCTTCTACCTTGATACTTTGTATCTCTTGACTTGACTGAGCTGGAGATATATTGAGCTCAGTTTCACTACCTGACAAAGTTAGCAACTCTACTGGCTCCCTTTTGACTTCTATTTCACTTATTGATTGCATCCCTGCACTCTCATTTAAATTAAAGTCATAATTTACTGGTGACAAATTACGTTCTAGTTCAATATTTGAGGGATTAATGGAACCATCCTCATTAAACTCAATTCCTGATCCTGAGGATTCTTGGTCAGAGACCGGTTCCCTTCTGAAATGTACACTACTTTCCATATCTTTTAGTTTGTTAGCAGCAGTTAATAAATATTTTAAAAGTCTTTGACTTAACTTAAATGCTTGATTTCGACGAATGATGTCGTCGCGGTGTACCAGCAATCGTGATGCGACGCGTCGCGACGTATTGAAGGCAGCAGCAGCAGCTGTAGCGTCGAGTACCGCCACAGGAATCGCCTACTGCAATAGCTCCAGGGGGGGGCAGCAAGGCACCGTTGACCGCTCGGCGCAGCCGGCAGCTGTCTCGCAGATCAGCGCAGCTCCGCGATGACGCACCGTCTTCCTTTAGTCTCAGCGCCGTCGGCAGCCGCGATCCAGCATCGTCGCCTTCCTCACCATCGTCACTAACCAACGTACAGCGGTAGACACTTATTGTTTATACACTACACCTGCCTTTACTGGTAACACTTTTCCCACACTAGTTCAATTCAGTGTCCTGTTATTGCCTACCGAGTTCGTTAATTTATACCAATCGCTTTCACACATCGAACACTTTTATTTGCTTTTAATTCAGTTTTCCCGGCCGATAAGCACCATATGTGGGGCGGCGAAGAAGTCGTCGAATGAGTTGTTTGAATGTTCATTTCACGTAACAGACTATTGCCGATGCAACATATGTGGGACGGCGAAGAAGTCGTTGTTTAATGTTGAATGAAAGTTGAACATTGCCACCTTAAATCACGCGAGCCTGGCAACTAATTTGGTGGCCAGTCAGAAAGCGAAGGGAAACTTACTGACCTTAGTTCCCAGTCTGCACGGCCACATTCCTGTACAGCCCAGCTAAACGAAAAGTATCCATAGTTCTTCACGGGATTAGAGCTGCTTCAATAAAATTTAAAGTTCCAAACAAGATTTTATTATCTTAAAGCTTCACACAAATTACTCGAAACTTCTGAAAATGCTAAAGACATTAAATATTGTTAATTCAGCCAATCGTTTAATAGTTCAGAGGCGACTTCTACAGCAAGTTCCTCCCGAATAGTTCATTACTCTAACTAACGGTGCTCTATTAATAGTTCGCAATAATGTTAAAAAAAAAGATTAATGCTCGCCTTAAAAGTGGAGTTAGTCACCACTTGCCACGCGGAATTATACTTCACACGGACGGCACAATAACAGTTTGTTACCGAAGTCTAAACGATCCAGGACGGTGTACAGTCCTCGCGATTTTTCAATGTCCGTTTACATTGCTAAGTACGCGCATGTCACAGCCCGCTATGACGTCACCCGAGGCGAGGCGCGATCGGACGTTAAGATCGCGTGGACTAGGCGTTGGTCTAATGCGGAGTGAGCTTACTACTGCCTCTGCCGCTCTTTTTATATAGCTCCGGCGCGTACCGCCAAGAGAGCATCTGTTCTTTCCGTTCCTATGCAGATGCCTGCAGGCTCCAAATGATCGCTATCTCAGGCACATAATCTTAAATATCACATTTAATAATAGCTTTACAAACTTCTCAATTTTTGTATACATACATCTGAGCAGTACAGAAGCACGTAGAAAATCTCAGCCCGCTAAAATTAAAACTTTACTCTCTAGAATTTTTACAATGGAACTAACGGTAGATTGTTACCTCTGAACCATAGCTTTATCAAGACTTGTATCAGCTGTTAATTATGCTACAAGACTAAAACTTGGTGTAGCTTTGTTAATTGTCCTATCTGATCATTGGTCTTAAAGAATTTGTTTTATCATTAAAATTTAAAGTACTTAATCTATAATGCTTATGTACATTTTACTCATAAAAGTAGTTTTTACTAAATTACTAAAAAACTAGAAGAGGTAACTGATTGTGGTATTTCCATTATTATTATTAGGGTGAACTGAAGCATCCTACCAATTTTCAATATTGTAGCTCTATTATTTCGCGCCTCTGATTTTTCCGAAAAACGCGGATTCTGGAGTCAATTTTAGTTTTATGGTTTTGGAAACCAGCACCACTCATTAATGACTTCTTACTGCACCTTCTCACCAAATTTTGGCTTCCTAGCGTCATTATTTAGCGCCTCCTATTTTTCTTTCAAAACGTGAATTTTACGTAAACTACTAATTTTATAACATTAAGATTTGTTACCTGAAACATAATTACATAGAACTATACTTTAACAAAGTTTTACACACAAATCTTAATTTTTACTTTTATGTTAAATGTGGTGCAATACTATATGCAGGCGCGTTACGATGACGTGACGCTACTAGCAGTGAACTAGGGTAAGTCCCGTGCACTCGCTCGCCTCTGTATCTTATACATGATACAGCGCTTGCTTTGCTTCATCAGGACTGAAGACCACAACAACAACAACAACAACATAAATTGTCTTTGTATCTGCCACTATCATTATTATTGTCATTATTGTTCATTATTATTATTATTATTACTATTATTTTCCCATCATTGTTGGAAACGGCAGTAGTAGAAGTATTGCTAGCTTTATTAGCTTTTAGTGAGTACCATTTATTCACATTGTCTCTACAGACGCTCAGATCATTTTATTACGATTTTTAATATTAAAATTATTATCATTTCTTAGGTAACTATGATGTAAAAATCTTCTTTATATATGAAACCCTTGCCTGATGTAAAAGAGGGCCTGTAGGCCCTAACCGGATCAAACTGAATAAATAAATAATTTTTTATGTTATTACTTTTAGATGTAACTCGTTATATGTTTATCGTAATGCTTGTGATGGCTGGTTAGATGTAAGAGAGAGTATAATATTTCCAGGTTAAATATATGAATAAATGATGCAAAAATCGTTCAGAAACTGAAAGATTTTCAATAGACAGTGGAGACCTGTATTTTAAGAAGTACTAAGAAAATCAGGGAAACAAACAAATGGGTTAGAGAACAGCCATGACCACAATCGGTGTCAAATGGAGGTAAACTGGCTATTTACGAGGCGAATGGATAGTAAATGGACGATGGAAGCTCTGTGCTGCATACTAGCATGTAGGAGAAGGCGGAAAGGATGTAATACAAAGTGAGTGGATGGAACTCAGGAGCAACACTCGTACGTACATCTGAAGGTCGCAAAGCGTGAAGAAATGTGTAGGATATCTAGCAGTGGTTGTCTAACGACGATGATGTATTTGTTTGAGGAGAGGAGCGGGCTATAGAAACAATTATGGCGTGGAGACGCTGTGAGTTTTTTGATTTGGCGGAACCAAGAAATAGGTTCATGTCAAAATCAAAGTCGTAGGGGACGAAGCTCCTGCTAAGTATGATAAGAGTTTGAGAGGAAACTTACGTATCGCACTTCTTTAGATAACCTCAGACGATTTTCAGACTGAGGTTTTATTTAATTATCCCACTTTTAGTCACGCTCCGCTTCTTTTGGGAAGAGCTGACGAAATGGAAATAAGGCGGTTTTTGAAATCATCCCTGATTCACCCGAACTGTTTTAAGGAAATCGCTGAAACATATACCAGCATTTAGAGTATGTATTTTCAGAGTAATATTTACGAGCACTTTAAAGACTATAGCAAAGGCCAGCATTAGAACTATTTTATACGAGAATTGCGGAATACATTATTGATACTGGCTGTATTTTTGAATCTGAGTTACAAGGGGAAATTGAGCATAACACACGAGAAATAACCTATTTTTCTACTATCGTTTGCGTCGCCATGATGCCTGACAGTATCAGAGAGACGTACATCTGCAGTCACTGAGAACAGAGCTTCCCAGGAGGAATGGTCAGCGTTCAGGAATATGACAGGAACCATCATTTGATACAAAAAGCTTCATATAGACGAATGCCTTATTCCGAATGGTTTCCGAGATAGAGTATGTGTAATGTACACTGTTACTTATTTTCTGTATTATTCAGTACATTGTCAGTTTACATTTTTAGACAAACAACAAACAACAGATGTTAAACATTGCGACATGTGTATTACAAAGTATCATTTGAAAATTACGTATGTCTAACGGATTCTCCTCTAAGCATTACCATACACGTCGCGTACGAGAGCGCCGACGGCATTCTTCAAGCAGCGGGAGACCTACCATGGCAGAAGCCGTAAACATACACGATGTCTGTATATTCATCATTCGTGAAGATGTATGGTATTTCAGTAAGCACGTATACAAACACAGTTAACCGATACATTTCTTTGATATACTCTCAAGCCTTCGTGCTGCTTCACACACAACACACCATCGCGCTAGCTTAGTGTCACAAGGACATCGCGAGGTGGGTTGGGCGAGAGCTAATCGTCAGTGAGTGTCGGTGGGTAAGACACATACGTGTGCTCCACTCGCTCAAAAACAAATGTACATTAAATGCCTTTAATCTCGGATACTATTAGGAATAGGGCACATGTCAGTACGAAGTTGCTTCAAATGAGCGTTCCTGTTATATCCCTTAATACTGACCATTCCTCCTGGGACACACTGTGCAGTGGCACCACAAAATATTAACGGACTACCATTATATATACATTACAATCAAATAAAGGTGATGCCAAGACACTGTTACATTTATTGAAATGTACAATGGTAGACATAACGGTCTGCTCTGGTAATTGGTTTCTCACAATAAAAATATTAGTTTACAGAAAGAAATCAGGTGCTGTCTACATCAGAAAAGTATTGGCACATACACAAAAATGAAATTAAAGTCTCTGTAATTCACATAAATCAATTTAGTAGCCTGTGTACATACCGTTGGCGCTGATGATAGTTTGTAGACGTCTTGGCATGGAGTGAACCAAATTGCGAGTAATGTCTTCCCAGATCTTCGGCCATGCCTCTAAAAACACCGTCTCAAATCCCAGCTTCCCTGCAGAACGACGTTTTCGGACTTTTGTATCTGAGTATGTGTTAAGACCACGTCTCTGGGGTGGCGTCAAAACCTTCCTGGAGTATTATACCAGGGTTGTCCAGAAAGTAAGTTCCGATCGGTCGCTAAATGGAAACCACAGTGAAAATAAGGTTTTTTTTTCAAAAGTTAGCAACACTTTCCAGATACTTCTCTACATAGTCGCCGCTCCGACTGAGACATTTGCCGGAGCGTTGTGCCAAATTTCCAACATCATCGCTATAGAAGGCAGCCGCCTGTGCTTTCTGATAATTCTCTACGCTGGTCTATAGCGCGTAGCCTGCGCCCGAGTGTTGTCTTCGTATCCAGCGTTTCATGTGAACAGAGATGGTATTGAGGACGAGCCAGTTAGTGTTGTGTTGTGGGTGATCGAACACTTCCCACCGAGAAGGCTGCAGGAGCGTCTTCACTGCCCCTGCAGAGTATGGCTGAGAATTGCCATGAAGAAGGCAGTGCGTGGGAGTTGTGTTAGATGGGCTGCATTCATTTAGCCGAAGTTTCTCAGCGGGCCCTCCTACTTGGCGGGAGACATCCTTGTTCTAGGCACCTTTACTCGCTCACAGTGAGCTCACAACTGAAAAGAGCGTCTTGATGCGATCGACGATCATACTAGAAACACTATCCAACACATCTGTGCAAAGCTTCATCGAGTTTTCACTGTGGTGTCCATTTCGCAACCGATCGGATCTTACTTTCTAGTCAACCCTTGTATAATAAGTACCCCTGAGTTCAAAGATCCGTATGTTTAGAGTCGTTGCCTCGCTCAAAACAAAAGACGCCATCAAGGCCGAGTTTCTGAGCACTGCTACGTAAATAGCCTCACAAGACATCGATATATTTACGACGATCCATAACACATTCTGTTGTGATTGGCAGGAGAGCCAACCACTTGGTACTAAATGAGGCCGAGATGCACGCGTTTTAGCTCACGCAGGCTGGCGTGAGGTCTGGAACATGACAAGGGAATTAGAATTGAGAAAAACGGACGTAGCAGGTGGAATACTTAACTTTAATCCATTCATGGAGAACGTCGCTCTTTATGGTACATGATTCACAATATCAATAGTACGGATACTGGCGTCTTGCTAGGTCGTAGCAAATAAGGTAGCTGAAGGCTATGCTAACTATCGTCTCGGCAAATGAGAGCGTAATTTGTCAGTGAACCATCGCTAGCAAAGTCGGCTGTAGAACTGGGCGAGTGCTAGGAAGTCTCTCTAGACCTGCCGCTTGTCGGCGCTCGGTCTGCAATCACTGATAGTGGCGACACGCGGGTCCGACGCATACTACCGGACCGCGGCCGATTTAAAGGCTACCACCTAGCAAGTGTGGTGTCTGTCGGTGACACCACACTTTCAATAATTACCGAGCCACCAACACCAGACGCTGCCATGAACCTCCAAACCATTACGCTTCCTCTCCCATGTTTTACCGTAGGTAAGGTTTTCCTAAATGTGAAAAAAATGTTCCAAGTTACAACATAGTTGTGTACCTAAAACAAATAACCTGTTTCAATTAAAAAGTGTTGCTATAGCAAGAAATTTCTCATTAGTGTGTTTAGTCTTTGTGTTATATTACTGTTCTGCTACACGTCAATAACCCGTAAGCGAAATACGATTAAACCGATGCATTATCGAAAACCAGTTCGAAGTTACATACATTTTGAAATACTAGCTATTGGAAACTAAAACAAATTTCCATTTTCAAGACGGAGAAACCTGTTAAGACACCAAAGAAATTCAATTCTTTTGCAAATATCACATGCTTCTTTATAGAAGATCGGACATGAATGGCTGCAGCTGATCAGACAGGATGCTTACGTACGTGCCACCTGTCAGAATCGTATCTAGACATATCAGGGGTCCCACATTACTACAACTGCGCACGGCCCACACCATTACAGAGCTTCCTCCAGCTTCAACAATCCCCTGCTGACATCCAGGGTCCATGGATTGATGAGGTTGTCTCCATAACCGTACACGGTCCATCCGCTCGAAACAATTTCAAATGAGACTCGTCTGATCAGACAACATGTTTCCAGTCATCAACAGTCCAATGTCGGTGTTGACGGGTCCAGGCGAGGCGTAAAGGTCACAAGGGTACACGAGTGGGCTTTCGGCTGCGAAAGTCCATATCGATGATGTTACGTTGACTGGTTTGCACGCTGACACTTGTTGATGGCCCAGCATTGAAACCTGCAGCAATTTGCGGAAGAATTGAACTTCTATCATGTTCAACGATTCTCTTCTGTCGTCGTTGGTCCCGTTCTTGCAGGATGTTTTTCCGGCCGCAGTGATGTCGGAGTTTCGATGTTTTACCGGATTCCTGATATTCACTGTACACTCGTGACATGGTCGTATGGGAAAACCCCACTTCATCCCTACCTCCGAGATTCTGTGTACCATCACTCGTGCACCGACTATAACACCACGTTCAGACACACTTACATCTTGATAACCTGTCATTGCAGCAGCAGTAACCGATCTAACAACTGCGCCAGACACTTGTCTCCTATAGGCGTTGCCGACCACAGCGCCGCATTCTGCCTGTTCACATATCTCTGTATTTGAATACGCATGCCTGTACCAGTTTCTTTGGCACTTCGGTGTATTGTTAACTTGTATTATGGAGCAGACTTTCAAAATTTGGTTCTCTAATTTTTTGTCTCTCGTGCAACGTTTTTAAACTTGGACAAGGGTATTCATACGCTTTTAAATTCAAGAAATCTGGATTTTTCCACCTGTCACATATGAAAACCAAAATGTGTGAGAAGAGTGTGCAGCTAACACAGTGTATCGATTACTTTTGAGAACAGTTCGTATCATTGCAGTATGAAGTAAATGAGATTATTTTTTAAAAAAAAGCAAAGCTGTGAAACGTACCAGCGCAGGACACACGAGAGCTACAGTTGGTTGTCCCTTCGATATGCAGGCCACTACACATGGAGCGCTAACGATGTGTTTAACAAGAACAAGAGAAGGAATCGACCGTCTCCGTTTTACAAGAAATAGTATCTGTCTTGACCGTAGAAATGATAATAATTTAAATTACATGTCAGACAAGAAAGTGTTAATAATTTTAAATACATATTGGAACCTAATGAGAAGCGGATACAGGCTTTCAAGTGCATGGATGGAACAGATAAGTGCAAACAAGATGAGATAACTAATCCCGTGTCAACAGAAAGCTGTTTCTTTCTCAGTGGTTGACCAAACATGTCTGACAGTTCGCCAAGATAATGAAGGTCGAGGTCACAGGTGTTAATGGTAATCTTCTGATACACATACAGGAGGAATTACGAGTTGAAATTAGAATGATAGTCAAATATTGGAGACGATCACACGTCGAGGAAGGCTTCCAAGGGAATACTCCCAACAGATATTGCAGAGGACCGTGGACACCCAAAATCAATGCAGAACGGGGTAAAAGATCAGAGGGGTGTAGATTAAGGTAGAAGTGGGGGTAGCGGAAGGAGAGATTCAGAGAGTAATCCGAGGAACCGGGTTGGTGTGACGCGACTGACACACGGCAACTTCAGGTAGGTAGAAATGTTTTATATTGATTGCAGTAGTGCTGAACAGAGACTGCCTGTCTCTGTCCCAAAGCACTAAGAGGAATTTAAGTGAACAGCAGGAACAAGATGCTGATTGGTGCTTGTCTCCTGTACTACAGGGCAAGTGGTCCTCGACTAATAATGAATTATTTCATAGTGTTGATGATTTATGACTTAGGCCAAGTGGCCAATAGTTAGCAGACCGAGTGGCAGTGGAAGTACTCATCTCTTATAAAGTTCCTTCCTAGTGATTATTGAAAGCATCTGACATTCTGTTAAAGGAGTTTCGGTCTGACACTTCAATAAACAAATGTGTTAGGTAGAGCAATAAAGGAATTGACTAAAAGTAATAACTTGCTACGTCAGCAGGTCAGGCCTCCCCGCTCCACGTCCGTTACCAACCTGTTGTAACCGACCACCAGTCCTGACCTAGGAGAGCTCCGCCCTGTAGTATCCTCTATAAAGGTTGACAGACAAGCTAACTAAACCCATATTGTCGTTAGCGTCTTGACTAAGCCACGCAGATAACAGTGGAAGAAACATCTGGTGTAGGGTAACTGTGCCGGGACGCTGCATCTCATTATTCTACCATAGTAAACCACGAAAAAGATTGAATGAATCGAGAGGGCTCGAATGCTGATCAAACGTTTTGTCATGCGTTGTACAGTTTTGAGGCTTGATATGCTCTCTGGCACTGTACACCGCTTATAACGCATAAGATGCAGACACGACTCGTCATTTGGACGACGATTAGGCGGCTAAGTCGATCAGTACAACAGGTGTTGGAAGCAGTGCGCGCGATGAGTTCTTGCCGCGGCGTAAGCCTGTCGTTCTCCTCTGTGCGCGACATAAATTCCGGTTTCAGGCGACAGGCAGCTTCCGCAGAACGGTACTCTGGAACTGGCCGTCCGGTAATGGGACGACCAACCTGGCAGTCGGACCGGGGTCCGGGGTTCAGCGACCCCGCGGGCACGAGCAGCGAGCAGCGAGCAGGGAGGGTGGCGAGTGGAAAGTGAACCAGCGGCGGAGGCCGCCGCGGGCGGCGCTGGGGGCGGAGGGGCGGCGGAGGCGGAGGAGGAGGAGGAGGAGGAGGAGGCGGCGGCGGCGCGGGAGGGGTGGGGAGGAGAAGAGAGCAGGGCGGAGAGGGGGAACAAACAAGCCAACGAAATGCTACACTTGTCAAAATCAATACTGTATATTGCCGCCGCCCCACTCCGCCGCGCGCGCTCCTTCCGACCCAGGCGCCCCGCTTACAGACAGCGTGTACAGCGGCGACATGGCGCGGCTTGCCCGGCAACCACACCGCAGACAGCGCCGGCTATGGGCCGGGCGTGCCTCGAATACTGTAGCCGGCGGCCGGTCCACAACCGCCCCACTCCCCCAGTTGAAATAAGCCTCGGCGCGTGTCGCGGTCACACGTAATATCGGCCATTGACGGACATTAACAGTTTATAGGCAGCGATTGTACGTACCGTTCGCCAGTTAAACACAAACTCATATCCAGCCTAGCGAGATAAAACCATCTTAAACGTGTCTGACAGTAGAGAATATCAGGAACAGAGTTCGCACGCAGTCCGAAACATTGTGAAAGTAAGACCTCTACACTCACGTATAAATATGCATACCATTAACTCCGACTAATAAAGGTTCGCGCGGCTGCCCACGTCGGAGGTTCCATTCCTCGGGCATGGGTGTGTGTGTTGGACTTAGCGCATGTTCAAAAATGGGATCAAATGGCTCTGAGTACTATGGGACTTAACTGCTGAGGTCATCAGTCCCCTAGAACTTAGAACTACTAAAACCTAACTAACCTAAGGACATCATACACATCCATGCCCGAAGCAGGATTCGAACCCGCGACCGCAGATGTCTCGCCGTTCCCGACTGTGGTGCCTAGAACCGCTCGGCCTCCCCGGCCGTCCTTAGCGCAAGTTAGTTTAAGCTGTATTAAGTAGTGTGTAATCCTAGGGACCGATGGCCTCTGCAGTTTGGTTCCATAGGAACTTACCAAAAATTTCCAATTTCCAAATAAAGTAAATAATTTGAATATTAAAATATTTTCTCAGTGCAACAGCAACAGTTGTTAGCAATTGAAGGAGTGTTTTCTGCTGCTCAAAACTGTTTTTGCGCGCTGTACCACGTATGTTACTGTGTTTGACAAACAGCGGCGCAAGCACCACATTTGTGCAATCGGGGTTGACAAACAGTTCAGTCGCTTGCCTGGCGGCCAGTGTAAACGGCATCACTTACCACTATGAGTCCGATGGTGTAGGAGCATTCCGTCTCTTTCCACAACAAGACGGTTTTATTGCATGCGCAGGGTAAATGTTACCATCAGATTGGTAAAGAACTTTCTGTTAATTATGCAGCAGTGCGGGAAAACGTGAAGCAGTTTCAAGAAACTGACAGTAAACGCAGATCCGGACGTCCAAGAGTCTTTACATATAGGGAGCGTCGAAGGATGGTTCGTCTTGCTCAAAAAGAGCACTCTAAAAGTGTATGCTTGTTCGTATCGGACATCCAATCAACGTCCAACATACAGGTCAGTGCTCAGACTATTAGGAAGGTTTAGAACGAAACTGATATTCAAGGCAGATCTCCCAGAAAGAACCCATTTGTTTCGGAAGATAACCGAAGAAAACTCCTTCACTTCGCCAAACATAATGTCAACAAATAGACTGAATTTCGGAATACTGATGAACCCTAATTTAACTTGTTTGGATCTGACGGAAAGGGAAGAGTGTGGCGCAAACCAAATACAGAGCTTATCACTAATGTTCCTTGTACTTCTCAGTTTAAACATTTTGTGTTCGGTACGAGCCGTTGTAACCCTTAACAACAACTTGTGGATTATGATGTCCTACTCTTCTTCTCCCCAGTCACCCTGTGAACAACAATCAATCTGCCCCGCACATTGGCTCCACTGTAGCTTTTCACTCAATCCGACACTCATACCACGTCTATGCACTCCGCACATCCTTCCGCGCGTAGACTTTTTCTGTTGGCTCATTCAACAATTGCCTGCTTCTGGGCTTTTAACTCATGGGCTGATCCTCTGTACTGCAGGACCCATAACAACAATAGACATACTAAAGATTTTAAATAATATTTCTCAATTCCCACTATGCACTCTAATTTACACAGTCTGCAAGTTTAGGTTCAAATGGCTCTGAGCACTATTCGACTTAACTTCTGAGGTCAGCTGTCCCCTAGAACGTAGAACTACTGAAACATAACTAACCTGAGGACATCACACATTTCAATGCCCGACGCAGGATTCGAACCTGCGACCGTAGCGGTCGCGTGGTTCCAGACTGTAGCGCCTAGAACCGCTCGACCACTCTGGCCGGCTGCAAGTTTAGGCTATTGAAAATTATTCACGTTTCAAAGCATCCTCGATCTGTCCGGCTTATTAGTCGATTACACGTTCCACCTCCTTTGACGTGCTGATGCTACGAGCGTGATACAGCCCTTTCAAAGTAGATAACGTTTCAAAAAGAAGGGAGAGACGAAACCTTTCTTTAGGAAACAACAGGGCTTAGTTTTCACGGACGTGCAGCTGCCCATGGCCTACTGACCACGAAACTGGATGCGTAAGAAGAAGAGCAACAATACTCAAGACTGCAGGAAAATCGCGATAAATCATCAGTTTCCATGTTGCTGATTGGAAGTACGGGGGTTGTCCAGAAAGTAAGTTCCGATCGGTGGAGAAATGGAAACCACTGGGAAAATCCGCTAATGCTCTGCACATATGTGTTGGGCAGTGTCTCTAGTATGCCCGTCGATCGTGTCGCGTCGCTCTCTTCAGTTTTGAATGAACAGTCAGCATGTACAGTTGCGTAGGGAATAGCGTCTCCCGCCAAGTATGAGGGCCTGGTTAGAAATTTCGCCTGTATAATGCAGCCCACATAACGCAACTGACAAGCAGTTCGTTCTTCATGACAATTCTCGGCCGCACAGCCGGCCGCAATGGCCGAGTGGTGCTAGGCGCTTGAGTCTGGAACAGCGCGACCACTACGGTCGCAGGTTTGAACCTGTCTTGGACATGGATGTGTGTGAAGTCCTTAGGTTATTTAGGTTTAAGTAGTTCTAAGTTCTAGGGGACTGATGACCTCAGTTGTTAAGTCCCATAGTGCTCAGAGCCATATGAACCATTCCGAATCGGCCGCACACTGCAGGGGCAATGAAGACGCTCCTGCACCGTTTCCGATGAGAATTGATCACCCACAATACAGTCCGTAATTGGCTCCCCCTGAGTCTCATCTCTGCTCACAATAGCCGGTGGCTATGAAGACAAAATTTTTCCACAGACAACGAGCTGCAGACCAGTGCAGATAACTGGCTGAAAGCACAGGCGGCTGCTTTCTATGATGAGGTTATTGGATAGTTGATACAACACTACGACAAAACTCGAAGTCGGACTGGCGACTATGAAGAGAAGTAGGTGTAAGGTGTACCTAACTGTTGCTAATAAAACGTTTCTGGTTTTCACTTATGGACAACCCTCGTACAAGATGTGCTATGAAGGTGGCAAATACATAGACATGTGCAAAATAATTACTTCGGAGGAGCTATAACATACCTTCAAAGGTTATCTGTTAAAAACAATTATTACAATGTAAATGTCAGGAAACAAACAAGATGGAAAAGTTGCAATATGACTGTTGTAAAATCAGATGAAGATTTGTAAAGTGACATTGACATAATACCAGCAAAATCTGCAACTGTTAAACAGATAATACCAGCATAAAAATAATCGTCAGCCTGTTTGTAATCAGCAAATGAAGCACATCAAACAGCCTATGGATTACATCGCGTTAGGACATAATCCTGTCATTCTGTCATCCACATGCTCACTATTGCAAATATTTGGACTTTCTACATTTGCGTTTGAAATGTAGTTTATACTTGATTAATACTCAAACAGAGAAATTCCGTATGACGGTGTTAAAAATTGTCAGTAGTGTGTCAACATATGAGTACAAACGATAACTGTCAATCGTGTGTGATAACTGCAGCACGTAAAGAGAAGAATTCTGTAGGAAGACGTCGACTATCCTTGTTAGCTGGGCAAGAAATTAAATTACGTATAAAGCGTTCGTCATTGGTCAAATCCTGTTGAGAGTATCACATCACACAGCAATAATGGAATCGAATCTAGTCATCTCCAGAAAGCCGTTCATGGTTTCACTAAATTAATTTATGGAATTTCCAGGATGACTGCTTCTACAAGACAACGGCGGATTCATTTCCTTACCTTTATTCAATCGGGTCTTGTGTGCCGACTATAATGACCTCGATGTCAACGGGACGCAACATCCAATCTTCTTGTAGACAGAATAATTCGTTTATAAAGTTTATCATTAACAAATGTGCTGCAAAAACTAAATATTTCTTAGTGTGCGCTGCAGAGTTACATAGTTGTTCCATGAAAGAAACAAAATTACTGCAAAGAAAACTAGACGATTCTGAGCTAAAGAACAGAAATAGCTTCCGCGATCTTAGATAACTATTGAACTAAAACCAACCCTTGCATTAGAAAGTCAAACCCTCTGAGAACAGCCAAGCTCTGAGGGTAAACGACGAAGCTATACAATACAAATTTAACCAACTTAAAGAATTTTCTGCTTGACCTCTTTCGTACCGTCCTATTTCTACACTCGTAAGTCGAGTGGTCAGGTGTACATAATGAAATAACAATTTCACTATACTAAATATATGTAAATATATGTTGGGTCTGACTCTTTATATCCTCGTGTTGACTGAAAGCTCTTCATCCTATTCTGTTTCCTCTCGTTTGGCAGCATCTGGGTGTCCCATATCTTCTGCTTTCCGTTGCCCACCTAATTATTTATTTATCTTCCCTATTCTGAGTCCTTTTCAATGCCTTCAACACGTTGCAAATGTCGGTGGTGGTCAGAACAGTATTCTGTACAGTTGAGAGTGCATTAAGTCGCAGTAAAGTTAATTCGAACATGTACAAATTGTTGGTGCCCGTATGGTGAGTGCTTCCAAGAGAACTGAAGCGTTCGATATTTCAAGAGGTACAATATCGAAGATATATACCACATACAGGGAAGGCAGAAAACCGTCATCCGCTAAGTCATAATGCGGCCGGAATTGTGTGTTGAGTGATTGTCACAGTCATTCAAAATGACTGTGACGAAAAATAAAAGGACCACAGGTATAGAAGTCACTGCGGAACTGAATGTCGCACTCGCGAAATCAGTGAGCACAAAAACAGCAGCCTTACTCTGTAAGGTCGCATTACTGTTAATGATGATGAGATCATTTTGGCTGTTCCGATCCATTCCGTGATACAATGTTTGTTTCCCAACGATGATGCCGTGTTCCAAGAGGACAGGGTCAGGTCGCATCATCGGGCACTGGCTTTGTGAACATGAGGATGAATTGTCGCTTCTCCCATGGCTATCAGATTCAACAGATCTCAGTATTATTGAGCCATTGTGGTCCATTTTGGAGAAAAGGGTGATTAATCGCTATCCAACGCCATCATTGTAATCTGAACTTGGCACTATTTTGCAGGAATAATCTTATAAAACTTCCTTTAAAACCGAGAAGGAACGGTTTTTACTCATTCCGAGACGACTGGAAAGCGTTGTGGTTGTCAGCTGGTTCCCAACACCGTAGTGGGCAAAGGCAATGTGTCCTGCTTTTGGTATCTCCATATTTTTGTCCAAACTCTGCACGTAAGTACGCAGTCAGGAATTAACCCAATTTTATTGAATGTGATACTGGGTGTTTCTTGGCATTTGTCCTAACTTTTTTATGTATGCGTTGAGGTTACTGCTCTTTCCAGTAAGATGGCCAGATATCTGTTCATTTCCATACCTCTATACAGAACACTGGTATTCCACATAATTTTTTTGTTTGGAGTTTTGGTCACTGGAAGCTCTCATTACATTAGCGACTGAACTCTCTTGTTTTGTGCCACTCCGGGCCTATTATGGCCATGTTACGTTCATGCCACATTTCTGTTATTTTCTTTTGTAAAGATATTTTCTAGCTGAAATCAGCTACCAATGACCATCATCTAGAGACAGCAGTAATAGTGGCGCATGGCAGTATTCAATATAAACTAGTAAGATATCAACCATGGAAATGTTTTCGATTCAACAGTTTATTACTTCATGTTCCACTATTGGAGTCCACTGTTGCTCAATAAGAAATGACATCATGATAAAGTACCAAGGGGAATTTCGTTCCCCGAACTGTATTTCGATGAGTAAAACCATGGAGAGACAGCATACCAGCGATAAACACACTATGGAATCGTCATAAATTGTCTGTCGCGTGCAGGTTTTAATGCAGCAGAATATATATGTAGAACCACACAGTCTGAGTTGACTGAGCATCTCCGTCTCGCTTTCGTGCGTACTTATCGGCCTTGATACGGTATCAATAGCTACGATGCCACGGCGTAGGTACAAGTTCTTATGTTGCCACTACAACATCGACACCGACGACAGCGCCCTCTAGCCGGCGCAGTGGAGCTCTACGAGCGCTTCTCCAGATTCAGCCCATTTGATTCCGAGTAGACGATCAAGCATCATTGTTTCATTTCATAGTGGGCCAGCCACGACAGATTATGCCTTTGTAACTTCTAGCCGATGCTAGATTTGATTCATGAGCAGTTTCGTACCTACGTGCTCATCTGTACGCAAAGTTAAGCAATATCAGTTGTATATTTTCATACAGAGTAGAAGAGTTTTACCCTATACGCAGTACCGAAGCATTTTACCTTTTCTTGCTTCTACTCACTTTCTACATTCGGCTTACCCTTCAGCTTACAGGAGCAGACCCACGCACACACGTGATATGGGACCCCTGATATATCTAGATACGATTCTGACAGGCGCCACCTACATCAGTAGAAGCACCTACAAAACTTGAGAGGAACAAACTTCTCTTCTTTCGATCTTCTACATTTCCCCTGTCTGTTCTATCTGATGTGGATCACAGACTGAATAGCGATATTCAGGTATCGGACGAACGAGGATTTTGTACGCTACCTTCTTCCTGGGTGTAGTAACAGAAGTCTGGATGTGGCAAGGAAGCTAGAATCCCTTTAAATGGAAAAGCTCACTCTAGATATAGTGGATATCTATGAAGTGGTAGGAAGATAAGGATTTCTGCTGAGGCCAATATATGATAATATCAGCAGCAAAGTCGTGTAATGAGAGTAGGATACGTCATGAATAGGATGGTAGGGCAGAGAGTGAATTACTGTAGATAGTTCAGTGATAGGATTATTCTCACCAGAATCTACATCAAACCTACACCAACAACAACAGTTCATTTACATAAGCCAACGCTATAAACAGAAGATGAGCCGATAGAAGAAGTATATGAGGATACTGAACGTGTAATTGATTACGGAAATGGAGATTAAAATCTAGTAGTCATATTGGATTGAAACGATGTTAATTGGGAAAATGAATAGAAGATCGAGTTTCGGAAGACTGCGGTCTTCGTAGCAGGAATAAGATAGGAAAAAAAACTAACTGAATTCTACAACAAATTCTGGCCGTAATAGTGAATGTAAGACGGGAAAATCACAGGAGGAGGTATACTTGGAAAAGGCCTGGCAACAGGGGAAAATTCCAGTTGGATTATATCATGGTGACAGGTATAAACTCATATCACAATTTAGCAGTGATGAACAATGGACGGAAGTGTAAGTGAATCATCCGAAAGGTGGGTTTAAAGTTCTCCAAGGCTTTAGATACTGCAGAAGTGTATACCACAAAATTCATCTCAGTATAAGAGGAATGGACGCAAGTTACACTGCCAAAAATAGGTGATAGAAAGGTGATTGCGAAGAAACCTTTGATAAGAGAAGAATAAATTCAAGTGATCGACGAAAAAAGATGTATAAAAGTAGTTTTGTAAAGGACAGGAATGCAGCAATACTATTAATTTAGCCGCGCGGGGTATCCGCGCCTTCTAGGGCGCCTTGCCACGGTTCGCGTGGTCACCCCCGTCGGAGGTTCGAGACCTCCCTCGGGCATGGGTGTGTGTGTGTGTGTGTGTGTGTGTGTGCGTGTGTGGGTGTGTTGTCCTTAGCATAAGTTAGTTTAATTTAGATTAAGTAGAGTGTAAGACTACGGACCGATGACCTCAATAGCTGGGTCCCATAGGAACCTACCACAAATTTCCAAAATTTCCAATTAATTTAGGAAGCGAATAAACAGGAAATGGAGGAAATCTAAGGCGAAATAGCTAAAGGAAAAATGCAAAGAAATAAAAAAAATTGTTTTCGGAGGGACTGATTCAGCATATGAAAAAGTCAAAACAACAGCCGAAGAAATTGAAAGCAGAGGCGTCAACATTAAGAATGCCAGTTGAATTCTATTGGTAAGCGCTGAGGAGAGAGCAAATAAGAAAGAGTACACTGGAGGCCTCGTTACAGGGCGGACTACATGTCTGTCGACGTGATAGAAGATGAAATGAAAGTCGAGATGGAAGACACAGGGCATCCGTTCTACAACTACACTCCGCACGCACTTACGGTGTGTGGTGCAGTGTACTTCTGGCACCACTATCCGATTTCGCCTTTCCTGATCTACTCGTGAATGGCGTTTGGAAAGATTGATTGTCGGTAAAACTCCACATTAGCTCTAATTTGTCGAATTTCTTCATTGTGGTGATCTCGCGAGACGTTTGTGGGAGGAAGTAAAGTGTTGCCCGACTCTTCGTGGAATGTTATCTCTCGGAGTTTCAATAGAAAGCCTCTCCATGATACACAGCGCCTCTTTTTAAACGTCTGCCACTGGATTCGTCGAGCATCTCCGATAGCTCTCGCGCCAACTAAACGATCCCGTGCCGAAACGCGCGGCTGTGAGTTGGGTCTTGTCTGTCTTTTTTATTAATCTAACATGATGACAGTCCAAACCTGATGAACGACGGATGAAAATAACTTCTGAGTATTGCGGTGTAATGGACCACTGTCTCTTGAGGCTTGTTACTGAGTTCCTGCACTTCGTTTGGTTTCATGCCCCAATTAGCTTTTTATATGTATTGCACTGAAAATAGTGTGCAACAGTTCCATTCTCAACGGTATTCGCTGAGTGTGACACAAACTTACTCCATTCATTCACAATAACTGATGTTGACAACTCAACTACCGACTTCTACATCTACATCTACATCCATACTCCGCAAGCCACCTGACGGTGTGTCGCGGATGGTACCCAGAGTACCTCTATCGGTTCTCCCTTCTATTCCAGTCTCGTATTGTTCGTGGAAAGAAAGATTGTCGGTATGCCTCTGTGTGGGCTCTAATCTCTCTGATTTTATTCTCATGGTCTCTTCGCGAGATATACGTAGGAGGGAGCTATATGCTGCTTGACTCTTCGGTGAAGGTATGTTCTCGAAACTTTAACAAAACCCGCACCGAGCTACTGAGCGTCTCTCCTGCAGAGTCTTCCACTGGAGTTTATCTGTCATCTCCGTAACGCTTTCGCGATTGCTAAATGTTGCTGTAACGAAGATCGCTACTCTCCGTTGGATCTTCTCTATCTCTTCTATCAACCCTATCTGGTACGGATCCCTCACTGCTGAGCAGTATTCATGCAGTGGGCGAACAAGCGTACTGTAACCTACTTCCTTTGTTTTCGGATTGCATTTCCTTAGGATTCTTCCAATGAATCTCAGTCTGGCATCTGCTTTACCGACGATCAACTTTATATAATCATTCCATTTTAAATCACTCCTAATGCGTACTCCCAGATACTTTATGGAATTAACTGCTTCCAGTTGCTGACCTGCTATTTTGTAGCTAAATGATTTGGGATCTATCTTTCTACGTATTCGCAGCACATTACACTTGTCTACATTGAGATTCAATTGCCATTCTCTGTACCATGCGTCAATTCGCTGCAGATCCTCCTGCATTCCAGAACAATTTTCCATTGTTGCAACCTCTCGATACACCACAACATCATCTGCAAAAATCCTCAGTGAACTTCCGATGTCACCCACAAGGTCATTTATGTATATTGTGAATAGCAACGGTCCTATGACACTCCCCTGCGGCACACCTGAAATCAGTCTTACTTCGGAAGACTTCTCTCCATTGAGAATGACATGCTGATTTCTGTTATCTAGGAACTCTTCAATCCAATCACACAATTGGTCTGGTAGTCCATATGTTCTTACTTTGTTCATTAAACGACTGTGGGGAACTGTATCGAACGCCTTGCGGAAGTCAAGAAACACGGCATCTACCTGTGAACCCGTGTCTATGGCCCTCTGAGTCTCGTGGACGAATAGCGCGATCTGGGTTTCACACGACCGTCTTTTTCGAAACCCATGCTGATTCCTACAGAGTAGATTTCTAGTCTCCAGAAAAGTCATTATACTCGAACATAATACGTGTTCCAAAATTCTACAACTGATCGACGTTAGGGATATAGGTCTACAGTTCTGCACATCTGTTCGACGTCCCTTCTTGAAAACGGGGATGACCTGTGCCTTTTACCAATCCTTTGGAACGCTACGCACTTCTAGATACCTACGGTACACCGCTGCAAGAAGGGGGCCAAGTTCCTTCGCGTACTCTGTGTAAAATCGAACTGGTATCCCATCAGGTCTAGCGGCCTTTCCTCTTTTGAGAGATTTTAATTGTTTCTCTATCCCTCTGTCGTCTATTTCGATATCTACCATTTTGTCATCTGTGCGACAATCTAGAGAAGGAACTACAGTGCAGTCTTCCTCTGTGAAACAGCTTTGGAAAAAGACATTTAGTATTTCGGCCTTTATTCTGTCATCCTCTGTTTCAGTACCATTTTGGTCACTGAGTGTCTGGACATTTTGTTTTGATCTACCTTCCGCTTTGACGTAAGACCAAAACTTCTTAGGATCCTCTGCCAAGTCAGCACATAGAACTTTACTTTCGAATTCATTGAACGCCTCTCGCATAGCCCTCATTACACTACATTTCATTCGCGTAATTTTTGTTTGTCTACAAGGCTTTGGCTATGTTTATGTTTGCTGTGAAGTTCCCTTTGCTTCCGCAGCAGTTTTCTAACTCGG
The DNA here is from genome assembly GCF_023897955.1 of Schistocerca gregaria. NCBI lineage: Eukaryota > Metazoa > Arthropoda > Insecta > Orthoptera > Acrididae > Schistocerca > Schistocerca gregaria. The sequence continues at coordinate 812,926,349 of NC_064920.1, read as the reverse complement.
TTGTTGTACCACGGTGGCTCTTTTCCATCTCTTACGATCTTGCTTGGCACATACGCATCTAACGCATATCGTACGATGGTTTTGAACTTTGTCCACTGATCCTCAACACTATCTGTACTTGAGACAAAACTTTTATGTTTAGCTGTCAGGTACTCTGTAATCTGCTTTTTGTCACTTTGATTATATCAGTTGTGTGTGGCTGAGGTTTACTGATGAAGAGCCGATCGATATGTACTTCGTGTGTAGGTTCACAGAATGCAGTGGAAGAGCACACGACGATGCTAAGTGAACTGTTCAGTCAGCGACAGGACCTACAGTACACGATTTATGCACCAGAAGATTGCTGCATTAGTCTGTGTTGTGTGTTGTATGATTTGACTGTTAGATATTATGGGCTTCTTCGACGTGGTGTAGGTATTTTCACAGGTAGAAGTGTGACTGCAGTTACGAACTGAATAAATTTTAGTTATGTTATTGTGTTGTATTGTATGTTAACCGGGGACCTAGAAACGACGGAGAGGCTCCCCCCCCCCCCTCCCCCGCAGCCGCAGTGGTCCACAAACCCACGACGACTACCGCAGTCCACTTCACCCCTCCGCCGCCCCACACCGAACCAGTTTTTCAGGGTTGTTGTGCGGTTCGGCCCCCTGTGGACCCGCGCAGGGAACGTCTCACACCAGACAAGTGTAACCCCTATGTTTGCGTGGTAGAGTAATGGTGGTGTACGCGTACGTGGAGAAATTGTTTGCGCATCAGTCACCGACATAGTGTAGCTGAGGCACAATAAAGGGAACCAGCCTGCATTCACCGAGGCAGATGCAAAACCGCCTAAAAACCATCGACAGACTGGCCGGCTCACCGGTCCTCGACACAAATCCGCCGGGCGGCTTCGTGCCGGGGACCAGGCGCTCCTTCCCACTCCGGAAAGCCGTGCGTTAGACCTCACGGCTAACCAGGTGGACAGTTATGTTATTACTCTGTAACGAGCCGCCGAAGGCTCTGGATCCCTTGAACCAAAACACTCGGAAGGTATTCCTTAACAACCACTGGCAGTTTGTCGATGTTCTGGTTCACCCAGTATGTTGGAAATCAATTAAAATCGTTCCGCTCGCCATTATGTTAGTAGTCTCATTCATGTTAAAGACTTCAGAGTACTAGGCGAGCAGATTTATTAATAGTCTGGTATAATATTACTTCACAAGATTTACAATAATATAGATGTTAATTTTTTCTTGAATCCTAACGTTCACAAGAAAGGAATGCGACACGTTTCTAAAGACATTTACAGACACATGTACGTATACTGAAGAAGTACGGTGTCATGCAGGATGACGTCTGTGGTAATCGCCACTGAATGCGTACTTTAAACTGGCAATAAATGAGTACTTTACGGTTAACGTGGAGTGGTTCTCAGGAATTTTGCAAGAATTAATCAAGCGACAAAACCTAAGGATCCAATACGTTGGCTCCCCAACAAAAACTGGTCGTCACTGTCTGGACGCGTTTGGCGGCAGTTTGCCGGAACGCATAATTTCGCGTTTGGCGCATATCGCTTGGAAATTTCGTTCTGGCGACGCCACAGCCCCTGATTATTCCTCAGGATGATAGTCAAGTAAGAGAGAAGGCATGGCCCAATAGTTGACGTAAAATCACGCGTTTCACAAGCTATGAAAAGAAAGCATCCACTTCTGGAAACCATGGTACATAGTTTGCACTAACAATGAGAGCACTGCATTGAAGTGGCCGGTGCAAGACTGGAGGACAACTTTCCACGTAAATAATTATTTTACTTCATTTTTCGTGTCCGGTCAAGAAGATTTACATCTTCTTCCAAAACTCTATAGCTTTAGTAGCTTTGGCATTGCATAAAAATATGTCCTAATCTGTGCCAGTAGACTCCCTCCTTGGGCGCATCATCAACTACACAAAAGTCTGCGTGTCTCCGCATTTACACTGCTCATCTTCAGAGCAGCCTCTCTCAAACACGTTTACTTTATTTTTTACGACTCTTGTCCTTAGTCTGTTCAGTGCTCTCCATTTATTGTGGTGTAGTTTTTGCCTTAATGAGATTTCCTCTTTGGTGTGCAGGTTTCTATTTCACAGAGAGCCCAATCGTCAAGATATGCGGCGGGTCTCAGGTCGGTCTTCTAGCGGCACTGTACTTTGGTTAGCACTCCTCCTTGATTTAAGACGAGCTGGGACTGTTTGGCGGCTGTACTATATGTGCCGTGTGTCAGTCTGATGGTTTTTGCTTTCTAGTTATCTGGCTACTTTGTATTTGATATCTGGTACTGCTCTGGTCGCTGGTGGATATATTTTGTGGAGAGATGTGGGCCTTAGACAACCGGTGACAATCCTAACAATCTCACCGAAAGCGATGTCTACTTGTCTGGTGTGGCAAGACACCTCCCATACTGGTGCCGATCGTTCTGCAGTTGCCGAACAGTCTCGTTGCTTATGACCAACAAACTTCAATCTAGGCTCCCCATATTGATGCAGTTAGTTTACCTCCAATATTGTCTCTTGCATATATTTTTCCTTTAAGCTCAGGAGGATGTTATTTGAAATGTCAATGTATGATCAAAGGCTGACTTCAAAGTCTGTTGGCTTGATACTATGGTCTACTCTAAACTCTCTCCACTCCACTTCATACTGTCTTGTGGCTTCTTTATGAGCGTACTTAAATCTTTCTTGATGGCTCAGATTATTTTCCTCACCGTAGTTTCCTAAGGTCTTCAAAGCCTCTGTCAGTTTTCTTCCAACCTCTTCAAATGTTCCTCCTGGAGCAGTAATGGCCGTGTCAGCTGCATATACAGGGTACAGTCACGTAAATGTGAACTCAATAATGTTATCTTGAAACTCTCCCATTGGTCCGTGTTTGCATACAAAAATAAAAATATGGGACTGTAGGTCCGTCTTGATATGAAAAAAAATTGTTATTTATTTACTCCCAAACTAGTTTCAGCGACAAATATTGCCATCATCAGTGGGTTCTTTGATTCTAAAGTATGCACGAATAGCATACTTATAACACATTGTAAAACTTTATTACATGTGTACTGTATGATTCCAATATTGTTTTTTGTGAGTAATTTCATAATACTTTATTTGCTATACGTCACAGCATGGTTGTCCGATTGTTGCCGCTGTTTCCGACATATTTTCTGCTGCTTTTTTTATTATTTATTTATTTATCTTTCGCATCAAGGAAGCCACACAAACCCATATTGTTGTAATGTGAAAACCTGTCAAAAGGCTCAACAACTACCTTTTGCAGAGCGGACCGCTGGGAGACGTTCGCGAAGAGAGTCTGTAACGTAGCAAGTAATTACCAGATAACATTTATTGCAGGAAAGCATGCAGCCGAGTAGCCCAGTGGCAGCAAGATTGTGTCTTCGAAATGACTCACAACACAGCTGACGCTACTAACCGTGAGAACAATCTCCAGCACTATCTTGTAGGAACGTAAATTCGTACCTCCTACGAATCTAAATAAACTACAGTAACTATCATCCAATTTTGCTCAAACTTGCTATACTATCTTTTGTTATTAAGTAAAAAATCCAGTAAAATTGTCAACCTTTTGTCTCTTATAGTTCTGTAGACCGAGAAAGTTACTTAAATGTCCAAAAACCGAAACTTATGTTTCAAAACACAGTTAGGAACAATAGTAGTTTGTCTTTTATTATCATCTAAAATCATAACCAGAATTCTCAGCGTACAAAATCATTTAATTAGAATTTTTTCAAAATTTTAATTACTCTGCATTTCATAGTCTATAAATCATTCGAAATTATTATCTGCTTATAATTTTGTTGTATAAATACATGGGAGTGAATGAGAGAGTGTCTGTGGGACATACATAAAAACTTAATAATATTTTATGTAAAAAACTGATAAAATTTAACTATCGGAAAATTGTGGTGAATGTACGAAGCTGATGACGTATGGCGATGTGTGGTTGCTTTTGTAAGAGAGCAGCCAGAATAGAAATCGGAAGTGGAAAAAGTTTCTAAATTAATTTAAAGATTATTTTGTATTTTGGTCTATTTTTATTAATTATTATATTAGAAATTGGGATTGGAAAGACGTAAATGATTTTCTTATTAGTGATTGGCTCACGCAAGTTTTTCTGCGAGAATGGTCTAGAAGGATCATTCTGATTGGCCATTCAAACCATTAGGCAATCAGGATTAAACTGTTCCCTCGCGCAGAAAGTTGGATAGGCATAGAGTGGGGTGGCATCGAGAGAGTCTCTCGCCAACCTTCGTACATATAACATCATGCTTAATGTCGCAGAGAAAATAACTTGTAAAATGAAGAACTGTTGAGTTCATTGCTGAGAGGAAGTGTCGTGACTTAGTTAGTTTAAGTTACAAACATTTTGAGGACAATTTGATTAATTATGAGTCTGTGATATTTCGGTCTTAGTGAAATTCAGAGGGGCATATTCCGTATACTTTATGGAATTCTTGGGCGAACAAATCTAACTTTGAAGACCACTGATATAACCGAAGTTCCAACTAGCTATGGTAGTGGGTTCGTAACTGTCAGATCGAACATTAATAGGGTCAGGCTGGTAAATACTCTTGCTGGTTTTATAGTGTGAGAACATTTTGCACAGAGTGTGAGATGGGAATAGTAGAGCACTTAAAATTCTGACTTGACAGCAAATTTGTATGCTTCCTTAAGAATAAAAACAAGTTTATTAAAATTTCCGAAGGCTTACTGCAGGTAAACTGCAATTTCCCACCACCCGAATTTGTTAAAATGAACTTACAGGAACTGTTTCGCAACTTGAGTTACGCGGCCTCTATGTGGTAGGCACTAGGTCGTGGTTTCATCAACGCTACTTTACACGACCTAGTGAGTATCTACTACTGCAGAGTGAATTGACATCATAAGGAAGCCTTACTGAGGTAGGTGGACAATGAATGAGAGATACTGTACGAACGAGCAACGACGACAGAAAACCCCCGCCCCGCCGCAAGTCATTGGAGTCAGTGAGGTTCTGGAAGCTACGTCTACATCTACATTTATACTCCGCAAGCCACCCAACGGTGTGTGGCGGAGGGCACTTTACGTGCCACTGTCATTACCTCCCTTTCCTGTTCCAGTCACGTATGGCTCGCGGGAAGAACGACTATCCGAAAGCCTCCGTGCGAGCTCGAATCTCTCCAATTTTGCTATCGTGATCTCCTCGGGAGGTATAAGTAGGGGGAAGCAATATATTCGATACCTCATCCAGAAACGCACCCTCTCGAAACCTGGCGAGCAAGCTACACCGCGATGCAGAGCGCCTCTCTTGCAGAGTCTGTCACATGAGTTTGCTAAACATCTTCGTAACGCTATCACGGTTACTAAATAACCCTGTGACGAAACGCGCCGCTCTTCTTTGAATCTTCTCTATCTCCTCCGTCAACCCGATCTGGTACGGATCCCACACTGATGAGCAATACTGAAGTATAGGTCGAACGAATGTTTTGTAAGCCACCTCCTTTCTTAATGGACTACATTTTCTAAGGACTCTCCCAATGAATCTCAACCTGGTACCCGCCTTACCAACAATTAATTTCATATGATCATTCCACTTCAAATCGTTCCGCATACTCCCAGATATTTTACAGAAGTAACTGCTACCAGTGTTTGTTCCGCTATCATATAATCCTACAATAAAGGATCCTTCTTTCTATGTATTCGCAATACATTACATTTGGCTATGTTAAGGGTCAGTTGCCACAACCTGCACCAAGTGCCTATCCGCTGCAGATCTTCCTGCACTACGCTACAATTTTCTAATGCTGCAACTTCTCTGTATAGTACAGCATCATCCGCCAAAAGCCGCATGGAACTTCCGACACTATCTACTGGGTCATTTATATATATTGTGAAAAGCAATGGTCACATAACACTCCCCTGTGGCACGTCAGAGGTTCCTTTAACGTCTGTAGACGCCTCTCCATTGATAACCGGCAGGGATGTGGAGCCATGGTAACTCCACTGCTGTGGCCAGCTGCGCTAGGTTGCTCGGTAGAGGTGGTCCCACAGACTCTCGATTGGTTTTAAATCCAGGGAGTTTAGTACGGTAAACTCGTCGTGGTTTTCTCCGAACCAGGCCCGTACACTCCCGGCATTGTCCTGCTGATAGATGCCGTCGTGCTGAGGAAAAAGCAAAATATATGTAGGGGTGGACATGGTCCTCTAAGATAGGGGCATACTTGTGTCGATCCATTGTGTGTCCCAGAATGACAAGATCACCCCGGGGAATGCCACAAAACATTCCGCAGATTGTAACGCTACCTCTTCGAGGCTGAACACTTCCGAAGATTGTTGTACTGTGTTTGCTTTCAGACGGCCGTATGTCCGATGGAGCATACACCATGATTCATCTGAAAAAACCACCTGTCGACACTCACTGGACGTCCAGTTCGGGTTCTGGCGTGTAAATACCAGCCATGGTCGCATCGCCGATGAACAGCAATGGATGAAGGTGCATGAACCGGGCCCTACTGCGGAGGCCCATACGCAATAACGTTCTCTGAACAGTCGTTGAGGAGACACTTTTGGTAGCCCCTTTGTTCATCCAGGAAGTCTGTTGCTTTACAGTTGCATATTTATTCGGCCGTACATGAGAGGTGCGACAAAAAAAGAAATGAGACTGATGTGAAAAAAATGTTGCTTACCGTTTCAGTCAAGTTTAATTGTGTCACCTTCAAAGTAGTTCCCTTCTGATTGCACACATTTTTTCCAGCGCTTTTGCCATCGATGGTAATATTTCTGGAACTAATCTTCTGTAATATTCTCCAAGACCCTCGTCGCAGCTTTTTAGATATCTTGTGTTGTTTGAATCCGGCCGAGTTGGCCGAGCGGTTTTAGGCGCTACACTCTGGAACCGCACGATCGCTATGGGCATGGATGTGTGTGATGTCCTTAGTTAGGTTTAAGTAGTTCTAAATTCTAGGGGACTGATGACCTCAGAAGTTAAGTCCCATAGTGCTCAGAGCCATTTGAACCATTTTTGTTGTTTGAAAATGGTGTCACTTGACCGCCATTTTGACTCTTGGAAATAGAAAAAAAAGTCCCACAAGGCGATATCTAGTGAATAAGGAGGCTTTGGTAGTACTGAAATTTGTTTTGAGGTAAAAATTGCTGTACTGACAGAGCAGTATGGGATGGCGCGTTATCGTGATGCAGAATCCAATAATCAGCAATGTTGGCATGGACACGAAGAACTCTTTTAAGAAGTCTTTGTAAAATTTCTTTTTAGTAATATTGGTTAACTAATTGTCCAGTAGGCACTCACTCTTTATGAAGAATTCCCTTCGAATCAAAGAAGGACACAAGCATGCATGGTCGTCCACTGAGATCTTCATCTTCAACATTCGCTCTGCCTTCACTAAATATTTTGTGCCGATGAAAAACTTGAGCTCTTGACATAACCTCCTCTCTAACAGCCTTCTGAAGCTTAACATAAGTTGTCGCATTTTCACCCGATTTAACGCAAAAAGAAATGGCATACCGTTGCGCCATATTATGCTGTTCCATTTCCGTGACGAGAGACACAAACATGTGTTAATTTGACTGAGCAGTTGCATCGATGTGCCGCTTGGACTTGAAGCAGCTTACAGACCAAGGCCAAAGATGTTTTGCCTATGCAAGCCTGCAGGATTGCCACATCTTTCAAAGAAAATCAGTCTCACTACTTTATTGTCGCACCTCATATTTCTGCAGCCGTCGTTCATCTGTGTCCTCTATGGCCCGTGCTGCACTACAGTTGCCTTTGCGCCAGTTTTGGACAGGGCCATATTGCCGCGGGCGGCATACTTTATCCGCGACGGCCCACAAACAATTTTCAAAGTTAGCCGTTTCGGAAATGCTTCCACCCTGACCCCGAAAGCCAGTGATCGTGCCGTTTTGATCGTGAAATAAATCACTCCGTTTCTAGATTACGACAACGACTGCGCTATTATCAGCGTCCTCCGACAGGCTTTATACAGGGTGATACAAAAACGTAAGGCCAAACTTTCAGGAAACATTCCTCACACACAAATAAAGAAAAGATGTTACGTGGACATGTGCCCGGAAACGCTTAATTTCCATGTTAGAGCTCATTTTAGATTCGTCACTGTGTACTGTACTTCCTCGATTCACCGCCAGTTGGCCCAATTGAAGGAAGGTAATGTTGACTTCGGTGCATGTGTTCACATGCGACTCATTGCTCTACAGTACTAACATCAAGCACACCAGTACGTAGCATCAACAGGTTAGTGTTCATCACGAACGTGGTTTTGCAGTCAATGCAATGTTTACAAATGCGGAGTTGGCAGATGCCCATTTGACGTATGGATTAGCACGGGGCAATAGCCGTGGCGCGGTACGTTTGTATCGAGACAGATTTCCCGAACGAAGGTGTCCCGACAGGAAAACGTTCGAAGCAATTGATCGGTGTCTTAGGGAGCACGGATCATTCCAGCCTATGACTCGCGACTGGGGAAGACCTAGAACGACGAGGACACCTGCAATTCTTCGTGCAGTTGACGATAACCCTAATGTCAGCGCCAGAGAAGTTGCTGTTGTACAACGTAACGTTGACGACGTCACTGTGTGGAGAGTGCTACGGGAGAACCAGTTGTTTCCGCACCATGTACAGCGTGTGCAGGAACTATCAGCAGCTGATTGACCTCCATGGGTACACTTCTGCGAATGGTTCATCCAACAACGCGTCAATCCTCATTTCAGTGCAAATGTTCTCTTTACGGATGAGGCTTCATTCCAACGTGATCAAATTGTAAATTTTCACAATCAACATGTGTGGGCTGACGAGAATGCGCAGGCAATTGCGTAATCACGTCATCAACACAGATTTTCCGTGAACGTTTGGGCAGGCATTGTTGGTGATGTCTTGATTGGCCCCCATGTTCTTACACCTACGCTCAATGGAGCACGTTATCATGATTTCATACGGGATACTCTTCGTGTGGTGTTAGAACATGTGCCTTTACAAGTACGACAACATGTGGTTAATGCACGATGGAGCTCCTGCACATTTCAGTCGAAGTGTTCGTACGCTTCTCAACAACAGATTCGGTGACCGATGGATTGGTAGAGGCGGACCAATTCCATGGCCTCCACGCACTCCTGACCTCAACCTTCTTGACTTTCATTTATGGGGTCATTTGAAAGCTCTTGTCTACGCAACCCCGGTACCAAATGTAGATACTCTTCGTGCTCGTATTGTGGACGGCTGTGATGCAATACGCCATTCTCCATGGCTGCATCAGCGCATCAGGGATTCCATGCGACGGAGGGTGGAGGCATGTATCGGCGCTAACGGAGGACATTTTGAAAATTTCCTGTAACAAAGTGTTTGAAGTCACGCTGGTACGTTCTGTTGCTGTGTGTTTCCATTCCATGATTAATGTGATTTGATGAGAAGTAATAAAATGAGCTCTAACATGGAAAGTAATCGTTTCCGGACACATGTCCACATAACATATTTTCTTTCTTTGTGTGTGAGAAATGTTTCCTGAAAGTTTGGCCGTACCTTTTTGTAACACCGTGTATTCCCTCTACTGCTAGTGCTGCCGTCTGCCGCCTGTGAGTGGTTATTGCACGGTGACATCGATTGTAGGTGGTGGTCAATTAATGCGACTGGTCCGTGTGTGAATCTTCTTATTTTCCGCTGGTGTGGCTGCTCCTCTGTGTATATATTGTACAAAATTTAGGAAAGAAAGCTCCTTTGTAAGTAAATTGCATTCTATAGTTCCCACATTTTACTTTCTACGGCTTCTTTCATTTGCTGTAATTAATAAGTCATCGAAAATACTAGTCGTGCCCGAGCTTCTACTATTCAAACGATACGTTGTACCAGATAGCTATCTCTGCCGTTTGATGACAGACCGCCATTACAAATGTCGCCTTTTAATTGTATCAACAGTTCTAAGCACAGAATTCTAGCTCATGGATCGCGTGTTGGATTTATATTTGAACCATGACAGCCAACTCAGTTCCACTAACAGGCTTGGAAGAAACGAAAGTGCTAATAAATCAGCGCGCCGTTTAATAATGGAAGCTATAGATCTTCCGAGTGTTTATTGGAAAGCCCCCGGGTTCGATGTATCATGACTACATTGTGACTGAGTCACTTTGATTCTGCTGCGAAGGGCAAATAAATGGCGACGGGCGTTTTATAATGAGTACCTGGCTGGCACAGTGAAACTGTTTCCAACAGATTCCGCTGATTTAGTGGCGGCGCGCGCGTTTGTGTTTCTGTTTGCATTCGGCGATTAGTTCGCGAGCGAGCGGGCAGATTACGCGTAAATTATGTTGGCTCTCGCGCTGCCGCCGGCAAATAGTTTACGGTTCAAAATCTGTTTTAATGGGACAATCGCACTGTAACATAATATTATTACGCGTATGCCCGATTTCCTCGCCGGCTTAGTAGCTACTGATCATCCCTCTGGCCCATCGATTTCCCGGCCTTGGGTCGGCGCTTTCACCGTTGTGTATTGGTACAGGCTCAGGTTACAACTGCGAGATGTTATCCCCCTTTTAAGCAGAGTCCGTCTTATTTATTTCGCTTACTTGCAGTTCTCATACTGAAGCTTAGCTCCAAGATCATTCACTCACTTCCGAAGCCTGTGTCATAAACATTTTGGTGTTCTTTAACCACTGACCGATCAGGATCGTCCCTGGCACATATTTCTGCATATTCAATTCATCCGTGCGTCTCAAGGAACCGTGTGGTACGTGATGTACAAGCATCACCGGTCACAGTCCATGTTCCATTTGCGGTGGTCGCAGGCGAAGAATTATTTCAACAAAACTTTTGAATTCCCTAACTTTACTAACTAGATAATGCATTATGCGTATACGAGCAGTAACAATATTATTGTCTTTGTCTCTATCAGAGAAATCAGTTCTCGCTGTTTCCAAACTAATACTTTTCATGTGATCCTCCTATTTTTTAATGTGACCTCACTGCACTTGGTTGAAAATTTTGACATTCACGCAATATATCCATCTGTTCTCTCACTTAATCCATTATACGGAGAGTGATGGGTATATGTAACACCACCATCATTGAACCCTCCCCACCTCTTACCCCACCCACAACTGAGCAGCTGAGAGTAAAAATAAATAAATAAATAAATAAAATTGTTTTTGAACTGTACCACTCAATTTACTCAAAGTCCATAGATATCTGTCTTGGAGAAGTGGTATAACGATAACTCCCACCGGAATCACTTCAGAGCTCATGTCACAGTAAAGTGCGTTCGCGGGAGTAGTGGTATATGTCAGGCGGCTAGGCCACGTGGGCTTCTTCTTCGGAGTTGTTTGGTGCGTTTATTTACGCTCTAAAATCAAAAAGGTGTTGTAATGGTGCTAGTAAGTATTAGCATTGGCCGGCCGGAGTGGCCGAGCGGTTCTAGGCGTTACAGTCTGGAGCCGCGCGACCGCTGCGGTCGCAGGTTCGAATCCTGCCTCGGGCATGGATGTGTGTGATGTCCTTAGGTTCGTTAGGTTTAAGTAGTTCTAAGTTCTAGGGGACTGATGACCTCAGAAGTTAAGTCCCATAGTGCTCAGAGCCATTTGAACCATATTAGCATTGTTTTTTTTTCTTTGGATTTGTAATATCCAGACGTTATTAAAGCGGAAATTGTCTTTAGAAAGGAAGTTTGCACTCCATCTCGTAGTACAGGTTAAAACCTACACGAATCAACCAGTGATGCCTCACATTAAATACATAAACTACAAAACTCATCCGTCTTATCAATGCTGTGTGTCATATCACATAGGCAAAAGGGAAAGACATGATGACACCATTCCCGTACCTCCCTCCAGTGCAGCACGTTTTCTTCAACCAACTAGCAACTACAAGTTCTGTTCAGGAATCTAGACTTGGACATGTTGACCCTTTGGCAGAAGAAGATGATGTGGACTGTGAAATCGAGTAAACAGACATGCTTCATTAGAATTCCTCTTGTAATATTAGAATGACAAGAATTATATTTCAAGAAATTTCGACATTTAGGAGCAACAATTTATTCATAATCCATAGTTTAAAGCACTACTGAACTATTAGACAGACTCACTAGGTAGCATTCTAGTAATTAACAACAGCAATGCCGGCCGCAGTGGCCGAGTGGTTCCAGGCGCTTCAGTCTGGAACCGCGCGACCGCTGTGGTCGCAGGTTCGAATTCTGCCTCGGGCATGGATGTGTGTGATGTCCTTAGGTTAGTTAGGTTTTAAGTAGTTCTAAGTTATAGGGGACTGATGACCTCAGAAGTTAAGTCCCATTTGAACAACAGCAATGCAATTACTGTAACTCATTTTGTGTGATAAAAGTGCATAATGGGAGCAATAAGTGCAGAGTCACATTTGTAAAGTTTTTTTTCAAATTACCGCTACCAGACACAAACTTTGTCAACTGTTGTATTACTTATTAATTTAGTGACATGTTTCGAGGGAATACCTCAAAACAACTTTAGAATAAGGTCATATTGATGTTACATAGTCTTTTCGTAAACGCTGTGGTCAACCCGTGGAAGAAGAGAAACGTTGTAAGAGGCGATGTCACTTTGGAAGCTGGACTGACGTTTGTACGAAAATGTTTTGTAACGGTCACTCACTTTGTTCTTCTGGCGTAGCAGAAGACCATCTGCCAACTTTGCCAGCATCCATCATGCGCTATACGACTGGAATAGCACATGATGGATGCCGGCACTTTCGCCGTCATAGTATAAATGAATACAGATTGTATAAAAGTGTGTGAAGTGATGCACCAACTGGCCATCTAAATGAAAGTAGAAAGATGGACACCAACGAAAAACGCCGGCCATGCCGTCGCAAACCAGCACCCAGCATTATGTTAGAAATAGTAACTTCTAGAAAACCATCTAAAGATGAACCTGACGTAATAATAAATAAACTATTCAAGAAAGTGACTGGTTGCAGTTTTATGCATTTGCATTTGACATAATTTCCGAAGAATGAAGTGAGAACGAAGATTAGGACTTAACGTCACGTCTTCACTGCCTGCCAAAGAAGTGATCCACCGAGAAGAATGGTCAGATGTCAATGTAACTTCGTACAGTACAAAATATCGGTGATTATGTATATGATTATAGTTGTGGTTCTCTGTGATAGGTAGAACCGCCATCAGAATTCATGGGCGTTGTTCGTGTTTAGTGATGTTACCAGGCCTGGTAGTGTATATGAGGCCTTGAACAGCGTTAAATGTTGAGTGCCAAATTCGTAGATTGCCAGGCTGCTGGAGAATTGTACATGGCGAACTTCCCATGTGGAATGTGGCAGGCGCATACCCTTGGTTGATAGGGCATCGATAAACAAATAACACGATTTGGCGCGACCGTAATTTGTACGGTGAATTCACTGTACATTGATAGTTTCTCTGAAACAGTTTTTCACGGTTACTGTTCACTCTTGCAACTCACTTAATATCCACAATAATTACCAGTTGCTTTCGCTGTAGCATAAATGTAAGCAATGGAGATAAAATCGAATTAATGTTCACTGTGTGTAATGACTGAAGTTAAGCAATGTACAAACTCGGTTTTGGTTCATAAGATCTGACCATGAAGGAGACGGAGATGCTGTATACTCCCGAGATTAGCACCTGATAAGAGTTTGAAAAGCACCTCATTGTAGGTCTCTATTTGACCGGCTGGTGGAATTGTGCACTATGCAGTTTTGTAGGGCATTCGGATTTGACTGTGGCCCGATGTTGCACTGCGTGGGAAGGTGAGGGCAGGATACTCGTCGTCAAGGTTCCTGTTGATGATGTCTAAGCAACTTATTGTGCATCAAGCACATCCTAATCCCTCTACATCGGTCCCTGCATCGGAGGATCCCCTGTAACACTGTTGCTCATTTCGCACCATTGGTCAGAGACTCCCAGCAGCCAAACTATGGAATCCCTGTTCCGTGCAAAGGCTGACAACAACACTACAACACAAACGTCAGCGTTTGGAGTGGTGCTTCCTGTTTCCTTGGCTGAAGGAACTGTTGCGTGACAGATATACAGGGTGAATCACCTCAGACATGCTCTGCAAATATTGTGACAATGGAAAGTGCTATTGATGTTCGGTTTTCACAGAAAGGTCTGGTAGTCAAGAGTTCGCATTGTTAGTTGCTCAACAGTTTGTAATAATAATTATAAAAGGTACTTTTTGTGCTAACATACGCTTTCTAAATGGAACGGTGCCTATTGACATTCATAGACTAAAAGTAAGCTAAAGTGGAATGTCAGTGGTGTTTGTTGGACAATTTTAGTGAGAGTCGCTTAAGAGACATCGCATTCATAAAAGTTCCCACACCGACACTTGTAAAATACCTGTGGTAGTACACACTGAAGAACAACAGAAGTGAATAAACCAGTTATGTGGCTTCTGACCAGTAACCAGACAACTGACCGTCACAGGTTGTGTTCAGAATGACCACAGGCAGCGGCAATACACACTTCCAGTTTGATATGGAACTACTGCTGCGCACATGTTAGCTTTTCAATGGAGATTTTCCAGCAGGCTGCCGTAATACGTCGATGCAAATCATCGGGTGTAGTTGGTGTGTCCTTGTAGACAGCGTTTTTCAGCTTTTCCCACAGAAAAAAGTGTATAGGAGTCAATTTCGGGGAACTTGTCATGCTAAAGTACAGGGCCTCTGCATCCAATCCAACGATTTGGAAACAGTTCGTGAAGAAATTCGGTAATACTTCGTGCGCTATGTGCTGGACAGCCATCATGTTGGTTCCATAGGTCCCTCTTAGTTTGCAGAGGAACGTCTTTTTGCATTCGTGGGAAATGGTCTATTAGGAGTTTGCCATCTTTGCGCTCGTTCAATGTTCTGTCTCTGAAACACGGGGCTATAAGCTGATGGTTCACCATCCCATTCCACACGTTTGATTCTATGAACGCTGGCGTTCCATCTAACAAAGCCAATAGGAGTTGTCAACAAACCAATGGTGCATGTTTCGGCGGTTTATAGGGAAATTAACACGATTCTCATAATCGTTTCCTTGCAACTGTAGATATTGAGAGATGTGATAGGGATGGAACCTACGTCGATGAAGAATACGTAGGAAACTTGCCTGACTCGCTGCAATTCTTTGTGAATTTGCGCGGGAGCTAAAATTCGGATCAACTGCAACAGCAGCAAGAACTTGTTTCCTTCTGTTACATTGTCTAGGTGTTACAGTACCAGTTCCACGTAAATGGTTGAAGAGGTTGACAAATAATTGCCGAGATGGTTGACGTCTATTGAGATATCTCGCCGCATACACCGTACAAGAACGAGCTGCATTCTTCCTACACTCTACATACATCATGAGCATGTCGGCTTTTTCTGCATTGGTAATCCCATCGTCCAATCACGACCCACTGCTTGGACTACCACGCTCTAACTGACTACAAATCGGAGTCCACGCAAGGAACACACAAGCACACTGTAAGCAAACGTAACAACAGCACACTTAGCAGCTATGCAGGTTGAATGTCACAAACAAGGGTAGGTGTGGAAACGTTTCAAACTACGATACCTCATAGACGATTCGCATTAAAATCCTGCTACAACGCCATTGACGTCCTAACTTAGGCTACTTTTACTCTGTGAATGTGAATAGGCATTGTTGCATTGTTCCATTTAAAACGTGTATGTTTCTAAATACTGTTACATTCTGATGACTGGCTAATAATACGAGACCCTGACTACCAATCTATTCTGTGAAAAACGTACGTCAATAGCATTTTCCATTTCCGCAATAATTGCTGTGCATATTTTAGTTCATTCACCCCTCATACGGGGTGACGAAGAGCTGATTTTCGCGGTGAAACGCTTCCTGAAGCTAAAATGCAGATATCTACATCTAAAGTCTCCACCACGCTGAAAGTGGCGAGCTCTATCTTCTTATCTCGTGTTTTCTACTGGAAATCTCGTGCTTGTACTCTTGTTAACATTACTATTACAGAGATCGCCTAAACTTTTCTTTTTATTGGTCCTGTGCGCAACAAATTGCTTACTTCTTCTTTCTGCTGCCACTGCTTGATCTGCTGCATTCCATTATTTAACAGAAACATAAAAAACCTATTATTCATGCTGAGAGCAATGCATGTTCTTTATGGCGGCTCCTGCTGTTGCTGCGGCTACTGCTGCTTACTACAACTACATATAATTCAAGAGAAAAGGTTTGGTCAAATCTAAACTCGATATATGATAGCCCCTACAAGTAATTCCTTTTTTTCAAAAACTATATTTTGAAAGCGATTCTTTCTCATTCAATTAACAAAACGCTAGAAGCTCTTTGAACAATCGCTTCGTATGTAAGTCTGCCTCCAGTGGCATTAAAGACATATTACAAATTAATCAAACTCTTGAGACAGACTGAAATACTTCTCAATTAAATACATAGTGAAACAATTCCCTGACAATTACAAAAAAACTCAATGACAAAAATCAATACTTAACCTAGTCGCCTAACAATGGTTTCCGTTAAGAATTCAACTCCTATCATTAGCAAAATCACCATCTGCTGCTACGCACATACACAAAGCCTTTTCTTTAAATTAAATTATAAAAAATATCAACTAAATAGCAAATCCTGTGTCGCTGCTGGCGGACACGGCACTACGACAGCTCGGCGACGACCCCTCGCCCAACACACGTGCGCACCCCAGTAGGCGGGCTCCTACACTGGCTTCCAAACTGCCACTCATTAATCCGTGCGCTGCGAAGCGCGACAACAATATCTTAGATTCCAGAGCTTGTGTATGCGCGCTGCAGCCAACCTTTAAATCCTAAGAGAGTATTGCCAACTCTCAACGCTCTCCATCGATGGGAAAAACGCAGGACGGGCATGTAGAGGAGGAAACACCCTCACCATTTTTCATGGGCGGAACCTTCGGACGGTTCGTGATGTGGTCGTCACACAGGCAGTGGTATTCAACGTGCAACGAGCTGACTTCGTCTTCAGCGTGCTGCCGACGCTGTAAAACGCCGCGGTTTGTGCATCTGGAACGTCTGCCTCAACGTGGTATACGCGATCGCAACGTGCTCCAGCGGCAGTCGTCGACTTAAGTGGCTCCAAAATCACACTGTTTACGAAATGGATGTGCGTAAAATTTCTTACGTTAGCTCTGTTAAAAAGTATGTCGTTCTGTCAATAGTATACACAAATAAAAATTTCAGTATTCATGAACATTTTATGAGGCAAACAGGGAAGCTTCACGTCCAGTCAATAAGGGCATTAGCTTATACAGGTTCCATTACAAACTGTGCGATGCAAATTTACAACAGTCCTCCACATAAGATAAAAATTTTTTAATTACTCTCTTTTTTTAGTAAAACCCTAATTGCGTCCCTGGAGGAATGGTCTGTATTCGGGGTATGACAGGAACGATCATTTGAGGGAAAAAAGTCTAATAAAAAAAGAGTTTCTTAACATTCATGGTGGTTTCTGTTTGTTCTATATCGTGTCTCCCTACCACTTTCACGCAACGACGCTCTGAGCGGTTTTTTTAGGGAATTGACTAGTTTGAACCTGGGACCTGTTGCTGGTAAGGATACGCCAGACCACACATGTCATGTACAATTCAGAAGAGTTCAGTGAGACTAGCGATGATATAACCAAATACTAAATGATCTCAGCGTCAGCTCCACTGCAATCCCTGTAAAAGAATCTTAATACTAGCTAAATTTTGTGGAAGGGGTTCAAGGCTTCCCTATTTTTAGTTAGCTGGTAAAATAACGCCGGAAAAGCAGTTAACTTTACCATTGCAAATTTTATTCTACTCACAAAACATTGTTTATAAATTGCACTGTTGATAAAAGGAAATATTTTAATACAGGATGATAAAAACGAACTGCGTTCAACAAAAATGTGAACGAATATTCCCTGAATGGGTTTCCAAGTTCTACAATGGGTCGAAAGATGACCTATGACATATCACATCTATAATCTAGGTTTAAATTAAGTTTCATAAAAGAGAAAACTATCCAAATGATCTACAGTGACCCTCACTTATCTTTAATTACTTATTTAAGTTGTCGTAAGTTACAGTGGCTGATGTGGCTTCTCAATAATTATATAACAGAAAAATCATCGCGTTTCAGATTTTAATTTCTAATAGCAAATGTGAATACCACGAAGTTTAATTGACTATCGACACTAGTATTACATAAAAAGGAGATGTAACAGATGAGACTTCTGCAGTTCTGAGTGAAGTCTTATGCGCTCTTATGCGGCACTGATTGCGTTCATTACCTTCTTGGTGTTTAGTCAGCGTCAGAGGGCGGCGGGCGGCGCAGCTCCACACACTTAGAAGATGCAACAAGTCCACTAAAGAGACAGCTTACACTACACTCGTTCGTCCTCTGTTAGAATATTGCTGCGCGGTGTGGGATCCTTACCAGGTGGGATTGACGGAGGACATCGAGAGGGTGCAAAGAAGGGCAGCTCGTTTTGTATTATCGCGTTATAGGGGAGAGAGTGTGGGAGATATGATACACGAGTTGGGATGGAAGTCATTACAGCATAGACGTTTTTCGTCGCGGCGAGACCTTTTTACGAAATTTCAGTCACCAACTTTCTCTTCCGAATGCGAAAATATTTTGTTGAGCCCAACCTACATAGGTAGGAATGATCATCAAAATAAAATAAGAGAAATCAGAGCTCGAACAGAAAGGTTTAGGTGTTCGTTTTTCCCGCTCGCTGTTCGGGAGTGGAATAGTAGAGAGATAGTATGATTGTGATTCGATGAACCCTCTCCCAAGCACTTAAATGTGAATTGCAGAGTAGTCATGTAGATGTAGACCTCGCCGTCTCGGATGGAACTCTCTAACTTCTCTTTACTACAATTTACTGAAGTGGGTTTAAGAAAAAGTATCTGGCTGTGTTTTCAACTGATCAATCAGGGTCTCAATGTTAACCTTAAGCTCCGCCTACAAAAATTCTGTCTATCCAATGAGAAACTTTATACTTTTCGTGGTGGGGCAACGTTTTTAATGTTTGCAACGTAACAGAGACGCGTATAGTCTCACGGTAAAACTTGCACCTGGTGTGGACCTATTAGTGTTATCGTAAGATCTATACTGTTCGTCTGGAGGGCTCTATCTTTTAACATGGACTGGGGGCTGCTCTTGGGGGTTGGCTGGCGATGTGGGTTTCCTTTATCATAGGGACTTCTAGCTTACACGACTCTGCTCTCGGCTTCTATTCTCGTTTCTCCCCTCGGAACTGCGTCTGTTTCACGGTGGGAAGGTATGACATGTGTTAGTCTGCGGTATCCCATTTGCTCACTCATTGATCGTATTACTTTGGTTAATTTAATGTCAGGATTTATTCGGAGCTATGTGACATACTGCCGGATTTGCTATCATGTCAACGTTTTCATGGAAGGTGTTGGATTTGCCTGAAACCTTAAAAGCTCTGAAAAGGATTCCTTAAGAGCTATGAGCAGAACTTCATTTTCGAAGTTGTGAAACAAATGTCTTCCACTGGAAGCTCTTTGCTTTCCGCATTTTGAGACGTTGTAGTATGGACCAAAAGTAAACAAAAACAAAGAAAAACAAAAAGAGATTATAGTAACTTTAGGCCCTTAAGTTCATACCTTAAGAGCTATGAGCACTTGTTCGTCTTCCCCACTGTGAAAGACACCTCTTCTACTGAACAAGAACTATGATCTATAAAGGTAAGCAGTTTAGAGCCCATGTGCACTTGATTTTTTTGCTTCGAATGATCTTTCTTCCCTTGTCCATGAATATCGACCATTCTTCCTGGGGAATACTGTTTTCATAGGACACAAGTTATGTTTCAGGTGAAATTTAAGATGGTGATTGCCAACTCTGTAGTCTGAAATGACAAGAAAGATGGCCTGAATGTGACGTACGTGGCTTTCTTCCATCTCATTGGTTTACGTTCAAACGTACTTTCAGAATATCTGATATCCTTGATACTGCTCCGCGCATTGGGAAAGACTCTGCATCGTGCTTGTCATACGCTATGATGTCAGAAACTCGCACGCTGAACGTTGACGTCGGAATGCACGGTCCGTGTGAAGACGGCTTGAGGGATCATGGACGTTGTTGCCCTTCTTCTTGTTCTTCTTCTGTTACACAGAGTGTTCAACTTAAAAGGGGTCGCATCATTCAGTAGTTTATACTAAATGAATATTGTTGTTGAAATGCATATATTGGTGTGAGATGGGTGACATAATGCTTATATTGTTGGTACGACTGGAGTTCGCAATGGGTGGGCTGTTTGTTACTTGCACACGTAAGTTGCTCCAGTCACTGTTGATCTGTTGAACATTGGCTTTTGGACAAGGTTACGTATTCGTGTCTTGTTGTTAGTTAAAATGCACTCAACAGTAGAAGAACGTGTATTCGTGATTGAAACTTATTTTGTGATGAAATCTCGTGATCTCTGTTGGGGAAAGTTCACGAAGATATCTGAAAAGGAAACACCAGCGAAAAGCATTATTCAGAAGATAATTAAAAAAAAAATTGTGATACAGGTCCAATGTCAGAAGAGGGAGGTGCCAGACAAAGCTGTTTTAACGAATCAGCTCATTCAGGATGTTAAAGCAGCAGTTACATCGCTTCATAAATACTTCTGTAGATCACGCCAGGAAAAGAATATTTCACTTGGTTTAGCCAACAATGTGGTGAGAAGAATATTGAAATGTAATCTGTACCATATGCAGGCTTTCCGTGAGCTGAATGATGCTTATTACATCAGAAGAAGTCACTATTGCTAATGGTTCAAGACCCTCATTAGAGGCAAAATTGGCATTTTAGATTACATATTTTTCAGAGGTGGAGCTTGGTTTCATCTTGGTGGGTATGGACCCTGACACTTCCACTGAGATTCCCCTGCCCAACAAAAAATTGGCCTATGGTGTGCGACGAATCATAGGACCTTTGTTTTTTGAAACAATTTTGGATGCTGCAGTCTACAACGACATTATCCAACAGTCCATAGTCTTACTTTTTCTTTTTTTGTGAATGAATTATTTCGACAAGATTGTGGCCACCGTGGTTCCCTGATCATAATAGTCCGGACTTCTTTCTGTCGGTCTGATTAGAAGCTTTTGTTTACAGGAGCGATCCAAATAAACTGCAGGAACTGAAGACAAACTTTACGATAGCTATAAACGAAATAGACACTGTAAACCTAACAAGAATAGCCAGGAACATGGTCAAACGTGTCAGCAAATGCATCGAAATGGATGGAGAGCATTTCCAACACCTGCTCTAATTTATAACAGCTTATGATGTAAGTTTATCAATAAAGATATTACTTATACGCTTTCAATGGATTGGAAATAACAGCCAACCAGTTGCAAAGTAGAGGTTTATTAAACCTTGACCAAGGTTTCAGCAGTTTTAAAAGCATCTTCTCCAGAAGATATTGGACCCATTAACAAGATTACGACATTGTGTGGAACAAAGGCAGTAGCATTGCAATGAACAGAAGTACAGAAAATGTTAACTTTTTTTGTTGTGTATCACGTAGAATCACATTGTCTGTAACTAACGTGGAAGTCATTGACTCTGTCTACCCTGCTACAGGGCTACAACTTAAAACTTTTTAAAATACTATATACAGTATTTGAAGCTGGATACAACAAAATATGTTATGCAACTCGAAAGATTCGTATGAAACACATTTAATTATGAAACGTGGCATCGGATTCTCTATAGCATAAGTATGTCACGTTCAGAGATAGTGACATGCGCCGAGTGGCTGAAGCATACAGGAAGTAACCTTGAGTCACCTCTCGTAAATGGCGCTCAAGCGAGTCCTATATGGGAGTAGCTTGTGTGAGGTTACTAGTAGACATTGTTAGCAGAATTAACGTGTATCTAAATATTTTAAAAGAGGGAGAGGAGAGGAGGTAAAAAATGTCATTAAGGTCTTATGGCTTATAAAGAGCCCGCAGACTCAGTTAAACAGGGCTGACTCTTTACAAATTTTCAAAAAGAATTGTAAATTTCCTGTAATTTTGCTTATTGCAATTATATCGTAATCTGTTTAACAGGTACAACATCTTCTGAAGAAGACGGTTTAAAAACTGCAGAAACCGTGCTCTTGAGCTTCAGTGGACTAGAAATAACAGCAGCTGGTTGTCTGTTATTTCTACTCCACTGAAACTCTTGCATGCACAGTCGGTGGAGCGCAGCCACGTTCAAAATCTTGAAACTTATAAGATAAAATAAGTGATGGAGACTCTTTTGAGTTGAACGCTCTCTACTCCAGCATGTACCCCGTGGGGTTCTGCCGATCGTAAGAGGAGACCCGTAGATAAACTGTTGATCTACCGTAGTTGGTCGTGATGGGCCACAAGCTTAAGCGGAGAGCTCTGGCTACGTATGGAGTGGAGCGGCGTGCCAGCGGTAGCTAGCTGTGGGGGGCTCCTGCTGCAGCGGGCGCGACTGTACGGGCAGGTGGGCACTCGTCAGTCCTCTCGGAACAATATCCTCTTCGCGGGAACGCCGACCATTCACGTGACGATTATGAGTTTTTGTTACTCACTCGCCGCAAATCGTCCAACACTGCCGCAGCTGTTGGTTCGAGTAGCGCCTGCTGGAGGTCGACGGTCGACTAAAGACTGCCTTACACCTCGGAACGAAGCTCACGCTTGACCGGAATGGCACGTAAATTTGCGTCGCCTTTCAAGAAGAGCCCTTTCTAAACCCGCCTTACGTGTAGTGTTATCCCATTTGTTATACATTCCCGTATATGTCAGTGACAACAGATGCCTTTCATATTCATAATTGTGTACGTACGTCTCATCATTAGTCCGAAGTCGAGTGTCATAAACCGTTTTCATGAATATTCAAAGTGCATACGGAAATATGCTATTGGAATCTCTCTTTCTGCTGCTTGAAGAGCCAAGTATGTTTACGTCTAAAGAAGTAAGTAACGTTACAGTCGATTTAACGACTCTAGACACGGAGTAAAAGTTACAGTTTAACAAGAATAAACAGCGATATTTTGTACGCGTTCGGTTTAAGTAACAATCCCGATATTTATTTCAAACGATGTAGGGAAACAGTGGAAAATACGAATTAGTTTGGTTAGACGGGGAGTATTATCCAGTCGTTTCGAGTACTGCTGTAATGTCTCAATACAAGCGCCACTTTTGAATTTGTGTCGTGTGGCTGTCTGTGGTTAGTAGTGTTTTATTTATGTTGCTATGAATGCTTCTGGAGTGACAGGGGAGCGAGTGCAAACCGTCACTCTGCTCAAACAGTAGCACGGCTGCTGTCTAGCTTAAGGGAGAACGTTGATGAAATTGAATGAAACTGTCAATATTCAGTTTATATTTTCCCTGCATTAGTAGAACTCATGGAGCATAAGTTCCTATTGTTTCAATGAAAAATTCGCATCAAAAGTGCCTCAAAAATAATTAAATGTGTGGCGCCACGTAATTGGTACGTCCAATTTTTGAAGCAACAATTCAGTACAATAAAATTTTCTCGTGCTTCCAGCCGCGTCAAGTGGTTAAAATCCCACGAGCTTTCAACCGAGCTCTCCTCAGTCATTGTGAAGTGGTAAGACTGAATGCCGTGTCGCCGTGGCCGCGTCGTCACATAGCCGCACTGCTGGCTGTGACGTCACTAGTGCTCTCTTCCTCGCCGTATCTGGTAATGTTTTCATCCCGCGTCCGTCGCGCCCGTTTTAACCTCGCAATGGCCGGGTCCCAGGGTGTGCAGAGTTGCAAACCGCCGTCCTTGTTGATGGTGGTTTCAGAGGTTTCTATTTCAATAGCTAATTTTATGTCGCTATCCCAAAATCCGTTCGTCCTCATAACGACAGATGTTTCGTTGAATAGAATTCGGTGTCCATTTTCTAAGGCGTGTTCTACCACGGCTGATTTTTCTGGATAGCGTAGGACCGATCGTGTTCCGTCCGGCGTTGTTCCACAGTACGTACTGTTTCGCCGACGTAGTAACAGCCACGCTGACATGGTATCTTGTAGACTTCAGGCGTTCTAAGCCCTAGATCGTCCTTCACAGGCCTCATGAGGTGTCGAATTTTTGCTGGGGGCCTGAACACAGTTGAAAATGTTATATCTCTTCAGGAGCAGGCTAATCTTTCCCGACACTGTACCACAGAAAGGCAAAACCACAAGTTTCTTGCTTCCTTCTTCGGTGGTGTTCTCTTCTCTGTTTGTGTGTTTCTTGCGTGTGGTACCAGACTTGGCCTGTGACTCCTTTCCGTGGCTGTACCTGACCGTGGCTGTACCCTTTTTCCCCGAAGACTTTTCGTAGGTGGCTCAATTCTAGTGGCAAGACTTTGAGCGTCTGAGACGACTTTAGCATGATGGACAGGGCATTCAGAACGCCACGTTTTTGTACCGCATGGTGGTGGCTGAGAGGGTGCAGATACCGATGTGTATGTGTTTCCTGTAGACACTGTGGCTGAGGTGTCCATTGGTTTTCCGTCGAACGAGAACGTCAAGGAAGGGCACTGCACCATTTGTCTCGGCTTCCATCGTAAACTTGATGTGGCCGTGAACGCTGTTCAGGTGTTCTAAGAATTCTCCCAGTTTGTGGTATCCCGAGAAAATTTTATTAATTCATATCGCCGCGAAACCATTCGTTCAGCAATTCATTACAAGCTCGGTGAACAACGATTCCGTGGATATTTGTCAAGCAAACTTGCGCGGCATACAGCTAGAAGCAGTGGTAGATACTATTTGGTTTTACAGATCATCTGTGACCCTGCTCTGTATCTAAGAAAAAATACACAGGATCCTGTTTTCATCTGCTACAGTTGCCAGATGTCCAACTGGTGATGCAGTTCTTATACTGAATTATGGGAACGTAGGGAGGATGAAGCTATTGGAAAGAGTGGACTTTTTAAGACAGGAAATTTCACCGAAGACATCTTGAGGAAAACAGATATACAGCGCCTCTCTGCAGATGAAAAGTGATTTGAAGAGTTGGTAAAGGAAATAAGGCAAAAAACAGGAAACCAGAAGAGAAGCCTCTAAGGAAAAGAGGACCTCAAGTAGAAATCTTGGCCTACTGAAGAGGAGGCACGAGAAAAAACGTTAGGTTGAACTGTTAGTTGCGTTTCTATGAGGGCTAATGTGGTGTCACCGCCAGACACCACACTTGTTAGGTGGTAGCCTTTAAATCGGCCGCGGTCCGTTAGTATACGTCGGACCCGCGTGTCGCCACTATCAGTGATTGCAGACCGAGCGCTGCCACACGCCAGGTCTAGTCTAGAGAGACTCCCTAGCACTCGCTCCAGTTGTACAGCCTAACTTTGCTAGCGATGGTTCACTGTCTACATACGCTCTCATTTGCAGAGATGAGAGTTTAGCATAGCCTTCAGCTACGTCATATGCTACGACCTAGCAAGGCGCCACATTCACTTACTAACAGATAATAATGTGACGCATGTACCGTCAAGAGCGACGTTCATCATTAATGGATTAAAGTTAAGTATGAAACTAAATACGTCCGCTTTTTGAGTTCTCATTCCTTGTCATGTTCCAGACCTCACGTCAGTATAGTTCTTCCCTCCTCACGCCAGCCTGCGTGAGCTAAAACGCGAGCATTTCGGCCTTCAGTTGTAACACGGTGTTGGCTCTTCTGCCAACACAACAGCTACAGTTATGAAATTTTGTACACTTATTTTATGAACCTAATAAATGTTATCTCAAGACCAAATATTGAAATTCTGAGTGTAAACTGAGAGATGGGACAAAAAGTGCTTGGAATTTTGCGTCAATTTTGTATTATACTTACAGAATTATAATTAAAAAACTATTAAAATTCTCCCGTTCAATATGTTCAAAAAACTTCACGAAAGAAGCTTACTATTTATAGAGAATTAAGCAGAGAAATTTTTTTAGAAATCTTTTGAATAGTTTCTCGGAGAATTGTACGTACGATACATTTTGAAAATAAAATTTTTAAATTCAGAAAAAAGGTTAAATATGTATGATCCAAGGAACTTAACAGTAAATGTGTTAATTTCATGAAAAGCATGGTACAAAATTTCATTGATGTACCTTCAATTCTGTGTATTTGGTGCACCTTTTAAAGAACGTGTATGTTTTTCATTAACGTCCCCACTGAAGTGTGCCCAGCACCAATGTCACACTGACTTACTGATGAATCACGGCGTGGCCGCCCGCTACGTGCACCGATTATGAACTGTACGTAAGCTCCTCTCTCCCTCTTGCTGTCCAGTGCTAGTGATGAAATGTTTCCGACTTGCTGTTTAGAGACAGCTATTCCAGGCTACTAGTGTACATAAATTCCAGCAAGCAAGAGGCGACTTGTTCTGTACTGCAACTGGTATTATTTCTACTTACTTTCTACAGAGTACAGGAGTCTGCAAATAGACGTCACCCCATCACAAGCACATTTAACAGGACGTGTCGGAATAAATTTATTCGCTGCCTGCGGGCTGTGATACGCTGACTACTGGTAAGCGCTTTTAAAAACTAAACCTGATGACAAATCTTAAATCGAACCAAACAAAAGATATTGCTGCATGTCTGATAATGACAGCGTAGAATACTCGAGCTGGATAAATATTATTACTTGCGTCCTGTGACATTTCTGGCGCTGCGAGCCTTTATATTCATTCTCAAGCCTCACTTAGCAACTGAGGAAGTGAATTTGAGATCAGGTATGACGTCAGAGGGGGTAATGAGATGCAGAATTAGTTTCATTTTTTAACATATCTTTAACGTATGTATTCAGATGCGACAGGGAATTATAGCGGTGATCGTCAATAGCAAAATGTCATACACTTCGTTCACATTTTTTAATGACTTTAATGTTGTTAACGCAGATAAAAACACTTCGAGCATATTTGACTCGTCAACAATTTGAGCCGAGCGAAGTGTTCCGGACTGGCTACTGTAGACCAGTTTCGGACATGGTCGAGTGATCGTGAACGGTTTGACCGACTATACGCCGCGGTATTGTCGGTAGCCCGCCTATTTAACGTCTTATGTATTCAGCCTGATGCACCGTCTCTCTGCTATCAATGCAGTGTGGAGTGATATATGACAAGAATTCTATGTGTAAACTGATTGCTGCACGCTGAAACTACGTTACATGTGACATTGTAATCAGATATTTGTGGCTTTGACTGTCACGTGATTCGTAAATCACCAGAGTCCTTACTGAAATTTGACGTGTCATTTAATAGCGTTGAGAGCCTTAGCCCACTCGTTAGTAAATTTTTTACAGGCTCACTTCGAGAAACTCTGAGCCACGACCTCACGTGAACTGATACTGCGCAAGGAAAGCCTTTGAAGGCCTCAGGTTGCCGGAAAATCTCGGAAACGTGAAATTAAAATGAAATCCAGACCATTAGCTGCTTACCAGGGTTGATAAATATCAACGGGGACAGTTGAAAATAGGTGCCCCAACCGGGATTCTAAAACAGGATCTCCAGCTTACAGGGCAGACGCTCTATCCTACTCTTTTTTCTATTACTTTGTTCGGCATTGTTCGTTTCGTTTGGTATAGGCGGACGTCACATGATATCTGTTCAAGGTGCTCGTTGGTTCCTTCACTCAGTTATTTCTATCACAGAGCACACGCGGCCTTCTGATCGAACACGCTGAGCTGCCGTGCCGGCTCCAACTTTCTGTCGACACACTACATTTGCAGTGGCCCTGCCCACTATACTCAATACTCGCGGCAGTCAATCTACAGATTCCCGTAAGAGTTTGAGCAATGTGAGTACATCCGCACTGAATAAGATCATTGGCCGGTAAGTCTTACTTATATGAATACGATATCTTTTCTCTGAGACATGTCTGAAAGAACAGATACCATCTTCATATAAATTTAGGAAACTGTGTGTTCTGCTTTGATGTGACAGACTACAAACAGGGCCCCTCCAGTGCTGTGCAATCACAGTGAAAATGTGGACAGCGGCATGTTGCCTGTCGTACAGAGGAGCGAATACACGCGACACCAGTGCATTGCACTGAGCATTGGCCCTTGTTTCCATCCGACTGGAAAACTTAGTTTGTTTCAGACAATTAGCACCATATGCCACATTGGTTCTGCAGTAGTGCTCGAAGTCAGTTTTATGTATTCTATGTTATCTACTTAAAAAATAAACCCCAATTAATCCCCTTATCTGTTCTTCTTCGACATACGATTCATGGCGCGCAGGTTTTGCAAAGCTCTTACTAGTACTCACCGTGTCTTACTATACCTAACTGATGTGCAATATTAACAGTGAGTCGAATCAGCTATTTGCCATCTTTTCACCAAAACTTATACACCAGTTACGATTTTTGCAAGGATTCTTTCGGTGGAACGGCCAATGCTGTGATTGGTACTAACAATATAAATTTAGTTGCATTTAAACGTTTGCTCTTTTTATACAGGATTAAAGCAATCGTTATACTCATTGACTGCTCGTAGTATCCAGCAGTGTTTCAATAGAACCACTGTGAATGACGCTGACTGTTCTGATTTTTTTTCCTTTTGAACATCAAAAGATCGCCAAACATAACACTCTTGACTGCAGTCTCAACGAATCGCATTTCGAACCAATCAGTTCGTTTACTTGCAGATAACATCAGTTATCCCGCTAAAGCTACTTACAAAGTTTCAATAACCAGTATTAAATAAGGAATCTGGGAACATCCCTTAATAGGGACCGTGAAGACAAGCCTTTTAAACAACCATTGTTCCCTCACTACCTATATGCGTGGAAAGGGGGAAAAATCTTTAACCTGTAGTTCAATGTGAAATACCCTCTGCCATAGATTTCACAATGGTTTTCAGAGTATGGATATCCTGGGTGTTTCACAATTCATATTACACACTTCTAGAGACTGTAGAAGGGACGTAGTAAATCAAGTTTTACGTACGAACCCATGACCAGGAACGTCATTCAACCACGCTACAGAGCGTCAAAGTTACAGGCGACGGCGCCTGTAAATGCATGTACACATATCAAAAAAAATTTGCATGCTCCCAATATCCAGAACTCCTGAAGAATGACGTTGAGTGTGGATATTGTATCACAGACACAGTACATTTGACTCTTAAGACATGTCACTAAACCTAGCCAAAGATGTAAACAACAATGCATGAGCAGTGCCTATTAGACGGAGGAGGTCGGACAGTCGACCAGTTCCAGTCATTCCACCAGGAAAGAGGTGCACGGATGGTGTTGTCTGTAGTTCAACCATGCTTAGACGGTCAATATCTCAGTTCTATCACGTCCGCATTGTTACTTTGTGCCAGCAAGAGCTAAGAGCTCTCACCGTGGGAAGTGTTCAGGTGTCTCAGAGTGAACCAAAGCGATGTTGTTCGGACATGGAGGAGATACAAAGAGACAGGAACTGTCGATGACATTCTTCGCTCAGGGAGTCCAAGCGCTACTACTGCAGTGGATGACCGCTATCTATGGATTATGGCTATGAGGAACCCTGACAGCAACGTCACCATGTTGAATAATACTTTTCGTGCAGCCACAGGACGTCGTGTTAACAATTCAAACTGTGCGCAATAGCCGGCCGGGGTGGCCGAGCGGTTCTAGGCACTACAGTCTGGAACCGCGCTACCGTTACGGTGACAGGTTTGAATCCTGCCTTGGGCATGGATGTGTGTGATGTCCTTAGGTTAGTTATGTTTAAGTAGTTCTAAGTTCTAGGGGACTGATGACCTTAGAAGTTATGTCCCATAGTATTCAGAGCCATTTTTGTGCGCAATAGGCTGCAAGATGCGCAACTTCACTCCCGACGTCCATGGCGATGTCCATCTTTGCAACCACGACACCATGCAGTGCGGTACAGATGGGCGCAACAACATGCCGAATGGATCGCTCAAAATGGGAATTACGTTCTCTTCATCGATGAATGTTGCATATGTTTTCAACCAGACAATCGTCGGAGACTTGTTTGGAGACAACCCGGTTAGGTTAAACGCCTTAGACACGCTGTCCAGCGAGTGCAGCAAGGTAGAGGTTCCTGCTGTTTTGGGGTGGCATTAAGTGGAGCCGGCGGACGCCGCTGGTAGTCATGGAAGGCACTGTAACCGCTGTACGGTACGTGAATGCCATCCCCCGACCGATAGTGCAACTATATCAGCAGCATTTTGGCGAGGCATTCGTCTTCATGGGCGACAATTCGCGCCCCTGTAGTGTACATCTTGTGAATGACTTCCTTCATAATAACGACATCGCTCGACTAGAGTGGCAAGCGTGTTCTCCAGACATTAACCCTATCGAACATGCCTGGGATAGGCTGAAAAGGGCTGTTTATGGGCAATGTGACCCACCAACCACTCTGAAGGATCTACGCCGAATCGCCGTAGAGGAATGGGACAATCTGGACCAACAGTGCCTTGATGAACTTGTCGATAGTATGCCGCGACGAATACAGGCACGCAGCAGTGCAAAACGACGCGCTACTGGGTATTAGAGGTGCCGGTGTGTACAGCATTCTGGACCACCACCTCTGAAGCTCTCATTGTATGGTGGTACAACATGCAATGTGTGGTTTTCGTGAGCAATAAAACGCGCGGAAATTATGTTTATGTTAAACTCTATTCCAATTTTCTATACAAGTTCTGGAACTCTCGGAACCGAGGTGACGCATAACTTTTTTTGATGTGTATATATGCACGGTGATTCCGTGATGGAAGTTACAGATTTTCAAGGATGATGGAAATGGATGAATGTATCAATTTGAGGTGAGGGTCCCTTGCTCGGGAACCAACGAGTCGAAAGTTACAGCGAAAATCATTCTGATACCTGTGACAGTGGAATATATGTAATGCTACTGTTGTTGCTATGAATGTAGAGTAACTTTCATGGACCACAACAAGAAGTAATGTCTAGTAGACATGGGATCTAAAATGCGTACCTGAGGAACTATGAGTGTGAAACACATCTCCTCTATTGAACAAGTGCTTATAGATGAAATGGGTTATCAGATTATTTTCAACATCCATACTGGCTCTCAGCGCTATGGGTTTGGAATTGTCCGTGTAGACTGCTCAAACCAGTTGGACAACCATTAAAGATGTAGTGTTAAATTTTTGTTAAAATTTAATGCCTTGAATACACTGAAGCCAACCGTTTAACATTACTACTGGAAACGGAAAAACCGTTTTGTTTATGCAGACTTGACGACTCGGCGGATGACAATTAAGTAGGGTTTCTGTCAAATTTTAGAACATAAGGAGTCGTGGACTGAGCGAGATTGGGCACTATGATTCAAATTATCATCAAACAATGTTGTTTTAGTTTTTCTGCTTTTTAACAAAATCATTTAAGAAACTGGTTCCTACAGAGGTCAGGGTCGATTCTTTTTCCATCCTTGTTTGACTAATCTACTGTTTCGTCCCTAATGGTCTCGAAGTCGACGATCTATTGTGTTCTAACTTTCCTTAGTTAGAAGATTATTTATTTTATTTATTTATTTATTTATTGTTCCGTGGGAACAAATTAAGGAGAAGTCTCCATGGCCATGGAACGAGTCAATATATGAAATTATAACACGATGTTAGAAACAGATAAAATGAAATATAAAAAAACATATTCAGGTGACAAGTCGTAAGTTTAAATAAAAAAATCATCAATGTAACACTGGAATTTGCTTAATTTTTTAGCTCTTCCAGGAGCTCCTCGACAGAATAGAAGGACTGAGCCATGAGGAAACTCTTCAGTTTAGACTTAAAAGAGTTTGGGCTACTGCTAAGATTTTTGAGTTCTTGTGGTAGCTTATTGAAAATGGATACAGCAGAATACTGCACTCCTTTCTGCACAAGAGTCAAGGAAGTACATTCCACATGCAGATTGGATTTCTGCCTAGTATTAACTGAGTGGAAGCTGCAAACTCTTGGGAATAGGCTAATATTGCTAACAACAAACGACATTAAAGAAAATATATACTGTGAGGGCAATGTCAGAATTCCCAGACTATTGAATAGAGGTCGACAAGAGGATCTCGAACTTACACCACATATAGCTCGAACAGCCCGTTTTGAGCCAAAAATACTCTTTTTGAATCAGAAGAGTTACCACAAAAAATAATACCATACGACATAAGCGTATGAAAATATGCGAAGTAGACTACTTTTCGTGTTGAAGTCTCACTTATTTCAGATACTGTTCTAATGGTAAATAAAGCAGCATTTAGTTTCTGAACAGGATCCTGGAAATGGGCTTCTCACAACAGCTTACTATCTATCCGAACGCCTAGGAACTTGAACTGTTCCGTCTCGCTTATAATATGCCCATTCTGTCTGATCAAAATATCAGTTCTTGTTGAATTGTGAGTTAGAAACTGTAAAAACGGAGTCTTACTGTGATCTCGCATCAATTATTTTCCACAAGCCACGAACTTATTTCATGAACTACATTATTTGATACTGTTGCAATATTACACACAATATCCTTCACTATAAATCTGGTGTCACCAACAAACAGAAATATTTTTGAATCACCTGTAATACTAGAAGGCATATCATTTATATAAATAAGAAACAGCAGTGGCCCCAGCACCGACCCTTGAGGAACACCCCGCTTAACAGTGCCCCATTGGGACAGAACATCACTACCACTCTCAATATTCCGGAGAATTACCTTCTGCTTTCTGTTCTTAAAGTAAGAAATGAACCAATTGTAAGCTACTCCTGTTACTCCATAATGGTCCAACTTCTGCAGTAATATTTTGTGGTCAACACAGTCAAAAGCCTTCGTTAAATCAAAGAAAACACCTAACGTTCGCAACCTTTTATTTAATCTATCCAAAACCTCACAGAGAAAAGAAAATTTAGCATTCTCAGTTGTTAAACCATCTCTAAAACCAAAATGAACATTTGACAGCAAATTTTGTGAATTTAAATGCTCCAGTAACCTTGTATATACAACCTTCTCGATAACTTTAGCAAACATCGATGGCATAGAAATAGGTCTAAAATTGTCAACATTATCAATGTCTCCCTTTTTATAAAGTGGCTTCACTACCAAGTACTTTAATCGGTCAGGAAACCGACCACTCTTAAAGGAAAAGTTACAGATATGGCTAAGTACTGGGCTAACATACATAGAACAATACTTCAGTATTCTGCTAGATACCCCGTCATATCCATGAGAGTTCTTCGTCTTTAGTCATTTAATTATTAACTCAATCTCCCTCTTGTCAGTATCATGGAGGAGCATTTCATGTAACAGTCTCGGAGCACTTTTTTCTACGAGCGCTATATGATTCCCTTTGGGACTAGGTTTCTATTTAGTTCACCTGCTATATTCAGAAAGTGGTTATTAAATACTGTGCGTATATGCGACTTATCGGTAACACGGACATTCCCACTACGCACTGATTCGCTATCCTCGACCTGTCTCTGCAGACCAGCCACTTCCTTTACAACTGACCATATGGTTTTAATTTTATCCTGAGACTTAACTATTCTATCTGCATACCACATACTTTTTGCCTTCCTAATAACATTTTTAAGCACCTTATAATACTGTTTGTAATGGGCTGCCGCATTTAGATTTTGACTGTTTCTAACGTCTTGATATAATTGCCACTTTGTTCTACAAGATATTCTTATCCCTATAGTCGGCCACCCAGGCTGCCTGTTTGTGCTAGTACCCTGTTTTGAACGTTCTAACGGAAAGCAACTTTAAAAGTGCACGAGAAAAGTCTTGAGAAAAGCATTATATTTATCGTCTACTGTATCAGCGCTATAAACATCTTCCCACTCTTGTTCCTTGATAAGGTTTACAAAGGACTCTACAGCAACTGGGTCAGCTTTCCTAAACAGCTGATGACTATATTTAACACGTGTTGCAGCACAAAAATTTTTTAGAGTTAAAATTTGTGCATCATGATCTGAAAGGCCATTCACCTTTTTGCTAGCAGAATGCCCTTCTAATAATGAGGAATGACGAAAAATGTTGTCTATGGTTGTTCTACTGTTCCCTTGCACTCTCGTGGGAAAGAATACGATTTTCATAAGATCATATGAATTAAGGAGGTCTACCAGCATCCTCTTCCTTGCACAATCACTTATACAATTAATATTGAAGTCACCACATATAACTAACTTTTTTGTATTTCCTATTAAGTGAACCAAGAACTTCCTCTAGCTTTGGAAAAAATGTTGTGAAATCGGAGTCTGGGGATCTATAAGTAACAACAGTTAGAAGTTTAGCTCCATCAAATTTAACCACACCTGCGCAACATCCAAACACCTTTTTAGTGCAGTACTTTGAAACATCAATTGACTCAAATGGGATGCCGTTTTTCACATACATGGCTACTCCCCCACACCGCAAAGAGCTTCTCGAAAAGCAGCCACCCAATCTGTAGTCTGTGATCAACGCAAGTTTTCATTTCGATGCGAGCGTAGGTAAGGAAATGTTTCAGCAGGGTAATCTGCTAGATTCCGTATTACGACGATACATTAGCATTATCTAAAATAATAATCTAGTACAGCGATCTAAAATGGAAGTTCTCGGTTTTAGGCTAGCTTTCTAACAATAAAAGATTTTCTAAGAGTGTCAGGAAAGTTAGATAGCGAATAACTACACCCAGAAATCATTTGCTTACATCATGAACCGAGAAACGTAGAGGCTACTGTTGAAGAAACTGATGACGCAAACACAGCATGTATAGTGAAGCAGCCAAGGAGGCAGTCGAGCACCCCGTAAGCTGTGGAACTGGCCTTGGCGAAGGGCGACAGTAACTGTGTAACTGAAATTACGAGTGTGTATGTGTATGCAGATGTGTACCTATGTGGGACATAAATGAGAGTATAAGGTTTAGAGTGCCCTACTACATAATTAAGACAAAATGATGGTTTCTGCATGTAATTAAAACAAAAATTATTTGAATTTTATCTTTGGTACATTCTGTGTATTGTATCCCACTTTCTCCGTGGGTTGTGCACAATAGTGAACAAAATGAACAAATGATGAAGAAATATTACTGCAAAAAGATATGATATGACACTCATCTAGAGCGATGCTTTTGAATAACAACACGATACAGTGCTGCAAACGAAAACAGACATCGTCCTTCATGAGGTTCATACTGAATATTCGCATTAATAAGAAGACATCTTAACGCTCAAAGACATTGACACAGGAAACTGGCCAATGGGGGTACACAGCGAATTCAGCATACTTCTGTTCTCTCTCATGACACCATTTACACTACTGGCCATTAAAATTGCTACACCAAGAAGAAATGCAGGTGATAAACGGGTATTAATTGGATAAATATATTATACTAGAACTGTCATGGGATTACATTTTCACGCAATTTGGGTGCATAGATCCTGAGAAATCAGTACCCAGAACAACCACCTCTGGCCGTAGTAACGGCCTTGATGCGCCGATACCACACCTCATCAAGTGTAGTGACTGGCGTATTGTGACGAGCCAGTTGCTCGGCCACCATTGAGCAGACGTTTTCAATTGGTGAGAGATCTGGAGAAGTTGCTGGCCAAGGCAGCAGTCGAACATTTACTGTATCCAGAAAGGCCCGTACAGGACCTGCAACATGCGTTCATGCATTATAATTCTGAAATGTAGAGTTTCGCAGTGATCGAATGAAGAGTAGAGCCACGGATCGTAACACATCTGAAATATAACGTCTACTGTTCAGAGTGCCGTCAGTGCGAACAAGAGGTGAACGAGACGTGTAACCAATGGCACCCCATACCATCACACCGGGCGATACGCCAGTATGGCGATGACGAGTACACTCTTCCAATGTGGTTCACCGCGATGTCGCTAAACACGAATGGAACCATCATGATGATGTAAACAGAACGTGGATTCATCTGAAAAAATGTTTTGCCATTCGTGCACCCAGATTCGACGTTGAGTACACCATCTCAGGCGCTCGTGTCTGTGATGCAGCGTCAAGATTAACCGCAGCCATGGTCTCCGAGCTGATAGTCCATGATGCTGCAAACGTCGTCGAACTGTTGGTGCAGATGGTTGTTGTCTTGAAAACGTCCCTATCTGTTGACTCAGGGATCGAGAATTGGTTGAATGCCTGTCATCTCGAGTGCTAGTGATACGAAGCCCTTGGAATCCAGCACGGCGTTCCGTTTTACCCTCGTGAACCTACCGATTCCATATTCTGATAACAGTCATTGGTACTCGACCAACGTTAGCAGCAATGTGGCGATACGATAAACCGCAATCGAGATAGGCTACAATCCGAGCTTTATCAAAGTCGGAAACGTTATGGTACGCGTTTCTTCTCCCTACACGAGGCATCACAACAACGTTTCACCAGGCAACGCTGGTCAACTGCTGTTTGTGTATGAGAAATCGGTTGGAAACTTTCCTCATGTCAGGGAGCCGGCCGGAGTGGCCGAGCGGTTCTAGGCGCTTCCTGTCGGTTAAATTTCGAGCATGTAGCACGTCATCTTCATGGTGTAGCAATTTTAATGGCCAGTAGAGTAGTAGACGAAACATATAGCAGAATAGTACCAGCACCGATTGTAACGGGATTACGTTCAATAATTTACTTTTATCCACATCTCATGATTCTTCGTCACTGGATATAAAATGTTGAATGAGCGATACTTCATCTAGGTAGTAGAAAATTTGTGACAATGGTGTCATATATCGCTAAGCGTTTTTGTTTCATTCTTTCCCACTGTTTTTTCTTTCGTGCTTGCTAGACCTGTGTGCTTCGGTGAAAAGCTATGCGTTTATTGCGCTGAGACGGTGAGAAAAGCTATGCGTTTATTGTGCTGAGACGGTAAGAAAAGCTATGCTTATTGCGCTGAGACATTGCACTAGCCGGCCAGAGTAGCCGAGCGGTTCTGGGGGCTACAGTCTGGAACCACCAGACCAATACGGTCGCAGGTTCGAGTCCTGCCTCGGATATGGATATGTGTGATGTCCCTAGGTTAGTTAGGTTTAGTAGTTCGAAGTTCTAGGGGGCTGATTACCTCAAAAGTTAAGGCCCATGGTGCTCAGATCCATTTGTACTTTGCACTACCGGTTTGGTCTCAGGGTCCTGTTGTCGGCAGAAGGCAGTAAGCGCATCTCATTAGAAGAGGCGCACCTCCCGAGGGAGATGGGCAGTTTTTGCGGACGTGATGCTGCTGCCTCCTCTTTGCTATTGCGGGCAGAGCCTACCTGTGAGTCTAGTTGTGGGTAGCCGTCACCCTGCCGTCACAACCGTCCCTGGAGAAAGATTAAGTATGACATTTCTACCTTTTCTGCTTGAACGTCAAAGGCTGAGGCGCTGCAGCACCACCTGTCCAGTGTCAGACCGGCGGTTGCTTTCGCTCCAGACTTTTGATTATCGAAGCAAATTGAGTCTCCCTGACTCTATGCTTGGCCTGAAGTGCCCCATCGATCAAGGAAACATTGCTCCAGGCTGGTACCATCTCGTGTTTGTTAATGTGTGTTTCATATGGCAAAAGTAGGAAGTCTCTGTTTCATTCCCCCGCGTTTTCGTGAAATGAGTCATATTATGATCCATCACAGTGACAACAGCATTGAGTCGGCGTCTCCGTGTAGCTTCTGGAGGTGGAGAGTGGAAGGCTGCGAACTGAGATCCTGCGCATTCATCTGCAGGCCCTCACGGAGAGGGAGTCGCATCTGGCTGCTGCCCGGGTGTCAGTGATGGTTAAGAGAAATGTGAATGTCACAAATTCCGGTAGCACGGATCTACATTCTGACTAACTCGCTGCCTGCTTACTTTGCACGCATCCTGGGTTGTTTGTTTTGGTTATAATTTGTGGCGAGTTGTTGGATCATTAACTTTAATTTCGCTAGCAGATGAGCAGATCTCGTTGCGCTTTGCTCACATGGTCGTCCACCCTATTGGTACCTCCCCACAGTCTTATAGTCATATGTAATTTGATTATTACTTTTAGGGAACTTTCCTGTCTGTTAATTTTAGAGTGATTTATGTCAATTACTAGATCAAATAAATAACGGTAAATCACTGTCTAGAGTGAGAGTCCCTCACTCTCCTATGATTTTTCCATGGTTAGGTGGTGATCCACATTCTTATTCCGCAGTGTTTTCGCTATGTGCGGTGGCAAACTCACAGACCAGTCATATTGAGAATTCAGAGAAAATGACGAGCATTGCACTCGTTCGTCTTGTATGATCAGTGATTGGTTTTATAAAGAGCGTTGTACTTACGTTACTAGAGTCAGATTTGGGACACGTCAGTCACAACTTTCCAATTTATTAAAACTCAGTGATGCTACCATTAATCTTAGTGTTTCATGTCGTACAAATAATAGCCGCTGCCAGGAAATGCATATTATATGCGTCAGATACACATTGGATGAATAGGCCTGTGCTGTCGTACCTCCCGTCTCCCATGAGAACAGCCAGGCGACAGTAGCGCAGACTTCTAGGGGGTAGAGAAAGTGGTACGTTGCTGAATTTTTATTAACACGCTGAACTGAGGTGTGTGGTAAAGGAAGTACGTTTCGCGCTAACTAAACTAGCAGAAGAGATTTATAAGAGAGTGAATGGAGACCAGTGCTTGGGATATTCAAGACTGGTTCTATTTGCTTTATGTAGAAGAGACGTAACTTTGAGATGCAGATGAAGGATTTTGTAAAGTATTTTACATTGGTGCCAAATAATGACAAGGAAATGGATGACATCAAGTTTAAATAAGAAAGGAGGTAGATAGCTGGACAGTACTTTAAAAGTGATGTTTCGATCATTTATTGCCTAGAAGAGATAATGAATGCAACAAACCAATTAAAAATTGGGAAGGCTGATCGGACTCACGAACCATAAAAGGAGCGGGGTTAAAGGTTATTCAGTGTTTAAGATACCTCATCAGCGATAGTCTAGTATTAGATAAATGACTAGAGATTACAAAGACAGTACGTGCTGTCATTATCAAGAAAAATACACAAAAATTCCTGCTGGGTCGAGGACATA
Source organism: Schistocerca gregaria (assembly GCF_023897955.1). Taxonomy (NCBI): domain Eukaryota; kingdom Metazoa; phylum Arthropoda; class Insecta; order Orthoptera; family Acrididae; genus Schistocerca; species Schistocerca gregaria. The sequence goes on along the minus strand of NC_064920.1, from coordinate 812,887,425 downwards.
TCGAACCATCTCTCTGACAGATACTCTGGCGTGGTTCCAGGAGCGCCTCTTGTGCAATCGTTTAGAGGCACGAAGGGAGCTCCTGGGACTAAGCCAGAGATAATTTGGATTCAAGAACGGAAGATATATCGACGCTGTCATCAATAAGGGTTTCCATATAAAAGGCTGCACTCAAGGGAAATACGTTGTCGATATAATGACTGATACAGAAATAGCGGTTGAAAACCTGTTCGGTCCTGATATGTTCACATGATTATAAAGAACTTCACTCTCAATATTCTGCAGTTCCGTTAGTTACTGCAGTAGTTAGGACATCATATGACAATCTATATAATTTGACCGCTACTGAATATGACGTCGACACTGAAAGCCATGAATAATAGTACAGAAATAAAATAATTGGTTCCATCTAGGTCTCGAGAGCCAAGCAGAAATTAACTGCACCACCAACGAATAATAAACTGTAGTACACAACTATCGTTTTACTACATATACACTATGTCATCAAAAGTATCTGGACACCCCCAAAAACATACGTTTTTCATATAGGTGCATTGTGCTGCCCCCAGCTGCCAGGTACTCCATATCAGCGACCTCAGTAGTCATTAGACATCGTGAGAGAGTAGAATGGGGCGCTCCGCGGAACTCACTGACTTCCAATTTGGTCAGGTGATTGTATGTCACTTGGGTCATACGTCTGTACGCCAGATTTCTACAATCCCAAACACCCATAGATCCACTGTTTCCGATGTGATAGTAAAATAAAAAGGTAAAGGGTCACGTACAGCAGAAAAGCGTACAGGCCGACCTCGTCTGTTGACTGACAGAGACCGCCGACAGTTGAAGCGGGCCGTAATGTGTAATAGGCAGACATCTATCCAGACCATCACACAGGAATTCCAAACTGCATCAGCATACACTGTAAGTACTACGACAGTTAGGCGGGAGGTGAGAAAACTTGGATCTCGTGGTCGAGCGGCTGCTCATAAGCCACACATCACGCCGGTAAATACCAAACGTCGCCTCGCTTGGTGTAAGGAGCGTAATCATTGGACGACTGAACAATGGAAAAACGTTGTGTGGAGTGACGAATCACGGTACACAATGTGGCGATCCGGTGGGAGGGTGTGGGTATGGCGAATGGCCGGTGAACGTAATCAGCCAGCGTGTGTAGTGCCAACAGTAAAATTCGGAGGCGTTGGTGTTATGGTATCGTCGTGTTTTTCATGGAGAGGACATCCAGCCCTTGTTGTTTTGCGTGGCACTTTCACAGCACAGGCCTACATTGATGTTTTAAGCACCTTCTTGCTTCCCACTGTTGAAGAGCAATTCAGGGATGGTGATTGCATCTTTCAACACTATCGAGCACCTGTTCATATTACACGGCCTGTGGCGGAGTGATTACACGTCAATAACATCTCTCTAATGGACTGTCCTGCCCAGAGTCCTCACCTGAATTCTACAGAACATCTGTGAGATGTTTTGGGACGCCAGGTCTCACCGACCGATATCGATACCTATCGATACCTCTCCTCAGTGCAGCACTCCGTGAAAAATCGGCTGCCATTACCCAAGAAACCACCCAGCACCTGATTGAACGTATGCCTGCGGGAGTGAAAGCTGTCATCAAGTCTAAGGGTGGACCAACACCATATTGAATTCCAGCATTACCGATGGAGGGCTCGACGAACTTGTAAGTCATTTTCAGCCAGCTGTCCAGATACTTTTGACCACATAGTATATAAAATCAAATGACTTACAGATAGTTTCTCTCACTCGCGACTATGTTTCAGAACTATCTGTAACGTGATTTATTTTTTGTTGTTCTGTTATATGATGTTAGGAAGAGATGTTAGATGTTCTGACTCGAGTTCGTTCATAGCCATCCGATCTAAACTGTACATCTAATTTGCTTGAGGATTTCATACATTTCGACTTGATGAATTCATTATCTTACACCTTTTCTTGACTGATCAATTCTATCTTGTGTATTTTGTCTACTTTGTCTTCATATTTGTATCTTTAAGTCTGGTTTTATGGGAAACGCGTTCCATAGACTATACGTCTCACTTTTCTTAGGGCCTACATCGAACATGCGTATCGCGCTTGCATTTGTTTTCCGTAAGAAATTTCAGCAATCCGTATGAGCAGATGCTGATTTAGTTCTCCGAGATATCTTGCGTCGAAGATGACGTAATTGCTAATCATCGCAGTCACTACACAAGCTCTTGGCTTTCAGGTTATTAGGTAGTGTACAAAACAGACGACAAAAATATTTGTCCTGGCACAACTCGGGCAATAAGCCGCGATTTATTATACCCCCCCCCCCCCCCATACACACACAAACACAAGAACCATGGACCTTGTCGTTGGTGGGGAGGCTTGCGTGCCTCAGCGATACAGATAGCCGTACCGTAGGTGCAACCACAACGGAGGGGTATCTGTTGAGAGGCCAGACAAACGTGTGGTTCCTGAACAGGGGCAGCAGCCTTTCCAAGAGTTTCAGGGGCAACAGTCTGGATGATTGACTGATCTGGCCTTGTAACACTAACCAAAACGGCCTTGCTGTGCTGGTACTGCGAACGGCTGAAAGCAAGGGGAAACTACAGCCGTAATTTTTCCCGAGGGCATGCAACTTTACAGTATGGTTTAATGATGATGGCGTCCACTTGGGTAAAATATTCCGGAAGTAAAATAGTCCCCCATTCGGATCTCAGGGCGGGGACTACTCAGGAGGACGTCGTTATCCGGAGACAGAAAACTGGCGTTCTACAGATCGGAGCGTGGAATGTCAGATCCCTTAATTGGGCAGATAGGTTAGAAAATTTAAAAAGGGAAATGGATAGGTTAAAGTTAGATGTAGTAGGAATTAGTGAAGTTCACTGGCAGGAGGAACAAGACTTTTGGTAGGCGAATACAGGGTTATAAATACAAAATCAAATAGGGGTAATGCAGGAGTCGGTTTAACAGTGAATAAAAAAATAGGAGTGCGTGTAAGCTACTACAAACAGCATAGTCAACGCATTATTGTGGCCAAGATAGACACGAAGTCCTTGCCTGCTACAGTAGTACAAGTTTATACGCCAACTAGCTCTGCAGCAGGTAGTAAAGGGAGACGAAAATTTAATAGTCATGGGTGACTGCAATTCAAGAGTAGGAAAAGGGAGAGAAGGAAACGTAGTAGGTGAATATGGATTGGGGATAAGAAATTAAAGAGGAAGCCGCACAACTTAATCATAGCTAACACTTGGTTCGAGAACCATAAAAGAAGGTTGTATACATGGAAGAAGCCTGGATATACAGACAGGTTTCTGATAGATTGTATAATGGTAAGAGAGAGACTTAGGAACCAGGTTTTAAATTTAAGACATTTCCAGGGGCAGATATGGACTCTGGTCACAATCTATTGGTTATGAACTGCAGATTTAAACTGAAGAAACTGCAAAAAGGTGGGAATTTAAGGAGATGGGTCCTGGATAAACTCACAAAACCAGAGGTGTACAGAGTTTCAGGGAGAGCATAAGGGAACAATTGACAGGAATGGGGGAAAGAAATACAATAGAAGAAGAATGGGTAGCTTTGAGAAATGAAGTAGTGAAGGCAGCAGAGGATCAAGTGGGTAAAAAGACGAGGGCTAGCAGAAATTCTTGGGTAGCAGAAGAAATATTGAATTTAATTGATGAAAGGAGAAAATATAAAAATGCAGTAAATGAAGCAGGCAAAAAGGAATACAAACGTCTCAAAAATGAGATTGATAGGAAGTGCAAAATTGCCAAGCAGGGATGGCTAGAGGACAAATGTAAGGATGTAGAGGCTTATCTCACTAAGGGTAAGATAGATACTGCCTACAAGAAAATTAAAGAGACCTTTGGAGATAAGAGAACCACATGTATGAATATCAAGAGCTCAGATGGAAACCCAGTTCTAAGCAAAGAAGGGGAAGCAGATAGGTGGAGGGAGTAGATAGAGGGTCTAAACAAGGGCGATGTACTTGAGGACAATATTATGGAAATGGAAGAGGATGTAGATGAAGATGAAATGGGAGATACGATACTGCGTAAAGAGTTTGACAGAGCACTGAAAGACCTGAGTCGAAACAAGACCCCGGGAGTAGACAACATTCAATTAGAACTACGGACGGCCTTGGAAGAGCCAGTCCTTACAAAACACTACTATCTGGTGAGCAAGATGCATGAGACAGGTGAAATATCCTCAGACTTCAAGAAGAATATAATAATTCCAATCCCAAAGAAAGCAGGTGCTGACGGATGTGAAAATTACCAAACAGCCAGTTTACTAAGTCACGGATGCAAAATACTAACGCGAATTCTCTACAGACGAATGGAAAAACTGGTAGAAGCCGACAACGGGGAAGATCAGTTTGGATTCCGTAGAAATATTGGAACACGTGAGGCAATACTGACCATACGACTTATCTTAGAAGAAAGATTAAGGAAGGGCAAACCTACGATTCTAGCATGACAATGTTGTCTGGAATACTCCCTTTCAAATTCTGAAGGTTATTTACAATTTGTACAGAAACCACATGGCAGTTATAAGGATCGAGGTGCATGAAAGGAAAGCAGTGGTTGGGAAGGGAGTGAGACAAAATTGTAGCCTACCCCCCATGTTATTCAATCTGTATATTGAGCAAGCAGTGAAGGAAAGAAAAGAAAAATTCGGAGTAGGTATTAAAACCCACGTAGAAGAAATAAAAACTTTGAGGTTCGTCAATGACATTGTATTTCTGTCAGAGACAGCAAAGGACTTGGAAGAGCAGTTGAACGGTATGGACAGTGTCTTGAAAGGAGGATATCAGATGAACATCAACAAAAGCAAAACGATAATAATGGAATGTAGTCGAATTAAGTCGGGTGATGCTGAGGGAATTAGATTAGGAAATGAGACACTTAAAGTAGTACAGGAGTTTTTCTATTTGGGGAGCAAAATAACTGATGATGGTCGAAGTAGAGAGGATATAAAATGTAGACTGGCAATGGCAAGGAAAGCGTTTCTGAAGAAGAGAAATTTGTTAACATCGAGTATAGATTTAAGTGTCAGGAAGACGTTTCTGAAAGTATTTGTATGGTGCGTAGCCATGTATGGAAGTGAAACATGGGCGATAAATTGTTTGGACAAGAAGAGAATAGAAGCTTTCGAAATGTGGTGCTACAGAAGAATGCTGAAAATTAGATGGGTACATCACATAACTAATTAGGAGGTATTGAATAGGATTGGGGAGAAGAGAAGTTTGTGGCACAACTTGACTTGAAAAAGGGATCGGTTGGTAGGAAATGTTCTGAGGCATCAAGTGATCACCAATTTAGTATTGGAGGGCAGCGTGGAGGGTAAAAACCGTAGAGGGAGACCAAGAGATGAATACACTAAACAGATTCAGAAGGATGTAGGTTGCAGTAGGTACTGGGAGATGAAGAAGCTTGCATAGGATAGAGTAGCATGGAGAGCTGCATCAAACCAATCTCAGGACTGGTGATCCAAACACAACAACAACAACAACATTATTATACCCTGAGCCTGTGTAATGCGATATTTGTCACTTCCGAATGACTTTTCACCACTCATTCTGCTTTGCGTAACCTTTTCTGTCACCTTTTGCCATTCTAATGCCAGGTACCGTTATTAATGGGTCCTATTCACTGCCTGCGGGTATATTTCAGGGCATAAATGTGCTCGTAACTTTAAATGAGCACTCGAACATAGTTTTGAAAGGAGTGAAAGTTTACAAAGTGTAGAAATTAGCTGTACTGTTAGTATGTACTTGATGCGTTTAACTGTAACTGTGTGGAATAGCACCTAAAATTTGATTCATGGCACGTTTAAAGGAATTATTTTCTTACTTCCTGGAATTTATTGGTTCTAAAAGTTCTCTTAAAAAGAAATTTATACATTTTATTTCTTTCTCATTATATTCCAGATCTGTAGAAAAATAGAAACAACACAATTACAGAAACTTTACGTAAGCTCGTTGACTCTGCTGTGAACTCAAATTCGACATGTTATTTTTCCAAAATTTATGCTTCACTCGTAATATCATTAGCTTCAGATTTGCCCTACTTACAGACCCAAAGATAATTATATAAATGGGCCTACCACTTTTATCACATAAAAATCTCTGCATCATTGTAAATAGATTTTCAGTGTCGACCATCTTGTCTGAAATGATGAGAATGTTTTATAAAAATATTAGACTGCTTATAGTTTCTATAAAAGATTTTATTTGTGCCGAACAAACGCCTTCATTATGTTGTGGTGATAACTGTGCCGCTTAATGTCACGGAAGTGAAAATTAGATGATGCGTACCTCCGACTGAGTAAAAATCAGACAACGCTATTCGATTGAATACAGCACAAAACGTGTCACCCATTACGCTTCAGACTGTTTTCGGAAACACAGCGGGTTTAATGTCAGTACTGGTGAGTAGTTTTCTATACATTTGGAAGGCGAGGAGAAAGCTGGATGCCATCGTGAGTAAGGCTCAGCCTGACACGTATTCGTTTCTTTAAACATCCGGTTTGTTTACAAGATCTTAAACAAGATGGCATTACGTTAATTAACAATCTGTCAGGAGATTGTAGGTAACCTTCTGAGGCAATAGATCTCGTGGCACTTGCTTAACCCGTTCCGAGGTACCGTTGCAGTTCATCTCTAGCTTCCGGGTGTCATTCACTTCCAATTAAGCTCGCCTGGAAAGCGTTTACATAATATGTTGCATCTTAACAGGTTTTGCTTCATTGTAATGTGTACTTATTATCAACCTAAATACTATTGAAAAGTGTGTATTTTCTCACAACAAGCTAATATTTCACTTAAATAACGATTTCGAAAGTATTTTGTTACTAACCATAAATGTGTAACCACAAGATTGAAGCGAGTCTGTTCATCTTCTCACGCTCTCAGTATTTTTCTTGCATTTGTTATATCTGAGTTGGGACAACCAAGATGCAAGTGCAACCAAGATGTCACCGGTCTGCTTTCAGAAAACTAAGTTCAAGCTCGTTTTTACAGACAATCTTATGACGCCCCCAAAATATGTAAAAGATACAAAATAATTTCGCAACCAAGACTGTTTTAATTCTGAACTAATTCTAAACTGGTTGCTGTGGCACCATGCCACAATGGAATGGAACAATTTGTAAGCATTAATATTTTCGGAAGTTTTAGAGATTTCCTTGCTCTTAGAGAATTACAAATATTAGGGTTTATCATGAAAAACTGTATGTTCATTATGTTTTTTTCTTTAATTTCGTCGACAACCGTAACGGAATGCTTTCATTTAAATAGAAAACCTTAATAAATGCAGTGCATTTGCTGAGTGAATGCCTCGATAGAATAGCGTATCAAGATATAATAGGAGTAACATCAGCAACCAGTCAGCCTGACGTATGAAATATGTGTATATAGCAACTACTGCTTAGTTACACTGCCTTGCACAAAGTTAGCTAATCATGAAAAACTGTATGTTCATTATGTTTTTTTCTTTAATTTCGTCGACAACCGTAACGGAATGCTTTCATTTAAATAGAAAACCTTAATAAATGCAGTGCATTTGCTGAGTGAATGCCTCGATAGAAGAGCGTATCAAGATATAATAGGAGTAACATCAGCAACCAGTCAGCCTGACGTATGAAATATGTGTATATAGCAACTACTGCTTAGTTACACTGCCTTGCACAAAGTTAGCTAATCGCTGCTGTTCTCGTAGCTGCAGAAGCGCTGATGATACTAGACAAGAGATAGAGAAGAAATTTCCACAAGGAGATTTGCATTCTTCATCTACATCTACATCTACGTGATTACTATGCTATTCACAATAAACTGCGTGGCAGAGGGTTCAATGAACCACCTTCAAACTGTCTCTCTACCGTTCCACTCTCGAACGGCGCGCGGGAAAAACGAACGCTTAAATTTTTCTGTGGAAGTCCTGATTTCTCTTATTTTATCGTGATAATCATTTCTCCCTACGTAGGTGGGAGCCAATATAATGTTTTCGCAACCAAAAGCGCCTTTGTTTTAATGATTGCCACTCCAATTCAGGTATCATGTCTGTAGCACTATCACCCCTACTTCGCGATACTACAAAACGAGCTGACCTTCTTTTTCGATGTCATCCGTCAGTCCCACCTGATGAGGATCCCACACCATACAGCAATACTCCAGAATAGGGCGGATAAGCGTGGTGTAAGCAGTCTCTATGGCAGACCTGTTGCAGCTTCTAAGTGTTCTGCCAGTGAATCGCAGTCTTTAGTTTGCTCTACCCACAATATTATCTATGTGATCGTTGCGATTTAGGTTATTTGTAATTGTAATCGCTAAGTATTTAGTTGAATTTACAGCCTTCAGATTTGTGTGACTTATCGCGTAGTCGAAATTTAGCGGATTTCTTTTAGTATTCATGTGAATAACTTCACATTATTCTTTATTCAAGGTCAATTGCCACTTTTCGTACCATTAAGATATATTATCTAAAATAGTTTGCAATTCGTTTTGGTCATCTGGTGACTTTAAAAGACGGTAAATGACAGCATCATCTGCAAACAATCTAAGATGGCTACTCAGATTGTCTCCTATGTCGTAATTGTTGATTAGGAACAATAGTGGGCCTATAACACTTCCTTGTGGTAAGTCGGAAATTATTTCTGTTTTACGCAAAGACTTTCCGTCTATTACTACGAACTGTGACATTGAAGTTATAAACCAAAGGACGGGAGCTGATGCGATAGTAATCTAAAAACAAACACGAAATAACTGTTACGTATCTATGAACAACTTCCCCCAACACTGACGTGGTGGAAAATATGATAACTGTTATCTTCCATTACCAGAGTAACAAACCAAAGAGTGCTTCTTAGTGAACGTTTCCTTATAAAAGTGTCGGTACTCTAATTTGAAAATCATATGTACCTTTTCCCAGTTTTCCAAATGCACCTCTGGAAACACTCATTGCAGCTGGCAGTACCATTAACAAGCAAGAAAAGCCAATAAGAAGGAAATACAGCTGCTGTATCAGCAGGAATAGCACTAGATTTAAAAGGCTGTTTATATTTTGAGAATCATACTGGCAATATATCTTTACGTGACGTAATTCAGTTATACGCGTATATTTCGCACCTCCATGTCGTCGAGCTTCACCTACGGGATGTCATATCGGTATTTTGTGCCCTCTTGGATTCCTCGAAGGAACTTCCAAGCACACAGTTGGTTACCTGTCCTTCTCAGCTCCATCTGGTTTTGATTAGGGTAATATCAACTTCTACTTTAGTGGATTCCCTGAGTCATCGTTTCCCAGTGTGTCCATCGCCTGTTAAGCACTGTTCAATTTTTTAATGGTTTCCGCACTAAGAGGTCGTATTTAACTGTAATTGGCGAAAATCGTAATATATACTGACCCTCAACTTTCAGTCACATTAGAAAATTTACAGTCTGGAACCACGCGACCACTACGGTCGCAGGTTCGAATCCTGCCTCGGGCGTGGATGTATGTAATGTCCTTAGGTTAGTTAGGTTTAAGTAGTTCTAAGTTCTAGGGGACTGATGACCTCAGCAGTTAAGCCCCATAGTACTCAGAGCCATTTGAACCATTTTTTTAGAAGATTGCTTCTGAAAACACTGTTTAATTTACCAAAAACAATCGAGGAATTTTTTACTTTTCCGTTTATTTCTTTTGTTGTCCATACAATCGCTATCTTCAAATGATTTAAATACAATATTTCATCAGCTGGTTGTGTGATTTCGGTATTAACTTTCGCCATTTGCATTCCCGATATTGCTATAAACAATTTTAGTCTTATTACAATTGATTTTCAGGCCTGCTATCAAACTTTATCTATTGATTTCTTGCAAACCTTTCTACCTTGACTTGAAATCTTTTCTAAAAGATGTTTTTGGTGGTCTGGAATCTCTTTGCAAAGTTTCTCTTCCAGTTTCGAATTTGTCACTGTCCTGATTAAGTTTGGTAGAATCAACAGCATTGAAGTCAAAATTTTTTGTATGCTACCGTACATTGAGTCAATGTCTTGCTTCGCAAAGATTGTTATTAAGTAGCTGAAATTGAAAAAAAAAAACATGCTTTTCTTAAATCTACGAATTCCAGGCAAAAGAGATGCAGTAGAAGGGTATGCTAAGCATACATACGGTTACTCGCTTTGTACGGCCACCGATGATAGCTACCGTGTGTTGCAAACGTAACATAAAAGATGCAATCCAAAAATATAATTCGCCACACTATGTGATTTCTCAGAAAACAAGGAAGGACCCGAGACTTTCGGTACAAAGAATTATGTATGGTCAGCATGATTTCATATTTCTGGTAGCAGTCGGCGCTGCGACAATGTTAGTAGCTCGCACGGTGTTGTAGAGTAGTTGACAGCTGTGCACGTAGGTGAAAGGTGTGTCCTGTCAGTTCTCATGAGGCGTAATTGGCTGTTGACACTCAGTTGTTTAACGCCCCCTGCCCTCCCATCCTCCACGCCAACTCTCTCTCGCTCTCTCTCTCTCTCTCTTTGTGTGTGTGCGCGCGCGCGCGCGCGCGCGCGCGTGTGTGTGTGTGTGTGTGTGTGTGTGTTCAAATGGTTCAAATGGCTCTGAGCACTATGGGACTTAACAGCTGTGGTCATCAGTCCCCTAGAACTTAGAACTACTTAAACCTAACTTTGCCAGCGATTCATGTCTTCTCATGATGTGCCCGAAGTTCAACAGTTTTTGGTTTGGATTCAGATTTTGCAACGAGGAATCTAGTTTTTTGCCTTAAAATCTGTTTGTTCCCTTAACTGTCCACGGAGCACTAAGGAGTTTCCTGCAATTCCACAGTGCAAAAGAGTCAACTCTATCACATTCAGAAGCCTACACTGGACTCGCATTCTGGAGGACGACGGTTCAATCCCGTGTCCGGCCATCCTGGTTTAGGTTTCCCGTGGTTTCCCTAAATCGCTCCAGGCAAATACTGGGATGGTTCCTTTGAAAGGGCACGGCCGACTTCCTTCCCCGTCCATCCCTAATCCGATGAGACCGATGACCTCGCTGTTTGGTCTCTTCCCCCAAACAACCCAAACTCAGCCGCCCTTTTGTTATGGACCAGGTTTCACACTCGCATATGACAACTGACGAGACCACAGCCCTTACTAAATGGATCTTTTTTGTTATTGGTGTGTCTCTACTTCTTAAGGTATTGTCAAGGATGGATATTGCCTTTCTACCAAGTCTTTTGATTTCATGGCCCCAGTCACCATCAGCAGAAATCTAGGAGCCGAGACATTTGAACACAGAGACTAATTTCATTGGTTTTTTTCTGCCTAAAGCCGTGAAGTGATAGATAAATTTGCTATAATTGTCCGTTTCTTGACATTCACCCTTTGCTCTTTCTGCCTTCACTTTCAGTAACTCTCCGTCCGAAAGGACCTCGGAAGGTCCAGTGGTACCGAACTACTGCTGTGTCATTCTGAGCCGATAGGTGTCATTGGATGCTGATCTGGAGGGACACGTGGTCAGCATACCTCACTTTCAGCCGTTGTCACTTTTCGTGAGCGGTGCCGCTACTTCTGAATCAAGTAGCTCCTCAATTGACCTCACAAGGGCTTAGTGCTTACCAACAGCGCTGGGCAGACGTGGACGGTGACCCATCCAAACGTTAGCCAAGCCCGACAACGCTTACTTCCGGAAATCTGGTGTTACCACTGCGGCAAGACCGCTGGCTTCTCTTTCAGTCAGAAGTTCTTTAAGTGTTCTTCACTTACCTACTTACCTACCATCAAAAAGGTATCGTGTGCATATCTAATCTTATTTATATTTGTCCCTGCCATTTTGAATCAAGTTTCATCTTCTAACATTCATGGTGGTGTCTGATTGTTCTATATCGTGTCTCCCTACCACTTTCGCGCAACGACGCTCAGAGCGTGTTTTTTAGGGAATTAACTAGTTTGAACCTGGGACCTGTTGCTGGTAAGGAGACGCCAGACCACACATGACATGTGGAATTCAGAAGAGTTCAGTGAGACTAGCGATGATATAACCAAGTACTAAATGATCTCAGCGTCAGCTCCACTGCACTCGCTGTAAAAGAATCTTAATACTAACTAAATTTAGTGGAAAGGGTTCAAGGCTTTCCTATTTTTAGTTAGCTGGTAAAATAACGTCGAAAAAGCAGTTAAGTTTACCAATGGAAATTTTATTCTACTCACAAAACATCGTTTATAAATTGCACTATTGATAAAAGGAAATGTTTTAATACAGGATGGTAAAAACCAACAGCGTCCAACAAAAATGTGAATGAATATTCCCTAAATGGGTTTCCAAGTTCTACAATCGATCGAAGGATGACCTATGCCATATCACATCTATAATCTAGGTTTAAATTTAAGTTTCACAAAAGAGAAAACTATCAAAATGGTCTACAACTATCAAAATGGTCTACAGTGACCCTCAATTATCTTTAATACTTATTTAACTTGTCGTACATTACAGTGGCTGATGTGGCTTCTCAATAACAATATAAAAGAAAAATCATCGCGTTTCAGATCTGTTCTTCAAGTGGCTAATGTGAACACCAAGAGTTTTAATTAACGATCGACACTAGTATTATGCAAAAAGGAGGTGTAACAAATGAGACTTCTGCAGTTCTGAGTGAAGCCTTATGCGCTCAAAAATGCGTCATCGCGTGCGTTCATTACCTTGTCGGTGTTTAGGCAGCGTCAAGGCGACAGCGGCAGGCGCAGCGGCCATCCAGCTCGCTGTCTCGAAAGCAACTCCCTCTAACTTCTCCTTACTACAATTTACCGAAGTTAGTTTAAAAAAACTATCTGGCTATGTTTTCATCTGACCAATCAGGGTCTCAATGTTAACCTTAAGCTCCGCCTACAAAAATTCTGTGTATCCAATGAGAAACGTTATACTTTTCGTGGTGGGGCAATGTTTTTTTAAAGTTTGCAACGTAACAGAGACGCTAAAAAGTCTCACGCTAAAACCTGCAGCTGGTGTGGTCCTTTTAGCGTTATCGTGAGATCTATACTGTTCTTCTGGAGGGCTCTATCTTTTAACATGGGCTGGAGGATTGTCCTAATGTAACAGACACGCGATAAAATCTCACGCTAAAACTTTCGGGTGGTAGTGGCCCTTTTGTGTTATCGTAACATCTATACTGCTTTTCTGGAGGGCTCTAGCTTTTAACATCGGCTGGGGGTTATCCTTGACGTACCTGAGATGCGAAACAGTCTCACGCTAAAACGTGCGGGTGTTGAGCCCTAGTGGTTAGCTGGAGACGTGGGTGTCCATCCCTTATCGTAGGGCCTTCTAGCTTAACACGGCTCTGCTCTCGGCTTCCGTCCTCGTTTCTCCCCTTGGAACTGCGTCTGCCTCACGATGGAAAGGTACGACATGCATTTAGGCATTCTTGTGTTAGTCTGTGGTATTCCATTTGCTCACTCGTTACTTGTATTACTCTGGTTAATTTAATGTCACGATTTATTCGGAGCTATGTGACATACTACTAGATTTGCTTATTATGTCAGGATTTTCATGGAAGGTGTTGGATTTGCCTGACACCTTACAATCTTCATCTAACCCGGCATTCCTCGAAATGTCCTTTGCGTACGAATATAACAAATAAGGTGAATAATATGACAATAAACAGCCTTTCCACACTCCTTTCTGAATATTGACCTGCACTTCTGGAAATGGAAAAAAGAACACATTGACACCGGTGTGTCAGACCCACCATACTTGCTCCGGACACTGCGAGAGGGTTGTACAAGCAATGATCACACGCACGGCACAGCGGACACACCAGGAACCGCGGTGTTGGCCGTCGAATGGCGCTATATGCGCAGCATTTGTGCACCGCCGTCGTCAGTGTCAGCCAGTTTGCCGTGGCATACGGAGCTCCATCGCAGTCTTTAACACTGGTAGCATGCCGCGACAGCGGCGTGCATCCGTGCGTCGCTGCGGTCCGGTCCCAGGTGGACAGGCACGTGCACCTTCCGCCGACCACTGGCGACAACATCGATGTACTGTGGAGACCTCATGCCCCACGTGTTGAGCAATTCGGCGGTACGTCCACCCGGCCTCCTGCATGCCCACTATACGCCCTCGCTCAAAGTCCGTCAACTGCACATACGGTTCACGTCCACGCTGTCGCGGCATGCTACCAGTGTTAAAGACTGCGATGGAGCTCCGTATGCCACGGCAAAATGGCTGACACTGACGGCGGCGGTGCACAAATGCTGCGCAGCTAGCGCCATTCGACGGCCAACACCGCGGTTCCTGGTGTGTCCGCTGTGCCGTGCGTGTGATCATTGCTTGTACAGCCCTCTCGCAGTGTCCGGAGCAAGTATGGTGGGTCTGATACACCGGTGTCAATGTGTTCTTTTTTCCATTTCCAGGAGTGTTTTACGACCCGTGGCTCTACCCTTCATTCGATCCCTGAGAAACCCTACATTTCAGCAGGATAATGCACGACCGCATGTTGCAGGTCCTGTACGGGCGTTTCTCGATACAGAAAGTGTTCGACTGCTACCCTGGCCAGCACAATCTACAGATCTGTCACCAACTGAATACGTCTGGTCAATGGTGGCCGAGCAAGTGGTTCGTCACAATACGTCAGTCACTACTCTTGATGAACTGTGGCGTCGTGTTGAAGCTCCATGGGCAGCTGTATCTGTACACGCCATACAAGTTCTGACTCAATGAACAGTCGTATCGAGGCCGTTGTTGCGGCCAGAGGTGGTTGTTCTGGGTGCTGATTTCTCAGGATCTATGCACCCAAGTTGCGTGAAAATGTAATCACATGTCAGTTCCAGTATAATATATTTGTCCAATGAATACTCGTTTATCATCTGCATTTCTTCTTGGTGTAGCAATTCTAATGACCAGTAGTGTATTTCTAAGTCCTAGGGGACTGGTGACCTCAGATGTTAAGTCCCATAGTGCTCAGAGCCATTTGAACCTTGTTGACAACGATGGTCCATGGATTCGTGGGGGCTGCGCCACACTCGACCCCTACAATCAACTCTTACTAACTGATGTCTGGACCCACCTGTTTAAGCCACGGTTTTCTAGTAGTCTAAGTGCAACCGATGTAGTCATGAGCCCAGGAGAGGCACTGCAGTCAATATCGTGATGTTTGCATAGGCACTCGCGTCGGTCGTCTGCTGCTATAGCCCATCCTAACGGATAAGTTCATTTGATTCCTGTAGTTATTTCATGCACTGCTGCTTGTGTGTTAACACTGACAACTCTACGCTGCTCTCGGTCGTTAAGTGAAGGTCGTCGGGCACTGCGTTGTCCGTGGTGAGAGGTAATGCCTGAAATTTGACATTTTTAGCACACTCTTGACACTGTGGATCTAGGAATATAGAATTCCCCAACAATTTCCGAAATGGAATGTCCCAAGCATATACCTCCAACAGCCATTCCGCGTTCAAATTATGTTGACTCCTGTTGTGGCGCTGTAATCGCAACAACAGTTTGACGATCAGTGTTCCAGTTTATTTGCATATGTTTCTGAAAATCTGAGTTCCACAGACGGTATACA
Organism: Schistocerca gregaria; assembly: GCF_023897955.1. NCBI lineage: Eukaryota > Metazoa > Arthropoda > Insecta > Orthoptera > Acrididae > Schistocerca > Schistocerca gregaria. Next base: position 812,871,883 of record NC_064920.1, on the reverse strand, counting down.
AAAGAAGAAAGCGTTTGTCAAAGCGTTCGGTTGCTTGTATGTTTACCGATCGTTGTCAGCAGTCAAAGGCAACACCATTAAAGTAGTTTGATTTTCTTGTGCGATCGTGAGCCTCCCGCGCAAAGTGAAAGCGCCGGCGAGCGGCAGCGGGCCTCATTGGCTGGTCTGGGAGCTCTGCTGTGCAGATGGAAATCTGATTGCACTTGGGGGCGATACATTGGTAATCGATGTGTGCCGTGTTGTGAAACTGTCCTATATACACGCGCGGCGTTTCTCCGTGCCGGCGGCGCCGGTGCCAGCTTTCACCTCCTACGCATGCGCTGCGGGGCAGCGCAGACTCCCGCAGGCCTTCTGTAGAGGTGCAGCGTGTCACCAGCCTTCTGGCTCCAGAATGAAATTTTCACTCTCCATGGAATGTGAGCTGATATGAAACTTCCTGGCAGATTAAAACTGTGCCCTGGACCGAGACTCGAACTCGGGACATTTGCCTTTCGCGGGCACACATTTTCAATTTGCCAGGAAGTTAGATATCAGCTCACACTCCGCTGCAGAGTGAAATTTTCATTCTGGAAACATCCCCCAGGCTATGGCTAAGCCATGTCTCTGCAATACGCTTCTTCCAAATCCTTGTAAGTTTCGCAGGAGACCTTCATTGAAGTCTGGAACATAGGAGATGAGGTACTGGCGGAAGTAAAGCTGTGAGGACAGGTCGTGAGTCGTGCTTGGATTGCTTAGTCGGCTACACATAATCAACATGTCCAAAAGAACAGAAGCCATATCCATATATATATATATATATATATATATATATATATATATATATATATATATATATATATATATATCTGGCAATACCGACCTTGACCTTTTGCCGGCACGGTAGCTCAGCGTGTTCGGTGAGAGGGTTAGCTGCCCTCTGTAATAAAAAAATAAAGAAATAAAAAACTGAGTTAATCGATCACGCTGCAGTCTGGAAACGCGCGACCGCTACGGTCGCAGGTTCGAATCTTGCCTCGGGCATGGATGTGAGTGTTGTCCTTAGGTTAGTTAGGCTTAAGTAGTTCTAAGTTCTACGGGACTGATGACCGCGGAAGTTAAGTCCCGTACTGCTCAGAGCCATTTGAACCATTTTTGATGAAATTAAACGGGTGTTACGGCGTCCGCCCCGAGCAGATGCAACGAACAAAATGAGATTAAAAAAAAAGTCGGTAGAGCACTTGCCCGCGAAAGGCACACAGTTTTAATCTGCCAGGAATTTTCTGCCTTCTACATATCACCATGTTTCCTTTAGAATTCCGGTAAATACAGAATAGACAGCAAAAGTTAGTTACGGGCAGAAATCAGTATACAGCCTAGACGTTTGAAGTGGACTTGCATGGAAAATATTTCTGATTGTGCAAAACTACTTTGGCCAGTAGAATAGCACCTAACTTTAGGACCGTACAAATCTGGATGGGTAATTCTAAACTTTATTATACTATGACGTCCTTTTAGGTAGCAAAGGAAATATCGTACTGTGCTGTCATCTAGGATGGCCCTCCCTGGTGCTTCTGCCATCTAAAGATGAAAAGCTTTCTTCCCGCCGCCTTTAGATTGCAATGGGTCTAAGCGCGTAACGCTTCACTGTAGATGGCGACGATGAGTGCATGTGGCGAGTAGTGTTTGGTTTGTGTTGTTGTTTAATAAGGTGGCGAAGAGCATTAAGGAGCCCACCGCTCGTAACGACCCGGTCCGGTGAACGAGGGACTTAAACTGTGTCACTCATTCTCGTTCCATTAAGACGATGTGGAAAATTTTAAGATTCATTCTCAAAAATTGAGTCAAAGTCTGCTCACAATCTCTCAAAATGGTTCAAATGGGTCTGAGCACTATGGGACTTAACATCTGAGGTCATCAGTCCCCTAGAACTTCGAACTACTTAAACCTAACCAACCCAAGGACATCACACACATTCATGCCCGAGGAGGGATTCGAACCCGCGAGAGTAGCAGTCGCGTGGTTCCAGGCTGAAGTGCCTAGAACTGCCCGACCACACCGGCCGGCCACAATCTCTCCTCCCGTTGCCAGGCAAATACTGCTGCTGAGAATTTCTTGCACTATGTGGACTGAAACATGCTAGTCCCAAGCCGAGCCCCACCGCGCTAGCTTCCTGTAGCGCAGGGTCGAGCACGGTGTGCAAACATTCGTGCACGCAAGATGTGCTGCATGCTTGTAATCCGAGGTTCGGCATGTCTTGGCACTTCTAGAGTTGGAGGGGAGTACTTTGAAGATCATGTAAACATTTTAATGGAGTACTAAACATCTCGTTCATTGTCGACTAGCCCTCGTTCACACGTAATTCAACAAAATATGACAATAAATACTAAGGGAGCTTTAGATGGCAATTATCACACGACTCTTCAATGTTTCTCTACTACGTTTCTTGAATGCAATTCCAACTATATTTTGTACGCTTCTGCTTTCTGAGTTTTCACAGCAGTAAATGTCATCTGTTTGACATCAGAAGTTATCGAACAGAAGGCAACTCTTATTGCGATTTTTAGATCTATTCACATTTACTGTTGCTACCCAACTGACAGGAGACGTTGTGTTTTTTATTATATTGTAATCATATTTTGTAAAAAAAGTTTTGTACGATAACGAAATTACGACGAAAATATTCTGGGACGTTTACAAAATGCCGTAAAAATTACACATAAAGGGAAAAAGTGACCGAAATTGGGGAAAAAGTTCGTTTCATTAAAACTACTGTAATCTACGCCTCTTAGTCTTTAAATGGGTCTGTTTCTAGTTTAGAAAGCTTTGGTGCCGATATGTACAGTACTTCAAAACATATGTATTAAATTAGTTCTACAATGCATGACAATAATTCCGTGTACAGCATAAACTACCTGTTCCGAAGGTCGGTCATACCTATCGTATTCGGTTTTTAATAACGAGCTAACGTTTAAAACTGCTCAACACAACAGCTATGTTTTGCTCGTAATTTGCGACTGCGGAATTCTGTAGGCTGAACTCACAAGTTGCAGACAGTAGTGATAGCCGTTGATGATTGCCTCTCGCTTGTTTGAGAGAGTTAGAATTCTGATAGTGTGCAGGTTCGTAGTCGCCGCACAGAGATTTTCCTCTCTATTTACCTGTGGTAGCTTTCATCTATGCAAGGCATGGTTAAAGGAAATTTTGCACTGCCGAGCGACTGCTTGTGATTATGAACAAAGCAGTGTGAAGAGAGATCACAGCGCTGTTATGTGCGCAAACTATTATCGGAGTGAAAACATGCCTCCGCGTGCTGCTACGTGGATATTGGCCAGATAAGTTTCGTCGAGGTGAAGCTCCAGAACAAGTGCACTGCAAATAACGGCCTAATTGCCTGTATCCCCATCAGCAAGTCTCACAAAGTACTGTTATTACGATGCGAGGGCTTGATCACTTGGTAAAATTAAGAGATTTGGATCGAAAATTTTGAAATGTAAGTAGATAACCTCATGTTATTGTGTCGGATTGCGAAGAGGGGGGAATAAGCGAGAGATTCGTCGGATTAAACTGGAGACAACGCGCTGATATACGCATTTAAATACTACGTGCGTGCTTTATGCCGTAGCCCGGTGTAATAACATGCCGTAGTTCTTTGCGTTTTGATACATGCTGCTGTAACATTTATACACCAAAATCAACATTTTGTAACCTTATATTTATAACACTAGTTTAGGACCTGTCTTGTGACAAGGTCAAAATTTTGTGGCTCCATATTCATCAAGTTACCTCCACTTTTTTCCGAATGTTCGTGATCTTCACTGCCACATTCAGAAATTTTAGCTGTACGCTTTTAGTTCTGAAAGAACCATATGCAGATCAGTTGCCTTTGACAGTAGTCCTTGGCTTTCCAGTTGTAACGTTTTAACTGTCGATTTAAAAATGTATTCTTTGCTTATTGGCAGACGTTTTAGCTGTGGACGTTGGTTGAGGAGATTCTGTTTGAACTTCCTGGCGTTATGTTTGCACCACCATTGCACATATACTGAAAGCTGCTACGGGATGCTTTTATTTGTTAATGTAGATAGGTGAAGCTGTTATTAACGCGAAGGCTGACATCAGTACCACAGAGTTTTAACGATTTTGTGGTTGATGGGACACATTTGTCTCACCAAAGTAATATTAGGTTTTGAGTGTTGGGAGGTCTGTATCTCATATCTGCCCAGTACTAGCACGTAGTGTGATGCTTTAGGATTATGGATATAGATTATGTAAAAGAGAAGACTGTGAGTGATCAAGTGGGGCGTCATTTGTTAACAATGTGAGTGTTGCACGAAAATCTAATCAAATCACCATCTTCTCCGTTCCACGAAAGTCTGAAGTAACTGTGTTTTCTTATACGACTCAAACATTGTTTTGAAACATTACTACGCATTTGAGTAATTCTGCCGATATGTACGTAATTAGTGTATAATGGGACATGCGGGCCACAGAAAACGTCATAGGATGTAGAAAACATTGGTGTGTAATATATCAGTCATTTTCAAATGTAATATGAAAATATGTGTGAGATTTTTCATGTACTCCATTGTCAGGAGAATAAATGAGTTTTGGCAGTGGTCTGACATGCTACTTCCCACAATATTCATCCTGATAAAATCACTTTCAAATTAAATACATTACTTTGAAAATTCTAGGAGCACATGAAAATGTGGATGTAGTCAGGTTCAGGGACCACATGTGTCCTACTTCGCAGATTTTCAAAATCGGTCTGCTTAAAACCTTTTTAGTGTTGAAAGTGTTTTATTTATCACAAAGGAAGACAGGTTTCACCTTTTACTTTTCAAATACATGTTAATTAAATTTAGACGATAAAAAGATTAACAGGCATGGTCGTGTTGGAGGTAGCATTCCTTTGCTTTCCTTCGGCCATTGTAGTGATTTACCTATATAGTTATAACGGTACCTGCATTTCAGCGTGTACTTTGAACTAGGGTCCAACTTGGCATTTTTCATAGTAACAAATTGTTGCTAGAGATGAGAAGCAGTACTTGACAGAAAAAAATTCTAGGAACGGATGAGGGTCGATTTGTACCTAACCCACTGACTCACCAATTCTTTATAGTCACGTAGTTAATTCCGCACGTTATTGACACTTCCAAATCGTTTTCGTATTTCTCGCTGTCTTATGAGCCTCTGAAACAAACATGTGTGCTCTGTCCCGGCCGGCCGGAGTAGCCGAGCGGTTCTAGGCGCTTCAGTCCGGAACCGTGCGACCGCTATGAACGCAGGTTCGAATCGTGCCTGCCTCGGGCATGGTTGTGTGTGATGTCCTTATGTTAGCTAGGTTTAAGTAGTTCTAAGTTGTAGGGTACTGATGACCTCAGATGTTAAGTCCCATAGTGCTCAGAGCTATTTGAAACATTTTTTGCTCTGTTCCTAGTTGCGGGAAAAGCATTATTTGAATTTGTACCTCTAATTTTATCTGCTATTATTTTCCATTCTCCCAGTCGGTTAATAACTGATGGCAAGCTTCTGTCTTTCGTAATCCACTGCTACATCAATGAAATCATCCTCATTTTTCATGGAATTGACCCCCACTGTTTCGCATTCCAATCAGTTGTAACAATCTACAGGTTCCTGAACATACTTCTTTGAACTGAATCTTCCGTACTGTATATATTATGTCCCTTAATTTTCTATCGTTCAGCAGTTCTCTCGCCAGCCTTTAGCGATTGTTTCATGCAATACAAGTTTTATTTTCGGAGTTCCAAGCATTGCCGTCAGCTGTGAAGGCCTACAAAGCCATCACTCTTATGACATGTGACACTTCTTTATGAATGAATATTATTTTATTGCATCCGGTGAAACGAAATAACAATTCCTAGTTTCGTGTGAGATCTCTAAAATAGTCGGAAAAATGGGATATGTTCTTTGTTTGTTCTGGAATCCTTGCTATGAAGTAACTGTGCTGCGTATTCAAAACACACGTTATATCACACAGACTTGCAGCGAATATTCATCTCACATAGCAGTACATTAGACAAACTGTGCGTAAAGCTGAATAATTTATCAGTTCTCGTAACTCCGGCGCACATCGCTTTGCGAGCGGAAATTACACAGATGGAAAATAATGATGTTAAGCTATCTGCTTCACCCGTGAATCAATACAACATAAAAATATTTTATTGCAAATGCACCGGAAACATTTTTGTAAATGTTTGTTTTATCTCTTGCGCCACTCCCCCGAACGTTATACTGGGAAAAGGGGAGTGCAGAACATTTGCCGATGTGCGCGCTTGGGAGCTCCTCTGTTCACGTGCGGAATGAACTCAGCTCCAGCGGCTGTTGCGTCAGTTTTGTTCTGCGATCCGGTGTTCCGTTGCTGCAAGGATTCCATTTCAAGGAAAATCTTACTGTCGTACTCCCCACTAAAGTAAAGTAATACCGCTGAAATTTATCGCTCCACTGCCGTCCAGCTCTGTGTCGCAGAAAACAGGGCGTCCTCGTGATTCACGGCGCTATTTGTATTCTTTATAGATCAAGGAGAAGAAAAACACGGGTTTCGATTCTAGTAAGTGACATTACGCAAAGTGAGTCAGAAGTTAAAGCCATCGTGCTGAACGGACATAGTAGAATTGTGATGCTCTGTGAAAGAGGTATGTAAGAGGAAGAACTTTCAGACTCAACGTTTATATTGTACGGCTGTCCTAGACGTATTGATTTGGATATAACTCCTGATTTACAGTCTTTCCCATCCGTAATTCGCTGGGAATTTCTCTCTATTCTTGTCGGATGCTACTGTATTGTTAGCGAAACTGCGTTATTAAGCTTCTGTTATGATTTAAACGTTATTCTGATCTCCAGTATAGATTATTAACAACTGTGTTTTCTACGACTAGTACACATGTTTTCTCCTTATGTCCCCCCAGGATTTATTTTCATTTATGTAGTGTTTTCATACCATATTTCTTTCGATTGCTTGTTCATTGCCCATATGTTGGTAATGTGCCGATTAAACAGTTTTGTTCCTTTTCCATAAGCATTGGTGTCGAGAAATGGTTTCCTCACACACACTCACTGACACAAAATGTTAAGCAGCCACATGGAGACGAGGGAGTAAAATGTATCCTCACGTGTAGAACGATTATGCGATTATTTCAAAGATTACAAAATCAAATTAAATGAACACACGAACTGCTACTGTGAGCACACTGCATATCCCGTGTCAGTGGAGCATTTCATTTCCTTGGCTTGGATCAGTGCACTGCTTCAGTTGGGAAAAGTTTCATGCAAATGTTCTAGCTCACACTGTAATAAGTTGACACAGGACTGTTGAAATTGGCTGTAGATATCCTGGATATTATGGATATTGCTTCAATAATGGAACTGAAGTCCGAGCTCGTACCACACATTTTCTACTGCGTGCGGAAATAGGAATCTTGCTACCTAAATGAGAACATCAACGACATGCAATTAGTTCGTAGAGAGTCGGGCTATGTCTGACGAGAGTTGTCCTGCTGGAAGATACACCTAGCGCGATCATTGAAGTGGAGGACTTTTTTTCATTTGTTATCAGAAACTGAAGTAGACTTAATTTTACCGATGTTGCATTGATTTGGTTGAGGTCTGCAGCTCCATTACGAAATCTATGAAATAACACTATTTCTGTTTCAGTCACGTTTCATACAATATTCATGGGCACCAGCGTATCGACCATAATCCTCTGAGAAGTTCGGTGAATGGTCTCAGAAAATAAAGTGAACAAGAGTTACAAATGAAATACCTCTACTGGCCTTCAAAGTTAGCACCATTAACAAAAGAATACACTATCCGTTGTAGACTGTGTTATGCTTTATTAAAATCGTGCGGTTAGCTAATTTCGGCCGTGTGCCATTATCAGGCACTTGAATTGGAGTACGACAGCTTGTTTTATGTACATGACATAAAATAATGTGATGAGCACGGTATGTAATACATTACATAGCAAATGTAAGCAATGTTATTGCACTGTAAATCTGGTTACGTTAATGTGATTTATAGAATGTTTTGTTTACACATGACGATCTAAGCAGACATGTGACCCTCTTCCACAATGGTTCATTTCGGGTACTTGACAATGGCTTACGGCCAAAATTCGCTAATTGCACGATTTTAATAAAGCGCAGTACAGCCTACAACGGAGAATGTATTCTTTTATTAAACACTTAGAGGCTGTTGATCCCCACGGAAGAAAAATCTTAACCACCAGTTGCTAAAACACATTTCTGACATCGGCTGTATGTCTGTTGGAATCTGTCAGCATACACTTCTTGTGGAACCGCAGCCACACGTTGCTGGATACCCGCTTCTGCGTGCTCAGCCTTCTCGCTCAACCCAAGGTGACTGTTCAACACCCTTCGTATTTTCCAGATTTGGCGTTGGCAGACTACTTTTTGTTCCCCTGCCTTAACTCACCCTTAAAGGCTTACGCGCTGCAGACGTCTGTGCGTGACCACTGTGCTTCGAGCGACTCCACAAGAAGCGTTTGCTTACAGATTCCAGTAGCCTTATAACCGCTGTCAAAAGTGTGTTGTAGCTAATGGTGATTATTTCGAAGTACAGTGAAGGCATTTTTTTTGTAAGTCTTGTTTCCTTTATTATCTGACACATTCACATTCAGACGTATCTTGTATACAGTTGATTTATAAATAACAGTGAGGCGCCTGAAGACTCCAGCGTGCTGCTGAAAAGTGCTTCGCCAACAAATATTGAACGCAAACATAACCGAAATTAAAAAAGTATTATCTTACAAATGTTTTGAGAACGTCCACATCTGGAATGAGTAGCAATGGCCACACAGTAGGCAGAATGGAGCTGAATGTAGACTTAACTTGTTAGAGAGAGAATTAAGCGTATACAAATATTGTTTAACATTGCGAATATTTGGGATTAAAGAAGAGGAGGGGTAAAACATAAATTTTCTGGCTATCAGTTGTTGGCAAGGTCATTAGGTTTGAGAGACAACAGTCAGTTGAAGATCCTTGGATTGGTAGGCCGCTGTTTGGCAAATATTCTGCTTAGCATGTCGGTGTACTGTCTACCTACGATACCCAAGACCACCACAATACTGATAAGAGACCCACACGCACATACACTACTGGCCATTAAAATTGCTACACCACGAAGACGACATGCTACAGACGCGAAATTTAGCCGACAGGAAGAAGATGCTGTGATATGCAAATGATTAGCTTTTCAGAGCATTCACACAAGGTTGGCGGCGGTGGCGACTCCTACAACGTGCTGACATGAGGAAAGTTTCCAACCGCTTTCTCATACACAAACAGCAGTTGACCGGCGTTGCCTGGTGAAACATTGTTGTGATGCCTCGTGTAAGGAGGAGAAATGCGTACCATCACGTTTCCGACTTTGATAAAGGCCGGATTGTAGGCTATCGCGATTGCGGTTTATCGTATCGCGACATTGCTGCTCGCGTTGGTCGAGATCCAGTGACTGTTAGCAGAATATGGAATCGGTGGGTTCAGGAGGGTAATACGGAACGCCGTGCTGGATCCCAACGGCCCTGTATCACTAGCAGTCGAGATGACAGGCATCTTATCCGCATGGCTGTAACGGATCGTGCAGCCACGTCTCGATCCCTGAGTCAACAGATGGGGACGTTTGCAAGACAACAACCAACTGCACGAACAGTTCGACGACGTCTGCAGCAGCATGGACTATCAGCTCGGAGACCATGACTGCGGTTACCCTTGACGCTGCATACCACACAGGAGCGCCTGCAATGATGTACTCAACGACGAACCTGGGTGCACGAATGGCAAAACGTGTTTGGCGACATCGCGGTGAACGCACATTGGAAGCGCGTATTCGTCATCGCCATACTGGCATATCACCCGACGTGATGGTATGGGGTGCCACTGGTTACACGTCTCGGTCACCTCTTGTTCACATTGACGGCACTTTGAACAGTGAACGTTACATTTCAGATGTGTTAGGAACCGTGGCTCTACCCTTCATTCGATCCCTGGGAAATTCTACATTTCAGCAGGACAATGCACGATCGGTTGTTGCATCTCCTGTACGGGCCTTTCTGGGTACAGAAAATGTTCGAATGCTGCCCTGGCCAACACACTCTCCAGATCTCTCACAATTGGAAACGTCTGATCAATAGTGGCCGAGAAACTGGCCTGTCACAATACGCTAGTCACTACTCTTGATGAGCTGTGGTATCGTGTTGAAGCTTCATGGGCAGCTGTATCTGACTGAATGCTCAGGCGTATCGAGGCCGTTATTATGGCCAGAGGTGGTTGTTCTGGGTAGTAATTTCTCAGGATTTATCCACCCAAATTGTGTGAAACTGTAACCACATGTCAGTTCTAGTATAAGAGATTTGTCCAATGAATACCCGTTTATCATCTGCATTTCTACTTGGTATAACAATTTTAATGGCCTGTAGTGTATATACTCACTCACTCACGCACACACACACACACACACACAAACACACACACACACACACACACACACACACACACACACACACACACATGAACACGCACATGCACATGTACGAAAGTAGTAGAGTTGCATTAGGTGATTACTATTTTACCGCATTTATAAGTAGATGTAGAGTAGAAATGACGTCTTGATGACGTGAGCGGAAGTGTCGGCATTGTGGATCCTTGGAGTAGATCATGTACATGTACATGGAGCTTTGGAAGTAGGTATGTCTGTATGTGGTGGATGTCTGACGGTATTGGCGAGGTATATCTGTGAGAGGGTTTCTGCCGCAGGCTATTCTGTATCTCTCTCTTCTACAATACAACCTGTGCAGAATAGCAATATTATTACACTCACCTCCCGAATTAGCGCCGTTGTGCAGTTCAAGGAGTGATGTGTGGTAGATTAGATTCGCTCACCCTAAGTATAAAACATACTAAGCGAGTCTGATATCTTTCGATGGTTGATCATTAGCTATTAAGCGACGTCCTGACAAGCTTAGTGCAGTCGGATTCCTTTTTACTGGTAATGAAAATGAACTATTTGTTTCCATTGTGGTGGAGGTTTGAAATATTGGCATGAAACCCCCAAACGATGCATTGGACGTGATTTTTGGTTTTCCAGGTGTTTTTTTTTATGCTGCTTATGGAGGGCACGGATTGTTTGGGTATTATCTGTCAGAACATCGATGTAAAAATTACTGTAAAGGATGCAGCTAACATTAAATCTCCATAAAATTTCTGAAAGCAGCTCCAGAAAACCATGTGCCTTTGAAAGCCACTGACAATGCTCGCCTGTATAAAATCTGCCTACGGGAAGAAATGGCATTACTATTCTTTCCATACAGACATATTGCTGTTTGCATTAAATGTGGAGCTCCCTTTCCCTGTGTAGTGTGTGTGTCAGAGACCTAGTGTAGCTACAGTGAGAGCATTTTAGACGAAAGCAGCGATAAGTAAAGGGAAATTAGTGTGACGTAGCTTCTTTAGGCTTTGATATAATTCAAAAGTTGCACTTGATATTTTGTGAACCCAGATGCTCCACTTCTCTAGATGTCTGCCGTAACACCCCCACCGCCCATTTTTTATAAGTGGCCTCTGTGGGATTGAGGGTAGAGTGGCAGGGGTTGGATTTCGAGTCCTGCACACGGTGTCCCCCGCATCCCCAGCTACCGGGACTGATTTTGGGAGCGAAGGAAGGGAAACACAGGCAAATGATATTTTATTTTATTTTAATTTTTGTATGTATTCATTCATTTTTCATTTGTTTTTATTTTTATTTCTGTTTTACTTCAAAAAGGAAAGTAAGTAGACTAAGAAAAGGAAAGAATAAGAAATACACAAAGAAAGTATCTCCGGGTAGTGAGAAAGGTAGCGGCGTTTAGCGATCCCTGCCACGCAGCGAATCCTGTGCTGGACCGATCGGTACGTCTTCACGGAAACATTTATTAGTTCTCCAGAGTGTGGTTCTGCATGTTCGGAATCTTCAATTGGTGGACGGATGTTGTCGCCTACCCGGAAGGTTCCAGCTGCTTAGAGGGTCGCGGAAAGCCCTGCTAAGATAATTTGAAAAGAACTGTTCATTTTTCGGGTTGCAAACAATTTTGGTTTGGCTCTCTTGCAAGTAATTCCAAAAGTCCAAAACGTATTTGGTATCATTCCAGAATAGGTAATAAACCACGTGTTCTTTGATCCACGTGATGGCATTGGTTTTCGTGCGAGTGTAGTAGATTTCGTCTGGACAAATGATGATCTGTGGAGCAATATGCGCCGTTGTCACTCGGAGAAATTAGACCAGGATTTGTCGAACCAGATGCTATATCTCACCCACCTCTCCACAGCAAAGGCGACGTGCATACGTGTCCTGTGTTCTGCAGGTGGTGCAGTCGGGTGAGTCTGCCATGCTGATCAGGTGATTGTGTCGTCTGTTTGCAATCGACCGTTACATACAATATGGACTGAACCTCAGTGTCTATAATGCCCGTCCTTATCGTCTTCCACACGACCTCCCATCGGACGTGTGGGTATTTCGACTCTATGAGGTTCGGCCTTCAACCGGTTTGGAGTACATGACTAACGTCCTGGAACGTCATACGACGCCTTGCTACTACAGAGAGGCGAACATAAATAAATTCGACTTAAATGTTGCTTAGATATTAAAGAGAGGTGGGGTGCTAGACGAGAGAAGATAGCTTAATGATTTCAGGAGGAGGCCCGCCATGCTCTGCGGGCAATTCTTCTACAGCTTAAGTTTTGTGTTCATGAATAGGACCACCGCCCTGTAATGGACATGAACACCAGAGTCCCCATCGATTGGGGGGGTGAGAGTGAGGGATCCATAATTGACCATGAATAACATACCATTGGTGAAGAAAGGTCTGAGGCCTGGTCACAAACGTTGAGCAATCGTGGCTGGCATAGGTACTGCGTGGGGCAGATGAGGGAGACCAGAAGCCAGGTAGGTGTTGACAAAGTGTGTTCGTTGAATGATGTTCATGGCTCGCAACCGTTGGTCGACAATGAGGGTCCTGGCGTGCTGCTGAAGGAGCCGATAGTTAAGAGCCGCTCCGCGGCGTATGTCGCTACTGAATTCGATATTGAGGCACTCCACTGTGTCATGAAGTCAGAGAGTGGCGGCGCACCCTGGATGGAGTCCGGGTCCAGCGTTCATAGTGATCGGTTTTTCGATATGAAGGACGCTATCTGAGGCCGTAACGAGCCTATGTACCTAGTCCAGTCGTCAGAGACATCTTCGCCATTTCGGAGCACAACCACCAGATGGTCAGTGTAGGATATACATTGGAATTAACTCCATCGAACATCATGCCTGCAATCTTTTGCGAAGCCCGCATAAGAGAGCTTCAAGTGCGAGTGCATAGAGCATTGTCGATAAAAGGCATCCCCTCCTCACCGAACGTGCTATGTGAATATGGCGCGTGAGGTGTCCGTTGGTTCAGGACTTTGGAAGTCGCTGTTTGGAGGAGTTGTATGACTACGGTAATGAAGGGCTGTTGATACCCCATGTTCAGGAAAGTGTGCGTCAAGTACAGATGGTCGATTCGGTCGATCACCTGGCTAAAGTCTATGGTGACAGAGTACCTGGTAATCTGTCCGTGTTCTACAGGACTATTGTATCACGATATCTACACTAGGTCGTATGAGATGACGCGTCCGATGGATTCGTGCCGCCTCTAGGCAGGTGAATGTTTTCATGTCACAATTAAGATGTGTTAAGGGGCGATAATCGTGAATCCATGTTCCACCTTTCGGTTTCAGGATAGAGATGATCATCTCTTCAACAAATATAGTGGGAATTGACGTCTCTGTAGACAGCCGGGCATGACAGATTGTTCAACAATGAGGTGCGAATAAATATTGGAACGCCCGACAGAAATCCAAAGGAAGTCCGTCAAGCATGGCGATCTATGGGTCTGGTCTCTATTGATGGCGTCCACCCCGATAGCTGAGTGGTCAGCGTGACGGATTGCCGTCCTACGGTTCGATTTCCGGCTGGGTCGGAGATTTTCTCCGCTCATGGACTGTGTGTTGTGTTGTTTTCAACATTACTTCAACCCCATCCGGCGCGCAGGTCGCCCAGTGTGGCGTCGAATGTAATTAGACCTGCACCAAGGCGGCCAGACCTGCCCCAAAAGGGGCCTCCCGGCCAATACCGCAAAACGCTCATTTCCATTTTTACTGATGACATCGAGTACTTCCTCCTCAGTAAAGTCCGTCTCAAGGCGTCAGCCATTAAGTGATTAAACTGATCTGCTGTGTGACTTTCATCACCATCAGTCGATCAGAGTCTTGAGCCAAGTAGAGTGTGGTGTAGTGTTCACAGAAAACTACACTGATTTCGCGCTGTGTAGAGAAACACCTCCTGTTGTGTGCATCAATAACGTGGATCAGTGCTCGTCGGCGCCGTCGGCATTCTCTGCTAACATGATACATGGATGGCCTATCCATTGTAAACCTATCGAGCGTCCATGAGCGAAAGACGACATCCTCTGACTGCCGGCGCATTCTCGCCACAACCTGTCCTTTGGCCCTGTTTACCTCTATCTGTCTTTCCGGTGAGGGCGGCATCGAAGAGTAGACACTGAAGACGTTCTAATAGAAGTGACCGCTGGTTTCATGCAGCTGCTCGTGACTGTACGCAATAAGGGTACGCTGAATGATTTTGGTACAAGCAATCCACAACACTGTCGTTGTAGCGTATGCTCCTACGCAGCGGACTCATGAGTTCCAGGTATCCTCAATAGCGAGTCTGTAGTTAGGGGAAGTCAGATGAGCAGTGTTTAGCTTCCAGGGCATTCGGCTTCGTCACACCTGCTGGCGGCAGAGGGTGACACAACTTACGCAGGCGATATGGTCCGTAAATGCAGTTCATCACAGTTCCGCACCTCGTAGTTCGGATGCAATGCGACGAGAGAAATATATTCTGTAGAACTAGATGAACAACTCGTGTATTGGGTGACCCCTGAAAAATCTCCTTTTAAATGGTCCCTAACAATAGCCCCTAGTTTGGCACATGGGAACTAGTCCTTAGGCATTAGGACGCTACTAAAGTCACCGCCAAGAACGATCTCGTCGTGTCAGAGGAGCAAGTTCTTCCGTATAAAATCGCACACAGTCTGGGTGGCATGTGGAACCGGACAGAGCTTAAAGATTGATAAGTTGTATCCCTAGCACTGTGAGTGCCATCCCTCTGGCCCTGGGAAGGTGAAACATGTCTTCACCATGTATATTCCGTCCTTGAGGAGTGTAGTGAGACTGCTGCCAGCAGGTGAAGCCTGGGACGTAAATTGAGTATAACCATACATGTCGGTGAACATTGCTGTGCTGACCTACTGGAAGAAGGCTATATCAGAGTCAGCTGCGTTTAACATGCCCTGTAACAAATGTACCTTAGGATGACCACATACGTTTCTGACACTGATGGTCGCAATTCTATACATATGAATTACATCTTTTCTGTGCAAGGTCGTCATCAGTTACTAGGGTACAAAAGCAACGCATGAGCTGTGGCGCAACCACCGCTTCCTACTACTGCAGTCATAGTCCCTGTGTACCACGCTTGTCATTGTCCAACATCGACAGCACGGCCTCTTCGGTATCGTCAGCCCATGAGATATGGACGGCCAGTGGTTGGGAATTATCGTCTGTGTCGGCATGCTGCAGAATCAGAAGTGTCTCGAGCACGGGGTTGGCTCCAGAGGTCAGTTCTTGGGATGGAGACATGGCTGGTAAGCTCGTAGTATTATGTTAGGTGCCATAGCTTGTGGGACCATGGTATGTTGTATAACGACGGTTCATGCATTGCGTCCGCAACTCGTGGTCTAGTGGCTAGCGTTGCTACCTCTCGATCATGGGATCCCGATTTCGATTCCTGGCCAGGTTGGGGATCTTCTCTGCTCGAGGAGTGGGTGTTTGTGTTCTCCTCATCATTTTATCATCATTCTTGACAGTGAATAGATTGGACTGTGAAAAAAATTGGATTGTGAAAAGTTGTGACTTTTTATGGGCGTTGATAACAGCGCAGTTGAGCGCCCCACAAACCAAACACCATCTCATGCATTGCTGTCAGCAGCCGCAAGAAGCCCATCTTCCACTTATAATGTTCTCAAGAGACAGTCATATGAGAGCGTCCAACGTCGCTTTTTAAGCTTTAAAGACGCGCGTTGCTTGCAGACATTTGACTCAGAATCGGAATGTAGATGGTACATTGCTGTCGCATCTCCTTCAGAAAGGAAAGCAGAAGTCGGCATAAGCTTAGCATCAAAAGCTGGGGACAGCAATGACTGCTGTTGAAAGGCATTCGGCTGATGTTCTAACTCCGGGACGTCGTTGTTGAAATCTGTCCTTGGTGTGGCGTCGGAACGTGACGTCTCGGAAGAGAGCGTCCGTCCTTCATCAGGCGAAGATTGTGGCCCAACTGCTGCAGTGTAAGTGAGGCGATCGGTCGTGGTCGTATGCTATTGTTGATAGGTAGCCACTAGTCTTGATACATAATGGCATGTGTTTAGTTAGCTCCATCTTGGCTGACTCTGCTAGGGACCGGATGTGTTGTAAATGTATTCCACGTTTCGGCTTCGTGGTGAACGCACTTTCGGGTATGGTTTTAAGCCAGCAACGATAATGTCAGGTGGCACCCAAAAAAAGTGGTTCAAATGGCTCTATGCACTATGGGACTTAAACCTAACTAAACTAAAGAACATCACACACAACAATACCCGAGGCAGGATTCGAACCTGCGACTGAAGCGCCTAGAACGGCTCTGCCACAGCGGCCGGCTGGCACCTCAAAGGGAAGCTCGAAGACGTGTAGATAATGCAATCCGAGCCCCACGTGATCGACGATGACCAATCCTTTGTGCCCATGACCGTGTTTAAACTTGAGGCCGCTGGCATATCTCGAGCCATGTTATGACAGATGGTGTCGCTTGTCATTTTGACATATACTGGTGACAGAAAGGTGGATGCCTACTATGTCCTTGGGACTGAGTTTAATATCATTGTGAAGAAAGCACCCAGTTTCAAATGCTCTTGCTCGTGCATAATTCGACTGAAAACCGAGCTTGATCGTGAATCTTCGATACGTCATGGCGTGTCTATCAACAGTCGTAGCGGAGAAGCTGTAAACAGAATGCTTGCGAACGCGTACACTGCGGACTTTGGCCACACAGATACGCTCCCCGTCTGGAGCAGATTCCAGTGTGCTGCTCACCACTGGGAGCAGATTCCAGTGTGCTGCTCACCACTGAGGTTGTGACGACGTTTATTTTCCCCTTTGCTCGCAGACTCGCTGTTTCCCGCTTGGGTGGCGAACTCTGATATGCATCCGCATTAAAATAGCCATATGCCCATCGAGACGTATTTGTACCGTTACAAGTGTGGCGTCTGCTCTTTCAGAGATCGTCAAAATCCCGAGTGGGTTGGAGGCCCCCCACCCATAATGCTCCAAATGTTCTCTATTGGAGAGAGATCCAGTGACCTTGCTGCCCAAGGTAGGGTTTGGCAATCATGAAGACAAATAGTAGCAACTATCGCCGTGTGCAGGCGGGCACTATCTGGGTGAATGGTAAGCCCAGAATAGTTTGCGATGAAGGGCAACAAAACAGTGCATAGAATATCGACGACATACCTCTGTGCTCCAAGGATGCCATGGATAACAGCCCGAGGGGTCATTCGATGATGGGAAGTGGCACCCCAGACCATCACACCTAGTTGTCGGGCCATATTGTGGGTGAAGGTTAGGTTACCTGTCCCACTATTGTCTGACACATCTGCAGACACGTCTTCACTGGTCATTGGGGCTCAGTTCGAAGTGGAATTCATTACTGAAGACAATTCTTCTCCAATCAATGGTATTCAAGACCAAAAATGTGTCGAAGGCGTCCTAGAAAGTTGTGGAATACCAACCTAGCTGTCGCCTGCCAGGATTTTTAATTGTAGTAGTGGAAGAATTGCATGGAGTTGACAGATGCGTGCCGCCTTGCAAACAGTGGCAGAGGGCAGAATTATCGGACATGACGAGTCGCAACACATCAAGCAAAGTGCCTCGGTCTTTTTGCACCCATTGTGGGGGGATGGAAGTGGGATGGCATTGCTTATGTCGCTTTTAGCCAGAGGATCCTTTGGCAGCTCACATACACGAGTGCTCTGGTGCAGCACTGGATTCTCCATCGGTGCAGTGGGAATAACTGTGCACAGTACGAAACCTATTGCATGCCTTTAGGAGGTCACTGTACTGTGCATTATTTGTTTAAATATAAACGTAATTATTCGCATACTACCCCAGTTATTATCTCGCCGCAGTACTGAAATTCGAAGTAGCGGCGACGATATCAGCGAACTGGTAGTGCTGATCAGATAATGGTAGGTGGCTTAGTGCAGGCGTCGCGAATGGAGCATATAACGTTCTCTATGGAAGGATTCCAGTTACTATTTTTTACAAATATAATCAGATAGTGTTAGCGACGCTCATAGTTACGTCACACACCTAAAATGTGGGGGTCGGGTGGGAGAATAAATTCGCGTTAAGCAGAATATAGGCCGCCTGTGTGTTTCTTGTTAGAATGTGTCTATCAGAGAAGTGGCTATTTGCAGAATACTGTACTACAAAACACCGAAAAACTTTTACGAATTGCTTAAAAACTGTAAATAGTGTAATATGTCGGTGTGCTCGCAGGGTATTGACTATACTGTTAATTGTTAGACATTTAAAGGCTCAGTATTTAAGTGCGTCTTCTTGAAACAGCAGGTATTTGCAGCATACTCAGAGAAAATCGACAAAATTTTAATGACTTTCCCATAAACTGTAAATAGCGTTATATGTCGGTGGTAATAGTTTTAAACATTTAAAGCTTAGGATTTTACCTTTTTTTCTGAAAATCGACAACATAGCAGCGAAATCCGTATTTTATGTGTCTCTTCTCAACAAATATATAAAAATCAGTCGCGAAACCCGTATTTACATGTGTCTTCCCTAAAAGAGGGGGAGGAGAAGGGGATAGAAGCAAAACACATATTGACATGTGTCTTTTTAGAAAAGTGGGAGGAAAATCACATAATAACAGTGAAATGTTCGTCTTCTTAAAATATCTTTCAGATTGTCCACAAAACCGTAAACAGCCTCTTATGTTGCAGAAAATAGCGCTGGGTGCGATACTCTGCACAAAATTTGTGATAACTACGTCAATACCTCTGGGTTCCATACCAGGCAGGAATTTCGCAGTGTCACGCGCCTGTCTTTACTGATGCCACTGACGTTTGTTGCTCGAGTGAGGTATTCATTTAGAATGCCAGTCTCATAAAGAGTAGGACTCTAAGCAGTGATGTGGGCAGAGCTGGGGGAATGATCAGAAGTAGCAGGTATGACCACACTACAACAGTGGGGGAGACGCCATTTTTTTGGGTTATAAGTTATCATTGTTAAAATGTCTGTCTGGTTTCGGGTGGCTAACGGAAATGGTAAAGACTGCCAGTCTTGCTTGTGAGATTAAGGCGGAGCTCACCACCTGCAGCATCGTCGATAGAACCGACTGTGGTCCTTTGGTGCAGAGCCGGGTGGAGGGGCTGAATCAGAGGCTCAGGCGGTTCTGTGACAGTGTAGGTTGCAGGTTCCTTGACTTGCGCCATCGGATGGTGGGTTTCCGGGTTCCGCTTAATAGGTCAGGAGTCCACTACACACAGGAGGCGGTACACGGGTAACACGGCTGTGTGGAAGGGACTGGGCGATTTTTTAGGTTAGAGGGTCTCAGGGTACCACAGAAGGGGCGTACGTCAGAAAGTGGGCAGGTAAAATACAGTAAGGTAGTTGTAGAAACGATTCGTTTGTAGTTGTAAATTGTCGTAGCTGTGTATTGAAAGAACCAGAGCTCCAAGCCGTAATAGAAAGCACTGGAGCTCAAATAGTTGTACGTACAGAGAGCTGGCTAAAGCTCTAACAGTGTTCAGAAAGGATATATTAAATACAGTTGGTGGTGGAGTATTTATTGCTGTCAGAGGTAGTTTGCCTTGTAGCGAAATTGAAGTATATAGTTCGTGTGAAATAGTGTTGGTAGAGGTTATACCTTACAATCGGACTAAACTATTAATTGCATCGTTTTACCGACTCCCGACTCAGAAGACATAGTTGTTGAACAGTTCAAAGAAAACTTGAGTCTCATTTCAAGTAAGTACCCCGCTCATAAAATTATAGTCGGTGGTGACTTCAATCTATCCTCGATATGCTGGAAAAATTATACGTTTAAAGCCGGCGTCCAGCATAAAACATCATTCGAAATTGTACTAAATGCTTTCTCAGAAAATTATTTTGAACAGTTAGTTGATGAGCTCACTCGAAGCGTAAATGGTTGCGAAAGCTTACTTGACCTTTTAGCATCAAATAATGCTGGAAAAATAGTGAGTGTTGTGACGAATACAGGGATTAGCAACCACAAGACAGTTACTGCTAGACTGAATACCCTAATACCTACAACCATCAAAAAGAAACGAAAAGTATACCTATTTGAAAAAGCTGATAAAAATGCTCTTAAAGCCTTTTTTAAGAGACACTCTTCACTCCTTCCGATCTGATCATGTTAGTGTAGAAAAGTTGTGGAATGTTTTCAAAGAGATAGTATCAACAGCAATTGAGAGATATATACCACATAAATTAATAAGTGATGGTACTGATCCCCCATGGTACACAAAACGAGTCAGATCTTTGTTGCAGAAGCAACGAAAAAAGCATGCTAAATTTAAAAGAACGCAAAATCCCCAAGATTGGCAAAGTTTTACAGAAGTTCGAAATATGGCCCGTACTTCAATGCGAGATGCTTCTAATAAGTTCCACAACGAAATTCTGTCTCGAAATCTGGCAGGAAACCCAAAGAGATTCTGGTCATACATAAAGCACACCAGTGGCAAGACACAATCAGTACCTTTACTGCGCGGTAACAACGGTGAAGTCACTGCTGGCAGTGCCACTAAAGCAGAGTTATTAAACGCGGTTTTCCGAAACTCCTTCACCAAAGAAGACGAAGTAAATATTCCTGAATTCCAATCAAGAACAACTGACAAGATGAGAAACATAGAAGTAGATGTCCTCTGTGTAACAAAGCAGCTTAAATCACTTAATAAAGGCAAGGCCTCCGGTCCAGATTGTATACCAGTCAGGTTCATCTCAGAGTATGCTGATGAAATAGCACCATATTTAGCAATTACATACAACCACTCGCTCACAGAAAGATACGTACCTAAAGACTGGAAAATTGCTCAAGTCACACCAATACCGAAAAAGGGAAGGAGGAGTAGTCTGCTGATTTACAGGCCTATGTCACTAACGTCGATTTGCAGCAGGGTTTTAGAACATACACTGTCTTCGAACATTATGAAGTGCCTCGAAGAGAACGATTTATTGACATATAGTCAGCACGGATTCAGAAAATATCGTTCTTGTGAAACACAAGTAGCTCTTTATACTCATGAAGCAGTAAGTGCTATCGACAGGGGATGTCAAATTGATTCCATATTTTTAGATTTGCAGAAGGCTTTCGACATCGTTCCTCACAAGCGTCTTCTAATCAAACTGAGTGCCTACGGAGTATCGCCATAATTGTGCGACTGGATTAGTGATTTCCTGTCAGAATTCGTCGAGTAAAACAAAGGTAATATCCGGCGTTCCCCAAGGAAGTGTTATAGGACCTCCATTGTTCCTGGTCTATGTTAACGACATAGGAGACCATCTGAGCAGCCGTCTTACACTGTTTGCAGATGATGCTGCAATTTACCGTCTTGTAAAGTCATCAGATGACCAAAACGAATTGCAAAATGATTTAAATAAGATATATGTATGGTGCGAAAAGTGGTAATTGACTCTGAATTAAGAAAAGTGCGAAGTTATTCACATGAATACTAAACGAAATCAGCTAAATTTCGATTACGCGATAAGTCACACAAGTCTGAGGGCTGTAAATTCAACTAAACACTTAGGGATTAAAATTACAAATAATCTAAATTGGAACGATGACGTAGATAATTTTGTGGGCAGAGCAAACCAAAGACTGCGATTCATTGGCAGAACACTTAGAAGGTGCAACAGGTCTACCAAAGAGACTGCTTACATTACGCTTGTCCGCCCTATTCTGGAGTCCTGATGTGCGGTGTGGGATCCGGATCCGGTGGGACTGACGGATGACATCGAAAAAGTACAAAGAAGGGCAGCTCGTTTTATATTATCGCGAACTAGGGGAGATAGTGTCACAGATATGATACGTGAATTGGAATAACAATCATTAAAACAACGGCGTTTT
This sequence comes from Schistocerca gregaria, assembly GCF_023897955.1. Taxonomy (NCBI): domain Eukaryota; kingdom Metazoa; phylum Arthropoda; class Insecta; order Orthoptera; family Acrididae; genus Schistocerca; species Schistocerca gregaria. The sequence continues at coordinate 812,849,611 of NC_064920.1, read as the reverse complement.
TCGTTGCGACGGGATCTTCTCATGAAATTTCAATCACCAGTTTTCCCCTCCGATTGCGAAAACATTCTGTTGGCACCCACCTACATAGGGAGAAATGTTCATCACGATAAAATAAGAGAAATCAGGGCTCGCACGGAAAAAGTTAAGTGCTCGTTTTTCCCACTTATCGTTCGAGAGTGGAACGGTAGAGAGACAGCTTGAAGGTGGTTCATTGAATCCTCTACCAGGCACTTTATTGCGAATAGCAGAGTAATCACGTAGATGTAGATGTAGATAATGATAGTTATCACTTTACGCAAAAAGCATTTTATCAAACAGGAATTAGGTGAACACCCTGACAGTGGTGTGCAGCTACACTCTGAAAATATAACGCTTCATTACCGTCTTTCCGTAGACGAGGTCAAAAATACACACTAATGCGGTGACGCTTCCACCCGAATATAGTAGCCCCATCGAACTGTACTGCTGGAAGAATTGTTTAGGCCCTTAGCATTTTCTATCAAATTTCAGTCTCATTTGTAAACCTTAATTGTTTTATTTCTTTCTTCTGAATTTTAATTCATTTTCCGAATTTGTAGTTTCTTTCGACTACTTTGCTCTGTGCAAAGACTGATTTACATGGAGGATAAGCTGCAACATAGTTTCACTTCCTTCTCAACTACTGTCTTCGGCTGAGGAAATTTTTTCTGAAAAACAGAAATATGTTGGTATGGAAAGTAAATCAAATTATTTGTCTGGATTATAATCTTATATTCAAGTGAAACGTCGAAAATAAGCAGTAAACACAATAGATTGAAAAACAGTAACTTTTCTTATGCGTTCTCAAAATAGAATGCTGATGATCACACGAATGCTGAAGTTATAGGATCGTAGGTATGTCTTATTATTAATGAAGAAGTACTGACACCAATCAGAGAGGAAAAAATTATATTAATACTCGACTAAGGGAAGGGAATGGTTGATAGGATTCACCTTGAAAGATCAAAGAAAAGCTGATTTGAATGTGGAATATGACAAGTAAAAGTTATTGAGGGAGGAGAAAGCTTGACTACAGTAAACAGTTTCCAGCGGTTCTAAGTCGCAATCATTGTGTAGAGACTTTCAGGGGATGACATCTAGCATGGAGATCTACATGAAACCAGTCTTTGGACTGAATATCACAACAATAACAAGAAAATACACTCCTGGAAATTGAAATAAGAACACCGTGAATTCATTGTCCCTGCGAGGGGAAACTTTATTGACACATTCCTGGGGTCAGATACATCACATGATCACACTGACAGAACCACAGGCACATAGACACAGGCAAACTGGCTGACACTGACGGCAGCGGTGCACAAATGCTGCGCAGCTAGCGCCATTCGACGGCCAACACCGCGGTTCTTGGTGTGTCCGCTGTGCCGTGTGTGTGATCATTGCTTGTACAGCAGTGTCCGGAGCAAGTATGGTGGGTCTGACACACCGGTGTCAATGTGTTCTTTTTTCCATTTCCAGGAGTGTATTTCCATCGCTAATACGCGTCTGTCAAGTGGGAATGAGCTGATATCAGCTAATGTACCAACATCTTGCATTAAGTTCCAAATTCTTTTTCGAATGTTCATGGGTCATGTGACACTTGCTGGTGTTCCGTTTTTTCGGATGGGGCATTAAGCTGCTGCCTTTCGCTTTGTGCTTATATCACGCTTCATACTGCTCCTTAGTTTCAATACCAAAGTCATCCATCTCTGCGTTACAGAACACAAACATTCATTACAGACATCCATATGAATCACGGACGTACTTTATGTAACTCGCTGCTGAATGTAGGTTAAGAATCCTGTCTCAGCTTTTCAGCAAAACATCAGACAGGCAGGTGTGACAGCAGCGCTATTCTCTGGAACGTTGGTCTTTTGTGGATACCGCGCTAGTATAGTGCAGCGTGGAAGGTCAGTTCCTAGGAAGGCACTTTTCATTACATTTTCAAGTATCCGGCTTACCTGCGACGTGAAAGGCAGCGATATAATTAACCGTGTGGCATGAAAGAGTAAGTCTGAATGTTGTTACTACCCCTGTGAAACAAAAGTACGCTGAGAGGGAGAAGTTGCGTTTAATTATTCGCCGTGGAATATAAGGGCGGAAGATTGAGAGCTTCATTTGTGAGCGTAGGTCTTCCCGGCTTCCGTTCCTTTTTGTAGTTGGCAGCGCGCTGTACTAATGGCCAGTGATAAATAGCGGCCCTGGCATTCTTCGCATAGTGCAGCGTTTTGTGATGTAGCGCGCTCAACTTGGCCGGGAATGCTGCGACAGTTTGAAACAGCGATAAATTGAAATGCTTTCGGGACTCGGCAACATTGTTGGAAAACTACCTTGCCTTTGTTCCTCACGTCCACAATATTTACACGGCAGGGTTGCTTTGAGGACGTGTTCCCTCGGTGCGGCACTACCCCTGCTGATTGCCCCTTTTAAACCTCCCTCTCATTTTTTTTAAAAATTCTCTTGAGACGGCAGCACCACGCTCTACTGTGCTGTTCTGTACGTTAGATTGCAATCGACAATTCACTAATATTTTGTAGCAAAGCAAATTTCAGCGTTCGTTTTGTTTTTATTAACCTTGGTTATACTTTCATACGCAACGATAAATCTTACGCTGGAAAATAAGTGTGTGGTTTGCTAAAAAGTAAGGCACAGTTTTCAGTTTTACTCTTCGCGTAGCATGAATTTTTCTCACACTCTTTGTTGTTTCTAGCACAACTGCTTTTGCGTCAACTTCCACGTTTATTCCTGCGCTAGAAATGTTGAGCAGTGGTGTGCGAACACGTGAGTAATATGTCACTGTCTCTTTACTGATTCCATCAGCTTAGCGTATTTGCTTTTGTCTTTCTTTGTTGCTCAGAACCGTCAAGCCAATAAGCCATACGCTGCGGCCAAATTTATCTAGGAGCACTGTGTCAGACCTGTTTGCTCGTATTCTATCTTATTTTACACACCAACACAAGGACCACTGCCTATTTGCCAGCACGCTTTGAGATATGAATTTGTAATAACGTTAGCTGCTGCCAGAAATCAAGCGATGTTTCAGTGCTAGCCCCTGATAAACTTTTTTTGAATTTTCCCTGCCATCGTTACCACTGGTACTACTGGTACGGTTAAAAGTTTGGCAGTGTTTAACATTTGTTGAAAGGACAGCGTACTACGTTTCTTTTAAATATTTCACTTCTGCAAAACTGAATTCACAATTCAGCTTCGCTCCAAACCCCAAATTCCCTGGTTTCGACTTTTCAAAAAGAATGAGCTTCCATTCTTCCACAGACAATAAGACATCTCCTTGCAATTACACCCAACAGAGTTCATCCGTCATAAAGAAGTAGGATGGATACACACCATACTAACGGCCACTAATAGGAGCAACTGTATTTCGCCAATTAGAGAGGAATGAAAGCCCCTAAACAGGTCTTGGCATAAATAAGGCGATACGAAAAGTGACGCTGCGTATTTTTCTTCAAGCACTTGCATCCACAGTCACGGAGCCACCATAGTCGGGTAGAGTAGTCTGGCTAACACAGGTGATAGCTGGCACAATAGTTTCCTGTAGCGTACCGAGCTGTTGACCTTTCACATTAGTTTTAAGAAGAACAGTTCTAACACTACTGTAGCACATACAGGGAATCACAAGATTAACACAAGGACATCCTCTGCTCTACCAAAATACACTCCTGGAAATGGAAAAAAGAACACATTGACACCGGTGTGTCAGACCCACCATTCTTGCTCCGGACACTGCGAGAGGGCTGTACCAGCAATGATCACACGCACGGCACAGCGGACACACCAGGAACCGCGGTGTTGGCCGTCGAATGGCGCTAGCTGCGCGGCATTTGTGCACTGCCGCCGTCAGTGTCAGCCAGTTTGCCGTGGCATACGGAGCTGCATCGAAATCTTTAACACTGGTAGCATGCCGCGACAGCGTTGACGTGAACCGTATGTGCAGTTGACGGACTTTGAGCGAGGGCGTATAGTGGGCATGCGGGAGGCCGTGTGGACGTACCGCCGAATTGCTCAACACGTGGGGCGTGAGGTCTCCACAGTACATCGATGTCGTCGCCAGTGGTCGGCGGAAGGTGCACGTGCCCGTCGACCTGGGACCGGACCGCAGCGACGCACGGATGCACGCCAAGACCGTAGGATCCTACGCACTGCCGGAGGGGACCGCACCGCCACTTCCCAGCAAATTAGGGACAGTGTTGCTCCTGGGGTATCGGCGAGGACCATTCGCAACCGTCTCCATGAAGCTGGACTACGGTCCCGCACACCGTTACGCCGTCTTCCGCTCAAGCCCCAACATCGTGCAGCCCGCCTCCAGTGGTGTCGCGACAGGCGTGAATGGAGGGACGAATGGAGACGTGTCTTCTTCAGCGATGAGAGTCGCTTCTGCCTTGGTGCCAATGATGGTCGTATGCGTGTTTGGCGCCGTGCAGGTGAGCGCCACAATCAGTACTGCATACGAGCGAGGCACACAGGGCCAACACCCGGCATCATGGTGTGGGGAGCGATCTCCTACACTGGCCGTACACCTCTGGTGATCGTCGAGGGAACACTGAACAGTGCACGGTACATCCAAACCGTCATCGAACCCATCGTTCTACCATTCCTAGACCGGCAAGGGAACTTGCTGTTCCAACAGGACAATGCACGTCCGCATGTATCCCGTGCCACCCAACGTGCTCTAGAAGGTGTAAGTCAACTACCCTGGCCAGCAAGATCTCCGGATCTGTCCCCCATTGAGCATGTTTGGGACTGAATGAAGCGTCGTCTCACGCGGTCTGCACGTCCAGCACGAACGCTGGTCCAACTGAGGCGCCAGGTGGAAATGGCATGGCAAGCCGTTCCACAGGACTACATCCAGCAGCTCTACGATCGTCTCCATGGGAGAATAGCAGCCTGCATTGCTGCGAAAGGTGGATATACACTGTACTAGTGCCGACATTGTGCATGCTCTGTTGCCTGTGTCTATGTGCCTGTGGTTCTGTCAGTGTGATCATGTGATGTATCTGACCCCAGGAATGTGTCAATAAAGTTTCCCCTTCCTGGGACAATGAATTCACGGTGTTCTTATTTCAATTTCCAGGAGTGTATTTGAATTTTCGTTCCCTCCATATCCACACACTTTCTCCACGCTTTAATCGTCCGTTTTCGCTCACTTCCTCCCGTCCTCACATGTCACCAGACACAATAGGCTTACTCGCTTCCAAACCTGTCATTTTTTAATTACTACTCGTGATGGCCGCACGTCATTATTATTTACGTTTGAAAATGTCCCCGCGTCGGTCACACTCTCGCATTTCAGACACAACATAAGAAACAGTTAACTGTTGTCGAGCGAAGTGTCAACAATTTTACTCTACTACCGTTAGTTGCCAACAATTCACGAAACACGAACGAAGTACACCTTCGTTGTTGTCATTTCTTCAGATTCAACCTCCCGTGACTGATTTGCCCCTTACAGGAGAAAAAGAAGCTAAATATTATTCTGGCACATTATGTATTTAAGGACACTCCGAATTATTACCGAATCGACACTGCCAAAGCGTAAGTGGACTGTACTGAACTAATTTCCTTACACATTAAAATGTCTGCTATTATCGTCGTACGTTTCCTAGTTGCTGGCTCTGGATCCTTTCACTGCATTTTCCCGACTGATGCAACTGCAGTACGTAATACATTTAAGTGTGAACCGAGTACGCGTGAAATTTTCTGGGGTAGGTGGCATCTTAGCACAGATAAACATCATGCATTATTCGCGCCCCATGACCTCGCCAAGACTCTGTGCTCAATGGAGTGTTCAGCAGCTACCCTCCTCCAAACAGCCCGCCGTGCGCTCCACTGATTCCAGTTAGCGACTTCGCTCCCGTCTTTTGCCATAACTCTGAGCACGAGGACGATAGCGTCTTACAGACGTGTCACTCGTGCTAAGCCAGTAGGATTGGGCGTTATGTGAAAGCAGTATTACGTCGTCTCGTTCTACAGCCACTGTGGACAACGAAAATGCATTCTGGTACACGTAAGAAAAAGAATTAATTTACTACCTTCGTCATATTGCAAAAAGTATAATCCAACTCATACCTAGCGACTTCGTGTATGTCTTCATTAAAATAAGAAATAATCTTACTCTTTCCGAAGACTTTGGAAGGAAAGGCTATTTTTGAAGCTACATGGGTGATTTTGCAGATTTTATACAACAGTTAAGGATAGCACATGGTCGTACTATACTCCTGTGACTCAGTTACGTGTAAATACTTTAGCTTTTAGTAACAGACTGTTTCACTATGAATTAACGTTATCGGCCACTCCACTTATCTTTTCTTTGGGACCACTCGCTGTTTTGGGCTCCGCACGTAATAGACGCTCGCCTACGCATGATTCAGCGATGTTTTATTTACATCCCCCGTTGCTTTGTAGTCTGAGAGTAAGATTAAAGAAAAAGTTCTTTGAACCCTTTCTTTGCGAATGTCAGCCATTGTGTGAGCTCGTATTTTAACTGCTCGTGTGTTGTGTGTGACCAACGGACGTAAATGCGACACATCTATACTGCCTGGAGCTTGTTCACTTACATCTCCGTCAGTCTACGTTACTCTAGACAACCACATGTCACCGCTCTTTGCTCTACTGGCATTTTTCTGAAATCAGTAAGCGTTCATGAAATGGCTTCTATTTCATTGGTGGAGTAGGCCTACTCTGTCTGCTGTGTGTGTGCCCACGGTTGTCAAAGTAATAGAAGAATCTGAACAAACATTAACAGTCTGAAGGTGGAGACAGCAAGAAAATACGTAGCTCTAACTGTAGTTTTCAAAGATTTAATAAGAGGTTCTGGGCAAATGACTTTCCCTTAGCTCCGAAAGACGCATATTCAGTTCTGTACAGCAAGTCTAATAACGCAAACGAATAATGTAGCACATACAAATGAGTATGATAGAATGTTCCATCTTTCTGGATGTATGGCATTGGACATGTGATTTCATTCGCCGAATATCTTCTCGTTACAAGACCTCCTTCACATGCACAGTTCGATGCGATCCCACATTGTCATCCACACAAGTGACGTCACGGCCGAACGCATCCCCGAAAGGATGCAAGTGGGAAAGGAGTATAGTGTCACAGTAATGTTGATGGGTGAGTTCAGAATTTTGGAGGTCAGTACGCCAATGCAGCTACATGATTTATAGAAATAGGCATTCCGTTCCTGAATTAATTCAAAGAATCAGATCCTTCAAAGGTGTAGGTGACGGATGATTAAAAAACATGAATATAATTGTTCGTCCAAACCACCATATGACCAGAGTGGGGCGCTTAAATCACCCAGACACACTGTCGAACATGGCTGCTTTTGTGGTCCAAGGCTTATGGCGTGGAAAGACAATAGTGAAGGGACTTGGATGCGGTTTTCGGTCAGGTCGAAGATTTTTGCCATTTGCAAACTGGGTATTGTGTTGTGTTAACTTTAGTAACATCAGAATTGACATCTATTGAGATTGTGAATGGGTACGGCCTACAGCCAATAAAATAAAAAAAGGAGCTTTCTTTATTTTCTGCTGGTTTCATGGATGACAAAGCTTCACCTACTAACATGGTATGCAAATCCACATGTGCACATGGTCTATAACTTTTTTTGTAGCCTGGGAAACATTTTCTTAAGGATGTGGCGTGGACGTTGTTGCAACATCGAATTATCATTCAGTTCACTACAGTCGCTAGAGACGCATTGCGAAATCAGATGAGCTACCATTCATTTTTTTCTGAATCAGCCGTCACCTACTCCTTAGAGGGATCTGGTTCTTTGAATCAGTTTATGAGCGGAATGCCCATTGATTGAAGACATGCTGGTGCATTGGCGTTTTTTTTTTGTTTTTTTTTGTCAGCAGTCTACTGACTGGTTTGGTTTGATGCGGCCCGCCACGAATTCCTTTCCTGTGCTAACCTCTTCATCTCAGAGTAGCACTTGTAACCTACGTCCTCAATTATTTGCTTGGCGTATTCCAATCTCTGTCATCCTCTACAGTTTTTGCCCTCGACAGCTCCCTCTAGTACCATAGAAGTCATTCCCTCATGTCTTAGGAGATGTCCTATCATCCTGTCCCTTCTCCTTATCAGTGTTTTCCACATATTCCTTTCCTCTCCGATTCTGCGTAGAACCTCCTCATTCCTTACCTTATCAGTCCACCAAATTTTCAACATTCGTCTATAGCACCACATCTCAAATGCTTCGATTCTCTTCTGTTCCAGTATTCCCACATTCCATGTTTCACTACCATACAATGCTGTACTCGAAACGTACATCCTCAGAAATTTCTTCCTCAAATTAAGGCCGGTATTTGATATTAGTAGACTTCTCTTGGCAAGCAATGCCTTTTTTGCTATAGCGAGTCTGCTTTTGATGTCCTCCTTGCTCCGTCCGTCATTGGTTGTTTTACTGCCTAGGTAGCAGAATTCCTTAACTTCATAGACTTCGTTACCATCAATCCTGATGTTAAGTTTCTCGCTGTTCTCATTTCTACTACTTCTCATTACCTTCGTCTTTCTCCGATTTACTCTCAAACCACACTGTGTAACTCATTAGACTGTTCATTCCGTTCAGCAGATCATTTAATTCTTCTTCACTTTCACTCAGGATAGCAATGTCATCAGCGAATCGTATCACTGATATCCTTTCACCTTATATTTTAATTCCACTCCTGAACCTTTCTTTTATTGCCATCATTGCTTCCTCGATGTACAGATTGAAGAGTAGGGGCGAAAGGCTACAGCCTTGTCTTACTCCCTTCTTAATACGAGCACTTCGTTCTTGATCGTCCACTCTTATTATTCCCTCTTGGTTGTTGTACATATTGTATATGACCCGTCTCTCCCTATAGCTTACCCCTACTTTTTTCAGAATCTTGAACAGCTTGCACCATTTTATATTGTCGAACGCTTTTTCCAGCTCGACAAATCCTATGAACGTGTCTTGATTTTTCTTTAGCCTTGCTTCCATTATTAGCCGTAACGTCAGAATTGCCTCTCTCGTGCCTTTACTTTTCCTAAAGCCAAACTGATCGTCACCTAGCGCATTTTCAATTTTCTTTTCCATTCATCTGTATATTATTCTTGTAAGCAGCTTCGATGCATGAGCTGTTAAGCTGATTGTGCGATAATTCTCGCACTTGTCAGCTCTTGCCGTCTTCGGAATTGTGCATTGGCGTACTGACCTCCAAATCCTTGAACTCACCGATCAACATTACTGTGACACTATACTACTTCCCTACTTGTATCTTCTCAGGGATGCGTTCGGCCGTGACTTCACTTTTATGGATGACGATGTCCGATCGCATCGAACTGTGCAGGCGAATGAAGCCACCTGTCCTTTCCGCTGAATTAAGTCGCATCGAGCAAGTGTGGTATACATTTGAGAGATGCGCTGCAGTACGTCCACATTCAGCGACGACCTTCCAGCAGTTGTCAACCTCTCTGCTGGAGCAATGGAACGTCCAACAACAGGAATTCCTTATCAACATTGTGGCCAGTATGGCAGCACGCTGCAAAGCATCCACTATCGAACGTAGTGATTACACACCCTATTGAGAACCGTGTCCCAGGGGACCAGCACGAATCATGGTGACTTCAGTTAATTACTGTATCTGACACTTTTGTGTCACACATGTTCGTGTCATTGAATATTTCCTTCATTTACGTTCTCTTTCTTCCTATGTCTAGTCCAAGTTTTATCGAGCTATGTACTTCGCAATGATACATAAGTTTTGCTCATCTGTGTACTGATGAAAGTATGTACTGTTAGCTACATATTGACAAACTGCTTATTTGCTTCTGTCTCGGGTTCTTCGGCCGACGTTCGTGTGATGATTTTGCTGACGTTTCGCCAGCACGAGTGGCTGGCATTGTCAAAGCTTCACCCTCCATTGCCGGAGGTGAACTGGAGCCGGGCTCGCGGCCGCAGACTATATGTACCTTGCGCGCCAACGTCCGAGGGCTTCTCCGCGGTCATTTCCGCGGTCATTTCCGGTGCGTTTCTCCTCTTGCTACCTGCTACGGTCGTTCTCTGCAGTACGGGAAGCCAGGAGCCGTTTACCTTAAGGCTTTCTTCTTTCTTGTTGAAGCTGTTCCCGTGTTTGTGTATTTCTACAGCTTCTCCGTACAAGCGGGGGACAGCTTCAACAAGAAAGAAGAAAGCCTTAAGGTAAACGGCTCCTGGCTTCCCGTACTGCAGAGAACGACCGTAGCAGGTAGCAAGAGGAGAAACGCACCGGAAATGACCGCGGAGAAGCCCTCGGACGTTGGCGCGCAAGGTACATATAGTCTGCGGCCGCGAGCCCGGCTCCAGTTCACCTCCGGCAATGGAGGGTGAAGCTTTGACAATGCCAGCCACTCGTGCTGGCGAAACGTCAGCAAAATCATCACACGAACGTCGGCCGAAGAACCCGAGACAGAAGCAAATAAGCAGTTTGTCAACAAGTGGCCACGAAAGTCTTAACAATTTTGTAGCTACATATTGTTTTTTGTTGTTGTGGTCTTCAGTCCAGAGACTGGTTTGATGCAGCTCTTCATGCTACTCTGTCCTGTGCAAGCTTATTCATCTCCCAGTACCTACTGAAACCTACATCCCTCTGAATCTGTTTAGTGTATTCATCTCTTGGTCTCCCTCTACGATTTTTACCCTCCACGCTTCCCTCCAATACTAAATTGGTGACCCATTGATGTCTCAGAATATGCCCTGCCAACCGATTCCTTCTTCTAGTCTAGTTGTGCCACAAACTCCTCTTCTCTCCTATTCTATTCAATATCTACTCATTAGTTATGTGATCTACCCATCTACATATTATTGAGCTTAATTAACAACTAAGTTCAGAAACTTAGGCTCTTCGAATGATTATGAATTTCGGAAACTGAAAAACTGATAGCTAAACATATAATCCATATTTCCACTGGAGTAACTCGTAACTTAGAATGATCTACACTAGACTACGCTATTGCCGTAAGCAGTTCAGAAAGTTGTTTAACATACAGCCACAGAAGTCTTTGATTATTTGCTCTATAACATAATATGTCTGCCAAGTAGTAAAGCAATTTAACTTCTATTCGATAGACGAATTTTTAAATTAAAAACTCGTAGAATCGTAATGGGCATGTTTACCGTGGTTCATAAATATCAACATACTTCATTATTAATGTCACACAGTAATATTTTCTTTATTAGCAAGTTTGATCTTCTGTTGTATTTAATAACCTACAAATCACCGATGCATAATGATCAACACAAACAAATAACCTGTGAACTGGCTAATTCTACATCATTACAGTAGAAATCGTGCCAGCAATCCTTGGAAGATGACGTAACTACCTAAATTACGTACTAATTTCTCTTTAACTTTTCATACAGATAGGATTACTTGGTAGCTGAAGGCATACACACATCACACTAAGTTTACTGAATATGCTTGTACAATCATCGGCGGGGAGTCATTAGAGACAGAAAATTACTTCAGTTGGAGGAGAAGCCCTGCTTTTCACTTGCGAATATCGCCGTCTCCGGCACCCAGTGCGTGCTTCAAACTTTTCAAGCAGAGTCGCTTAGGGAGAATTTTTTCTTCCTTGTGTCGAAGGATTCCTTGTTCTTGAGGAAACAAGTAAAATAAATGTATGACGACTATTCGAAATTATAAATAAAACGAGGAAAAGTAGATGATAAGAGGTATGTGTCAAATAAAATGAAAACCTCCTTTCTCAAGTGTTTATTGCATCCAGAACTTACTTTTTAATAATCTATTTATTATAATTTTGTAACTTTCCGCGGAATTGTTCTATTTGTAGGTGGTGCTCTCTATTCGTGTCTGCTCGTATCTGAAGCGTGATATGAACCTTTGTTGTAACTGGTTCCTGTTTAGCCTTGAGCGTGAAGTTATCATTTTTTAAACAAATTCCTCTACTTGAATATGTTTTTGCCTGCTTGTCAACTTCCAAATCGGATTGCATATACTACGTATCTATCATTAGTGTACTTTCCACCACTACATTTAAATAGTTGTGGAAGAGATATCGAATGTTGTCACCTATATATTTTTGAAGATCCCAGTGCTGCTCATATAAGTATTTGAAGAAGTTTTGTGCTTCCCAGTTCTCATGTTGAATCATGTAATGGGTCATGTGTCACTCTATTTAACCGTAAGCATTCTGCTTTCTAAAGGGAAAAAATACTAGTCTGGTTTTAAGATACTTACGATCCCTATTACGTGTAGAGTGGTCCATATGATTATACTTAGCTTTTTTCATATCCATTTCCAGATCATAAAGCATTAACAGATGTTGGTCACATTGTCCACCACGTTACACTTGCGACACGTGGGGTTGGGGTTAATATTATCTTTTTCCCGGAAGGGAAAGGTTTCCATGATGGTTCAAATGGCTCTCAGCACTATGCCATTTAACTTCTGAGGTCATCAGTCGCCTAGAACTTAGAACTAATTAAACCTAACTAACCTAAGGGCATCACACACATCCATGCCCGAGGCAGGGTTCGAACCTGCGACCGTAGCGGTCGCTCGGCTCCAGACTGTAGCGCCCAGAACAGCACGGCCACTCCGGCCGGCCAAGGTTTCCTTGACTAAGTTACGTCTGATAGGTGTGACATTTTTGGACAAATCTTACGAGATATTCTTCCACATTCCGCCCCCATTTTTGTCTGAGAATTTTGTAAACATAGGATGCCATGCGGACTTCCATACAAAGACAAAACATGTTTTGGCCGTTGGCTGTTCAGCGATTACGAGCTCAACGTAACTCGATTCAAAATAGTGTGGCTTCTTCTATTTTCTGTATTTATCTACATCTACATTCATACTCCGCAAGCCCCCCAACGGTGTGGACGGAGGGCACTTTACGTACCACTGTCATTACCTCCCTTTCCTCTTCCAGTCGCGTATGGTTCGCGGGAAGAACGACTGCCGGAAAGCCTCTGGGCGCGCTCGAATCTCTCTAATTTTACATTCGTGATCTCCTCAGGAGGTATAGGTAGGGGGAAGCAATGTATTCGATACCTCATCCAGAAACGCAACTTCTCGAAACCTCGACAGGAAGCTACACCGCGATGGAGAGCGCCTCTCTTGCAGAGTCTGCCACTTGAGTTTGCTAAACATCTCCGTAACGCTATCACGCTTACCAAATAACCCTGTGACGAAACGCCCCGCTCTTCTTTGGATCTTCTCTATCTCCTGTGTCAACCCGACCTGGTACGGATCCCACACTGATGAGCAATACTCGAGTATAGGTCGAACGAGTATTTTGTAAGCCACCTCCTTTGTTGATGGGCTACATTTTCTAAGCACTCTCCCAACGAATCTCAACCCGGCACCCGCCTTACCAACAATTAATTTTATATGATCATTCCACTTCAAATCGTTCCGTACGCATGCTCTCAGATATTTTACAGAAGTAACTGCTACCAGTGTTTGTTCCGCTATTATATAATCACACGATATCCTTCTTTCTATGTATTCGCAGTACATTACATCTATCTATATTGAGGGTCAGTTACCACTCCCTGGACCAAGTGCCTATCCGCTGCAGGTCTTCCTGCATTTCGCTGCAATTTTCTAATGCTGCAACTTCTCTGTATACTACAGCATCATCCGCGAAAAGCGGTACGGAACTTCCGACACTATCTACTAGGTCATTTATATATATTGCGAAAAGCAGTGGTTCCATAACACTCCCCTGTGGCCCGCCAGAGAATACTTTAACGTCTGTAGACGTCTCTCCATTGAGAGCAACGTGCAGTGTTCAGTTTGCCAAAAACCCTTCACTCCAGCTATACAGCTGGTCTGATATTCCGTAGGCTCTTACTTTGTTTATCAGGCGACAGTGCTGAACCGTATCGAACGCCTTCCGGAAGTCAAGGAAAATGGTATCTACTTGGGAGCCTGTATCTAATATTTCCCGAGTCTATATTTTCACGAGGTCGGCGTGCAAATTTTTCGGTTTGGGCGATGTTACTGGTTGAGGGTTGAGAGTTGCCATTCCCGTCATCAGTCCAACCATATACCCCCGACCGCGCCGCTCTGATGCCGCGGGACGGAATTTGTGTACCCCATCTGTCTGCGTCTAATGTAATCTCATTTGTAAGCTGTTTCACGTAGGGAAGAGAGCGGACAGGTGGAAAGAATCCAGTGAAGATCTCTATCACTGCGAAGAACTGTCTACGTGGTAGAGGAAGAATTTGGAGTCGATTTGGAGACATGGCGGACCACGTAGTGCGGTTAGTGTTCGACAGAGCTTTGGAAGCCTTACGACCTAATAAGGCGAAAATGTGGATAAATTTAATTTGGAATTTATTAAGTCATTGGGGAAATGACACCGAAACGAGTACTCCAATTGGCGTCTAGAAGATATGAGACTGAAACATGTCGTCAGTCTTTCGGAAGACCATCATCTACGTAATGCCGAAATAGCAAGGGCAGTTAACGAGATAATTATTGGACAGTCAGCTTAACAGCTCACGCATCATGGTTAACGACAAAAATGAAGAAGAGTTGAAAAGAAAACTGGGAATCGCTTAGGTGACTAACAGTTTCGCTTCAGGGAAAGTAAAGACACCGAAGAGGCAATTCTAACGTTGTGAATGGTAATACAAGCCACCAAGTCTTAAGGAAAATCAGGATACGTTCATAGTATTTTTTTACCAAGAAAATGCCTTCGGCAAAATAAAATGATCCAAAATGTACGAAATTCTCAGAAAAATAGGTGTAACCTATAGGAGTCAGTGAGTATCATACAAATGTACATGAACGTAGAAGGAACAAGGAGAATGGAAGATCGAAGTGCTCGGATTAAAAAGGGTGTAAGACAGAAATTCAGTCTTTATCCCCTGCAGTTCAGTCTATACATCAAAAAGACAATCTTGGAAGTAAAGATAAGCTCACGGGTGGGATTAAAATTCAGGGTGAAAGAAAATCAATTAGCTGTTTTTACTACCATCCTCAATGAAATTACAGGACGCAATGAATGGAGTGAACAGTCCACAGAGCAAAGAACACTGAGTGAGAGTAAACGGAAGAAAGAAGGAAGTAATGAGTGATAGCTGATATATGGGTAGTGAGACAATTTGGATTTTAAAATTTCTTCTTCTGCCAACCACAGTGGATTTTTTTTTTCTATTTACTCAAAAATGTTTCCACATATATGTGTCATCTTCCATTCGTCTCCATTTATTTCTGTAAAACTATCATACAAATTTCATCATTGTTATTTTATTTTCGGCCTAAAAACTATAAGATGTGCATTTTTCTTTTATTTCGATTGCTCACCTGAAACTACGTTAGTTGTGAAAGTGTATTTGCACAGATCGGCTTGTTTTTATGGACAGTATTTCATCTGAAGAACAGTCGGAAGAATTTCCTGAAATAGGAATTAATTTTGGAATACTTTCTCCAGAGTAGTAGATATCGGGCTGTTGTGCATCTCTAGAGCATTTTCTTTTTCTGTTGTAGTAACAGACACAGCTTTCGTAGACATCACCATACACAGAATTAACAACAAACATAATTTTGCGTCATACTGGATACTCATAAACACTAGTACAACCATTCACAACCACTACAATCACCCTCTGACAGACAAACATTCAAAATTCACATACATACAACACTGACTTAACAGAGCTCCACTGGACAAACTGAACTACACACATTACTTACTTTCTGCACACCAGATGGAGAGAATGGGCACAATACACAAATAATAAACAAACTAAACAACTAAGTAAAAAAGCATATCAAGAAGAAAAAAACACGGATAAATTACCAGCTACACGAAAGAGCCAGTAACACCAACAGGAAAGTAACACAGAGAACACAGGGGAAGAGGAGCGCCTTACAAGGAACACTATATAACATATATCAAGTAACATCAACACCTGGGAAAGACAGAGAACACGGGGAATGAGGAATACCTTACAACGCTGTATAACGTACGGCAAGGAACACCAACAACTGAGAAACACAGAGAACAAAGGGAAAGGAGAACACCTTATAAGAAACACTGTGTAACATATAACAACAAAAGCGATCACAGAACGGGAACATTATGAAGAAACAAGAACTAATAATATCATACGTCACAAACAACACAATACAGAAATAAGTAAGCTTTAAGAGCATCTCCGCAGACAAATTTACTTAAACTGGTGTCCAGCAGTTAATTTGTAATTCATCTCAAGCTGTCTAAAGGCCAAAAATGCAGGAATTTTAAAACTAGGATTCCTGAGCACTTCAAGGCCTTACTGAGTGGTAGTACTCACTTCACTTTTGCAGTTCGTCTCATAGAGGAAAACCACCACCCTGTTGTGCGAACACTCGGTGCAGACTTCACAACCCGTGACGAGGAGGGGGGGGGGGGGGGGGGAATATTGCTGTGAAATCCTGTTGCCAAGGCTAGAATATTGCTGAGGTGTCATGGTGCAAGACACCAGTCATTCGCAGTGGCAAGTAGAATTACTTCGTGGCATGAACGGACGCTGCACCGCCTCCATCCCCTACGTGACCGAAGTCACATCATCCATCTTCCACGCCATCTTGAGTCAAACACCCTGGCATATAATAGTGACCGCACCATGGACGCTAGTACTTTGGTATCAGAAATAGAGAGTGACAGCATGAGACGCAGTGGGTCAGAATGCAGCATCATCGTGTCAACTTCGTGAGTGAGGACAAACTGTTTTTGTTTTCCATTCAAGTCATTGGCAATGGTGGAACAATTAAATTGTAGAGTTGGTGTGAAAGTTTGATTCGTTAGTAGTTTCTAGTGTTCCCCCCCCCCCCCCCCCCCCCCCGTAGCTTCGTCTTTTTCCGACTAACCGGGAGAGGATATGTTAGGTGTTAGCGTTTGTGGATAACCTCATGACAGCCGCAAAACTGAGTTGTTGGTCAGAGCGACACTTAATACATACGACTAAGTTAGTGTAGTTGGAGATGCGAAAACGTTTGTAATATATCATGAGGAATTAAGAAACGCCCAGACATTTGAAGGAAAGGTTCGTTGCAGCGTTATGTTGTTGTTGTTGTTGTGGTCTTGAGTCCTGAGACTGGTTTGATGCAGCTCTCCATGCTACTCTATCTTGTGCAAGCTTCTTCATCTCCCAGTACCTACTGCAACCTACATCCTTCTGAATCTGCTTAGTGTAGTCATCTCTTGATCTCCCTCTACGATTTTTACCCTCCACGCTGCCCTCTAACACTCAATTCGTGATCCCTTGACGCCTCAGAACATGTCCTACCAACCGATGTATACAACCTTCTTGCTTTTGAGAATGAATAGTTGTCGATGTTATCAGGAGGAGTTAAGCAGTGTGTCACAGAGACAGAGTGAATGCATCAAAAGCTTGATAGGTAAAATAAGGAAATTTAATGTCAGCACTCATGAGTTATCGATAAGTTATGACAAGAATAATGTCCTTCTGAAGGAAACAGAACATAGGATGTCAGATGCATTTTGAGGGGATTGCGACCTGTTGTACTGTACAGGGACACTTTCCGAAAGATTTCGCTGATACAGCAAGAGCACTGCGGGAAATACATGCAGTGACACGAGTCAGTGAAAAAAGGGGGATTTTTTCGCGAAACGTGACACGCTACCGTTACTAGCGATCAGGTCACTTACGACTTGATTCTCATCAAACACAGTGTAGAACGTGTGGAGCAATAGGGCATGGGGAAAGGAACTTTACAGCAAGAGAGGAAGGTGTGGAATGGGGGTAACCAACTGTTAAACAACAGTGGGGGTTCCAGGCCGTAGAGAGGCGCTCCCTATAAATTTTACCGTAAATGAAACGTGTGCGCATCTGGCTTCCCGTATGAAAAGGAATACAAGTTTTTGTTGGACACAGATGCGTACGTGTCTGTGGCAAGTTTGGCTCTCAAGGGAATGCGACGGTTAGGCCAGCCACGATGTAAGTTGTATGGTGGGGATGATAGTGACGTGGATTCGATGGGTTACGCGATATTGAGTTTTTAGGTGGGCGATGTTACGAAGGTTTTGTCTCGGATAAGCAATGATTACTGCATAGTCTTAGGGATAGTTTTCCTACATAATCATCACGCTAAAATTAATCTTGGTCGGCGTATCGTGGAACACGATGAGACATCGTTTCATCTGCAAGGTTCGTCTCTCGCGAAACATGAACGAATTAAACTGCGTGCAAGGCCACTAGAGTTTTATTCGCGCTATAAACTACTCATCATGGGAAAAATACTGTGGGTGAGCGTAGAAAGTGAGTTCCCAGTAAACGTGTTACGTCTAGTTAAGCCACTGAGAAAGAATCGTGAATTAGATAAAGCACAGTGTTTTGTACACAGGAATGTTGTACATGTACGGGAAACAGACAGTGAGCAGGAGGTGGCCTACAGAATACACAATTTTGAGGCCGGAAACATGGATTTCTCAAAAGGGCTATTGGTTAGCAGTTCGGTGATTTTGGAAGAAACCAAACCTTGAACAAATGAGCATCTCTCTATGAGTGCGACGAAATAAGTTTTCTCTCAGATCCAGTTTCTGTGTAAAAATTGTGTGCATACGGGTGAGGGTGAAAAATAAAACGGTGCTGAAAACAGTGTATATAGTTACAACAAAGAAAGAAAACACACCAAAGATATACGTCAGGACGAAAAAGGTAATTACTCCACATACACAACCACTAGTCTTGAAAAAGTGTTTCAGAATTAATAACTCTTTAATCAAATTCTTCCGAATACTTTGCAGATGTGATGATGTCAGACCATAAAAAGGAATAAAAACAAGCTGAGTTCGAAAAATCGAGTATCGCAATGTATTTAGTTTTCTTTCAGCAATTGAGAAAACATAAATGCATGTGTATAGTTTTCAGCCTAAATTAGAAGCAAACAGCACCACGATTGTATAATATTTTTACAGAAATAAACGGAAGTCAACAGAAGACGACAAAATATACGCGCCGAAACATCTTTAGGTACATCGGAAAAGAAAATACATTGTGTTTTGCAGAAGGAAGAGTTCAAAAACCCCAAGCTAATTTACAAACACGTCAACAGAGCTTCTAACCCGAGCAAGATGATTATCAGTGAGAAACGTAATATTAAATTGAGGGCTACGAAGTACACAAAGTGAAGGAATTCTGCTTCGTTGAACGTAAAATAAGACATGACGGATGACGTAATTGAAGACATAAATAGCAGACTAGCACGGGCAAAGAGGACAGTCCTGCATCACAACATTACTGGTATGAAACGTTGGCCTCAATGTGACCAAGAAATCTCTGAGAATGTGCGTTTGGAGCCCAGAATTGCATGGAAATGAATCATGTGCTGCGCGGAAATCGGAAAGAGAACATAATAATAGCGTTTCAGATGTGGTGCTATAGCGACGTTGAAAATCGAATGGACTAATAAGATAATAAATGAGGAAGTTCTCCGCAGAATCGGCGAAAAAAAGAATATGTGGAAAACACTGACAAGAAGAATGAACAGGCACCGAGGAACAGCTTTCGTGCTACTAAAGGGTGCTGTAGAGGGTAAAAACAGTAGGGCAGGACAGAGATTGGAATACATTCAATAAATAATTGAGGACGTTGCTTGTGGAACTACCTCGATATGAAGAAGTTGATTCAGAAGAGCGAGTCGCTGCACGCCGTATCAAACCAGTCATATTTTCCTGTACAGTTGAAAGATCATCGTACATTTCACGTAAGGCCATAAAAAATCCTTCATGTGCCGTCGCCAGTTTGCATTTTGTCTCGGGTGTGTCTTTAAGCATTTAATAAAGCGCGGTTTGATTTTTTTGAAATCACCAGTTTAGTGTCTTCCTGCATTTCTCACGTACGTTTTTTTTAAATTTGTGTTAGATCTCCGTAACTGATTTCTTCAGGCACATTTATCGTTACATGTCGTATTGCGAATAAGCGCAACTGGCACCGTACAATTTCCAGCCTTCGTTGACAATGAATAGCATTCAGAGTGGTTACCTGAAAAAGGCGCCTGTTGCAGAGGCCCATATGAAACAACAGTCACTAAACGATAGTTGGGGAGACTTTTGCTCGTAGCCCCTTGGTTTATCTGGGCGGTCAGTTGCTCAACAGTTGGACCTCTCTGCAGACGTCGTTTACCCTGTCACCTATGGCTCTTGTACCATGGTGTGTCACAGTTGCTTCGGCGTCGGTTTTGGACAGCGCCATTTTACCATGCACGGTACACTTTAACCACGGCGGCACGCTACTGTTTAAAAACTTAGCCGTTTCCGGAATACTTGCACACTTGGCCTGAAAACCATCGATCGTGACCGTTTGTACGTCAGTTAAGTCGCTCTGTTTCCGCTTTACGGCGACTGCGCTGTTCACTGGAGGAATAATGCGGGTCATTTCTGACCCGTGAGGGTTCGTCGAGGGCCCCAGTCCCCTCCATAATCATCGCAGGACCAAACGCTCCAGTGAATTTTAATCATTTACGGATTTGTATAACTCAACAAAATTTCATCCCCCTGACCCACCTAGAAGTATGAAAAATTTACTTTTTATACTATGTGGGTCATTTTTGAGCGTTGCGCATTTTAACGCAATTTAATATGAATAACATCAGTTTTCAGACTTCACGTTATTCACGAAATGTTGGAGTTTATTACAACAGTTTACGACAAAAATAACATAAAGTACGAAGATATCAGAGGTCGGACGATGCTGTATACCAGTGCGGATTTCGATTCCCTAAGGAACTGCGATACGCAAGCATCTTAGGTTTGATTCTATGTCGTCAAAGGTACAGCGCAAGAAAACTGATTAATTTCGCCTTGCTTCAGAATTGCGAATCTATTTGCTGACAACTGCATTGCCTGCTACAAGCGAGGCGAGAACGTGACTGTCGCCGAGCAGCTGTATCCCTGCAAGTGCACTCGCCCTCTCATACACTAAACGCCGGGTAAATCTGGTGGGTGCGGAATAAAATACTGACTTTTATGCGATGCTAACAAGTGCTACTTCTTGAACGGATTCTGTCATATGTGGTAAATATGAAACTCGTGGTCCGACCGAGCGAGGTGGCGCAGTGGTTAGCACACTGGACTCGCATTCGGGAGGACGACGGTTCGATCCCGTCTCCGGCCATCCTGATTTAGGTTTTCCATGATTTCCCTAAAATCGTTTCAGGCAAATGCCGGGATGGTTCCTTTGAAAGGGCACGGCCGACTTCCTTCCCCATCCTTCCCTAACCCGAGCTTGCGCTCCGTCTCTAATGACCTCGTTGTCGACGGGACGTTAAACACTAACCACCACCAACCACCACCGTGGTCCGAGGAAGCATCTTGATCGCCATGTCGTTGTGAAGTTGGCACATCAATTTCTCAACTGTGGTCGTAACATCACGAATGACAACTTCTTCACCTCCGTAACACTGGCGAATGAGCTGAAACAATACTGAAATAGTTTAGTTGGCATCTTCGTAGATCACTCAGACAGGTTCCACCTGTGACGCGAAGTGTAGACGACACGTTGTATGCAACGCACTTGCGCAAGTCAAGCGGCAGTCTTCTCAAGGTACACCAAAGGAAAAACAAAAACAATGTCTTGTTCTGAGTAACATGCATGCTGGACGTCAGATCAATAAAAGTACTGAGAAGAAACTTGTAGGAACTCTTAAGTTTTATAATGTAACTAAAGGTGGAGTCGATGTAGTTGACCAAATGACAGGAGTGTGCAGCTATCGAATTGGCATCCATCGGCGGACTGTGCATATTCTTTACAACATTTTTGACCTTGCCACGATCAATGCTCACACGAATTTTGTCATCACTAAGACGATTTCGTGGCGACTTTATCCGCAGAGTAGCAGATAATCATCGCGACCCCTACATACCGTAGAGAGGAGGCTGTCTCCACTTCCAGGCTCTCGGTACCGGCGCTGTCTAACCTGGAAATAGAAAACATCGCCATATTCAGGTTCCCCGCGAAGAACAAAAGGGGAATGAAACATCACGCTTATGTCTGAAGTGCAACAGGTATTCCGGCCGTAGTGGCCGTGCGGCTCTAGGCGCTTCAGTCTGGAACCCCGCGACCGCTACGGTCGCAGGTTCGAATCCTGCCACGGGCATGGATGTATGTTATGTCCTGAGGTTGGTTAGGTTTAAGTAGTTCTAAGTTCTAGGGGACTAATGACCTTAGATGTTAAGTCCCATAGTGCTCAGAGCCATTTGAACCATTTTTGCAACAGCGGATGTGTTAAAAAGCTGCCAAGGCAAAACTCTTGTCAAACATCTAAAGTTTGACCTCATCCCAGCTTAGACAATACTGTCTACTCCTTTGTTCCTAAATATTTCCAAACGTTAATAATTATAGAGAGAAATTCTTTATTCTTATGTCATTGTTCCTTGATTGCAATAAGTAAGAAAACACGCAGAACATTTCATTCAGAAGCTGCATCTTAGAATCTTTTACAAATTACTTACGTTATTTGTCTCTAAAAGTAAAAATAGTATTAGTACTCAGATAAACAGTATTTTTTGACTCTGTTTCACTCTTTTTGTAAAAAAAAATCGTGTAACATTGTTTTACTTACGAGAGTAATCCCAAAAGTACGGTCTCCTACTTTTTTTATAAGTACATAGACCTGTTTATTTCTACAATGGTTTACATCAGTTTACAGCTTCAACATTTAGCTATTTTTCGACATAATCACCATTTCTGTCGATGCATTTTTGTAGACGCTGTGGCAGTTTTTCTATGCCCATATCATACCAGCTCGCCGCAATGCTGTTTAAAAAGTTGTGAACCTCTTCTTTCACCTCGCCTTCGGAGCTGAATCGCTGGGACAACAATTAACGCTGGCACATTCTGTGATACTCTGAAGAAACTCAAACAGGCCATTCAGAACCGGAGGAGAGGAATTTTGAGCAAGGGCGTACACATCCTCCATGACAACGCTCGCCCACACATCGCTCGGCAAACCGTTGCTCTCCTGCAACAGTTTCAGTGGAAATTAATCACCCACCCACCCTATAATCCTGACTTGGCGGCTAGTGACCATCACCTGTTCCTTAGGTTAAAAGAACATTTGGCCAGAAAGCGATTCAGCTCCGACGACGAGTTGAAAGAAGATGCTCATAACATTCTGAACAGAATGGCGGCGAGCTGGTATGACATGGGCATACAAAAACTTCCACAGCGTCTACAAAAATGCATCGACACAAATGGTGATTATGTCGAAAAATAGCTAAATGTTCAAGCTGTAAACTGATGTAAGTCATTGTAGTAATAAACAGGTCTATGTACTTATAAAAAACAGGATACCTTACTTTTGAGATTACCTAGCACTTGTTTCACTGATGTTTGATGAAACACTGAAGAATTTATTCTGTACAATTTAGAATAAAAGAATGGCTCTGAGCACTATGCGACTTAAATTCTGAGGTCATCAGTCGCCTAGAACTTAGAAGTAATTAAACGTAACTAACCTAAGGACATCACACACATCCAGGCCCGAGGCAGGATTCGAACCTGAGATCGTAGCGGTCGTTCGGTTCCAGACTGTAGCGCCTAGAACCGCACGGCCACTCCGGCCCGCAGAATAAAAGAAATATCTTTCTGACACGCTTTATCTACCCTTTACTGATAGTGTGGCCACCTGGGATTGATGGCATTTCCAGCAGGATAATAAAAGCTTGTTCCGAAGAAATAAGTGGGATTCTTAGCCACATATGTAATACCTCTCTGAAGCAGGGTATTTTCCCAGATAGACTGAAGTATGCCATGGTTGTACCATTCCATAAAAAAGGCGATACGTCTGCTGTCACCGCTCAATCTCTCTTCTGACTGCCTTATCCAAAATTCTTGAAAAAGTAATGTATTGTAGGGTAGCTTCACACCTTTGTAAAAATAAAGTTTTAACAAAATTTCACTTTGGTTTACACAGGGTTTTTCAACGTAAAATGCTATATATACTTTCACTAATGAAATATGAAATGCTCTGAGTAACCGGAAGTCACCCTTGGGATTTTTTGTGATCTATCAAAGGCTTTTGATTGTGTAAATTATGCAACACTTCTAGATAAGCTCAAGTACTGCGGTATGAATGGGACAGTGCTCATATGGTTTATATCATACCTAACTGAAAGAGTGCAGAAAGTTGAAATAAACAGTTCACATAATATGCAAAAAACTGGTGATTTCTCAAACTGGGGAACAATCAAGAATGGGGTGCAGCAAGATTCGGTCTTGGGTCCTCTGATGTTCTTAATATATATTAATGACTTGCGATTCTATATTCACGAAGATGCAAATCTGGTACTTTTTGCGGATGATACCCGACAGACGAGAATTAACTGGTGAAATTGTAAACAGTGATTTTCAGAAAATCATTAAGTGGTTCTCTGCAAATGGGCTCTCATTAAACTTTTACAAAACACAGTAGCCGGCCGGAGTGGCCGTGAGGTTCTAGGCGCTACAGTCTGGAGCCGAACGACCGCTACGGTCGCAGGTTCGAATCCTGCTTCGGGCATGGATGTGTGTGATGTCCTTAGGTTAGTTAGGTTTAATTAGTTCTAAGTTCTAGGCGATTGATGACCTCAGAAGTTAAGTCGCACAGTGCTCAGAGCCATTTGAACCATTTGAACCACAGTATATACAGTTCCACACTGTAAATGGAATGGCGCCATTAATAAATATAGACTTCGATCAGAAATCGGTAGCTAAGGTGGAATATTCCAAATTTCTAGGTGTACGCATTGATGAGGGGTTGAACTGGAAAAACCACACTGAGGATCTGCTGAAATGTTTGAGTTCAGCTACTTATGCTATTAGGGTCATAGCAAATTTAGGCGATATACATCTGAGTAAATTAGCTTACCATGCCTATTTTGATTCTCTGCATTTGTATGCCATCATATTCTGCAGTAACTCATCATTGAGTAAAACAGTGTTAATTGCACAAAAGCGTGTAATCAGAATAATTGCTGGATCCCATCCACGATCATCCTGCAGACACTTATTTAAAAAGCTAGAAATCTTCACTGCAGCCTCACAATATATATATTCACTTATGAAATTTGTTATTAACAATCCGAACGAATTCAAAAGTAATAGCAGTGTACATGGCTACAACACTAGGAGAAAGGACGATCTTCACTAATCAAGGTTAAATCTAACTTTGGCTCAGAAGGGGGTAAATTATGCTGTCACAAAAGTCTTTGGTCACTTACCTAATAGTATCAAAAGTCTGACAGATAGCCATATAGTATTTAAAAGGAAATTAAAAGAATTTCTTAATGGCAACTCCTTCTACTCATTAGATGAATTTTTGTATGTAGCCGGCCGTTGTGGACGATGGGTTCTAGGCGCTACAGTCTGGAACCGCGGGACTTCTACGGTCGCAGGTTCGAATTCTGCCTCGGGCATGGATGTGTGTGATGTCCTTAGGTTAGTTAGGTTTAACTAGTTCTAAGTTCTAGGGGACTGATGACATAAGATGTTAAGTCCCACAGTGCTCAGAGCCATTTAAACAATTTTTTTTATATATAGTAAGTGGGTAATTCCCCAACCTAAAAAAAAACTTGTCATGTTATATTTTGTCTAATGTAATATCTTGTATAGATCCTTTTATTAACTTGACACGTTCCACATCATTACGAAGTGTCGTATTCATGGTCTATGGAACAATTACTAATCTAATATAATCTAAACCTGTCTGATGTGAGTGGCTATTGCACGTTAACATCGAACACAGAGGGGGTGGCGGCTTTAATGTGACTGAGCCGTGTATAACTTGTGTCGAAATTTTTAACTCAATGCGGAAGTATCGGTGGTACCGTTATTAATATCCAGCTGGCTGCTTCACTACTGTCCATAGCATTAATTATTCACTTCAAGCACTGAGTGTCTCCACAAGCGAGGTTGTTTCCGGTACACACCAGTTGTAGAGGACGTGCTGGACGCTGGCAGATTTATGGTGACACTCAGTGTTTGTAATGAGTAGTGATTACTCTGTAGCCGAAAGGCAATAAAAGTGGGTGCGGTGTTTAGCAAACGTACCGCGGTGACGTGGGCGCTCGTCGCGCCGGCAGGCGCCGCGGTGGCGTTATCGCGTCGGATATGGGTAGCGGGTGTGCGGCGCTGCGGCCTGTAGCTGACATCTGGAACCTCTCGAGACGGCGCGGCCGCGAGATAACTTACTGCGGCTGCCGGCTTTCTCACCGCCGCCGGCGACGGCGCGTCGCCCCTCCTGCTGCTGGTGACGGTGCTGCTGTTGATGTCCTGAGGAATGCACTGCTGCTTTTTATCTCAGGCTCTACCTCGCTCAGCAGCAAGGTGCTACATCTGTCGTGATGTACTGTAACTTAACTGCTCGTCTGCTTCTCTCTCCATAATTGCACCAAAAATATTCACACTCCAATACCATCAGTCTCGTACTACAGTTATAAACATTTTCTGAGGGTCCTTCAAAACACGTCTGCTACTCTACACCGCTCAACATAGAGTGCGGGTAACTTTGCAAGCGCTCTCAGGCAGAGGCGGTGCACCAACACGAAGATCCTGTAGAATAGTCTAACGCTATTAAGCTACATGAGTTTCCTTCGTGTGAGCATTGTATATCGATTTTAAATAAGAAACAGAATTTACAGAGTGACGAAAATAGTATACACTACTGGCCATTAAAATTGCTACAGACGCGGAATACAACCAACAGGAAGAAGATGCTGTGATATGCAAATGATTAGCTTTTCAGAGCATTCAAACAAGGTTGGCGTTGGTGGCGACACCTACAACGTGCTGACACGAAGAAAGCTTCCAACCGATTTCTCATACAGAAACAGCAGTTGACCGGTGTTGCCTGGTGAAACGTTGTTGTGATGCCTCGTGTAAGGAGGGGAAATGCGTACCATCACGTTTCCGACTTCGATAAAGGCCTATCGTGATTGCAGTTTAGCGTATCG
The DNA here is from genome assembly GCF_023897955.1 of Schistocerca gregaria. Taxonomy (NCBI): domain Eukaryota; kingdom Metazoa; phylum Arthropoda; class Insecta; order Orthoptera; family Acrididae; genus Schistocerca; species Schistocerca gregaria. The sequence continues at coordinate 812,822,653 of NC_064920.1, read as the reverse complement.
CGATATTGCTGCTCGCGTTGGTCGAGATCCAGTGACTATGAGCATAATATGGAATCGGTGGCTTCAGGAGGGTAATACGGAACACCGTGCTCGATCCCAACGGCCTCGTATCATTAGCAGTCGAGATGACAGGCATCTTATCCGCATGGCTGTAACGGATAGGGCAGCTACGTCTCGATCCCTGAGTCAACAGATGGGGACCATCTGCACGACCATCTGCACGAACAGTTCGACGACGTCTGCAGCAGCATGGAGTATCAGCTGGGAGATCATGGCTGCGGTTACCCTCGACGCTGCATCACAGACAGGAACGCCAGCTATGGTGTACTCAATGAAGAACCTGGGTGCAGGAATGACAGAAGCTCACTTTTTCGGATGAATCCAGGTTCTGTTTACAGCATCATGATGGTCGCATCCGTGTTTGGCGACATCGCGGTGAACGCACATTGGAAGCGTGTATTCGTCATCGACATACTGGCATATCACCTGGAGTGATGGTATGGGGTGCCACAGGTTACATGTCTTGGTCACCTCTTGTTCGCATTGACGGCACTCTACCCTTCAATCGATCCCTGCGAAACCCTACATTTTAACAGGATAATGCACTACCGCATGTTCCAAGTCCCGTACGGGCCATTCTGGGTACAGAAAATGTTCGACTGCTGCTCTTTCCAGCACATTCTCCAGATCTCTCACCAATTGTAAACGTGTGGTCAATGGTGGCCGAGCAACTGGCTCGTTACAATACGCCACTCACTACTGTTGATGAACTGTGGTATCGTTTTGAAGCTGCATGGGCAGCTGTAACCGTATACGCCATCCAAACTCTGTTTGGCTCAATGCCCAAGCGTTATCAAAGCCGTTATAACGGCCAGAGGTGGTTGTTCTGGGTACTGATTTCTCAGAATCTGTAGACCCAAATTGGGTGAAAATGTAATCACATGTCAGTTCTAGTATAACATATTCGTCCAATGAATACCCGTTTATCATCTGCATTTGTTCTTGGTGTAGCAATTTTAATGGCCAGCAGTGTAGAATGCGAGTAACTTTGCAAGTGGTGTAGCTACACGACGATACTGTAGCAATAGTGAAAGACTATTAAGCTACATGAGTTTCCTTTGTGTGAGCATTCCATATCGATTTTAAGTAAGAAACAGAATTTACAGAGTGGCGAAAGTAATATACATATCTTACATATCCTCCCCATTCCATAACCACAGTACACAAGTGGTAAAGAATTGAGTGCAAAATTCGAATAGCGATAAGTAAACAGATGCTTAAAAATGTTACAAGAGTGAGGCATTGGAAATAGAATTAACCTAATAACAAATATATCTTCACAGAGCATAAATATTTCTTCAGTGACAAGTATGAGCCAAAGTATACACTGAAGCGCCAAAGAAGCTGGTATAGGCATGAATATTCAAATTCGGAGAGATGTAAACAGCCAGAATACGGCCCTGCAATCAGCGACCCCTATATAAGACAACAAGGGTCTGGCGCAGGTTTAGATCGGATACTGCTGCTGCAACGGCAAGTTATCAAGGTTTAAGTGACTTTGAACGTAGTGTTACAGTAGGCACACTAGCGATGGAATACAGTATCTCCGAAGTAGTTCGACCATTTCACAAGTATACATTAAATATCAGGAATCCGGTAAAACATCAAATCTCCGACAACGCTGCGGCCGGAAAAAGATCCCTCTAGAACGGGACCAACGACGACTGAAGAGAATCGTTCAACGTGATAGAAGTGCAACCCTTTCGCAAATCGCTGCAGATTTCAATGCTGGGACATCAATAAATGTCAGTTTGCGAGCGATTCAACGAAGCATCATCGATATGGGCTTCCGGAGCCGAATGACCACTCGTTTATCCTTGATGGCTGCACGACAGAAAGCTTTACGCCTCATCTGGGCCCGTCAACACCGTCACTGGACTATTGATGACTGCAAACATGTTGCCTGGTAGGACGAGTTACGTTTCAAATTGTATCGAGCGGATGAACGTGTAAGGCTATGGAGGCAACCTCATGAATCCATTGACCCTGTATCTCAGCAGGGGACTGTTCAAGCAGGTGGAGGATCTATAACGGTGTTGAGCTCGTGCAGTTGGAATTATATGGGACCACTGATACGTCTAGATACGACTTCGACAGATGACACGTACATGCGCATCTTGTCTGATCACCTGCATCCATTTATGTCAATTGTGCATTCTGACAGACTTGGACAATTTTAGCAGGACAATGCGACACCCACAAGTCCAGGATTGTTACAGAGTAGCTCCAGAAACACTCTTCCGAGTTTAAACACTTCTGCTGGCCACCAAACTCCCCAGAAATGAACATTATTGACCATATCGGGGATACCTTGCAACGTGCTATTCAAAAGAGGTCTCCAAACCCTCGAACTCTTTCGGATTTATCGACAGTCGTGCAGGATTCACGGTGTCAATTCCCTCCAGCACTACTTCAGACATTAGTAGAGCCGATGCCACGTCGTGTTGCGGCACTTTTGCATGCTAGCGGGGTGTGCCTGTTTCTTTGGCCCTTCAGCGTAGCTTAAGATGTCCTCAGTTCCTTAGGATATATTATACAGATATACACGAAGTATTAAATAAATTATTTACAGTGAAATCATCTGTTGATAAATTGACATCCACAGTTAAAAAAGTCTTTGTTTTTGAAGCCACACAGCGTAAAACTGTATTCGCAGTGTTTCTAAATTTCTGTTTCCATTGCTAACCAATTATAGGTATCACTAAATGTGAAGCATTTTTATCATTTGAATAACATAGATAATGGGAGACTCTGCGAGGAATGTCCATGCCCAGCTTACGTCCCCTAGCAGTACTTTTAATGCAAAATACATCGTAGATCATAGTACTAGGAGCAGACTCAGGGAAGAGATCATTCACAACTCACTAGTCTCAAACGGAGTCAGTAAATTGTTTATAAGTCACTCGATGATTGAAGAGGGTCTACGTTTCATTCTGAACAGTTCAACGTGGAAATTCTAAATTTTGCAGTGCTTGTGCTACATATCCCTGGAAATTCCAGTCCAAATATTTTGTTACACAGTACTGGAAAGAGACGTAGTGGTAACATTTTACATCACTCGAGTTCATCAACAGTTCAATAATTATAGAGATGCGACAAGCAGTGAAAGTTGTACAGCTGTGTATCTAGAAATCTAAGAGAAGAATATTACGATTTTGCAGAGTCCTGAGTCTATAAATCATAAAAAGTCTATCTTCCTCTGAACATAATAGGTCTACAATAATGAATTACAGAAAAATAAGACCAGTAAAAAGTTTGAAAAATTATGTAGTTATAAGCATGATAAGAGTCATTTGTTATGCGTGTACAGTATAACCCGATAAAAACTCTGAATATATCCAAGTATATATGTACCTCTTCAATAAGAAAATGCTAGGACACAAAAGCATAGACAGAAGTAAACATATAAGGGTAATAAGCACACACAGATGAGGAGAACGCAAACATATATTTCGGAAAACTTAAGAATACCAACAAAGTCGGTTTTTTGTCAGGGCTGTACAAATGCTAAACTTTGAACATAAACTGATACATGTTTTAGTTACTTTCTCTCCCCCATTCTCATACTTTTCTTTCTCAGAATCTATCCTTTACATTTACTTTTTCTTACTTTCTATTACCTTTGCATACCTTTTCTTTAACTTCTTATTACATTTCAATCTTTTTCCACTTTCCTTTATTAACCTGCCGCTGCCTATATTTTCAAACAACAGTTATTTACAAATTTCATTATACGTTATTTCTTTAAAACCTTATCTCTTTAAGGCACCAACCTGTTCTGCAAGCTCCTTGCTCACCTCCTTCCGTTTTTTCCCTCCTTACACATCTTTCATGACTTATTAAAGCTCACTACAGTACCGCACTTGCCAAAATTAGTATAGTAATGGCGCTGCATCGTAGATTAACAATTTATACCCAGAATACACACAACAAAGAAACCCAAGAAATGAAATGAGTACAAGAGACAAGAGAACGCGAAAATTTCTGAAGCTAAAGCCATACTTATTATTAGCCTATGTTAGTTTATCAGTAAATATAAGAAAACAATCAGAGTGCAATGTCACACACGCTAGTAGAAAATGCATGCAAAAGAATCTTATACTATGCCAAGGCAAAATAATACAGCTGAAAAGGAAAAACGTCATCATTAGTAAAGTACTTGTTTGTTAATCTTCCTCTACAGGCGAATGTCTGTAATATAACGTTCCTGCTAGATAAGTAATGATGAAAACGTAGTTGGTACATCTCTGTGTCTATATATTCTTGCTTCTCATGCTGTTTTGGCAATTTCATATCTTAATTATCTCCATTGTACATAACGCTTATTTCAGTATTGTGCCATGTGTGCATGTTCTCTGACTATATGTACTCGGAGGCATAGTAAGAAGCTTAAAGTTTATCACATGTTTAAAATTCTGATCTGAAGACAGAGGAAGTTCAATTTATCACTCATAAAATACGTACTCTTGGCTGTAGAATAATGCATCGGCGAATCATAAGTCAGTATTATTACTGAAAATAGACACAAACATGTTACATAAAACAAATCATAAGAAAATATGTGCCATACAAATAAAGGCTAAAATTTGTTTTTTATTAGGATGAAATATTGGTAAGTAATATTATTCTACATATTGTTTTATATAAGTAATATAACGAATTCCTTTGCTTTTATGCGTCCAAATAAGTATCAGTTTCTAGAGCATTGTTGTGAGGAATTGTGCAAATTCTGTAATGTCCATTGTATACAAGAGGGAATTTGTAACTGAGATGGCTGTTTTCTCGAGATAATGGATGATATTTTATTACTATTTTCTGTCTAACTTGTCGCTTTTTAGTGTTTATTTTTTCATGTTAGGTTTTTTTTCATGCAGCTTTCTTGATGTTATTTAGTGCTAATTTTACTACTTTGATAAGATGTAACTTTAGCGAAGCTGGATGTGGTATTAAATCTTTGATACGATCAGGTGGTTTTTATTTCTTGAGTACAAGTAACGGAGATATCGATGAATAATCGTGTCGTAACTCATAGAGAATCTCTTGAAAGATGTGAATATGTTTGTTCCCAGTCTGGTGTTGACTATGACAATGTGATCTACAACGCTTGTTGATTTGTCGCATTATGCGTTCCGAATGATCTGATTGTAGGCAATAAAATGAAATGAAAACAAGTTTCATTTTGTGACGTCGTAATGTGCATAGCCAAATATTTGAGCGAAATTGTTCACCGTTGTTGGAAATGAATTTATCAATGCGACCAACTTCTCGTAGAAAATTATTGACAGTACTAATCTAATCGACCCACCTTTTTTCTTTACAATGTGCAATGGGCAGTTGCACGACCTGACTGCAGGTTCTATGATGTACTGAATTTCTGCTTTTACTTTTTCTCTGTAGTGAGCTGGAATGATGTGTGGTTTAACACAAAATTTGTTGGTTTCTTTAACCTGAAATTTGTATTGGAAAGCCTTTATAGCCCCTGTACGATGTGTAAGAACGGCTGCATGTGAGCAATATGTCAGAGAAGAATCTTTCTGTTTGTCTGTGTGAATCAAACTTTGGCCGGTCAGGGTGGTCGAGCGGTTCTGGGCGCTACAGTCTGGAACGGCGCGACCGCTACGGTCGCAGGTTCGAATCCTGCCTCGGGCATGGATGTGTGTCATGTCCTTAGGTTAGTTAGGTTTAAGTGTATACGGAATGAGATTTTCGATGAAAAAATCGATTTTTGGGTCAATGCATTTTCGAAAAATTTAGACTCTCCCGTTTAATACCATGTATAAAATATTTGGATGACGTAATAGAACTATTTTAAATAATTTTTTAAAATAATTTCGACACACGATGTTACGCACCTTGTATATGAGACGCGAAATATACCTGATATAGACAGCCTTGCCAGAGATATAATTGAGCACAAGAGAGTTTGCTTTTCTGTTGGCTACACTGCTAGACAGTTGACAAAAGATTCTGCACCATTTGTATTGTTTCCTTTGTGAGTACATGCATGTCATTGTTGTGAAAGTCGTATATGGAGAAGTCATTGAGTTTTCTTTCCTTCGACATGCCAAGACCTAGTCTGAAGATATTTAGAAAGCACGTACATTGGCGCAAGAAAGTAAAGTGTACTAAAAATTCGTCTGATTCATCTTCATCAGTATCTGATGTCCCAGTAGAGACTAACTTCAACACTGGTAGTGATACATTGAGTGATGCTGCTGCCACTACACCGCAAAGTGCTTCAAGAAGAAAAATAGCTGTAATTGAAGTTGAATACAAGAAACTAAATGCTGGGACTACAGAATATGAGGTAATTAACGTCTCTTTATTATCAGACGTTTTGGAAAACAATGTTTGCTGCAAACAATGTGGAAAATGTGGTGTTTCATTGAAAACAAACTTTCATGTAGGACTTGCTTGTGAATTGGAGTTGATGTGCAGTTATTGCAAACACAGTGTTACTTTCTTCAATTCCTCACATGTTACTGCAGGTACAGGTAAACTATACGACATAAACATTAGACTGGTTTATGAATTACGGAGTACAGGAAAGGGCAGGGCTGCAGGTACCATGTTGTTTGGTGTGATGAACTTCCCTCCTCCACCTTCAAAATTTGACAAGTACATAATTGCAATAGGCTCTGCTGTAGAAGATGTGGCACAGGAAAACATGAAAGATGCTGTTGAGGAAGCAGTTGTTGAAAATAATAATAGCAGAGATTTGTCCATAGCTTTTGGTGGAAGCTGGCAGAAGAGAGGCCACACATCTCTGAATGGTGTAGTAACAGCTACAAATGTGGACACTTGTAAGGTAGTTGATGTGGCAATACTTTCCAAGCATTGCAGATGCAAGGAGAAAATGAAAAACAAACATGAAGAGGAGAGCATGGCAAATTACTATGGGTGAAGTGGTACATTTTTTCAGGGCCTATTTATAGTAGAAAGATGAAATTTTCTGTAGTTGTTCCTTAAGACCTTCTAATATATCTGAATTAAAATATATGTGGAATTAATTTGTATTAATGGATGTAAATTTTAAAATACTTCTTCAAATATATAACTTTTTTAACATTTACAAAAAATAAAATATCTGGAAAACTATACACTATTTTTTCAAAACTAATGTTGTTGTTGTTGTGGTCTTCAGTCCTGAAACTGGTTTGATGCAGCTCTCCATGCTACTCTATCTTGTGCAAGCTTCTTCATCTCCCAGTACCTACTGCAGCCTACATCCTTTTGAATCTGCTTAGTGTAGTCATCTCTTGGTCTCCCTCTACGACTTTTACCCTGCATGCTGCCCTCTAATACTAAACTGGTGATCCCTTGATGCCTCAGAACATGTCCTACCAACCGATCCCTTCTTCTGGTCAAGTTGTGCCACAAACTTCTCTTCTCCCTAATCCTATTCTATACTTCCTCATAAGTTATGTGATCTACCCATCTACTTAATCTTCAGCATTCTTCTGTAACACCACATTTCGAAAGCTTCTATTCTCTTCTTGTCCAAACTAGTTATCGTCTATGTTTCACTTCCATACATGGCTACACTCCATACAAATACTTTCAGAAATGACTTCCTGACACTTAAATCTATACTCGATGTTAACAAATTTCTCTTCTTCAGAAACGCTTTCCTTGCCATTGCCAGTTTACATTTTATATCCTCTCTACTTCGACCATCATCAGTTATTTTGCTCCCCAAATAGCAAAACTCCTTTACTACTTTAAGTGTCTCATTTCCTAATCTAATTCCCTTAGCATCACCCGACTTTATTCGACTACATTCCATTTTCCTCGTTTTGCTTTTGTTGATGTTCATCTTATATCCTCCTTTCAAGACACTATCCATTCCGTTCAACTGCTCTTCCAAGTCCTTTGCCGTCTCTGACAGAATTACTATGTCATCGGCGAACCTCAACATTTTTATTTCTTCTCCATGGATTTTAATACCTACTCCGAATTTTTCTTTTATTTCCTTCACTGCTTGCTCAATATACAGATTAAATTACATCGGGGAGAGACTACAACCCTGTCTCACTCCCTTCCCAACCACTGCTTCCCTTTCATGTCCCTCGACCCTTATAACTGCCATCTGGTTTCTGTACAAATTGTAAATAGCCTTTCGCTCCCTGTATTTTACCCCTGCTACCTTTAAAATTTGAAAGAGAGTATTCCAGTCAACATTGTCAAAAGCTTTCTCTAAGTCTGCAGATGCTAGAAACGTAGGTTTGCCCTTCCTTAATCTAGCTTCTAAGATAAGTTGTAGGGACAGTATTGCCTCACGTGTTCCAACATTTCTTCGGAATCCAAACTGATCTTCCCCGAGGTCGGCTTCTACTAGTTTTCCCATTCGTCTGTAAAGAATTCGCGTTAGTATTTTGCAGCTGTAACTTATTAACCTGATAGTTCGGTAATTTTCACATCTGTCAACACCTGCTTTCTTTGGGATTGGAATTATTATATTCTTCTTGAAGTCTGAGGGTATTTCGCCTGTCTCATACATCTTGCTCACCAGATGGTAGAATTTTGTCAGGACTGGCTCTCCCAAGGCCGTCAGTAGTTCCAATGGAATGTTGTCTACTCCGGGGGCCTTGTTTCGACTCAGATCTTTCAGTGCTCTGTCAAACTCTTCACTCAGTATCGTATCTCCCATTTCATCTTCATCTACATCCTCTTCCATTTCCATAATAATGTCCTCAAGTACATCGCCCTTGTATAGACGCTCTATATACTCCTTTCAACTTTCTGCTTTCCCTTCTTTGCTTGGAACTGGGTTTCCATCTGAGCTCTTGATGTTCATACAAGTTGTTCTTTTATCTCCAAAGGTCTCTTTAATTTTCCTGTAGGCAGTATCTATCTTACCCCTAGTGAGATAAGACTCTACATCCTTACATTTGTCCTCTAGCTATCCCTGCTTAGCCATTTTGCACTTCCTGTCGATCTCATTTTTGAGACGTCTGTATTCTTTTTGCCTGCTTCATTTACTGCATTTTTATATTTTCTCCTTTCATCAATTAAATTCAATATTTCTTCTGTTACCCAAGGAGTTCTACTAGCCTTCGTCTTTTTACCTACTTGATCCTCTGCTGCCTTCAGTACTTCATCCCTCAAAGCTACCAATTCTTTTTCTACCGTATTTCTTTCCCCATTCCTGTCAATTGCTCCCTTATGCTCACCCTGAAACTCTGTGCAACCTCTGGTTCTTTTAGTTTATTCAGATCCCATCTTCTTTAATTCCCACCTTTTTGCAGTTTCTTTAATTTTAATCTACAGGTCATAACCAATAGATTGTGGTCAGAGTCCACATCTGCCCCTGGAAATGTCTTACAATTTAAAACCTTGTTCCACAATCTCTGTCTTACCATTATATAATCTATCTGAAACCTGTCAGTATCTCCAGGCTTCTTCCATGTATACAGCCTTCTTTTATGGTTCTTGAACCAAAACTAATAATTCAGCATAAAAGCAGAACATATCTCTGCGTTCTGTGAAAAAATCAAGAGTCAGAGCCATTTTAATCAATCTTTGTATGTCAATTTCCTCATCAATATCATAGTAAAAGACATGTGGGCAAGGTGCGTCATTACGAAAGTACTTTCATGAAAAATACGATGCATGATCTGTCAAAAGCATTAACAATTTATTTCCTCTTCCTGTCTTGAAATCCAGTCTTGAAATATTAAGGAAATGGACTGACCTTCAGCTTCCAGTCCTACTTCAGCGTCATTAGAATTTAAAACAACTTTATAATTTTTTAAAAAATCTGCACCTAATATTATTTCTGTGAATAAGAGAGGAACAATCAAGAAATTCATCGAAAAATTTCAGCCTTAGGTCTGCTACTTCGCGTCTACACTTTTTCCAGAAATCGCAACTTGTATTTTGACCTTTCATGATGGTAAAGTCGTGCAATCTGCTGTTTTCATACATTTTCCGATTGGTGACCACAGATGCAGAGCTGCCAGAATGAAGAAGAGCGGGAAAAAAATGTTAGCTACTGAATTGTTAATTATTGAATGTATTACAGAACTTTTTTATAGTCGGTCTCTACCAGTACAATGTCTCCGATCTCTTCAAAAAGTAATAATTTTTAAGTTTCGGCAGCGGTGTGTTTCGTATGATCTACTGTATTGTTTGCTTACGAAGTTGCGAGTCACTGCTCTGTAGTGCTTCCTTGTAGGTTATTGAATCGTGGATTTGATGATCTAACTTCAATTACTTGTCCGCGTGGAGGTGGATTTTGATTATTATGAGCGTGATGGTTTAGATTCCTGTTTGCATAATTGTTGTCATGGCGTGTATTTTGCGGACTCAATCTGCTTGAATTGTGCCCGTTAGAATTCGCATGACAACCATTTCAGTCCCCGTTCTTTCCGTTAAAGCTTGAATGTAGCCGGTCCTTGATACCTAGATTCCTATAATGTTTTATATCATATACATAGTCATTGCTACGGAAATTACTTCTATCGCGGTAATCATTATTCACCTGCAAGTATTCGTATGGATGATGTCGGTAGCCCCGTCTATAATTGGTTCTGTTATTATATTTGTTTTGCGAGTTCAGTTCTTTTCATGACGTGCAAAAGACTTTCTTCTAGCGTTATTTCCGTTGTAACTGTTATGGTCTTTCCATTTTGAACCAAAAAATAATTAACGTAGAGTAATGAAGTATCTCCAATACATTTGTCTACGTAGCATGTTTGAGTGATTAATATTGCAGCACCACAGGTTAATGTAAGAGTGAGATAAGTCATTACAAATGTGAAATGCTGGTACATTAATAACCGGTGTATCCGGTAAGCAAACAAACAAACGTCCATGCATTGTGCTGTACGGGCGCCGGATATCAAGTTCGTGGTATGGAGTTCGATGTCTGGTGCACTTGGTCGATCAATAAAGGGACGGTAAATGATGTTTTCGGTTGATGCTGGAGTTCTCGTCCGATGATGTCCATACCTCTGTGTTCATTGGAGACAGTTCTGGTCATTGAGCAGGCCAAGACAACACGTCGCCACTCACTAGAGCATGCTGAGTTACAACAGCGGTATGTGGACGAACGTTATCCTGTTGCAAAACGTCCCTTGGAGTGCTGTTCGCGAATGGGAGCACGATAGGTCGAATCATCAGACTGGCTTTTAAATTTGCAGTCAGGGTTCGTGGGATAACCACGAGAGTGCTCCTGCTGTCATATGAAACAGAACTTCAGAGCATCACTCCAGGTGAAGGTCCAGTGCGTTTAGCACGCAGACAGTTTTGTTGTAGTTCCCCAACTGGCCTTCTTGTAACCAACACACGGTGTTCGCTGGCACCGAGGCAGATCCAGCTTTCAACAGAAAGCACAACAGACCTCCACTCTGCAGTAGAATGATCTTTCGCGTGTCACCACTGAAGTCGCATATGTAGGTGGGTAGGAGTGAATGGAATGCAAGGGGTTAGTGGAATGCGAGCTACAGGACGTCTGGCTCGAAGCTGTCCTTGAAGTAACCAATACACAACAGTTCGATGTGTCACTGTGGAGCCAACTGCTGTCCAGATTGCTGCTACAGATGTAATTTGATGCGCCAGACCCATATGCCAAACACGATGGTCTTTCCTCGAGACTGTACACTCCCATGACCAGCGCTGCCAGCAATCGCGTACAGTGGCTACATTCCCACCATGTCTTTCTGCAGTATCCCAGAAGAAACATCGAGCTTCTCGTATCCCTATTACAGAACCTTGTTCAAACAAGTGAGCTGTTGGTAATGGTGTCTCCGTTGCCTTAAAGGCATTCTTGAGTAATATCAGGCAACGGCCTTGCCGCAGTGGATACACCGGTTTCCGTGAGATCACCAAAGTTAAGAACTGTTGGGCGTGGCCGGCACTTGGATGAGTGACCATCCAGCCGACACTCGCTGTTGCCATTTTTCGCGGTGTACTCAGCCTCGTGATGCTAATTGAGGAGCTACTCGGCCGAATAGTGGCGGATCCGTTCAAAGAAAACCATCATAACGACCGGGAGGGCGGGGCGGTGTGCTGACCACATGCCCCTACTATCCACACCCTCAATGAGGATGACACGGCGGTCGGATGGTCCCGATGGGCTACTTGTGGGCTGATGACGGAGTGCTGCTTTTTTGAGTAACATCAACTCCCAACGTCGTAACTAATGCTCACGACCGTTACAACATTTATTTAAAGCAAACCTGATTTGTGTCCTCATAGTGATACTAGGGCCACTGTTATGCTACTGTTGCGAAGTCTGAATAGGCATCATCTTTCGGCTGTAGAAACACGGCTACCAACTTTCCGCCGCTCGGAGTGGCCGCGCGGTTTGAGGCGCTATATTACGAATTGCACGGTCGCTCCCGTCGGAGGTTCGATTCCTCCTGCGTGCATGGGTATGGGTGTTGTTCCTAGAATAAGTTAGTTTAAGTAGTGTGTAAGTCTATAGACAGATGACCTCAGCAGTTTGGTCCGTTAGAAATTCACACACTGTAAGTAGGCAGTTTAGGTTTTCTTATTGGTAACGCCGCTTAGCGCTCGGTATGAAAAATCACTGGCTGTGCTGTGCGCAGTGTGTGTTTAGTTTGCATTGTTGTCTGCCATTGTAGTGTTGAGCAGAGGCAGCTGGATGCTAACAGCGCGTAGCGTTGCGCAGTTGGAGGTGAGCCGCCAACAGTGGTGGACATGGGGAGAGAGATGGCGGAGTTTTGAAATTTGTAAGAATTGGTGTCATGAACTGCTATATATATTATGACTAGTGAGGTAAATACATTGCTTGTTCTCTATTAAAATCTTTCATTTGCTAACTATGCCTATCAGTTGTTAGTGCCTTCAGTAGTTTGAATCTTTTATTTAGCTGGCAGTAGTGGCGCTCGCTGTATTGCAGTAGCTTGAGTAACGAAGATTTTTGTGAGGTAAGTGATTTGTGAAACATATAGGTCAATGTTAGTCAGGGCCATTCTCTTGTAGGGATTACTGAAAGTCAGATTGCGTTGCGCTAAAAAAAATATTGTGTGTCAGTTTAAGCACAGTCATGTATAATTTTTCTAAGGGGACGTTTCAACACATCTGAATATTTGAACCAACTTTCGTTTACGTCGCACAACTCGTTTTTGGTGTTGTCGTTTTTTTTCGTCAGTGTAATTGACAATTTGCCGCTACTGACTTAGGGTAAGACGTATTGTCTTAGTACAAATGTATTTTAAGTGTGATCTTTTCGATCAAGTCTCCATCTCATTTGGATAAATTTCATCGATGGCCCGCGGTTCGGTAATGGCTACTCGTATGACGGGGCACTGGTACATTCTGCTGCTAATGTATGGCTACATCTAATACGCTAACATGGTCTTGTAAAATGATGAATCATCTAAGATGCACAGGTCGCGCAGGACGAATACCTTGGTTTTGAAGCTCACCCGACCCAAATCTTCTCGACTTTTTCTGTATGGAATCTTTCCAAAAGTGAAGTGTACAACATTCCCGTTGATATGGTTGAATATTGTATAGTCTTTTCGAGCTTTACAAGATGATTTTGGGATGTCTGAAATAATTCTTAAGTCACTGAAGCCAAATGCACTAATGCATCCAAGTGTGGGGAAGACAAACGGAACACCATGGAATTCTTTCTTTAATGAATACGATTGTACCGTAAATTGTAATGCGTAAAGTGCTGAAGGAGTGTTTTATTTCTTGTTCAGGTTGCTGAAATTTGTGCCCCTTTAAAACGGAGAATTAATAGAAAAGCCTACTTTTCAAATACATTTGTGCTAAATAAGGCAATATTTCATATTGGAGATAAAAGTTGTCTGTTCATTCACCAATTTCATTTTTTACCTACTACATTTTACTTGTGGTAGGTCCCGACAGTTATGATTTGCATTCTTTTGCGTATCAATGTCATTTTTACCCACTATATTTCACTTATAATTCGTCCCGACAGTTATGATTTGCAGTACTTTGCGTATCTCTACTATATTCAACTTCGAAATAAGTTCTTTAGACAATCTCTTTGATTGTCCACTGAGAGAGCTTCCTGTCCTTGGGAGGTCCCTTTATCTATTAGCCAATGGGAAGTTTTGCGGTTTGGAAGTAACGGTTTGTCCATATTCGAACGTTCTTCCGCCATTCTGATTCTGTGTCTTGCTATGTTATGTTTTTGTACTGGCGCGAGTTCTGCTTTGGAAGGTGACGGGCGTTGTATTGTGACGATCTGAGCTGGTCTGGAGTTTCTACAGTGCCGAAGAAACTGGCGGAAATGATTACATTTACTTGTCGTGGTGAAGCTTAGATTAAATGAATAGGTCATTTTGGAACTGCTTTTTAAATTCCTACACGATTTACTCGCGATAATTCCGCAGTCAGGTTTGCGGCAACGTTCTTCCGCTTGGCGAAATGGAAACTCGAAGGTTGATAAGTTTTAACTAAATCGAAGGTGCTTGCTATGGTCTGTGTGATCTTTTCAGTCTTCCGTGCTGTAGATTGAAACTTAAAAGAGTTGCTGTGTTTCATTAAGCATTGTGTATGGAGAATAGCTTGTTGTATTGCTTTAACGACCTGTGTGAGTTTGCAAATCAATTATATTCTTTTGATAACAATATATTTATTTATTAGTCAACATCTTTCTGAATAATTTCCTCTTAAACCAACTAATTTCTTTGTTACTTATACATATTATGTGTCTTGCCACTGCACCACCATATTGCTTTAACTTATTGATTCTATTGTTGCTCGTGAATATTCTTGTGCATCAGAGCCCATTCACCGAATTAGCTTTACAAGTAGAAGAAATTACAAAAAAGTATTTTTTTAGCACAAAATTATGTTCCGGATGAGGGAAAGCTAGGTCGACGACTGCAGTTACTGCGATTGGTGCTTACTAAATGTGCTCTGGAGTGATGTAACACTTTACTGAGACGTCCGATGGACGTATTCATAGATTATGTGTTGAATTTGGTGATTCAGTTTGTTCTTCGACTACATGCTCGAGGCAACATCTTCATGAACTTCGCTGGAAGCTATAAGCAGAAAGTAAACGCTTAATTTTTGATCAGTTTCTTGATTAATCATTACTTACTGCTTAATATTCAGATGATAGCAATGAAAAATCACTATTTAAGTAGCATATAAATTACATAAGTCTATCTGTGTTTGTGTGTGCTTTCATAGTTAGTTCTTTCGCTACAGTCTCTTCCATAGCCTTTTTCGTTTTTGTACTCTTAATGATTCAATGATTCTTAAAATGGATCCCGCCTTTGCTTCTTGTGAAACTTTAAATTGTTGGATGGCTTTCAAACTCTGCTGAAATGTCGGACGACATTAGGGAGAAGTGGAGTCAATTCACTGTCCGGTCATCCGTGGACTTTCAATGTTTCCCTTAAACCAGTTAAAATTAATACCAGGACAGTCCCTCAGAAATGCAGCAACTAATTTCCTTCCCTTTTCTTGTGAAGTCCGACGTAGGATTTTGTGTCTGATGATTTCCACGTTGTAAAAGATAGATACTGACATACAGTGTCAATTAAAGTTTTACTCATTCGACAAGTAAAAGTGCTCAAAAGAATTCAAATTGCATAACAACTGACTGATCACTTGAATTTATCAGAAATTGTAGATTAAACTGAGGTAGTGGTACAATTACTTAATAAATTTTAAGGATTAACTGAAAGAAACCCCTAACCACCTGTCTCTCTGAGTTCAATAAATAACGATCCAAGAATGAAAGAGCAGATGACAAGCTTCTGTCAGCAAAACACTGTGGACGTTCAGAATAGCTATTTCTTTTGGACGTGCGGAAATCTGAAAGTAGGTGACTAACAGCTTAGGCACATTACTAGTCAGATAACCAGTCTTCCTCTCAGGATCTGCAAAAAGAAATCTTCTACTTAGTATAGAACATGAGTGGGCTTGGGTTCATTTACAGAAAGGAAAACGGTTCAGGACGCATCCTAGATTGGCATGTGTGAGATAAAAAATAAAAATAAAGATGAGTGAATGGCATCGTTGGCCGGGAGGCCCCTATTCGGGCAAGTTCGGCCGCCAAGTGCAAGTCTTATTTTATTCGACGCCACACTGGGCGACTTGCGCGCCAGTGATGAGGATGAAATGATGATAAGGACAACACAACACCCAGTCTCGTAGTGGAGAAAATCTCCAACCCGGCCGGGAATCAAATCCGGGCCCGCTTGCATGAGGGTTGAGCACGTTACACAGCTAAGCAAGCGGACCGTGCGTGAGATAATTTACTAGCAATAAGGCTGAAACTCAATTAAAAATGGACAGTACGTTCATTCATTTCACAATTTTAGAGACAAAGCACGTAACATTTACATTAGAACATAATGGGTTGCTGGCGGTTGATTTTCTAAGCAAGTGAGAGCAAAAATTAACAAATTACTTTGCACGATGGGCTGACGAACAACTGATAACTTGTAAGATACGGATAGTTTTATGAACAGATATCAGACGCACACCTACACCATCTCACTAGCATCACACAGAGGAAAGGAAAGAAACGCAAAGTGTTAAACATGTATCAGAATCACATGTAGTAATTAGTACCGTGACAGTGGGCACATAGGCCCAAAAAACGCTGACATTAGTATCAGAGCTTTCTTACCTGAGGTGTCATATTACAACTGAGACAACTAAGCAACTGGCGTCAACATGAGCATTTCCCTATCGCCAAGGTCATTTCAGGAATCATGTCATCCTACCAAGTGCCAAGGTCACCCCCTTCCATTCTGAAGCTAAAGGCTTGCAAGCTCAGCACTCCACCCTTTGAGCATATTTATTATAGCAAAGTGATGGCAAGTGCATAATCATTAGATGTCCAGAAGGAAGCATCGGCTGCTTTAGCAGCACGATCAATCAGTTGGGATGAAGAAGAAGGCAATCGGTATGTATTATTTCAATCCATCTATCAAAATTATTATTAAATGTACTCGTTCGTCCTCTGTTAGAATATTGCTGCACGGCGTGGGATCCTTACCAGGTGGGTTTGACGGAGGACACCGAAAGGGTGCAAAAAAGGGCAGCTCGTTTTGTATTATCACGTAGTAGGGGAGAGAGTGTGGCAGTTGGGATGAAAGTCATTACAGCAAAGACGTTTTTCGTCGCGGCGAGACCTTTTTACGAGATTTCAGTCACCAACTTTCTCTTCCGAATGCGAAAGTGTTTTGTTGAGCCCAACCTACATAGGTAGGAATGATCATCAAAATAAAATAAGAGAAATCAGAGCTCGAACAGAAAGGTTTAGGTGTTCGTTTTTCCCGCGCGCTGTTCGGGAGTGGAATAGTAGAGAGATAGTATGATTGTGGTTCGATGAACCCTCTGCCAAGCACTTAAATGTGATTTGCAGAGTAGTCATGTAGATGTAGATGTAGAGGCTACATTATACTTAACTTTTTTTCCTATAACTGTTACAAACGCACAGCAGCAGCTGCATCCCACAGGATTTCTGGCGTTGTCAGTCGAATCCATGGCATGAGCAAAGCAGGTGTGACAATCGCCTGGTACAGCAGTGAACAAAGACACTCAGTCGTAGCCCACAGGACGTCTTCCCAACCATTTGGACCTGAACTGCGCCACAGCCCAAAGACAGTAGACAAGTCCCACAAGAGCTCTGTTATTCGCTAACATATACAATATAACTGTCAGTGATTCTAAATGTTTAAATGTATATTTGACACCTGTCAATGAACTTGAAGTAGTTACAGATATAGAAAATTCACAACGTGGCAGGGCTAAAGTGAGGTATTCGTAGTATGAGGGGGACTATCTATGAGGTAATGTAGACTATATAGATACGAAGACAACGGACGAGTATCACACATCCCACACCTACTGGCATTCACATGTTTGCCCGCATCTCGTGGTCGTGCGGTAGCGTTCTCGCTTCCCACGCCCGGGTTCCCGGGTTCGATTCCCGGCGGGGTCAGGGATTTTCTCTGCCTCGTGATGGCTGGGTGTTGTGTGATGTCCTTAGGTAAGTTAGGTTTAAGTAGTTCTAAGTTCTAGGGGACTGATGACCATACATGTTAAGTCCCATAGTGCTCAGAGCCATTTTTCACACGTTTACTCATAAAATGTCTGTAGTGGATATGTGTGGTAAGGCAATGCTAGAATTAACCACATGGGACACGAAAATAGGACACGAAAATATATTTAAAACGTCCAAGAGTTGTTAAAATGAAAGATCTGTATCGTGTATTATCAGCTGTCACTGATAAACTGTCTCATTGACATCAATATGTGAGAGGAGCATTCTAGGAATTACTGAGTTTTTGCACTACTGCGATATTGATCGATTGGAGCGAGGCATCAGTGCCTGTATTCCTCCTGTAACAGAATATGTAAGTGTTGAGCATGTAACTATGAAATCAGTGGATAATGAATTTAGTGAAGGAGTGCCCATGTATGTAATTGCACCTATAGGCTTGAATTCGATTCAAAGTACATAAAAACAATGATTTGGATCCTTTTGTAACGCTTAATAACTGTGTGTAAAATAAAAAAATAAAATTCGATAAAGTTATTCTTATTTATTTCCACTGTATAATAACCTTAATGGTGAAATCATAAAATAATAATAGTAACACAGGTGTGGCAAATTTACTTAAGTTTATTCTTAGAAACAATAAATTTTTTTAAAAGAAGAAAAGGGACAGCATAAATACAGAATGAGTTTATTTACGTAACAACAAGTAATCGACTATATAATATTCAGAGCAACCGAGACATCATACAAAGAGAGAAGAAGAATGATTTTTTAAATTATTTACAATATTTACACCGTATAGGGACAAGCAGCAGCAGGTGAAGAAACACACACATGGAGACAAACACACAAAATATATACATTTCTTTGTTTTTACATACACACACATTGTGCAGTTGTGCACATGGTACACGCAGTAATATATAAATTCACATGAATACAAACACACACACACACACACACACACACACACACACACATATTATATATATATAATCAAGAGAAATGCATCATATATCTGTTCCACACACACACACACACACACACACACACACACACACACATACACACACACACGCACACGCACACGCACACGCACAAAGACACACATACACAAACACTCAAACCCACAATCACAATGTGAGAATGGGAGGGTTCCAATCCCACCCACACAGATGAAGAGTTCGTCATCAAGACATGACAGACCACATTTCAGTTACAACACAGAATATACCTCATGGCCCCACAAACGTAAGACTACTTTATGCACCATAAGAGGCGATTCATCACCAGTAAACAGACACTCCAGATAGTCTTTCATCATTTGCATCTGTGAGACTGCACGATGTACACATTAGCCTTCTATGGGTGGTACCAGCACCTAAACAGTATGCATGCATCTTAGTTCCGAGCCCCAGAAAATCTACAATCTGGTCGATAACCTAGTTCTCAGGTGCTCTGCCATAAGGATTTTGAACAGCATGTCTAGAGGAGCCGAATTCGTTGAGATTGCATCTAATTACTTCATATGGATGACAGAGTATCGCCCGATAAGTGAAACTGTCTGTATCGATAGAAAGAAACTTGACATCAACTTTTCGTTTTACAAATTTGTGATGGATACGGTACATGTGGAGTATGGAGAGATTACGAACTCGCAACCATTATAGACAGGTTTCATCTCCAGAGCGTCTAGTTCTTTATTGAACATTGTTACCTACTTATAATTTTGCCTGGTGACGTAATCTATTGCACCACAACACCCATCCCAATGGTGAATTAAATGAACATCACGACGGAGTCTAGCATTCTCCATAATTTTGATTAAAAGGGAATTATTCATTAATTTATAAAAATCTTTTTGAAAATCATACATCTCGAAGACCCTTCATTCGGTGTTTAAATCAATATATACATTGCTGGGGGTTTCTATGGTGTGGAATGTACCTCTGCCTATGTTGTCATCGGCTTGGAGATGGAACAATTTCGCAAGGCCTGTTGCTTCAGACACAATGGTAGGTCGCTGTGCCCATTGTGCAAATTGTCGAGATATTCCAGGTCTGCCTCCAGGACATATCCCCCACCAGCATCAACAGTGACACTGAGGATCTTGCCCTCCAGTCTGACGATTTCAACTTTGGTCAGCCATCAGAATACTCCAAATGGCACAGTTCGTTACATGACCTGTCCATAGAGATTATTTACAACTTTTTGGAAATTTGTAGTAAGTTCTTATGCGACCAAACTGCTGAGGACATCGGTCCCTAGGCTTACACACTACTTATTCGAACTTAAACTAACTTCCGCTAAGACCAACACACACACCCACGTCCAAGGGAGGACTCGAACCTCTGACGGGGGGAGCCACATGAATCGTGGCAACGCACCCCAGACCGAGCGGCTATCACTCGCGGCGATTATTTAGTGTGTGAGGTAAGTGATTTGTGAAACATATAGGTTAATGTTAGTCAGGGCCATTCTCTTGTAGGGATTACTGAAAGTCAGATTGTGTTGCGCTAAAAAAAATATTGTGTGTCACTTTAAGCACAGTCATGTATAATTTTTCGAAGGGGACGTTTCAACACATCTGAATATTTGAACCAACTTTCGTTTACATCGCACAACTCGTTTTTGGTGTTGTCGTTTTTTTCGTCAGTGTAATTGCCAATGTGCCGCTACTGACTTAGGGTAAGACGTATTGTCTTAGTACAAATGTATTGTAAGTGTGATCTTTTCGATCAAGTCTCCATCTCATTTAGATAAATTTCATCGATGGCCTGCGGTTCGGTAATGGCTACTCGTATGACGGGGCACTGGTACATTTTGCTGCTAATGTATGGCTACATCTAATACGCTAACATGGTCTTGTAAAATGATGAATCATCTAAGATGCACAGGTCGCGCAGGACGAATTCCTTGGTTTTGAAGCTCACCCGACCCAAATCTTCTCGACTTTTTCTGTATGGAATCTTTCCAAAAGTGAAGTGTACAACATTCCCGTTGATATGGTTGAATATTGTATAGTCTTTTCGAGCTTTACAAGTTGATTTTGGGATGTCTGAAATAATTCTTAAGTCACTGAAGCCAAATGCACTAATGCATCCAAGTGTGGGGAAGACAAACGGAACACCATGGAATTCTTTCTTTAGTGAATACGATTGTACCGTAAATTGTAATGCGTAAAGTGCTGAAGGAGTGTTTTATTTCTTGTTCAGGTTGCTGAAATTTGTGCCCCTTTAAAACGGAGAATTAATAGAAAAGCCTACTTTTCAAATACATTTGTGCTAAATAAGGCAATATTTCATATTGGAGATAAAAGTTGTCTGTTCATTCACCAATTTCATTTTTTACCTACTACATTTTACTTGTGGTAGGTCCCGACAGTTATGATTTGCATTCTTTTGCGTATCAGTGTCATTTTTACCCACTATATTTCAGTTATAATTCGTCCCGACAGTTATGATTTGCAGTACTTTGCGTATCTCTACTATATTCAACTTCGAAATAAGTTCTTTAGACAATCTCTTTGATTGTCCACTGAGAGAGCTTCCTGTCCTTGGGAGGTCCCTTTATCTATTAGCCAATGGGAAGTTTTGCGGTTTGGAAGTAACGGTTTGTCCATATTCGAACGTTCTTCCGCCATTCTGATTCTGTGTCTTGCTATGTTATGTTTTTGAACTGGCGCGAGTTCTGCTTTGGAAGGTGACGGGCGTTGTATTGTGACGATCTGAGCTGATCTGGAGTTTCTACAGTGCCGAAGAAACTGGCGGAAATGATTACATTTACTTGTCGTGGTGAAGCTTAGATTAAATGAATAGGTCATTTTGGAACTGCTTTTTAAATTCCTACACGATTTACTCGCGATAATTCCGCAGTCAGGTTTGCGGCAACGTTCTTCCGCTTGGCGAAATGGAAACTCGAAGGTTGATAAGTTTTAACTAAATCGAAGGTGCTTGCTATGGTCTGTGTGATCTTTTCAGTCTTCCGTGCTGTAGATTGAAACTTAAAAGAGTTGCTGTGTTTCATTAAGCATTGTGTATGGAGAATAGCTTGTTGTATTGCTTTAACGACCTGTGTGAGTTTGCAAATCAATTATATTCTTTTGATAACAATATATTTATTTATTAGTCAACATCTTTCTGAATAATTTCCTCTTAAACCAACTAATTTCTTTGTTACTTATACATATTATGTGTCTTGCCACTGCACCACCATATTGCTTTAACTTATTGATTCTATTGTTGCTCGTGAATATTCTTGTGCATCAGAGCCCATTCACCGAATTAGCTTTACAAGTAGAAGAAATTACAAAAAAGTATTTTTTAGCACAAAATTATGTTCCGGATGAGGGAAAGTTAGGTCGACGACTGCAGTTACTGCGATTGGTGCTTACTAAATGTGCTCTGGAGTGATGTAACACTTTACTGAGACGTCCGATGGACGTATTCATAGATTATGTGTTGAATTTGGTGATTCAGTTTATTCTTCGACTACATGCTCGAGGCAACATCTTCATGAACTTCGCTGGAAGCTATAAGCAGAAAGTAAACGCTTAATTTTTGATCAGTTTCTTGATTAATCATTACTTACTGCTCAATATTCAGATGATAGCAATGAAAAATCACTATTTAAGTGGCATATAAATTACGTAAGTCTATCTGTGTTTGTGTGTGCTTTCATAGTTAGTTCTTTCGCTACAGTCTCTTCCATAGCCTTTTTCGTTTTTGTACTCTTAATGATTCAATGATTCTTAAAATGGATCCCGCCTTTGCTTCTTGTGAAACTTTAAATTGTTGGATGGCTTTCAAACTCTGCTGAAATGTCGGACGACATTAGGGAGAAGTGGAGTCAATTCACTGTCCGATCATCCGTGGACTTTCAATGTTTGCCTTAAACCAGTTAAAATTAATACCAGGACAGTCCCTCAGAAATGCAGCAACTAATTTCCTTCCCTTTTCTTGTGAAGTCCGACGTAGGAATTTGTGTCTGATGATTTCCACGTTGTAAAAGATAGATACTGACGTACAGTGTCAATTAAAGTTTTACTCATTCGACAAGTAAAAGTGCTCAAAAGAATTCAAATTGCATAACAACTGACTGATCACTTGAATTTATCAGAAATTGTAGATTAAACTGAGGTAGTGGTACAATTACTTAATAAATTTTAAGGATTAACTGAAAGAAACCCCTAACCACCTGTCTCTCTGAGTTCAATAAATAACGATCCAAGAATGAAGGAGCAGATGACAAGCTTCTGTCAGCAAAACACTGTGGACGTTCAGAATAGCTATTTCTTTTGGACGTGCGGAAATCTGAAAGTAGGTGACTAACAGCTTAGGCACATTACTAGTCAGATAACCAGTCTTCCTCTCAGGATCAGCAAAAAAAAAAAAGTCTTCTACTTAGTATAGAACATGAGTGGGCTTGGGTTCATTTACAGAAAGGAAAACGGTTCAGGACGCATCCTAGATTGGCATGTGTGAGATAAAAAATAAAAATAAAGATGAGCGAATGGCATCGTTGGCCGGGAGGCCCCTATTCGGGCAAGTTCGGCCGCCAAGTGCAAGTCTTATTTTATTCGACGCCGCACTGGGCGACTTGCGCGCCAGTGATGAGGATGAAATGATGATAAGGACAACACAACACCCAGTCTCGTAGTGGAGAAAATCTCCAACCCGGCCGGGAATCAAATCCGGGCCCGCTTGCATGAGGGTTGAGCACGTTACACAGCTAAGCAAGCGGACCGTGCGTGAGATAATTTACTAGCAATAAGGCTGAAACTCAATTAAAAATGGACAGTACGTTCATTCATTTCACAATTTTAGAGACAAAGCACGTAACATTTACATTAGAACATAATGGGTTGCTGGCGGTTGATTTTCTAAGCAAGTGAGAGCAAAAATTAACAAATTACTTTGCACGATGGGCTGACGAACAACTGATAACTTGTAAGATACGGATAGTTTTATGAACAGATATCAGACGCACACCTACACCATCTCACTAGCATCACACAGAGGAAAGGAAAGAAACGCAAAGTGTTAAACATGTATCAGAATCACATGTAGTAATTAGTACCGTGACAGTGGGCACATAGGCCCAAAAAACGCTGACATTAGTATCAGAGCTTTCTTACCTGAGGTGTCATATTACAGCTGAGACAACTAAGCAGCTGGCGCCAGCATGAGCATTTCCCTATCGTCAAGGTCATTTCAGGAATCATGTCATCCTACCAAGTGCCAAGGTCACCCCCTTCTATTCTGAAGCTAAAGGCTTGCAAGCTCAGCTCTCCACCCTTTGAGCATATTTATTATAGCAAAGTGATGGCAAGTGCATAATCATTAGATGTCCAGAAGGAAGCATCGGCAGCATTAGCAGCACGATCAATCAGTTGGGATGAAGAAGAAGGCAATCGGTATGTATTATTTCAATCCATCTATCAAAATTATTACTAAATGTACTCGTTCGTCCTCTGTTAGAATATTGCTGCACGGCGTGGGATCCTTACCAGGTGGGTTTGACGGAGGACACCGAAAGGGTGCAAAAAAGGGCAGCTCGTTTTGTATTATCACGTAGTAGGGGAGAGAGTGTGGCAGTTGGGATGAAAGTCATTACAGCAAAGACGTTTTTCGTCGCGGCGAGACCTTTTTACGAGATTTCAGTCACCAACTTTCTCTTCCGAATGCGAAAGTGTTTTGTTGAGCCCAGCCTACATAGGTAGGAATGATCATCAAAATAAAATAAGAGAAATCAGAGCTCGAACAGAAAGGTTTAGGTGTTCGTTTTTCCCGCGCGCTGTTCGGGAGTGGAATAGTAGAGAGATAGTATGATTGTGGTTCGATGAACCCTCTGCCAAGCACTTAAATGTGAATTGCAGAGTAGTCATGTAGATGTAGATGTAGATGCTACATTATACTTAACTTTTTTTGCTATAACTGTTACAAACGCACAGCAGCAGCTGCATCCCACAGGATTTCTGGCGTTGTCAGTCGAATCCATGGCATGAGCAAAGCAGGTGTGACAATCGCCTGGTACAGCAGTGAACAAAGACACTCAGTCGTAGCCCACAGGACGTCTTCCCAACCATTTGGACCTGAACTGCGCCACAGCCCAAAGACAGTAGGCAAGTCCCACAAGAGCACTGTTATTCGCTAACATATACAATGTAACTGTCAGTGATTCTAAATGTTTAAATGTATATTTGACACCTGTCAATGAACTTGAAGTAGTTACAGATATAGAAAATTCACAACGTGCCAGGGCTAAAGTGAGGCATTCGTAGTATGAGGGGGACTATCTATGAGGTAATGTAGACTATATAGATACGAAGACAACGGACGAGTATCACACATCCCATACCTACTGGCATTCACATGTTTGCCCGCATCTCGTGGTCGTGCGGTAGCGTTCTCGCTTCCCACGCCCGGGTTCCCGGGTTCGATTCCCGGCGGGGTCAGGGATTTTCTCTGCCTCGTGATGGTTTGGTGTTGTGTGATGTCCTTAGGTAAGTTAGGTTTAAGTAGTTCTAAGTTCTAGGGGACTGATGACCATAGATGTTAAGTCCCATAGTGCTCAGAGCCATTTTTCACATGTTTACTCATAAAATGTCTGTAGTAGATATGTGTGGTAAGGCAATGCTAGAATTAACCACATGGGACACGAAAATAGGACACGAAAATATATTTAAAACGTCCAAGAGTTGTTAAAATGAAAGATCTGTATCGTGTATTATCAGCTGTCACTGATAAACTGTCTCATTGACATCAATATGTGAGAGGAGCATTCTAGGAATTATTGAGTTTTTGCACTACTGCGATATTGATCGATTGGAGCGAGGCATCAGTGCCTGTATTCCTCCTGTAACAGAATATGTAAGTGTTGAGCATGTAACTATGAAATCAGTGGATAATGAATTTAGTGAAGGAGTGCCCATGTATGTAATTGCACCTATAGGCTTGAATTCGATTCAAAGTACATAAAAACAATGATTTGGATCCCTTTGTAACGCTTAATAACTGTGTGTAAAATAAAAAAATAAAATTCGATAAAGTTATTCTTATTTATTTCCACTGTATAATGACCTTAATGGTGAAATCATAAAATAATAATAGTAACACAGGTGTGGCAAATTGTTATTGTTAGAAACAATACATTTTTTAAAGAAGAAAAGGGACAGCATAAATACAGAATGAGTTTATTTACGTAACAGCAAGTAATCGACTATATAATATTCAGAGCAACCGAGACATCATACAAAGAGAGAAGAAGAATGATTATTTACAATATTTACACCGTGTAGGGACAAGCAGCAGCAGGTGAAGAACCACACACATGGAGACAAACACATAAAATATATACATTTCTTTGTTTTTACATGCACACACATTGTGCAGTTGTGCACATGGTACACACAGTAATATATAAATTCACATGAATACAAACACACACACACACACACACACACACACATATATAATCAAGAGAAATGCATCATATATCTGTTCCACACACACACACACACACACACACACACACACACACACACACACACGCACGCACGCACGCACACGCACAAAGACACACATACACAAACACTCAAACCCACAATCACAATGTGAGAGTGGGAGGGTTCCAATCCCACCCACACAGATGAAGAGTTCGTCATCAAGACATGACAGACCACATTTCAGTTACAACACAGAATATACCTCATGGCCCCACAAACGTAAGACTACTTTATGCACCATAAGAGGCGATTCATCACCAGCAAACAGACACTCCAGATAGTCTTTGATCATTTGCATCTGTGAGACTGCACGATGTACACATTAGCCTTCTATGGGTGGTACCAGCACCTAAACAGTATGCATGCATCTTAGTTCCGAGCCCCAGAAAATCTACAGTCTGGTCGATAACCTAGTTCTCAGGTGCTCTGCCATAAGGATTTTGAACAGCATGTCTAGAGGAGCCGAAATCGTTGGGATTGCATCTAATTACTTCATATGGATCACAGAGTATCGCCCGATAAATGAAACTGTCTGTATCGATAGAAAGAAACTTGACATCAACTTTTCGTTTTACAAATTTGTGATGGAAACGGTACATGTGGAGTATGGAGAGATCACGAACTCGCAACCATTATAGACAGGTTTCATCTCCAGAGCGTCTAGTTCTTTATTGAACATTGTTACCTACTTATAATTTTGCCTGGTGACGTAATCTATTGCACCACAACACCCATCCCAATGGTGAATTAAATGAATATCACGACGGTTTCTAGCATTCTCCATAATTTTGATGAAAAGGGAATTATTCATTAATTTATAAAAATCTTTTTGAAAATCATACATCTCGAAGACCCTTCATTCGGTGTTTAAATCAATATATACATTGCTGGAGGTTTCTATGGTGTGGAATGTACCTCTGCTTATGTTGTCATCGGCTTGGGGATGGAACAATTTCGCACGGCCTGTTGCTTTAGACACAATGGTAGGTCGCTGTGCCCATTGTGCAAATTGTCGAGATATTCCAGGTCTGCCTCCAGGACATATCCCCCACCAGCATCAACAGTGACACTGAGGATCTTGCCCTCCAGTCTGACGATTTCAACTTTGGTCAGCCATCAGAACACTCCAAATGGCAGAGTTCGTTACATGACCTGTCCATAGAGATTATTTACAACTTTTTGGAAATTTGTAGTAAGTTCTTATGGGACCAAACTGCTGAGGACATCGGTCCCTAGGCTTACACACTACTTATTCGAACTTAAACTAACTTCCGCTAAGACCAACACACACACCCACGTCCAAGGGAGGACTCGAACCTCTGACGGGGGGAGCCACATGAATCGTGGCAACGCACCCCAGACCGAGCGGCTATCACTCGCGGCGATTATTTACATCCAAGTAATGTATGTAACCCAAATCATCAGATGGCCCGTATTCCCGTCACTCAGTCATAGGTTATTTGCATTGGCGTACCAGTGGACTCACTGACCTGGCAAAGTCTCCCATGAATCCCGAATTCGAAAAAAAAGGCAACATATTAACATCAGCCAACAGTTTGAAGTTGAGATGCTTGTTTTTTAACATGGCATGCTACGAGAGCCCTGGCATAGTGCAATAAAAGACAGGATTCGGAGTGTATGTGCCAAGACACCCGTTACGGAATTTCCAAAAAATGTCTGAAGGCAAGTGCACATCTGTCCCCAGGCGCAATTTAGCATAACCCACTAAATCAGAGATTTAGAATTCCTGCCAATCATCCACTGCGTGTCTATACTATGCATCCATTACGGCAGAGCCTGTGAATGCGGTTACACTGGGCAATGTTGTTCCACAGAGTCTCTCCATCAAATTCGAGTAGTCATATGGCCAGATCCCATTCTTCGTTGCCAGCTGGAACTTGGCATTGCCAGGATACACAGATCGAGTTACATGCATATCATCTTGACACAGTGTCTCAGCAAGT
This sequence comes from Schistocerca gregaria, assembly GCF_023897955.1. NCBI lineage: Eukaryota > Metazoa > Arthropoda > Insecta > Orthoptera > Acrididae > Schistocerca > Schistocerca gregaria. The sequence goes on along the minus strand of NC_064920.1, from coordinate 812,794,146 downwards.
TTCTGAAGAGGAGCCTACATGAATTGCAATGAGTCCAGGAACTGGAGCAACGTTCTTGGAGTCATTTGCTTGGAGAATGAAATGTATTTTTCTTCATTGTCAGGTATGATACTGACCTTATCATTCTCCAACCCAAAAGAACCCAGGTGCACGACAAGAAAATGAACCTGCACAAATTATTGGTAAAGATGAGTACGTATTGTGGCGGTTTGTACTTGAGGTTGCATGCACTGTGAGCTGCATGTTTTGTGTAATTTCTATTGCAAGCCAGAAGTGACCACGTGAAACAGTAACTGCCTGCTTGTACAAGGCGTTGTTTTCCTGCGTGATGGTCGTTGAAATGAAGGCTGTCACAAGTTTTTCGAGCTCAGAGAGCAACCATCTCTCAGTTTTAGCCTTAACATAGAACGCAAATTTGTTGTGACTGTGAAAGGTCTCTGTTGGATTCCTTTCATGTTAATTTCTTAAATCCGTTGCCATTTAAGGCATAAATTACTTTTCTAAATTTACTGTGGTGTTTGTGACTATGTGGGAGGAGACTGAGCAGTGAAACGTGTTACTTTTACACATAAACAAGAACGATCTGTCACACTACTACACTTTAAAACAAAGTTTATATGTAATTCATGTGACACAGTCTCATACGGAACCTACATCCGCTTTCTTTTATACACTGTATATGATAAGATACTGTCATCCCCCTTCCCTTCTGTGTGAGAGGATGAATGAGCAAATGTATTTCTAGTTGCATGTTTGAGGGTAGCAGACAAGCCTGTCTGCTAGAGAACAGTAGGACCAACGTCGGAACAGGTAGCTACGCTTTCTAAAAGCAAAGAGGTTTCTATCCTTAGTATTGTCCTGTCCGTACCTTGTCATGTTGGTATACGAAGCTGCCTCTCTGGTCACTTCCGTTGGTATTTCCGTTGGTATAGGAGCGCAGGTAAGTCTGTCTGTGGCGAGCGTCTGAAGTGGTAAGATCTCCGGCTAAGCGCGTGTCTGCTTATGTCCGCAGGACAATGGATTTCTTAAGTTCAGCCTAACTGAAAATTTAATCACCTTTATTTCCGGTTTAGCTCTAAGATATATAATGTTATCTTAAATTGCAACACAGTCTAATTCGAGTGTGAAGTTCAGAATATATTCCGGTAGTTGCTTTGTCACTACTTTGTGAGTAAAGTGGAACCACGTGTTAATCAGTAACTCTATGATCATCAATCTTAAATGCGAATGTGCGTGAGATTATAACGTCTCGTCTTGACAATATTTTTCAATATAGCAACTTTTCTTTATGTTCAACCCACGTGGGGTGTACTTTGTGAGACCAGTACCACGTGCTTATACAGTTGTTTGACCCATCATGTTAATAGTAAGACGATAGTAACAGTTCGAGGTTTTTCTTTTGTATATTGCTTTTCGATCTAATTTATTTTAATTATCAGAATTATTGTGGAGTTACACTCTTTGTGTAAGCCAAGTTGACCACGTGAAGCATGTGATGTAATCATCAAAGTAGCCGTCAGCTATTCTTTTCGGAAATGTTTCACAGAGAGTTAGTATGAATTTAGTATACCAGTGTGACGGACAGGTTGGCGCTACGAACGTAATTTCTTTTGGTGAAAATTGAGTCGGTTGGCTGTGGTTAAATTCCTCTTGCGTATGTTTCAACGTTCTTCGTGTGTTATTTTATGAATGCAGTGTTCTATGCAGTCTCCCAATCTTGGTTCCATATTTGATGTGTTCCGTAAGATTACAATCTCACATTTTCACAATTCTAAATAAGGCACCCAGTTTAGTTATGAATGTTTAATATGCTGAAATTTCAATGATCAATGTTAAAATAAATTTCCAAATATAAAATGATTTATTTCTTTTTGTTTAAATTCTCTTATATATATATATATATATATATATATATATATATATATATATATATATATATATATATATATATATATATATATATATATACTCCTGGAAATGGAAAAAAGAACACATTGACACCGGTGTGTCAGACCCACCATACTTGCTCCGGACACTGCGAGAGGGCTGTACAAGCAATGATCACACGCACGGCACAGCGGACACACCAGGAACCGCGGTGTTGGCCGTCGAATGGCGCTAGCTGCGCAGCATTTGTGCACCGCCGCCGTCAGTGTCAGCCAGTTTGCCGTGGCATACGGAGCTCCACCGCAGTCTTTAACACTGGTAGCATGCCGCGACAGCGTGGACGTGAACCGTATGTGCAGTTGACGGACTTTGAGCGAGGGCGTATAGTGGGCATGCGGGAGGCCGGGTGGACGTACCGCTGAATTGCTCAACACGTGGGGCGTGAGGTCTCCACAGTACATCGATGTTGTCGCCAGTGGTCGGCGGAAGGTGCACGTGCCCGTCGACCTGGGACCGGACCGCAGCGACGCACGGATGCACGCCAAGACCGTAGGATCGTATGCAGTGCCGTAGGGGACCGCACCGCCACTTCCCAGCAAATTAGGGACACTGTTGCTCCTGGGGTATCGGCGAGTACCATTCGCAACCGTCTCCATGAAGCTGGGCTACGGTCCCGCACACCGTTAGGCCGTCTTCCGCTCACGCCCCAACATCGTGCAGCCCGCCTCCAGTGGTGTCGCGACAGGCGTGAATGGAGGGACGAATGGAGACGTGTCGTCTTCAGCGATGAGAGTCGCTTCTGCCTTGATGCCAATGATGGTCGTATGCGTGTTTGGCGCCGTGCAGGTGAGAGCCACAATCAGGACTGCATACGACCAAGGCACACAGGGCCAACACCCGGCATCATGGTGTGGGGAGCGATCTCCTACACTGGCCGTACACCTCTGGTGATCGTCGAGGGGACACTGAATAGTGCACGGTACATCCAAACCGTCATCGAACCCATCGTTCTACCATTCCTAGACCGCCAGGGGAACTTGCTGTTCCAACAGGACAATGCACGTCCGCATGTATCCCGTGCCACCCAACGTGCTCTAGAAGGTGTAAGTCAACTACCCTGGCCAGCAAGATCTCCGGATCTGTCCCCCATTGAGCATGTTTGGGACTGAATGAAGCGTCGTCTCACGCGGTCTGCACGTCCAGCACGAACGCTGGTCCAGCTGAGGCGCCAGGTGGAAATGGCATGGCAAGCCGTTCCACAGGACTACATGCAGCATCTCTACGATCGTCTCCATGGGAGAATAGCAGCCTGCATTGCTGCGAAAGGTGGATATACACTGTACTAGTGCCGACATTGTGCATGCTCTGTTGCTTGTGTATATGTGCCTGTGGTTCTGTCAGTGTGATCATGTGATGTATCTGACCCCAGGAATGTGTCAATAAAGTTTCCCCCCCTGACTATTAAAAGATTATAATTAATGTTAGTCTGGTTGAGAATTTGGTAAACTAGACTGGATACCTGGTGAAACAGTTGCGCAGTAATGCAAGGTTAACTAACCTCAGACAGCTCACAGATTTTAACCCGCTTTTATTGTCTATCAGCACCGCTTTCACATCAAATTAATGCAACAATGTTACAACTGTCCCATGTGGAATTGATGCATCTGCGATAAAAGTGCTTTGTGCCATGGTGTTTCGATATTTGAGCAGAAAGCATACAACACGATATGCTGCTAGATGTGGTACTTGTGTTTCTGTGTAAGTGTTGTGAGAGGCGTTGGGGTCACCTTCACAGTGCACCGTAGGAATTACTAAGCACTCACATTCAGCATGTACACAACAAAGAGCCATCGTTCCTCGTGGTGAGTCTTAAACTTTAAGCCCTTAACTGTCGTTAGTGACCATTTTCACATGTACCAGTTCCTGGTCGGAGCAGTTTTTCAATATTTTGATGGAAAGAAGAGGGACATGTTTCTGATACAGACGGAGACTTGCTTCTCGGCTTTCAAGAATAGTAATAAATCTACGTGTTTAGTATGATGACTGGCTACTTTCAAAACGTATATTTGACATATCTTGGCTTGTTCTTCTTCTCACCTACATCCAGGCAGTAAATGAGAACCGAATTATTGCAGATCTGCCAGTCGAATTTTGGAATGTCTCAAATTGTGAAGAAAAAATGAAAAGCCTTCTGTTATAACGTCTGCAGGCGTTAGCTGTTTTGTACTTACCTGTATGACATACATAATTTGTGTAATTTCTAACGCAAGCCAGAATCGACCACATGAAGCAGTATTGATCCTTCTCATCTCGATTTTGGACATTAATATATGCTTGTTTAATGGTAATATGCAACGACCTTGCCGCAATGGATACACCAGTTCCTGTCAGATCACCAAAGTTAAGCGCTATAATGTGTGGCCGCCACTTGGATAGGTGACCATCCAGGCCGCCATGCGCTGTTGCCGTTTTTCGGGGTGCAGTTAGCCTCGTAATGCCAATTGAGGAGCTACTCGACCGAACAGTAGCGGCTCCGGTCTCACAAAACCATCGTAACCACCAGGAGAGCGGTGTGCTGACCACACGCCCCTCTTATCTACATCCTCAGTGTGGATGACATGGCCGTAGGATGGTCCCGATGGGCCGCTTGTGGCCTGAAGACTGCTTAATGGTAATATCGCTGGGGAGAGGGATGAAACTGGAGCCTCCCCCCCATTAAATGAATAAAAAACGTGAGAGTTCACATCATGTTGGAGTACACCGCTGAGTGCCCTACCAAACCATCTTCTCCTGACATTGGGAAAACACCTTAGTACGATGCTCTCAGTAAAAGTTCCATATCATTCAGTAATTGACATGACCTGTGATTTCACATCATCCTTGTCTCAGAATTTGACAATACTTTCTTCTGCAGCACCATTACTGCCTTCTAAATGGTGGTGCAACAGCTCAACATAGAGAACTGCTTTATATCTGTTGGTAGGATATCACTGGGCATTTCAGTTAGCTCACTTTCCAGTATTGTTTGAAATGGACGAAGGAAGGTACCCGGATCTACAAATCCAAAACTGACATTGCCAGTGCGATGCAGAAATATCCTATCCTTGGAAGCAGCACAATGTAGACTAATGTGACTCTGTGGTTGTTGGTGAACCAAATGGGCTGTGAGGCTGCTATTGCTAGATCCAGGACAGGGTGACAGCTATGACGTTCATGGTACCGTCCTGTTACTGTCGGGCTGGGGGCAGTAGCCTGATGATCCCAGATGATATGATGCAGATGGTGATGGTACTGTCAAACTACAGCTGTGCCAAAGGGACACAGACATTGCTGGCATCTCCCTGCTACTGCTAGACCGACGCTGGTAGCCTGATGGTCCCAGTGAAAGTGATGCAAAGTCGACGGCACCGCTCTGCTACCACTAGGCCAAAGTGAAATTGACGTCAAAGGCACAGCCCTGCTACTGCTAGGACGGTAGTAGCAGCCTGAAGGTCCTGGTGGAGGAGACGCAGACGTCGACGGCACTACCCTGGTACTGCTAGGCTGAGGTGACGCAGAAGCCGACGGCCACATCAATGAAGACTCTAATGGCGGTGTTGTGAGCCTGCCTCTGGAAGCTTCCAATGCTCATTCTGTAACAGAAGAAGAAGCGAAATCGATTAGTATCACACAGTATCACAGGCAGTAGACTGTGCATCCACCGATAATAATTAAGTTCCGATGCTTATCCCAAGTTTATCCAACAATAAGAGCTTTCAGCCAGTCATCATCGTCATTATTAATCATAATATTGGGTGTGCTATATTCTAATATTTTTTGGTTTAATTCGTTTCCACTTCCTCGCAATGTCATCGTCAAGTGTGTCCAGAAAAAACTGTATATAAATGTCAAAATTGTTGATAAAAGAAGTAGTAATACTAATACCCTCGTATTTGCCTCACAATAACTGGTGTCATCCTCCATCAGTACTGAGTAGAAAAAAACGCTGTTGTTGCTTGTGGTAGTTCAGCCACAATCTGATCGCCACTCCGTGAACTCAGAGAGAGAAAAGTGACGCCATAGGTGTTAGTCGTGATACATCAACATCGATCTTTTCACTTACAGTAGAAAAATCTGCACTTGCAGCTCTCATCTACACATTCCACTACGTTCGGGCTTTTCCTGAGACCGGGAGGTAGCTGTAGTTCACACATCTATGTAAGTGATTCCGTGAAATCCGACACTGCTGACTGGTACTATATGCATACAGGTACTGGCGCTAATTGTAATCCTATGCTTCTGCATGTGGCACATACGCGGTGCCGTGATAATGTTCCAGGCGAGTCGGTGTAATCTAACTACCGTCGCCATTCGAGCTGCCTCCTGCCACTATGACGTCGGCTGCTTAATGATGCATCTGCTCACAAGGGCCCCTGGCACTTCTTCTTGACGAAAAGTGTAGTGGAATTGTCTCCTAAAGCCTGTATGTGAGGAGATCCAAAATGAGAAGTGAAAAAAATACATTTTTTATGGAACAATTTATTTATAGTAGTAGTTTTGAGTAGTAGTTTTATATTTTCTGAAACGTTCATAAATAATAGTCCATATCTCTTTTTAACTGCTTGAGGGCAGGAAATCTTTCTGGTGGTAAGGTCTTATGGGACAAAACTGATGAGGTCATCGATCCCTAGGCTTACACACTATTTGATCTAACTTAAACCAACTTACCCTAAGGACGACACAGACACTCAGGCCCGAGGGAGGACTCGAATCTCCTACGGGCGGAGCCGCGCGGACCGTGTCAAGACGCCCAGATCGCGCGGCTGCTCGGAGCGGCACATCTTTCTGTTTCCAGATTCTGGATAGATGCGCATCTACAAATTTCCTGAAACCACGAAATCTTTTCACAGAATTTAATGTAAACTATGCTTTCTCTAAGATCATATGCTTGCAGCGATGTCACCCTCTTTCCATACGCCATTCCTTCAACATCGCAGCAATTTGTGTGGTAAAATCGAGTCAACCAAGCCGCCATCTTTAGAGTTTTAGCATACTTCACTGAGCTAAATGGTTTGGGTGATGCAACAGTTGTTGAATACCTCGTTCCATCTTATTTCGGAGTTGGAGGATGCAACGAGTGCCACATCTCTAAATCTAAATCGGCCACATTTGTAAAACCCCTTCGTGTTTGCAACTATCTTTGCTCTTTCAGGCATCTTTGTATAACGCATTGTCTATTGCGTAATGCCTCTACATTTACACCACATGTTGTAGGATGCCTGTCAGTGGCGAGCAGTTTACAAGACAGTCGTGTAGTATTAATGCATATGTTGCAGTGCCCACAAGGAAGTGTTTGAATGTTTCGAATTCAGTATGTTCGTTGAGAGTTACAATCGTCACCATCTCATGTCACTTTGCATAGTCTGTCACCACTACGGATTAAATTTTCTTAAATTTGTGTGGGCTATGTATGCATCCAAAACCATCACCAGTCTCGTAATGTGACGTGTACGATCTTGCATACATTTCCTACAGCAGTCAATATATATACATGTCATACAACAACCCTGTTCCAGTCGAACTGTAAATTAATTTACGGCAGAGACTGGGAGATTAGGCAAACTCTTACACTGGTTAGATTACAGTTGGCAAGTACAGTTGAATCCTTTTCAAGACTCCCATGTTACCTGTTCGTAGGGCCCGAATAATAAAGCGAGGCGTTTCTAGCTGGAAAGAAGTCTCAATAGCCCACACTTTGCAAGATGACTTTGGAAGGATCGTATATTCAAACATCTCGCATTAACGGAAAGTTAAGGGCAGTTGCACCCCTGACTTCAGAACACGTAAAAGTTTCCGATTTTCTTCGTCAGGCTGCGACAGGTGCGGTACTTTCAATACCAATTTATCCAGCACAATTTTATGCTAATATTCTTCTTGTCCTTGAATGTACTAGTTGTTACCTGTACCGCTATGAACTATAATTAGTTCCTGCTTAGTATTCAGCACAACATGATTACTATCTTCAAATAAGCACTTTAACATTCTGAGTGGAATGCAAGCACTGAAGGAGGTATCTGTAGATCTGTTTGCATTCTGTAGACATTCAGATCCGATATTGATACAGAGACACACTCTGAAGCGCCAAAGAAGCTGGTGTGGGCATAAGTATTCAAATACAGAGACACCTAAACAAACAAAATACGGCGCTGCCGTCGGCAACGCCTATATAAGACAACAAGTGTCTGGTGCAGTTGTTAGATCGGTTACTGATTCTACAATGACAGATTATCAAGATTTAACTGAGTTTGAACGTGGTTTTACACTCGGCAAACGACCGATGGGACACAGCGTGTCCGAGGTAGCGATGAAGTGGGGATTCTCCAGTATGACCTTTTCACGAGTGCAGCGTGAATATCAGGAATCCGGTAAAACATCGTATCTCCGACATCGCTGCTGCCGGAAAAAGACCTTGCAAGAACGGGACCAACGACGACTGAAACGAATCGTTTAACGTGACAGAAGTTTAACCCTGCCGCAGATTGCCGCAGATTCCAATGATGAGCCATCAACAAGTGTCATCGTGCGAACCATTCAACGAAACATCGATATGGGCTTCGGAGTTGAAGGCCCATTCGTGTATCCCTGATGACTGCACGAAACAAAGCTTTGCTCCGCGCCTGGGTCCGTCAACACCAAAAAAAATGGTTCAAATGGCTATGAGCACTACGGGACTTAACTTCTGAGGTCATCAGTCCCCTGGAACATAGAACTACTTAAACCTAACCTAACCTAAGGACATCACACACACCCATGCGCGAGGCAGGATTCGAAACTTCGGCCGTAGCGGTCACGCAGTTCCAGACTGTAGCGCCTAGAACCGCTCGGCCACCCCAGCCGGCGTCAACACAGACATTGGACTGAAGGGTACGGGTATGGAGACAACCTGATGAACCCATGGACCCTGCAAGGCAACAGGGGAATGCTCAAGGTGGTGGAGGCCTTATTATGGTGTGGGGCGTTTGCAATTGGAGTGATATGGGACTTCTGATAGCAGCGCGAGATTAGCCGACAGGTCTCAGGCGCTGCAGTCATGGTCCCGGCGGAGGTTCGAATTCTCCCTCGGGCATGGATGTGTGTGTTTGTGCTTAGGATAATTTAGGTTAAGTAGTGTGCAAGCTTAGGGACTGATGACCTTAGAAGTTAAGTCCCATAAGATTTCACACACATTTGAAAATTTTTTTGCTCCTGATACGACTCTGACGGGTGCCACGTACATAAGCTTCCTTTCTGATCACCTGTATCCATTCACATCCATTGAGCATTCCGACGGACTTGGGTGATTCCAGCAGGAAAATGTGACATCCAACACGCACAGAATTGCTGCAGAGTGGCTGCAGGAACACTCTTCTTAGTTTAAACGCTTGCACTGTGACCAAACTCGACAGCCATGAACATTATTGAAACCTGCCTTGCAACCTGCTGTTCAGAAGACATCTCCGCCCCGTCGTACTCTTACGGATATATGGACAGCTCTACAGGATTCTTCGTATCAGTTCCCTCCACCACTACTTCAGATAGTTTCTTTGGCTCTTCAGTGTGTCTTGATTGTAGATGTGTGTCCAACGTTTCTGGTTTGTTCCATTTCAACTCCGTTCACTTCGTATCTTACTTCTTGAAACAGAAAGATGAATGCATTACTTGAAGACAATAACGTTATAAGTATGTAAGAGAATTAATTGGCAATCTAGAATTGCTACGAGGTAAAATCAATTTGTTGTAGGGCGGAACGCTAGCGTGCCTAGGTCTCAGGGCACGCCGCGGCAATTCTGGCTTCCGGCTAGGTGTTTGTTCAAGTGGATCCAGTTACAAAGGCTAACAGAGCGCCCAGTAATAGGAAAATTTTGACGGCTGTCGTTCGCATGGCCTTCGTGCAGGAAACAGTGTTCCAAGACATGGAAGAAAGTCAAACAAGCTAAAAGGTAGCTTCTTACGGCTCTGTGAGGGTCTATAATAATTCACATCAAGTACTAAAGCAAATCTGAGTACATCAGCGATCTCAGATAAATAAGTGCATCCACTGATACAATAATATTCCAATATTTTTAAAACTACAGAAGTTAATACACTGCTGGACATTAAAATTGCTACGTCACGAAGATTATGTGCTACAGACACGAAATTTAACCGACAGGAAGAAGATGCTGTGATATGCAAATGATTATCTTTTCAGAGCATTCACACAAGGTTGGCGCCAGTGGCGACACCTACATCGTGCTGACATGAGGAAAGTTTCCAACGGATTTCTAATACACAAACAGATCTTGACCGGCGTTACCTGGTGAAACGTTGTTGTGATGCCTCGTGTAAGGGGGAGAATTGCGTACCATCACGTTTCCGACTTGGATAAATGTCGGATTGTAGCATATCGCGATTTCGGTTCATCGTATCGTGACATTGTTGCTCGCGTTGCTCGAGATCCAATGACTGTTAGCAGAATATGGAATCGTTGGGTTCACGAGGGTAATACGGAATGCCATGCTGGATCCCAACGGCCTCGTATCACTAGCACTCGAGATGACAGGAATCTTATCCGCATGGGTGTAACGGATCGTGCAGCCTCGTCTCGATCCCTGAGTCAACAGATGGGGACGTTTGCAAGACGACAACCATCTTCACGAATAGTTCGACGACGTTTGCAGCAACATCGACTATTAGCTGCGCTTACTCTTGACGCTGCATCACAGACAGGAGCGCCTGCGATGGTGCACTCAACGACGAAACTGGGTGCACGAATGGCAAACCGTGATTTTTTCGGATGAATCCAGTTTCTGTTTACTTGATCATGATGGTCGCATCCGTGTTTGGCGACATCGAGGTGAACGAACATTGGAATCGTGTATTCATCATCGCCATACTGGCGTATCACCCGGCGTGATGGTATGGGGTGCCATTGATTACCCGACTCGGTCAACTCTTGTTCGCAAGGACGGCACTTTGAACAGTGGGTGTTACATTTCAAATGTGTTACGACCCGTGGCTCAACCCTTCATTCGATCCCTGCTAGCCCGCATCTCGTGGTCGTACGGTAGCGTTCTCGCTTCCCACGCCCTGGTTCCTGGGTTCAATTCCCGGCGGGGTCAGGGATTTTCTCTGCCCCGTGATAGCTGGGTGTTGTGTGCTGTCCTTAGGTTAGTTAGGTTTAAGTAGTTCTAAGTTCTAGGAGACTAATGACCATAGATGTTAAGTCCCACAGTGCTCAGAGCCATTTGAACCATTTGATCCCTGCTAAACCCTACATTTCAGCAAGACAATGCACGACCGCTTGTTGCAGGTCCTGTACGGGCCTTTCTGGATACAGAAAATGTTCGACTGCTGCCCTGGCCAGCACATTCTCCAGATCTCTCACCAACTGAAACATCTGGTCAATGGTGGGCGAGCTACTGGCTTGTCACAATATGCCAGTCACTACTCTTGATGAACTGTGGTATCGTGTTAAAGCTGCATGGTCAGCTGTACCTGTACACGCCATCCAAGCTCTGTTTGACTCAATGCCCAGGCGTTATCAAGGCCGTTATTACGGCCAGAAGTGGTTGTTCTGGGTACTGATTCCTCAGGGTCTGTGCACCCAAATTTCGTGAAAATGTAATCACATGTCGGTTCTACAATAATATATTTGTCCAATAAATATCCGTTTATCATCTGCATTTGGTGTAGCAATTTAATGGCCAATAGTGTATTTCAAAGCGATTAAAGAATTTCAGGATGAACCTCTGAATTAATAACTTTTAATTGCGTTATGGAATTTCATCAAATGATGTCTCAGAACACAGCATTGTACGATAGCTGTCACCTGTGAAAGCTACATATCTTCATCTGTATCTATTTTATATCTTGATTTATTACGTGTTTTATATGTTCTTTAATTACGCAAATGTTTGTCAGAACTTCGTATCCATCACAATTACACAGTCAATGAATACAGCATGAATGCCTCATATTTTATCACTCTGATGTATTTATTTAATGAACAGCTTACTGTTTTGCTAGTTACTTTATTTAGATGGTGATTGCAAGTGCTATTAAAAAAGTGCGCTAATTTAGAACTGATCAGTCGCATGTATTCCCAGACGCCATAGCTGAAAAGAGAACCAAACGACACTTCTGTTAAGATGGCACAAGTAATAGTTTAAACAATACTTAAGGTCATTCTATTGTCATTCATCGTGAGCGCACTTGCGCAAGAATTAATTTATAAACTAGCTATTACTCATATTTATTGTAAATGATCTGAATGTAAGTGTTTATGACATTTCTTAATATTAATATTGTTGTAACATATTAGTTTATTTCTAGCAGTGGTCAACTTGAGTCAAATCATGCGATTCTGGGGACTTTATGGCGAGTTCCTGAAGGAGGCAGACCTGCGTGAGGTAGTGTGCGTCATTTTGTCGTATAGGTGTCTGAGTCTGGGCGGTGAACGGCCGAGGCTATCTCTTACCTTCTGAAGAGAGTTTTTATTTTAAGAGGACTGGATGTGCTCAAGAACAGGACACTCGTATCGCGGAACTGAAGATAAACAGAGAATGAGTTACTATTATTTGCGTCATGTGTGATAATTTATAAGTCATCGTGTTGAGCTCTGAACTGTTTTCAACTGATGTACATTTCCGTTTTTCTGTTCACGAAATAGACTTAGTTCTCGCGTATCTTTGATACTTAGTTTGGGGATTTTGCCATCGTTGTCGTAACGCTTTCAACGTAACTTTACTGCATTTGATAAAGGGTCTTTTCTGGCTGTGCTTTTAACTGAATATTTTTCTCGAACACAGCTGTGGGTTATTATTTGCAACTAATTAGCTGCGGGGCATGGAAGCGGACATATGCGGCTCGACCCTGTGACTAGGTGCAGTTACTCTTTTTAAACAGAGCTATGCACGGCCCAAGTACTTCAATACAAGAAACCGCCGTAGAAGACCACAACTGGTTTGCTCACATACATGCGGTTTGGAAGAGCAGGTATACTCTGAAGTAATCATTAGGTACCATCACAACGTGAGACAGTGATTCTGCCACAGCATTCTTAGGTGTAAATACCCCCTCCAAATACAGGGCGTTATTGCTTGAAGGTGTCAGTCTTGATGTTGAAAAATAATTCATACTTCATCATTATCATTAAACATTGCTGAAGCAAATGGTTTGTGGGAATAATATTCCTGGCTAGTGTCTAAACATTCATGGTGGTGTCTGTTTGTTCTATATCATGTCTCCCTACCACTTTCGCTCAACGATGCTGTGAGCCTTTTTTTGTGGGGGGGGGGATTGACTAGTTTGAACCTGGGACCTGTTGCTGGTAAGGAGACGCCAGACCACACATGACATGTAGAGTTCAGAAGAGTTCAGTGAGACTAGCGATGATATAATCAAATACTTAATGATTTCAGCGTCAGCTCCACTGCACTCCGTATAAAAGAATCTTAATACTAACTAAATTTAGTGGAAGTGGTTCAAGGCTTTCTTATTTTTAGTTAGCTGGCAAAATAACGTCGAAAAAGCAGTTAAGTTTACCATTGGAAATTTTATTCTACTCACAAAACATTGTTTATAAATTGCACTATTGATAAAAGGAGATGTTTTAATACAGGATGGTAAAAACCAACTGCGTTCAACAAAAATGTGAACGAATATCCCCTGAATGGGTTTCCAAGTTCTACAATCGATCGAAGGATGACCTATGCCATATCACATCTATAATCTAGGTTTAAATTAAGTTTCACAAGAGAGAAAACTATCAAAATGGTCTACAGTGACCCTCAATTATCTTTAATTACTTATCTAACTTGTCGTAAATTACAGTGGCTGATGTGGCTTCTCAGTAACTATATAACAGAAAAATCATCGCGTTTCAGATCTTTACTTCAAGTGGCAAATGTGAACACCATGAGTTTTAATTAACGATCGACACTAGTATTACGCAAAAAGGGGGTGTAACAGATGAGACTTCTGCAGTTCTGAGTGAAGCCTTATGCTCTAAAAAATGCGGCATCGCTTGCGTTCATTACCTTGTCGGTGTTTAGGCAGCGTCAGGGCGGCGGCCGGCGCACAGCTCCGCTCACCTCGCCATCTCGGAAGCAACTCTCACCTATCTTCTCCTTACTACCATGTACCGAAGTTGGTTTAAAAAAAACTATCTGGCTGTGTTTTCATCTGACCAATCAGGGTCTCAATGTTAACCGTAAACTCCGCCTACAGAAATTCTGTCTATCCAATGAGAAACGTTATACTTTTCGTGGTGGGGCAATGTTTTTAAAGTTTGCAACGTAACAGAGACGCGAAAAAGTCTCACGCTAAAACCTCCAACTGGTGTGGTCCTTTTAGCGTTATCGTAAGATCTATACTGTTCTTCTGGAGAGCTCTATCTTTTAACATGGGCTGGCGGCTGGTCCTAACGTAACAGAGACGCGAAAAAGTCTCACGCTAAACCTTGCGGGTGGTGTGGCCCTTTTTGTGTTATCGTAAAATCTATACTGTTTTTTTTGGAGGGCTCTAGCTTTTAACATGGGCTGGGGGGGGGGGGGGGGGGGGTGGTCCTTGACGTAACAGAGACGCGAAAAAGTCTCATGCTAAAACGTGCGGGTGGTGTGGTCTTAGCAGTAGGCTGGAGACGTGGGTGTCCAGTCTGTCCCTTATCGTACGGCCTTCTAGCTTAACACGGTTCTGCTCTCGGCTTCTGTTCTCGTTTCTCCCCTCTGAACTGTGTCGGTCTCACGGTGGGTAGGTACGACATCCATTGAGGCGTTCTTGTGTTAGTCTGTGGTATTCCATTTGCTCACTCGTTACTCGTATTACATTCGTTAATTTAATGTCACGATTTATTCGGAGCTATGTGACATACTATTGGATTTGCTTATCACGTCAGGGTTTTCATGGAAGGTGTTGGATTTGTCTGACCCCTTACAAGAGATATGGTCGTCGTGTTGAAATGGAGTCCTTACTTCGAGTGACATCATTGCGAGGCTTCAATCCAATAGATTTAAGATACTCGTAATTCTCGTGTGTTATCACGTCCTGCTTGCACTGCAGAGTGGTCTTCTGGTGATTCGGTAAACCGTATTTGTAGTTAATACCATAATTTTGCATCAGATGCATATGTGCTATGATTTCCTCACCGTGAAAATGAACTATATTCGAGTTCTCATCTAGAAGATTCAGCTGGAGATGGGCTAAAGCCTGAACAGTCACAGTGAACTATAGAGGATTTGTCGGAGATCTGCAGGACTTACTGTAGGAAAGAATGTGTATATAATACGGACTAATCTGTAGTTAAGATACAAATTCGTCGCGGTATTATCCTTTGCAAAAATCGTTGGAGCCTCCCAGCGGTCAGCGCAACACGATCATTTGATTTTTAGAGGAACACCTAGATCTTCCACAGACACGCCATTCGCAGTCAAGTGGACGAGTAATGACAGATCCTGTACTTTCTCCAGAGGAGACAGGATTCACACGAGAGGATAGTACTTGAGGTATCTCTGGTACAGGTATGACAGGTACGCGACACTCGGGAGCTCTCCCGGCACTCCGATTCGCAGGAGCTGCCAATTGTTTGGCAGCAGTCACAAACTCATCCCGTATTCGAGAACGGCATTCACAATGGGGCCGCATTTTGGCTGGTGCAATTTGTTACAAGGCAGTGAATAAATAAATTGAGCGCGCTGATCATCCTTTAATTTATTAACCTAAAATGTTGCTAATTTCCTATAAGAATTGAAGCAAATACAAAAAACGAGATTTCTATTAAGGCAAGACAAAAGGCTTTTTAAAAATTACTAGTTTCCTAAAACGTTTTGATGTTAATTATAGTTCTTAGCAACCTCGAGAACAGAGTTAATTTACGATGACTGCAGATAATATATAGGGTTACTCTCCTTTACAGGGAACCTAGATGCAACACAATACGTTAGATAGAAAATATGCTAGAGTAACCAAATCACAGACTCGAATTTGGTACAGATTGCTCGTATATTATGCAGAGGACAATGGGAACTTCCGAAAATTCTCGAAAATCGACGTTTATTTGCATTGATATAAATCAAGTTCAGGAGCGATTTATTCTTTAGCAGAATTATGAACCACAAACGCAGATTTACTACAAAATAAATTAGCTTTCCAAAACACTCGTACCGGTACCTTACGAAAATATAGTCTTGTAAGTGACCGAAACTTCTCAAAATAACCTATCTCTCACGCAATTCTACAATAATTTTCTAAACCATGCACGAACACGTGGAATCTGCAACAGACAAGGGCGTACATAAGCAACAAATGGAAATTGCAGAATCTAATGAAACAATTGAAGAAAGCAAAAATTATACGCGAGAAACACAAACAAATTCACTTTCACATTGATAAAACAAGAGTACTAGTCAAAACCAAGCACTGTTCGTCAGCCACGGTTACACATTCCTAAGTTGGCTGAACGAAGCATTTACATCGAATAACAGTTAAATTCCTGACGATCCATATGTTGAATAAACTATAACACATGATTACAAAGATATAAGACTAAAAGAAACATATTAATACTTCAGCTAGGCTGAGACTTACACAGTCCCAGTCACCACGCTTAAGCTACTGCGGAGGAGCTCTCGCGAACAATATAACTCGCTAATATTACAGGGACAAGTGCCTAGTATCCTAACAAAACCGGGCTCTATACGACCACAGAGGCCCGTTTCACTCCGTGCCAACTTAAACACAATAATGCTTTGATCAAATTGGGTCAAAGCTCTTTGCCTTGCCCTAAGTCTACAAAAGCGTTGGTTAAAAGTGTCACAGCAGCAGGCGGAAACAACACCCACAGGTAAACACTTTAAAAACGCAATATACAGACACATCCACTCATTCTGTGATTCAAAGAGGGGAGGAATGGCAAAGGAACATAAGAATACAACATTAAAACGTCATAAACAAGGTCGTGGAAGACAGCGGAAATACAGATACGTAATGAATCTGCGTATATACGAATAAATTAGTTATAATACAGGCAACGTTGCAGAAAATGTGTGAAACTGTGGCTAATATGGACACACTTAGCTGCTCATTTTTTATCCCTGCGTGATTTACAAAACGCAGCGAAAGTGTGAGATGCTAATGACCTGTGAAAACGGAGTTAACTTGTGTAAAGCATTATGAAACGACTCACGTAGAGATCGCTCAGTTTATGTAATGCTATGCCATTTTTCCCCTTCCTTTTCTCTTTGGCAAACTGTACTCAGATTGCGAAATGTTCAGCATACACTAATGAGCCGAAAAAAATTAAGACCACCTCCTTAATAGCTTCTTTATCCGTCTTTGGTACGAAATACATAACTGATTCTGTGTGTAGGGGATCGGACAGTTTGTTGGTAGATTTGTGAAGGTATGTGGCATTAGATGTCTATTCACAGATCATGTAATTCGCGTAAATAACGGTCCGCTGATTTGCGTATGCGGTAATAATGCCCAATAGCCGCCCATATGGGTTCCATATGATTTATATCAGGTAAATTTGGTTGCCGAGACATCAACGTGAGTTCACTATAACGTTCCTCAAACCACCGTACATAGTTCTGGCTGCGAGACACGGACAATTATAACAGATGACATCGTCGTTGAGGAACACATCAAGCACGAACGGATGCAGGTTGTTCGCTCGTTCCAGCTGCCAGTGTGCCTCCGTTTACTACCATAAGTCTCATGAAAGCGCAGAGAAATGTCTGCCATAGCATAATACTGTTCCCACCAGCCTGAGTCCATGGTGCGCTGCACGTTCATCTCGGTGACGGCATTTGTAGAGACGACCATAGACCTAGTGTAGCAGAAATGCAATTCACCCGAAGAGCCGATAAGTTTCCATTGATTGACGGTCGAATCCCGATAATCCCGTGCCCACTGCAATCATAACTGACGATATCGTTGGGTCAACAATTGAAGCGCGGGATTAGCCGAGCGGTCATGTTCGGTCAGCGGGTTATGTGCTCTCTGTAATAAAAAAAAAAAAAACAGAGTCAATCGATCAACAACGAACATACATGGATGTCTTACGACGTCCGCCCCGAGCAGATGCAACGAACAATAGCGAACAAAATGAGACTTGGAAAAAAAAAAAAAAAAAGCTGTCTAAGGCACTGCATTCATGGGCTGTGCGGCTGGTCCCGGCGGAGGTTCCAGTCCTCCCGCGGGCATGGGTGTGTGTGTTTGTCCTTAGGATAATTTAGGTTAAGTAGTGCGTAAGATTAGGGACTGATGACCTTAGCAGTTAAGTCCCATAAGATTTCACACACATTTGAACATTTTTGCCGGCCTCGGTGGTCTCGCGGTTCTAGGCGCTCAGTCCGGAACCGTACGACTGCTACGGTCGCAGGTTCGAATCCTGGCTCGGGCATGGATGTGTGTGATGTCCTTAGGTTAGTTACGTTTAAGCAGTTCTAAGTTCTAGGGGACTGATGACCACAGATGTTAAGTCTCATAGTGCTCAGTGCCATTTCAATAATTGAACACCTAAGGGTGGTCTGTTGCGAAGCTCCATGTTCAACAATGTCCGATGAACGGTGTGTTCCGAAACACTTGTGCTCTTTCGGCAGTTATACTACTTTACAAGGCAGACAAGCCTCCGAAACCCACGTTCTGTGAGGCATGGACGTGCTACCATTTAGCGCCTAGTGGTAGTTTCACTGTCCTTCTACCTCTTTCCGTAAATGCTCGTGACAGTAGCCCGTGAACATTCGACTAACTGCGCCGTTTTCGAGATACTCATTCACCGGCTCTGCTTAGTAATAATCTGTCTCTAGTCGAAGTCACTTACTTCAATGGATTTTCCCATTTGCAGCCTATATCTTCGCTAGGGTAATCCCCCCGTCCATGTCTGCTCTGCCCCATCAGTACTTTACACAAAATGACAACAAGTTACAAATGGTTTACCCTGCCAGGATTCTGAATTAACAGAATTTTGATAGTCTGACAGGATAGAAATCTGACAGACTGAAAAAAAATTGTAAAAGTGAATTGACTCAACTGTGTAGTAGCAAGTAAATAAGTAAGTAAGTAAATAAATGTAGATAGCAGTGTATTCATTATATGTTTAATTGCTGGCGCAATATATTGTTGAATTGGATTGTGTTGAGTTCTGTCTCAACTCCAGTAAATAAAAAGGCTAAATGAAAGACGAGAAACGGATCGAATATAGGACTGTGTGAATGATATTTTGGGGCAGAGTCAAGTCTTATAATCTGATGTTTATGCGTAGTCGAAAATTTCGCGAACAGCAACGCTTAGAGGGACGCTGAAAAATGACAGAAAACAATAGGTCAAGGCAGAGAGAAGTAATGGCAGATCTTGATAGGATCGAGCTGGACACGCAACAGCTAGATCAGCGTGAACAAGCTGAAACAGAGTACGGAGGAATACCGAATGAGACCGAAATTGCAAAACGTGCTGTTCAATCTGGTCAAAATAATGGACATGAGAACAGCGTTGCAAATGATTCAGACGTAGAATCCGTTGCCAGTGATTTACAGTATGTGCAAACGAAAGTGATCATATTGAATCAGAAAGGTTGGCAATCGCATGAAAGAACGAGTGTTTTCGCTCCTACACTACGTTCGGAAAAGAAGGAAACGGTTCACGGACAACGAGATAGGGAACGGTTACATAACATGGCAACAGGCGATAATGGTGTAGGTGCAGAAAAGGCCAACATATTAGGGATGTTGCAGCGGTAATTACAACAATCTCAGGAATCAGAAATGCGTTTAGAACGACAATCTCACGAATCAGACAAGCGTTTAGAAGGGCGCATAACACAAGGGCAAAAAGAATTAACATTGGGGCTGAGAGAAACTAATAGGGTAATACAAAAAACGCGTGATAATACACAAGGCCACTTGGATCATATCCGAACTGAAGTTCAAGCAGCACAAATTACGCTTCAAATGCTTGCTACAGGAGACACACAAAAGAGAACATACATTGACACTATCCAAGCAAACATGAATACGTTACGCGAAGCTATGGAACATTGAGTCAAAAAAAGTTAAACAACAGGTCGAAGCTTTTGCCATTAGAGCTAGGGTAATCCCATAGTCCGTGTCTACTCCGCACCGTGCAGGGTAGCCGTGCGGTCTCAGGCGTCTTGTCACAGTCCACGTGGCTCACCCCGTCTGGGGTCTGAGTCCTCCCTCGGGCATGGGTGTGTGTGTTGTCAGCGTAAGTTAGCTTAAGTTTGATTAAGTAGTGCGTAAGCTTAGGGACCGATGCCCTCAGCAGTTTGGTCCCATAAGACCTTACGACAAATCTCCATTTTTTTGTCTTTTTTTGTGTGCACTCGCGCCACATGACCGTAACGCCACCAGGCGGCATCCATTGTCGGAGTGGGCAGTGCTCGTAAGGTTTTGGCGCATCAGTGCATGTGCGTATCGCTGTCATATGGCATTCGTCACCTCAGTATGCATCTGTAACACTCTTTATCCTTTTTCGTGATAATACGCAACACGATTTGCAGTTCCACTGAAGCCGAAGAAGGTCTACAAAGTCTTGATTAAAGAAGCTAGTAGAGCAACAAATTTCCAGAAAAGTATCAAAAGGTGGAGAAGGTCAGTTTGAAAGCCAAACACGGAAATATCAGCTTCAATGCTGTTAATACTTTGACGCGTGTCAGCTTTCGTCATTACTTACGATACACAGTACAAGAGGTATTTTAGTAATTGCGTGCCCCGAACGTGGACCAGTGCCGAGAAAGTGGTTGCCCTTTGCAACGCTGTGCGCCAGAGGGGCACGTGGCGGCCCCGCCGCAGCCGCGACTGGCCGGAGCTGTCGGCAGACCGGGGCTTTGGCGTGTACGGTGACCGGGCGCTCGGCTGGCCGTGCGGGTCTCCTGGTAACGAGTGCGGCCCGCTTTGTGCCCCTTGTAATCAGCCCGACACTCGGGTTGGTCACAGCGCGGCACCCGATAATTGTATTATTGGCAGTGGCGCGCTGGCGCTGCAGTGGCTGCGGCCGCCGTCACAAGACGCGACGCCGGGCGCCGCTTTGTGGCCACCACTTGACTCTCGGCGCTCGGCTCGCGTTGCACGCACGTCTTTAGCCGCGCAGCCACCCGTCGCGCCTGCGCCGCCGACCGGGCTACCGCAGGTCACGTCGGCATCTCGCACAACGCTGCACTGTCCGCTTGCTGTGCTTCACGAGCGTAATAATGTCTGCCAGAGAAAGCTATTAGACTCCACGTGTTTTATACAAATGACTCTGTGCCTTCTAGAGCAAGTAGTTAGGTGTCTTTGACGTTCAGTCCTCTATCTGTAATAACGAACCAAGATTACGGGCGACATAAAAGTTTTCTGGGTTTGGTACCGTGTCATAATGTAAAAACTGCTGCTGCTATAGAAAAGCCAACGTTTCGCCCACGATTGCAGCGTCCTTCTTCTGGGTCTAATGGTCAAGACCCACACCCAGAAGAAGGCCACTGCAATACATGATTACGGGGTTTCTGAATCAATCGAAATTTCCGATTCCTTCCAGAATTAAGCGAAACTGGCTATTCCGTCTCGTTTTTTGACAGTGTTTTTTCTGATTTCGATCGTACAGTACGAAATTAATAGTCCTTATAAAAGTAACCTGTATTTCCAAATTTATTTATGACATTACTTGCTGAGAAATCAAGCGTTGCTCAGGTATTTATTTATTCTAACCTTCTATTAGTCCATCTACTCCTTCTTCCTCTCTCTATCCACCACCACCTCCTCCTCCTCCTCCCTCTCTCTCATCCCCGCCATCTCTATCCATCTCTCCTTCTCTCTCTATCCATTCCACTGATCCCTGTCCATCACCTCCAGCACTTCGTCTCTCTGTCCATCTTCACCATTCCTTCTCACTGTCCATCTTCTCCATCATCCACTTGCGGTCCATCACCTTCTGTCACTGTCCCTGTCTATCTCC
Organism: Schistocerca gregaria; assembly: GCF_023897955.1. NCBI lineage: Eukaryota > Metazoa > Arthropoda > Insecta > Orthoptera > Acrididae > Schistocerca > Schistocerca gregaria. Next base: position 812,772,312 of record NC_064920.1, on the reverse strand, counting down.
TCCTCTCCCTCTAATTCCATCTCCTCGCCCCCTATCTTTGTCAATCTCCTCCTCTCCCCTCTCTCTGTCCATCTTCTCCTCCTCCCCCTTTGACCATCTCCTTCTCCACCACTCCCTGTTCATTTTCTCCCCTATCCTTTCCACGTCCACTTCCTCCTCCCCCCCTCCTCCTCTCTCTGGTCATCTCGTCCTCTTCACTTTCTCTGTCCATTTTCTCTCCTCTCTCTCCTCCCCCATCTCTCTACCTGTCTCTTCCTCTCTCTGTTTCCATCCATCTCTGCCTCTTTCCCTTCTCCGTCCATCTCCTCCTGTCCCCTCTCTCTGCCCATTTCCCCTCCCCTCTCTTCCCACCTCATCATCCTCATATATGTGCCTATCTCCTCCTCCCCCCTCGCTGTCTATACATCTCCTCTTCTCCCTTCTCTCTTCACGTTCTCATACTCATCCCAATATGAGGCTTGTAGTTTTTACCTCTACGGTATTCGTTTCGAGATTGTAACTAATATGTATACCAAATTTGACTGAATTTGTTCCAGACGTTTAGGAGAAGCCTTTTACTCGTGGCTTTCCTGGCCCAAGCGTGTTTCAAATATATTTCACACATATTTCACTCTTATTTGTACGCGTATTTCATCTGTATGTCTCGCGAAATTCTCCCTGCAGTTTGACATTGACGCAGCTTTATGTTCATGACGTCCTATCTCCTGAGCTACGTGTAGCACAATGATATAATGTATCAGGTACATCCAGTAGTATACGTGCCTACCGCCTACGAAACGTGTTGTGAATAGAATTAGTTGGAACGAAGTAGTAAGTAGAAACTTGAGTGATGCATAGCTTTCACGCATTCAGTGTTTATGACGTTGTATCTCCTGAACTAAGTGTCATACATTAATGTAATTTTCAGGTACATTCAGTGATATATGTGAATACTGTCTGCAAAAGCGTCACGAATACACTAATTACAAAGAATTAATCAATTACATCGTCATGCTTCATGTAGCCATTTACTGCGTGAACAGGGAAAATGTAGTAAACGACAACATTTTTTCCTTTCTTAATTTTTTAGAGGCTGTCAAGAAGAAAAAGTTCCATACAGGTCTGAAATTATGTGTAAAGTATGTTGCGAATCTTTTAAGTCTAAATGGTCTCATTCTCAAATACTGGGTAACTTAAGTAGGATATTTTCGCTTCATGCTCCCTGCCGCCGTTGGATAAGCAGCTGCAGCAGCAAATCGTATAACCCTAGCTTACTTATTTGTTAGATAGTTTAATTAATTTCTTTGCGTCTTTTTGGGTATTTGCATTGTTTAATTCATATATTTCGGGCGTATTATATTATTTGACAGTTGTAGCATCGCGCTTTAGTGTTTACTTGGTAGATTCTTATTTAAATTGCGTGTGAGTTTCGTATAGGAGGTGCAATTTCGAGTTTTAGTTACTGTAATCGTAAATTCAACAGATTGTAGCGCAGTCGTTAGGCATTTGTACAGGTTAGTTGATACATTCTTTGCGTGTTTCGCTTGCGTTATCTAGGCACGGACTCGTGTTTCAGTAACTGTTGTTCAACATCGATTAGAATGGACAGGGACTGCGATTGCTGTGTTCGGATGAGGGCTGACTTGGCATCCCTTCGCTCACAGCTGCAATCGGCGCTGACTTGGGTCGCGCAGCTTGAGGCTGTTGCCAATGGGCACCACTGTGGGGAGCCGGACTTGGGTATCACGGGGATGTCAACCTCGTCCCGTCTGTCCCCAGATCGGTCTGCCGCTGTGGTTGCCCCGGTTGCTGCCCGCAGTGGGGCTGAGCCCTCGCCTGTGGTTGATTGGGAGGTCGTTCCAAGGCGTGGCAGGCAGCGAAAGGCGTCCCCGGAGGCTGATCAGAAAGCCTCCCCGGTGCGTCTGACAAACCGGTTTCAGGCACTGTCTCTGGCTGAGCCATATGCAGGTGCCTGCCCTGTTTCAGAGGATCATTCTCAGCCTTCAAGGTCCGGGCAATCGCAGAGGGTGGGCTTACTGGTAGTTGGGAGCTCCAATGTTAGGTGCGTAATGGGGCCCCTTAGGGATACGGCGGCTAAGGAGGGGAAGAAATCCAGTGTGCACTCCGTGTGCATTCCGGGAGGAGTCATTCCTGATGTCGAAAGGGTCCTTCCGGATGCCATGAAGAGCACAGGGTGCAGCCAGCTGCAGGTGGTGGCACATGTCGGCACTAATGACGTGTGTCGCTTTGGATCTGAGGAAATTCTCTCTGGATTCCAGCGACTATCTGATTTGGTGAAAGCTGCCGGTCTTGCTTACGAGATGAAGGCAGAGCTCACCATCTGCAGCATCGTTGACAGAACCGACTGCGGACCTTTGGTGCAGAGCCGGGTGGAGGGTCTGAATCAGAGGCTCAGACGGTTTTGCGACCGCATTGGCTGCAGATTCCTTGACTTGCGCCATAGGGTGGTGGGGTTTCGGGTTCTGCTGAATAGATCAGGAGTTCCCTACACTCAGCTGGCGGCTACACGGGTAGCGGAGGCTGTGTGGCGGTTTTTTAGGTTAGAAGGCCTCGGAAAAGTGCGGGATGGGCTGCAATGTCAAAGGGTGCTTAGCAATTACAGGACGTGCTTGGATCAAGGAACAGTCGGAATTATAGATGTAAATTGTTGTAGTTGCGCTGGAAAAGTCCCTGAGCTTCAAGCGCTAATAGAAAGCACAGAAGCTGATATCGTTATAGGTACAGAAAGCTGGCTAAAGCCTGAAATAAGTTCTGCAGAAATTTTTACGAAGTCTCAGACGGTGTTTAGGAAAGATAGATTAGGCAGAATTGGTGGTGGAGTGTTTGTGTCTGTCAGTAGTGGTTTATCTTGTAGTGAAGTCGAAGTAGATACTCCGTGCGAATTGGTATGGGTGGAGGTTATACTTAACAGCCGAATTAAGTTAATAATTGGCTCCTTCTACCGACCCCCAGACTCCGATGATACAGTTGCGGAACAGTTCAGAGAAAGTTTGAGTCTCGTAACAAATAAATACCCCACTCATACGGTTATAGTTGGTGGGGACTTCAACCTACCCTCAGTATGTTGGCAAAAATACTTGATCAAAACCGGTGGTAGGCAGAAAACGTCTTCCGAGATTGTCCTAAATGCTTTCTCCGAAAATTATTTCGAGCAGTTAGTCCACGAACCCACGCGAATTGTAAATGGTTGCGAAAACACACTTGACCTCTTAGCCACAAACAATCCAGAGCTGATAGAGAGCATCATGACTGATACAGGGATTAGTGATCACAAGGTCGTTGTAGCTAGGCTCAATACCATTTCTTCCAATTCCATCAGAAACAAACGCAAAATAATTTTATTTAAAAGAGCGGATAAAGTGTCACTAGAAGCCTTCCTAAAAGACAATTTCCATTCCTTCCGAACTGACTATGCGAATGTAGACGAGATGTAGCTCAAATTCAAAGATATAGTAGCAACAGCAATTGAGATATTCTTACCTCATAAATTGGTAAGAGATGGAACGGATCCCCCGTGGTACACAAAAAAGGTCCGAACGCTGTTGCAGAGGCAACGGAAAAAGCATGCGAAGTTCAGAAGAACGCGAAATCCCGAAGATGGGCTAAAATTTACAGACGCGCGAAATTTGGCACGTACTTCGATGCGAGATGCCTTTAATAGGTTCCACAACGAAACATTGTCTCGAAATTTGGTAGAAAATCCGAAGAAATTCTGGTCGTATGTGAAGTACACAAGCGGCAAGACGCAGTCAATACCTTCGCTGCGCAGTGCCGCTGGTACTGTTATCGACGACTGTGCCGCTAAAGCGGAGTTATTGAACGCAGTTTTCCGAAATTCCTTCACCAGGGAAGACGAATGGAATATTCCAGAATTTGAAACACGAACATCTGCTAGCATGAGTTTCTTAGAAGTAGATACCTTAGGGGTTGCGAAGCAACTCAAATCGCTTGATACGGGCAAGTCTTCAGGTCCAGATTGTATACCGATTAGGTTCCTTTCAGATTACGCTGATACTATAGCTCCCTACTTAGCACTCATATACAACCGCTCGCTCACCGATAGATCTGTACCTACAGATTGGAAAATTGCGCAGGTCGCACCAGTGTTCAAGAAGGGTAGTAGGAGTAATCCATTTAACTACAGACCTATATCATTGACGTCGATTTGCAGTAGGGTTTTGGAGCATATACTGTATTTAAACAATATGAATCACCTCGAAGGGAACGATCTATTGACACGAAGTAATGGCCGCTATCGACAGGGGATCTCAAGTTGATTCCGTATTTCTAGATTTCCGGAAAGCTTTTGACACCGTTCCTCACAAGCGACTTCTAATCAAGCTGCGGAGCTATGGGGTATCATCTCAGTTGTGCGACTGGATTCGTGATTTCCTGTCAGGAAGGTCGCAGTTCGTAGTAATAGACGGAAAATCATCGAATAAAACTGAAGTGATATCAGGTGTTCTCCAGGGAAGCGTCCTGGGACCTCTACTGTTCCTGATCTATATAAATGACCTGGGTGACAATCTGAGCAGTTCTCTTAGACTGTTCGCAGATGATGCTGTAATTTACCGTCTAGTAAGGTCATCCGAAGACCAGTATCAGCTGCAAAGCGATTTAGAAAAGATTGCTGTATGGTGTGTCAGGTGGCAGTTGACGCTAAATAACGAAAAGTGTGAGATGATCCACATGAGTTCCAAAAGAAATCCGTTGGAATTCGATTACTCGATAAATAGTACAATTCTCAAGGCTGTCAATTCAACTAAGTACCTGGGTGTTAAAATTACGAACAACTTCAGTTGGAAGGACCACATAGATAATATTGTCGGGAAGGCGAGCCAAAGGTTGCGTTTCATTGGCAGGACACTTAGCAGATGCAACAAGTCCACTAAAGAGACAGCTTACACTACACTCGTTCGTCCTCTGTTAGAATATTGCTGCGCAGTGTGGGATCCTTACCAGGTGGGATTGATGGAGGACATCGAATGAGTGCAAAAAAGGGCAGCTCGTTTTGTATTATCACGTTATAGGGGAGAGAGTGTGGCAGATATGATACACGAGTTGGGATGGAAGTCATTACAGCATAGACGTTTTTCGTCGCGGCGAGACCTTTTTACGAAATTTCAGTCACCAACTTTCTCTTCCGAATGCGAAAATATTTTGTTGAGCCCAACCTACATAGGTAGGAATGATCATCTAAATAAAATAAGAGAAATCAGAGCTCGCTGTTCGGGAGTGGAATAGTAGAGAGATAGTATGATTGTGGTTCGATGAACCCTCAGCCAAGCACTTAAATGTGAATTGCAGAGTAGTCATGTAGATGAGCTACACCGCTTTCTCAATCTCATTCCACCCTTTGGTAGGAGGAAGGTTCTTACCCCACAGCGATTCTTTCCATGAAGTAAGTGATAAGTGTACCAAGTTTGGTTGATCTCAGTCCAGTGACTTAGGAGGAGATGTGGAGAATACAGACATATGAAGGGCTTATTTCAATAGTGATACAAGTCCTTTACCTCCACTTTTCTGCCTATAATGCTCCTGCAATTAATGATCCTAACAAAGAGAAAGATTCATCTCTAGCAAGTAGCCATACGTTCGAAAATTTCTGATATCTCAACTGCAGATAGTTCTGTGGTGTCACTGCCAGACACCACCGTGCCGCGCAGGCAGCCAAATGCAGAGATCTAATCATGCCAGCGGTGTGCTACTAAACATTCGCGTGAGAACTGCCCGTCACGCCAAGCTATTTGCTTTTATTGTAATAAAAAAGGATATGTTCAGAGTGTTTGCCAGAGAAAGCTCAGATCGGAAGCTCAAAACCGTTCCAGGCTCTTTGCTTCGCGCCGGAATCGGAATCGAACCAAGGATACTCATGCTCGCGAAACTTCGCCCATGGAAGTTCATGCAGTTCATTCCACTCCGCCCAGTGCCACTCTCTCTAACAGTGACTGTGTTCGTCCCAAAAATAGTGCGCGTCGACATCGCCGGAGCCCCAGTCAAGTCACAAGTGATTATGTACCAGTGTCAGTTCACGTTGCACGAGACAGTCTCTCTTGTCGTCAACAGGACAATAAACTTTTTGTAGACTTGGACATTAACGGCAAAGTGATACCATTCCAGCTCGATACCGGAGCTGCAGTTTAACTGATCAATCATGACATTTACAGACGTCTGGGCACATCTCCGTTGCGTACCGCAAATGTTACGTTAAATAGCTTCTCCGGTCAAGATATCCCTGTGTTAGGACAGTGCAGCGTTCTTGCAACATACAAAGGACAAACAAAACTTGTGTCATTTTACGTCCTTCGTTCTTCTTCTGCAGTGAACTTGTTTGGTTTCGATTTATTTCAGTTGTTTAACTTGTTACAGTAAATCAGGTCCTATCAGTGAACCAAACTGTGCCTTCAGACAGTGTTTCTCGTCTATGTGAAGAATTTGCAGACATTTTTGCACAGGGCCTCGGTTGCGCTAAGAACTATAAAACACATTTGGAACTGAAAGTAAACGCGCAACCGAAATTTTTCAGAGCGCGCAATGTTCCCCACGCATTGCGTGATGAGGTCGCAAAAATATTACACGATTTGGAATCACAAGGTGTAATTGAACGTGTGCAGGCTTCTGTGTGGGCATCACCCTTAGTAATTTTGCCAAAACCTTCCGGAAAACTGAGACTTTGTGTGGACTTCAAGGCAACAGTGAATCCACAACTAGTGACTGCAACTTTTCCTTTACCCCGCCCGGAAGATCTTTTTGACAGACTGTGCCCGGGTAAATATTTTTCGAAGTTGGACCTAGCAGATGCGTACTTGCAAATACCGGTGCACGAAGAATCCCAGCGCGTTTTGGTGGTTAACACGCATCTTGGTTTGTATGGATTCAAACGACTGCCATTCGGGTGTGCATCCGTCACTGCATTGTTTCAGCAATATCTGCAAACTGTTTGTGCGTCGGTCCCTACGGCAGCAAATTATCTGGACGATATTCTGATCTCGGAAAGACGGAAGAAGAACATTTGGCCAATCCCAGAACATTATTTCAGGTCTTGCGACAAAATGGTCCTCGCTTGCGAAAGGACAAATGTGTGTTTTTTGCTCGGGACTTACCATACTTGGGACATGTACTCAATGCCCAAGGCATCCATCCCAGTCCAACGTACCTTCGTGCCATACAAGACTTGCCGTCGCCGCAGAATTTGAAGCAGCTCCAGAGTGTGCTGGGAAAAATAAACTACTACCATTACTATATTTCACATCCCTCTTCCATTCCAGCTCCGCTTCACCGCTTACGCCGTAAGGGTGTTCGGTTCGTCTGGACGACGGAATGCGAACGCGCCTTTCGCCAGTTGAAATCGGCGTTGCTTTCCAATGCTTGCCTTACGCCATTCGATCCCCAGAATCCCCTCTTGTTGATGATACATGCATCGGATTTCGGGATCAGAGCTGTGCTTGCGCACAAAGATGGATCGCACGATCGCCCTATTGCCGTTGCGTCCAAATTGCTCTCGTCTGCTCAAAGAAATTATTCACAGATAGAGAAAGAAGCATTGGCTCTCGTATTTGGTATTACAAAGTTTCATGATTTCTTGTATGGTCGTCACTTTACCATAATCACAGACCACAAACCTTTGACATCGCTTTTTCATCCGACCAAGCCTGCACCTCCACGTACAGCGCAGAAATTCATTCGCTAGTCTATTTTCCTCTCGCAGTACCGTTACGATATCTTTTATCGGTCCACTGCTAAGCACGGAAACGCCGATGCGTTGTCCCGCTTGCCTGTTGCTGAGGATAGGGCATTCGATTCCTCCGAATTTGCTTGCATTGATTCGGAAACCGATGACGTGGTCGAATCGTTTCCGATTGATTTTCGTCGTGTAGCTACAGCCACAGCTGCCAACCCTGTCCTTGCTACCGTTTTGCGTTTTGTTGCTACGCAATGGCCCTTGTCAAAGTCACGGATCGGGGACCCGTTGGTTCGCCGATTTTTTGCTCACAAGGAGAGACTTTTTGTACGACGTGGTGTTTTGCTGTTGCGTTCTGATAATGATCAGTCCAGGGTCGTGGTACCACGTTCGTTACAGTCCTCTGTCTTACAGCTTCTCCACCAAGGACCTTGGGGTATAGTGAGAACGAAACAACTTGCTCGTCAGCACTGTACTTGGTTCGGAATCGATGCCGCAATTAAGAATATGTGCTCTTCTTGCATGGTGTGTGCCGAACAACAATCAGCACCACCGCGAAAATTCTTTGCATGGCCAAAAGGCACTTCCCCTTGGCAACGCTTACACATCGATTTTGCTGGTCCATTCTGGAATGCTCGATGGTTGGTTGTGGTAGATTCATTCAGTAATTTTCCTTTTGTTGTCCGGATGTCTTCCACGAAGTCATCTGCCACCATCCAAGCGTTATCCTCTATCTTTTGCATTGAAGGCCTTCCACAGACTATTGTTTCCGACAATGGCCCACAATTCATGTCCGCAGACCAGTTGTACAGCCGACTTTGCTAGCGATGGTTCACTGACATCTACGCTCTCATTTGCCGAGACGATAGTTAGCATAGCCTTCAGCTACGTTATTTGCTACGACCTAGCAAGGCGCCAGTATCCGTACTATTGATATTGTGAATCATGTACCATAAAGAGCGACGTTCTCCATTAATGGATTAAAGTTAAGTATTCCACCAGCTACGTCCGCTTTTCTCAATTCTAATTCCCTTGTCATGTTCCAGACCTCACGTCAGCCTGCATGAGCTGAGACGCGTGCATTTCGGCTTCCTTTAACCATACGGTTGGCTCTCCTGCCAACCACAACAATTTCAGCGCTCATTTAACTTTAGGAATCTGTATCTCACAATGAACAAAAATGGACTTGCACCACTTTTGAAATAAGTCCTTTATGTACATCCATTTTTATAATGTGATGGGTTACACATTTTTGAGAACTAATATGTAAATGAATTACAGTTCGAAATTTTCGCAACCTACAGATTACACTTTCAGAAAAATATTTTGCATCTGTGAAACAAGAACTTCGTTATTTGTTTTATATGTCACATGGAACTGATTTTTTCTAAATTTAACTTACGTAATGGCAAATCAGACTCTGTTATCCATCAAATTAAGAACAATTATCACATTTGAAAACACATTCAGTTACTATGCAAACAATTTATTACGCTATGAAATCGTGACGTAAACAAGCCTGTAACGTGACATATCTTGAATATTTACCTTTTTATTTTACAACTGTATCAAATTACTTTTATCACTACTTTTATTCTGAGATTCTTTAAGCAGAAATATATAGTTGTACTTAAAATTGCCAGTAGTGCAAAAATTTTATACCAGTAAAACCTTCAATTTGAGCAAAGAGCCTCTAGAATATTCGGAGAAAACATGATTTGTTATATATAACTGAGTACACGCCATACCAGTCACTCTATGTTTAGTCTGTAGGTAGTCGGGAAGCAGTCGTCAATTTGGAAACAGATTGATTTGAGCGCTTGTAGTATGGGTTTTGTTCAGTAAATTTAATGGAAAATGTTGTTTCTTCGCTGTAAAAACTGGTAAGTTGTGTTTTGGCGAATCACATTGCTTGTAATCACACGTGTGATGAGAAAACGTGGAAATAAAAATGTGAAAGTGCTACTAAAGTGCTGTCAGTCTTGTACAACTAAAAAGTCGAATGTACCATTCAAAAAGCTACGAAACTAACAAATTTCATAATCATTGCAAGTAATGCAGGTGATTTTGCTGTAACAGTTGTCATCACCGAGAGATAAAAAACTCGAATGGTAAATGCACAGCTAATAACAATATTGAAGATGTACTCATCTGTGGGATTTACCTGGATATTTAGTGATGTCAATGAACCCAAACGCCATTTTGAACAACTCTTCGTTTATTTCATAGAATTTCACCAGCCACACAATAGCATTACACATTTATTGCAACAGCCAACAAAGACCACCGATTCAATGCAGACCAAAACAAAAACTTGCAAGACACTAACTTGGCAAGCGTGGACGTCGACGTATGAATAACATACCAGCTGTTCAGATACTTCAGAGTATCGTTTAGACGGGTACATGATTTGAATTATGATTGAGTTGTACATCTTTGACAATTTGAACTCAGGATGTCTTACTACAAAATGTTTTACATAAGCAGAATTTAGATAACATAACATTTTATGTAAAAAAAATGTTGAACAATTAAAACTGAAAAAAGTTAATTTACTTTTTAATAACACAGATATTTTTCCTGCTACCATTCTCCCTGACTCTCTGATACAATGTTTAAAAAATGTACAGTCAAAAGTTTCGTAGAAATGTCATAAGTGGTTTTAAACTAATTTTGAGCTGTCACAATGCCTTCTAGAACGTTCCAAAAACAGTTTTTATGTAAATTAATAGTTTTGACGTGTCGTAGCATAGTATTTAGTATAATAAATTTGAATTTTCGTGAGATATCGAAAGCTTGAATCTCAGGAAATTAACAGTAATTGCAAATATCGTGATTCCCACATTCTATGTATTAGGTTCTGTACTGAATTAAGAGAATCGGATTATAAACTAGAGTATATCACTACCAGTTCCATTCCGAAGTTCATGCATGAAATATTCGTAGTTTATCCAAGAATGGGTTATGTTGTCCAGAGTTTTTGGAGCCACTTACAGTTTATCTAATCTCTGGCAAAGAGATTAAATGTGCAAATTGCCAACTAGCATCATGGTTCCGTGTGTGTGTGAGTGTAAACGTTAGATCGCTCCATAATGAAGGTTAAATGCCTTTACGGTCAGGCATAACAAAGCACTTTGGTGTTCAAACCAATATCAGTTTTGTGGGAAGCTTAGCTTTAGTACTTAGAAATGATAAGCAGTAAATGGAATTTAAAAAGACGATCTGAAAAAGTGAAATTCAAATTCGACGAACGTTTTGACAAAAACTCAGACTCCTCAAATCACGTTCTGGATAAACGGATACCAAGTAGGGTAATGATAAATGACAAAGAGCAATCTTGTTTTAATTACTCTTCGGAATAGTTAAAAAGACTTAAGTACCTGTTGCTTCCATCATATTGTTTCGAGTTGTTTCCCATACCAAATTTTGACTACATTGTCTCTGAAACATTTTTGAATTATTTTATATAATTCAGAATATCCCGTCATTTTCTTATCGTCATGTACTTGACACTCTCACCCCATGTTTGGTAGCTGCCATGTTCCTTTAGATATTTACTCATTCTCCTGATACTACTACTACTGCATTAATTAACAAGCTTCATCATTTATTTTTTATTATTTTTAGAACTGTTACTATGTCTTTTATATTGGTTTCTGCTAATACCATCTATAAATGCATCAACGAAAATGTTTTGCGGATGAATTTCTCGACAGGCGCGCTCCCCCATCCAAAACAGACCAAATATTTCCGTTTGAGCTGAACCTTCAACACTTTCAATGAAAGTACCAACAGTAAGGACAGTTTGCGCCAGCTCTCCTGTCAATAAAAATTGGATTGTAGTACTTGAATTTTATTATATCCTAATTTCAGTAATTCTTGGAAAGTATTCAAAACAAAAAAAACGTGTAATATCTTCTTTTCAAAATCACTAACATGCTTCCAATAACGGATATTCAAAAAGTACTACGAAATTTGTTTCGTAAACAGCTCGCTCGAAAAACGTCTGTTAAGATCGTACATCCATCGATAGCTTAGATATTACAAAAGACTCACTCTTCAAGCCTGGACGAAACAAGAGTACGAAACAACGTCATTACTTCAATTCGTAACGCCAGCTCAAAGTGACGCAACGTAAGCGGCTGCTTCTGCTATGCGCTTGATGAGTACGTTCAGTCTGTGATACATTGTAGAGCTGAGTAATTCCTTATGTATCTGTAACAGTGCTACACCTAAAATATTTGTGAACGAAATACGACAGTCGCTAGGGATCGGTTGGTAGGACATGTTCTGAGGCATCAAGGGATCACCAATTTAGTAGGGGAGGGCAGCGTGGAGGGTAAAAATCGTAGAGGGAGTCCAAGAAATGAATACACTAAGCAGATGTAGAATGTAGGCTGCAGTAGGTACTGGGAGATGAAGAAGCTTGCACAGGATAGAGTAGCATGGAGAGCTGCATCAAACCAGTCTCAGGACTGAAGACCACAAAAACAACAAGAACAGCTCTGCAAATGTGGAGGAGATTGAGGAAATGTATGATGAGATAAAAGAAACTATCCAGGTTGTTAAGGAAGCCGAAGCTTTAGTAGTCATGGGGGACTGGAATTCTAGAGAAGGAAAAGTACTGGGTGAATATGAACTGGAAGAAAGGAGTGAAAGAGGAAATCACTTCGTAGCATTTTGCACAGAGCATAATTCAGTCATAACTAACACTTGGTTTAAGCATCATGAAAGAAGTTTGTGTACTTAGAACAGACCTGCAGACACCGGAAGGTTTCAGATTGATTGTATTGTGGTAAGACAGAGATTTCGGAACAAGGTTTGAAATTGTAAGACATTTCCAGGGCCAGATGTGGACTCTGACCACAATTTATTGGCTATGAACTGCAGATTAACACTGAAGAAACTGCAAAACGGTTGGATTTTAAGGAGATGGGACCTGGATGAACTGAAAGAACCAGAGGTTGTAGAGAGTTTCAGAGGGAGCATTAGGGAACACTTGATAAGAACATGGGAAAGGAATACGGTACAAGAAGAATGCGTTGCTTTGAAAGATGAAATAGTGAAGGCAGCAGAGGGTCAAGTGGGTAAAAAGACGAGAACTACTATAAATCCTTGGGTACACAAGAGATGTTGAATTTAATCGAGGAAAGGAGAAAATATAAAAATGTAATAAATGAAGCAGGCGAAAGGGAGTACAAATGTCTAAAAATAATGAGATCGACAAGTGCAAAATGGCTAAGCAGAAATAGCTAGAGGACAAATGTAAGGATGTAGAAGCATATATCAGTAGGGGTAAGATAATGCTGCTACAGGAAAATTAAAGAGAGCTTTGGAGAAAAGGGAACCACCAGTACGAATAGCAGGAGTTCAGATGAAAAACCAGTGCTAAGAAAACAAGGGAAAGCAGAAAGTTGAAAAGAGTATACAGAGGGGCTATACAAGGGACATACACTTGAGGGCAATATTAAGGAAATGGAAAAGGACGAAGGTGAAGAAGAAAAGGGAAATACGATACTGCGGGAAGAATTTGAAGAAGCACTGAAAGACTTAAGTAGACAACACTACATTAGTGCCAATGATAGCCTTGGGAGAGCCAGCCGTGGCTAAACTCTTCCATCCAGTGAGCAGGATGTATGAGACAGGCGAAATACCCTCAGACTTCAAGAATAATATAAAAAAAAATATTAATCCCAGAGAAAGCAGGTACTGACAGGTGTGAAAATTACGGAATTATCAGTTTAATAAGTCAACAGTTGCAAAATACTAACATGAATCATTTACAGAACAGTGCAAAAACTGGTAGAAGCCAACCTCAGGGAAGATCACTTTGGATTCAAAAGAAATGTAGAAACTCGCGAGGCAATACTGACCCCACGACTTCTCATAGAAGACAGGTGAGACAGGGTTGTAGCCTATCCCAGATGTTACTCAACCCGAACACTGAACAAGCAGTAACGGAAACCAAAGAAAAATTTAGAGTAAGTATTAAACTCCAGGGAGAAGAAATAAAAACTTTGAAATTGCCAGAGGCCTCCGTCAGAGGCAGCAAAGGCAGTTGAATGGAATGGACAGTGTCTTGAAAAGAGGATATAAGACAGCCATCAACAAAAGCAAAAAGAGGATAATGGAATGTAGCCGAATTAAATTAGGTGTTTCTGAGGGAATTAGATTAGGAAACGACACACTTAAAGTAGTAGATTAGTTTCGCTATTTGGGAATCAAACTAACGGATGATGGTCGAAGTAGAGAAAATCTAAAATGTAGACTGGCAATGACTAGAAAAGCTTTTGTGGAAGAAGAGTAATTTGTTAACATCGAGTGTGGATTTAAGCGTCAGGAAGCCCTTTCTGAAAATTTTTGTATGTGGAAGTGCGACATGGAAGATAAACAGTTTAGACAAGAAGAGAATAGACTCTTTTCAAATGTTGTGCTACAGAAGAATGCTCAAGTTTAGACGGATAGAACACATAACTGTTGAGGAGATACTGAACAGAATTGCGGAGAAGAGAAATTTGAGGTACAACGTTTCTAGAAGAAGGGATCGGTTGGTAGGAAACATTCTTAGGCATCAAGGGATCACCAGTTTAGTACTGGAGGGAAACGCAGGGGTAACAATCGTAGAAGGAGAGTAAGAGATGAATACAGTACGCAGTTTCAAAAGGATGTAGGCTGCACTGGTTACTCGGAGTTGAAGGGGCTTGCATACGATAGAGTAGCATGGAGAGGTGAATCAAACCACTCTTCAGATTGATGACCACAACCACAACAAGTTGTTTGTATCGTACTATCCTTGTACAGACAGTGGCCATTCAGATAAATTCTGGAAACTGACGCTTTCCTATCGTTGTCAGTGTTCAGCATCACAGCCACTGTTATGTATAGCACTGGACGTGAAACATGTAACATGTATCTCCTTTTTAACTGTTTGCGTCGGGCTGGTTTGCTTGTACTGTCTCGCTGTCCCAGCGACATGTGAGACTGTCATAACACGCCAAGTCCATTGGGATCGATTTGGCGTTTCACGTCAAACGCTTATCACTACCGTTAGCACGTTGTACACAAAATTTCTCACCAGTCTGCTAAGATATGGGCTAGTAGTGTCAGTAGAGGTTTGCTTCGATTAAGAGCTGTAATGGTCGTGAGCGTTAGCCTTCTTTGAGACTGCACCTCACAGAATTTCCAAGACTTCGTGTAATAGGCCTACAGGAAGCTAAATGCTTCTTCTGCAATATTGCCGAAGGACTCGGCAAGAATGTAAGTCAGTGTACGTCACTGTTGAAAGCGGTGGTCACGAGAATGTACGGTCGCAAGAAGACTGGTCTCCGGGCGGCCAGGTGGCACTACCGAGAGGGAAGACCATCGTGTTTGGCATATGGATCTCGCGCATCAAACTGCACCTGCAGTCGCAATTTGAACAGCAGAATGTGTCCTGTCACAGTGGCACAACGAACTGTCATAAATCGTGTACTTCAAGGACAACTGTGAGGCAGAGGGCTTGTAGCATGTATGCCACTGACTCCAAACCACCACCTTTTGTGACTTCAGTGATGTCAAGCGAGAGCTCATTGGGTTGGTGGGGGGGGGGGGGGGGCGGGCAGGGTCGAAATCTGTTGTGTTTTCTGATAAAAGTTGGTTTTGCCTCTGTGCCAGTAATGACCGTGTGTTTGTTAGAAGGGGGCCAGTTGAGGGCTACAACAAACCGGTATGTGTGCTAGACACTCTAGGCCTACACCTGGAGTTATGGTCTGGAGTCCGATTTCGTATGACAGCAGGATGGAGTCCTGCAACGACGTAGCTTGTTCGCGTGGCCCGCACGCGCCGTTGGTGTGCCAGTGAGAGCGCTATTAAGCTTCCCAAAGATTAGCGACGTTAGTGACAGCCGCGTGAGCTTATGTACATGCAGCTGGCACAGCTTCGTGGGCCAGGTGGGTTTTAACCGATTGCTCTCACTTCCAAACAGGCTCCGAAGTTAAAGAGCGCTTCGCTTAGCACCAGGCTTGGGCGAAATTGATACACATGGAAATAACGAATACAGATATATATTATTATTCGTTTCCCGCAGATAAAAAATATTATTCGAAACATTATTGATTTATACGAATAAAAACACTGAAATGAAATGATCGTATGGCATTGTTGGCCGAGAGGCCCCGTCCCAGGAAGTTCATCCACCGCGTTGAAAGTCTTATTGCATGTGACGCCACATTGGGAGACTTGCGCGTCGATGAGGATGAGATGATCATGAAGACAACACAACACCGAAACAACAGGCGGAGAAAATCTTCAATCCGTCCGGGATTCGAACCCGGGCGCGCTGCATGGGAGCCAAGCACGTTACCACTTTTTTTTCATTTTATTTTTATACAAATGTATAAAAGGAAGGCCGTTCCTCTTCGGCTACATAAACAGAATAATAGGAAGTCGTCCCGTTACGACAAAGGATGCTCCATACTATAGCCCGCTGCGAATTTTTCGATGACTGTCTTCTCGTTGCTGTGTTGTTTCCGCTGTTTGTTCAAATCTCATAAAAAAAAATGGAACTGGGAAGAGGTGCTATGGTTATCATCTCATGTCATCGATAATCCAGCTGCGAGGCGGATTATGGAATGAGCTCCAAAGGAAATTAGAAAAATATTGCCTATATTTAGGGTTCTTGACGATCGCACAATGTCGTTCGTTGAGGTAATACCAAAAATCGGGTACTGTCTTTTCGCCATTACCGAAGAGGTAGTGAACAGCGTGGCCGCTGATCCACGTCACAGAGTTCGTTTTTGCTCTTGGGAAATAAATCTTATCGGGGAAAAGAAGTGATCGGGTAGTTATCCTGTCAGGAGTCGTGCGTGTGAGAAAAGCCAATATCTGACGCACCAAATACCATACGTCCTTTGCCGACCCGCATTCGAAACGATGTTCATCCGTGTCAATCACTTGGCATGTGGCACACAAGGGGGAATCAGCGAGGTGGATGCGATGTAGGCGGGACTGGCACAACTGTTTCCCATTAACAGTTACGTACCATGCAGACTGCACCTCAGTATCAAGGGTGGTGGCATTCACTGCCTGCCACACAGCGCGTCACTTTGTATTGGGGTGTTTGCTTTCAATCACATTCGGCGTCATGTTCATTTGCATAGCAGCATATATCGCCCTCGTCATCATCAAGCGTGTGGGTAGTAGTGCAGTGCGGATGTAGCTTAATTCAAGGAAGAATTGGCTGATGTAGAAGAAAGGTGCTGGGATGTCCGATATCATCACAGGGGGTGCGAGCGAGAGTGGTCGTAAAGCTTCCAGTAAGAGACTTGTGAGGCACGTCGGACTTCGTCGCCACAGTTGCAGGTGACAGCTGACGAACAGGGCCTTTGCTCTGTTCTGGACATGACAAAGGCCTAAACCCCCTCTGCTCCTCGGGAGGGTTAGGGACTCGTAACGAATCTTAAATAACATGCCCGTATTAACAAAGGATCCCAAAACCGCCAACATGCGGTGAGCCAGGGTAGGTGGTATGGGGAGTATCTGTGCAAAATGGGGGATACGTGACGCCAAATAGACGTTAGCATATCGTGTCCGTTGCAGGAGGTCTAGATGTCTCAAACGGTGGTCACTTATTCCTGCTCTCATCTGATTCAATAAACGCCTGTAGTTAAGGGCTGTTGAACGTTTCATGTCAGATGTGAAATCAATGCCAAGACAGCGGATTGTGTCACTGATTCGTATCGGTGCGACGTTCTCGCCGGGTAGGCCTCTGCCTATAGACAGAACGTGTGATTTGTGGAGATTGAGATGGCTCCCCGATGCCGCGCCGTAGGTCGCCACCCACGCCAGTGCTGCACGAACATCGTCATTATTGCGTAGAAGGAGTACCAGATCATCTGCATAGGCAGTGCAGCAGAAAGTGTGTCCACCAATGGACATCCCGGTCAGGCGTTGTCGGAGGCCACAGAGGAGTGGTTCCAAGACGAGGGCGTACAATATCGCCGAAAGAGGGCAGCCTTGTCGCACCGATCGCTGGATCTGTATCGGCGGCGTAAGACGGCCATTATATGAAACCTTGGACGTCGCGTCGCGTAGGAGACGCATCAGTACATTAACTATGACGTCCGGATACCCCATGTGTCGCAGTACCTCCATCAAAAATGTGTGGTCGACTCTGTCAAAGGCCTGGCTAAAGTCGAGTGAGGCCAAAACTCCTGGCAGTTGGCGAGCTTTGGCTAGCGCGATCATATCTCTATATCGGCACAATGCAGTGCGAATATTATGGTCACCACCTAACGATGCCTGGTCCTGCGACACAACACATCGTACTGATCGCTTTAGGCGTGCCGCCAGAAGCCGGGTGAAAATCTTCAAGTCATTGTTGAGTAAGGTCAAGGGCCGATAGTCACTGTTCCTGGATCCGCCTCGTGGTTTGTGTATGGGCACTATCAGTCCTTCTAGGAAAGCCCCAGGTATCTGCGTCGTGGGAGACATAAGATCGCGGCAAATATCAGTCCACGCTGGTGCCAGCAATTGTTGGTACGTCCGGTAAAATTCCAGAGGAAGGCCATCAGGTCCCGGGGACTTATGAGCAGCCCCAGCCTGTATTGCTTCAATGATTTCCTCTTCCGTTACATCAGCAGTCAATTCCGCCGCCGCTGTCGGAGAGATCGAGCCATAAGTGAGTTGAGAGACTTCGGCGATCACCTCTAGGGGATGTCGATGTTCCGAGTACAGCATAGTGTAGTGAGCATGAAGGGCGTTTCCTATGTCGCGCTGGGTATCAAGGCGTCGTCCGTCTTCCGTCGTGATAGCTTGGATCAGTGTCCTCCGTCGGCGCCGTCGTTCTGCAATGACGTGGTACATAGACGGTTCCTCCTGTGCCACTCTGTCTTGAGTGTGCGCTCTGACGATCGCACCCTCAAGGTGGCAACGTGTTAATCTGATGATCTGTGCCTTGGCACGGTTCACCGTCACCTGCCGTGCAGGTGAGTACGGCAGTGTTGCACATTCCCTTAAGATGCTGTAGTAAAAGTCCATGGTATGTCTCTTCCATGCTGCAACATCTCGGCCGTAGCCTATCAAGGTCTTCCGGAGGGCTGGTTTGGCGCAGAGTAACCACCACGACAGTGTAGACCGGTAGGTGCCACGCCGGCGGCTACAAGAGTCCCACGTGTTCTCTATAAGGCGGCGGCATTCCTGAGAGGCTAGGTGAGCGACGTTCAACTTCCAAGGACCACGGCTGTGCCATATCTTCTGGCGGCCGAGGGTAATAGCGCAGATGTAGGCGTCGTGGTCAGAAAAAGCTGTGGGCCAAAATTCGGCAGCTCTTGTCCCCACAGCTATGGAGCGCGAGATGTAAATCCGGTCGATGCGGCTGGAGGAATGGCTGGTGTAGTGAGTAAATCCGGGCCGATCGCCACAAACATGTTCCCACGAGTCCACCAATTGAAGATTATTTATAATTGTCGTAAGTTCTGCGCATGGAGAATGATGTGGTAACTGATCCTTAGGTGCTTGGCTACAGTTGAAGTCCCCTCCCATTATCAAGGCGTCCTGACGGCCCATAAAGAGGGGCGTGATTGTATGAGCGAAAAAGGTGGATCGTTCGCGACGCCGACCAGATCCTGACGGTGCATAGATGTTAATAAGTTTGACTCCTTGGATAGTAAGAGCCATGCCTCTGGCGTCAGGGAGATACTCGACGTCTTCTGCGGATATACCGTCGCGGAGGAGGATCGCCACACCACTGCCATTGGCAGACGCATGTGAGACCCAAGTCTGGTAGCCATAGGGTCCCTTGAAGTCGGCGACATACACCTCTTGAAGGAGCGCAATGTCGATGTCTGCTGCGTTGAGTAGATCCTGTAGCATCGCTAGTTTATGTCGGGCACGTATGTTGTTGATGTTAATCGTCGCTAGACGGTATGTTTGGTCAGCCAGGTCGGCAACTGGGTTGTGTAGGAGGCCAGGTGTGGGCGGCAGGGGTGGCCCCACAGAGTCTGACGATACAGCCGTAGTCACTGTTGTTGGCTGGTGCTGGGTGCAGCCGAGGGAGCATCTCTGCCTTCGGCATCCTCCTGGTGCTGTGGCTCATCCTCGACATCATCCGCCCAAGAATCAGATGCAGCAATTGGTAACTGTTGATTAGTGCTGTCAGTAGAGCGCTTGCGCGTATGTTCAGTAGCAGAAGTGATGTTGTCAGACCGAGGCTCAGAAATTGTATCCGCCGTAGCATCGTGATGGGAAGGTTGAGTTGCGGTGATAGAGTCCTGAGCGTCATCCGACGCCGGATATTCGTCTGGGTCGCACATCCGAAGCAGGCAATCATCGGACGGCGTATGGCGCCGTTTCTTGCGTTTTCGAGGGGACTGTTGTTTCCGGACATGTTGTTCTGTGTCAGAGTGCGGGCGACAATCATCTGATGCGGTCTCCATTGGTAGGAAGGCAGAGGTCGGGACAATTTTAGTTTCTACTTCCATCTTCTCTTTAGGCTCGTCTTGGTGGCACAATTGATCACCGTCTTGAGGCAAGTCTGCCGAAGGCGTCGTAGAGGGGGATGTTCTGTCCGCCACACGGTCATCGACCACTGACTGCAATATGGTGCTACGATCCTGGGCAGGAACAGCTGTTGCGGTTGCAGCCGCTGCATACGTGATGGGGAGTGAAGTAGGCGTCGCCGGGGATGGAACTTCACCAACCGGTGTCTGAGTCAGTCGGCGTTGAATGCATGCCGATCGGACATGTCCTTCCTGGCCACAGCCGGCGCAAGTACGGGGTTGTCCGTCGTACATGACAATGGCTCTGCAGCCGCCAATTACAAGATAGGATGGCACATGCTTCGTCAGTTCAATCTTAATTTGTCTCACTCCATTTAAGACGGGGTACGTCTCAAACGTTTGCCATTTTTCAGCCAAGTGGCTTAGCACGTTGCCGTACGGTTTGAAAGCAGTCATCACAACATCTGGCGGGACTTCGAATGGCAGCTCGAAGACCCTCAGAGTGCGAAGGCCTAATCCAGCGTGGTCGATCGTGACAGTTCCTATGTGACCATCAGAATGCTTAAATTTAAGTCCATGAGCGTGTCGGCACACAACATCAGTGCACGCCTTTTCATTGATCATTTTTATGTAGACGACACTTTGTGTTATAGAAAAGTGGATCCCAATGATGTCTTGAGGTGCAATATGCAGTTCTTCTCGGATGAAACGTTCAACGTCAAGTGCTCGAGGTCTTGCGTAGTCCGCTTGAAATGTGATCTGAATTGTGGACTTGCGATTCGAGTGCGCCATGGCACTACCGAGACACGGACGCGTTACACTCGCCGCAGCGGGAGGTAAACAGTAAACACTGGCGCGCGGTGCGCTAACAGGGGGACGCAGGCACGACGACCTCGTCCCACCGCTGCTAACAGCGGACTGAACTCTAGAATGAGATTTCCAGTCTGCAGTGGAGTGTGCGCTGATATGAAACGTCCTGGTAGATTAAAACTGCGTGTCGGACCGAGACTCGAACTCGGGACCTTCGCCTTTCGCAGGCTAGTGCTCCACCAACTGAGCTACCCAAGCACGACTCTCTGCCCCCCGTCCTCACAGCTTCACTTCTGCCAGTGTTTCGTCTCCTATCAACCGTTCAGGAGTGATAGTTCTGCAAGGTTCGCAGGAGAGCTTCTGTGAAGTTTGGAAGGTAGGACACGAGATACTGGCAGAAGTGAAGCTATGAGGACGGGCCGGGAGTAGTGCTTCGGTATCTCAGTTGGTAAAACACTTGCCCTTGAAAGACAAAAGTCACGAGTTCGAGTCTCGGTCCGGCACGCAGTTTTAATCTGCCAGAAAGTTAAAAAAAATTGTTAAGTGCAGTACATAAATTCGAAATCTAGTTGTGGCCGGGCGGTTCTAGCGCTTCAGTCTGGAACCGCGCGACCGCTACGGTAGCAGGTTCGAATTCTGCCTCGGGCATGAATGTCCTTAGATTAGTGAGGTTCAAGTAGTTCTAAGTTCTAGGGGACTGATGACCTCAGATGTTAAGTCCTGTAGTGCTCAGAGCCATTTTGAAATCCAGTTGCATTTAAAGCTCTAATTCTTTGAAATTCATTAACTTCTCGTTCCTTTTAAACTAGTTTTCAGACCAATTTTTTTAAATGTCTCACAGAGACTTTATTTGATTTACGTTCTACACATGCAATGCACTCCTGAATTCATCTTTCATCTTCACTTCGATGTATGACTTTCAGATCATAATCTTCTTCAGCAAAAATTGAGAAAACATCTGGCAAATAATTCGTTGTGATTCCACTATATCTTTGCTTCTCAAATCGCGTTCCTAATAAAGTCTTTTCTTTACGTCATAACGTTTTCCAGAACTCGGGACCCGATTAGTCTGAAATTTCTTTGGCTATTAAATGTCTGAAGTTTGTTGTAAGACTCCAAATCGTCATGGATGGACAGTAATAAAGGTGGATTACCTGTTCTCAAAACCGTGGTAAGACTTTGCTGAATTTAATTACAGTTGGGATAGAAAGGCGGAAAACGTCTTATAATCGTCTCTTGCCACTTTCATGACACACAACTTGCAAGGGTGCTGCACTATTACGAACTCCAATGTCTCTTCCGAATTTTTGTATCACAAAGCTCTACGTAACTGCAGAGAGGAATGTCAGATCGAAAAAAGTATTCCATATCTAAACGGCAATCTCACTGGGAGTTAGTCCTCAAACAGTTTAGACGATTGTGTACGTCCACCAACATTCCATGAACGTTTTAGGAGACTTTGCAATAAAACTATACTGATGTTGATCTTTAGGAACCACTGAGTACTTTCATGACTCACTCATTTGGTAGCATTACGACCACGAATTGCGTAATTATACTACGAAGACACGCATCTCCAACAATGTTGGAAATTTAGATTTTGAAGACTGAGAGTTTTTGTCAGCTGCATTCTCTTCGTTGGCTGCTTACGAAAAGTTTTTGAGCCATGTTAACAGCAGGAGGAGAAGACGAATTGGTAGGTGCAGAGACAGATGAATGGAGCCGCGGCGGTAGTGAAGTAAGGCTATAACGCACTAGACAGGCCGTCTGAGGCAGCCAATAAAGAAAAGTCGTGCATTGTAATACGCCAGCTGGCTCCGCGCTGCCAGTTGTGAGCAGGCTGTCTCGTGGGGAACTTACGTGGTTGGTTGCCTTCAGTGTCCGTGCACTTGTCGAAGCAGCCAGATCTTCCTTGCACCATGAAACAAATTTCATGATAACTTTCGACAGCTGTAGGTATTGGGAGAATTTCCAGTTGTGGAAAAACGTACAATATGTCTCCAAATTTATAGTCATCTCTTTCTGGCTTATTATTGCTTAAAACACAGTATTCATTTATTGCGGCAGTTACAAATTTGTCTCGATTATCGACTGGGTGATGAAAATTTCACCGTTCTCCATTTATTTGCCAGAGCCCTGTGGGTGTGAAATAGGGGACATCAGATTTTTTGAAAACATGTCGCTTTTAAGGCAAGCTGGACTTCGAAATTCGGTATTTGGTTTCTCTTTCAGAAACGAAGAAATACGCCTTCCACAACTTTTTTTTTTAATTTTAACCCCTATGGGGTAAAATAGTGGGTGAAGCACTTTTTGAAAATAAATCGTATTGAATAACTGCTGAAGCGTAGATGCTGATAAAGATAGATGTTGAAAGTTGATATTTAACTTCTTGATTAGAAATTAAAAAAATGTGTTTCGGAATTTTTAGAAATTCAGCTCCTAAAGCGGTGTTTTATGAAAAATTTCACTATGAAAGCACTTTTAAAGCTATATCTATCAAAATTTGAATTTGGCTTCGTGGTTAGATATAAAAAATACTTATTTGACTGCTGCTGGAAATTAGACACATATGAGGGTGAAAGAGCAATGAAAGTTTTTATTTAATTATGCAAACATTTTTCAAGATAAGCCTATGAAAATTTGTGTTTGCCTTCTCTGTCAGAAATAAAAAAAATCGCATTTCACTATTTTTGGGTGTTCAACCCCTAAGGGGTTGAAATAGGCGAGTGAAATGTTCTACGAAACATTTCATTGTGAAAGCATTATTAAAGCGGTTACAAATGGAAAGAACGCTTATCGAACTGTTTTTGGAAATTCAACCACTAAGGGGGTGGAAAAGGGTCGAATTGATACACTGAGTCATCAACGCCCTGCCTAGACCGCTAAAGATAGAAACTTGAAATTTAGAGAGGGGAGGGGGTATCTTATACTGTGGCATCGTATAAGAAGGGATTGTTCGAGATTACACTCCTAAGGGGGTCGAATAGGGGATGAAAGGTTTTTTGAAAATATGTCAGTATTAAGGCAATTTTGAAGCTTGGATTAAGAAAATTAGTATTTGGTTTCTCAGTCAGAAATAAAAGGGTACATGTTCCAGTATTTTCGGAAGTTCTAAGTGTAAAATAGAAGATGAAAAGTCTTAAGAAAATATTCTGTTATCTTAAAATTTTTTGAGGTATTTGATAATTGATATTTCACTTCTCGGTTAGATATGAAGAAACACTCCTGGAAATGGAAAAAAGAACACATTGATACCGGTGTGTCAGACCCACCATACTTGCTCCGGATACTGCGAGAGGGCTGTACAAGCAATGATCACACGCACGGCACAGCGGACACACCAGGAACCGCGGTGTTGGCCGTCGAATGGCGCTAGCTGCGCAGCATTTGTGCACCGCCGCCGTCAGTGTCAGCCAGTTTGCCGTGGCATACGGAGCTCCATCGCAGTCTTTAACACTGGTAGCATGCCGCGACAGCGTGGACGTGAACCGTATGTGCAGATGACGGACTTTGAGCGAGAGCGTATAGTGGGCATGCGGGAGGCCGGGTGGACATACCGCCGAATTGCTCAACACGTGGGGCGTGAGGTCTCCACAGTACATCGATGTTGTCGCCAGTGGTCGGCGGAAGGTGCACGTGCCCGTCGACCTGGGACCGGACCGCAGCGACGCACGGATGCACGCCAAGACCGTAGGATCCTACGCAGTGCCGTAGGGGACCGCACCGCCACTTCCCAGCAAATTAGGGGCACTGTTGCTCCTGGGGTATCGGCGAGGACCGTTCGCAACCGTCTCCATGAAACTGGGCTACGGTCCCGCACACCGTTAGGCCGTCTTCCGCTCACGCCCCAACATCGTGCAGCCCGCCTCCAGTGGTGTCGCGACAGGCGTGAATGGAGGGACGAATGGAGACGTGTCGTCTTCAGCGATGAGAGTCGCTTCTGCCTTGGTGCCAATGATGGTCGTATGCGTGTTTGGCGCCGTGCAGGTGAGCGCCACAATCAGGATTGCATACGACCGAGGCACACAGGGCCAACACCCGGCATCATGGTGTGGGGAGCGATCTCCTACACTGGCCGTACACCTCTGGTGATCGTCGAGGGGACACTGAATAGTGCACGGTACATCCAAACCGTCATCGAACCCATCGTTCTACCATTCCTAGACCGGCAAGGGAACTTGCTGTTCCAACAGGACAATGCACGTCCGCATGTATCCCGTGCCACCCAACGTGCTCTAGAAGGTGTAAGTCAACTACCCTGGCCAGCAAGATCTCCGGATCTGTCCCCCATTGAGCATGCTTGGGACTGGATGAAGCGTCGTCTCACGCGGTCTGCACGACCAGCACGAACGCTGGTCCAATTGAGGCGCCAGGTGGAAATGGCATGGCAAGCCGTTCCACAGGACTACATCCAGCATCTCTACGATCGTCTCCATGGGAGAATAGCAGCCTGCATTGCTGCGAAAGGTGGATATACACTGTACTAGTGCCGACATTGTGCATGCTCTGTTGCCTGTGTCTATGTGCCTGTGGTTCTGTCAGTGTGATCATGTGATGTATCTGACCCCAGGAATGTGTCAATAAAGTTTCCCCTACATGGGACAATGAATTCACGGTGTTCTCATTTCAATTTCCAGGAGTGTATGATGGTTCGGGATGAAGTTTTTATGGAAATACCACCGCAAGAACGCAAAAGGCGTGATTAACAAAAACCTTGGACTCCAGCTACCAGAATCGGTTTTTGGTCAGAACTACATTCAGAAAAAATGATTCAAATCGCTCTCAGCATCTGAGGTGGTCAGTCCCCTAGACTTACAACTAAGTAAACCTAATTAACCTAAGGGCATCACACGTATCCATGCCCTAGGCAGGATTCGAATCTGCGACCGTAGCAGCCGCGTGGTTTCGGACTGAAGCGCCCAAAACCGCTCGGCCACAGTGGCCGACTACATTCAGCTGAGACCGTGAGTACATGATCTTATTTAGCTTGAAAAGTGTGGAAGGTGTTGAAATTTGTACACGAAATCACCTCTGTAGCATAAAATGTGAACAAAATTTGATTAAATAAAAAAAAATCTGTGGAGACTATATGGTCAATGCGAACGAAGCAACGGCGCTAAGCTTGCAGGGGATGTACTGCTTGAGTCATGAGTCGAAGAGGAAACGTGATGAGAGAGACACGAACTATTAGACGTACACTACTGACCATTAAAATTGCTACACCAAGAAGAAATGCAAATGATAAACGAGTATTCATTGGACAAATACATTATACTAGAACTGACATGTGATTACATTTTCACGCAGTTTGGGTGCATAGATCCTGAGAAATCAATACCCAGAACAATCACCTCTGGCCTTGATACGCCTAGGCACTGAGCCAAACAGAGCTTGGATGGCGTGTACAGATACAGCTGCCCCTGCAGCTTGATCTAGAGTAATGACTGGTGTATTGTGACGAGCTAGTGGCTCGGCCACCATTGACCAGACGTTTTCAGTTGGTGAGAGATCTGGAGAATGTGCTGTCCAGGGCAGCAATCGAACATTGTCTGTATCCAGCAAGTCGTGTACAGGACCTGCAACATGCGGTCGTGCATTATCCTGCGGAAATGTACGATTTCGCAGGGATCGAATGAAGGATAGAGCCAGAGGTCCTAACATAACTGAAATGTAACGTCCACTGTTCAAAGTGTCGTCAATGCGAGCAAGAGGTGACCGAGACGTGTAACCAATGGCACCCCATACCATCACGCCCGCTGATAGGCCAGTATGGCGATGACGAATACACTCTTCCAATGCACGTTCACCGCGATGTTGCCAAACACGGATGCGACCATCATGATGCTGTAAACAGAACCTGGATTCATCCGAAAAAATGACGTTTTGCCATTCGTGCACCCAGGTTCGTCGTTGAGTACACCATAGCATGCGCTCCTGTCTGTGATGCAGCTTCAATGGTAACCACAGTCATGGTCTCCGAGCTGATGGTCCATGCTGCTGCAGACGTCGTCGAACTGTTCGTGCAGATTGTTGTCGTCTTGCAGACGTCCCCATGTGTTGACTCAGGGATCGAGACGTGGCTGCACGATCCGTTACAGCCATGCGGATAAGATGACTGTCACCTCGACTGCTAGTGATACGAGGCCTCTGGGATCCAGCACGGCGTTCCGTATTACCCTCCTGAACCCACCGATACCATATTCTGCTAACAGTCATTGAATCTCAATCAACGCGAGCAGCAGTGTCGCGATACGATAAACCGCAATCGCGATAGGCTACGATCCGACCTCTATCAAAATCGGAATCGTGACGGTACGCATTCCTCCTCCTTAGAAGAGGCATCACAACAACGTTTGACCAGACAACGCCGGTCAACTGCTGTTTGTGTATGAGAAATCGGTTGGAATCTTTCCTCATGTCAGCACGTTGTAGGTGTCGCCAGCGGCGTCAACCTTGTGTGAATGCTCTAAAAATCTAATCATCTGCATATCATAGCATCTTCTTCCTATCGGTTAAATTTCGCGTCTGTAACACGTCATATTCGTAGCAATTTTAATGGCCAGTAGTGTATTTTCCAAGTCTTTGGTTTTGTTGGGTGCGCAGAGATGATAAGTAAACACTCGAACTACGGACATTTTTAGGAATTACAATGTAATCAGTCCGCGTTATTTTTTGTGGGGGTGGGGCGGGGGGGGGGGGGGGGGGGAAGGGAGGAGGATGGGTAGGGAGGCTGGGGGGGGGGGGAGGGTAATTTCCCGATAATCATCACAAAAGGTATTTAGACACTCCACTTACTTCGGATTCTTTCAGCTTCATTTATGTCACGTAGGTACTTAGTTAGCGAACACCTGTTACTTTATTATGGGAACATGGAAGCGAGACACCCTACCAGAATTCACTGAATTCTCCGTTATCTTCTGCTCACCTATATTCTCCACTTTCCCTTCTCGCATATCTGTCAAATTCTGTCCTGCGCATTTGTGCCTCCTGCAACGAGGTGTTAATGCAATTTTTTCCGACAGCCTCCATGAGCAGCTTAAGTAATCCACTTAGCGTTACCGAAAATGTAATACGGATTAAACGTCAGAGCCAGAAATAGAAGTGTGGCGCGTCCCCCAGGTTATTGACTGCGTCAGGCAGCGGGAGGTAACGCAGTTAAACTGCTCCCGCCAAGACCCGCGAGTGCTCCTCTGGCGCGCTCTTCTCCCACCTATCTGGCCGGCCGGTCCAGGGCACCGCGCCACTATCAGTGCTCCAGTTTTAATCAGTTCCACCTGGTTATTAACGGCTCAGCGCGGAGGACTAAAGTTATTTAATTACGCCTGGTGGCCGTCAAACACCTCTCGCTAGACAGCTGTTAACGAGCTAGCGGGCAGATGAGAGATAGTGACTAATTGCTCCTGCCCCGGGTTTTAGATGCCGTCATTTGCTGCGTGTCTGAAAGAGTTCAAGTCGATGCGCTTACTAAGCGAATAAGCGGCGGTTTTATCAAAACTGCCTATACATTTTAAAATATTTTGTCATTTGTGGTATTGCAAATCGAAAAAACGCTGGTGGGGACAGATGCGAATATTACCGAACTGTCATTTTAATACGAGGGTGAGTCAAATGAAAATCTTAAATTTGTAATAACAAATCGAAATTTCGCTCCTTTATCCTTTAAGTTTGTAAGCGGGCTACAAACAGGGAACAGAATGGCCTGTAGCTTGCAGCATAGTGCAAATGCACACGTACCGTCACAGTATCAGTAGGAAGATGCCCGCTCCACTTGCGACTTGCACCAGGGAAGAACTTCGTTCTGTTATTCGGTTTTTGCCTAGGAAATGTGTGGAACCTACCGAAATTCGTCGACGAATGAAGGTTCAGTACGGTGATGCAAGTTTGTCACAGCAGCAAGTCTACGAATGGAGCAGTAAGTTCGCAAATGGTGTGACTTCAGTGGAAGATGCTCCTCGTCCAGGTCAAGCACAACGAGTTGTGACTCCACAGAACATTGCAGTAGTTGGAGCCAGTCAAGGAAAGCCACCGAATGACACTCAATGACATTGAAGCTTGTTTATGCAGATTGCTCTCAGCAGGTGTCCTTTAGCAACATGACAATGCGAGGCCCCACACTGCCCGTACAACAGTTACAACAATCAGAGTACTGAATTTTGAGTGTCTTCCTCATCCACCATACTCACCAGACCTTGCCCCAAGTGATTTACATATGTTTGCACCACTCAAGGACGCAATGGGAGGAAAGAAGTTCCGTTCTGATGAAGAGGTACGCCACGAAGTGCATGAGAAGCTGCGCGGAACATCAAAAAAATTTTCTCTGGAGGAATTTATGCAATTTGTAAGCGCTGGAGGACTTGCATTGAACGTGAGGAAGATTATGTTGAAAAGTGATACAGCTTTGTACCACTTCTGCACAATAAATAATATTTTAAAAAATATTAAATTTTCATTTGACTCACCCTCGTAAATCATACCTACTAATTCTAAAACTAATTATTTATAGAATAATGGATAAACTCGTACAAGTCGACCTGGGGAAGACCAGTTAGGGCTCTGGTGAAATGTAAGAATATTTGCGGTAAAATCTTAGCCGATAGCTTAAAAAAAGGTAAACATACTTTTATGAAATTCTGATGATAACTGGGGCGAAACTTTACACCGAGGCGACAAAAACTTCCCTTTCGGAAATGGGTAGGGAGAGTATTCCGAGATCCACAGTGTCAACAGTGTGCTAAAAATACCAAATGGCGTTGGTATCGTGTACACAATGTACATCAGGACAGTGCATTGCAGAGCTATCATTTGTACTCAGGTGATTCATGTGAAAAGGTTCCCAACGTGATTATGAACGCTCTCCGGGATTTAACAGCCTTTGAAAGCGGAATTGGAACTAGACGCATGGGACATTCCCTTTCGGAAATCGGTAGGGAGAGTATTCCGAGATCCACAGTGTCAACAGTGTGCTAAAAATACCAAATTCAGGACTGCCAATCGCCTCGGATAATGCAGTGGCCCACGGCCTTCACTTAACGACCGAGGACAGCGGCATTTTTGTAGAGTTCTCAGACCCAGCTGACCAGCGACATTGCCTAAAATAACCTCAGGAATCAATGTGGGACGTACGACAAACGTATCCGTTAGGACATTGCTGCGAAGTTTGTCGTTAAGGGGCTATAGCAGCAGACGACCGATGCGACTGCCTTTGTTAATAGCACGACGTCGTATGCAGCGCCTCTTCTGGGCTTGTGACCATATCGATTGGGCCCTATACTACTGGAGAAACGTGGCCTTGTCACATGAGTCCCGATTTCAGTAGGTAAGAGACGATGATGAGTTTCGAAAGAGGTGCAGATCTCACGAAGCCATCGACCCAAGTTGAAACAAGGCACTGTGGAATCTGGTGGTGGGTCCATAACGGTGTGGGATGTGTTTACATAGAACGTACTTTGTCCTGTGGTTAACCTGAAGCGAGCGTCAACTGGGAATGGTTAGTTAGTCTACTCGGAGACCGTTTTCAGCCATTCATGGACTTCATGTTCCCAAACAACGATGGCATTTTTATGGACGACAATGCGCCATGTCTCCGGATCACGATGGATCACTTTTGGGTCGAAGAACATTCTGGACAGTTCGAGCTAGTGAACTGACCATCCAGATCACTCGACATTAATCCCATCGAACATTTATGAGATATTATGGAGAGGTCAGTAGTGCACAGAACCCTGGACTGAGAACACATTCGCAATTATGAACGGCTATAGCGGCAGCATGGGTCAATTTCTGTAGGGGACTTCCAACGACCTATTGAGTCCATTAGATGTAGGGTTGCTGCGCTACGCCGTGCAAAAGAAGGTCCTACACGATACTATGAGATATTCCAAGACTCTTTCCACCTCGTGTATTTTAAATTGTACAGAAACTAGACTGCTCTTATGAGAGTCGATGGGCATGAATGTCTTTGAGAAGGGAGTGTTTCAAAAATGGTTCAAATGGCTCTGAATACTATGGGACTTAACATCTGCGGTCATCAGTCCCCTAGAACTTAGAACTACTTAAACCTAACTAACCTAAGGACATCACACACATCCATGCCCGAGGCATCATAGGAACCTGCGACCGTAGCGGTCACGCGGCTCCAGACTGAAACGCCTAGAACCGCACGGCCACACCGGCCGGCAGAAGGAAGTGGGGACAGGGCTGTGAGAATATCGTTGACGTTATTCAATCTCTACACTGAGTAAGCTGTAAAGCAAACCAAGAACAATTTAAAGTTTTTCTTCTTCTTTTGTAAGTGCCTCGTCCTCCAAGAACACGTGATCAGTGGCATGATCCACTGCTGGTCAGTGGCTTTTTCTAACAGTGAGGCTGTGTTCATTCCAAGACAGTGACATTAGTTATTTAGCCAGGATAATTTTATCCGCCCTGGATTGCGTCTGTCATCATTCTTTCGTTGAATTGTAACGAATGATATTTATTGTTGGGCATTATGTAGCCACAGTATTCAAGTTTCCTTCTCTTGATGACATCGAGAATTTCTAAATGTTTGTTCATACGCAGCAGTAATGACACATTTGTGACTAACTTTCTACTGTCACCTTAAATTCCTTCGATACGCCTGCATATCAAATGCCTTCATTTTTCTACCCAATGCTGAACAGCTAGACATCGAATCAGTCGACAGCAAAGTGTGATTCTTACGTCACAGCTAGTCAGAGCTTCCTTCTGGAAAGAACTTCTGACCTATTCAGTTCTACAGTGAGATTCTCGTGAAAAGTGATTATAGTTGATTTGACACCGTAAATATTTGCCAGTGAAAAAAAAATTGTTCAAATGCCTCCGAGCACTATGATACTTACATCTCAGGTCATCAGTCGCCTAGAACTTAGAACTACTTAAACCTAACTAACCTAAGGACATCACACACATCCATGCCCGAGGCTGGATTCGAACCTGCGGCCGTAGAGGTCGCGCGGATCCGGACTGAAGCGCCTAGAACCGCTCGGCCACCAGCGGCCGGCGTTTGCCAGTGACATTATAATTCCCTCACAGGAAGCAAAGGACTTGAAAAGCCGTTGAATGGCATGTTTAGTATCTGGAAAACGGCTTATAAAATGACCATCGACAAAAGTACAATAAGGGTGATGGATAGAAGTCGAACTAAATCATGTGGTGCAGAGAAAACTGGATTTGGAACTGAGAAGATAAAATCAATAAATGAGTCTTTATGTTTCGGAAGAAAATTAACTGGTAATGGTTGAGAGGACATAAAAGGTATATTGGCAGTAGAGAGAAAAGAATTTCTAAAAATCAAAAATCAGTCAACATCGAATACAAATTCAAATGGTTGGAAATCGTTTCTGAAAGTAGACTGGTGTGAAAAGCTTACGGACCAAAGTAGCTTTCCAGAGATATGTCAATTTAACTATATATATATGAAGATAGTAACCATTGATGACCGTGCAGCTTCTCTAGAATAAATGATAATTAATGGAGACCTTCAGCTGCCGACAGGTGTTGTCGATATACCTCGACGGGGACAGCTGAAAATGTGTGCCCCGACTGGGACTCGAACCCTGGTTTTCTCCAGCTGCAAGCGTTCGACTGCCACTTGGTTCCAGAACAGAACTGAGGGGGATGATGAAACACGCGTTGCCTGGTGGGAGAATGACGTAATTTCTACTTTAGGGGCCTGAAAACTTGATGTGTGTTCTGGCCCCATGCCTACATTTACCCCATACTACCCCTATGTCGAACTCATAATTTCATAGTTTTAGGTCTTAAGACTTCATTACCAAAGCTATCCACAATTTTGAACAAATGTGACCTATCTAATTTAGCTTAATACAATATTACCTCCATAAATAAAAATACTACCTCTCTTTTGCGCTGTCATCTTGTTCAACATAAAATAGGTGTTTAATTAGCAAAAAAGTACATTATTTTATAGATATGGAGAAATTAACGTACAATGAAATAAAATAGTTCTACGTTGTGATGAGAATACAGCGCAGACCGCATAATACAACCACGGAATCGCTTTTAATTTTAGTTTGTATAAATTTATTTAGCCCAACATTAGACCTGTCTCCATCAGTATCGTGTCTCAGCTGACCTTACGTGTGCAATGCTGCTAGTCCCATGCTGGACGCTTCAGAAACATTTACATCCGTGTCCATCAGTGTAATGCCTATCCACGTTGAATTAACTCCATCCGGAATTGTTTGGCAGCGTCCTCCAGTGTGCGTTGCACGGTAATCCACTCAGTCGGCGTTTAATGATTTAAGACCACATGGCGAAAACACTGCCTAACGTCGCGCCTTCACTAGCAAAACTTCGAGACTCACCATCTGATGTGTCAGGCGCAGCTTGTCTGACACTGCGCCTTTTAACGTACGGCAGGTCAAGTTGTATCACGAAGTACAGTTTGCTTTCAGTGACGCCTTTCTGAGGCAATTCTTATATAGGCCTAGTTCGATTTAAATGAGATAGAACAAAAGAAAATTTTTTGCTGAGAAATGAGTGACAGCCCGTACGTTCAGTATGACAGCCACGACTGATTTATTTGGGGAAAAAAGTCTGCATACAGCTTTACTGATGCAAATGGTGAATAATGCACTGCAGCCGTGATCCTAAAAGTGTTTTGACACATAATGTCGTAAATCGGAACCAAAAATTAAAGAACAATAGGTAGCTGAAGTGTTCAAAATGCGTTCGATAAAAACTGTATACTGACGAAAATATAAATGTGTCACACGAACTGATGATGAGTAAAAGCCCGAAACACATCCTTGCACAAAATAAAGCTGTTGAAAAAGGGGACGGTTGCTGTATTGTAATTCAGTCCACAGGCAAGGAGCTGAGCCACCATCAATATAGATAAAATAACCGGTGGAGAAATGCTTCTTTCGCAGAACAAAAAAGACGAATTTGCTTCTGTTAAAAGACTGTGACTGAAATGTGGGATACCAGCTGCCTCATTCTACCTTCCTGTGCAACTTTAAAATTTTCCTCAGAAAGTTTGGCAAGCGAACATATTCACACTCTGTTTGAGATGCAAGTAACCTCTCTGTTCCATAAGTTCACCTAACTCTCTCATATCACCTAGCCCATCGTCGCAAGTCGCTATTACTCATCCTCTCAGTTGCCCTTCCTCACTCACTCATTTAGCCCAACTCATTTCAATTATCTCTCTGTGTCTCTCTGTCACTGTCCCCCGCGTCACAGCCACAGTCGTCTTCGTCCTGTCCTTATACTGCAGTCTCCTCTCGCTGTAACTGTCTCTCTCTTGCTGCTACTTATCTCATCGTTCCTACTGCTGG
The DNA here is from genome assembly GCF_023897955.1 of Schistocerca gregaria. Classification (NCBI taxonomy): domain Eukaryota; kingdom Metazoa; phylum Arthropoda; class Insecta; order Orthoptera; family Acrididae; genus Schistocerca; species Schistocerca gregaria. The sequence continues at coordinate 812,738,026 of NC_064920.1, read as the reverse complement.
TGTCTCTTCCCACGTCACTATCTCTCTCTTCCTCGTTGTCATTCTCATAGATAATATTCCTCATTATCACTAGCTGTCCCCCACATCCACGGTCCCTTCTCTTTATTCCTCTCCCATTGGCGCTGTCTCCTTCACTCTTTTCCTAGCTTTGTTAAGTCACTGTCAACAATGCTCCACTGCTACTGTGTCCCTCTCGTTCTCTCACGCTGCCATTCTTCCTTCGCTCTCTCTATACCACAACCACTGTCTAATATCTTACAGTATTCATTAGTTTTCCGTCTCTTTATCAATGACACCTTCTCCTTGTCTCTCAAAAACAAAAATCTCACTGTGTTTCTACGCCAAAATTTCTGGGAACATTTTCAGAGGCACTGAGAAGGTAGAATAAGGCAGCTAGCACCCCACTTTTCAGTCCGTGTCTTTTAAACAGGAGCATATTCGCCTTTTTCGTGATTCGACAGGAGCATTTATTTTTCTTTTAATTTATTTTATTTTTTCTTTGCTGGTTCTTATTTTTTCCCTGCCACAGAAGCGCAAATCACTCAAAAAAGAATCGTATGGATCAGTAAAATTTTGATAGTGAAATTTGTATAACGCAAAACTAATTTGGCACCTCAGAGTGGATTTAAAGTGAACATAAACTTTGCATTTTCTTCAGTACAGCGACATGTAGTTCCCAGAACCCTTCTGATGATAACGAAGACACCTTACAGCATATTTCTCCGCTTTATGTCACTTTACAAATTACGTTTTCGTCTCACGCCGGATTTTATGTGCTTATTTTATGTGTACAAGTATGGTATTTTATAACTTCTGTATCTCGGAACGGGATAAAGATATCAAGAAAATTTTCAAGTTCGTTCCAGTTCGCTATCCTAAACATTACAGCCATTTGCTGTACATATCCGTGCAATTTGTTGCTCGTTTTTGGTACCCAAGAACCATATTTCCCGTTAACGGATGAAGATTTTTTTAAAAGAAAATGGCACTTTTGAAAATGCCTAGAGATACAGGACGTAAAAATACGCAGTTATTTATTAGTGAGACGTCACCTCACGCTGGCATTTACAGGGTGACAATTATTGAACTACATGAAATAAAATCGTCATAGCTTCTGAACGGTTTGTGCTAGGATATTAAAACTGCGCATTTGGCCGTGGAGCATGATGGGAATTAGTAGGCGCATGCGCAAGCGCCTTGCTGTCGGCCATTTGTTCATTTGGATGTGTTGGCTCTGATCACTGTGGGACTTAACTTCTGAGGTCATAAGTCCTCTAGAACTTAGAACTTCTTAAACCTAACTAGCCCAAGGACAGCACACACATCCATGCCCGAGACAGGATTCAAACCTGCGACCGTAGAGGTCGCGTGGTTCCAGACTGTAGCGCCTTAGAACCGCGCGGCCACTCCGACCGGCTTGGATGTGTTCATCAGTAAGCAAAATTGGCGCATTTGGGGGAATGAGAATCCGTATTTCGCGATCGAGAAGTCTCTTCACTCTCAGCGGGTGACTGTGTGGTGAGCAATGTCCAGTCCCGGAATAATCGGTGCGATTTTCCTTTATGCCACAGTGGCTACCGTGAAGGTCTTGGAAGATGATTTCATCCCCATTATGCAAAGTGACTCTGATTTCGACAAGATGTGATTCATGCAAGACGGAGCTGGACCCCATCGAAACAGGAGAGTGTTGATGTCCTGGAGGAGCACACTAGGGACCGCATTCTGGTTCTGGGGTACCTAGACGCCGCTAGCATGCGCCTCGGTTGGCTGCCGTATACTCAAGACCTGAGCATATACGAATCCTTTTTGTGGTGCTGTATTAAAGACAAGGTGTACAGCAATAGCCACGAAACCATTGCTGAACTGGAAACAGACATTCAGGAGGTCATCGACCGTATCGATGTTCCAACATTTCAGCGAGTCGTGGAGAGTTTGGATATTCAACTACGCCATATCATCGCCAATGATGGCAGGCAGATCGAACATGTCATAATCTATACTCGAATATTGTAGTGACGTTTACATGTTGAATAAACTTTGTGCACATTGTAGTTACTAACTAATTTAAATTATTTTTATCTAGTTCAATAATTGTCACTATTTACGTGCTTATTTACAGGCTAAAGTAGGGTAACGTTAAGCCTCTGTATCTCGAAAATGGACAAAGATGTAAATAAAATTCTCAAGCCTGTTGGAGATCGAGATCTTAGGAAAATATTGCCAAAATTTAAACCTTTTGATGTGCATAGCTTTCTTGACATCTGCGGTTCGGTTTTGGTACGAAAAAGTCGTAAATATTTTTGCTGTTTCATAAGAAATTGCCAATGATGTTTCCATAAACCTCTTAAGGCCTACCATAGACCACATCAAATGCAAAAGGGACTCAACTAATTTGCTCCACTAGCCTAAGCAGGAGGAAATGTGTAATATCCGAAATTTGATCCTATACTGTCGGCTATTGATTTTAAGACAGTCCCTCTGTTGGGTATGCATATAGTCCCTAGCCCAAGTGCTACTCAAAACGCGGGACCCTACATTTCCATTACCAATAGAACCCGAAATATGGGCCCCAGGAGAACCCTGTTTTTACGCGAAGCGTTTTGGAACATATTAGGTAGCACATGTTGTCGCACACCTATCAAAATGGCTCTGAGCACTATGGGACTCAACACCTTAGGTCATAAGTCCCCTAGAACTTAGAACTACTTAAACCTAACTAACCGAAGGACATCACACACACCCATGCCCGAGGCAGGATTCGAACCTGCGACTGAAGCAGCCCCGCATGCCTATCGATGCCACCACTGTTTACCGTAATTTGAATGGTTCTAGATTTAATGTTACACGCACAGCAAATTACTTTTAATTTGTTAATTAGTTTTTGTTAGTTGTATATTTCTTAATTAAGAATAACATAATACGTTTACTTCTGCACGCCACTGGGTACTAAAATTAATTTATCAAACGGTCGTGATTTAATAAGTAGGGCAGAATATCTTTATTTTACAGCCTACGCAAAGATGAGTATGTAAATTGGAAGAACCATTCTGTGGAGGTCAATACACAGTTCATGTCAGTGCAGTTTGTACTTCCTGCTATCGGAAGTCTCAAGGAGAAAGAGGTCGATGAATTTCACAGTTGTCATTCGCTGATGTTGTGTGGAACATTATTCTTGGGTAACCACTCCTTCGGAAAGTAGTTTCATTGAGCAAGAGCATGCAATAAGAGCCTTATGTAATGTTCATCAGCGATCAATTTTTAGGGTAGCTATTCGTGTTAATTACTGCTTCACAATACATGTACTCTGTTGTAGAATTAAAGTGTATTACAGACAATGTTCTGAAGTTCTGAATGAATAGTGATGTCAAAAATCAGGACACTAGATGAAGTAACAGATTTACAGTTCTGAAACTTCTGTTGGGCTCACAAAGAGGTAACATTTTCCGTGAAAAAACACGATCGCATTCCTAATGGTGTGAAAAGCAATACATATCTTAAATTTTAGGTTAGAAAACAAACTGAAGTTGTTTCCGAGAAGCCATTCGACTTAGTAGATACAGAATTATTTCGAAACTTTTTTATGCACTGTGGAAATGATAGAATTGATACTTATTACTGATAACCTATAGAATGTTTCATTGTTGTACATATTTCTGTGCGAACAGGACACAGACAGGTACAAAAGTGCATTGCATTGATAGTCTATTGACTGGTCCCTAACATATGATTCCGGTGTGTCCTGTAAATTATATATGGAACGCGTGAATAAGCCGACAACTAACAGTAGTAAACATTGTCATTGCAGATGATTCATTTAAGGTTCTAATATTCGAGATCACATCTCCTCTAACTCACATCATGATAAATAAGAAGAAAAAACTTATATAGTATGTGTTTAAATCAGGAAGACAAATCAACTTACTTTGTATTTGTATATGTCAGAATAAGAAAAATATTGGGAAAAAAACATGGCTTACAGTTTTCGACGAGTAAAATGTTTAATCTATTCCTTTAGTCCGAACAGAAAAATGTGAACATCAGTCGCTTAACTTTTTCTCATATTGGTGTCTCTCGCCACGCGTTTATTACCAGAAATAATTTTATTTCTTGCTGCTGTCTTTTTGTTTGGCGTTGGCAGGAAACGCAGCATATGATTGTTCCTTGCAACGTTCGCGTTACCTTCAAACCTCTCCTGCTGACTGCTGCTTCCAACTACTAGATATGATGAACTTATTCAGAATTGTGCATCGCCAGTGAAGAAGTTGCTCAATTAGTATTCCCTTCGTTCCGCTATTACAGTTACGGTTATATGTTTCTGCGGTCTTAGTACCTTGGTGGTTTTCTATAAAAATTATTTAACCTGTGTTTTATGTTGACCTCATACATAGCGAACATAACGTGTTTGTTACTAGTAAGCCAGCTGCTTCGCCGGTGGCGGAAACCACGTTGTTCTAAAAACAAAAATTGTCCAGGCGTGAGTAGGATTCGGCCGGCCGCTGTGGCTGAACGGTTCTAGGCACTTCAGTGCGGAACCGCGCTGCTGCTACGGTCGCAGGTTCGAATCCTGCCTCTGGCATGGATGTGTGTGATGTCCTTAGGTTAGTTAGGTTTAAGTAGTTCTAAGTTCTAGGGGACTTATGACCTAAGATGTTGAGTCTCATAGTGCAGTGCTTAGAGCCATTTGACCATTTTTTGAGTAGGACTCGCACACTGAGGGTTCGGCACAAACTTAATTATTTTTGTACACAGTTCGTCCATTTCGGCAATGGAAAACCTCGACGATTTTTTTCTGGAATTGAGACTGATACTGGCGATGCAACGGTCCCAGGGATTCCATATCATTCGAGATTGTTTTAATTTCAACAAGGACTTTTTTCGTCTGATACAATTACAAATTAACAATTCTCTGATTTTACATATGTTTTTGGATGGGGTCCGCCTTTAGCAAAACACAATTTAGTTTTTATTCCAAACATGTTTCACTGCAGCTGGAACATCATCAGTGGGTTTTTATCTTATGGTTTTCCTGGTGTATTATGTTTTTATAGTAAATACATAATACATCAGGAAAACCTCACCATGTGGTGAAAAGGCATAAATCCATAATTTTATGTGTTTCTTCAAAAATCCGTAATTACGATATTAAAAATTAATATTTACATGCATACAAACAGTAAAGGACATTCTTTATGTTTAACAGCTATGAAAAAAAGCCCACAATTGACGCTACAACTGTATTGAAACATGTTTGGAATAAAAAACAAAATTGTGTTTTTCTAAAGGCGGACCCTATCCAGAAACATATGTCTTGTTAAAGCAAACTCGAGCAAAAGAGCTTCAACCCCAAGATGATTAATTCTCTGATTTATTTTTAGTTGTTCTTTGAAACCTTGGTTCTTGCCAGATTTCATAATTCTACGTTAACAGGAAGTACCTTATAAATTTTAATGAGCGAGTTTTCCTGCATCAAAATATTTTGCATAATGGCCGTTTGTAGGATTGCAGTGACTTATATGGCTACCATTTTTTGCAGAACCAAAGCAACACAGACCCCAGTATTTGACATACATTTCAACTTGATACGTCTACCCCTTCTTGAGAAAAAGTGGTTTAACTGACAGATGGACAGGCAGTGAGTCACATACCAAATGACAAAAAGATTTTTTCGTGCGGTATAATTATAAATTCACTATTTTAGGAGTTTTTCCTTTACTTGTACAATGGAAACGTACTTCTTACCAAGTTTAATGATTTTAGACCAACGGGAAGTACACTTTAGGTTTTGATGAGTGAGTGTTCGAGTATCACTTAGTACTTTTGGGCCATATATTTTCATTGCATTGGCTTAGAAGCTAACGTTCATTATACCACCAAGAGACCGTAGACCTCAGTACGTGACATAAATTTCAGTTTGGTTCGTCTATACGTTCCTGAGAATAACGGATTTAGCAGTCGTACAGACAGACAGACAAAGGGAGTCGAACAGTAAAGTGATCTTATAAGGATTCCGTTTTTACCAGTTGAGTCACGGATCCCTAAAAACACTACCCATGATCGACTGTAGTTAACGAGAAGTCACAGTTTCCGATGGCTGCAACAGTTAACAGCACGCCGTGTTTCAGTAGAATCAATTTGTTTGGTGACGCTGTCGACAGTGATTTACTTTATTTTTTTGCCTTTCAATCCTAATTATTAATTAGCCCCCCCCCCTTAACCAAGTTGGCTGTATTCACTATTTCAAAAGAGTATACTCGTAAATGCTTTCCCTGCGTTGTTCATCTTCCGGGGTCGCAATGGTTGACATATTACTTGCAGTAATTTAATATGAAGTCAAGTTTATATACAATTGTACGTACATTTTGGTGAAGCCCAACACTGTTGTCACGGCTGCAACAGTACAAACTGTGTCGGTACAAACTGACGGCCAGCATCGAAAATACAGTGCATGTAACTTGTTGTTTCCGACTGTTGGTGGAAATTTGTGTGTACTTTCTTGAATGCCCGCCGGACGCTCCGACCGTATCAAAGGAAGACGAGCAGACTGCGTACGGTTGCCACACCGAGTGCATCCAGTGATTCGCAGCAGTCCCACCGTAATCGTGTCTCGTAGGCCGTCACGCTGACAGGGCATCTTTTTTTATGTTTCTCGAACTGCATACAGCCGAGTCTGACAGACTACTACTACTAATACTTGGTTGTCAGGGCCAGAGAACTGTACGATGGCGACTGCCGCTCACAGTTGCTCGGAAAAAGTGATCAGTCAGCTCCAGCTTTCCCAGCAAGGAAACGTAAGGAGATAACCATGAAAGAAACCCACAAAATTGCAGATCTGTCACAAAAGAAGATACGAACTAAAATCTATGGACTAAGACATAAGACAAAATCGAGGACAAAGATGTAGCGAGCCTTCGCCGCTCTGTGGTCTTGTCGGTGTTACGCCTTCTTCTCGTTTTGGTGCTGAAATAAAGTAACGTTCACAAGCACAAAGATAGCTTATGTAACTGTAACAGCCTCATTAGCTTACCACTTTGCGTTTTCCTTCGTTTGAAACACTAACTTTATGTAGATCTGAGCATTCATCAGCTGTCGACACACTTGTGCGGGGATAAGCAAAGCTCATTAAGTCGGACATGTTTCCACTCCGCTTGCGTGGTTCATTGCCCAGACTGAGCCTGTCTTCGAGGAAAAATATCCTAGCGCGTCTAACTGGAGAGGGCAAGAGAGGTCTAAGCAGACATCACAGAATATGTTACAGTTAGAAAAGCAAAGGGTCATAAAATTTCTTGAGTATCATTTTCTTAACAACTCGCTATTTTGGAAGATATATATAATACGCAATTGTTTGTCCATCCTCAATTACATGATTTTCACACAGGAAACTTTCTTCTAACGATGGCCTAGACAGAAAGGTAGTAGCACAAACTATGAGTAAGACTGGCAAAACTGTTGCCAAAGTAGCTAAATCGTCTAACTCCACGTCAGATAAACATTTTTCTGACTCATTCCAGAGGTTTGTGCTCTCACATACGCAGCAATAGCGAATCAAGGTAATTCAAATAAACACGGTGAAAATTAATAAAATCGACAAATTGCAGGGACGGATTCCTGACTAAAATGGAAGAAGAATGGTTCTATGGACGTGTGTCCGGAAACGCATCGTTGCCACGGTAGATGACGCTGACGAGTGACAGTTCCTCTGACCACTTGCCATGTGTTCGTTGAATTTTGTAGGCTCTGTGGTTGACGCATCTTACTTTTTAAGCAGGAGAAATGTCCGGTATTCACGTCGGAAACAAACGAAGAAGATGTTTGTGTACGGCCAATCAGACGGAAACGGTCGAGAGGCAGGATAGAACCCGATCCTCCAAATATGGTGTACGTTTAGTCCGCATCCTCCCAACGCTTTTCTCTGCCTGAAAGAACCCATGATCATACAAACGCTCAAAAAGCGCTTGAAATTTTGTGTGATGTGGTTGGTGTCTGTGAGGGTACTTATTTTAGTATAGCTGTGGTGCCTCTAGACCGTTTCCATCCGATTGGCCGTACACCACAACAACTCTGCTTGTTTCCGACATGAGCACCGAAGCATTCTGCTGCTTACACTAAGCTGCGTCAATCACACAAGCTGCAGCACACAAGAAACAGACGGCAAGTGGTAAGAGGAACTGAAATCCGTTAGCGCCGTCCACCGTGGACACATGTCCATAGAACTTTTTTCCTCCATTTCCAACCAGGAATCCGTTCCAATTTGTCGGTGTTACTAATGTTCGCCTTGTAATAGCCAACCAGTTCAAAACGTTTAGGTCGACTGTTGTTGTTGCGGTCTTCAGTCCTGAGACTGACTTGATGGAGCTCTACATGCTACTCTATCCCGCACCAGCTTCTTCATATCCCAGAACATCCTTCTGAATCTGTTTAGTGTATTCATCTATTGGTCTCCCTCTACTATTTTTACCCTCCACACTGCCCTCCAATACTAAATTGGTGATCCCTTGATGCCTCAGAACATGTCCTACCAACCGATCTCTTCTTCTAGTCAAGTTGTGCCACAAACTCCTCTTCTCCCCAATTCTATTCAATACCTCCTCATTAATTCTGTGAGCTACCCATCTAATCAAATGGTTCAAATGGCTCTGAGCACTATGGGACTCAACTGCTGTGGTTATCAGTCCGATAGAACTTAGTTCCGGACTGCGCGCCTAGAACCGCGAGATCACCGTGGCCGGCATCTAATCTTCAGCATTATTCTGTAGCACTACATTTCGAAAGCTTCTATTCTCTTCTTGTCCAAACTATTTATCATCCAAGTTTCACTTCCACACATGGCTACACTCAAAAAATTTTTAATTTAATCGTATAGATAGGGCCCCCCGTCTGGCACACCATTCGCCGGGAATCGAACCGGGGCCCAGAGGATTGACAATCCGTCACGATGACAATTGAGCTACCGGGGGCGGACGGGTCGACTAATGATAAATCACCTTAGTGCAGAATACGAATTTTGTTCAGTGGCAACATTTTATTTACCTCATTTAACACTTCTTGCAAAAAATTTTCTCGGCCAAAAAATGAGAGCTATATTTATGTTCCGCAGAAACATATACGTCTACCTCTGTATTTATAACATACTGCGCAAGCCACAGTACGGTACTGGGCGGAGGGTACCATTTTCACTCGTAAACAGACCGAGGGAATAACGACTATCTGCATACCTCCGTATGAATGCTAATTTCCCTTATCTTCGTAGTCCTTATGCAAAATGGACGTAGGTGGAGGTAGAATAGTTCTGCAGTCAGCTGAAAATACCTCGAAAAAAAAAAGTTTTCTCTCCAGGAATTCCCATTTGTCTTCCCGAAGAATCTCTAGTACTTTAGTGTTGTTCGAACCCATTGGTAACAAATCGCCTCCCGTCCTTGAATTACTTCGATGTCTTCCTTTAATAATACCTGGTGCGGATCCCAAACGCTCGAGCAGTATTCAATAAAAGGCCACACTAACGTCCTGTACGTGGTCTCCGTTACAGCTGAACCTCACATTCCCAAAGTTCTCCTAATGAACCGAAGTCGACCATTCGCCTTCCCTACCACAGTCCTCATGCGCTCGTTACATTTCATATCGCTTTGCCACGTTATGCCCAGATATTTACGCTTGGTGACTGTTTCAAGCTGGACTCCACTAATGATGTATTCGAACAGTACGTGTATGTTTTTCCTATTCATCCTCGTTAACTAACATTTTTCCGCATTGAGATCTGGCTGCCATGACACACCAACTGGAAATTTTTTCTAATCATCTTGCATCCTTCTAAAGTCACATGTTACCGTACACTGCAGCATCGGGAACAAACAAACGCAGATTGGTGCCTCCCTTGTCCATCTGATCATTAGTGTATACAAAATGTAACAGCGGTCCTATCACATTTCTCTGTGATGAACACTCGCCTTCGAGGACAACATACTGGGTTCTATTACTTGCCGGCCTGTGTGGCCGAGCGGTTCTAGGCGCTACAGTTTGGAACCGTGCGACCGCTACGGTCGCAGGTTCGAATCCTGCCTCGGGCATGGTTGTGTGTGATATCCTTAGGTTGGTGATGACCTCACAAGGGAACCTCCCCATCGCACCCCCCTCAGATTTAGTTATAAGTTGGCACAGTGGATAGGCCATGAAAAACTGAACACAGATCAATCGAGAAAACAGGAAGACGTTGTGTCAAACTATGAAAAAAAATAAGCAAAATATACAAACTGTGTAATTCATGCGCAAGATAGGCAACATCAAGGAATGTGTGAGCTCCAGCGCGCCGTCGTCCCATGGTTAGCGTGAGCAGCTGCTGAACGAAAAGTCCTTGGTTCAAGGCTTCCCTCGAATGAGAAAATTACTTTCTTTATTTTCGTAAAGTTATGATCTGTCCATTCGTTCATTGACTTCTCTGTTCACCGTAATAAGTTTAATGTCGGTGTTTTGCGACCGCACTGCAAAACCGTGCGACTAGTACACGAAAGGACGTGCCTCTCCAATGGGAACCGAAACATTTGATCGCAAGGTCATAGGTTACCGATTCCTCCACAGGAAAACACGTCTGATATATTCTATACGACCATGGTGACGGCATGTGCGTCACATGACACGAATATGTTGTCTACCCACCCAACTTGTACACTTGGCGAATGGGTAAAAAGATTCTTCTACCTTGCCCGATTTAGGTTTTCTTTTGGATGTGATAATCACTCACAAAAAAGTGATGGAAACATAAGAGTTTGTCACATAAACTGCAACAAATGAATGCAACAGTTTCAGAGTCGCACAGTTTTCCCTGTGCTCTGTCGAAACATATGTTTTTAACGTTTTCATAGAACGTACCCATACTACGGCGCAGTTACCTCGCATCGGACGGACGGACGGATGGACAGATAATAATTGTCTGAAAACAAAAAACTAAACTTTTTACTCGAGGGAAGACTTGAACCAAGGACTTTTCGTCCCGCAGCTGCTCACGGAAACCACGGGACCACGGCGCTCCTGAGTTCGGACTACCCTCCATGTTGCATATCTTGCGCATGGACTAGTCAGTTTGTGTATTTTGGTTATTTTTTCAATAGTTCCACACAACTATTTCCTGTTTTCTCTATTGATCTGTGTTCAGTTTTTCAAGGCCTATCCACTGTGCCAACTTATAACTAAATCTGAGGGGGGTGCGATGGGGAGGTTCCCTTGTCAGAAATTAGGTCCCATAGTGCTCAGAGCCATTTGAACCATTTTTCTATTACTTAAGAAGTCTTCGAGCCACTCACATATCAGAAAACCTATTCCGTATGCTCGTTCAAAAATGGCTCTGAGCACTATGGGACTTATCACCTCAGGTCATCAGTCCCCTAGAACTTAGAACTACTTGAACCTAACTAACCTAAGGACGTCACACACATCCATGCCCGAGGCAGGATTCGAACCTGCGACCGTAGCGGTCGCGCGGTTCCAGACTGTAGCGCCTAGAACCGCTCGGCCACACCGGCCAGCCATATGCTTGTACCTTCATTAACAGTCTGCAGTGGGGCAGTGTCAAATGCTGCCTTTTGCCCAGCAACTGCAGTTCTCAGCATATAATGTGAGAAAAGGACAAACTGAGTTTCGCACTAGCGATGCTTTCTAAAACAGTGCTGATTCGTGGAGGTAATCTTCTAGGTCTCAAGAAAATTTATTACATTCGAACTAATCTGTTCAAGGACTCTGCAGCAAACCGATGTTACGGATATTGGTCTGTAATTTGGAGGATCACTTCATTTACCCTTCTTATCTACCGAGCATTGAACGTTCAAATGACTCGTAAGTTAGATGAGTACCACAATACTGGAATGACATGTTAGAAAACCCAGTTATTACCTAGTAAATTTTGTGGTAGCCGTTTGAACATTCTGACAATGCTCTCTCCATGCACTGAAATAAATCAGCATACAGAATTCCCGATACTAAACGTTTATATATGTGTGCAGTAGAGGCAGGCTTAGATGAAGCAAAGTGAGACATTTCTCTGGCATTCTTGAGGCATTTGTTCAAGAGCTGTTAGCTGGAACAGTTCTGCTAAGGATGGAAACTGTGGTTAGATTCAGTGTCGGTAGTGATACCATGGTCCGATTCATAACATTACACCTCCAGCGAACAGTTATGGGTAAAGTAATCAACCGTAAGTCAATGAGATCAGCAAGTGGAGAGGCTTGTCACGTTGAATAAATAGTACAGATAATGTGATCACAAGTGTAAGCATGAAACAGGTGGGATTTGTTACTAATTGTTCAACAACCATAGCCTGCAATTTTGATATCCACGGTTGAGTGGTAATATATAGTCAACCGTACAGCTTCACCACATGTTAATGTGGTGCAGCTGGTAGCAAGAGTATAATTCTGCAGCTATTGCAGTTAAACGGTATCAAAAATAACTCATATATTTGCCTCCATACGGTAAATAAAACTGGGAAACAATTATCTTGCAGAAACTTTTTACACTGATTTTGCAATCATACAATACACCTACACATTCAGATACCAGACCACACTAAAGTAGAATCTCAAATTCTCGGGGGATAGCTTGCGACAATAACATGTAATTATGTGCTGGGATGACTGGAGAGTAGTTGATTCTAGTAATAATTCGTTGTACGAACTAGACTATACTTTAGGTGCGAGTCAGTACCAGAGGTAGCTGTTCGATTTCTTGTGTACAGTAAGCGGAAAGAGCTTTTCTTGCCAAATTGGATCACAAATTTTTTCTTACTTGCAGAGACGCCCTGTTCAAAAACAACGCTCACAGATGAACTGCGTCTTGGTAGAAGATTAGAGTCAACTTAACATTGTTAGAAATACACGTGCGAAATGTGAACACAGTAGATAAAAACGCGTTTCTCCAATGTCTCTAGTTCTAACTTAAGACAGTAACCGTAGTTTAGTTAACTTAAAGCTAGTTTGTGAAATAACTGTAAAAGAACACCAAGTGGGAGAGAGGCATCCGCTGACCGGTTAGTTTTAAGCGCCTTTCGGAGGACCAGAGAAGAAGCTTTCTGGACTTGGCTGCTGTGCTCCGGATGATAAAGAGGTATTCTCTTTGCATCTGGAAAATGGAGTTGATTGGGTAGCTACGTTTAGAATCTTGCTACAAATGTTTTCATTTGCACAAGTAACTTGTTGCTTAATGAGTATTCTTTATCGCCAATTATCATTCGGCACTGGTTTCTGTGTAAATTTCATTAAAGAGAATTTTACACCAGATCCGGTTCGCTTTTATTTATAAAGCATATTCTTTAGCAATTCTTCATTATGGATACCTATATTTGTACATGTTTCGTTGTTTTAGATTAAAAATACCATTTTATTTATAAACTTGGTGTGTCATTATTTCTTCATTCCTGTTTATTATCATAGGTTGATGTCGAAAGACTTGACACATATTTACACTTGGCAGTTGCCTTTCTGTTCTTTTTCTTAGGCTGCATTTCTGTTTGTTACACTTCACCTCACTTTCGGAATTCAAACTGCAGTTATGTGTGTTCTCATTCAGCACACTTTTTGTTGCAGTGTTTGTATCTGTTCGTGTGTTTTCGCGTAGGTTATGACCACTGCCAGACTGTGATACTACTTTATTTTAATTATAATTCGTGCGCGCGCGCGTGTAGTGGCGGGGAGAGGGGAGAGATAGGAGAGGAAAAGAGAAAGAGAGAGGGGGAGGATCAAAAGGTGGGGGAGAGTAGAGGATGAATAAGTGTGTGTGTGTGTGTGTGTGTGAGAAAGAGATGTAGTTTTAAACCTAAAACAGCGAAAAACGGACAAACAAATGTATCTAATTTGCAGAATGATCATCGAAGATGCTTCATAAAAAAAAGAAGTGAAACGCGTCTGGTGTAAAATTCTCTTTAGTAAAATTGTAGTAATCTTAAGACGGAGAAATCGTTAATAACTGGTTTTAACAGTTGATGAGGAAGATGGCCATGAAAACAAACATACTATTTTTTTATTAGTGCTACGTAAAGTTCTCGGGCTTTAGCGTTTCGTTTGTTATAATGTAAATTTAGTGGCTTGGGATGTTAAATAAATGTTCATTATTTGTGCTACTGATCTTCAAGTTCTCATTCTGACTATATTGTAGTGGCGGCTTCCTAGTCTCATGTATATTAATTTCCCAGAGTAACATTTTCTCCTCTGCGAAAGGCCTCTTGTATCACCCACAGATAGTAAAACCTCGTAACTCGTAATTAAACTGAAGGCGCGGCTTACCTTATGTTTCTAATGCAGCAAATAAAACTATCGTCGTTGTAGCTGCATGACGTTACTTCTACTTCAAGAGCTCGTAAACGTGTTCGTAAATTAGCGGCGAGAAAGTCTTTTATACGAACTAATTTATTGAAGATAATATCAACAGGTTGTGCTGAAAATAGAAAGTGAATTAAGATCATTCGACCGCTCTTTAGTGGCTTTTGATTTCAAAAAAATGCACACGAAGCTTTTGCACGAATTGTTAAGTCGTACTTATCAACAGATAACAGAGTATTATAGACAGGCTATGCCTACTTTGTTACATACATACATGTAGAATTAAGGACACATGCATTAATGAGCCAAAAATTATGACGATCTCCTTAATAGCTTCTTTGTCCGTCTTTGGAACGAAATACATCACTGATCCTGTGTGTCAGGGATACGACAGTTTGTTGGCAGATTTGTGAAGGTACGTGGCATTAGATATCTACGAGCAAGTCATCAACTTTCTCCTCCGACTGCGAAAATATTTTGTTGACACCGACCTACATAGGGAGGAACGATCACCACGCTAAAATAAGGGAAATCAGAGCTCGTACGGAAAGATATAGGTGTTCATTCTTTCCGCGCGCTATACGAGATTGGAATGAGAATTGTGAAGTTGGTTCGATGAACCCTCTGCCAGGCACTTAAATGTGATTTGCAGAGTATTTATGTAGATGTAGATGTAATTCGCGTAAAAAAAGGGATGCTGATCTGCGTACACGGTGACGGCGATCGATACCGACCCAGATGGGTTTCTTAGGATTCACATAAGGTGAATTCGGTCGCCGGCACATCAGCGTGATTTCACTGTACACGGTTCTGGCTTGGATACAAGGACAGTTATACTGCTGAAAGACAACACTGTCGTCGGGGAAAACATCAAGCATGGAGGGATACAGACTGGTCGCTGCTGTCAGTGTGACCACAGGTCCCATGCAACCTCAAGAGAATGTCTCCCACAGCAAAATATTGCTCCCACCAGCCTACGTCCGTGGGACACGTTTAGAGCTGCCGTTCACCTAGATGACGGCGTTTGTGGTGACGACCCTCGATCTAATGTAGCAAAAACGAGATTCACGCGACGAGCCCACACGTTTCCATTGATCGCAACTGACGATGTCGTTGGATCAACATGTGAACACATGGGGATGGTCTGCTGCGGAGGTCCATGTTCAACAATGTACGATGAAATGTGTGCTCCGAAACACTTGTGGGTGCATCAGCATTGTGTTGTTTCGGGAGATATCTACATCTACATTTACATGGATACTCTGCAAATCACATTTAAGTGCCTGGCAGAAGGTTCATCGAACCACCTTCACAATTCTCTATTATTCCAATCCCGTATAGCGTGCGGAAAGAAGAACACCTATATCTTCCCGTAGTAGCTCTGATTTCCCTTATTTTATCGTGGTGATCTTCCTCCCTATGTCGGTCGGTGTCAACAAAATTTTTTCGCATTCGGAGGAGAAAGTTGGTGATTGGAAATTCGTGAGAAGATTCCGTCGCAACGGAAAACGCCTTTCTTTTAATTATTTGCGCCCCACATCCTGTGTCATTTCTGTGACACTCTCTCCCATAGTTCGCGATAATACAAAACGTGCTGCCCTTCTTTTAACTTTTCGATGTACTCCGTCAGTCCTATATGGTAAGGATCCCACACCGTGCAGCAGTATTCTAAAAGAGGACGAACAAGCGTAGCGCAGGCAGTCTCCTTCGTAGGTCTGTTGCATTTTCCAAGTGGCCTGCCAATAAAACGCAGCCTTCGGTTAGACTTCTCCACAACATTTTCTATGTGTTCTTTCCAATTTAAGTTGTTCGTAATTGTAATACCTAGGTATTTAGTTGAATTTACGGCTTTTAGATTAGACTGATTTATCGAGTAACCGAAGTTTAACGAGTTCCTTTTAGCACTCATGTGGATGACCTCAGACTTTTCGTTATTTAGGGTTAACTGCCACTTTTCGCACCATTCAGATCTTGTTTCTAAATCGTTTTGCAGTTTTTTTTGATCTTCTGATGACTTTATTAGTCGATAAACGACAGCGTCATCTGCAAACAACCGAAGACGCCTGCTCACATTGTCTCCCACATCGATTATATAGATAAGGAACAGCAAAGGCGCTGCAACACTATCTTGGGGAACGCCTGAAATCACTTCTGTTTTACTCGATGACTTTCCTTCAGTTACTACGAACTGTGACCTGTCTGACAGGAAATTGCAAATCCAGTCACATAACTGAGACGATATTCCATAAGCACGCAATTTCACTACGAGCCGCTTGTGTGGTACAGTGTCAATAGCCTTCCGGAAATCCAGGAATACGGAATCGATCATGCCACAGATCACCATCTGTCTTACTTTACAGAACAGACAATCCTCCGAACCCCACATTCTGTAGAGAGTCGTGGATATCCAACCATCTAGCCCCTAGTGGTAGTTTCACTGTCCTGCCTCTTTCCGTAGTTGCTCACGACAGCAGGACGTGAATATTCGACCAGCTTCGCAGTTTACGAGACACTCGTTCACAGGCTCTGTGTAATAATAATCTGCCCTTTCTTAAAGTCGCTTGTCCCAATGGATTTCCCCGTTTTCAGCCCATATCCTCGCTAGGTTGATCCCCCGTCCGTGTCTGCTCCGTTTACATACTTTTGTTACTGCGCCAAGTGCCCGAAACGCCACCAGGCGGCATCTAACGTCGCGGGGGTCAGTGGTCATAACGTTGTAGCTTATCAGTGTAGCCGTATGAGGCTGACAAAAAGCAGAGTTGTACTGACGAGCAAACACTTGATGAGCAGTGGCCACCGTAGGACTGATGTCGCGTTGCGGGCACGTAATGTGGTAAGCAAAGTACATAAGTTGAGCAGTGACGAACAGGGAATCATCGAACTACACTCCTGGAAATTGAAATAAGAACACCGTGAATTCATTGTCCCAGGACGGGGAAACTTTATTGACAGATTCCTGGGGTCAGATGCAGCACATGATCACACTGACAGAACCACAGGCACATAGACACAGGCAACAGAGCATGCACAATGTCGGCACTAGTACAGTGTATATCCACCTTTCGCAGCAATGCAGGCTGCTATTCTCCCATGGAGACGATCGTAGAGATGCTGGATGTAGTCCTGTGGAACGGTTTGCCATGCCATTTCCACCTGGCGCCTCAGTTGGACCAGCGTTCGTACTGGACGTGCAGACCGCGTGAGACGACGCTTCATCCAGTCCCAAACATGCTCAATGGGGGACAGATCCGGAGATCTTGCTGGCCAGGGTAGTTGACTTACACCTTCTAGAGCACGTTGGGTGGCACGGGATATATCCGGACGTGCACTGTCTTGTTGGAACAGCAAGTTCCCTTGCCGGTCTAGGAATGGTAGAACGATGGGTTCGATGACGGTTTGGATGTATCGTGCACTATTCAGTGTCCCCTCGACGATGACCAGAGGTGTACGGCCAGTGTAGGAGATCGCTCCCCACACCATGATGCCGGGTGTTGGCCCTGTGTGCCTCGGTCGTATGCAGTCCTGATTGTGGCGCTCACCTGCACGGCGCCAAACACGCAGACGACCATCATTGACACCAAGCCAGAAGCGACTCTCATCGCTGAAGACGACACGTCTCCATTCGTCCCTCCATTCACGCCTGTCGCGACACCACTGGAGGCGGGCTGCACGATGTTGGGGCGTGAGCGGAAGACGGCCTAACGGTGTGCGGGACCGTAGCCCAGCTTCATGGAGACGGTAGCGAATGGTCCTCGCCGATACCCCAGGAGCAACAGTGTCCCTAATTTGCTGGGAAGTGGCGGTGCGGTCCCCTACGGCACTGTGTAGGATCCTACGGTCTTGGCGTGCATCCGTGCGTCGCTGCGGTCCGGTCCCAGGTCGACGGGCACTTGCACCTTCCGCCGACCACTGGCGACAACATCGATGTACTGTGGAGACCTCACGCCCCACGTGTTGAGCAATTCGGAGGTACGTCCACCCGGCCTCCCGCATGCCCACTATACGCCCTCGCTCAAAGTCCGTCAACTGCACATACGGTTCACGTCCACGCTGTCGCGGCACGCTACCAGTGTTAAAGACTGCTATGGAGCTCCGTATGCCACGGCAAACTGGCTGACACTGACGGCGGCGGTGCACAAATGCTGCGCAGCTAGCGCCATTCGACGGCCAACACCGCGGTTCCTGGTGTGTCCGCTGTGCCGTGCGTGTGATCATTGCTTGTACAGCCCTCTCGCAGTGTCCGGAGCAAGTATGGTGGGTCTGACACACCGGTGTCAATGTGTTCTTTTTTCCATTTCCAGGAGTGTATGATAAGACGACCATTAGAAAAATGTCATTACATTAACGATTTTAAAAAAGGACGGATTGTTACTAACCGATCCCTCGCAATGAGCACCTCGTAAAGGGCGAAACTGTTCGGGTGCTCGCGTGTTACTGTCGTGAACATCTGTGGGAAGTGGCTGAAGGTGGGTGAAACCACGAGTAGGCAACAAGGTTTTCGTCGTCCACGCCACTTGCCCTGAACGTGGAGGCTGGATACTTGCCTCTTCTGTAAGGCAGGATGTGAGGTGATCTGAGCGCATCTAACGCCAGAGTACGATGGCGGTCCAGACACAAGTGTTTCGAAGCACAACTTTCAGCCCACATTGTTGAAAATAGGGCCCTGCAGCAAACGACCCCTACGTGTTCCCACGGTGCCCCAACGGCATCCTGAGTTGCGAAGCAGTGGGCATGAGATCATCGAGATTGGGCAGTGGATCGCTGAAAGCGTGCCATCTGGTGTTCGGTTTATGGTCGTGTTCGGATACGCCGGCTGCTCGCAATACGCAGCACGCCACGGGCCCAAGCCGGTGATGGCAGTGGACGTTCACCTAGGCTCCCATGAGACCAGTGGTGGTAAACGGAGGCACCATGAGAGTTGTTGACTACATGAACATTATTGTGGACCACCCGCATAGCTTCATGCTTGATGTCGTCTCCGACTGCGAGAGCACCTGCCAGCCGAATAATTGTACATCTCACAAGGCCTGAACCATGTTACAATCATTCGAGAAGCATGGTAAAGAACTCCTTCTTCCTACTGACGTCCAAGTGACAGATATCGAATTAAGCGATCATGGGATATAAAAGCTAGTCAAATTGCTCGACAAAGGCCACTGGACCTGACGGTTATAGAAAGATTGTGCAAAAGAACTTTCTCCTATTCTAGGAGCAATTAACCGTAGGTTGTTGAAGGAGAGAGGAGTTCCTAATGATTCTAAAACGGCTTTCCATGACTGTTTTTAAGAAGGATAGAAGAATAGATGCAGTTAATTATAGTTATATGGTTCTGAAGTTCGGTCCGTTGTAAAATTTTGGAACATGTTTTTATGAAGACGAAAAACATCTTCTGTAGGAGTTAACAGGTGTTCCGAAAACAACTAATATCTAAAACGCGGCTCGCTCTGTTTGTGCACGAGACTCAGAAAGCAGTAAATACCAGCGTCCAGGTTTTTGTCCTATTCTTTGACTTCCGTGAGGCGTTAGATACAGTTTCGCACTGCCTCCCAACGAACAATGTACAAGAGTAGGAATTATCAGTCCAGTTGTGTGACTAGGTTGAAGAGTTCTTAGCAAACAGACAACAACATGTAATTTTCAAAGGAAACATATTTTCGGACGTAAAAGTAACCTCGGGTGTACCCAAAAAGAGTATTGCAATACTACTACTTTTCACAATATATATGTAAATAACCTAATGTATTACATAGGAAGTTCCATGAGACTTTTTACGGACGATGCTGTTGTATAAAGAGAAGTCACAGCCTCTGAAAGTTGTAGCGAAGTCCAGCAATACGTGAAGAGGATTAAAGTTTGGTGCAGGGACTGGCAGTGGAATCTCAGTATAAGCAAATTAACGTATTGCACATAACTAGAAAAAAGACCTATTTCAGAACAATCATTAGAAGCGGTCACATCAAATTGGTTCAAATGGCTCTGAGCACAATGGGTCTTAACTTCTGAGGTCATCAGTCTCCTAGAACTTAGAAGTACTTAAACCGAACTAACCTAAGCACATCACACATATCCATGCCCGAGGCAGGATTCGAACCTGCGATCGTAGCGGTCGCTCGGTTCCAGACTGAAGCGCCTAGAACCGCTCAGCCACTCTAACGGCGCGGTCACATCCATAAAACATCTAGGAGTGCACATACGGAGCAATCTGTAGCGGAACAACCTCATTAAATTAATCACAGGTAAGGCAGATGCGAGACTCAGATTTGTTAGAAGGATCTTCAGGAAATGTAGACCATCTACAAAGGAGGTAGTTTACAAAACCCTGGTTGGAACAGTCAATCTGAGATACGTACCAAAGAGAACAAATAGATTAATTACATAGTAAAGATCCAAAGAAAAGGAGCGCGTTTCACTACAGTGCAAAGGAATCACGGATATGCTGATCCAAGTCCAGTAGCAGACGTCGCAGGAGAGGCGACCTGCATCATAGTGTGGTTAACTCTTAACGTTTCGAGAGCGTACATTTCTAGAAGAGTCAAATAATATATTTAATTCAAGAAATGACCAAGAATGTAAAATTCGTTAAGTTCGATCCCTCACAGAGGCTTACCAGCAATCGTTCTTCACGCGAACCATTCGCGAATGGAAGAGTGGAAAGGACCAGTGGTACATAAAGTTCCCTCCGCCACTCACGGCAAGGTGGCCTGCAGAGTACAAAATAAATATAGAGGAAGATGCCTTCGTCTAATCTGAACTCGAAGGAACATACAGTGAGCTGACAAAAAGTCATGGGATACATGTTAATATAGTGTAGAACCCTATTTTGTCCGGCGTGCTGCAGCAACTCGACGTGGCATGGACTCAATTAGTCGTTGGATATCCCTTGCAGAAATACTGAGCCACCCTTGCTCTATAGCCGTCCATAACTGCGAAAGTGTTGCCAGTGCATGAGTTTGTGCACGGACTGACCTCTCCACTACGTCCCACAAATGTTTGATGGCATTCATGTCGGGCGATCTGGGTGGCCAACCTAGACGCCCGAATTGTACAGAACGTTATTCAAACCAATCGCAATTAACTGACGCCGTTGACATGGCGCATTATCATCCACAAAAATTCCGTCACTGTTTGGGAACATGAAGTCTACGAATGACTGAAAATGGTCTCCAAGTAGCTGATCATAACCATTTCCAGTTAATTATCTGTTCAGTTGGACCAGAGGACTCAGCCCATTCCATGTAAACACAGCCCACACCATTGTGGAGCCACCACCAACTTGCACAGTGTCTTGTTGACAATCTGTGCCCATGGGTTCGAATTAAAGCATGAAAGTCTGTTCAGACACTTTTGAACGTCGTACAGGTTATTGCTTCATTGTCAGGAATGAAACAGCAGATCCATAATTTAGAAACCATTTTTAACTTCACAAATCCATTTTGCGTAATGTTTTAAGGTTGAATTTCATTTTAGCGAAGACTAGTGCTCCAAAATCCAAAGATAATTTATGGTAAACTTATTTATGACACGAAAAAGTTTGAAATTTTGAAATCTACTTTTTCTTTACCTAATACGACAGTACGAAATTGAACGATGAAAGACGAACAGCTTTTTCATCATTTATCTACGAAAGTGTAGGAATGGATTTTTCATGCTTCAGATTATTGTCGAGCATCGTGAAAGATTTTCAAAACTGGTGAGTGAGCGCAGGAACAAAATTAGATTTGAAGAAACAATTATACAACTATCTACAATCATAATTTGATCGCATATCAAGACTTAGTTAAATGATACCTTGTTGGTGTCCGTTAAAGCACTAGCAGTTAATCAGATACGAAGAAAACGCAGAAAAAGTTAAGAAAAGAAGGAAAGCATTATCAGGGCGGTAGTCTGTTAATTTCCTTATTTCTCTCAACAGTTTGCCATTCTTGCTCCAGGCTACAAAATTTATTTACGTTAATCAAAAAACTAAACGCTGCATTTCTCTAGTACAGCAACAGCAGAAAAATATTGCTGGCCGCAATTAAATGTACTTTGCAAAAATACATATAATAACTACTGAAAAGTTACTGTTGACATTTTACGAGTGAACCTTGGAAACCAATTAGCTCCACTGTTCGCCATTACAGGGCGACGAGGGAAAGCATGCTATTGTGGGGAACACAAATAGCCTTGCCACTAGTTTGAGGTCAGATATCCATTTGCTTTTCCGTTGCTATTCCACTACTCTCTCTCCGTATTGAGTGAATTAAAATCAAATTTCCTCAAGATAAAAGACACCATGGTCGATAGGGGAACTGAAAATTCGACGGTGTTTAACAAACTCACTGTAGATGACACCATAATTCATAAAATTTCTTTTCTTCTTTTGAATCTAATATTGTGACTTTATTACAAGAGAGATTATATTCAGATTTACGTTGTTTTTCCCCTATTCTGTGAGTACGACTTCATTTCGTCGCGAATTCGTACAGCGATTCTATTTGTATCTAAAGCTGCTGTGGATGAGAATATAATTGGATTTGCTGCGAAAATGTGGAACAGATACATTCATAGAGGAAAAGAAACAATTAAATTCGTTTCTGCTTTTTAATATAGCTCTTTTAATTTTTATTAAACGGTGATATTGAAATGCCAGTGAATATTGCGTTTGTTGACCTGTGTAAGCTCTCTTCTACAGCGCACGAACGCCGAACGTGTTTAGAAGTTTCATATGAGCGGTCACAATAACAAAGACTCACAGTCTGCAAAAATATAACATACGGGGAAAACGTAGAAGCAGTTTAGAAAGCTGTTCGTTATATTCAGCCGTACTTCGCCGGCTCCTTGTCCTACCATTCACCTACCTTAACCAGTATCAACGGAAGACTATTTACCCTTTCAGACTTTGCGCTGCAGGACTTTCGTTGTTGGTAATGTTAGTGGCACGATTTACTGTTACGGCTGCAACAGAAGCATCAGCGTGTATTACAGTTGCAGACGGTCAACATAGGTCTGGTCGAGGAGAGCGGGGATTTACTCTTAAAGCTGTTTTATCAAAACAGCAGCAACAGTCCAAAAGTGGTTCAAATGACTCTAAGCACTATGGGACTTAACATATGAGGTCATCAGTCCCCTCGATTTAGAACTACTTAAAACTAACTAACCTAAGGACATCACACACAGCCTTGCCCGAGGCAGGATTCGTACCTGCGACCGCAGCGGTCGCGGGGTTCCACACTGAGTTGCCTAGAACCGCTCGGCCATAGAGGCCGGGCACGTCCCAAAGTGACGACCCAAAATATCAATATTGGCTCTAGAGCAAACACGTTTGAAGACCACGAACATAGAAGGTAGCATCCTATCCCTAAGAGAGGACCGCATCGGGGGTGAAGAACAAAATTCGGAAGTTCGAATTGACTGGTGGTTTAAGAATTGCTCGTGGGAGAGGCCAACTGCCAATTGCGCCACAAATTTTTGAAGAAGTTGCTGTTGTGGCAGAGAATGCTGGACGCAGTGTGCAGCTTCTGAACATTCAATGGGCCACCTTTCGAGATGCGCTGAGGTTAATTGTGAAATGACATCCGAATACGTTTCGAAGCTGACTGGTTGCAGATAATAGTAAACTGCAGGAGCGCCTATAGAAAGGTCCCAGAACTGCTCTCATTAATAAACGGTCACAACGCCCATATAGTACTAGGAACAGAAAGTTGGCTGAAACCAGACGTAAACAGTAATGAAATCCTAAACTCTGATTGGAATGTATACCGCAGAGATAGGCTGGACAGTGAAGGGGGAGGCGTGTTTATAGCGATAAGAAGTGCAATAGTATCGAAGGAAATTGAGGGAGATTCGAATTGTGAAATGATTTGGGTGAAGGTCACGGTTAAAGCAGGCTCAGACATGGTAATTGGATGTCTCTATAGGCCCCCGGGCTCAGCAGCTGTTGTGGCTCAGCACCTGAAGAATAATTTGGAAAATATTTCGAGTAGATTTCCCCACCATGTTATAGTTCTGGGTGGAGATTTTAATTTGCCGGATATAGACTGGGAGACTCAAACGTTCATAACGGGTGGCAGGGACAAAGAATCCAGTGAAATATTTTTAAGTGCTTTATCTGAAAACTACCTTGAGCAGTTAAACAGAAAACCGACTCGTGGCGATAATATATTAGACCTTCTGGTGACAAACAGACCCGAACTATTTGAATCAGTTAATGCAGAACAGGGAATCAGCGACCATAAAGCGGTTACTGCGTCGATGATTTCAGCCGTAAATAGAAATATTAAAAAAGGTAGGAAGATTTTTCTGTTTAGCAAAAGTGAGAAAAAGCAGATTACAGAGTACCTGACGGCTCAACACAAAAGTTTTGTCTCAAGTGCAGATAGTGTTGAGGATCAGTGGACAAAGTTCAAAACCATGGTACAATATGCGTTAGATGAGTATGTGCCAAGCAAGATCATAAGAGATGGAAAAGAGCCACCGTGGTACAACAACCGAGTTAGAAAACTGCTGCGGAAGCAAAGGGAACTTCACAGCAAACATAAACATAGCCAAAGCCTTGCAGACAAACAAAAATTACGCGAAGCGAAATGTAGTGTGAGGAGGGCTATGCGAGAGGCTTTCAATGAATTCGAAAGTAAAGTTCTATGTACTGACTTGGCAGAAAATCCTAAGAAATTTTGGTCCTATGTCAAAGAGGTAGGTGGATCAAAACACAATGTCCAGACACTCTGTGACCAAAATGGTACTGAAACAGAGGATGACAGACTAAAGGCCGAATTACTAAATGTCTTCTTCCAAAGCTGTTTCACAGAGGAAGACTGCACTGTGCTTCCTTCTCTAGATTGTCGCACAGTTGACAAAATGGTAGATATCGAAGTAGACGACAGAGGGATAGAGAAACAATTAAAATCGCTCAAAAGAGGAAAGGCCGCTGGTCCTGATGGGATACCAGTTCGATTTTACACAGAGTACGCGAAGGAACTTGCCCCCCTTCTTGCAGCGGTGTACCGTAGGTCTCTAGAAGAGCGAAGCGTTCCAAAGGATTGGAAAAGGGCACAGGTCATCCCCGTTCTCAAGAAGGGACGTCGAACAGATGTGCAGAACTATAGACCTATATCTCTAACGTCGATCAGTTGTAGAATTTTGGAACACGTATTATGTTCGAATATAATGTCTTTTCTGGAGACTAGAAATCTACTCTGTAGGAATCAGCATGGGTTTCGAAAAAGACGGTCGTGTGAAACCCAGCTCGCGCTATTCGTCCACGAGACTCAGAGGGCCTTAGACACGGGTTCACAGGTAGAAGCCGTGTTTCTTGACTTCCGCAAGGCGTTTGACACAGTTCCCCACAGTAGTTTAATGAACAAAGTAAGAGCATACGGACTATCAGATCAATTGTGTGATTGGATTGAGGAGTTCCTAGATAACAGAACGCAGCATGTCATTCTCAATGGAGAGAAGTCTTCCGAAGTAAGAGTGATTTCAGGTGTGCCGCAGGGGAGTGTCATAGGACCGTTGCTGTTCACAATATATATAAATGACCTGGTGGATGACATCGGAAGTTCACTGAGGCTTTTTGCAGATGATGCTGTGGTGTATCGAGAGGTTGCAACAATGGAAAATTGTACTGAAATGCAGGAGGATCTGCAGCGAATTGACGCATGGTGCACGGAATGGCAATTGAATCTCAATGTAGCGAAGTGTAGTGTGATGCGAATACATAGAAAGATAGGTCCCTTATCATTCAGCTACAAAATAGCAGGTCAGCAACTGGAAGCAGTTAATTCCATAAATTATCTGGGAGTACGCATTAGGAGTGATTTAAAATGGAATGATCATATAAAGTTGATCGTCGGTAAAGCAGATGCCAGACTGAGATTCATTGGAAGAATCCTAAGGAAATGCAATCCGACAACAAAGGAAGTAGGTTACAGTACACTTGTTCGCCCAATGCTTGAATACTGCTCAGCAGTGTGGGATCCGCACCAGGTAGGGTTGATAGAAGAGATAGAGAAGATCCAACGGAGAGCAGCGCGCTTCGTTACAGGATCATTTAGTAATTGCGAAAGCGTTACGGAGATGATAGATAAACTCCAGTGGAAGACTCTGCAGGAGAGACGCTCAGTAGCTCGGTACGGGCATTTGTTAAAGTTTCGAGAACATACCTTCACCGAAGAGTCAAGCAGTATATTGCTCCCTCCTACGTATATCTCGCGAAGAGACCATGAGGATAAAATCAGAGAGATTAGAGCCCACACAGAAGCATACCGACAATCCTTCTTTCCACGTACAATACGAGACTGGAATAGAAGGGAGAACCGATAGAGGTACTCAGGGTACCCTCCGCCACACACCGTCAGGTGGCTTGCGGAGTACGGATGTAGATGTAGATGTAGATGGAAGTTACATTGAACAACGCCTGTAACCTGGAACGCAAAAGTGGTGCGCAGTTAACAAATGTTACTCTGTCATGTACAAATCAAAATGTGTTGCTTTCAATGGTTGCTTCGTTATTTATCTTACCCGCTTCCTTAAAAATGTTTCCACTAGGTATCGCTGTCCTGCGATCACTCATTTTTCATAGGGGCCCCCTCAAATAGCAAAAGTTTAATTACACCGTGTAAAGCCACTACCCTTTTGGACGAAAAAATGAAAAATATAAATCTAGTCCTCACACCCCAATACAAGCCCCAAGCCCAAGACCCAAATTTCATAAAAAGAAAAACAAAGTTCCTCTGTACTAATATTGCATGACTAGTAGCAAGCGAACTGAAAAGAAAGTAACATAAAGAGAAATAGAAAATAATCTTGACAGCAAGGTAACTTCATGTTTTGAAAAAGAATAAAAAAGAAATAGAATCCATTACTTTCAAGGTAAAATAATAGTAGATCGCGCAGTAGTAGACTTGTAGCTCGCAGAGTATAACAAGTGACCTCATACAATACCACTTGTGAGTACTCTTTGAGGACACTGCGAAATACAGAAGCTGAAGTTGTACGTTGTTAATGTGCTTCTGGCGCTTGCCTTGTGTCGTAATTGAGCTTGTGCGCTCGTACGTAATATTGGTAGGCGATAGGAGATGGTTTGTTACTTCAAATGGTTCAAATGGCTCTGAGCACTATGGAACTTAACATCTATGGTCATCAGTCCCCTAGAACTTAGAACTACTTAAACCTAACTAACCTAAGGACAGCACACAACACTCAGCCATCACGTGGTTTGTTACATTTTGAAGGTTAGCGATCTGCTAGAAATGATTAAAATCTGAAAGAGGTAAATCAGCAACTTTGAAGTAATTCGAGCTATGAAAATAACCGAATGTATTGTCTTCATTTGATTATTATCAACGAAAGACTGAACTTAGACCCAATGTGATAGACAATTAATAGTTCAACTGACAGGCAGTGATGAATAGTGTAAACTGTGAGGACTACACCTAAACTGCGTTAAAGTAAATAACGTAATCTGGATCTTGCTGTAAACTGTTTGGCTTAATTTACATAACTGACTCCACCCATCTGAAAGAATGGTTACTTCTTTAAGACAATGATAGGATGTGCATAGACTAGAATAAACCAACATAAAGTGTGTTTACAGTGTTTGACATATCTTTCAACCCAGTTAATATTACGTGCTCATGAAACATTTATCGGTGCTACAACATAGATTATCAACAGAGCGCAGCATTCATACATATTATTTGGTGGTCTAGAAAGTTATCGTGCTGATTCAGACTTTTTACCTCAAGCGAGTTGTAAACTTTGATAGATAAACTCTGGATGTATATAGACTGTAATCATGATTAGGGCAATAATCTCGGTTTGTATGCATTTACGTGTAGCTAGGCTCGTACACGTCGGGGTGCAAATATTCATCTGAGGAAGCCGGTACAACTAACACGCACTCGGTGAAAATACAGTGCAGCAAGACAATTCTTTTTTGTGACTTTCCTCGCAAACATTTTACGGCGAGCTAGCCGGAGCCTGAGCATCAATTATTAACAATCAATCAGTATAAAATAGGGAGTTACAACTGACAGTAACATTAATGTGAGCACCTGTCAAAAGCCTGGATAACCACTTTTTTCGGTGCTAACGCTGAGAGACGTGTAGGAAGAGAAATAGGAAGGTTCCGAAAGGTACCGACAGGGATGTGAACACAAGCCGGCTCCAGATCCGTGGCCAGTTGCACTCGGTTACTTCACTGAGGTTCCATGACGCATACAGCTCGGTCCGTAGATTCTCAATTGCGTATAAATCCAGAGAGTATAGGGTTCAAGAGAGTATGGTAAAACCATCCTGGTGCTCTTAGAAGCACGAACGTATCCAGCGCGCTTTGGGACACGTTGCATCGTGCTGTCTGTAGAGGCCATAGTGCTGAAGAAAAACAAGCACCATGTAGGGGTGGACATGGGCTTCAAGGAAAGAGGCATACTTTCCTTGATCCATTGTGCCTTCCCCAATGACGAGATCACTCAGGGAATGAGAGAGAAATATTCCACAGGTCATAACGCTCCCTCCTCCTGCCTGGATCCCTCTGACGTTTGTTGTAGGGTGTTTCCTTTCACACGTTTCACGCCGTACACGAAAATGGGCATTTGACCGATGGGGCATATAATACAAGTCACCTGAAAAGGTCATCTGTCGCCACTCAGTGGGCGTCCAGCTTCGGTATTGGTGCGCAAATTTCTTCCCTCATCGGCGATGACAGCAGTCAGCATGAAGCAGGCGCCTGCTACGAATACCCATATGCAGCAACGTTCGCTGAACGATCTTTGAGGAGGGACTGCTGGTAGCCGCCTTGCTTCCTCTGGGCGGTCACTTACTCAACAGTTACACGTCTGTTTTCCCGTACGTATCTGAGCAGCCGTCGCTCCGTTTCCGCATTACGACAAAGGCTGCATAGTTTTCCGGGTCCCTCGACACTCTTCATATACCCTCAAACGCTAGTGCTGCGGGATGGAGTCTGTAAGTGGTTACTGCACATTGACGTCCAGCATAGGCAGCGGTCACACGAATGAGACTGGATCTTGTATAGCCACCCTGTACATTATACGGAACAGAATACTAAAGACAGTAGTCCCAAAACGATAAACAGTGACATATGCAATATCGCTGCAATGCACGAATTACAACGTACACTGTCGAAAAGAAGCTTAAGTTAAAGATTTACGAAAAGTTAAAAGACAAATACCTATATCAAATGCAATTCACGACTCGAGGTAATAAATGAGACGTGCGTCTGGCACATCTTGTAAATACGAGTATGATAGTACAATTTTCGATTATCTTCCTGAAAACTTGAAAAGAAGTTAAGTTAATACACTGAAGACCAATGACATTGGTACTCCTGCCTAACATCGTGTAGGAGCCCCGGAAGCAGGCAGAAGTGCCGCAACACGAAGTGGTATGGACTCGTCTGAAGTAGTGCTGTAGGGAACTGACACGGTGAATCCTGCAGGGATGTCACTAAATCCGTAAGAGTATGAGGGGGGGTGGGGGGGTGGGAGGGGGGGAGGGGAGTCTTCTGAACGGCGCGTTGCAAGGCGTCCTAGATACGCTCAATAATTTTCATTTGGGGGGGGGGGGGGGGGAGTTTGGTGGCCAGCGGATGTGTTTAAAACCAGAAGAGTGTTCCTGGAGCCACTCTGTAGCAGTTCTGGGCGTGTGTGGTGTCACTTTGACCTGCTGAAATCGTCGAAGTCCGTTGGAATGCACAATGGACAATCAGACAGGATGCTTACGTACCTGTCAGAGTCGTATCTAGACCTATCATGGGTCCCATATCACTCCAACTCCACACGCCCCACATCATTTCAGAGCCTCCGCCACGTTGAATATTCCCCTGCTGACATGCAGGATGCATGGACTCATGAGGTTGTCTCTATGCCCGTACACGTCCATCCGCTCATACAATTTGAAACGAGATTCGTCCGTCCAGCCAACATGTTTCCACTCATCAACGGGCCAATTTCAGCGTTGACGGGACCAGGCGAGGCGTAAAGCTTTGTGTCGCGCAGTCATCAAGGGTACAAGAGTGGGCCTTGGGCTCCGAAAGCCCATGTCTATGATTTTTCGTTGAATGGTTCCTACGCTGACACTTGTTGATGGCCCAGCATTGAAAACTGCAGCAATTTGTGGAAGGGTTGCACTTCCGTCACGTTGAACGATTCTCTTCAGTCGTCGTTGGTCCTGTTCTTGCAGGGTCTTTTTCCGGCCGCAGCGATGTCGGAGATTTGATGTTTTACCGGATTCTTGATATTCACGGTACACTCGTGAAATGGTCGTACGGGAAAATCCCTAGTCCATCGCTACTTCGGAGAAGCTGTGTCTCATCGCTCGTAGGCCGAATATGACGCCACGTTCAAATTCACTTAAATCTTGATACCCTGCCATTGTAGTAGCAGTAACCGATCTAACAACTGCGCCAGACGCTAGTCTTATATAGGCGTTGCCGACCACAGCGCAGTATTCTGCCTCCCTACATATCTATGTATTTGGATATGCATGCCTATGCAAGTTTCTTTGACGTTTCAGTGTAGTAGTGAGTAGTGTGTTTACATTTTGCGGCGTGCATTGCAGCAGTAGCGGTTATAAGCTAAGTACTGACAAACTTATTTGTGCTCTGTAATACAGTTATTAAATTTAATAGATTTCAGCGGTGTTGCGTGCCGGTTATGGCGAAATAACGACTTAATAAACTTTTGTAATCGTTAGCTCGCTGTGTTTTAGAGAGTTTTCAGTGTGCTGAAGTTAGTAATTTTCGTGCTTTAGTTTTCAACTGACGTTTATTATTCTTTCTAGTGAAATATTTCAGTAAAATTTTCATACAGTGTTTTAACTTCGCTTAGTGTTATAGTGGTAGTTTTAATTTATTGGTTGTAGCTAATAATTTTGTGAAGTTTTGCTGGTCCTGGTATCGGCTGTGTTGTAGTGGCATTAATACAAGTAGCTGCTTTCTTAGTAGGCAGAGAATTTCGAGACCATTATTCTTAGTTCTTAAATAGTTCTACTGGTGTAACTGAACTTCGGTAATGTAGACGTATGGATTTTTTTTCAGTAACTGTAAAATTTACAATGAGTGAGAAGTGTGAGCTCTGTCGTAGGTTTGTGAGTAGTGGATTACGGTGTGGGATTTGTTCGAAGTATTTTCATTGGGGGGAATGCAGTGGGGAAGCCAGTGGTCATTTTAGGGAGATCCTCACCTGGGAATGTAGAATCTGTAGTAGAAACAAGTAAATAGAGGAGCAGGAGCGTAAGATCTGTGCCCTTCAGGTGCAGTTACAATGCACAAAGGAGGAACTAGATAGGTTGAGGAGGGTGAAGGGTGGTGGGGAATGGGAACTGGCAGTTGGCAAGAAGGTAGCTAGGAAGAGGAGGTATTCAAACAGTTTTACTTTGCATACATGCAATAGATACGACCAACTGTCAGAGTTGAGTGGAGAGGAGCCTCGTGTAGCCGAAGATGTAGGTAACCTGCAGCAGTCCTCAGCAATTAGGAGGCCTAGGTTAGTTGCAAAGTCTAGCAGAAAGAAGGCTCTGCTGCTAGGTAGTTCCCACGGTAGAGGTGTGGGCCAGCAGTTGCAGGAAGTGTTGGGGAGTGAGTACCAGGTCACCAGCATTGTGAAGCCTAGTGCAGGGTTGGCTCAGGTGACTGAAAGCATAGGGGAGTTGTGTAAGAATTTTACGAAAGAGGATCAGTTAGTGATAGTGGGTGGAGCAGGGAACAGTCTCGATAGGGACGGGGAATATGATGTCAGTGGTGACTTGAGCTACTCAAACTGGTGGCTCTAATGTGCATTTCGTGCAACTGTTTCAGCGTCATGATCAGCCTCACCTTAATGTGGCTGTTAATGTGGGGCTGGGGAGGGCGCTCATGGCGGAGGGCATGGATCACATCTCAGTGGTGCCAGTTGGGTCTATCAGTAGATGAGGTTTCACTAGGCATGGCCTGCACCTCAATAGGTATGGGAAGGGGAGGCTGGCTAAGCTTGTAGGTGACAGTGTAGTGGGTGGTGGTGGTGGTAGTGGTATCACTCATGGAAAAATTCCTATAGTAGTTGGTGTTAGAGCTGCACCTTTTTTAGACTGAAGTCAGCTGATAGGTATACCTGCTTAAAGGAAGTGCCTCTAACTAAGGGCTCGCCTCCAGAGGATGTAATGTTTCCAAGTAGAGAAGGAATTAGCATATTTCATCAAAACATAAGAGGTATTAGAGATAAAGTTAGTGAACTGCTAATAGATGCTAACTCTGAGATTATTGGTATATCGGAGCACCACTTAAATAATTTGATAGTTCAGAGGCTTCCTTTACCAGGCTACAGATTAGCTGGCTGTTTCTCAAGGAGTTCCTAGCGGGTTGGGGGAGTGGCTCTGTATGTAAAAAACAGTATTTCATTTGAGACCATAGATGTATCACGACACTGCACTGAACAGATATTTGAAAGT
This sequence comes from Schistocerca gregaria, assembly GCF_023897955.1. Classification (NCBI taxonomy): domain Eukaryota; kingdom Metazoa; phylum Arthropoda; class Insecta; order Orthoptera; family Acrididae; genus Schistocerca; species Schistocerca gregaria. The sequence goes on along the minus strand of NC_064920.1, from coordinate 812,705,303 downwards.
TGTGCAGCATTAGTTGAATTTAGTGAAACTAAACTTCTAATTGCTCTTGTTTATAGGCCCCCTAACTCCGACTGCACAGCATTTTTGCTTAAGCTAGAGAGGGTTCTTGATTCACTTTGTAGGAAGTGCCAGAAAGGAGTTCTACGTGGTGACTTCAATATTAATTTTGAACATGATTGTGCAAGAAAAAGGATGTTGGTAGATATCCTAAATTCATATGATCTGATGCAAACTGCGTTTTTTCCAACTAAGGTACAGGGGAACAGTAGCACAGTCATAGACAAAATTTTAATCATTCTTCATTACTAGATGGACATTCTGTTAGTAAAAGGGTGAATGGCCTTTCAGACCATGATACACAAATTTTAACACTAAAAGGTTTTTGTACTCTAACTAATGTCGTATTTAATTACAAACTACGTAGGAAAGTTAATCGAACAGCAATAGAGAGTTTTTCAAAACTTGTCAAGGAACAAGAGTGGCAAGATGTTTATAGTGCCGATAATATAGATGATAAATACAATGCTTTCCATAACACATTTCTCATGCTCTTTGAGAGTTGCTTTCCATTAGAACATTCTAAACGGGGTACTAGCAGTAATGGACAGCCCGGTTGGCTGAGTAGTGGGATAAGGATATCATGTAGAACAAAGCGGGAATTATATCAAAACGTTAGAAGTAGTCACAATCAAGCTACAGTAGCCCATAACAAACAGTATTGTAAGGTGCGTAAAAATGTTATTAGCAAGGAAAAAAGTATGTGGTATACAAATAGAATAGCTAATTCACAGGATAAAATTTTTTTAAAATCCATATGGTCAGTTGCGAAGGAAGTGTCTGGTCAGCAGCACAAGGTTGACGACATAAAGTCAGTTTGCAGTAATAATATTTCTGTTACTGATAAATCAGATATATGTACAGTATTTAACAACAATTTTCTGAGCATTGCTGGTGAATTAAATAAAAATTTAGTATCTACAGGAAATCATATAAACTTCTTAGCAAATGCCTTTCCGAGATTGACGTCTGAAATACTCCTCTGTGATACAGACAAGAGGGAGTTTGAGACAATAATCAAATCACTCAAGACTAAGGACTCTCATGATGGAGTGTCTAGTAGAATATTAAAGTACTGTGCTGCACATGTTAAGCCCTATACTTAGCCATATTTGTAGTTTTTCCTTTAGGAATGGTCAGTTTCCCGAACGATAAAAGTACTCAGTAGTAAAGCTGCTTTATAAAAAGGGAGAAAGGGATAATGTAGATAATTTTAGACCTATTTCTATGCCATCAGTGTTTGCAAAAGTTATCGAAAAGGCTGTGTATGTAAGGTTAATTGATCATTTTATATCAGACGATTTGCTATCAAATGTACAGTTCGGCTTTAGAAGTCGTTTGACAGCTGAAAACGCTATATTCTCTTTTCTCTGTGAGGTACTGGATGGGCTAAACAAAAAGTTTCGAACGCTTGGCGTATTTTTTGATTTAACAAAGGCATTTGACTGTGTTGATCACACAATATTGCTCCAGAAGTTGGACCATTACGGAATAAGGGGAGTAGCTCACAATTGGTTCACCTCTTACTTTAGCAACAGGCATCAAAAGGTCATTATTCACAATGTTGCTAACGGCGGTGATGTGGGATCTGAGTGGGGTACTGTTAAGTGGGGGGGGGGGGGGGGGTGCCCCAGGGATCATTGTTGGGGCCGCTCCTGTTCCTTATTTATATAAATGATATGCCCTCTAGTACTATGGGTAACTCTAAAATATATCTGTTTGCTGATGACACTTGCTTGGTAGTAAAGGATGTTGTGTGCAACATTGTCTCTGTTTCAAGTAGAGCAGTACATGACCTCAGTTCATGGCTTGTAGAAAAATAACGTTAAATCACTGTAAGGCTCAGTTGTTACAGTTCCTAACACACAATTCAACAAAACCTGACGTTTTAATCTCACAGAACGGGCATATGATTAGTGAAGCTGAACAGTTCAAATTTCTAGGTGTTCAGATAGATAGTAAGCTGTCGTGGAAAGCCCATGCTCAGGATCTTGTCCAAAGACTTAATACTGCCATTTTCACTATGCGAAAGGTATCGAAAGTGAGTGATATTTCGACACGTAAATTAGTCTACTTTGCTTATTTTCATTCACTTATGTTGTATGGTATTATGTTTTGGGGTAACTCTTCCCATTCTAGAAGGATATTTTTGGCTCAGAAACGGGCGGTTCGGGCAATAAGTGGTGTGAGTTCACTAACCTCTTGTCGACCTCTTTTCACGAGTCTGGGTATTTTGACATTGGCCTCTCAATATGTATTTCCTTATTGTCGTTTCTTGTTATCAATATTAGTTTATTTCCAAGAATAAACAGCTTTCACTCGGTTAATACTCGGCAGAAATCAAACCTCCATTTGGATCGGACTTCCTTAACTCTTGTACAAAAAGGTGTGCAATATATTGCTGCATCCATTTTCAATAAGCTGCCACTCGAATTCAAAAATCTTAGCAGTAATCCACGCGCTTTCAAATCGAAACTGAAGAGTTTCCTCATGGGTCACTCCTTCTATTCCGTCGAGGAGTTCCTTGAAAAATTAAAATGATTCTCATTGTATTGCTGATAGCGTTCGCTTAAACTTACGGACTGATTTTCTTTCAGATTCATGAACATTTATTTTTATCTGTTATTACTTTTTATGTTGTAAGTTCATGTACTGACACGTTCCATGACCTTGGAGATTTGCTCCTTAATTTGGTCCTACGTAACTTGACATTTTAATAAATAAGTAAATAAATAAAAAGGAAGGCCGTTGGCCACAAGATATAGCGAGCGAAATTATGACAAATTTCTATAAGGTACGTTGATTATGTTGGCCTGTAACTGAGGATCATGCCCCACAGACGGCATCTTCGCCGTTACGTCTTGGAGATGAGGATGGTAAATTCTTCTTAGGAGTATAGGGATAACGAATCAACAAAGGGCGCTGGCACTGTTTATCGTAATCCAGGACGGCAGCTAAGTACAGGGTGTCTCAAAAAATCTCATCTGATTTCACAATACTGTATCTTCTACATAAATGAAGACCTACCTCCCAGGACTAAATGTTTACCTCGGCACCAGTTGAAGGTTGTCGGTTCTTGTAGTCGCCTACAGGGATCTCTAACATACAGCTAATTAGCGCGATCTTTGCCCAATGTCGAGATGGCGACAGAACAGCATGAAACGGAGTTCAAAGTTCTCCGTTTCGACAGGTGCAGTTCTTCGTCGGGAATACAGCACTGCAGCTTTTGCAACTTAAGTTGCGTACAAATATCTAATTGCATTTTTGGCCTCCAAGGTCGCCTGATCTTTCGTTTTCTGTGAGAGGGTGGAGATGTTGTGAAAGATTCCATCTATGTTTCTCCGTTTCCAACAAGTCTGTGTGAACAACGACGCTGCATGGCGACAACACCGAATGCAGTGACCCCAGATAGTTCCGCAAAAGCTGAGACAAGTTTGACTGTCATCTGAATTTGTGTCGTGCGTGCGATGCAGGCATATAAGACATTTGTTGAAGATAAATGAAAATCATGATAATAAACAAACTGTAAAATTATGATCCGCGGTATCACACTATGTGATCAAAAGTACCCGGACACCCACAAAAACATATTAGGTGCATTGTGCTGCCACCTACTGCAAGGTACTCCATATCAGCGACCTCAGTAGTCATTAGACTCGTGAGAGAGCAGAATATGGCGCTGCACGGAACTCACGGACTTCGAATGTGGTCAGGTGGCTGGGTGTCACTTGCGTCATACGCGTGTATGCGAGATTTCCCCAGTCCTAAACATCCTTAGGTCCACTGTTTCCGATGTGATAGTGAAGTGGAGACGTGAAGAGACACGCACAGCACAAAAGCGTACAGGTCGACCTCGTCTGTTGACAGTTGAAGGGTCGTAATGTGTAATAGAGGTACATCTATCCAGACCGTCCCAGAGGAAATCCAAACAGCATCAATGACAGTTAGGTGGGAGGTGAGAAAACTTGAATTTCATGGTCGAGTGGCCGCTCATAAGCCACACATCACGCCAGTAAATGTCAAACAACGCCTCGCATGGTGTAAGAAGGGTAAACATTGGACAATTGAACAGTGGTAAAACGTTGTGTGAAGTGACGAATCATGATACACAATGTGGCGATCCAAAAATTGTTCAAATGTGTGTGGAATCTTATGGGACTCAACTGCTAAGGTCACCAGTCCCTAAGCTTACACACTACTTAACCTAAATTATCCTAAGGACAAACACACACACCCATGCCCGACGGAGGACTCCAACCTCCGCCGCGACCAGCCGCTCAGCATGTGGCGATCCGATGGCAGGGTGTGGGTATGGTGAAAGCCCAGTGAACGTCATCTGCCGCCGTGTGAAGTGCCGACATTGGTATTCGGAGGCAATGGTGATATGGTGTGGTCGCGTTTTTCATGGAAGAGGCTTCACCCCTTGCTGTTTTTCGTGGCACTCTCACAGCACAGGCCTCCATTGATGTTTTAAGCACCTTCTTGCTTCTCACTGTTGAAGAGCAATTCGGAGATGGTGATTACATCTTTCAACACGATCGAACACCTGTTCGTAATGCACGGCCTGTCGAGGAATAGTAACACTACAATAACATCGCTGAAATGGACTGGCCTGCACAGAATCCCGACCTGAATCCTACAGGACACCTTTGGAATGTTTTGGAACCCCGACTTCGTGCGTGGCTGGCCACACCGACCGACATCGATACCTCTCTTCAGTTCAGCACTTCGTGAAGAATGGGAAGCCATTCCCCAAGAAACATTTTAGCACCTGATTGAACGTATGCCTGCGAGAGTGGAAACCGTTATCAAGACTAAGGCTGGTCCAACACCATGTGGACTTCCAGCTTTGGCGATAGAGGGCGCCACGATTTTGTAAGTTATTTTCAGCCAGGTGTCCGGATGCTTTTGATCACACAGTTTTTATTCATGCTTGGTATAGATGCACCCTTGTAGAATCGGGTACTTCCTTTGAAAGTAAAAACTTCTTAGGTCAACGCCAATGTTAAAATTCACTCCCCGGTTCCTATTGCTATATACACTATGTGATCGAAAGTACCCGGTCACTTATTAGTGGTTATTAACGTGGGGTGTGTTCACCCTGCCGCTTTATGCCGTCTTGACTTTTGCTGGGGACACTTTCGGTGAAGAGATCCAGAGTTTGTGGAAGAATAGCAGTCCATTCCTCTTGAAGAGCTGAAACCAAAGAAGTTATGTTGGACGCTGGTTCCTAAAGAGAAGTCGACATTCTAACGCGTTCCAAAAATGTTCCATCGGGATTAGGTCTGAGGTTTTGGCAGACCAGCTCATTTCAGGAATGTCATTGTGATCAAACTGTTGAATCACAGATGCTGGTTTACAACAGTGCGCATTGTCATACTGGTACGACTGTGGTCTCCCAACTGTTCCCGTACTGCACGCAGAAAATTATGTTGGAAAAAAATGGTCGTATCCTTCCACATTTAGCGTTTTGTTGAAAGCAATAAACGGACTACAACGCACTACACCCTAACCACGAAAAACATCCCAGTACCGTAAAGCCGCTTACTCCAAACTTCATTGTTGTAGCTACACATGACAGCAGGTAATGTCCTCCAGGCATGCACCAAACCCAAATCCTTCCAGGGAACAGCGTGAGTCATCACTCCACATCGCTCGTTCCCACTCATCCACTGTCCAGTAGGGACCACAAGTATCGCTTAGCAGTGACTACAGAAATATGTGCCTTATTAGGAGTTGCTCGACTACTGTCCTCATTCTTTTTGACTCCCAACTCGTCCTCATTGGGGTAGTTAGGTTGCTGGTAGCACTTTGCTACTTATGAGTGAACCCTCCTGATGGTTCTCTGCGATTTCTTGTAACCACCCTCTGCAACACTCTGCTGTGCCTGTCAGTCAGTACATGAGGTCCCCTGGTCGTCGTACAGTTGTGCCTGTTCCTTCACGTTTCCATTTCACTATCACGTCACCAGTAGTACACTACTGGCCATTAAAACTGCTACACCAAGAAAAAATGCAGATGATAAACGGGTATTCATTGGACAAATATATTATACTAGAACTGAAATATGATTACATTTCCACTCAAGTTGGGTTCGTAGATCCTGAGAAATCAGTATCCAGAACAACCACCTCTGGCTGTAATAACGACCTTTATACGCCTGGGCATTCAGTCAGAGTTTGGATGGCGTGTACAGGTACAGCTGCCCATGCAGCTTCAACACGATACCACAGTTCATCAAGAGTAGTGACTGGCGTATTGTGATGAGCCAGTTGCTGGGCCACCATTGACCAGACGTTTTCAATTGGTGAGAGATCTGCAGAATGTGCTGGTCAGGGCAACAGTCGAAAATTTTCTGTATCCAGAAAGGCCCATACAGGACCTGCAACATGCGGTCGTGCATTATCCTGCTGAAATGTAGGGTTTCGCAGTGATCGAATGAAGGGTAGAGCCACGGGTCGTAACACATCTGAAATGTAACGTCCACTGTTCAGAGTGCCGTGAATCCGAACAAGAGGCGACCGAGACGTGTACCCAATGACACCCCGTACCATCACGCCCGGTGATACGCCAGTATGGCGATGACGAATACACGCTTCCAATGCGCGTTCACCGCTATGTCACCAAACACGGATGCGGCCATCACGCTGCTGTAAACAGAACCTGGATTCATTCGAAAAAATGACGTGTTGCCATTCGTGCACCCAGGTTCGTTGCTGAGTGCACCGTCGCAGACGCTCCTGTCTGTGATGCAGCGTCAAGGGTAACCGCAGCCATGGTCTCCGAGCTGATAGTCCATGCTGCTGCAAACGTCGTCGATCTGTTCGTGCAGATGGTTGTTGTCTAGTAAACGTCCCCATCTGTTGACTCAGGGATCGAGACGTGGCTGCACGATCCTTTACAGCCATGCGCATAAAATATCTGTTCTCTCGACTGCTAGTGATACACGGCCGTTGGGATCCAGTACGGCGTTCCGTATTACCCTCCTGAACCCACCGATTCCATATTCTGCTAACAGTCATTGGATCTCGACCAACGCGAGCAGCAATGTCGCGATACGATAAACCGCAATCGCGATAGGCTACAATCAGACCTTTATCAAAGTCGGAAACGTGATGTTACGTATTTCTCCTTCTTACACGAGGCATCACAACAACGTTTGACCAGACAACGCCTGTCAACTGCTGTTTGTGTATGAGAAATCGGTTGGCAACTTTCCTCATGTCAGCACGTTGTAGGTGTCATCACCGGCACCAACCTTGTGTGAATGCTCTGAAAAGCTAATCTTTTTCATATAACAGCATTTCTTACTGTAGGTTAAATTTCGCGTCTGTAGTACGTCATCTTCGTGGTGTAGCAATTTTAATAGCCAGTAGTGTAGATTTGGCCAACTTTAGAATTGTTGTCCCTGGTGGATTTGGTACTAACGTGGGATTCAACGGCAAGTCCACTCACCTCTTCCGATTAATCCATTCTGCTTTTGCTGATTCTCTACTAACAATGAAAGATGGCTATATAAGCCAACATTCATTTCTGGCGGTGTGATACTGTCTAATTATCCGACATAAATTCCAGATACTCCTTTTTGATTTTTCGCTTGTTAAAATAATACACAGGGTACGAATATTTTTATTTTATTTGTCGGTCAGCACCCTCCCCCGTCCTCTACGTTTCCCGAGAAAATCTCTGAAAATTGTGTATCTGTGACCATGCGTGTCTTTATCTTACGGTCAGGCAAACGGAGACCTTCTTGTGTGATTGGGCAGTGTAGCACCGATATCGAAAGCTTTCGCCAAACGGAACTATCTAAATGCTTAATTTGGAACCCAAGAATTATGCTGGTGTTATCTCCACAACATTGGCATTGGCAATGAGAGCCGTCCCCACTTTTTTTTTTAAAAAAAAAAGCTGTTGATGAGTTTGAGTGTGCGAATCAGGCTGCGTCCCACTCTTTCCCCACTGAGCGCTAGGATATGTTCATTCTCCCACCATCTTAAAGAAGAAAAAAACGGTCTGTAGATTCAATCGCCTCCACTCGTCTTTTGGAAGATGCACAGATGATCCTATTAACACACTGATAAGACGAAATATTCCTTCGAACAAATCTTGGTATAATTTAGTTTCGGTTACTGTGGGTTTGTTTCTATCCAGAATGAGAGAATCATTTCACTGAATTTGCAGAATATTCAGGAACCGTTTTTTGTTCATCTAATTTTTTTAAAGTAATTTCCATGAATGATTCTCGAAATGTTAGCTTGACTTTGCTCGCGCCAAGAGCGATCACGTACCATCAACAGTGGATTTTATTTAATATTGTATCATGTTTTATTTAAGAATCCATTTAACTCATAGAAACTAGAACTTGATTTAGATTATTTCCGATCTGAGATTTTTGGACTAATGAACCATGTGTAGATGAATATGAAGCTGAGTGCAGACTATCCAACACCAGATTCTGTGCATAGCCTCTGACTCTCTGTGACCTGTCTGTGGCATCTGCATAGCTTTGCTGCTGGAGTAATGAACTGTTGCTCGTCTTTTACTAAGTTCCACGTGGTTCCGTTACTTCGTTAATACAGAATTATGTTTTGTTACCAGTATTTCTTGTCCCCGCACACGAGTTCATTATGCTCAGTTCCTTTTTTGAAATTTGTAATTCAAATGTGATCATTATGGACTGTAATTTCATTTTGCCGTTTCAATGTCAGATCATGTATTTTAGCTGTTAGGTGCTTATCTCCATAATAAATAGTGAATATCAGTGGGAACAGCTTTACAAAACTTCCAATTCACCTCATATTTTTGTCTTCCGGAATATTATTTCCGCCCAGTAGGTAGTGACGAAGAGTTTTAAATTCAGTATAATAGTTAACAGAGGTTTTAAGAGCAAAGGCGTATCTGCGTGAAGTTAGCCCGAATTACTGAAAGCGTTCCAGTGCATGAACTAATGTGAGAGTTTTCTTTTCATTAATGTTCTGATCGGCCGGCATTCCAACAGAGTAGACGTGGGCAAGACATTACTACTTGAGTTCTTGATCCCTTCTATTGAGTCAGGACAAGTACTTAAGTCCATAAATGGCAACTTGCTTTTCTCCACACAACATAAAGTTCAGTCACATACATCAAGTTAATTCAGGCAAACTGAAAGGAGTAAATCATAGTTCGCGCTGAAATGTGTGTAGTACGATTATCAATGACACGGACAGCTTGTAAAAATACAATTAGCCCCACCTACTTTTAAACTGGTGGGCCACTTCTCGAGACATCACATAGGGTGTCCGGGTATGTAGTCTTGGTCATTCGTACAGATCTTTTTGAAATGCTCTATACAGGGTGATTCAAAAAGAATACCACAACTTTAAAAATGTGTATTTAATCAAAGAAACATAATATAACCTTCTGTTAAACATCATTACAAGGAGTATTTAAAAAGGTTTTTTTTTTCACTCAAAAACAAGTTCAGAGGTGTTCAATATGGCCCCCTCCAGACACTCGAGCAATATCAACCCGATACTCCAACTCGTTCCACACTCTCTGTAGCATATCAGGTGTAACAGTTTGGATAGCTGCTGTTATTTCTCGTTTCAAATCATCAATGGTGGCTGAGAGAGGTGGCCGAAACACCATATCCTTAACATACCCCCCATAAGAAAAAATCGCAGGGGGTAAGATCAGGGCTTCTTGGAGGCCAGTGATGAAGTGCTCTGTCACGGGCTGCCTGGCGGCCGATCCATCGCCTCGGGTAGTTGACGTTCAGGTAGTTACGGACAGATAAGCGCCAATGTGGTGGCGCTCCATCCTGCTGAAATATGAATTGTTGTGCTTCTTGTTCGAGCTCAGGGAACAGCCAGTTCTATAACATCTCCAGATACTGTAGTCGAGTTACAGTAGCACCTTCGTAGAAAAAGGGACCAAAAACTTTATTGGCTGAAATAGCACCGAAAACGTTCACCTTAGGTGAGTCACATTCATACTGAGTTGCTTCCCGCGGATTCTCAGTGCCCCATATACAGACATTGTGACGGTTGACTTTCCTGTTAGTGTGGAAAGTTGCTTCATCACTAAGCACAATCTTTGAAACGAAAGATTCATCTGTTTCCATTTCAGCAAGGATAAAATCACAGAAATCGATTCTTTTAATCTTATCAGCTGCAGACAGTGCTTGAACCAATTTCAGACGATAAGGTTTCACAACTAACCTTTTTCGTAGGACTCTCCATACAGTTGATTGTGGAATTTGCAGCTCTCTGCTAGCTCTGCGAGTCGATTTGCCTGGGCTGCGAACAAATGCTTGCTGGATGCGTGCTACATTTTCATCACCCGTTCTCGGCCGTCCAGAACTTTTCCCTTTGCACAAACACCCATTCTCTGTAAACTGTTTATACCAACGTTTAATACACCACCTATCAGGAGGTTTAACATCATACTTCGTTCGTAATGCACGTTGAACAACTGTCGTCGATTCACTTCTGCCGTACTCAATAACACAAAAAGCTTTCTGTTGAGCGGTCGCCATCTTAGCATCAACTGACGCTGACGCCTAGTCAACAGCGCCTCAAGCGAACAAATGTACAACTAAATGAAACTTTATAGCTCCCATAATTCGCCGACAGATAGTGCTTAGCTCTGCCTTTTGTCGTTGCAGAGTTTTAAATTCCTAAAGTTGTGGTATTCTTTTTGAATCACCCTGTATTTAGTGAGTTTGTAATACGTCATGTGTATTACATGAGGCCAACCACGGATGAAGGAAAACACTGTATTATTGTGCGTATTAGTGTTCCCCTACTGGACCGGCCGGTGTGGCCGAGCGGTTCTAGGCGCTACAGTCTGGAATCGCGCGACCGCTACGATCGCAGGTTCGAATCCTGCCTCGGGCATGGATGTGTTTGATGTCCTTAGGTTAGTTAGGTTTAAATAGTTCTAAGTTCTAGGGGACTGGTGACCTCAGAAGTTAAGTCCCATAGTGCTCAGAGCCATTTGAACCATTCTGTACCCCTACTTGAAATTGCTTGTCTGTCGCTTTTACTCTGTCAGCATGCTCCAGTTTGTCCTTTGGCACTAAACGATGTCGGCTGCTCTACAAAGGTGGTCCAAGTTGAGACCACCACTCTGCCGTCGTAAATTAGGCCTCTGAAGTTTCAGCAAACTCTTCGACTTGAGTGTTGGGATGATTCCAACAATAAGCCATACTGAATGAGATTTTCACTCTGCAGCGGAGTGTGCGCTGATATGAAACTTCCTGGCAGATTAAAACTGTGTGCCCGACCGAGACTCGAACTCGGGACCTTTGCTCTACCATCTGAGCTACCGAAGCACGACTCACGCCCGGTACTCACAGCTTTAATTCTGCCAGTATCCGTCTCCTACCTTCCAAACTTTAGAGAGGCTCACTACTCCTCCGCCATAACTTCTCAGTTGTGTCGGGGTTTCGTCTGCTGTGACCAGGATGCCGATGCGACGTTAGGCTGCGCTTCCTTCTTTCCATACTACAGACGCGGCAGGACCTCTGAGTCGAGCTATTGCCGCGCTTCACGACCCACTGGGAATATGCTCACTTTTGTTCGGATCAGAGACCAGGTCGTTCCCTTGATTTCATTCACTCCCATCTCGAGGGCTTCTTGACGTGGCTTTAGCAGTAGTAGTGAACCAAACACCTCCACCTGTCTCCTCCACCTGTTCCCACAGTGGGAACATAGCACTAAACCTTTTCTGACATTTCCCAGCCTGTAAATCTACTAGCGACGTGCATCAAAACGACGTAATTAAAGACGTCGGTCGTCTCCTGTCTTGATGTTATCAAGTGACGTGGCGCAGTGGCGGAAGCCATGGAATCGCATTCCAGAGGACCGAGGTTCCATCTCTCGTCTGGACAGCAATTAGGTAGAGTAGAGTTTAACTGCCTGCCGACGAAGAGGTAATTACAGACGAAGCACACATCACCACAAATGATTTTTTGAGTCATCAGCATAAATGAATTTTGTTTTGAGCCATCAGTCTTCTGATTGGTTAGATGTGACCAGCCACGATTTCCTCTCCTGTGCCAAATTTTTCATCTCGAAGTAGCTATTGCAAATTACTTTCTCAAATATTTGCTGGATGTGTTCGAATATCTTCCTATAAAGTTCTTACTCTCTGGAAGATATCCCCTCATGTCTTAACAGATGTCCTAGTGTAATATTTCTGGCTTTGCAGCCAAGTACAAGCAGCTCTCCTTAGAGCAGTTCAGAAGGCACCAGCGACAAGATGATGTAATGTGATGTGAGCTGCCAGAGACAGATGGTTTGTTTGGTACGGGTATCGTGAAAAAGACTGCCTAAATTGGGATCCTTCTCCGCGGTTGTTGTTGTTTTCGGTAGTTGCGCGCCAAAATGTTAAACTTCTGTTATTAATATTAGAATTTATTTGCGCTTCATATTAAAGCATCTCTCAATAGCATGCTATCATTCCATTATTTAATAAGTATTAATAACCAGCAGAATAATAAATAACTGCTAAATGAAAAGGTAGACGAAGCACTTCAGAGATCTTCGGTTCGCGCCTAATCTGGATGGCGAGCGAAGTGGTTCGGCTCTAAGATCAGAGCTGGTTCGGCTGTGTCGGAGAACAGATACGTTATCTGCCGAGATATCACTTAAGACTTAATTCGCAATGTCCAAATTGTAAACCAGAGCTGGACTGGCAGACTTGGAGGACACACATGTAGTCTATCGCGGTCGGCATCAGGTTAAGACTTTATTAGCAATGTGTCGTTATTTGGAAGCGTAGTTGAGAACAGTGTGATAGTAATTACGGAAATACACAGTTTACTATTTTGCTGGAGAATGGATATTATCTGTGACTCTAAGCACTGCAAGACCTAAGTCGAAACAAGGCCCCAGGAGTAGACAACATTCCATTAGAACTACTAACAGCCTTGGGAGAGCCAGTCCTGACCAAACTCTACCATCTGGTGAGCAAAATGTATGAAACAGGCGAAATACCCTCATACTTCAAGAAGAATATAATAATTCAAATCCCAAAGAAAGCAGGTGATGACAGATGTGAAAATTACCGAACTATCAGTTTAATAAGTCACGGCTGCAAAATACTAACGGGAATTCTTTACAGACGAATGGAAAAACTGGTAGAAGCCGACTTCGGGGAAGATCAGCTTGGATTCCATAGAAATTTTGGAACACGTGAGGCAATACTGGCCCTATGGCGTATCTTAAAAGATGGATTAAGAAAAGGCATACTTACGTTTCTAGCATTTGTAGACTTAGAGAAAGCTTTTGACAATGTTGACTGGAATACTCTCTTTTAAATTCTGAGGGTAGCAGGGGTAAAATATAGGGAGCGAAAGTCTATTTACAATTTGTACAGAAACCAGATAGCAGTTATAAGAGTCGAGGGGCATGAAAGGGAAGCAGTGGTTGGGAAGGGAGTGAAACATTGTTGTAGCCTCTTCCCGATGCTATTCAATCTGTATATTGAGCAAGCAGTAAAGGAAACAAAAGAAAAGATCAGAGTAGGTATTAAAATCCATGGAGAAGAATTAATTAGTCGAATTAAGTCGGGTGATGCTGAGGGAATTAGATTAGGAAATGAGACACTTACAGTAGTAAAGGAGTTTTGGTATTTGGGGAGCAAAATAACCGATGATGCTCGAAGTAGAGAGGATATAAAATGTACACTGGCAATGGCAAGGAAAGCGTTTCTGAAGAAGAGAAATTTGTTATCATCTAGTATAGATTTAAGTTTCAGGAAGTCGTTTCTGAAAGTGTTTGTATGGAGTGTAGCCATGTATGGAAGTGAAACATGGACGCCGACCGCGGTGGTGTAGCGGTTCTAGGCGCGCAGCCCGGAACCGCGCGATTGCTACGGTCGCAGGTTCGAATCCTGCCTCGCGCATGGATGTGTGTGATGTCCTTAGGTTAGTTAGTTTTAAGTAGTTCTAAGTTCTAGGGGACTGATGACCACAGATGTTAAGTCCCATAGTGCTCAGAACCATTTGAACCATTTTAAACACGAACGATAAGTAATTTGGACAAGAAGAGATTAGAAGCTTTCGAAATGTGGTGCTACAGAAGAATTCTGAAGATTAGATGAGTAGATCACATGACTAATGAGAAGGTGTTAAATAGAATTGAGGAGGAGTTTGTGGCACAACTTGACTAGAAGAAGGCATCTGTTGGTAGGACATGTTCTGAGGCATCAAGGGATCACCAATTTAGTATTGGAGGGCAGCGTGGAGGGTAAAAATCGTAGAGGAAGACCAAGACATGAATACACTAACCAGATTCAGAAGGATGTAGGCTGCAGTACGTACTGGTAGATGAAGCAGCTTGCACAGGATAGAGTAGCATGGAGAGCTGCATCAAACCAGTCTTAGGACTGAAGACCACTACAACATCAAATGTGACTCTAAAGTGGAATGTAATTGTGAAGTTGGTCGTTTTCTGCCAATAAAGAGCGAGTGACATCCCATATAAATAAACTAATTAAAATTTTAATTATTCACATAATATCAATTCCTCACTAAGAGTTTCTTACAGACTCAAGATAATGGATTCACGACTTACGTGCTGTTTTCTGCACGGGGTACAACAACTATAGGAGGCTGCAGGTTGGTAAACGTTCATTAGAACTGATGCATTCCACTCAGGGTGTTGGAAGCAAACTCGCACCTCGCGTCCACTGCAACCTTAGTGCAAAGGAGATCAGCGACACATCATCTGTGGTAACATAGATGAGGTATGAAGGACAGAAATTTGTGAGAGTAAGTGTATATCATCCTCTCTCTCCCTTTCTCTCTTTTTCAATTTGGCGTATTACCATCATATTCCTTCTTCATGGCAGTGTTTCCGCATGTTCCACTCCTCTCCGATTCTGAGGAGAACCTCCCCATGCCTTACCTTATCAGCCCACCTAATTTTCAACATTCGTCTGTAGCACCACATCTCAAATGCTTCGATTCTCTTCTGCTCCAGTTTTCCCACAGTCCATGTTTCACTACCGTACAATGCCGTGCTTTAAACACACATTCCAAAAAATTTGATCCTCAAATTAGGGTTTATGTTCGATACCAATAACCTTCTTATGCCCAGGAACGCCGTTTTTGTCAGTGCTACTGGGCTTTTCGTGCCCACCTTACTCCGTCCATCATCAGCGAATTTTATCACTGATATCCTATCGCCTTTAATTTTAATACCAGCCTTGTTCCTTTCTTTTATTTCCGTCACTGCTTCTTCGAGGTACAAATTGAACAGTAGTGGCGATAAACCGTGTACCTGTCTCACACCCTTTTTCAATCCTAGCACATCGTTCTTGCCCTTCCAGGCTTATTGTTCCCTCTTGGTTCTTCTACACATCGTATATTGTTCGTCTTTCCTTATAGCTAACCCCTATTTTTCTCAGAATGGCGAATGTCTTGCACCATTTTACATTATCGAAGGCTTTATGGAGGTCGACGGAAACCGTAGACGTGTCTTGACGTTTCTTCGCTCTAGTTTCCATTATCAGTTAAACGATTTAGTGAAACCTCTGTTTCTGTGGTTGAAGATCTTTTGAAACCTATTTCTACTTCTTCGTTTATTAGTTAATGCCATGGGTCACAGATCCTTTCCATGAATGCAAGTTCAGAATAGTAATTACTGCTCCACTTCGCTTGCTTCTTCTCCGTTCAATGACACAGATTTAGATTTTATTGTGGAATTCTTAGGTAACTACGGGCGATGTCGGAATCTTTGAATGGTTCCTTCGAGAAGGGCACGGCAGATTTATTGCTTTATATTGGTGAAATTCAAACATGGGCTCCGTTTCTAATGACTTTCTTGTCGACGGGACTTTAAACGTTAATTTGTCCTCCGTGCTTCCTTCCTCGTGATTCTCTTCCAGAGTCCTGTATTCTCTGCGTTGTGTTCTGCACTACCATAATCGCAGGCAAGAATCAGTTTTCGACGGCATTAGGCAGTGTGCCTCTCCTACATATGGATTTGAAATGTAAGCGTATCCATAAGGGGTAGTCAAACGAACACAAGACAGATGGAGAAAAGTAACTAAACTGTTTATTGTTTCAAAAGTAAACACCATAACTGATAATACATTTATTCCTCTCTGAGACAAGACGGTCAATGCTTTCATGGGAAAATGATTACGCATGCGTACGGAACCAGGCGGGCACCTCTTCGTCCGAAGCAAATCGACGGCCGCGAATGTCTTTCTTCAGGGCTCCAAAAATATCGAAATCGTGTGCCCCTTATAGATAACTCTTATATGTACTAGTAAACTAAAACTAAACTCCTCCTGAACAGGCCATGAAGGCCCAACGGTACTGACCGACCGCCGTGTCATCCTCAGATCATAGGCGTCACTGGATACGGATACGGAGGGGTTTGTGGTCGACAAACCGCTCTTCCGGCCGTATGTCAGTTTCCGAGACCGGAGCCGCTACTTCTCAATAAAGTAGCTCCTCAGTTTGCCTCACATTGGTTGAGTGCACCCCGCTTGCCAACAGCGCTCGGCAGATCGGCTGGTCACCCATCCAAGTGCTAACCCAGCCCGACAGCGCTTAACTTCGGTGATCTGACGGGAACCGGTGTTATGACTGCGGCAAGGCCGTTGGCGTGTGTACTAATATTCGCTTCAAATTAATGTCGATTTGGCATCAACACTCGACACAAAAATTGATACTATGACAAGGGCTTCTCTAGACACATCGTACTCCATGGCTCTCGCTGATACAGACACTGTTGCTTGTAAGCCACTGTCACAGTTCTCTGCCCGAAAATATTGCGGACTGTACTATTTTTGAGAGACTTTAACATCTAATAGTCTCATTATTAATACAGAATATTTACGGACAAGCAATATATGCTTGAGCCGACAGTTCCTTAAAATAAAAAAATAAAAATTATCACTTCTATTGTCCCACGTCCACTTTTTCCGGTATACATCCACACCAGTCGAATCCACAGTTGAATTAATCAGCAATATTTAGTGCGAGTGACTTATTCATACAGCAACATGGCTGGCTGCTCATATTCTGTTTATGTCTGACCGAGTCCTAGTCTTCGTAGCATCAAGATGGCCACCAGATCTATCCTTGTAGAGGTGGTATTCCACATATGTCCCGTGTCATATGAATAACGAGTCATTTATGTGAATATTTGTCTTGGTGCAATGACAAATACGGTGTGTTGCTGTGCTGCGTCCTTCTAAAAGGACAGAGAGGGTGTACAAAGTGTCAACCGGTTGTACAGGGCTGTATTACATCATGTATTAAGATCAGCTGTCACGCAGCTTGCCAAGAGGTTGGAAGCTATGGCCAGAGCAGAAAATGTTTCTATACAGCAGAATCTTTCAGTGCTGCAAACTGTAATTTGTATCGAGTTATGTCTCCCGTGTGACTTTGGCGATAAATTTATTTAGTATAGAAGTTACATTTCCAGAAACGAAAATTTTTATTTTCCTATAATCACGTTTCATCCTCAGTACGACTAACGCGTGCGTCTTCATTGCCAAGTAAACTGACAAAAGTTAATTTTTGTTATACTCACAAAACTGCTCTCTGTTCTGTCTGCCTCCACATACTGCGTGACTGAAATATCCTCTCCAATAATTTAATTGGTATTATCATAACGCAACTGGTACTCGTAGTAAATACTCATACAAATTCTAAGAATAGTCGATTTTCTGATATTCTCGGTGTTCAGTGTAGCCCATGATTACAATGTTCGAAAGTGACGTTAAGATCGGAAAATGACAAGCTGATAGCCGGCCGCGGTGGTCTCGCGGTTACGGTGCTCAGTCCGGAACCGCGCGACTGCTACGGTCGCAGCTTCGAATCCTGCCTCGGGCATGGATGTGTGTGATGTCCTTAAGTTAGTTAGGTTTAAATAGTTCTAAGTTCTAGGGGACTGATGACCACAGATGTTACGTCCCATAGTAGTCAGAGCCATTTGAACCATTTTTTGACAAGCTGATACCGACGGATACTGATATTTTTATCTCTACTGATCGCTAGATCTTCTGGTACATCTCTGGTCCTCATCTTTCCTGTCCCAGCGACAGCTGAAACAAATAGCTGGCGTGCAGGCTACTGCAGTTACGTCCATTCTGCTGTACTCATCATGCCGCGTCACATCAAGGGTAAAGTGCATAGCCTTCTCGTCTTAAAATCTTTCTTTTTATACTGGTACTAATATTATTATGATACATTATGCTAAAATTATTATGAGGCAATAAACAATATTTTATACTGGATTGTGATGAAAATTTAACTTAACTTTTCATAATAATTACAGCTACAAAACAAGAAATGTTGCATATTACTGTTAAGAAAATCATCGCAGTTCATATCAGCGCACACTCCACTGAAGAGTGAAAATCTCATTCTGGATCGCAGTTATTGTTTAACGTAGTTTTATTAAGCCAAAACTTGATACTTCCTGGCAGATTAAAACTGTGTGCCGGACCGAGACGCGAACTCGGCACCTTTTGTGGGAGACGAGGTACTGGCAGAACTGAAGCTGTGAGAACGGGTCATAATTCGTGCCTGGGTGGCTCAGATGGTAGAGCACTCGCCCGAGAAAGGCAAAGGTCCCGAGTTCGAGTCTCGGTGCGGCACACAGTTTTAATCTGTCAGGAATTGTCATATCAGCGCACACTCCACTGCAGAGTGAAATCACATTCTTGAAGCCAAAACTTGTTTCATTCTATACGAACAACCTCAGATTACCTGAAAATAAGACACAACCTAGCCGAATATATTTCTTATTGAAGCATAGGACCCATGAGTATTTTCGTGTAGAATGAAACCACTTTTGTCTTAACATTCGTGCACGTACGTGGTGGTTTTCTTAACATTCATATTAATCAGTTGTGGAAGAACAACATGATAAAAAAACGTGCATTGCTGTGTGAAAGTAAGCGATTTTTAACGTCACCTCAGTGTATCAATAGGCTACGAAATACTTGACCCTTGCTCAGTAGTGCCACTCACGTCAGGAATGACAGCTTCTGTTCGGAGTTGAAAAAAATTAGTTTCGTAAACGTCGTACGATTTCAGAAATTGACACACACGGTATTAGAACCAGCGACCTTTGCTTTTTTCTGTATGCTCTACTGACATAAAACTATTCAAAGCACGACACAAAAGCCGCTCTCACAGCTTACGCCAGTACTTGAATTATGACGTGTTAACAGGGCGAAGTCCATTGACTGTACTTTTGAAATGACTAAAAAAACTGCTTCCCATCTAGATAAATTGTGTGGCTTCAATTCAGACTGCTGTAACTGCTGCTGCTGTTATTCTTTGACATGTTTATTGCAATATTTTTTTTCTTTTAAGAATCCATTTAGACGTATTTTAAGGTACGTGATTGATTGACCACTTCACACTGAACACAGTTGTTTAAATACAAGTGTTAAAACTACTAAAACATAAAACTTAATGAAAAGGCCAGTAGTCTGCTGTAGTTGTATTTATTTAAGTGAATGAGAGAACCACACAACCGGTTTCGCAACTTTCGAGTCTCATTTTCTGGTGTATATGAATACTATGTCATATGATATAGAGAGTTGTTACAGAATGCCGCAGAGCATTCATTACACAAAGTTCTCAGCCTTCCTGAACTGATAAAAACTACTATCAGTGATGAATGTCCAGTCTGTGCTAAAATCACCAACTGTCATCACTTTACCGATTAAAATATGTTTCTGCGGAATTATGCTAAGCAACAGATGATAAATACAGCTACAGTGGACTAATGGACTTTTCATTCAGTTTTATATTTTAACACCTAACTTCAAACAACTGTTAGTCAGTCATGTGGAACTATTTTGCGTATGTTTGCCCTAGTTTTAAAATTATCTTCATTTTAATATGTTTATAGTGCATAGACGTCATACTTTTTTATCTGATTTCTTTTTCATTCAGAAGTGATTAAATATATTTTTCGAACGACGGCGAAATGCATGTGAAGCAGATTATCTCTTACATTTTTGCGGGTGTCTAACAATATTCAAGAAGTAATAATAACAACATAATGGACTAAACATTAACAGTGGTTTTTAACCTTGACATTAAATCAGGGATTTTACAAACAGTGATTTAACGATGTTCTTGCACTCTCCTACACTAAGATCATGTGCTGCAGCCGTGTTGTTCTTGCTATCAATAACTTGGTAGAAAATCTCTTTTTCTCCTCTGTGGGCAATATATGACAATACTTGCTGAAATCCCGCTACTTTCTTGGTTTCGATTGGGACACCGCTTTCAGGATATTCTAATGTATTAGGAAAAGCTGCATCATTTATATTATTAGGTCGTGCAAGGTTAAATGTATGACATACAGGGCTCTGTATGTAAGGTGAAACCGTGACCCATCCTTTCAGATCTGAAGAGTATTTTCAAGTAAATTCCATATAGTCACAATGCTTAAATGTAACTTGCTCAGATCAGTCCAATGTTAAAAGGACCAAAGTACTAGACTTAAGTCTTACTGAGTGAATCTTGATATTGGTAAGGGATTGGTAGGAGGAAAGTCTATTTAACACTAACCTATGTACGAGGCCTATTCAGAAATGGAAAGCACAGTAAGTTCAAAAATGTTTTATTTGCAACATTAGCTACACCTTCGAGCCACATCTGCCAATTCTGTACACTGGTCTGCTGCTCGATTTCTGTGCCAGTATGTTGTCTTCATAACCAGCAACTCATGTGAGCAGAGATGAAAATTAGAGAGAGCCAAGTGCAGGTTGTACAGTGGGTGATCAAACACTTACCACCGAAAACGCTACAAGAGCGTCCTCATTGCCACTGCAGTGTGTGGCCGTGAAGTGTCAGAAAGAGGGAAAAGCGTGACAGTTTCGTTGTGTGGGCTGTATAAAATCAGGCGAAATCGGTCACCGACACTCATACTTGGTGGGAGATATTGCTATCTAGGCATCTTTACGTGCTTACCGTGAGATCAGAACTGAAAAGAATGACATGATGCGATCTACTTCATCGGATTTTCACTGTGGTTTCCACTTCGCGATCGATCAGACCTTACTTTTCGAATAGCCCTCGTATTTGTGTGCCAAGATCCTGGCAACATACTTTACCAAAAATAGGCAGAATTAGACTTCAACACTTTTAACAAATCATGATTCACTTCTTCTCTTACTTTAAAAACTCCCAGAAGAGGCTGGCCACTGTGGCAGAGCGGTTCTAGTCGCTTCAGTCTGGAACCGCGCTGCTGCTACAGTCGCAGATTCGAATCCTGCCTCAGGCGTGGATGTGTGTGATATCCTCAGTTTAGTTAAGTTTAAGTAGTTCTAAGTCTAGGGCACTGGTGACCTTAGATGTTAAGTTCCATAGTGCTTAGAGCCATTTGAACGATTTGAACTCCCAGAAGAAAGGGTAAAGCAGAAATCAAGAAGACGCCATGGAAATCACATTTTTGTGTTTTTTATGCTTATGGTACGTCAAGTTCCTAACACAAGTATCAATCGCCCGAAGTAAGTCGAAGTAACACTCAGAAATTCTCAAAGAAATTGACTTTGAAGTTTTCCGAGTACCCTTAATACCCTAGAGCAAGGACGTATTTTGATGGACTGTTTAATACTTTATCTTCTGGAACTGTTTTCAAATGAACTTTTGCTTTATAATTTTCTTTGACACTATTTTCTCTGTTTTGAGTTATGTTACTAGGGAGAACTCTCGCCATTGTGGCATCCATTATTTATTTCACCTTAATTTACTACTTCACTTTGGTTATACAGTTTAAGTCGTACATGGAAACAAACATGTGAAAGTGCCTAGCATCGAATTTTATTTGCCGTATGAGAGACGATTCCAGGAAGTTATGGCTTATGT
This sequence comes from Schistocerca gregaria, assembly GCF_023897955.1. Lineage (NCBI taxonomy): Eukaryota > Metazoa > Arthropoda > Insecta > Orthoptera > Acrididae > Schistocerca > Schistocerca gregaria. The sequence goes on along the minus strand of NC_064920.1, from coordinate 812,683,405 downwards.
GCCAGCGGCGACGAAGGCAACAATGGCGCTTAAGGCGGCCCTGTAAGGGGAGGATGGACGGCTATTAAACAGTCTTTTATAAAAGATCAAGAACCAACATTTACAAAGAAAACTGGATCCTTAGTGTAAAAAGCAATTAAAAAAAGAAGGATGACTATTATATATCTGGTAATTGGCAAATATTTGGTCAGTTTTAAATGTAAACGGTGCAGGAAACGACACTCGAACCAGCGATTACCAGTCTCTAGGGCTACGGACTTCTGTTTAAAAAGCTGCATTGACTGGGAACCGAAGCTGTGACTCCTATACGACAGGCCAAATAATCTCACTGCCTGTCAAGACTTTACTTTAGCGTATTACAGATGGCCGGGAAACTCCAAAGCCTATTTCTCAGGAATTTGTGAGAGTTGCTTCGAACTACTTTGGCAATTTAAGATTTGAGTTCTGAACTTACTATATCATGAATATAACAGAAAATTACAAAGATGCGATGACCATGTTGTCTGCTTGTAGTACAGTTGCTGGAAGATACTCACTTTAGCACAGTTTTAGTCTCCGAGGAAGTTTCAGATCAGCGAGTTCTCCATAGTAGAATGTAAATTCATTCCGGGAGAAGCACACGAGTTGTAAGTAACTAAGTAAGTTGTTGTTGTTGTGGTCTTCAGTCCTGAGACTGATTTGATGCAGCTCTCCATGCTACTCTATCCTGTGCAAGCTTCTTCATCTCCCAGTACCTACTGCAACCTCCATATCTTTAATAAAATTCATCCAAATGTTAGTACGTTTGGATCATTCATTTTTGAACTGGTGTTACCTTGAAATCGAATGTGCATACGGAAATCAGTGTATTTATGTCTGAATGGTCGGACGTGGGACAACCTGATTGCTCAATCTCTCCCAATAGCGTACCAAAGGTGTCAACTAGGTGAGATAAATTCATGTCAGTTTCACGATCAATGACGAAAGACAAATGGTTCTGGGTTCAGTTACTGCTGTTCAGTATCCATTAAATGCTTTGACTTTCTTCTGAAACTGAATTAATATGCCTGTCTGTTTGGTGCAGCAGGATGAGGGTTCGATTTGTTAAGACCGCTTTCCGGAAAAAGGAGTTGCAGGTTGATGGTCCCCCTGTCGTATCGCTGGGTACGCTCTTGATTTCTTCCTCTACTCGAGATGTGGAATTATGAAATGTATTACTTAGTTATTTAGTTCGCAGCTAATCTGCACGATTTTTATCGTAATGGTATGGAATGATTAGTTTACAGGTTAGGTTTAGGCAATACGTTTGGGAGAGTGGCAACATGCCGACCTTTCACAGATCGAGGTTGAAGCTCTTTTGTCCGTGTTTCTTACAGATAGATTTGTTTTTGGTGGCCGTAAGCCTTGAGCGGTTATGTTCTTCTCAAGGCGGACCCCCTCCAAAAAGAAATCAGTTTATAGGTTATTAAACAGCAAACTTTAATTTGAGGAGAATGAACATATTAGAATGTAATACTAGCCAAATACTCCGTCTTCAGGCCACGAGTGGCCTACCGGGACCACCCGACCGCCGTGTCATCCTCAGGGAGGATACGGATAAGAGGTGCGTGGGCACAACACACCGCTCTCTCGGTCGGTATGATGGTATTCTTGACCGAAGCCGCCACTATGCGGTCGAGCAACTCCTCAATTGGCATCATGAGACTGAGTGCACCCCGAAAAATGGCAACAGCGCATGGCGGCCTGGATGGTCACCCATCCAAGTGCCGACCACGTCCGACAGCGCTTAATTTCGGTGATCTCACGGGAACCGGTGTAGCCACTGCGGCAAGGCCGTTGCCTAATACTACCCAAGTTACTAATAATACTCTTTATTCTTCTTTTGTCTACTCATGCTCCGAGTTTATAATTAAAAATTCTTCTACAGCATAAGATTTATCCGGACGAAATAATTGTAAGGTAAATTTCAAATTTTCCTTGCCAGTTGTTAGTTATTGTGCCTATGATCAAACATTTTTGTGGCAGCCTGCATTAAAATTGTAAATAATAGCAAGTAGAGAATGGAAACACCGCGCCCCTGAACCTCTAATGGTGGTTAGGCATTGATTTTGTATCTACAGAGTAAGGAAAGCGTTAAACCATTGCACAATTCATTGCTTAGTACTTCGCGATTAACTGGACAGACATCTAAGCGTTACGCAAGCATTACAAAGAAGTTCCGTTTCGTTATGAGATTTCCGATCGAGGAAAGGTGACCAAAAGGTCTTAGAAAGAGACAGACTACATTCAGACCGTACAATACATCGTAACCAACATTGTGCTCTTACCATTGGTTCTATTGTCTCTTTTCTGCCGTCAAGGAAAACTAGTGCTTTGCGAGAAGAGATCACCTGATTAGCTATGCCCTTGAGGTTGTGACACAACGAGAAGGTCATTTTTTAAAGAAGCGACGGAAATAATGAAGAGTAATACCCGCTCAGGGTGCACTAGCGGTAGTAAATAAATCTTTAGAATGCCGAAGGCCGCCGTTCCTTTCTCTTCCGACGCGCGTGAGACAGCGAGGCCGCAGCCCCATAAAGGTGACAGCCCAATATGAGCCGCTAGAAGAGACGCAGGCACCGCCGCTAATGGAGCACGGTATCCGACAATTGCGCCTCCACGCGCCAGTGTTCAAAGTGCCAACAATGAAAACATGGAATTCCCATAAACTTTACCAATCATCGTTAAAAGTTTTATGTGGGAGCAATAACACATTGCCGTCGAACGGCCTACGGCAGATTTGCGGCGAATGAAAACGAAGTAAGCCGTGGCAAGGCGAAGAGCGCGGACAAACAACCGCGCGCCGGGTTTTGTGGCTTCCTGCGCCGTGGGCAAGCTTATTTAACATACGTGTACTAGCGGACGCCGGCTGAATGTCGCGCGAGCGCACCGTGACTGCCGCGTTGTTGTGAGAGGATAAAGCACCGTTCTACTTGAAGTCATTAGACGCGGTCTGTGTCCGACACAAAGAGTGCATTCACGCAGGAATGCTAAGAGGCGTGGGAATGAAAAGGCCACGCCGCGTATGCTCCGCGGAGCAAAAACTCGCCACGCCGCCATAATGGCGCTGCTCGGCGTTAACGCCGTCCGTCGCTGTGCACCCATACTGCGTATGTCAATTACGAACAGGCTGGGCCCTCTATACATCGTACTGCAGGAAATCATGTACTACTGCCAGTACGAAAACTGGTGCAAGTCTCAGAATTTACAATTTAGACAAAGAGAAGCTGAACTGTCTGTATAATACCACCATAATCTAAATGCTCTTAACTTAAATCTTCTATCAAGACATTATCAGAAGTTACTGATGTACCAAAGGGCAAGAAGACTTAAAGAGCATCACTCGATAAATGCCTGGTTGATGCAGTTCTTCATGCTGCATCTGCATCTATATCTACATACATACTCCGCAGTCCACCATACGGTGCGTGGCGGAGGGTACCTCGTACCACAACTAGCACCTTCCCTCCCTGTTCCACTCCCAAACAGAACGAGGGAAAAATGACTGCCTATATGCCTCTGTACGAGCCCTAATCTCTCTTATCTCACCTTTGTGGTCTTTCGGCGAAATATAAGTAGGCGGCAGTAAAATTGTACTGCAGTCAGCCTCAAATGCTGGTTCTCTAAATTTCCTCAGTAGCTATTCACGAAAAGAACACCTCCTTTCCTCTAGACTCCCACCCGAGTTCCTGAAGCATTTCCGTAACACTCGCGTGATGATCAAACCTACAAGTAACAAATCAGCAGCCCGCCTCTTAATTGCTTCTATGTCCTCCCTCAATCCGACCTGATAGGGATCCCAAACGCTTGAGCAGTACTCAAGAATAGGTCGTATTAGTGTTTTATAAGCGGTCTTCCTTACCGATGAACCACATCTTCCCAAAATTCTACCAATGAACCGAAGACGACTATCCGCCTTCCCCACAACTGCCATTACATGCTTGTCTCACATTTATATCGCTGTGCAATGTTACGCCCAAATATTTAATCGACGTGACTGTGTCAAACGCTACACTACTAATGGAACATTCAAACATTGCGGGATTCTTTTTCCTATTCATGTGCATTAATTTACATTTATCTATATTTAGAGTTAGCTGCCATTCTGTACACCAATCACAAATCCTTTCCATCTTGTATCCTCCTACAGTCACTCAACGACGACACCTTCCCGTACACCACAGCATCATCAGCAAACAGCCGTACATTGCTATCCACCCTATCCAAAAGGTCATTTATGTAGATAGAAAATAACAGCGAACCTACCACACTTCCCTAGAGCACTCCAGATGATACCCTCACCTCAGATGAACACTCACCATGGAGGACAACATACTGGGTTCTATTACTTAAGAATTCTTCGAGCCACTCACATATTTGGGAACCAATCCCATATGCTCGTACCTTAGTTAGGAGTCTGCAATGGGGCACCGAGTCAAACGCTTTCCGGAATTCAAGGAATGTGGCATCCGTCTTATACCCTTCATCCATGGTTCGCAAGATATCATGTTAAAAAAGGGCGAGTTGCTTTTCGCAAGAGCGATGCTTTCTAAAGCCGTCCTGATGCATGGACAGCAACTCCTCTGTCTCAAGGAAATTCATTATATTCGAACTAAGAATATGTTCGAGAATCCTGCAACAAACCGATGTTAAGGATATTGGTCTGTAATTTTGAGGATCCGTCCTTCTACCCTTCCTTCATACAGGCGTCACCTGCGCTTATTTTCCAGTAGCTCGGCACTTTACGTTGGGCAAGAGATTCGCGACAAATGCAAGCTAAGTAAGAAACCAATGCAGTAGAGTACTCCCTGTAAAACCGAATTGGAATCCCATCAGGACCTGGCGATTTATTTATTTTCAACCACTCTATCCTGCAGAAGCCTCCTCGTCTCCGAATATTAACTACACCTTACTTTCTTCTGAATATGCTTCCTCTATCTGTTGTTTCCGTCTGCGATTTTTATACCCCACACTTCACTCCAGTAATAAATTGCCAACCTTCTCATGTCTCACAATGTCCTGTCAACCGATTTATTCTTCTAGTCAGGTCGTGCGACAGTTCCATTCAGTACCTTAGCATTATTTACGTGATGTACCGATCTAATTATCAGCATTCTTCTGTGACACTACGTTTCAAAAGCTTCCATTCTCTTCCCATGTAAACTGTTTATCGTCCACGTTTTACGAGGGCCGTTTGGAAAGTAAGGTGTGATCGGTCGCGAAATGAAAACCACAGTGAAAATCAAAAATTTTGTAAGAACAGCAGTTAGCCACACCTTCCAGCTACCTCTCAAAATAGTCGCCGCTGCGTCTTAGACATTTGTCATGGCGTTGTACGAACTCTCCAGTACCCTCGTCACAGAAAGCAGCCGCCTGTGCTTTCTGCCAGTTCTGTACCTTGGTCTGCCTTTCGTTGTTTGTGTCAAAATGTTGTCTTTGTAGTCAGTAGTTCATGTGGGCAGAGATGAACAACAGAGGGAGCCAATTAAGGGCTGTATTGTGCGTGATCAAACATTCCCCATCGAAAACGCTGCATGAGCATCTTCATTGCCCCTGCAGAATGTGGCTGAAATTTGTCTTGAAGAAAGAAACGCATGACATTTATGTTATGTGGGCTGCATAGCTTCAGGCGAAATCTCTCACCAGATCCACATACTTGGAGGGAGACATTGTTGGTTTAGACATTTCTATCTGAACTGAAAAGAGAGACGTGAAGCGGTCGCCAGTCACGTTAAAGACACTGCCAACACACCTGTGCTAAGTTCCATTGCATTTTAACAATGGTTTCCATTTTGCTCCTAATCAGACCTTACTTTCCGAATACACCTCGTGATTCGATATGTGGTTACACTCCATACAAATACTTTCAGAAAAGAAGAACATTGCTGGCAACTATATATCGCACCCAGGGCCGCACCGAAGAATGTTCAATTTTGATGCGAGATAATAGAGGATTCCATGTCCTACTAAAAGGAAACCCATTCTATCTGTTGCTTAAATTATCTGGCAATCTAATTTCAATCGCCTCTTTATAGACACTATTCCAAAAATCGGAAATTTTGGCAATTACCATAGAATCATCAAATTTCATACTGTGTCCGTCATTAAGCAGTGTTTTGCTTCTGAAAATTTTTCCGGCATGCGACCAGTTGATCGCCGAAATATCGAGTCAAGTTGATTTTAAGATCCGGCAGCAAACCCGAAGAGACTTTCAAGACTTTTTACGCAGGGAAAGCCTACGTAGTCACTGTGTGGATTATTCTTTGACAGTGCGAATCCAATGTTTACTCGCGAGCGGTTTCTGGTCAGAAAGAAATGCTATACCATTTGGCGACGCTGGACAGGTTTTACGTGAAATATTGTGAAGATACAATAATGAAATCCGACGCTAAACCCGAGAAAGATATTTAAAACTGCAACGTCGGGAAAGCCTTAAGAATCATATTATTAACGTTATTTATTTTACAATGTGACTCGCAAAAGTGTCAGATTTAGCACATAGTTCTAATGGAGGTCGAGCTGCGAAAATTGCTCGAATCCAGCAACCCTCGGAACAATCTCAGATCCGCCAGAACTTCGATCAAAAATATCATGTAACCTTAAGGTCTAGAGAAAAATGTTGCATTTTAGAGGCTAAGCGACCCACGTCTCTTATGACTTCTACGACGCTTGAAGACTCAGAACGATGGCCATATTTAAATGCTGTAGGACAAACAGAGAGGCGTCGCTCTTTTACACATGGACCGTGGGAGGCTTTTAGTGAGACTGATTTCATATTTGATCATGATCCGATATTTGACCATGTTACTCATCCATTAATCATCCTAGTGATAATGGAGTGACATGTACATGTTGTAATGAAATGAAGAAACGTTTGGTACGCATTGAACTGGCTGCAGGCCCTCACTTCTATTACTAGTTGAGCACACAGGAACCGTCAAAAGCTCTGCTTCTGTACCAATGTAATGAATCAAAGCATTTTTTAATTATAATTAGAAAATATAATGCACGATTTCAGATGACTTCATTATGTGTGGATTCATAAATCAAAACACCCGGTTTTTATCCACTTTTGTGATCCAAGATCAAATTTACTGTTGAACTGGCTCTTAGACTCCACCAACTGTCAAACCGAGTAATTACACATGTATAATTTGTGTAATGTACTGTTCTTGACTTGCGTGTAGTAAAGCCTGGTTGAAAGTACGATGTCTTGAGGGCAGTTATAAATAAAAACAAACAAGTATATATTATACAAATTAATCTGCATCATGACTGCCTCAAGACTGTTGTTTGGAAAGCCACATACGAGTGCGTCCATGCGTTTCGATGCGGCAGTGAACCATGTTGGTTATTACGTCTAAGACCCATCCAGTAAACTTAGGTTTGTACATGCTCACATCGAAGCAAAGCCTGATCACCTGCTTCGGTGACTGGAGTACGCTACAACACAGATACGATTGCAGCATATGGATTAAATAGTTGTGGGAAACTAATTCCAGGCTTGTGGCTTCTGCCGTGGTTCAAAGGACGAGGAAGCTATTTTGTCTGTTGTATAGTCAGGGAATATCACATGTTTAACTGTTGTGTACCACCAAATCAAAGAGAAAGACAGAGATAGCTAATGACCGAAGGTCGCAAAGAGCCTCATCACAAGACATTGATTCTGAGTACCTCAAAATATACCAACAGCATCTAGCTCGGCCTGTGAAATTTATATATGTAGGTATGAAATATTCAGTGGAATTTCGATATTTTCATCAGAAATTGGAAATTTGTGGTAAGGACTATGGGACCAAACAGCTAAGGTCATCGGTCCGTAGGCTTATGCACTACTTAATCTAACTTACGCTAAGGACAACAAACACACCCATGCCCGAGGGGGACGAACCTCCGACGTGGGGACTTTCATCAGAAAAGCTGGCTCGATGATATGTGCAGATCTCGAGGACATAATGGCGTTAACGTGTCTACCCCAGTGCGAAAATGTCGCAGTCCTTTCTTGTGTTCGGCGTGGGTAACTTCCGGTGGCGATGGCATATTTAATTCATTGTAGTGTGTCTTTGCGCAACTGGGTAATCATCATCAGACATAAATTCATTACAGCATAATAATTCGTGGTAACTGTGATATGTTCCAGACGACCTACTTTCCTATAATATAAAGTGTGGAAACGTTAACTGCTTACAACACACCATAGGGATCTAGGGGAAGTAGAGACGAATAATTTGATATAGGACAAACTACTTCAAACTGACCTACAAGAACCATCTGAGCTACAGCACATGCGCGTCCGGTGATATTTTCAGTATGGAGTCGCTGTTTATTAATCCTATAGAGAAAATAAGTAGGAAACTTTTTTTAGTAATTTTAATGAAGTTTAATTTTTACTGGGATATGTTTTCGCTGGAAGCAGAGTTTTCAAGTTGTTCAAGAAAACTGACGACATCAACCATGATCAAGTGATGGGCCACGATTCAAAAATAGTTCAAATGTCTGTGAGCACTATGGGACGTAACATCTGAGGTCATCAGTCCCCTACACTTAGAACTACTTAAATCTAACGACATCACAAACATCCATGCCCGAGGAAGGATTCGAACCTGCTACCGTAGCAGCAGCACGGTTCCAGACTGAAGCGCCTAGAACCAATCGACCACTGCGACCGAACGACGACTATCTCACTTGTCGTACTCACATTTGCCCATGTTATATGGGATGTTTTGATGACTGTAACTGTATTGCAAATTTAGGACATAATTTGTACTGCTTCTGTCACTTTTTTCTGGTGTTTAATTAATACGACGCGTCTCGGCAGCATGCTGCCATCATCAAGTGCATTCCAGTTACCTTTACGTTATATTAATCTGAAGTGTGACTATGTTCATTTCCTGAGTGTACGAGTGAGGTTTTGTACCGACATATAATCATTTTCGTTGGAAAGTTAGTTGTCTGGCACAGACCTTAACATTTTCGCGTACCAATCTTTAAATCATTCAAAAAGAAATGGAATGACGTAGACATCTGTATGCGAAAGTTTTAAGCTGTAATGTGTTTGTCACTTTGATCTGTTTGCCAAACAACTAACTTTCCAACATAAATGGTTGTATGTCGATACATAATCTCACTGGCACGCACAATATTTGAACATAATTTCACTTCAGATTAATATAATGTATATGTAACTGGAATGCACCGGATGATGACAGCATGTTGCCGAAACGCGCAGCGTTAATTAAATGCTAATGAAAAAGTGATAGAAGCAGTATAAATTATTTCTTAAACTCATTTATTGTGGCTATATATTAGCATTAGTCAAAATCAGCCCTTTTGGGAGCTCTTACATAAACTTAAACAAAAGGAATATTATAATCCTTCATGATATCAATTTACGGATTTATTAAGTCCACCTGCCTAAATAATATAAGAACTGAAGAATTGCGGAACACGCTTCATCCTGCACGATAGTAAGGAAGACTGAGGCACATTTACACCTATTTCTTTTCGGGGCTTCTTAAACCTTTTTATTAACTTTATTTTGTTTAAAAATGTTTAGTATTGTAACAGGTTTATTAAATTATAAATTATACATAACTTATACATACTTATAGATATATAGCTTATGTATACCTCTAACTCAAGATTATATTTAAGAGTTCAAAATAGTTTTATGTAGGCTCAATTAGAGAGCACAAAAGTCCCTCGGGAATGGACCAGGTTTACGCATGTAACAGAACTCAATAATGAATAAACAAAACATATTACTAAACTTTTCAAAAAATATTTTGTTGGCAGTACACAAAACTGTCATCCTACTTAAACCAAATAACAAGGAAAAACACAACCATTTTACTGGCAGTAAACAAATTTTTTGCGAAGTTCCACGTGTTAGCATAATATGGCTTGCAGTGAAGTCTGAATCTTAATTAAAGGCCTGCTCATCATCAATGTCGGTTTGCAACTTGTGCACACAAAAAACAGCGTGTTTGTTGTGGCACAATTGTTATGAACCCAACTTTCACCTCTATTACACTGGACACCACACTTAATTTCATTTGGATTGGTTGTATCGTTTCAATCAGTAATACCAAGTCAATTTTCAAACTTTTCATCAGACTACTGCTGCAGGTTATAAGAGCAAGGAAGAGGAACTGTTTTGGACATTTATTGAAATAGGAGTGCTTGCTAACATACGCTTTGGGAGGCAGGGTTGTGAGAGGACACTGAAAGGAAGGGGGGAATACAACGTAATAAACAGCATAAGGGGGAAGCGGAAAGAAGGTGACAGAAGACAAGAGAGCATAAGAGCTACTGAGCGGCGCACGAAAAACCGGCCCAGAGTACTTGGCTGCTCATTGTCACCCGCCAGTTATCATCTGTTGGTTAGAAGCTGTTGCGACTACGTTTTGTATTGTCAGTATTTGTTTATTATCTTTTTATTACAGGTGTCTGCTCGTGGTAGGCAACAACTCGTGGGTAATGGGCAGACGGTCTGATTCGGGGCTGGTTTTTCGTGTGCCAGCCTGTACCATGTGGAAAACTGCCTTTGTTCAGAACATTAATAATAATCAGAAGTAGGCTTATCCACATTTTACCTCATTCTTGCTTTTAGTAATTTCTTGCTTGATCACTCCTTCCTCTCATACAATTAATTACTTCAGCTTGAGATTCATTATGTACGAATAGCTCTCTTAGCAATTTCTACGTTTCATCCTCCTGTGCTTTTATTTTCTAGAGTGCTTTTCTGACTGCAGTTGCCTTAAAGCTTCGTTGACTGGGCTGTCACTTAAGGCGGCAATGAAGAAAAGTGCGTAAACGTGCCACAACTGAACTGGGTACACGTGTCACATCGCCATTACAGTAATGACTTTCGGTCTTTCAGATTACACAAATGTGCTTAGTCAAGTAGAACATCCTCCTGTAAACGAACGTATATTTTATCTGGTATCAATCCTAAAATGTATGCTGCCTAAGAACTTCGATATTCGAGTAACAAAATTTACTTACCTTGCGCTAAAGCACAAATATGTTCTTCGTGCTAAGAGGTTGCTGTGAAGTTTGTGAGAGCCCTCGGCGGATGGCATTACTAATTTCCCTTTCTCGGTAGAGCTCTAGCAAGAATGTTTCCCTAGAAAGGTGCTCTGCGTAAACGTGCCCCGCACTTAAACTTGCCCCAATCACCCTTACATCGTTCCTGTTGTGTTTCACCACACTCACCATTATTTTGATACTTGAATCTTATTACCAACAAGACGGATGGGAGGAACAAAAATATCTTCAGTTACAAAGAATACTGGACCTATATTAGAATAGCTGGGCGAGGGTTTTCTAGGCCCTCCACCCGCGTACCGTGCCATAGTGCCACCTTGAAATCCTTGAGATGCCTAAGGTTCACCTTCTAATATTTGTTTACTAACTGCCGTTTTCACAGTTGCAGATGACATGATGTATGCCGAGAAAAACGCCAACAGAAAAGGCGCAGAACAGCAACAACAGTTCTTAAAAGCTTCCTATAACGTACAACAAATGAGATAGAGTGAAACCATCCAGAGAAAACTATATTCAAAAAACATCCAGTAAAAATGTAATAAAGTGTCACACTGTTTTTATAACTATGATATTTTCTGCGTATTTTAAATTTACAGAAGGCACTGATGATGGCGATATCTGACGCTGAAACTAGTTTGGGAGAATATGTAACTGAACAAATAACAAAAAAGTGTTTTGCATCAAGGTGGACTCGCAATCCCCATATTGTTGTTTTTATGCTAACACGGACCAGATGGAAGAGTTCCAAGATAAAGTTAATGTAAGTATGGTTTTTTTATGTGAACGAAGGCTTTCGTCCTAAGCCATATACTTGAGATAATGTCACACGGATACGTATTAAGCACTTAAAAAGACTGCCTAAACATAACACAAAAAACAGGTGGTTATCTACATATTAAAGTGAGTAATATAAAATATGCATGACTTCTAAATTTCGGCAACTGCATATTTTCAGCTCTGTTTACCTCACAATGATCAGGATTCCAAAAAATTTGCTGTCAGATACGAGGGATGCTCGTCCTAGGAATTTCAGTTAAATGAACAACTTGCGCTCTTGCATATTTACTTCGTTCACTATTTATTTCCCCTGTGTCGGTTGTTATGAGTGTTTGGCGTCGTGTTTAACTCAGGACTTTGTTGTAATGCACTAAATGGCATTTTATAACGAAATACGTCATTGATGTTTGTTATTGGAAATAACACTGAGCTGTAGTTTTAAATCTAGGGCTGCTATGTAGACTGTTCATTAGATCACAAGGGTTTTAATTTTAACGTTCGTGCTTAGCTTTTGAAGGACATGTACCTAAAGTCTGACTTAGTTTCTCCTTTTACTCTATTATTGATCGCCACTGCTAAGTAGATGTAAGTAACAGCGTCACTTGGATGTTTTCGTGGTATTGTAATCAGCAACTAAGTGCTCTTTATATTCAACTCGACAGTAAATCTTTCTAGTGTGTCGTATATATTGCACCTCAGCTCCCAGCTCTACGTCTACCTTACCAGATGTTTATGTCAAAAAGTGCTTTTTCTCTTCCTCCAAGAGGAGACTTAGCCGGAAAGTAATATTTTATATCTAATTTTTTATCGATGTAGATTGGAAGGAAGGCAGTAACTTAAAGCATGTTTTCTTTAGATGTATGTGTCTAGCAGATTATAGTTCTTCTAATCGTCCTGTGGTCTCGCAGTTCTTCTTCTTATGTCCGTGCTTGCTATGAAAATAGGGCGAGGAACTCCACCTTATGCATGACACCTTTTCAGTTTTGTTTTAGCCAGACATGTTTCAGCCCTTTTTGTACTATCTTATTTTTCATTTTCTTATGGTAAATTGTTGTTACATTTTAACATTTAACGAAACATTTGGCACATAATATTTACAATTGTGAACGAATAATTGTCGTAAAATATTATACATCATTTCTTCATAGTTCACAGTTGAGGTATGTATTAACGACCTAATGCACTGTGTGTTGTTTAAAATATTATATCTAAAGTTCTAGTAATAGCTTAATTGGCAAATGAACGGATGTATGCATTAGTTTACACACGTTACATGATGTTATTGGATATTTATGTTGCTAGCTACTCTGCTACGAAACGTACAACTTCTCATCTGCAAACAGCAAAAGGTAATTTTTATTTTCTGTTTATTATCCATTTACAAACGGAAATGAGTACCGGTCTATATCACGTTTTTTGTGTATAACTTACGACTTTGATGTTGTAGTGTTTTATCATATGTTGTTGGCGAGGTGAATAAGGTGATTTCATGACCTATGTTCGCTTGACAACTTGGGCAGAGTTTTCGCCGCCATTAAGTGTTGTTGTGGCTGTGTAGTATTCATTTGTTCCTAGTGTGTTTGGCAGGGTGAGGCGCCCAAGTCTGAGGTCCACCTGTTTACGATGTGATAGTGAAGTGGAAATGTGAAGGGACACGTACTGCATAAAAACTTACAGGTCGATCTCGTCTGTTGACTGACAGAGACCGCCGGCAGCTGAAGAGAGTCGTAATGTGTATTAGGCATACATCTATCCAGACCATCACACAGGAATTCCAAACTGCATCAGGATCCACTGCAAGTACTACGACAGTAAGGCGGCAGGCGAGTAAACTTGTATTTCATGGTCGAGCGGCTGCTCATAAGCCACACATCACGCCGGTAAATGCCAAACGACGCATCGCTTAGTGTAAGGAGCGTAAACGTTGGACGATTGATGAGTGGAAAAACGTTGTGTGGAGTGACGAATCACGGTACACAAAGTGGCGATCCGATGGCAGGGTATGGGTATGGCGAATGCCCAGTGAACCTCGTCTGCCAGCGTGTGTTTGTGCCAACAGGAAAATTTGGAGGCGGTGGTGTTATGGTGTGGTCATGTTTCTCATGGAGAGTGCTTGCATCCCTTGTTGATTTGCATAGTACTATCACAGGAGAGGCCTAAATTGATGTTTTAAGTATCTTCTTGCTTCCCTCTGTAGAAGAGCAATTCGGGGATGGTGATAACATCTTTCAACACGATCGAACACCTGTTCATAATGCACGGCCTTGGCGGAGTGATTACACGACAATAACATCCCTGTAATGGACTGGCATGAACAGAGTCCTGACCTGAATCCTACAGAACACCCTTGGAATGTTTTGGAGCCCCGACTTCGTGCCAGGCCTCACCTACAGACATAGATAACTCTCCTCAGTGTAGCACTTCGTGAAGAAAGGGCTACCATTCCCCAGGAAACCTTCCACCACGTGACTGAACGTGTGCCTGCGAGAGTGAAAGCTGTCATCAGGGCTAAGGGTGGGCCAACACAATACTTAATTCCAGCATTACCGATGGAGGGCGCCACGAACTTTTAAGTCATTTTCAGCCAGGTGTCCGGATACTTTTGATCACATAGTGTATAATTTTTTAGGCCCAGCAGGGCAATGAATCCCCCTTCTTCAGTGCAGATGTACAAATACGTGCGACCTCCTGTTGGAATCTCGGAAGAGCGAATATGGAGGAAATGGACAGGAGCTGCGGATAGGTGGCGCTCGATGGTAGTGTGGATCGGCTATGAGGTGAGCCGAGGTACTCCATGCAGTTGTGGTAACACTGTGTCCCGGATGGTGCAGTGGTTATCACGCTTGCATAGTAGACAGCAGATCCCGGGTTCGAATCCGAGTCCAGGACACATTTTCCCACGTTGCCGCCGATTCCACATAATGTCCAAATGCAGCTAACAGCAATGATCCCTACCCTTTCCTGCCTTCCTCTCTTCACCTTCAATTTACATATAAGATGTATAGTAATTTATGATAAATTTGTTACTGATTACAGTTGTAGCCTACTAACAGCAGTCCTATTGTTAATCATTTATGAAGTAGTGTCAGAATGATCGCGGGAGTAAAAATAAAGTGTGTAATGTGTCATAGGAGTAAGTCCTGAGTGAGCTGGTTAGAGAATTATAATTTTCGACAAAGTCTCTGGGTGCATTACGTAACCTCGCTAGGGGATAGGTGAGAACCTGTAATACACCCTCGAATTATGTCGAACATGAGTAAAACACTTGTTACTGTGTGTGGAGGCGTAATGTTGCATGCGCTTAGTGACCTCCAAACACTTGATCACATAACACACACTGGTCCACGTTATCGTCCCACTGTACTCCTTCTCCGTGTCCGTCTTTTCAGGGGGACATTCAGCCCCAACTTCACTTTTACGGATGACTCTGCACCACCACATCGAACTGCGCGGTTGGAGGAGCTGTTCGAACGGGAGGTTATTCGGCGAATGGACTTGTTTGCCGTTCCGCCGACTTATAGGTTGTTTCAAAAAGGACTTTACAAATTTAAAAATTCATATCAATTTATTTAAAGAATATATAGAGCTGGGATTAGTTCTCTTTTGAAGGGAAAAACATATTTTTTTACTTAAACTAAAGGTGTTTTATGTGGCTTCCGTTGGTTATCCTGCACACATCTTCCCAAACTCGTTCTAGCACTGAAGGTGTAACTTGCTCAGTGGCGGTGTAAATTTTTGCTCTAAGTTCAGGAACAGAAGCCAGCACAGGAGGTAGAAACACTATATTCTCGATGAATCCCCCTCCCCCCCCCCCCAAAAAAAAAAAAACTGGTCATGTGAGGTCTGGAGAAAGTGGGACCCATGCATCACGGCCAATCCATTGATAAAAAGCAGTGACAGAACATCCTGGATGTCAGCCAGGTAGTAGGGTGGTGAACCATCTTGCATGAAGTAAACGTTTCATTCTTCGTCATCATCATTGATCTGTGGTATTAAAAATTGTTGTAACATACCCAGGTACACTATCACATTGATGGTCCTCTCACGTAAAAAAAGGGGGCTGTACAAGTTGTTCTTGCTCAGTGCACAAAAAAACGTTCTGTTTAGGGCTATCACGAACATGTTGCAATGTTTAATGTGACTTTCACTGCCCTAAATCCTAAAGATATGTGTATTAACCTTGCCACTTATCTGAAAAGTTGTCTCGTCGGAAAAGATGATTTTGCCCAAGAAATGTTCACCCTCATGTAATCGATGTAACATATCTGCAGAGAAGTTCTTGCAAGCAATTTTATCAGTGCCTTTTGTTGCTTACACAGCTGTCAATCTGTACGGTTTCCAATGCGAATGACTTCTCAACACATTCCAAACCGTCGTACGTGGTATTACGCTGAACTGTTGACACCGGCTTCGGTTCTTCAAACTAAAACACACAGCTAGCGCGCACTGGCAGAGTGCAGTCAGCCATCTTTAAGGCAACTGCCGCTAGCGCTCCTTACGGTGCGATTCGGCACTAGTGAACTACGGAGGACAAAACTTTATCTATACCCCTACAAATTGACACTACAATCACCTCTGTAGCTACTATGAATTAATTCATCTGAATTTTCAAAGTTGTAAAGTCCTTTTTGGAACACCCTATATAGCACATCGACTAGGTGTGGGATGCTTCGGGGAAACGAAATGTGGTGTGCCCAGAAGCTCCAACGATCTTCCAGCAGTTGCCAACCGCGCTGATGGAGAAACGGAAATCCATACCACACAAATTCGTTACCAACCTGTTGGCCAGCAGGGGATGGCGTTGCAGACCATGAATTGCCATCGATGGCGATTACACAACATTTTAAGAGCCATGTCTCACCTTTTGTAATGTCCAGGGGACCTTCATAAATCGCGGTGACTTCCAAGTAATTATTGTCTTTGAATAAAAGCGTTATTTCTCTTCGTCTCTTCACCTCTTCGCTTAGTGCTTTCAGTTACTTTCTGTACATGTTATTTGCCAGAGACACATCGTGTACAAGTTACTCTCGTCCTTAAGTTTTGCACACCATTGTACTTTCAGTGGCGAAATAAATTGCTATTCCATAATCATTTCCACTTATTGCAACGTTCTTATAATCACGAGCAATATTCATGAATTGATAGAAAGAGGGTTTCTTAGACGTCTTCGAGTAAATCTTAGTACGGAATCTCACTTTCCTACGACTACTTTCATCTGGTCGTTGCAACTTCAAACGGAAGCACCCAGCTGTTTTACGGTTTTCTGTGATTTATCGCTAGTAATGTAATGAAAGAAAAACTACTCTTTCAACTCATTTGTGCGGTTATTGTTGTTGTTGTGGTCTTCAGTCCAGACACTGGTTTTATGTAGTTCTCCATGCTACTTACTCTATACAGTACAAGCTTCTTCATCTCCAAGTAACTACTGCAACCGAAATCCTTCTGAATCTGCTTAAGATAGTTATCTCGTGGTCTCCCTCTACGATTTTTACCCTCCACGCTTCTCCCCAAAACTAAACTGTTTATCCCTTGATGTCTCAGAACGTGTCGTACCAACCGATCCCTTCTTCCAGTCAAGTTGTACAACAAATTCAAATGTTCAAATGTGTGTGAATTCCTAAGGGATCAAACTGATGATGACATCGGTCCCTAGACTTACATACAACTTAAGCTAATTAAAACCAACTTATCTTAAGAACAACACACACACCCAAGCCCGAGGGAGGAATCGAAACTCCGGCGCAATCAGAGACATGGCGCCTCTAACCGCTCGGCCACTCCGCGCTACACCACAAATTCCTCTTCTCCCCAAATCTATTCAGTACCTCCTTATTTCTTAACCAATCTAATCTTCAGCATTCTTCCATAGCACCACATTTCGAAATTTTCTATTCTCTTCTTGTTTAAACTGAATATCGCCCATGTTTCATTTTCGAACACGGCTACATCCCATACAAATACTTAAATCTATACTCAATGTTAACAAATTTCTCTTCTTAAGAAACGCTGTCTTTGCCATTGACAGTCTACATTTTATATCCTCTCTACTTCTACCGTCATCAGTTATTTTACTCCTCAAATAGCAAAACTCATCTACTACTTTAAGTGTCTCATTTCCTAATCTAATTCCCTGAGCATCGCCCCATTTAATTCGGCTGCATTCTGTTACCCTCATTTTGCTTTTATTGATGTTCATCTCATATCGTCCTTTCAAGGCACCGACCATTCCGCTCAAGTGCTCTTCCAAGATCTTTGCTGTCTCTGAGAGAATTAAATGTCATGAGGAAATTTTTTCTCCTTGGATTTTAATTCCTAATCCAGATTTTTCTTTTGTTTCATTTACTTCTTGCTCAATATACAGATTGAATATCATCGCGGATAGGCTACAACCCTGTTTCACTCCCTTCTCAACCACTGCTTCCCTTTCGTGCCCCTTGACTCTTATAGCTGCCTTCTTGTTACTGTACAAATTGTAAATAGCCTTTCGCTCCCTCTGTTTGACCCCTGACACCTTCAGAATTCGAAGGAAAGTATTCCAATCAAAATTCTCAAAAGCTTTCTCTAAGTTTTCAAATGCTAGAAATGTAGGTTTGACTTTCCTTAATCTATCTTCTAAGATAACTCGTAGGGTCAGTATTGCCTCGCTTATTCCAACATTTCTACGGAAAGAAAACATTTGCGCGGTATACCTTACTTTTTTCCTTCCCTCATGAACCATGGATCTTGCCGTTGGTGGGAAGGCTTGCTTGCCTCAGCGATACAGATAGCCGTACCCTAGGTGCAACCACAACGGAGAGGTATCTGTTGAGAGGCCAGACAAACGTGTGGTTCCTGAAGAGGGGCAGCAGCCTTTTCAGTAGTTGCAGGGGCAACAGTCTGGATGATTGACTGACCTGGCCTTGTAACACTAACCAAAACGGCCTTGCTGTGCTGGTACTGCGAACGGCTGAAAGCAAGGGGAAACTACAGCCGTAATTTTTCCCGCGGGCATGCAGCTTCACTGCATGATTAAATGATGATGGCGTCCTCTTGGGTAAAATATTCCGGAGGTAAAATAGTACCCCATTCGGATCTCCGGGTGGGGACTACTCAAGAGGATGTCGTTAACAGGAGAAAGAAAACTGGCGTTCTACGGATCGGAGCGTGGAATGTCAGATCCCTTAATCGGGCAGGTAGGTTAGAAAATTTAAAAATGGAAATGGATAGGTTAAAGTTAGATATAGTGGGAATTAGTGAAGTTCGGTGGCAGGAGGAACAAGTCTTCTGGTCAGGTGACTGCAGACTTATAAACACAAAATCAAATAGGGGTAATGCAGGAGTAGGTTTAATAATGAATAGGAAAATAGGAATGCGGGTACGCTACTACAAACAGCATAGTAAACGCATTATTGTGGCCAAGATAGATACGAAGCCCACATCTACTACATTAGTACAAGTTTATATGCCAACTAGCTCTGCAGATGACGAAGAAATTGAAGAAGTGTATGATGAAATAAAAGAAATTACTCAGATAGTGAAGGGAGACGAAAAGTTAATAGTCATGGGTGACTGTAATTCGAGTGTAGGAAAATGGAGAGAAGGAAACGTAGCAGGTGAATATGGATTGCGGCTAAGAAATGAAAGAGGAAGCCGCCTGGTAGAATTTTGCACAGAGCACAACTTAATCATAGCTAACACTTGGTTTAAGAATCATGAAAGAAGGTTGTATACATGGAAGAACCCTGGAGGTACTAAAAGGTATCAGATAGATTATATAATGGTAAGACAGAGATTTAGGAACCCGGTTTTAAATTGTAACACATTTCCAGGGGCAGATGTGGACTCTGACCACAACCTATTGGTTATGACATGTAGATTAAAACTGAAGAATCTGCAAAAAGGTGGGAATTTAAGGAGATGGGAGATGGATAAACTAAAAGAACCAGAGGTTGTACATAGTTTCAGGGAGAGCATAAGGGAACAATTGACAGGAATGGGGGAAAGAAATACATTAGAAGACGAATGGGTAGCTTTGAGGGATTAAGTAGTGAAGGCAGCAGAGGATCAAGTAGGTAAAAAGACGAGGGCTAGTAGAAATCCTTGGGTAACAGAAGAAATATTGAATTTAATTGATGAAAGGAGAAAATATAAAAATTCAGTAAATGAAGCAGGCAAAAAGGAATACAAAAGTCTCAAAAATGAGATCGACAGGAAGTGCAAAATGGCTAAGCAGGGATGGCTAGAGGACAAATGTAAGGATGTAGAGGCTTATCTCACTAGGGGAAGATAGATACTGCCTACAGGAAAATTAAAGAGATCTTTGGAGAGAAGAGAGCCACTTGTATGAATATCAAGAGCTCAGAAGGAAACCCAGTTCTAAGCAATGAAGGGAAAGCAGAAAGGTGGAAGGAGTATATAGAGGGTCTATACAAGGGCGATTTACTTGAGGACAATATTATGGAAATGGATGTAGATGAAGATGAAATGGGAGATACGATACTGCGTGAAGAGTTTGACAGAGCGCTGAAAGACCTGAGCCGAAACAAGGCCCCCGGAGTAGACAACATTCCATTAGAACTACTGACGGCCTTGGGAGAGCCAATCCTGACAAAACTCTACCATCTGGTGAGCAAGATGTATGAGACAGGCGAAGTACCCTCAGACTTCAAGAAGAATATAATAATTCCAATCCCAAAGGAAGCAGGTGTTGACAGATGTGAAAATTACCGAACAATCAGTTTAATAAGCCACAGCTGTAGAATACTAACACGAATTCTTTGCAGACGAATGGAAAACATTGTAGAAGCCGACCTCGGGGAAGATTAGTTTGGATTCCGTAGAAATACTGGAACACGTGAGGCAATACTGATCTTACGACTTATAGATTAAGGAAAGGCAAACCTACGTTTCTAGCATTTGTAAACTCAGAGAAAGCTTTTGACAATGTTGACTGGAATACTGTCTTTCAAATTTTAAAGGTGGCAGGGGTAATATACAGGGAGCGGAAGGCTATTTACAATTTGTACAGAAACCAGATGGCAGTTATAAGAGTCGAGGGATATGAAAGGGAAGCAGCGGTTGCGAAGGGAGTGAGACAGGGTTGTAGCCTGTCCCCGATGTTATTCAATCTGTATATTGAGCAAGCAGTAAAGCAAACAAAAGAAAAATTCGGAGTAGTTATTAAAATCCATGGAGAAGAAATAAAAACTTTGAGGTTCGCTGATGACATTGTAATTCTATCAGAGACAGCAAAGGACTTGGAAGAGCAGTTGAATGGAATGGATAGAGTCTTGAAAGGAGGATATAAGATGAACATCAACAAAAACAAAACGAGGATAATGGAATGTAGTCGAATTAAGTCGGGTGATGCTGAGGGAATTAGATTAGGAAATGAGACACTTAAAGAAGTTAAGGAGTTTTGCTATTTGGGGAGCAAAATAACTGATGATGGTCGAAGTAGAGAGGATATAAAATGTAGACTGGCAATGGCAAGGAAAGCGTTTCTGAAGAAGAAAAATTTGTTAACATCGAGTATAGATATAAGTGTCAGGAAGTCATTTCTGAAAGTATTTGTATGGAGTGTAGCCATGTATGGAAGTGAAACATGGACAATAAATAGTTTGGACAAGAAGAGAATAGAAGCTTTCGAAATGTGGTGCTAGAGAAGAATGTTGAAGATTAGGTGGGTAGATCACATAACTAATGAGGAAGTATTGAATAGGACTGGGGAGAAGAGAAGTTTGTGGCACAACTTGACCAGAAGAAGGGATCGGTTGGTAGGATATGTTCTGAGGCATCAAGGGATCACCAATTTAGTATTGGAGGGCAGCGTAGAGGGTACAAATCGTAGAGGGAAACCAAGAGATGAATACACCAAGAAGATTCAGAAGGATGTAAGTTGCAGTAGGTACTGGGAAATGAAGAAGCTTGCACAGGATGGAGTAGCATGGAGAGCTGCATCAAACCAGTCTCAGGACTGAAGACCACAACAACAACTTTACTTTTATTTCTGTAGCCCACCTGTCTCTTAATCAAGCGTTGATCCCTTACTGGTGCTTCTGTAGAGCGGACGATGCCCTGTGTCTGTTGATTTAAATGTATAACGAACAGTAACAGTCTATAACACTCGTTTTCGCAGCTACGTCAACGCCTGACGATTTCTTTCCATTAGGCTCGACATACTGAATTCTGTGTGTTATAGTCTCATTATTTCTGTCTCCAAGCTGGATCGACAATTAGTGATTAATTAAAGTGCCCACTAGGCGACAGTGCACACATGTATCGAGTTTTGGACACGAACCCGGAAGTAGTTTCAAAACAGCGTACTCTGTGCTCCAGAGCGTAAAATTCGTTTTGGAAATGTATCGAATACTTTATAGGGTTCAAGGAAATCAGCGGGCTTCGGTGCTTACTGCTTTCCGGAATTGATGGACTGCCAGAGTGACCCGAGTCCCGCAAGGTCGCCGCTTACGAACCCGTGTTATTTTCCAAAGAGGTCATTATCGATCTCCGAAATGGTGATGACACGAAAGCATAAAACGTACTGTTACAACAGGTTAATATTCGAGACGTTATTGATTTAAGGGAACAATTGACAGGAATAGGAGAAAGAAATACAGTAGAAGAAGAATGGGTAGCTCTGAGGGATGTAGTAGTGAAGGCAGCAGAGGATAAAGTAGGTACAAAGACGAGGGCTGCTAGAAATCCTTGGGTAACAGAAGAAATATTGAATTTAATTGATGAAAGGAGAAAATATAAAAATGCAGTAAATGAAGCAGGCAAAAAGGAATACAAACGTCTCAAAAATGAGATCGACAGGAAGTGCAAAATGGCTAAACAGGGATGGCTAGAGGACAAATGTAAGGATGTAGAAGCTTATCTCACTAGGGGTAAGATAGATACTGCCTACAGGAAAATTAAAGAGACCTTTGGAGAGAAGAGAACCACGTGTATGAATATCAAGAGCTCAGATGGCAGCCCAGTTCTAAGCAAAGAAGGGAAGGCAGAAAGGTGGAAGGAGTATATAGAAGGTTTATACAAGGGCGATGTACTTGAGGACAATATTATGGAAATAGAAGAGGATGTAGATGAAGACGAAATGGGAGATACGATACTGCGTGAAGAGTTTGACAGAGCACTGAAAGACCTGAGTCGAAACAAGGCCCCCGGAGTAGACAACATTCCATTAGAACTACTGACGGCCTTGGGAGAGCCAGTCATGACAAAACTCTACCAGCTGGTGAGCAAGATGTATGAAACAGGCGAAATACCCTCAGACTTCAAGAAGAATATAATAATTCCAATCCCAAAGAAAGCAGGTGCTGACAGATGTGAAAATTACCGAACTATCAGTTTAATAAGCCACGGCTGCAAAATACTAACGCGAATTCTTTACAGACGAATGGAAAAACTGGTAGATGCAGACCTCGGGGAGGATCAGTTTGGATTCCGTCGAAATGTTGGAACACGTGAGGCAATACTGACCTTACGACTTATCTTAGAAGAAAGATTAAGAAAAGGCAAACCTACGTTTCTAGCATTTGTAGACTTAGAGAAAGCTTTTGACAATGTTGACTGGAATACTCTTTTTCAAATTCTAAAGGTGGCAGGGGTAAAATACAGGGAGCGAAAGGCTATTTATAATTTGTACAGAAACCAGATGGCAGTAATAAGAGTCGAGGGGCATGAAAGGGAAGCAGTGGTTGGGAAAGGAGTGAGACAGGGTTGTAGCCTCTCCCCAATGTTATTCAATCTGTATATTGAGCAAGCAGTAAAGGAAACAAAAGAAAAATTTGGAGTAGGTATTAAAATTCATGGAGACGAAGTAAAAACTTTGAGGTTCGCCGATGACATTGTAATTCTGTCAGAGACGGCAAAGGACTTAGAAGAGCAGTTGAACGGAATGGACAGTGTCTTGAAAGGAGGATATAAGATGAACATTAACAAAAGCAAAACGAGGATAATGGAATGTAGTCAAATTAAATCGGGTGATGCTGAGGGAATTAGATTAGGAAATGAGACACTTAAAGTAGTAAAGGAGTTTTGCTATTTAGGAAGTAAAATAACTGATGATGGTCGAAGTAGAGAGGATATAAAATGTAGACTGGCAATGGCAAGGAAAGCGTTTCTGAAGAAGAGAAATTTGTTAACATCGAATATAGATTTATGTATCAGGAAGTCGTTTCTGAAAGTATTTGTTTGGAGTGTAGCCATGTATGGAAGTGAAACATGGACGATTACTAGTTTGGACAAGAAGAGAATAGAAGCTTTCGAAATGTGGTGCTACAGAAGAATACTGAAGATAAGGTGGATAGATCACGTAACTAATGAGGAGGTATTGAATAGGATTGGGGAGAAGAGAAGTTTGTGGCACAACTTGACTAGAAGAAGGGATCGGTTGGTAGGACATGTTTTGAGGCATCAAGGGATCACAAATTTAGCATTGGAGGGCAGCGTGGAGGGTAAAAATCGTAGAGGGAGACCGAGAGATGAGTACACTAAGCAGATTCAGAAGGATGTAGGTTGCAGTAGGTACTGGGAGATGAAGCAGCTTGCACAGGATAGAGTAGCATGGAGAGCTGCATCAAACCAGTCTCAGGACTGAAGACAACAACAACATTGATTTAAGTATTTCGTCAGCCTGCCCGTCATTCGTTTCGGTACCAGCCTGATCATTGAGAGACTGGATACGTCATATGAAACCGTTGGTTGATGTAACGCAAGACCAAAGTTTGTTGGAGAGTTACTTGAATTAAGAAGGTAAGAGATCGCTTTCAAACCCCTTGTAAAATTCTTCCATTGTTCTCAATACGGTAATTTTTAATTCGTTCGGTTTTGGCTTGTGAAGAAGACCTGGTTTTCTTTGCGATTGTGTTGAAATCGTGTTAGTCTCATTCCTCCTGTGATAACATTCAGACGCGGCTTTTGAACCGCGGTAGGTCTTTTCCAATGGTCACAGCCTTAATCAACACATTCCAGTCTAATACGTGTTGTGGATTAGCCTTCGTATTTTTCCACTTTTTCTGCACTTTGTCTGGTCAGATAATCGACAGTATATTTCTCTTCGCATTTGACAAACACAAATATTTTTCTACGTTTCTTAATATCTCTTTCAAAACATACAATGTGTTGGCGCACCGGATAGTAAAGGGGTAGGAATTAGAATATTTTGTTGAAATTCATTCTCATAGCCACAGGGAAAACTCAAATCGCACTGGAGACAGAGGGGGAAGCAGGAAGCGCGCCAGTATCCCGCAAGTGGGTCAGGTCGTCGACACATTACGACACTGTCTGCTGAAAGAAGATACGCATTCAGCAGGAAGGAGACCGCGACAGAAAACCAAAGGAAGCGGGACAAGCAAATTCGTGCTCAAGACACGTGATGGAAAAAACTCTGTCTTTCATAAGAGTACATAGCGAGGAACTGCAGTTAAAAGCCTGTTAAGTGACTATAGCAGAATAAGGATGATACATGCTGTCGTTACCACTGAGTCTTGCACATAGCCTCAAGCTACTTCCCTTTCAGTACTCCAGCTACTGTCATGTGTTGATCATAGGTATCGATGGCATTGCAGTGACGGCGTTTCATGAATACGGTACTGTAATGAATCTATGTTCTAGGTACTCCAACACAGTCTACGAACTAGCAAAAGGTGTGCCCTACATGACTGCCTCCACCTGATGGACTTCATGCTGCTCGCGGCCTGTCATCTACTGTGATAGAAGAACTAACTGTCTTCCGACAACTCCACCACACAAGACAGAGAGGAGGAAGCAGGAAACGAGCCAGTATGTCGCAGGTGGGTCAGAACGAGAACACATTACGACACTGTCTGCTGAATAAACATATACATCCGGCAGAAAGGAGGCTGCGTCAGAAAACCTAATGAGACGAGACAAGCAAATTCGTCAACTCTGACTGATGTTGGGAAAAATTCTCTTTCATAAGAGCACATGACAAGCAACTGACACGGCAGTTAACAGCCTGTTAAATGAATACACAAGAATAGGAAAGAGACATACAGTCATTATGAATCAAGCCTTGTGTCATAGCCTCACGCTAGCTTCCTTTATATACTCCACGTCTCCAGCTCTCTTCATGAGTTGATCATTGGGATCGATGACGTTCACAGCAGCAGCAGTCCTCAAGATGACATCCTTAACTTGATGAACTTCATGCTGGTCGCCATCTACCATAATACTGATTGATGAACTATCTCTCTTCAGGCAAGACCAAATCGCAGAGTGCTGCCAATACCGGACCTAACGAGGAAGCCTCTTGGGGTCCACGTTCCCGTTCAACATTCAGCCGGCTTGAGGTGCTGGCACCTACTGAGGGTAGGGAAGAGATCAACTGACGGCGCGACGGCCGACACCAGGTACACTGCGAATGGCACATCAAGCGTCATCGTAGAATCCGGAGTGGGACCGAATACATTCGAGCACAAAGCACGAGAAGCACTTCACCCCGGGGAATGGCCGCTCCTGCTATACACCGTGGCGCCAGGTTTCCTGATATCATCTTCTGGGCGTGAGACTGCTGAACTGACACGACGGACGTCAACTACACTGAAGGGCCAAGGAAACTGGTACACTTGCATTATATCGTGTAGGGGACCCTCGAGAACGCAGAAGTGCCGCAACGCGACGCGGCGTGGACTCTACTGATGTCTGAAGTAGTGCGGGAGCGAACTGACGCCATGAGTCCTGCAGGGCTGTCCATAAATACGTAAGAGGACGACAGGGTGGAGATCTCTTCTGAAGAGCACGGTGCAAGGTATCCCAGATTGCTCAATAATTTTCAAGTCTCGGGTGTTTGGTGGCCACGGGAAGTGTTTAAACTTAGAAGAGTGTTCCTGGAGTCACTCTGTAGCAATTCTGTACGTGTGTGGTGCCTCATTGTCCTGCTGGAATTGCCCAAGTCAGTCGGAATGCGCCATGGATATGAATGGATGCAAGTGCACAGACAGGATCTTTACGTACGTGTTACTTGTCAGAGTCGTATCTAGAAGTATCAAGGGTCCCATATAACTCCAACTGCACAAGCCACACGCCATCACAGTGCCTCCACCAGCTTGAACAGCCCTCTGCTGACATGTAGGGTCCATGGACTCATGAGGTTGTCTGCAAACCCCTTCACGGTCATCCGCTCGATACAATTTGAAACGAGACTCGTCCGACTAGGCAACATTTTTCCAGTAGTCAGAAGTCCAACGTCGGTGTTGACGGGCCCAGGCGAGGTGTAAAGCTTTGTGTCGCGCAGTCATCAAGGGTACACGAGTGGGCCTTGGGCTCCGAAAGCCCATATCGATTATCTTTCGTTGAATGGTTCGCACGTTGACACTAGTCGATGGCTCAGGATTGAAATCTGCAGCAATTTGCGGAAGGATTGTACTTCTGTCACGTTGAACGATTCTCTTCAGTCGTCGTTGGTCCTGTTTTTGTAGGGTCTTTTCCGGCCGCAGCGATGTCGGAGATATGATGTTTTACCGGATTCCTAATATTCACGGCACACTCGTGAAATGGTCGTACGGGAAATCCCCTATTTCATCGCTACCTCGGAGAAGCTGTGTTTCATCGCTTGCAGGCCGACTATTACACCACGTTCAAGTTCTCTTAAATATTGATGCCCTGCCATTGTAGCAGCACTAACCGATTTAACAACTGTGCCAGACACTTGTAGTCTTATATAGGCGTTACTGACCGCAGCGTCGTATTCTGCCTGTTTATATATCTCTGAATTTGAATATGCATGCCTGTACCAGTCTCTTTGGCGCTTCAGTGTAGGATCCAACAAGCAGCTGAATCTACAATAACCTACACAGGTTTGAAAGAACAACGACTTGTACATGCTGAGAATAAAAGACTGAACTGAAATAACGTTTTACTAGCGTCGTTGATGCTTCACAGGTTCCCAACAGCTATCCCGGCTTCATGCAGAGCTGTCGCTGTTCGGCCCTCTGTAAACCACTTATTATACAACAGATACACTGACTAGACACAGTCCTTTATGGATAACAATTACTTTAATGTAACTTCTGTTATTTATACATTTCAGAAGATCACACAAATAGTGTCATGATCGATTTCGAATCATTACCAGGTCATCGTCTGTTTAAAAAAGAAGGAAAAAGGGGGATATAAGAATACTAGGGAAGTAAATAACAAACATATACACAACTACACATGGGGCAGAAACGTGGACGCTGAGACGAGAGGATTAAATAAATGTTAGAAGCATTTGAGATGTGGATGTAGAGGAGAATGGAGAGAATAAGCTGGATGGAAAGAGTGAATAGTGAAAGAGTATTGGAAAGTGTTGGTGAGAGAAGATGTCTGCTGAAGGTTGTAAGAGAAAGGAAAAAGAACTTATTGGGACATTCATTGGGAAGGGGGTGTTTACTAGCAGATGCTTTGGAAGGATTGGTTTGTGGGGGAAGACTGAGAGGAAGAAGGAGATACAAGATGATAGATGACATAAAGGGAAGAGGAAATTATGCAGACCTGAAGATGAAGCAGAAAACCGGACAGCCTGGAGAACTACCATGTGATAACCTGCCTTTTGGCAGAAAACTGATGATGATGATACATGTCAGAGTGCTCATAAGTTATTCACTGACTCATCATCTCAAAAGTCACGGAGAGGTGCTCCCACTGTAAACATAACTGCGCTTCGGTTGTTGCAATTGAAAATAACGGTTCACTGCGTAACGGTATAAAGGTGCTAGCTCTTAAATCGTAAAAATTGGGTTAATAATGTTCACAATATAAAACAAATTATGAGAGTAATCCTTCTGAAACTGAAAACTAGTAACAAATTAAGTAACTACTAGTATAGATAAGCCAGATGTACTCTAGATACAGGATGGATGACGGCCGCCTGTAGACACGTTCGACGAGTAGCAGAGTAGTAGCTGGTGGTCGTAAGTGTGTACTACGTGGCAAGAGTGAGACAATTGTTAAATCAAACTATATTAGAAAGGCCTATAAGTGTGACTCAGTACGGATATGTAACATATTCAAGTACGTATAGGTGTGTATAAAAATTAACTAACATAGTTATTTAGTTCCCAGCTGTTTTACTATTTTCATTTTCCTTTCTTTGAAGAGGTTAGCAAGCGAGGACCTGGAGGTGGTAAG
The DNA here is from genome assembly GCF_023897955.1 of Schistocerca gregaria. Taxonomy (NCBI): domain Eukaryota; kingdom Metazoa; phylum Arthropoda; class Insecta; order Orthoptera; family Acrididae; genus Schistocerca; species Schistocerca gregaria. Next base: position 812,654,443 of record NC_064920.1, on the reverse strand, counting down.
GTGCCAAGGCACAAAGAAAAGATAAATTAACTTTATTTAAGGAGTTGCGCAATCTACAATTCTGAAACTTTTTGCTTACAGATGATCAGATGATATTCGTCAAATTCACACTAATACAATCTTAGAACGCCAGTAACAATCATTTAGAATTTCAAATTTAAATAATATTAATTTGAGAATTCAAATCATGGTATTGCGTAGAACTTCAAAAAAATGGTTCCAATGGCTCTGAGCACTATGGGACTTAACATCTATGGTCATCAGTCCCCTAGAACTTAGAACTACTTAAACCTAACTAATATAAGGACATCACACAACACCCAGTGATCACGAGGCAGAGAAAATCCCTGACCCCGCCTGGAATAGAACCCGGGAACCCGGGCGTGGGAAGCGAGAACGCTACCGCACGAGCACGAGCTGCGTACGTAGAACTTCACATGACTAAAGTGATTCTATTTCAAAATAAATTCAATAATTCGCAATATGAATTCTGATGATTGTAGAAAACATTTTAGTTAACGAGAGTACCTCAGAAATACATCGACCATCAACAAACACTTAGTAATCACAAAGACCTGTAACCCGACAGATCACAACAAGCAATGAATGAGCAAAGATAAAAACAATGTATAATATAGCCTCTAGATACATCAGATGATTTTATTTAAACTCTCATAAATAGGTAGCAGTTGTCTCATCAAAGGGCCAGAGATCATGAACAATTGGCCAAATATACACTTAGGTAAGCTGTAAATCTCAGCCAAGAGAGAATGTACAAACGTACATAAGTCGATTTTAAGTCGTGGTAACTCAGCCTAGTTCTAAAAAAGAATATGTAAATAAAATTTAAACAATACGGTCACATGGCTTAAAGTAAAACTGCACATAGTAGATTTCAACTTACATTAATACTGAGTGAAAAATAAATTACATATAACAAACAGAAACAATATTTATATATTACCAAAGTGGATTAAAAGCCAATAGACAGTTGCTAGACAACCCACCCCAAATGACATAAACAATCATTCTTTTTAAGCAGATAATCTGATGGTCACTTGGTAATAGCCATAATGTTAGCAATGTACCTAGCCAAGTTGGGATCGGTAAACTCTTTAAATAAAATCGGGTTAACTCAGATCCAAAAACGATATAACACTCATACTGTAGTTTAGAGAAACGTGCAATACGTGGATAGTTCCTGACAACGCTCGTACTACACACTAAACTGCTTACCAGACAAGTTCAACAAGCTCTGATGACTGCGGCTCACTAATCCCACTGTACCGGTGAATTCCGTCTTCCACAAAATTCGAGTTATGTGCTTCTCAATCACGCAAATTTGTAGGATCGAGCCGGCCGGGGTGGCCGAGCGGTTCTAGGCGCTACAGTCTGGAACCGAGCGACCGCTACGGACATGGATGTGTGTGATGTCCTTAGGTTAGTTATGTTTAAGTAGTTCTAAGTTCTAGGGGACTGATAACTTCAGAAGTTAAGTCCCATAGTGCTCAGAGACATTTGAACCATTTTGTAGAATCGAGATTCATATGCGCGCCAAAGTCAAACACAACTTTTTCACGTGCTAATACCACCCACGCGCCGCACAATTGACAGGTCCTCTCCATGGATCGTCGTCCTGCAGTTACTGGTGGCAACTGCTGAGGGTGAGTTCATGCGGAGCGCTGGTTAGTCGGCACTTTGGAGAGCGCGCATGCCCCTTTGCGGCATGCAGAGGACAAAGTTGCTTAGCTACACAGACAAATAGATTGTACCACACTTTCGAGTTCATTTCGAAGCAGCATTCGGTTCAATTTCCACTTCCCCCCCCCCCCCCCTTAAAAGTAAAACCTGAGCGCCTTCACCTTCTTTTTGTAACTGAGCTCCGCTGGCCTCCAAATCAGTAGAAGGAACACTAACATTAACTTGGGATGAACCCTATTGAGGTTATCGGTAGCCATATTTTTTAAATAGGAAAAGAACCGGGATGTGTTTCTTTAGAATCTCCCTCCTGTTTACAAAACAGATATTACTGATGTCCTTGCTCCACTTTCTTTTAACAGTTTCGGGACAAAATTCCTCAGGAAGGAGGTCAGTGATGGACCAAAAGTTGTGTAAGTAGGCTGTTTAGGTTTTTTTATTGGTAACGCCACGTAGCGCCCTGTATGAAAATCACTGGTTGTGCTGTGTGCAGTCTGTGGCTGATTAGCACAGTTGTAATACTCGCCATTGTAGTGTTGGGCAGTTAGCTGTTAACAGCGGGTAGCGTTGCGCAGTTGGAGGTGAGCCTCCAGCAGAGGTGGATGTGGGGAGAGAGATGGCGGAGATTTGAGTGCGGATGATCTGGACGTGTGTCCATCAGAGATAGTAAATCTGTAAGACTGGCTGTCGTGAATTGCTATATATTCTGACATTTAAACATGTTTTTGGAAAGTAGGAGACGAGATACTGGCAGAAGTAAAGCTGTGAGTACCGGCCGTGAGTCGTGCTTCGGTAGCTCAGTTGGGGTCAGTCCGCTGTTAGCAGCGGTGGGGCGAGGTCGTCGTGCCCGCGTACCCCTGTTGGCGCACCGCGCGCGCCAGTGTTTACTGTTTACCTCCCGCTGCGGCGAGTGTCACGCGTCCGTGTCTCGGTAGTGCCATGGCGCACTCGTATCGCAAGTCCACAATTAAGATCACATTTCAAGCGGACTACGCAAGACCTCGAGCACTTGACGTTGAACGTTTCATCCGAGAAGAACTGCATATTGCACCTCAAGACATCATTGGGATCCACTTTTCTATAACACAAAGTGTCGTCTACATAAAAATGATCAATGAAAAGGCGTGCACTGATGTTGTGTGCCGACACGCTCATGGACTTAAATTTAAGCATTCTGATGGTCACATAGGAACTGTCACGATCGACCACGCTGGATTAGGCCTTCGCACTCTGAGGGTCTTCGAGTTGCCATTCGAAGTCCCGCCAGATGTTGTGATGACAGCTTTCAAACCGTACGGCAACGTGCTAAGCCACTTGGCTGAAAAATGGCAAACGTTTGAGACGTACCCCGTCTTAAATGGAGTGAGACAAATTAAGATTGAACTGACGAAGCATGTGCCATCCTATCTTGTAATTGGCGGCTGCAGAGCCATTGTCATGTACGACGGACAACCCCGTACTTGCGCCGGCTGTGGCCAGGAAGGACATGTCCGATCGGCCTGCATTCAACGCCGACTGACTCAGACACCGGTTGGTGAAGTTCCATCCCCGGCGACGCCTACTTCACTCCCCATCACGTATGCAGCGGCTGCAACCGCAACAGCTGTTCCTGCCCAGGATCGTAGCACCATATTGCAGTCAGTGGTCGATGACCGTGTGGCGGACAGAATATCCCCCTCTACGACGCCTTCGGCAGACTTGCCTCAAGACGGTGATCAATTGTGCCACCAAGACGAGCCTAAAGAGAAGATGGAAGTAGAAACTAAAATTGTCCCGACCTCTGCCTTCCTACCAATGGAGACCGCATCAGATGATTGTCGCCCGCACTCTGACACAGAACAACATGTCCGGAAACAACGGTCCCCTCGAAAACGCAAGAAACGGCGCCATACGCCGTCCGATGATTGCCTGCTTCGGATGTGCGACCCAGACGAATATCCGGCGTCGGACGACGCTCAGGACGCTACCACCGCAACTCAACCTTCCCATCACGATGCTACGGCGGATACAATTTCTGAGCCTCGGTCTGACAACATCACTTCTGCTACTGAACATACGCGCAAGCGCTCTACTGACAGCACTAATCAACAGTTACCAATTGCTGCATCTGATTCTTGGGCGGATGATGTCGAGGATGAGCCACACCACCAGGAGAATGCCGAAGGCAGAGATGCTCCCTCGGCTGTACCCAGCACCAGCCAACAACAGTGACTACGGCTGTATCGTCAGCCTCTGTGGGGCCGCCCCTGCCGCCCACACCTGGCCTCCTACACAACCCAGTTGCCGACCTGGCTGACCAAACATACCGTCTAGCGACGATTAACATCAACAACATACGTGCCCGACACAAACTAGCGATGCTACAGGATCTACTCAACGCAGCAGACATCGACATTGCGCTCCTTCAAGAGGTGTATGTCGCCGACTTCAAGGGACCCTATGGCTACCAGACTTGGGTCTCACATGCGTCTGCCAATGGCAGTGGTGTGGCGATCCTCCTCCGCGACGGTATATCCGCAGAATACGTCGAGTATCTCCCTGACGCCAGAGGCATGGCTCTTACTATCCAAGGGGTCAAACTTATTAACATCTATGCACCGTCAGGATCTGGTCGGCGTCGCGAACGATCCACCTTTTTCGCTCATACAATCACGCCCCTCTTTATGGGCCGTCAGGACGCCTTGATAATGGGAGGGGACTTCAACTGTAGCCAAGCACCTAAGGATCAGTTACCACATCATTCTCCATGCGCAGAACTTACGACAATTATAAATAATCTTCAATTGGTGGACTCATGGGAACATGTTTGTGGCGATCGGCCCGGATTTACTCACTACACCAGCCATTCCTCCAGCCGCATCGACCGGATTTACATCTCGCGCTTCATAGCTGTGGGGACAAGAGCTGCCGAAGTTTGGCCCACAGCTTTTTCTGACCACGACGCCTACATCTGCGCTATTACCCTCGGCCGCCAGAAGATATGGTACAGCCGTGGTCCTTGGAAGTTGAACGTCACTCACCTAGCTTCTCAGGAATGCCGCCGCCTTATAGAGAACACGTGGGACTCTTGTAGCCGCCGGCGTGGCACCTACCGGTCTACACTGTCGTGGTGGTTACTCTGCGCCAAACCAGCCCTCCGGAAGACCTTGATAGGCTACGTCCGAGATGTTGCAGCATGGAAGAGACATACCATGGAATTTTACTATAGCATCTTAAGGGAATGTGCAACACTGCCGTACTCACCTACACGGCAGGTGACGGTGAACCGTGCCAAGGCACAGATCATCAGATTAACACGTTGCCACCTTGAGGGAGCGATCGTCAGAGCGCGCACTCAAGACAGAGTGGCCCAGGAGGAACCGTCTATGTACCACGTCATTGCAGAACGACGGCGCCGACGCAGGACACTGATCCAAGCTATCACGACTGAAGACGGACGACGCCTTGATACCCAGCGCGACATAGGAAACGCCCTTCATGCTCACTACACTATGCTGTACTCGGAACATCGACATCCCCCAGAGGTGATCGCCGAAGTCTCTCAACTCACTTATGGCTCGATCTCTCCGACAGCGGCAGCGGATTTGACTGCTGATGTAACGGAAGAGGAAATCATTAAAGCAATACAGGCTGGGGCTGCTCATAAGTCCCCGGGACCTGATGGCCTTCCTCTGGAATTTTACCGGACGTACCAACAATTGCTGGCACCAGCGTGGACTGATATTTGCCGCGATCTTATGTCTCCCACGACGCAGATACCTGGGGCTTTCCTAGAAGGACTGATAGTGCCCATACACAAACCACGAGGCGGATCCAGGATCAGTGACTATCGGCCCTTGACCTTACTCAACAGTGACTTGAAGATTTTCACCCGGCTTCTGGCGGCACGCCTAAAGCGATCAGTACGATGTGTTGTGTCGCAGGACCAGGCATCGTTAGGTGGTGACCATAATATTCGCACTGCATTGTGCCGATATAGAGATATGATCGCGCTAGCCAAAGCTCGCCAACTGCCAGGAGTTTTGGCCTCACTCGACTTTAGCCAGGCCTTTGACAGAGTGGACCACACATTTTTGATGGAGGTACTGCGACACATGGGGTATCCGGACGTCATAGTTAATGTACTGATGCGTCTCCTACGCGGCGCGACGTCCAGGTGTTATATAATGGCCGTCTTACGCCGCCGATACAGATCCAGCGATCGGTGCGACAAGGCTGCCCTCTTTCGGCGATATTGTACGCCCTCGTCTTGGAACCACTCCTCTGCGGCCTCCGACAACGCCTGACCGGGATGTCCCTTGGTGGACACACTTTCTGCTGCACTGCCTATGCAGATGATCTGGTACTCCTTCTACGCAATAATGACGATGTTCGTGCAGCACTGGCGTGGGTGGCGACCTACGGCGCGGCATCGGGGAGCCATCTCAATATCCACAAATCACACGTTCTGTCTATAGGCAGAGGCCTACCCGGCGAGAACGTCGCACCGCTACGAATCAGCGACACAATCCGCTGTCTTGGCATTGATTTCACATCTGACATGAAACGTTCAACAGCCCTTAACTACAGGCGTTTATTGAATCAGATGAGAGCAGGAATAAGTGACCACCGTTTGAGACATCTAGACCTCCTGCAACGGACACGATATGCTAACGTCTATTTGGCGTCACGTATCCCCCATTTTGCACAGATACTCCCCATACCACCTACCCTGGCTCACCGCATGTTGGCGGTTTTGGGATCCTTTGTTAATACGGGCATGTTATTTAAGATTCGTTACGAGTCCCTAACCCTCCCGAGGAGCAGAGGGGGTTTAGGCCTTTGTCATGTCCAGAACAGAGCAAAGGCCCTGTTCGTCAGCTGTCACCTGTTTCTGTGGCGACGAAGTCCGACGTGCCTCACAAGTCTCTTACTGGAAGCCTTACGACCAATCTCAGTCGCACCCCATGTGATGATATCGGACATCCCAGCACCTTTCTTCTACATCAGCCAATTCTTCCTTGAATTAAGCTACATCCGCAGTGCACTACTACCCACACGCTTGATGATGACGAGGGCGATATATGCTGCTATGCAAATGAACATGACGCCGAATGTGATTGAAAGCAAACACCCCAATACAAAGTGGCGCGCTGTGTGGCAGGCAGTGAATGCCACCACCCTTGATACTGAGGTGCAATCTGCATGGTACGTATCTGTTAATGGGAAACAGTTGTGCCAGTCCCGCCTACATCGCATCCACCTCGCTGATTCCCCCTTGTGTGCCACATGCCAAGTGATTGACACAGATGAACATCGTTTCGAATGCGGGTCGGCAAAGGACGTATGGTATTTGGTGCGTCAGATATTGGCTTTTCTCACACGCACGACTCCTGACAGGATAACTACCCGATCACTTCTTTTCCCCGATAAGATTTATTTCCCAAGAGCAAAAACGAACTCTGTGACGTGGATCAGCGGCCACGCTGTTCACTACCTCTTCGGTAATGGCGAAAAGACAGTACCCGATTTTTGGTATTACCTCAACGAACGACATTGTGCGATCGTCAAGAACCCTAAATATAGGCAATATTTTTCTAATTTCCTTTGGAGCGCATTCCATAATCCGCCTCGCAGCTGGATTATCGATGACATGAGATGATAACCATAGCACCTCTTCCCAGTTCCATTTTTTTATGAGATTTGAACAAACAGCGGAAACAACACAGCAACGAGAAGACAGTCATCGAAAAATTCGCAGCGGGCTATAGTATGGAGCATCCTTTGTCGTAACGGGACGACTTCCTATTATTCTGTTTATGTAGCCGAAGAGGAACGGCCTTCCTTTTATACATTTGTATAAAAATAAAATGAAATAAAAGTAAAAAAAAAGCAGAAAAACAAACCTTCCAAAATCCTTTTTTTCTCATTTTTGTTAAAAAAGTGGCTAGGATAGCTGGCTATTAAAAAAAATGCCTATTTGTGTTACGTACGCATTTTGTAATTAAAAAAAAAAAGATGGATAGAGCGTAAAAAAAAAGTTTGGTAGAGCACTTGCCCGCGAAAGGCAAAGGTCCCGAGTTCGAATCTCGGTCGGGCACACAGTTTTAATCTGCCAGGAAGTTTCGTATCAGAGCACACTCCGCTGCAGAGTGAAAATTTCATTCTGGAAACTATTAAGGTAAATACAATTGTTTGTTGTCCATCAAAATCTTTCATTTGCTAACTATGCCTATCAGTAGTTAGTGCCTTCATTAGTTTGAATCTTTTATTTAGCTGGCAATATTGGCGCTCGCTGTATTGCAGTAGATCGAGTAACGAAGATTTTTGTGAGGTAAGTGATTTGTGAAAAGTATTGTTTCATCTTAGTCAGGGCCATTCTTTTGTAGGGATTACTTAAAGTCAGACTGCATTGCGCTAAGAAATATTGTGTGTCAGTTTAAGCACAGTCATGTATAATTTTTATAAGGGGACGTTTCAGTTGAATATCAGAGAGTTATTCGGGTCCATTTAGAAGCATTAAATTTTGCAGCTGAAATCTGATTTACTCCATATTGTTCTCCATTCTTTTGGCAACAAAAGTCTATTTTTCAACATAATCTCCGGCCAACGCGACCTTTTTACGTCGGCTTACTGGGAGGGCCTGTGTACCCAAATAGTACCATTCTACAGGTCGCCGTCAGAGCCAACATCTTGCTATGTCAATAACCTTCTCATCTTGCACCTACTGCTCCCCACAGAGTGTCCTTCATTGGGACAAACAGATGGAAGACAGATCCGGGATGTAAGTGAATCCCATCGGGCACACACCTTTCAGTACCCCAAACTGGTGGATGAAGTGCCACCACTACCAACAAAGATGCCAAGTTGTACTTACGACCAATCGATCACCTCGAATGAGAATGTCCGAAGGCTCCAACATTACACGAGTCACTGCTGTGTACGGCCGGCCTTCACGCAGGAGAGCGGATAAATCTGCGCGGACCTGATTGCGATGATATCAGATGCCACGCCCAACGACTCACCGTGCTTTTGTTCACTGTCAAGTCTCCGTAGAGATTCTCCAACCGCCTATGAATATCTGCGATGATTTTGGTTTTGTACCAAAAGAAACTCAATGACAGCTCTCTGTTTGGAACGCACCTCCGTTACAGACGCCATCTTGAAGGCTACGCTTAGTACCGCCGCCTACCGGAACTTCATGAAACTATAGGGGTGGAAGGCGGAATATTCGACTGTGTTCCACAATAAATTCCGCACTTTTTCAACTGACAATTGCCGAGAAAAAAATGTGTTGCTTTACTTATCGAACGCACCTCGTACATCTTAGGAAGCAAAAATGAGCCAAGAAAACAGCTTCAACACCAAGATGATTATTGCAAAGACACTATTCGTTCTGAAATAAATTCTGAAGATTCTCCTCGGTGATGAAAGTGAACTCTCATATTTAGCGGACATCGTTTTGGAAAGAGATGGGACACGCCGTGCCTCCCTTAGCGTCGCCAGTGCCGTCTCCTCGCACGCTGGAGGCAGGCAGACATCGCTCCGCCCGCTAGCCGCGCGGCCCCACGCCGTAAGCCGTGGAGCTGGCTGGCCGACTCGTGATCCGCCACGCTGAGCGCCAAAGACCCCCCGCCTGAATTGACACTTGAGCCACAATCGTCACAATGGCGTCTGCCTAATGAGATGGCGGCCGCAACTTACTAATTAGTGCGTACCAACAAGCTCTTAATGACGGCCAAATCTGTCGCGTGCACGAGTGCGGCGCGAAAATAAAAAAAGAAAGAAAGAAGAAGAGAGGAACTTATTAGGCCCGCGTATAATTTAATTCGTCACAGTTATTAAAATAATGAGTAAGTATTGAGCCGCCGTAATTAAAATGTTCACCTCAGGAAGACCAATTATTAGCAAGAATCGCGTCGCGCGGACCCGCGGGATGTAAGTAGTCCTTTCAGGAGGGCGCCGCCACGCACTAGACTGCCTTATTGATCATTACGGGTGCTTAGTGGTTATTACACCTCGACGCCGGTTAATTCCGTCACTCGAGCGTAATATAAGCGCCGCCCCTGCGCCTGCACCGGCGCCCAAGTACCGCCGGGTCGGCCGCCCTCACCTCGCCCATGTGTGGCGAGCCCTCAGCTAACTACGTTTACTGATTTCCTCTTCGGTATAGACGCACTCGCTGAAAGGACCTACAATTGACTGCATATTTTATACTGAGGAGAGTAGAGAAGAAGGAGAAGTTATTTCTGTAAAAATTATGCCCCACTAACACTGAAGAATTTCTAGCAAATGGAAGTTTCTGCGTTGGCTTGCTTGTGGACAATGCAATGAATTGCGACGTCTTAAAATGGATTCTACAACTACATCTACATCTACATACATACTCCGCAATCCACCACACGGTGCGTGGCGGAGGATACCTCGTACCACAATTAGCATCTTCTCTCCCTGTTCCAATCCCAAAGAGAACGAGGGAAAAATCACTGCCTATATATCTGTAGGAGCCCTAATCTCTCTTATCTTTGTGATCTTTCCGCGAAATGTAAGTTGGCGGCAGTAAAATTGTACTGCAGTCAGCCTCAAACGCTGGTTCTCTAAATTTCCTCAGTAGCGATTCAGAAAAAGAACGCCTCCTTTCCTCTAGAGACTCCCACCCGAGGTCCTGAACCATTTCCGTAACAATCGCGTGATGATCAAACCTACCAGTAACAAATCTAGCAGCCCGCCTCTGAATTGTTTCTATGTCCTCCCTCAATCCAACCTGATAGGGATCCCAAACGTTCGAGCAGTACTCAAGAATAGGTCGTATTAATGTTTTATAAGCGGTCTCCTTTACAGATGAACCACATCTTCCCAAAATTCTACCAATGAACCGAAAACGACTATCCGCCTTCCCCACAACTGCCATTACATGCTTGTCCCACTTCATATCGCTCTGCATTGTTACGCCCAAATATTTAATCGACGTGACTGTGTCAAGCGCTACACTACTAATAGAGCATTCAAACATAACAGGATTCTTTTTCGTATTCATCTGCATTAATTTACATTTAGAGTTAGCTGCCATTCTTTACACCAATCACAAATCCTGTCCAAGTCATCTTGTATCCTCCTACAGTCCTCACACCCCTCATTGCATGTGTCAGACATCATAGCTGGGCAGACTGGTAAAACAGGACAGGCGGAGATGTGGCGGAATAACATCAAGCATCAGAGCTGCGCAGAGAATAAGTATGCTCGGTCGCAGGTTCGAATCCTGCCTCGGGTATGGATGTGTGTGATGTCCTTAGGATAGTTAAGTTTAAGTATTTCCAAGTTCTAGGGGACTGATGACCACAGATGTTAAGTCCTATAGTGCTCAGAGCCATTTGAACCATTTTTTGAACTTATGAAGGTTCAAAATGTCTCTGAGCACTATGGGACTCAACTGCTGTGGTCATCAGTCCCCTAGAACTTAGAACTACTTAAACCTAACTAACCTAAGGGCATCACACACATCCATACCCGAGGCAGGATTCGAACCTGCGACCGTAGCAATCGCACGGTTCCGGACTGCGCGCTTAGAACCGCGAGACCATCGCGGCCGGCACATATAAAGGAACCAATGTTAACACCACGATATCTGATCACCACAAGAACGTGCATTGGCCCTGCACTATTTTTAACATTCATACTGTTGAAAAGCAACATCAAGAGGACCGCAGGAGTTTTCTCTATCCCGATGATTGGCTTTTGACAACTCAGTGTAAGTTCCCTCACAGACGCTTTGAACGAGATAAGAATTCACGAGGACTCTTCAGACAGTAAGGAACGATTGATCGCGAAATGGAAACTGTTTTATTTCCAGCAGTTAGCGATACCTTCCAGCTACTTCTCTACACAGTCGCCCCCCCCCCCCCTTGACTTAGACATCTGTCGTGGTGTTGTCCCAACTTGCCGATAACCTCGTCATAGAAGGCAGCCTCCAATGCTTTCCGACAATTTTCTACGCTGGACTGCACAGCTGGTTGTCTGTGCCAATGTTTTGTCTTCATAACTAGCAGTTCATTCGAGCGGAGATGAAAATCGGAGGGAGCCAAGCCCGGGCAGTATGGTGGGTGATGAACACCTCCCACCAAAAACCCTGCAGAAGCGTCATCATTACCCCTGCGGCCGAGAACTGTCATGAAGAAGAAACATTATGACCCTGACCTACTTTCGATATATACCACTTTCAGGCAATAGCAGCGTCACCTGGCGAGGAATGACTGCAAGTCAGACACACGCACGGTGCATGTAGTGCCTACATTGGGGAAAGCGCGCAAAACTATCTGAGTTAGACTGAGGGCAGACTGTGATAGCCGGGAGGCTCAGTACGAGTATTTCGGAAACTGCACTACTTGTCGGCTGTTCGAGGAGTGCTGTGGTGAGTGTATTCAACACGTGGTGAAACCATGTCCAGACGTCGAGTGGTTGGGCGTCCACCGCTCACTGCATATGTCGGACGTCGTAGTTGTTCAGACTGGCAAAACAGGACAAGCGGAGATGTGGCGGAACTAACATCAAACATCAGTGCTGCGCAGAGTACGTCTGACCACACAGTGCACCAAACAGTCCTAAAGATTGGCCTCCGCAACTTACGACATATGAATGAGCCCATGTCAACATCACGACATCGGCAAATACGACTGAAATGGATACGTGAAATCGGCATTGGACATTGGCGCTGCGGCATAACTTTGCGTGATCTGATAAACCCTGATACCTTCTATCCCATGCCATGTGAGGGCGCGAATCCGTCGTCTTCTAAGGGAACAGCTGTTTGACACATCGGACAGTGGGACACAGACAAAATGGCGGCGGCTCTGTTACGCTCTGGGGAAATTTTACGTGGGCATCCGTGGGTCCAGTGGAGTTCATGCAAGGCCCAGAAGTACAACTGGATGCCACATTGTATCAAAATACTCAGGTTTTCCATTTTATCATTTACTGACTTACAAGCTGGAAGTGAACGCCAGGAATAACATCTAGGAAGATAATAGACAGCATGTGGGCCTCACAGTGGCTAACGTTAAGAGTAGCGGCAGTCAGTTACTACGTGTCTGAATACAAGTTCCCTGTGAGGTACAGATCTACCTATGCCAAAGACATCGACAAGACGTGGAATTAAACATGCTGGTCGAATGCAGTATACACCACTTGCCGAGGAATACCATTTTCCAAATGTGTACACTGTAAGATACCTTAGATTGCTCTTTTTCATAAAAGAAAATACTCATAGAAGGAGGGAAGAAACAAATGTCGGAGTTCAAAATGCCACCATGACGGAAATTGCTAGTGGTAGAGTACTAGACCAATTGGACGAGTATGGGACAGAAGTGATTCTTGGCTTCTTTGAAGGAACCATCCCAGCATTCGCTTGAAGTGAATTAAGGAAACCATGCTGGTCGTAAAGCGGGAAGGTTGCGTAGGGATGTGTACACTAGTCCTCTGGCATAGGGATCTAGTTTCTGAAACACGCCAGTACTTTGTTTACCTTCTCCACAAAGTGTCCATTGGTTGATATTAATGGCTCTGAGGGACCAAGAGATTGGACACCAACTTTCACTTCATCCTTGCACCAAAAACATACAAATCAATGATTTAAACATGCCAGGAAAGATTGCATTACCATGTAACGCATCTGTATTTTAAGAATTTTTCCTTAGCTTGATCCATAAAGACAGTAGGATAATGATATCCTCAGAAAATAATAATTACATCATATCAACAAAAGGCAGTTGCACTTAATCTTATGTACCAAAAACTAACAAAACAATATCTACCAATATATGGGCAGGTGCATGAATAAACAAGTTAAAGGGAAACGCATTTTGGAAACGAACAGTGCAGGTGATTAATGACATCGGTAAACCCCATTTAACAAGATAATACAAGATAATACAATATTCCTTTTAACGTAAATACGGCCGGGACCAAGGGTAAGTGGCTACACGGCATTAACAGGGCTAGGCTGCGACGCAGCAAGAAAAATAAAATTCACCTCTAGCGAGACAGTGATTGGCTGAAGCCATACTGGGTGACGCAGACGTGACACGGTGGGGAGATCCCCACTATATAAAAGCATTTTGAGAACTAAAATGGCTAGATCTCTCTCTCTCTCTCTCTCTCTCTCTCTCTCTCTCTCTCTCTCTCTCTCGTCTCGCAACGGACAGCACAAGCGTGTGGAAATAAGCGAGGGCACTGAGATCTTTGCTTTCTTCACATATCATGGCGACAGATAGCAAAGAGGTAGTTACTTATTCCTGTAGGGATCTTTACAGCAAAGAAATTGTGCATATCGCTCCAACCCTTAATGAGTGTGCAATAGACATTATTTCGCCTAGGGAAAGATTTATATTCAAAAGAATGTAGAAATGTTGAGACTGAGTTAATTCAGCCAAGGCTAGAGTAGGGAATTAGCGTTTCCAGCATGGGGACAACGCCATTGCTATCATGCATTAGGCCACAGTAAATGTTGAGTCTAGATTTTGCTCACTTTGAGTATTAAATATCACAAGCTTGGATACTAACCAACCCTCACATTGAGTACATGTGAGTTTTTTCATTGGTTCAAAAAGTAAATTTATTCTCCACCAATGTAGTGCATTGACTAACTACGACAATATAGATGTAAATGAGCTGATGAAGATTTTTGATCATTCTTTCCTGTAATAAAAATTTTTCGTCTGTAGAGATAACGATTCTAATAACCATCGGTTCAATACATCCAAGAGTTAAATATTTTGTTATTGAGTGTCAAAAGTAATTGAACATGATTGTTGCATATCACTTGACCTCTGAAAGCACAGTTGATCATTATATACAGCAAAAAAAAAAGGGGACAGCTGTTTTGTCTTTCTAGAACAGAACCCAAACTTTCATTTTTATTAATTCATGCATTATAGTTACGTGACAGCAGAATTTCTAATGATTTTTGTTATGATCCACACCCGATAATAGCTGCCTTACAGGGCCGAGTTCATATTTATTTAGAATGTCTATTTAACACGCTGGGCTTGAGAAGATTACTCAGATGTTTGTCCATTTGCGCGCTAAGTGGTAAACTAAGTTTTCACACATTAGTACACTCACTATGCAGATACAGAAGTGCAGACTATGACAACCACACCAAACAACAATAAAGTTGTCCTACACGCACAAGCACATGCCACCTAAAGCCATAGCTTGTCTCTTATGCAGCGTAAGTGGGTAGAAACCTCACAGACGGTGTGCTCAATTGTAATGCGTGTAATAACACCGAAAAATGTTGAGTGCTTCAGGCATGAGATACGCCACAGTAGTGTCAGTCATACATCAGCCAGATTGCCAAGTCGTAGAACCCCACGCATCAGTATGGTAATTTCATCAGACGAGTTTCTGCAGGCAACAGACAGAAGGCGTGCTTATAATTTCTGGACGGCAGTCACGATACTCTGGAAGAGATGAGGTAAAGGTGGTCCGACACTCGTGAGCATCTGGATTTATCCACATGTGGCCGTCCATCAAGTACTGATGCCTTATATGCAGAGTCCCGTGAGCTGTGGTATTGTTTGGAGCCGGGTAGCCACATGACACAGGGCTAGCTGGACACAGTAAGGGTCACATTACCGATTCCAGTACCAATATAAGCAACGTCGCATGGGATGGCGGTAGGTAACAGGCTGTGAGACTAACTGATTCATCCTCTGACTGGACGGCAGTACTGGAACATTTGTTTATGGGTAGCTCTCTACGTTGTTAATTTTGGCTTCAAAAATTGGAATCGCTACTTCTATTTTATGTATTTCCTTCCCTCCTTCTTGAAGCTCAGTAGATGCCTTTTTGCAAGGCCTTGCAAGAGATACCGGCAATCGAAGGTAGAAATTACATTTATCAAGGAGACAAACAAACTCGTATTTCCAGTAGCTATGTTCATGGTTCGATCGCTTCACAAACTGTCGTCTCTTAATTGTTATCTGTTTCTGTTATACCACATTCCATTGACTGCCAAGTCACTAGAGACAAAAACGACAGCAGTTTTGAACAAAGTTGTGTATGGAGACGGCCTTGGGTCTGCTTTGAGTTAGCTAAAGGTAAGACCCAGGTTTAGGCTGCAGAAACCAGTATCAGAAAAATCATATCAGGATCTGATTCAAGTGCCTCCAGATTACATAAATTGTCCAGTTTAAGGTGTCGGTGGCTGTATAACATTTCGCAACACGAATGTCTCTTATCACACAATCACAGAAGAAGTTTACCTTCGGCGAAGAATTAAGATATAAACGCAAGAAGAAACACTGGATGCTCAAGTTTGGAAAGAATTTCGATTATAAAAAAATTTAAGGTTTTAAGACAACACTGTTCTCTAGCAACATCTAAATGACGCAAATCGCTGTAGGAGGTGAAGATGCAGGAAATTTGATTTGGGGAAAACACTAATAAATTGTCGCTAATACACTGACTTCTCACTGCAAGTACTGTACAGCATTTACTGTTTTCGTGTCTGTGGTGGTTGCTATTGTGTGTGGTGAGGACGACTAGCAGTGTAAAACACCGATTCGCTAAACTGGAAATGTGTGCTATGCTTTCTATTGATACCAGCTGGTACATCATCCTACATTCAGAGTATGTTCGCTTATTACGATCTTCCTGGAGACCGAAAATATCCTCTGCAGGACATGTATTTTTCAAGCAACGCAGGCTGATGCCCACCTCCGGTAGGCATTTGATACAGATTCACACTGTCGCCAAATGAACAAAATACGAGCATACCGAGCATCAGACCAGCTTCGTTGTTGGGCTGAAGACTTTCTTACAAACGGCACACAGCATATTATTCTTAACGGAGATGGTTTCGTCGTGCACAAAGAGAGTGTTATAGGAGCATTGCTATTCGCTTTACTTATACGAGGTGTGATTGGAAAGCTTTAAGAATGGGCTTGTAATTGTACAATGGTGGAACTTACATGCTACTGCGATGCATCTCCTTCAAAATAGTCCCCTTCTGACTGAACACAGCGACTGCAACGGTTTTCCATTTTTGGTACCATTTCTGGAAATTTTTTCCTGAATTGTGTTAAGGACGCTCTCCATATTTGCCTCGATATCTTTAATCGAGTCCAGTCGCTCCCCTCTCAGTGAAAATTTAAGTTTAGGAAACAGGTAGAATTCTACAGGGGCCAAACCAGGGGAATTTGGCGGTTATGGAAGCACAGGAATTTTGAATTTGGTCAAAAATTCAACGATGGAGAAGGCACGATGAGCCAGAGCATTGTCATGGTGTAGCACCCAACTTCTGTCTTTCCACAATGCAAGCCTTTTGTTCGATACCTTTCCGCGCAAACGCTCAAGGACACATTTGTAGAGTTCCTGGTTAGTTGACTCTCCTCCAGGGGTCAATTCATGATGCACATTACTGGTAGAATCGTAAAAAGTCACCAACATTGTCTTCACCTTCGACCGACTTTGTCATGCTGTTTTCGGTCGTGGTGAACCTGGAATCTTCCACTGCGAAGACTGCAGTTTGGTTTCAGGATCATATCCATATACCAACAATTCGTCACCTGTAGTTACCCTATTTCACAAATCTGGGTCATTTTTAGTCCGATTAATCAGTTCTTGGCACACTTCAAACCGGTTTTGTCTCTGGTCACTTGACAACACTTTTGGAATGAATTATGCAGACACTCGATGCATGTTCAGAACTACAGTTAAAACTGACTGAACTGCATAGAAATTTAAATTAAGTTCATCAGGCATCTCTACAATCAGCACACGCTAAGTCATGAACTGTCACAACATTTTCATTAGTTTTTGAGGTGGATGGATGGCTGGACCGTGATACATCTTCAAATGATTCGCGGCCATTTTTAAATCTGTTGAACCAGACAAGTGACCAGAGACAATACCGGTTTGAAGTGTGCCAATAACTTATTAATCGGACTAAAAATGAGCCAGATTTGACTCGCTCATACAGTTATCTCCAAAAGCTGTTTTTAATAGTTCGTCTCAGAAGCTGTTTTCCTGGTTTTAAAACATAATTTCAGACAAACACGTTGCCCTGTTTTTGTCAATTTTCATGCAGACAGAGTCCGGCAACAAGCCTTAACATACCTGCACTCAACCAGCTGTCACAACGAACTGAATAAAGGAAACTCAGTTTCCTGTCAGAGGGCGTTCAAGGAGTTCAAGGAAAAGGTAATAACCCATTCCCCACCCTCCGTATACCTGCCCGCCAAACAAGTAATCAGCAGCGGATCCATTCTTAAAACTTTCCAATCACACCTTGTAAATGACCTAGAGGATAAAGACACAAGCTCAACGAGGCTATTCGCGGATGATGTTGTTGTACATAGAAAGGTCGCGGTGCAAGAAAATTGAAGCGAAATATTAAACACGTACGCTTGGGGTAGGGACTGACAACTGCCACTCAATAGATGCAAATGTAACGTACTGTCCATTAGTTCGAGAAATGTATACGATCGCCAACCACCACTCGTAATATTAACATCCATTATGTATCTGGGAGTACACGGAGCGATGTAAAATGTAATGACCAAGACAGTAAGTAGGGTCGGAAATGTCATTCGACCAGTAACTGAGTAATGGTCATCAGTCTCAGACCCACATCAAGTAGGGTTGATGGAAGAAATCTATACATCGAGAAAGCAATGAGAGAAATAAAAAAAATGTTCAATAGTGAGATTGAAATTCAAGGTGAAAGGAAGTCAATGATAAGATTCGCTGATGGCATTGCTATTTTCAGCGAAAGTGAAGAACAGTTACAGGATGTATTGAATGGAATGAACAGTCTAATGAGAATATCATACGGTCTGAGGGTAGACAGTTCAAAGGCGAATCGAATGAGGAGCAGCAGAAATGAGAACAGTGAGAAACTTAACATCAGAATATGTGATTATGAAGTCAATAATTCTGCTATCGAAGTAGCAAATTAATCCATGGTGGATGGAGTAAGGATAACGCAGAAAGCAGATTAGTAACAGCAAAAAGGGCGTTTTCGGCTAGGAGAAGTCTACTTGTATTAAAAATAGGCATTAATTTGAGGAAGAGATTTCTAAGACAGTAAGCTTGGAGCAGACCCTTCTATGGTAGTGAAACGGGTTGTGGCAAGCAGATGAGAATCGAAGCATTTCAAATGTGGTGCTACAGAAGAATGTTGGAAATGTGATTGACTGCGGAGACTCTCCGCAGAAACAGCAAGGAAAGGAATATATGGAAAACACTGGCAATAATGGGGAGCAAGATTTCAGGACGTCTGTTAAGATATCAGGGAATGACTTCCATGGTACTATAGAGAGCTGTAGAGGGTGCAAATTGTACAGGAAGACAGAGATTGGAATACAACCCACAAATTATTGAGGATAAAGGTTGCAAGAGCAACTCTGAGATGAAAAGTTTGGGGCAGGAGAGAAATTCGTGGCGGGCCACATCAAACCAGTCAGCAAACCAGTCAAGCAATATATTGCTTCCTACTAAGTGTACCTCACGAATAGTCCAGAAGGTAAAATACATGGCAGGAAGAGGAAAATTTGGGGCTGGGGGAGGGTGGAAGTGGAATGACTGAGCTATACGACGTACCCTCCGTGCGACATATCGCAAGTTGGTTTGCGGTGTGTGGATGTAGATGTAAAGTATCACTGTACTGTCGTAACACTACCTTAGTCTGTGTGCACTTCCGAACGCGAATTATCTCACAATCTCCTCCCGCCTGCGAATCCACTACTTCGTGTCTCTAATGTAGAGCATTACAAGAAGAATCTTTTCTTGACATTTTTCACTCCAAACATGTTCGCTTATCTTATCGGCTGTATACATCAGTCGATTTAGTCATGGTTTGCAGCCCTCACACCTGTACGTGGGGTCAGCGAGAACGAGAATCGAACACTCAAGTCCCTCAGACGAGAAAAAGTTGTCATGAGTCCACTACCCATATTTTATGGGAGGTGTCCTGTGTCTCATATTTCTTTACTTCCTTCTTTTATATCGGTTAAACAATATTTGTACTTGGTTTGTATTATTTTATAGAAAAATAGTGTTAATTATGAGAGACTAGAATGACTTGAAAATTTAGACTTAGCAGGTACAAGCTGCAGTAATGCTAAAGCTGATTTGATACACCAAGGTCTTACATCTACATCTACATCTACATCCATACTCCGCAAGCCACCTGACGGTGTGTGGCGGAGGGTACCCTGAGTACCTCTATCGGTTCTCCCCTCTATTCCAGTCTCGTATTGTACGTGGAAATAAAGATTGTCGGTATGCTTCTGTGTGGGCTCTAATCTCTCTGATTTTATCCTCATGGTCTCTTCGCGAGATATACGTAGGAGGGAGCAATATACTGCTTGACTCTTCGGTGAAGGTATGTTCTCGGAGCTTTAACAAAAGCCCGTACCGAGCTACTGAGCGTCTCTCCTGCATAGTCTTCCACTGGAGTTTATCTATCATCTGCGTAACGCTTTCACGATTACTAAATGATCCTGTAACGAAGCGCGCTGCTCTCCGTTGGATCTTCTCTGTCTCTTCTATCAATCCTATCTGGTGCGGATCCCACACTGCTGAGCAGTATTCAAGCAGTGGGCGAACAAGCGTACTGTAGCCTACTTCCTTTGTTGTCGGATTGCATTTCCTTAGGATTCTTCTAATGAATCTCAGCCTGGCATCTGCTTTACCGACGATCAACTTTATATGATCATTCCATTTTAAATCACTCCTAATGCGTACTCCCAGATAATTTATGGAATTAACTGCTTCCAGTTGCTGACCTGCTATTTTGTAGCTAAATGATAAGGGACCTATCTTTCTATGTATTCGCATCACACTACACTTGTCTACATTGAGATTCAATTGCCATTCCGTGCACCATGTGACAATTCGCTGCAGATCCTCCTGCATTTCAGTACAATTTTCCATTGTTGCAACCTCTTGATACACCACAGCATCATCTGCAAAAAGCCTCAGTGAACTTCCGATGTCATCCACCAGGTCATTTATGTATATTTTGAATAGCAACGGTCCTATGACACTCCCCTGCGGCACACCTGAAATCACTCTTACTTCGGAAGACTTCTCTCCATTGAGAATAACATGCTGCGTTATGTTATCTAGGAACTCCTCAATCCAATCACACAATTGATCTGATAGTCCGTATGCTCTTACTTTGTTCATTAAACGACTGTGGGGAACTGTGTCAAACGCCTTGCGGAAGTCAAGAAACACGGCATCTACATGTGAACCCGTGTCTAAGGCCCTCTGAGTCTCGTGGACGAATAGCGCGAGCTGGGTTTCACACGACCGTCTTTTTCGAAACCCATGCTGATTCCTACAGAGTAGATTTCTAGTCTCCAGAAAAGACATTATACTCGAACATAATACGTGTTCCAAAATTCTACAACTGATCGACGTTAGAGATATAGATCTATAGTTCTGCACATCTGTTCGACGTCCTTTCTTGAAAACGGGGTTGACCTGTGCCCTTTTCCAATCCTTTGGAACGCTTCGCTCTTCTAGAGACCTGCGGTACACCGCTGCAAGAAGGGGGGCAAGTTCCTTCGCGTACTCTGTGTAAAATCGAACTGGTATCCCATCAGGACCAGCGGCCTTTCCTCTTTTGAGCGATTTTAATTGTTTCTCTATGCCTCTGTCGTCTATTTCGATATCTACCGTTTTGTCAACTGTTCGACAATCTAGAGAAGGAAGCACAGTGCAGTCTTCCTCTGTGAAACAGCTTTGGAAGAAGACATTTAGTATTTCGGCCTTTAGTCTGTCATCCTCTGTTTCAGTACCATTTTGGTCACAGAGTGTCTGGACATTTTGGTTTGATCCACCTACCGCTTTGACATAGGACCAAAATTTCTTAGGATTTTCTGCCAAGTCAGTACATAGAACTTTACTTTCGAATTCATTGAAAGCCTCTCGCATAGCCCTCCTCACACTACATTTCGCTTCGCGTAATTTTTGTTTGTGTGCAAGCCTTTGGCTATGTTTATGTTTGCTGTGAAGTTCCCTTTGCTTCCGTAGCAGTTTTCTAACTCGGTTGTTGTACCACGGTGGCTCTTTTCCATCTCTTACGATCTTGCTTGGCACATACTCAACTAACGCATATTGTACGATGGTTTTGAACTTTGTCCACTGATCCTCAACACTATCTGTACTTGAGACAAATCTTTTGTGTTGAGCCATCAAGTACTCTGAAATCTGCTTTTTGTCACTTTTGCTAAACAGAAAAATCTTCCTACCTTTTTTAATATTTCTATTTACGGCTGAAATCATCGATGCAGTAATCGCTTTATGATCGCTGATTCCCTGCTCTGCATTAACTGATTCAAATAGTTCGGGTCTGTTTGTCACCAGAAGGTCTAATATGTTATCGCCACGGGTCGGTTCTCTGTTTAACTGCTCAAGGTAGTTTTCAGATAAAGCACTTAAAAATATTTCACTGGATTCTTTGTCCCTGCCACCCGTTATGAACGTTTGAGTCTCCTAGTCTATATCCGGCAAATTAAAATCTCCACCCAGAACTATAACATGGTGGGGAAATCTACTCGAAATATTTTCCAAATTATTCTTCAGGTGCTGAGCCACAACAGCTGCTGAGCCCGGGGGCCTATAGAGACATCCAATTACCATGTCTGAGCCTGCTTTACACACAGAGACGAAATTAGAGGCTTTCTTTTTACTTGAGACTATCACTACAGCTCGGATATTTTAATTTTCACTTCTGAACAATACCATACGTAGAAACGAGGATTTTTTTAAAGAGATTCTGACGAAACCATAGATGATATTCCTTTGTAGACGAACGGCTATAAATATCAGTTACATGATAGTCTACTAAAGTCTACAGAGTTACTGAGTGGATGTTTTAGTAGTTTTCTCATACTCTATCAAAAATGCTTTGAGATATAAAGAAATTATCGAGATTTCCAATCACTGCTATGAATCAGCAACGGCATTAATTTGTTGGTTCACTGCATGCGCATGAACATGTACAGAATAAGTAGAAATGTCCGCCGCTGACCTGTTTTTGCAATACATATTATAATGAATGAAACAAATGGATTAGCAACAATATGGGCACCATGCACTGAGGTGACAAAATTCATGGGATAGCGGAATGCAGCTATACGGATGTAGGTAGTAGAACGTACACAAGGTACGAAGGGCAGTGCATTGGCGATGCTATCGTTTATAATCCGGAGATTCATGTGAAAAGGTTTCCTGCGCGATTATGGGTGCACGACGGGAATTAACAGCCACGGAAGGCGTAATGGTAGTTGGAACTAGACGCATGGGGCATTTCATTTCGGAAATCGTCAGGGAATTCAATATTCCAAGATCCACAGTGTCGGGAGTGCGCCGATAACACCAAATTTTTGGTACTGTGGTACTTTAACCAGGTTGTATTAACGGGAAAGGTATTGAAAAGTCACAGAAGAGTGGTGTGATTCGTCGCGGATTCCTTATGCGAGCAGTGTGTGAAAAGTAATGAGACTGTTTTTTTTTTATCCAGCCAAGTTTTATTTTGCCAAACAATAGTACTGTACACTTCAAGTAATTCCTGTCGTCGTCTATACACTGGCGGAGACGTTTTTCTCAATCTTGGCGGCAACACTGAAAGGCTTCAACTGGCAGGGCCTTTTACATGACGGTCACATTCTCTTGGAATTTCTCCAGAGCGCCAAAATGACGTCATTTTTAAAACATTTCTCAATTTCGGAAAAAGAAAAAAGCGCTCAGATTAGGTGAACAGGGAGGCTGCGACACAACAAGAACGCCTTGTGAGGTCAAAAATTCCGTGATGGAAGTGGCTATGTGACACAGGGTCCTGTCGTTATGCAGCACCCAACGGTCTGCAATTTCCGGTCTCACTCGAGTTACACTTTTCCTGAACCTTTCAAGGAAAGTTTCGTAAAACATTTGGTTGACAGTCTGTCTTACAAGTTCACGCACACGTTAGACGTTTTCGTCGGTTTTTGGAGTTCAAGTTCTCTTTAAGCAAGGTTCCTATAATTGGTGGCAGTGCAAAACTTGTGCTCTTGATAATGAATGATCCCCACATGCCTGTTTCAACTTTTCAAAAGTCACACACGCAGATTCCCCAAGTGCAACACAAAACCTGATGGCGTAACGTTACGTTAAATTCTACTGTTCCATTTTCGTAGCACACGACAAAAACACAAATTTACTGATGGTGCTCTCAGAAATCACGTCATGGCTATACGGAGTTGAAACTCCGACTGAACATGTAGAAGGGATGAACTCACATGTCTATGCAGGTAGTAACACAGCGCTGCCAGATCACTCTCAGTGTTGTCAGTCTCACTGCTTTTGTCGCGTTCCTCGTATTACAGATTAGTTCCTAAAATAGGGTTCTTAGAGAAGGGAAGGTTTGGTATTACTACTGTGTTACTTGTTATACGGTAGGTACGTCGCACTATGATAACAAATATCTAGATGCCAGCAACAGTACGCAAATCAGTGCGAATCGCATTGCGTAATGCAATGTACCCATCTGGCAGTTCAAGGACCATGTTCATTAAGCCACTGGTGGAGACACGTCACTCCTCAACCCCATTGACTTAACATGTCACTTGGTTCACTAGTGCAACTAACCACCACATGCTGTCACGGATCACCAGTCCTGTGAGCATCATTTCCTTTCCCTGTAACGGGAGGTGTAACAAGTTCCGCGTGTGCCTCGCTCAGCGGCCGTGTTGCGTGACCTCGGGCCGGCCCCGAGCAATCCTGAAATCTTTATGCCGCCTTTACTGCTGTTTCTCAGTCTTCAGGTGTGCAGCAATGGCACAGCCGTGTAGCGGTTGCGTGAGATCCATCGCCACGTCAGTCACGTTGTGCTCCCCTTGTACGGCTCGCGTAGCGTACAGTCGCAGGCCCGGGAAGTCTTCTCGGTACTCACGCAAAGGAACACAGGCCACACCTGTACATTGTACTCCATCCCAGCAGGTTCTGGGAACTCTGTCACATTCGTTGTCCTTAAATAAACGGATCTTCAAGAGGGAGAGAGGGGGGGGGGGGGGAGGGGCGCGGGGGGCGCGGGGGGCGCGGGGGGCGCGGGGGGCAAGGTAAAGAAAAATAAATAGTAAACAATATGATAATTGTTCAGCATAGGAGAGTTAAGAACAAAGAGAACAGTTTGAAACAACATCATTTCCTTATCACAATAAGGATGCATTGTTTTACCTGTATAAGCGTCAAAAAATGGTTCAAATGGCTCTGACCATTATGGGACCTAACATCTTATGTCATCAGTCCTGTAGACCTCAGAACTACTTAAACCTAACTAACCTAAGAACATCACACACATCCATGCTCGAGGCAGGATTCGAACCTGCGACCGTAGCGGTCGCGCGGTTCCATACTGAAGCCCCTAGAACCGCTTGGCCACATGGGCCGGCACACTTGATGTAAGATATATATTCGGAAAGGAATGTCCGATACGTCGTGAAAGAAACGACAGTGAAAATCTGACAACGCTTTACTAACATGTGTTGGCCAGTGTCCCTAGTACGTCTGTCTCTCTTTCCAGTTCTGAGCACACAGTGAATGTGTAAAGACGCCTAGAACAATAGTTCTCCTGTCGAGTATGGGTGCCCGCCGCGAGGTTTCACCTGATTTAATGGAACCCAAACAACGTACCTTTCATGCAAATCAAAAAATGGTTCAAATGGCTCTATGCAGTAGGGGCTTAACATCTGAGGACATCAGCCCCCTAGACTTAGAACTAGTTAAACTTAACTAACCTAAGGACATCACACACATCCATGTCCGAGGCAGGATTCGAACCTGTGACCGTAGCAGCAGCGCGGTGCTGGACTGAAGCGCCTATAACCGATCGGTCGCAACAGCCTTCTTCATGACAGTTGTCGGCAGCACATTGCTGGGACAATGAGGACTCGCCTGCGGCCTTTCCAATAGCAAATGATTGATCACCCACCATACAGTCCGGACTTGGCTCCCAATGAGTTTCGTCTCTGTTCACATCAACCGCTAGCTAAGAAGATATTTTGTGACAGACACCGAAGTGCAGACCAGCGTAGAGAAGTGGCGAAAAGCACAGCCGACTGTCTACTATGACGAGGGTATTGGACAGTTCGTACAACGCTACGACAAATATCTCATTCGAAGCGGTGACTATGTAGAGAAGTACATGGAAGGTGTAGCAAGATGTTGCAAACGAAACATTTTTGATTTTCACAGTGGTTTCCATTTTACGAACGAATAGCCCTCTATCACGTTCCTCAATCCAACGCGCATTTCGTCCTCGCCGCCGCTGTGGTGGGTGACGAAATAGCATTATCGTATGAACGTTGAAATGGTAGATGTTGAGACGACAAACATATCGTGGTATAGAACTGCGCTTTCCCCGCCCGCTCCTTCACCCCCTCTCCTCCCACCCCCCTCCCTCGGAGGTTTGAGTCCTCCGTCGGGTATGGGTTATGCAAAGGAACTGGCTTCCCTTCCAGCAGAAGCTTATGGCAGATCGCCAGAGGAATGAAGGGTACCTGGCGACTGGAAAAAGCGCAGGTCATTCCTGTTCTCAAGAAGGGTCGCAGGACAGATGCACATAATTATAGGCCTATAACCTTGACGTCAGTCTGTTGTATAATGAATCACTTCTTATGCTTAAGAATTGCAACGTATTTCGAGGGAAGAAACTTACTCTATAAGAATCAACACGAATTCCTCAAATGGAGATCTTGGGAAACTCAGCTCGTTCGGTTCCTCCGCGACATTCAGAGCACTGCACACAACGGCACTCAGTTTGATGCCATGTTGCGTGACTTCGGGAGGGCACTTGACATTGTCCCACGCTGCTGTTTAGTGAACAAATAACGAGCTTACCGAGCATCGTATCAGATTTGCTACTGGATTCTTCTTTCTAGATAGAACTCGTCAATCTTAACGGAACAAAATTGGCAGATGTGAAGGCAATTTACAGAGTACTCCAAGGAAGTGTGACTCTGTATAAAAAAGATCTCGTAGAAAGAGTCGGATGCTCTTTAAGACTGTTCGCAACTGACGACTTTTTTTATAAGAAAGTAGCAATGCCAGAAGGCAGTATCGATTTGTAGAATGATCCGGAGAGAAATGGTGAACGGTGCAGGCACTGGCTGTTGGTCGTGAACGTAAATAAATGTAACATATTGCTCATACATAGGAAACGTTATCCACTATTGTACAACTGCACTATAGATAACAAAATGATAGAAACTGTATCTGCAGTTATATATCTAGGAGTAATTATCCAGAGAGACCTTAAGTGGAATCACCACATAAGACAGTTAGTAGGGAAATCAGATGCTAGACTTAGATTCGTAGACAGAATCTCAAAGAAATGTAATTCATCCACGAAGTAAGTGGTTTACAAGGCGGTTGTTGGACCGATTCTTGGATATTGTTCATCAGTATGGGATTCACGAGATAGGATTGATAGAGAAGATCGAACGAAGAGCGGCCCTGTTCGTCACGGACTTGTATTTGACTGTCGAGGCTCTAAGAGTTCTGTGCACAATATATATATATATATATATATATATATATATATATATATATATATATATATATATATAAAATTCGTTTCACCGTGCTACCGTTCTATCAACAGATTCTATACTCTAGAAAAATAAAAGGAATGTTAAAAGATCAGCAGTCTCGGTATGTAACTCGAGAAAATTTTGTTCAGTATTTCTTCACAGTTAGCTGTTGCAAATGCGTTGCATAACGACCAGGGACCAATTACTTCGAGATAACACAGTTTTGCTGTAGCCACAAGACGGAATGAAGGCGTCGGCTGGCGTGAGCTCTGCTGAAGAGAAAATCGCGCGACTGCATCATAATATTTTCTGTACGGCAACAAACACTCTCATATTGGCCAATGATCAACAACATGATGTGCGAAAAAGGCCTTACGATAAATTTAGATTGTAGCAAAGAGTTACAAGAAGTTGTCATTGCATTTTAATTATTTCCTCGACAAAATAACGTTAAACAATCAATTTTTTTTGTATTTCTGTAAGTACGTGTCTCCAGCTTTGGTACACAATGAAATCGTACAATAATTTTTTTTCTATCTGACAGGGAAGAATGTTGCGACAATTCATACCGAGTTGGTGGATGTGAACGGGAAAAACATCCCATCATTTATGACACAATGAGCAGCCGCCACAGACGCTTGTAATGTGATGAAACAGGTCTTAATGACGAAAAACGAAGAAGGAAAATGGCAAGAGAAGTCGAGGCTGTACGCTCTCGACGAACAGGGCGTCACAATCGAGGCGTGGGTGAGAAAAATCAAAATCAGTCGTGGAATTGTTTCCATTATGCTGCCTCCTGTGGTCAACGACTACTCAGACCCATTCAAAAACTTCGCCGAACCGAGGCAACAGCGGGATTGATGCCATGAATCAGCCCAATCTCGATCACTTTTTTTTAGCAACCCAGCCACTCGGACGAATGGTGGGTGGTATCATCATGACGCCGTGACAAAGGAGGGAAGCAAGCAGTTAAAACGTGTGGACTCACAAGCACCAAAAATGACGAAGACCTAACCGTCATAGGGCTGCGTGTTGCTGAACTTTTCTTCAGTGTGTTGTGATGTGGTACTAACGGATTATGCTCGTAAGAGACAAATCATCACAAAATACGGCAGCATAACACCGAGTTTGCGGGAGACTGTCAGGACGAAACATCGAGGGAAGCTGTCCAACGGTATGTTTTTGCTACACGACAATGCACCACCTCGTTCTGCAGAAGACACAGTCAGACATGCTGCTTCTTTGGGACTACCAGATTTTGCTTCACCCCCTGACATGTGACGCAGTGACTAGAATGGAGTGTGCACCTGCGGCTATGGGGGCTTTCGGTACAATTGGCAGTACACGTAGTGCTCGGCATATACCTTGCAGACGTAATTATCAAGTATCGCGCGGTAACTTATTTGTCGAAAATGTGCGGAATACATACAGAGATCTCTTAGGAGAAGTAATACAGGCCTGAAGAGAATTCAAAACCAGGAAGGTCAATTCATGGCAAAACTACTGGGAGAACTGTAGAAATTAAGACACAAAAGAATTACAGACATTGGTTGGAGCGGGTATATGTCTATAATTTGCTTGTGTCTTAATTCATACCGGCTGTTGAGTCAAAATAGTGTATGTTCTTTCGGACATGTGTGAAAGATCAGACTTCACATACATACAAGTGCGGCAATGTCTCTAGGGTACACGCATTCTTCAAAAGGGTACAAATGGCTCTGAGCACTATGGGACTTAACACCTGAGATCATCAGTCCCCTAGAATTTAGAACTACTTAAACCTATCTAACCTAAGGACACCACACACATCCATGCCCGAGGCAGGATTCGAACCTGCGACCGTAGCGGTCGCACGGCTCCGAACAGAAGCGCCTAGAACCGCTCGGCCACCTCGGCCGGCACGCATTCTTAGCCAACATCAGGAAGCTATTGAGGATGAAACGTATCAATCCGAGTCGGGACAGGATTCATTTCTTTGCCGAAACTGGGGCGTATCAACGCATTTGCTGCGTATAAACCTGAGGTTGGCTATACCGGTGAAGAGAAAGAAACGCTGTAACACATACTTCTATACTGTGACCATTGGTCACAGGAAAGTCGACTATCACAATCACACGACGACATAGCACAATCACTTAGAGACCAAACACTGTGGACCGATCTCGGCCACTGTGTAGACAGAATATCTGGAGCAGTGCATGAAGAGAGTGTACTTGCAGCGCCTAGAATAGAGACAGTAACGAGCACAGGAGATGTATCATACTGTAGACAATGCTAGCGTGAAAGACGACGGAGTAGTGGCAACAGGTGAGGAGATGGAAACGAAAACAAGAGTTCATTAGACATTGATATTACACAGCACGAGAAATGTAGAAATAGAGGATAGCAGATACTGCGATGTAGAGTAACCTAACCTAGATGTAGGATCTGAGAGCTAGAGATTGAAAGCATAGCTGGGGTCATCGCCCTCTGATGGCGAGCTGCAGAACTCGTGCCAGTGGCTGCCCAGGAGCGAAAGGGCTCAATGTCTTTCTTGGAGCCCTCGCTCCAGGACAACATCGGTGGTGACATCCTAAAAATCTAAATTCATTCCTATCTTCCTGTTTTCCTATCTTCTTAACAGACAAACTTAATTTTTAGCTTTTAAGTTCCCTAATTAGTTTTGAGTTTGCAGGTATTTCAAGATGTAACACTGTTAAACTGAAATGAAATCAAATAAGCTTCGCATTAGGTCTATGTACAATTCAGTGTAGTAAAAACACAAACTGTCTTACTCACTAATTGGTAAGACATTTGTTAATCGCAACAAGTAAAATAAACAAAAGTGAGTAAAATCCCTCTTTCTTCGCATGAAGAAGTGAGTGTGCGGCAAGGACCTAAATAATGACTATCAGGTTATTTTCGGTTTGAAACGTTTCATGAATACCGAAAACGAGATGTCTGCTAGATCCAAAGGAGAGATAATGGCTTTGAAGGGTGTATAGTTCCTTAAGGACTATCTCCAAGTTTGACGGTCTCAAGTTGACTCTTTTTTCCCGAGGCGACAGTTAAAAGCTTATGATTACTCCTCGCAGATCATCCGGTAGTAGAATACAATTACAAGGGTGTTCTGGAAAGTGAGGCTTTACAATCTTTTTCGTGGGAATTCGTACAGCTTTTTAAATAAAGCAAACGTTATTAACATCCTGCACCCATGTTTACAAAAAATAGAAGACCTGGAACGATTCGAGACGGGACATACCTATTCAGAAGACACGTACATTAGTATGTTTTGCAGAAAGCATTTGAACCATGTCGGCCCGCGGGTTCAAGGTCAACATCGACATCGCGCCGCAACACCACCTACCGATAAAACGTTCCTGCGGCCCTTGTTGCCGCTGTAAACCGAAGGTTATTGATCAGAGCAGACGTGCAGGATGCCTCGCAGACGTATGCGTGACCGTAACGTCAAATCATTGAGTTTGAAAGAGGGTGTATTCTTGGCATGAGTCAATGTGACGCATACATCCGGCAAACTGCTGTTCATATGGGAGGAAGTGTTTCGCCAACGCGACTGGCGTGTGCAGAATGGTCCATGGCAGGCCGTGGTTCACGACGTGATGTGTCATGTCGCATCACCCAGAGTGGCCGCGTGGTTAGAGGCGTCATGTCACGGATTGCGTGGCCCCTCCCGCCGGAGGTTCGAGTCCTCCCTCGGCCATGGGTGTGTGTGTTGTTCTTAGCATAAGTTAGATTATGTTAGTTTAAGTAAAGTCTAGGGACCGATGACCTCAGCAGTTTGCTCCCTTAGGAATTCACGCACGTTTGAACATTTGCACCACCCAGATCACCTGTAGAGAAGAATGAACACCTCATTGCAGGACAGGTCTGCGTCATCCTCGGCCCTGGCGCAACAGTGTAACATATCGCACACTATCATGAGTGACAGTCCGTCGCCGTTAATTACGACTCGAATTACGTGCGCATCCTCCACTTCTCCGCCTACCTTATGTGCAAAAACATGCTAGACGGCAATGCTGCATGGAACGACGTCAATGGGGATAGGAATGACATCAGACAGTGTTGTCGGACGAATCCAGGTTATGTTTGTTTGAAAATGATGGCCGCATTTTGGTTCGCCGGAGGCTCGGAGAGCGTCTTCACGGCGACTGCATTCGCACACATACAGTGCATTCTAAATGTCTTATGGTGTGGGGCGCAGTTGGATAGTCGGCTATTGTGGCCGAGCGGTTTTAGGCGCTTCAGTCCGGAATCGCGCTGCCGTTACGGTCGCAGGTTCGAATCCTACCTCGAGCATGGATGTGTGTGATGTCCTTAGGTTAGTTAGGTTTAAGTATTCTAAGTCTAGGGGACTGATGACCTCAGATGTTATATCCCATAGTGCTTAGAGCCATTTGAACCACTTTTTGAAATTGGGCACTGTGACCAGCGTGATCTACGTGAACGACATTCTGCGATCCACAGTCATACACTTTCCGCACAACACCCCAGACGCCATTTTTCAGTAACACAACGCACAACCACATGCTGCTGCACTTACTCGTGCCTTTTGTCTTGGTGCTCCAGATCACCACACTGGCCGCTAATCAAAATTGTGTGGGATATGGTGAAAAGACGACTGCAGCACTGTGACTCATTGCCAACCACCACACACGAACTTTGCAAACAGGTGAATGCAACATGAATGTCTGTACCACAGCACGCCATTCGCGCCGTATTCGCGTCGACACCATCACATATGGAACAAGTTATCAACAACAGTACCATCCGGTCGTGAAAGCCTTCATTGTATGAAGTTATCAACGCCCATGGCGGACCCTGTGCCTACTAGGCAATAGGACACATCCTGAAACGAAGTGACTGAAATGCTTATCATTTCTGTAGGACAAACTACTGTACATGTCCTGTGAATATGAACGTCCTATCTCTGGTCGATCAAGCTGTTCTGCTTTTTCTAAACATGAGTGTACAACTTCATTCTCCAGGTCTACGTATTTACAGCCCCCCCCCCCCCCCCCTCCCGCCCTACTTCTAAGGGGCTGCGAATTCTAGCGTGTAACATGCTGGTGTGTAACGTAACTGCGGCGGTGAGTAAGAAATTGCGTGCTGTAATCGAGTTCCGGAATCGAAGATTTCATCCACGCAAGAAGCACGCTCTCCTTCACCATGACAATGCCACACACGAGGGCTGCGACATCTGACACAGTCCGACGCCTTGGGTTCGCTGTCACTCTACAAGGAAGTTCTCGTTGGGAGAAATGTATTCGTCTCCAGGACGAGAGAGACGAGGGCGAGCGCGGGATGAGGAAAGAGGGGGGGGGGGGAGGAGGAAGGGAGAGGGACACAAAAAAAAGGGCGCATGGTTACGCGTCCGTAATACCGCTTTGGAAGCATCGTATGGGGTCCCTTAGACGGGAAACAAACCACCCATCCGCGCGCACGCTGAGTGCGAGGTGTTGGCCAGCAGGGCGTTGTGCCGCACCTTGCGTCACGCCTCATGCCACGTGGGTCTCTCAGGTCGCGACTCAGCCCACCCACCCCAACACTCCTCCGTCCACCCCGCGGTCTCGCTCTGATTGTACTCCATTCACCGGCTACTTTGTTCCGATTTTCTGGAATCAAGCATCGCACTGTCACGACGGCGCAATTTTTTAAATTGCACTGTTTTCGCTCCCCCGCAGGGCTAATACCAAGGCTCCAGGGCTGTGGGCGGCCGCACACCCGCCAGCAAATTGCTCATCTGCCCTCGCCTGCTCCGCAGCGGCTGTAATTCCGCACTGTTTGTTCTCAGTCGCTCAGTCATACTTCGCAGTATTAGGTTTACTTAATTGTTCACTTGCTGACACGCACAAACCTACAGTACAACATAGGTACTCATTTTTACAATTCTATTTGTACCACACTGATCAGCCAGAAAATTTTGACCATTTGCCAAATAGCCGGTATGTCCACCTTTGGCACGGATAACAGCGGGGACGCATCGTGGCATGGAAGTAATGAGGTCGTGGTAGGTCACTGGATGATGTTGGCACCACGTTTGCACACACAAGAAACCCAATTCCCACAAATTCCGAGAAGAGGGGTGATGAGCTCTGACGCCAAGCCCAACCACATCTCAAATATATACGACCAGGTTCAGATCTCGAGAGTTGAGAAGGTAGCACATAAAATGGAACACGCCACTGTGCTCCTCGAACCATTCCACCCCACTATCACACTCCTGGTTTTGTGACACGACTCATTATCTTGTTGAAAAATGCTACTGCCGTTGGGCAACATGATTATCATGAAGGGGTGACCGTGATCTCCAGCCAGTCATGATGCCTTGCACGAGATCCACTGGACCCGTGGAGGCCCAAGTGAATGTTCTTCAGAGCAAAGTGGAGCCGTCGCCACCGTATCTCTGGCCCGCAGTGCAGGTCTCAAGGAACTGCTCCCCTAGAAGACGACGGTTTCATGTCTTCCAATGGCGTGGTGAAGAAGGTAGTGGGATTCGTCAGAAGACGCAATGTTCTGCCATTGCACCAACGTTCAGTGCTGATGGTCACGTGCCTGTTTTGGTCGTAGTTACCGATATAGTGATGTTCAATAAATAAATGTCGTGTGACTAGGGCTTCCCGTCGGGTAGACTGTTCGCCGGGTGCAAGTCTTCCGATTTCACGCCACTTCAGCGACTTGCACGTCGATGGGGCTGAAACGATGATGATTAGGACTACACAACACCCAGTCCTTGATCGGAGGAAACCTCCAACCCAGCCGGGAATCGAACCCGGGCCCTTAGGATTGACATTATTTCGC
Organism: Schistocerca gregaria; assembly: GCF_023897955.1. Lineage (NCBI taxonomy): Eukaryota > Metazoa > Arthropoda > Insecta > Orthoptera > Acrididae > Schistocerca > Schistocerca gregaria. The sequence goes on along the minus strand of NC_064920.1, from coordinate 812,620,388 downwards.
GCTGACCACGTGGTAATTTTTTTTCGGTATAGTTCGTTGCGTTTGTTCCGGTCAGACGTCACAAGACATGCGATCAAGTTGATCGTTGATTCATTGACTCAGTTTTTTTTTATTACAGTGAGCCACCCACTCAGCTGCCGGGGGTGGACATAATGGTGTTAACATTGACTCATGAACGGGTCGTCGGCTGCGGAAGCCGCTCTGACTGTTCACACACACTTGTACTCTGCCTTGCAATAAAGTCTGATATTAGTTCCATCACAGTTCGCCGTCTGTCCTCTTTAACTAGTCTGCCCAGCCTACGACGTCCGACATCAGTAATGAGGGATGGCCAGCTAAGGCCTCGACGTCTCGACAACCTCCTTGGTTTTACCATGTGTTGAAGACACTCACCACAGAGCTCCTCGAACACCCGACATGTAGTGCAGTTTCCAGGTCATCACAGTCTACCCTCGGTCAAATTAAAATACGTAGCTTCCCGTTCTACACACGAACAAAGCGCTCGCTGGTACTACATGCACCGTGCGTGTGTCTGATTAGCAATCATTCCTCGCGAAGTGATGCCGCTACCATCTAGGCGGTTTATATCGATAGTAGATCGGTAGTCATACTGTTCTGGCTGATTAGTGTATGTTCAGAAAGCTGTCATTCTTTCAATTACTCTCCCAGAAGCTACTAAATAATTACTTATTAACTAAAATTATATTCAAGGTGTTCAGAAAGTAACGGGAAAACCGCTAATTTATAAAAGTAGTTGAAAGTTACCTCTCTGATGACAATCGCATATTTTAATACGACATTGTATGCCGTTAAATATATATTGCAACGTCTTTTGAGAAATTATTTCTGCAGTTTCTGTATAGAATGATGGTGACTTTTGTAAGCAGTATCTTGAAGGTATTCCTCCATCCACCCTCCACACGCACTCCCACTCAACCCCCCCCCCCCCCCCCCCCCCACACACACACACACAAAAAGACGCAGATACAACGAGAAGTCAATTGAGAGTAAATCAAAAGACCGATTACGCACACAACTATTTCGAAATCATTTGACCATGGAAACTACGATTCAAGAAATCTATGGTGTTGTGAGCTGGAGCATCATCCTGCTGAAAATATGTTTGCTTTATCTGGTCTTCAGCTAAAGTTTTTACAAATCATTGTATCATCAGTATGAGACGCTCTTTGTTCACTGTGCCACGAACAAATGTTGACAAGAAGTCTTGAAGATGCCATAACAAACAGTAAGAAAGCAGTCCATGGCGTAGTATTAAATTCACTTGACAAAGGATGAATTCGTCTATCTTACACTCGACAGTACAAGACTACTTTTACGAATATTTTCTATACTTTATCGTGAATTTGAAGAAATCTACAGCAGGTGGCGAACCTCAATTTGTGAATATAAACCAGTGTGTCTTATATTCAAGTATACGTGCCATTAGCAAGGAAAAGAGGGCAGATCTCGCTACAAGACGCTAGTAACCGACGACTAGTGGTGAACACAACGCTCACGCGCCAGAGAACTATGATGTCATTTATTGTGATGGCTAGCTACATTTGAAGTTTAAGCTGACCTGTGACAAACTCCCCAAAAAATACAAATGTCTCGTTGTTCTTTGTTTCTGTGTTGTGTTATCACAAAATTTGTAAATTGCACATAATTATAATTACCACAGGCTACAGCAATATTATTATGAATAGAAATTTGGATTATAATTATAGTTGAATTTTCATCAGTTTTTTTCAGTTTCTGGAGTTATTCAGTTTGGCCTCTGAACGACACATGAACTACTACGTTTTTGAAGAATTCTGCGTACAATACAAGTAAAACCTGGAACACATTTTCGAGATTTACATCTCGCCGGCAGTTCCTTAAAACAATAAAGCAGAGCTTCAAAGAACAGCAATGGTCTGGCTGTTGCATAACTGCGAAAATGCTTACCGTAAAACAAACAGCACCTCAAAAACAAGAGGCTGTCGGACGGACACGGTGCAGATCGGAAACTGTGCATGTACGCGCCTTTACATTTCGTAGTGATTGGTAGCTAGTTTCAGCCTTTGGGCGAGAATCTCACGGAACTGTGACATAGTTCCACTGTGGTGTACAAATTAAACTCAGACACTGGTATCACGTTATCAATAACCAAAAGTGAGAGGCGATCACAATAACTCCATGGAGTCGCCAATCGATTGGTAGCTAGCTTCAGCCTTTGTCCAAGAACCTCCCGGAACTGCCACACAGTTCCACTTAAGACTGACAGCAATGCAGCAGTCGTTTTCGACTTTATGAGATGGGGACGGTGACGTTTTTCTCCTTTTCAGCATAATCTCTCGACAGCGTCTATTACCTCGCCAGTAGCAAAGTTCTGCTTGAAATACGAGCTCGACCGCACAGACCTTACTGCGTATTTGCTAATTAAATTGAACAGCAGCAGAAGTACGCCTTGGAGCGCAGCGTTATCCCGCAGTATTTGCGGTCGCTCATGCAGCAGCGCTGACAGAGTGTGTATTCTGCCGGCTCTTCGCAGAGCGGCCATTCGTATTATCTCAATGAGCCAGTCTTAGTTTTAATTAAAGGTCGACAGCTCGTGTTTGTTATGTAAGCCGCGCGATGGGTGAGTCCAACTTTGTCATTGCATCTTCTTTCAAATTGTTCGCTACTGGAAAGCTCTGTCAGCGTGGTACGTCTAACGAATTATTTTGCTCGGTAATAACTGACAATGAGAATATGACAGAGATGCCAAGCTGCAATTAGTGTTCAGGCTCTGTTGCATCCTGGCTGTTAAAAAAAAAAAAAAGTATTCGTCGACTAAAGGTCACAATAACGGACCCTTCACTGGCGTATGTTAGTTATCACAACTTGAACCAAATATCTTTCATTTTAAATCAGATTTTCATCCTTCTAGATCTTATTTGCTACGATTCTTGCACAAATTACACTGAATCGCCAGAGAAGCTGGTGTAGGCATACGTATTCAAATACAGAAATATGTAACAGGTAAAATGCGGCACTGCGGTCGGCAACGCCCATATAAAACAAGTGTCTGGCTCAGTTGTTAGATCGGTTACTGCTGCTACAGTGGCAGGTTATCAAGATTTAAATGAGTTTGAACGTGCTTTTATAGTAGGATCAAGAGCGATGAAATACAGCATCTCCGAGGTAGCGATGAAATGGGGATTTTCCTGTATGGCCATTTAACGAGTATACCGTGAATATAAAGAATGCGGTAAAACATCACATCACCAACATCCCTCCGACCGGAAAAAGATCCTGCAAGAAATGGACCAACGACGACTGAAGAGACTCGTTCAATGCGACACAAATGCAAACCTTCCACAAATTGCTGTAGATTTCAGTGCCTGCCCATCAACAAGTGACAGCGTGCGAACCATTCAACGAAAGATCATCGATATGGACTTTCGGAGACGAAGGCCCATTCGTGTACCCTTGATGGCTGCACGATACAAAACTTTATGCCTCACGTGGCCCGTCAACACTGACATTGGATTGTTGATGACTCGAAACATGTTGCCTGGTCGGACGAGTCTCTTTCCAATTGTATCGAGCGGATGGACATGTACGAGTATAGAGACAACCTCATAAATACATGGACCTGCATGTCAGCAGGGGCCCGTTCAAGCTGGTGGATGCTCTATAATGGTATGCAGCGTGTACAGTTTGAGTGATATGGACTCCTGATACGTCTTGTAAGTAGGCTGTTTAGGTTTTTATGTTGGTAACGTCAAGTAGCGCTCTGTATGAAAATCACTGGCTGTTCTGTATGCAGTCTGTGGCTAGTTGGCATTGTTGGAATATTTGCTATTGTAGTGTTGGGCAGTTGGATGTGAAAAGCGCATAGCGTTGCGCAGTTGGAGGTGAGCCGCCAGCAGTGGTGGCTGTGAGGAGAGTGATGGCAGAATTTTGAGAGCCGAAGGTTTTGGACGTGTGTCCATCAGAAAGAGTAAATTTGTAATACTGGATATCATGAACTGATATGTATATATATATAATGACTTTCTAATATTATTGAGGTAAATACATTGCTTGCTCTTTATCAAAATCTTTCATTTGCTAACTATGCCTATCAGTAGTTAGTGCCTTTAGTAGTTAGAATCTTTTATTTAGCTGGCAGTATTGGCGCTCGCTGCATAGGTGGAGTAACTAAGATATTTGTGAGGTAAGTGATTCACGAAAGGTATAGGTTATTGTTAGTCAGGGCCATTCTTTTGTAGGGATTATTGAAAGTCAGACTGCGTTGCGCTAAAAATATTGTGTGTCAGTTTAGTGTTGATCAGAATAAGTAAAGAGAGAAATGTCTGAGTACGTTCAGTTTTTCTCAGCTGTTTGAAAATCAAATAACGTAAGATGTTTATCAGCACTGTAATTTAGTAATTTTTCCAAGGGGATGTTTCAGTCTAAATATGCCTCCGACAGGTGTTGAGCATCCTGTCTGATCACCTGCATGCATTCATGTCCATTTCGCATTCCGGCGAACTTGGGCAATTCCACCAGGACAGTGACACACCCCACACGTCCAGAATTGCTACACAGCTGCTCCGAACACCCGTCTGAGTGTAAAAGCTTTCGCTGGCCACCAAACTCCTCAAACATGAACGTTATTTAGCACATCCGGGATGCCTTGCAACGTGCTGTTCAGAAGGGATCTCCACCCCCTCGCACTCTTACGGATTTGTAGATAGCCCTGCGAGATTCATGGTGTCAGTTTCCTCCAACACTACTTCAGACATTAGTCGGGTGCATGCCACGTCGTGTTGCGGTGCTTCTGCGTGCTCGCGGAGCATGGTATTAGCCAGGTGCACTAGTTTCTTTGGCTCTTCGGTGTATCTATCGATAATTTAATGCTTCAACGTAAATGCGGATGCTATCGAAGCCTGTAGATTGCGCTGTGGTATTTGACCTTTAACAGCACCTGTGCAATGTCCTCAATACGTTGGAAGCGTCAGTCTTAGTCAGGGCGGTGATATGTACTTGTGACGTCATCTTGTAAGAGCAAAGTGAATTCCGACATAGGCTAATTGTTAGTGATTTTGTGGAGAGGGCTTCCGTGACCAAAGGCTGCGGAGTGTTTAGTATTGCAAGGCACGCCGCATCGAAGTTTCATACGCATACAGGGATGGAGGAAAAAACATCATCCACTAAGTCACAACGCGGACGAGAGTGTGTCTCGAGTGATGAACGGCGGCCATTAAAGAGGAGTGTGGGGGCAAATATAGAGCGGCAGCTGCAAAAGTCAATGCGGGACAAAACGTCGCACGCGTGAACACTGGCAGGACCAAAATAACACCGAGGGCGCCCCATACGCAGCGAATTGCAGGGATAGCTGGAATTCCAAAGTCACTCATCAGTGATGCAAATGCCCATAAAACGGAAATGTCGTGCCGAAGGCATAAAGCTTGGGCAACGGAACAATGAAAGAAACTAATTTGGGCGGATAAATCCGATCCACACTGTTTCCAACTGTGACCGTGTTTACGCCCCAAGAGTGAAACATGGCGGGGTTTCTGTGATCGTGGTATTTCATTTGCCCCATGTCTACTCTACATGGTCGCATTACTCAAATGGTTCAAATGGCTCTGAGCACTATGGGACTTAACTTCTGAGGTCATCAGTCCCCTAGAACTTAGAACTACTTAAACCTAATTAACCTAAGGACATCACACACATCCATGCCCGGGGCAGGGTTCGTACCTGCGACTGTAACGGTCGTGCGGTTCGACATTGTAGCGCCTAGAACCGCCCGGCCACTCAGGCCGGTGGTCGCATTACTGCCAAGGACTATGTGACCCGCGGCACAGTGTTTGTTTCGTAACGTTATGCAGTATTCCAGGTCGACAGAACCTCTATTCACACAGCTCGCATCATCCAGGAGTGGTTTTGAGAGCACGATGATGATTTTTTTGGATCTACCCTAACCACCGCAGTCATATTATACAGCCTCTGATGTTAATTTCGGAGACAAGTGTGCGTGATCGTTATCCATATCCGTCCTCATTACCTGGATTTGACACTATTTTCCAGAGAGAGTTGTATAAGGTCTCTTGAGAACTATACAGTACCTGTAATTACGCGTCCTGGTACGACTGGAAGCTGTTTTAATGTCAACTGGTTTCCTACACCGCATGAGGCCTGGTAACGTGTTGCGTTTTTGGCGTTTCCATATTTTCGTCCAACCCCTGTAGAAAGTTGACGCTAATTTTAGCTTACGCATATAAATTAAAAGTTTGGCTTAGTGGCAGTTGTTAGCTGCCGATTCTTGGTGGTAGCGGCAGATATCTCTCTGACGCAGCTTGCTCGCTGGTTCACTCGTTCGTTACCCAGGTGCCCCAAGTTGACACTGCGGTAACAGCCTCGTTGGATTAGCCGAGCGGTCTTAGGCGCTGCAGTCGTGGACTGTGTGGCTGGTCCCGGCGGAGGTTCGACTCCTCCCTCGGGCATGGGTGTGTGTGTTTGTGCTTAGGATAATTTAGGTTAAGTAGTGTGTAAGCTTAGGGACTGATGACCTTAGCAGTTAAGTCCCATAAGATTTCACACACATTTGAACATTTTTGAACTGCGGTAACAAAACAACAGTAGGTTACAGCTGCGTGACATGATTTTCGTCCTGAAAACAGCACTTCATATCTTTTACTTCATAACAATGGCACTATGAGTTTCAAGGCACAAGTTGTCCATATAAAGGCAAGCATAAGATCACTCAGTGTGCTCGTTTAAGAATGTTGCACATATTCTACATAAGCCGTCGTTCCAAGCGACAGTTAGCTACTCCTTACGTATCGATTTGAGTCTTGGTGCGACGTTTCTGTTTCCAACCATATAGGATTCAGCTGCTAAAAGACCTTCATGATAATAACAAAGAGCAACGGGCAGAGTTTTGTGAATTCATTCTGGGCATAAAGTCCCCTCAGTTTGCTTTTACAGGGACATAAAAGGTGAAACCTAGAAAAGTAAATATTTCTTTAGACAATAAAAACTTTATAGTCCTAATTTGAAATTCATTCCAGATTTCTATCTCCAACCATGTAGATGATATCGTCTTGTGAAAGCTGATTAAGCCTTTAGAAACACCCTGTATAATGACGAAATTTTTATACATTTTAGACATCCGTTACGCACGGAGTGGAATATCACACTTGTTTCATTTCTGTGTACAGAATTATTGTTCTCTTTGATAAATTTTCACGGGATCATCGGCCGAGTGATAGTTTCGCTGAGTTTCCTACTCGTAATTTTCAGGTTTCAATCAGAAAATATTTCGTTAAAGACATTCGAAAGGTAGCCTTCAGATATTAACCTCGTTTCTATTTTAGGTGTTCATGAAATAACCGAACCCTTACCTTGCCTGGATAACAAGCTTTTTAACCATTAAAGGACGCTGTAACTATGAGGCTTCCAAATTTCAATGAAAGATTCCTTGTGGATTTTTTGAACGCTTCCAAAGGATTTGCTTCTGACGATTTCAAAATCATAAGTAATTGTATCTTTGAAATTCTATCCTGTGACGCACCATCCGTCGTTGGACTGCAGCCTCGTAGTGAAATAATTCCATCTACAGCTGTGGTACTATCGTTCTGTGGAGGAAACTGCTTAGTACCTTCATTTGCATATCGACACACCATAGATTGTGGAAAGCACTTTTCGTTTCAAGAAACTTGAAGTTGATCTGTAATTTATATCTCGATACAACAAGATTTGAGTATCCTTTTGCTGATGAAAGGATCACAATTCACTCTAGCGAAAGATTTGGAACCACCACTGTACCTTGCAGGAAGAATACACACCACAGGCGCATTGCTACTGAAAATTAGTGTACAAGCACAAAAGTCTAACGCGTTTCGTTCAAATGTTCAAATGTGTGTGAAATCTCATGGGACTTAACTGCTACTTAACCTAAATTATCCTAAGGACAAACACACACACCCATGCCCAAGAGAGGACTCGAACTTCCGCCGGGACCAGCCGCACACTCCACGACTGCAGCGCCCCGGACCGCTCGGTCAGTCCCGCGCGGCCGCGCGTTTCGTATTCGAAATTTGTTCGTGAAATGAATGAATTGAAGACGTTTGCAAAATTCCAGTGGGTTTTTCTCGTTCATCGAAAAATATCCTATGAGATGGGATGAAAGTCAGTGTGAGAAACGAACTGTACAGAAAGTTTTTTTACTGTACCGGGAACATTCCACCAATGACTAATGTCTTCAGAAACGAATGAACGAGTACAGTTTCTCTTTCTCCCTTTCTCTCACTTCTTCTTTCCGCCGTACATTGTGAGATGGTACCAGGAAAACATATGCAAATAATCTCTTCCCAGCATACGGAGGGTCAGCAAAAATGACGTTATTAGTTATTAACAATTTGAGTCATAGTAGTGGATGCCAATAAAAAGGACATTATTAGTTATTAACAATTCGAGTCATAGGTAGTGTATGCTGAATATGTTCTGCCAACGAATGGAAAACAACTCTGGTCGGATGTACCTATTTCTACGACGATATTATAGTGTTTTAGAATTTGAACGTGGAAAGAAAAGACAAATAAATAAAAACACCAGTGGTGCATATGAACGATGTTCATGTTAACGCTACATAATAACATTTTAATTTCATAAACAAGAGAGGGTTTTCCTTTGCGGTACCTATTTTTGATACTGACGTTTCATTATACACAGAACACATTCAAGCACTACTAACTGCAAATATGCACCACAGAGCGTCAGCCACTTTAATTTACTTTCAGTGTGTATCCTACTCTACCCAACCCATACGGCCCTCCTCGCTTTTCAGTGAACTGACGTCGAGGGAATATACGCCGTCTGCGATGCTTTTGGATATACGTAAATCATGTTATGTGTGGCAAGTCTTTGTAACTGTTTGCGTGAGTGGGTTGCGTCAGTAATATAGTCTGCGGCTTCAAAGGCGTTCGTTGGAGCTCTCGCTTTGATCTCCGGCGTTGCTAATGGCGCTTAATGTATCGACTAGAAGCTGTTTGTGGTCAACAGCAGATGTTGTGTCGTCGGGGGAAGGATTAGTGGAAGCGGAGTACAGTTGAGAAAGTGGCTGCGTTGTTCTTCGTTCCTCACGTCTATGCACACACGACTCAAGTAATTGGAAAAAGGTACAGCGAGTCCCGATTTTCAAGACAGTTACACATAAATACACTGGTATTCGCAAATGTAAATAAGGGTTTCCATAAATGTTCACTCTGATAACAGAACTATGTAACTCTTTATTGGATACAGTAATTGGAACGTGTGTTTTGCCACATATGCCTCTACTCATTAAGTTTTGAATCTCACATAAACATTTAATACAGCTAGCACGCCTGGTAACACACAAATAGTCAAGCAATTATTCACATTCTTGCCACACAATCTGCGACATGTTTGTCTTAGTGGCATCTCTGATGCGTTTTTGCCGTGTCACAACATCAGGAACTGCTGTTTTATACCCCAAAAGAAAGAAACCCAAGAGGGCAGCGTCAGGCGATCCCTGGGAGCCATGGAATTTGGCTGTCTCTGCCAATCCACCTGTTGGGGAAGGTTTCGTTAAGAAAACCGCAGACTTCTAGAGCCCAATGAAGAGGAGAGCCATCTTGCTGAAAGAAGATGGTGTATTTCATATCCTGTATCTGTGAAACGGCATAATTCACCAACATGTATAGGTAAACATATCAACTTACATTACATTGAAGGAAGATACATGGGCCAATCACTCGGTCACACGTTAACCTACACCACACATTAACCTTTGGCCTGTCCGGAATGTGTCCTCATACGACGTTAGGCCTTTATAATCACCAAATCAGGACATTAATGCAGTTAACTGAGCCACAAACAAGCAATGTAGCCTCATCGGAAAAACGCACGTGCATCAAGAAATTATTGTCCTCATCCACACGGTTCAGTATGTCCATTGCAAATCGTTCACATACTATCTTAGATATTTACGAATCACTTTGTGCACTCTACTCTTTGCCACTTGAAGCTCCTGCGAAGCTTTTGTAATTGATTTCTATGGTGACGTCGTGAATGTGGTTTGAACAGCCAGCACAGTCACCTCCGAAACAGATGGTCTGCGGCTCTTTGCACGTTTTTGGACGAACCCCGTTGCTAAATATCCATGTCCTGATTAACTTGACATCAGGTGCCTTCTTTGCATAATAGGACGAAAACTTTTGGTGACTTGGTTTCTGCTAGCCACACAACACATTGAGTTTTGTCCTGGGGAGAAGCCATTTTTACGATATAGCTCACACAGCACTCCTTGTGGCGAACGTGTTGAATGAGACACAGTAATATAGAAACTTCGTGAGTTCCCTAGTACACCTATAACAAAAAGCAAATAGTATCATCGAAAATATGGTTAATATTTAATCTTGAAACATTTATGGCTTGTATGCCATAGAACAAGCAGACACATTTCTCTGGAGACTAAAACCTTTTCCATTAAATTCTACGGAGATTTCTTAACAATCGATTATGTGAAACCCCTCTTATTCTTTGAGTTCATGAAACTGAAATGTCTGCCAAGAGCCCTGGCTTGATAACGCATTTCTCGACTTCCGGAAATCTTTTCATACCATTCCTACCTTGTGTAGTGCCCCGCGATCAAGCAAAAGGGCTCCAACACGATGTCACATGGGATAGACTAATGTGTGAAGTACTGCTGCAGGGAACTAACACCACCAATCCTGCGGGGCTGTCCATAAATCCGTAAGAGAACGAGGGGATGGAGATCTCTTCCGGACAGTACGTTGCAAGGCATCCCAAATATGGTCAATAATGTTCATGTCTGGGAAGTTTGGCGGCCAGCGGAAGAGTGTTCCTGGAGCCACTCTGTAGCAGTTCTGGACGTGTGGATGTCGTATTTTGCTGCTGGAATGGATGCAGGTGATCAGACAGGATGCTTACGTATGTGTCACCTGTCACAGTCGTATCTAGATGTATCAGGGGTCCCATATCACTCCGACTGCACACGCTCCACACCATCACAGAGCCTCCACCAGCTTGAACAGTCCCCTGCTGATGTGCAGGGTCCATGGATTTATGAGGTTGTCTCCTTACCCGGACACGCCCACCCGCTCGATACAATTTGAAACGAGACCCGTCCGACTAGGCAACATGTTTCCAGTCATCAACAGTCCAATGTCGGTGCTGACGGGGCCAGGTGAGGCGTAAAGCTTTGTGTCGTGCAGTCATCAAGTGTGAACGAGTGGGCTTTCGGCTCGGAAAACAGATATCGATGATATTTCGTTGCACAGCTCGCACGCTGATGCTTCTTGATAGCCCATCACTGAAATCTACAGCAATTCGAGGAAGGGTTGGTCTTTTGTCACGTTGAACGATTCTCTTCAGTCGTCGTTGGTCCCATTCTTTCAGGATCTTTTTCCGACAGCAGCCATGTTTTGTTGTTTCACCAGAGTTCTGAAATTCACGGTACACTCATGAAATGGTCGTACAGGAAAATCGTCACTTCATCGCTAACTCGAAGATCCTGAGCCCAATCGCTCGAGCGCCGACTGTAACACCACGTTCAAACTCAGTTTAATCTTGATAATCTGCCATTGTAGCAGCAGTAACCGATCTAACAACTGCGCCAGACACTTGTCTTACACACGTGTTGCCGAGCACAGCGCCGTATTCTGCCTTTTTCATATATGTGTATTTGAGAACGCATACCTATACCAGTTTTTTGGCTCTCCAGTGTAGTATTAGATCAGGTAAGTGTTTTGATTTACCGTAGTTCAAATGGCTTTAAGCAATATGGGACTTAAGATCTGGGATCATCAGTCCCAAGACTAAGAACTACTTAAACCTAACTAACCTAAGGTAAGGACATCATATACATCCATGCCAGAGGCAGGATTTGAACCTCTAACCGTAGCAGCCGAGTGGTTCCGGAGTGAAGGGCCTAGAATAGCTCGGTCACAGCGGTCGGAGTTTCCCACATTAACTAATAATAGCAAAAAGGTAGGAAAAAGAAGATGTTAATATAGTATTAAGCTATCTGCGGAATCGTCTATCGCAATGCTCCAGAATTTGTCTCGCTTATAAACAGTAACAATGCCGACATAGTACTAGGGATAGAAATCTAGCGGAAACCTTATATTAATAGCTGTTAAGTTCTAAATTCCGACTGAAATATATATCGCAAAGGTAGATTGTATGACGGTGGTAGAGGTGTATTTGTGACAGTAGAAATACGAAATGTCTAATTTGGGTGAAAATAAGTGTAAAAGATGGATCTAACATGATCACTGGATGTTTTTAGACATCAGTAGTCGCGAAACATTTGACAAGAAATTGGTTAAATATAACTCGTAAATTCCTTGTCGTGTTATAATACGAGTATCACGTGAAGATTTGAACTTACCAGCTACAGAATGGGACAATTTCATGAATAAGGAGGATAATGAGGACAGGAAATCATATAAAATTATCCTAAATGCCTTATCTAAAATTACCTTGAGCAGCTAATCAGAGAACCGGCTAATGAAAATAACACACCCTGAGATAACAGATTCATGGGACACCTCCTAATATCGTGTTAGACCTCCTTTGCCTGGCGTAGTGCAGAAACCCGACATGGGGTGGACTCAGGAAGCCCCCTGGAGAAATATTGAGCCATGCTGCCTCTATAGCCGTTCACAACTGCGAAAGTGTTGCCAACTGCAGAATTTAGTGCACGAACTGACCTCTCGATTAAGTTCCATAAATGCTCGATGATGGCCAAATCATTCACTGCAATTGTGCAGAATATTCAAACCAATCGTGAACAATTGTTGCCTGGTGACACGACATCGTTGTTTTGGAGCATGACGTCCATGAATGGCCGTAAATGGTCTGCTAGTATCTGAACATAACTATTTCCAATCAACGATCGCTTCATTTGGACCAGAGGATCCACTTCATTCCATTCCATATAAACACAGTCCACGCCATTATAGAGACACAACCAGCTGACAGAGCGCCTTGTCGACAACTTCGGTCCATAGATTCGTGGGATCTGCGTCACACTCGAACCCTACCATCAGCTCTTACTAACTAAAATCGGGACTCATCTGTCCATGACGCGGTTTCCCAATCGTCCAGGGTCCAGCCGATACGGTCACAATTCCAGGAAAGGAGCTCCAGGCAATGTCGTGTTTTAGCAACGGCGCTGGCCTCGGTCGTCTGCTGCCAAAGCCTATTAATGGCAAATTTCGCCGCACTATCCTAACAAATACGGTCGTCGTACATCCCATATTGATTTCTGCGGTTATTTCACGCAGTGATGCATGTGTGTTACCACTGACAACTGTACAAAAACGCCGCTGCCCTCAGTCGTTAAGCAAAGGTGGTTGGACACTGTGTTGTCCGTGGTGAGAGGTAATGCCTGAAATTTTGCAGTCTAGGCTTACTGTTGGCTATTTGGATCTCAGAGAGCTGTAATCCCTAATGATTTCCGAACTGGAGTGTAACACGCTTCTAGCTCCAACTGCTATTCCGCGTTCAGAGTCTATTAATTGTCACCAGGAGGCCATTATCACGTCGGAAACCTTTTCACATGAATCATGTGCGTACAGCTGACAGCAACACTGCCCTTTTATACCTCGTTAAGCGATACTACCGGCATCTGTACATGTGCGTATCCGTATCTGATGACTTTCGTAATCTGAGCGTATTAGGTCTCCTGATGACCTATAGGCCCGAACTTCTCTACTCAGTTTGCGTACAGTAGGGAATCAGTGATCGTAAGGCCATTATACCATCACTGAGTGCGGTTATAAACAGTTATATAAAGAAAGGGAGGGATATATTTCCGCTCAGAAAGAGCGACAAGAAACAAATTTTAGATTACTTGAGTGATTAACATGAAAATTTCATCTCCAGCATTGACAATGTTAAGCAACAATGGACAAAATTCTAGAAAATTGTACAGCACTCTTCAAACAGGTTCTGTATGTCCCAAGCAAAGTTGTGAGGGATGGAAGAAACCTGGCTGGACAGATGTGTTAGAGAGCTATTACTAAAGCAAAGAGACCTTCGTCAAATGCGACCATATAAACCAATGCGGCAATTGATAAATAAAATAAAATATAAAATTCTACCTTCAGATGTGATGAAAAACTAAGAAGTTTTGCCTTCAGTAATGTTAGTCAACACATCAAAAAGATCGATTCAGCTACTCGGTGATTACATAGTTAGCAAAACGAAAATGTCAGAGAGATAATCGAAATGCTGAATATTATCTTTCGAAGTTACTTCGCTCCAAACCACGTAAAACAGTTTGTCATTTTAATCATTGCACGAACTCCGAAATGGTAGGTATTTGCATTACTGATCGCGGAATAGAAAATCAACTAAAATTACTTAATGGAGAAAGAAACTGGACCACATGATACTCCGGTATGATTCTATATGGATCATACGAAAAAGCTTGCTCCCTTTTTAGCGTCAGTATACCTATTTAGCTGGAGTACCGAAGAGTTCCATTTTCTTGCAAAAGTCGCAGGACATTCACTTTTTCAAGGAGCTTAATCAAATAAATGGTTATAATATTGTTTTTTGTTGATGTATTACCCAGTTTATAGACCGAAAATGTTCGCTGTTTGAATCAACATTGATTCTGTAAACTACTGTTCTGTGAATTTCAGCCCGTTATGTTTGTTCAGCAGATCCAGATGTAGTATACGAGCTGTGTAAGGCAATTAATGAGACTGATTTGCTCATTGAAACTATTTTATGTCAAGGAGATGTCTCAGTGTGCCAGTCCACCATTTAACAGTATCGGGATGACTTGAGACCACACGACTAAACCATTCGTGGTTCTCAAGATCAGCACACACCTTTCTCCGGTTGTTCTTCTTCTCAGTTGTGAGGTTCTTCGGCACCATTTTGGCACAAACTTTTCGCATATGTGAAACTTCGATCGAAATTTGATGTAGAGTGAAAGTGTTTTAAGTTTAACAGGTCACCCCCGATCTGATTTGAAAAGAGCACGCTCACGTTCGACGTTTTCTTCGGCTTTTGGAATTGAAGGTTAAGCGACATTCATCTTGAACGTGTTCTAGGCCTTCCAGAAATGATTTGTATGAGAGGAAACCTTTTCTCTTGGTGAGGAATGTTCCCCATGGGCCTGTTTCAACTATTCAGAGGTCGCAAAATTTGGTGGCATAACTTAGCTCTGAATTCCACTGTTCCGTTTTCGTAACACACAACAAAAACACTACTTCACTGACGGCGCTCTCAACAATAACGTAATGGCTTTACGGAGCTGAAACTCGAACTGAGCATCTGGAAGAGATGAATACACCGGTCTATACAAGTAGAACAACACAGCTTTGCCAGAAACCTTGCACGGTTGTCAATTTCATTATTTTGTCTCACTCCTCGTATACCGGCGTCCATATTGGTACTGCGTTCCTTTATTCTCAGCAGACTATCGACAGTGGTTTGCAATGCCGAAAGTAGGAAGCGTCGGAGTGGGAGGTGAGGGAGGGGCTTACTTACAAGAGCTCATTTTGTTCATAGGTAGCAGTGGTCATGAGGCAGTGGGTGTGCTACAACGAACGAAAAAGTGTAAAGGGTGAGGGCTGGGAATCACGTGGGGAGGCTGTATTGCTCACCCGCTGCCTCTGCGGTGTGCCACCACGTGTGTGGTTGTTGTTGTTGTTGTTGTTGTTGTTGTTAGTAGCGCAACGCTGAGCTGTACTGCGCTGTGTTGCTGTTTGGTTTGCAGGCGCGAGCGCACGAATGCCCCGTCGACCAGTCCGACGCGCGCTGTTTTCATAACTGCACAATTGTGAAAAGGTGTTCTGATGATAATTATGGCGCTCTTAATAAGCATTTGCGGCTGCCGCTGCCGTCGGGCGGGCATTGTCCGCGGCTAAAGCGCCACGTCATTAACTAGGTGCAACATTAATTACGATCCCGTAAGTAAATACAAAATAGGCAGTGGTGCGTGATCGGCAGGCGCGCGCGCCCGCATCGACCCGCGAGAGGCTTCTTTGTGCGACATGCTTCATTACGGAGCGTCCCGGCGACACGGTCCACGGCCGTTAAGTGGACTCACCAGGGCCAGCCAGCGGGAGCACTGAGCACCGAGCGCTGCGGCCTGTTGAGCACGTTGCCTCAAAAAACACAACACGTACTCCACTTCACAATGCGTTTCGGAAAATACGGCATCATCAGGTTATTCTGAGTGCTACTACACGGATACTGTCATTCCTCTCTGTCTGTCTGTCTCTCTCCTCTCTCTCTCTCTCTCTCTCTCTCTCTCTCTCTCTCTCTCTCTCTCTCTCTCTCCCTGGTATCCTACTCCTGTCCTCTCTCAGTGCACGTCTCCTTGTAACACCATAGCTCTAATGCTGTACTGATTTATTTTGCCTTTTGTTTTATTTAATGTTACATCGTTGAACGTCTGTAAATGTCTTTGATTGAATCGATAACACAAAATTGTATACTCCTTTCTTTGTAAAAACTTTGGTGCCTTTTAGAGTGTAGGAAATGTAATCTCTGTAACATGTATAATATGAACAAATTATGTGTTTTGTCTTTGTCATATAATCTCTTTGGTTATCTTTAAAATTAAATAATTTTATTTAAATAATTTTGTGTAGGACTACCAATGTTCTGTTTTATTTAACATGTTTGGTTGTTGTTATGTAATTGCTGATCCTCACTTTGGGTTCTGAGTTATTTTGTATGTAAAAGGTGTTGTGGTTCCCGTCGGGAACGGAAGCAAGCAGCGCGCGCAAATTGTGGTTGGCATAGCTAGAAAAGGTGGAATTGAGAGTCAGTCGGAGACGAGCTACCAAACTGTCAACTACTCGTGTAAAAGTTGTGTATGTGCTGGTTCCGAGAGAGGCTTTTCCTGACGCTTTCCAATGCCTCGGATGTATGGATAAAGAGCTGGAACTATTCTGAAATTGGTATCTATCGTCGCCACCAAGAAATGACAGAGTGCAGCAATTCTACCTGCAAATTCACCTAACCAACATGCAATCGCCACCACATTGCGCAATCACTATAATGGAACACTACAGTAATGCACAATGAAGGATCAGCTCATAGGATGTTATAGTGTACTCAGATATAAGGTAACATAACACCTCTCAGGTTCCTCTCCGTTTGAACTAAAGTGATTACCGAGTATCCATTATTGAAAGCATATTACAATTAATAAGGCAATAGAGTGTGCAAAATTTAATATTGTTTGTTAAAAGGATCTTACAAATGTCTCAAATTTGTGATTCACATTCTTGCTCAAGGAAATAGGTATGAGTAACTTTAACGGACAAACACAACTTATACTTTGCCACACGCGAGTGCAAGTAACTCGCCTAATTAGGCTGGCGACCGTTTTCTTTATTCTTTGAACAGTGTAGCTAGGTAAAATATTGTTTGTTACTGTTTAAATATTTCCGTAATTCTGACTTTCACATCAGTTAGGTATTTCACGGTCAACATACCAAAATTCCTCTCAGAGGGTAACACTGCTTTGTTCCTTTATACCATAATTACTCTATCAAAATAGTTCCATTTTACGATCTGCTTCCCACTTTAAGGTTATGCTATAACAGTAGCAGACGGTAGTGTTATACGTGGCTTTTCCTTGACAGGACTATTTGTTCTGTTGGTGCATAGAACGTAATAGACCAAATTTGGTATTTGATTGCACAAGCTACGTAAACCGATTGCACTGATATATCCTCTAAAAGGGCATCTCCCGTATTAAAGCAGTTTTATTTAATCTTTCCCCGCCTGTTTCTCCCATGTATGTCGTCTGTGATCTTAATTCCGCGAAGTGCTATCTATAGTTAAAATTCCCTGACTGATAGATCTGGAAAAGTTTTCTTATAATAATAGATATTGTCGCCTTTTTACTGTTCGAGCTTTCCTCAAACATGACGATTTGGATGGAGGGCCCGCGAGGAGAGGTGAAAGAATGACATAGGCTAAGCGTCTGTTAGTCAACCACAGTATTATTGCACCTGAGAGTGGGGGTGTCTCCGTCGGCGTATCGTGAATCAACGCGTGATCGGGGTTGTAGTATATGCACAACTGCCGTGAAAGCGTTGGCAGCACGATGCGTTTCCTTACTTTTCCAGTACTTTTTACTCTAACGTCACCGCGTGTTTCCGGGAACGGCCAAGTGCAATAATATCGTGGTTGAGTAGCGGAGGGGGAATGTTTACTTGTTTCGCGCTCAGTACTAGCAAACCACGAATGCGCTCGGCTCTTTCCGATCAGTAGCTACACAACGAAAATTTGGACAAGGAAAATTTGGAAATTTGTGGCAAGTTCCTATGGGACTAAACTGCTGAGGACATCAGTCCGCAGCGTTACACACTTCTTAATGTAACTTAAACTAACTTATGCTAAGAACAACTAACACACCCATGCCCGAGGAAGGACTCGAACCACCGACGGTGGTTCAAATGGTTCAAACGGCTCTGAGCACTATGGGACTTACCATCTAAGGGGATAAGTTCCCTAGAACTTGGAACTACTTAAACCTAACTAACATAAGGACATCACATACATTCATGCCCAAGGCAGGATTCGAACCTGCGAGCATAGCGGTCGCGCGGCTCCAGACTGAAGTGCCTAGAACCGCTCGGTCCGACAAGCGGAGCCGCGCGAACCGTGGCATGGAGCCTAAGACCGCGCGGGTACCCTTCGTGCCCAAACAAAGCACGGAAGTAATAAGGACTTGCGAAAGTGGGTTATAGATATGTTCATGATCAAACACAGTCATCACATGGCGTACATCTCAATTGACTAGCACAACAGAATAACTTGTCGAAACGCCTAAAAAAAGCCAGTACAGACAGATGGCTTGCTAACAATCGAATATGGAACTAATTTTTTTACCTAGGTAAGTCCTTATGTAGATTTTTTTTATTCCTAGTACAGATACTGGGTACTGCATTCTAAAACCTATTCTTTGAATAGATTTTGGCATGTGTGTTTGATTTATTACATACGATGGTTGGAACTTAAATAGTGGCAACTATTTATTCGCAACCGATAGAAAAGAGTTACGTGTTTGCACCTGTAACCGTCCTTCAGAGTAGTCACCAGCGTTGTGTAGAGCCCGTTGCCAGCGCTGTATACCGTTAGCAGAGCCCGTTCTGTTGATGGTGCGAATGGAGCAGTCTAAATTTATGGTGATTCTCCTGTACGACTGTGACGGTGTTAGCCTAGCGCATTACGTTCCTCCACGGTAGATCGTCAATGCACAATACTACTGTTCGTTTCTGGAGCATCACCTGCGAGCAGCTTTGCGAAAGAAGCGGCGACTCTTTCTGCGCAACCCACCCACCATTTTTCACGACAATGTGCGGGCGCATACAGCTCAAGCTGTGGCTGCTCTGTTCGCTCGATGTGACTGGGAAGTTCTGTACTATCCACCATACTCCCCAGACTTAAGTCCTTGTGACTTTGATTTGATTCCGAAGATGAAGGAACCACTTCGTGGCATTCGGTTCAGAACTGTTACAGAGATTCGACAGGCAGTAAACAGCTCCATTTTCACCATCAACAGAACAGGCTCTGCTAATGATATACTGCGCCTTCCACATCACTGGCAACGGGTAATACTCAACGCTGGTGACTACTTTGAAGGACAGTACCAGGTGCAAACATGTAACTCTTTTGTATCAATTGTGAATAAATAATTGCCACTATTTAAGTTTGAACCCTCGTATTATTACATTCTACAAACATTTGTGAAGTTACCCCAAAATATGATCCAGTATAATATAGTACAAGTAAGCAAAGCATGCCAGTTTTTTTTATGTTTTTATCTCTGTTGTCACCCATTCGAAGAAAATACGATGAAGTAATGCAGTTGACATTTGTACCGACTAAATCTCCCTTGAAACTACCTCAAAGCCATGATGGATGTTGGTCTTCTCCCTCAAACCAGGATCAAATGTTTGTCGACCTACCTCTGAACCTCTCTCTCTGTCCGTATTTCTTTGTCTCTTTCTCTTGCAGTATGCATGTGTGTGTGTGTGTGTGTGTCTGTGTGTGTGTATGAGAGAGAGAGAGAGAGAGAGAGAGACATACAGACAGAGAGAGAGACAGAAAGAACAGAGAGAGAAAGGGAGAGGGGGGTAGGGAGGGAGGGGGAGGGATAGAGAGAGAGAGCGAGAGTCTTTTCAGCAGGATGGTTGTAACAAACCTAAGTCTGATGGAGTATAGCAGATAGTAAAGCATCAGAAGTTGCCCACGCTTCGCACGTCGTACCATAGGGCACAGCTCCTACCAGATCCTTCGAGGAGTGATCAACAAAGATTGATACCGATTTTTTCACATATGTTTATTACCCCGTTTTTATGCTTACACTATCATTGTTAAAGGACTCCCATCCCACTTGTTATAGAGTCTCTGCCAGTTCTCTAACATATGTTTCAGCCCATTCTTTGTCTTCTCACTTTTCTTGAGCACTGCTTCAGAGTTCTAAAATCGAATGCCCCGAAGCTTTGCCTTTAGTGATGCAAGATGAGGCTACAAGGCCAATGAGGTAGACAAGTAATGTTGAATCAAGACTAAATTGCATGAGTTGATTTGTGACGTAAGACATCGCGTTGTCGAGATGAAATTGCCACACAGTCCGAGAAAGTTCTCGTCGTGTTCTTGCAATGTGCTTCCCGAGTGTAGCCAATATTGACATGCAGCATGCTGCTGCAAGAGTGGTGTGAGGGGGGGACTGCAAGCTAGTAAATTATTTCACAACAGTCAAAGAATGTGATCACTATCATTTTTCCTGCAGATGACACTATATTTGCGGTTTTTGGTGTTAGAGAACCTGGCGATTTCCACGCTGTGCTAGCTTGTTTTCATTCCGGATAATAATGTTGCTTCCATGACTCACCTTCGGCGATGTTTCCAGAAATGCATTATCTCCGTCTGCAAAGAGCGCAGCACCTCACGGCTTGTCTCCATTCGCACAGCGCCGACCAGGGTGGCCGAGCGGTTCTAGGCGCTACTGTCTGGAACCGAGAGACCGCTACAGTCGCAGGTTCGAATCCTGCCTCGGGCATGGATGTGTGTGATGTCAAATGGCTCTGAGCAATATGGGACTTAACTGCTGAGGTCATCAGTCCCCTAGCACTTAGAACTACTTAAACCTAACTAACCTAAGGACATCACACACATCCATGCCCGAGGCAGGATTCAAACCTGCACCGTAGCGGTCGCGCGGTTCCAGACTGTAGCGCCTAGAACCGCTCGGCCACTTCGGCCGGCTGTGTGTGATGTCCTTAGGTCTGTTAGGTTTAAGTAGTTCTAAGTTCTAGGGGAATAATGACCACAGCAGTTAAGTCCCATATTGCTCTTAGCCATTTGAACCATTCGCACAGTCGTTCGTTCTGTAGTAAAAAGATGTGGTACCGAGCGGGCACGAACTCGGGTCACATTGAGTTAGTCATGCATAAAGACACTGCCATATGTAATTGTCAGCACTTTACTGAGGTTACGAAAAATTATTAGTCACCCTCAAGGACAACCATTGTGTCAATGTTGACATATGTCACAGCAGAAGCCGAATCCCAAGCCCATCTTGCTTAATAAGGACAAATCGGCTTTCTTTGAAGTCCATGAACCATCTAAACACTGTTGCACGAAGTAGTTCAGCTTCACCGTACGCTTGTTGTAGCTCTTCACAAATTTTAGTGGCCCTATGGTTCAAACATCACCTCCATTGTTTGGTATATGAAATGGAAGGAATGTTTACAAAACAGCATAAACACCTACTGCTGGAACGAGAGTGCTGCCGCCTATGGGCATTACAATAAAGAACTGCTCTTTTCAGTTATTCATGGTATGGATAGGAAATTATCACGGGAGCGACAGGATACTGGTGTAGCGGCATCACAGTGTAGGATAGGGAAAGTTAGTTTTGTGTGATATTCGGATCGCGAGTTACAGCCAGGTGCGGGCCGGATTGACGTTAAGTTACGCATACCAGCAGTTTCGAAGGCAAATAGACGCCACAGGGGCGTAGAACACCTGAACAGGAAGACAGCTTCATTAACAAAATCTTAGCACCGTAACTGACAAAGAAAAAACACTTATAGCTTATGCTAAGTTTTTGTTAATGAAGATGTCCTCCTGTTCAGGTGTATTTTACTTCTGATGAAGGTGTATTTAGATATACCGAAATCGTGGTCAAGGATTTTAATAAATCTTTATTATGCAACTGATTGGCTGTTATCATTTACCGCGTTAGTAAACAACTGGATTTTGAAGTTTGGTGTACCGGAGCGAATAATTACTGATCAAGGGACCAACTTCATGTCGGATTTAATGAAGGAACTATGTAAATTGTTAAACGTAAAGAAGTTGAGGACGAGCGCGTTGCATCCACAGGCCAACAGAAGGACAGAACGGGTACAGAGAACAATCGGGAAGATACTGAGTATTTATGTGGATTCTCATCACCATCAGTGGTACGAGTATTTGAGGCATATTGTGTGCGCATACAAACACCGGGTTGTCTCCACATGAGGTAGAGTAAGGGCGAAAAATGCCGCCACCGTTCGATTTAGTGAAGCTACAGAAGGAGCGGTGAATCGGTACTTCAATTCTCAAGGACAATTCGGGATGTTTGGAAACGAGTACAAAAAGCGATTACGAAGGCTTTGGAAAGGCAGGAAGACGCATTGAAGTGGAAAGGAATTTTTCCGCAGTATAAAGTGGGGCAATGGGTAATGTTGTCCAGGCCATATAAGCAAAAAGGGAAAACGAAGAAGTTCCTCAGAAGGTATCAAGGGCTATACCACGTTGATGAAACCACATCTCCCGTTAATGTTAAGCTTCAGTTGCCAACGAGAACAACGATAGTATACATTGGGTGGTTACGGCCATTTAAGTATTGCCCGGATGTGAATCCACGAGTGTAACAGGAAGGAAAGAGGAAGAAACAGAGAGTGAAGAAAGGAGCTAAGCACAGAGAAAGCCAGAAAGATAGAGTACAGCATGAAGTACCGTATGCTTTTCGATCTGGAAAGTGGTAGAGCATTTGTAGTTTCTTTGTTTTCGTGTCATTGGGTTTGCGTAGAGTAATTAGGCATTGTATTTTATATGTGTTTTCTAGTATTGTGAGCCTGCTAGGGGCAGCAGTCCTTTTAAAGAGGGAGGAAGAGTGATGAATCCCTGTCCTCAGCTCACTAGAAAGGGAAGTGTAGCGTCTGACGTATGTGGAGTATTGTGGGAGGAGAAATCGAACGCAGTTCTGGAGAAATAAATGCGTCGGAGTAAATTTTGCGGCAAAGCCGTAATAAATATGTGTTGAACGATGATTTTTAGCTATAGACAGTGCTGGGTCAGGAAAGTAGTGTTTATTGCACCAGTTCATTTAATGTAAATTGAAGGATGGAAGTAGTCACACAATTAGTGTTGAGTTTGGATCAAAAATAGTGAAGGCTGCAGGAAAATCAGTGCAGCTACAAATATGGGACACATGCACGGTGCAACTAGGGGGGAAGGAATAGACTGTCCAAGGGACATCGTGGAGCCATAATTGAGCTTGCAATGGGTCGGGATGCATTGGATCTTCTCCACCTACGAGAATTTGGTAGTAATAGCAAGTTGTTTTGAGCAAGGAGTGGTTACGGAAGCGAAACCTGTAGAGCTCAAAGGAAACGGAATTTAAATCAGTGGAACTAAGTGTAACATAATAGGACCAACCTTCCACCGCCAGCGTCAATTTCAGGAGTCACGCAATTGAATGTTACGCAGCAACAGCTGTATTGTTTGGAGTTTTGGCCAAGGCACAATCTGGCGATAAATCAAACTCTGGAGCCAGGTCTGTTGAGATCTGTCAACCAGTTCATCTTACATCAAGAAGGGCGCATATCAGCCGAACAGCTTATGCAACATGTCACTCAATATAGGGAAAGGCAAAGTCAAATAACGATAATTTTGCGTACCTCTGTGCCAAGTGTCATGGCAGCCTTAACTTTGTTATGTGTTGTTTACTTTCTGATCAGATGTAGCGCCAATTCCCGGAGAGATCCGAGGGTAGTCCAAGTCCCAGTAGACTGGATACCGAGGGCGTAGGTAAGGGGCTGAACGAACGTTCAGGAAAGAGGTCATCCGTTAAGGATATTTTTTATGTTTTTTCCCTCATGTCATGTGCTTATGAGCACTGGACCATGTCTAAGTTTTCTAATAGCAAGTAAGTATGTCATAAGTGCCAATCCAAACAAGTTTAAGAGTTAGTTAAACGATGACTTGGGGACCAAGTCTTTCCGAAAAGGGAATAATGTAGCGGCATCACCGTTTAGGACAGGGAAAGTTAGTTTTGTGCGATATTCGGAGCACGAGTTACAGCCAGGTGCGGGCTGGAATGGAGTAAGTTACACATAAAAGCAGTTGCGAAGGCAAATAGAGTCCACAGGGGTGTAGACCTCCCAGAAAGGGAGCACACAGCACTTTCCATGGCGAAAGTCACAGGAAGAAGAGGGCCACTGGCCAAGTTAGGTGTTGTGCGTACTTGACTTGGAGGCACGCATTGGCAAAACAGAGGCGCACAGTCGAGTATAAATAGGTGACATTTTCTAACGAGATTCATTCAAGTGTGGCAGCTCTCCTGGACGTGTCACACCGCTGGGCTACACATGGCAACAGATGGGGCGACAGCATCCTAGCCCACGGCAGGTCGTTGGTTCGACCTTCTGGGGCTGACGGGGAGTCTACAGCCAGCCAGGTTGGGGCATTTGTCGGCTCGCTACCGCGGGCAGCCGTCTCGGCTCCTGACACACGCCAGAGACTTCCGAGGCGAGGGCCGCAGATACGGACGCCGGATAGTGGGCGCTTGTTGGTCACCGCGATCTCAGCCACGCCGGCGAGAAGGACAGAGCTCGCCACATGCAGCTCACACCGAGCGGCGTTGAGACTGCAGGGATGCAGACCGCCGAGTCAACTGCGGCATCCTGATGATGACGCACTCCGCTGGTGTACAAGGCAGGCTCGACACAGCGTTGTGTTGTACAGGCCACTGGTGTGCTACCTCAGCATTGCGGGGCCTGTGACCCGGACAGAGGTGAATGGAGCATTGTAGTAGAAACAAATAAATCATCTGGAAAGGTCTCACCAAGTTTTAATACAGAATCGCCTGGCACCCAGCCACTAAATTTGGTGTCTTCACGCCACATTTGGTGTCCAGTACCACAACACTGGGTTGATAAGCACTTGTAAGAAACAAAGGCTTACAAAGATGGATGTGTGGTACTGTGAACCAGTAACGTCACTGTATTGTTCAAAACAGAATTTTTAATAGTTTTGATTTCTTAGTGGAGGTGGGTGGAGGGAGAGGGCGATGAGGGAAGCACAAATAACGCAAACTCTATCGAGCTCATGCATGCAAACCAATGAGACACAGGATCGAATTCAAGCTGGGTCACTGATATTTTCCGTGTGACTTATTTAGCCTTTACCACTCAAAGGTTGAGGCACTATCAGGAACGAAACGTGGTTCGGATCACACGCTACAATGCGGGTCCCCTTTTCATGGAATGCCAAGTGGAGTGGCTTAGGGAGGCTCAAGCCCCACATGCCCTGTACTTTCGATCAGACAGTGCACTATGGTTGCTGAATCCGACCGCCACAGTTAAGTAGCATAAAGTTAGGATCTAAGAGTTAACAACTTCATACTGATATTCACTGTACGCCTGAATTCCTGCAATCAAAAAAGATGGGTTTGTACTGTGAGCGCCTGCCCTGACCTCTTCACTCGACCAATTGCTATGTAATGCCTTCACGGCCAGATCGTTGTGTACAGAGGCTAAATGTCATTAGCAATTTAGATTTTGAGTACTTATATATCTTATGGATGCGAAAAACCGACCCGTTCAAACTGGTACCGGTATTTTAATTCTGAACAACCGGTATTTTTCGGCCATAGAAACAGCGCTAAAATTTCTCGCTTTCAAATATAACATTTTTTTTAAATGAGGGGAATTTTTTTCGTAAAACATTGCCTTGTTATAGAAAATGGAAAAAGCTATCAGCCGACAAAAACGAGCAACAAATACATGACATAAGAATTGGTACAGTACTGCTGAGGCAATAATGGCGCTGCTGCTGAGTGTCGTGACGTAAGGCACATGCGTGCGTGCAGTGTGTAGGACTTACCCCACCAAATCTAGACGGTCGTTTCTCGCTGTCCCCGCCGGACATCTCTTGCACTACGAATGGCACTAACGTCAGTCCGGAAATACTTTTACGAAGTGACCTAGCAGTGAAGAACAGTGCTTCATTTGCTTTTAAAATATTTATTCTTTGCCTGCCATATCTAGAAAATAATAAAAGAGGAAAGAAATTATGATAATAGTAAAAAAAATCAAAAATGTAATAACAGTCCTTTCATAGTATACAGAAAGCATAGAAAGTAACTGATCTGCTGCCTGTGTCTACGTAATATGCCTTTATCTGCTTGTAGTCCTTGAAGACGGGCAAATTAAGACGAAAAACAGTGTTCTTCTGCCCCAGTTTTCATCCTTTGACACTGACTACTTGTAACGCACAAACAGTGGTATGATCCCCGACTACAACATGATATTTGAATGTAGTTTCAAAAACTTGAAATTATCAGCAGAGTATTGGTGATTTTTAGTAGTATTCACCATATATCGTCTTTTCGAGAAGAGTAGCGAACGGTGAATAGACTAACTTTTCTTTTATTTGTCTCTTTAATTTAATATTTCCAGCCTTTGTTCTATTTCTAAGTCTGCTGCAGGAAATAGAAATAAAAACCGAAAATCGGTTATTTCAGAAACCAGTTATTTTGAGCAGTTCCAACAGTTAGGTTAAAGTAGCGCAGAAAAGGCCGATATAAGCAGGAACCGGTTGTTACCTTAATACGAGTATACTCCGTCCCTAATATATTCCCATTTTCTTTCTTTTTAAACAGTTCATCTGACGATGTCTTGTTCAGAAGTCTACATCTAGATAGATACTCCTCAAGCTACGGTAAGGTATGTGGCGGAGGGTACCCTGTATCACTACTAGTCGCTTCCTTCCCTGATCTACTGCCGGCCAGAGTGGCCGAGCGGTTCTAGGCCCTTCAGTCTGGCACCGCGTGACTGCTACGGTCGCAGGTTCGAATCCTGCGTCCGGCATCGATGTGTGTGATCTCCTTAGGTTAGTTAGGTTTAAGTAATTCTAAGTTCTAGTGGACTGATGACCTCAGAAGTTAAGTCCCATAGTGCTCAGAGCCATTTGAACCATTTGAACCAACCTATTCCACTCGCAAATAGAGCGAGGGATAATTGACTGTCTATATGCCTCCGTGTGAGCGACAATTTCTCGTATTTCTTCTTCGCGGTCCTTACGCGCCACGTGTGTTGACGGCAGCAGAATCGTTTGGCACTCAGCTTCTAATTCCGATTCTCTAAATTTTCTTAACAGTGTTTCTCGAAAAGAAAGTAGCCTTCCCTCCAGGGCATCCCATTTGAGATCTCAAAGCAACTCCGTAACAATTTCGTGTTGTTCTAACCTACCGGTAAAAAATCTATCAGTCCTCCTCTGAACTGCTTCCATGCCTTCCTTCAAATCGACCTGTTACGAATCCCCAACACTCGAACAGTACTCAAGAGCAGGTCGCACCAGCGTTCTATATGCGGTTTCGTTTACAGGACAACCACACTTTCTTAAAATTCTCCCAATAAACCAAATTAGTTCCCTGTCACAGTTCTCACATGCTCTTTCCAGCTCATATCGCTTTGCAACGTTACCCTCAAACATTTAAATAATTTGACTGCCCTTTCATTTCACTTTGATACTTTGCAACCAGACGACTTCACTATATCAAGCCGTGCACTACTAATGCTATACGCGGACAGTGCTCTTCCTACTCATCCACATTAACTCACATCTTTCCACATTCAGAGCTAACTGCCATTCATCGCACCAACTAGAAAGTTTGTCTAAGTCATCTTGTATCTTCCTTCAATCATTCAACTTCGGCACCTTACCGTACATCATAGTACGGTGTGTGGCGGAGGAGCAAACAACCCACAGATTGGCTCTGAGGACTATGGGACTTAACATCTCAGGTCATCAGTCCCCTAGAACTTAGAACTACCTAAACCTAACTAACCTAAGGACATCACACACATCCATGCCCGAGGCAACATTCGATATTGCGACCGTGGCGGTCGCACGGTTCTAGACTGAAGCGCCTAGAACCGCACGGCCACCAGCGCCGGCCAACCGCAGATTGCTGCGCACCCTGTACGCCAAACCATTTATGTTTATAGAGAACAACAGCTATCCTAACACACTTCCCTGGGGCGCTCCTAACGATACTCTTTTCTCTGATGAACACTCGCCGTCGAGGACAACATACAGGGACTTATTGCGTATGCTCGTACCTTCGTTAGCAGCCTGTAATTGGACACCGTGTCGAATGCATTCCGGGAATCTAGAAGTATTGAATCTGCATGTTGCCCTTCATCCATAGTTTGCAGTATATCATGTGAGAAAAGGGCAAGGTGAGTTTCGCAAGTGCGATGCTTTCTAAAACCATGCTCATTCGTGGGCGTAAGCTTCTCAGTCTCAAGAAAGTTCATTATATTCGAACTGAGAATACGTCCATGGATTCTGCAGCAAACCTAAGTTTGGGGTACTGGTCTGCAATTTTGAGGGTCCTTTGTTTTACCCTTCTTATATACAGGAAGCACCTGCGCTTTTTTCTAGTCGCTTGGGACTGTGCTGGGTGAGAGATTAAATGCAGACTAGGTAAGGGACCACTGTCGTAGAGTACTATTTGTTAAAGCAAATTGGGATTCTGCCCGGGCCTGATCCCTTATTTTCCTTCAAATCTTTCAGTTGTTTCTCTACGCCAGGGATGCTTGTTATTATGTCGATCAGAAGCGCCAAATGGCGGTATGTTTGTACGATTCACCTGTGTGTACGGTTCCTTGAGCATGAATTTCAAAACCTTGGCTTTCTTTCTGCTGTCTTCAACAGCCACACCACACTAGTCAATAAGAGACTGAATGGAAGCCTTAGACCCGCTTAGTGATTTTCCATAGGAATAGAATTTCCTTGGATTCTCTGCCAGATCTTTTAACGTATGACGGTGGTAGTTGTTCTAAGCTTCGCACATAGATGTTTTCTCAGATGCTTGTCGTCATTTGCGCATTCTCTTTTGAACCGAGCATTTAACAGCCTCTGCTTCCTCAGCATTTCCTGAATTTCGTTATTAAACCATGGTGGGCCTTTTCTATTCTTTATCCACTTAGCAGGCACACAACTCTCCAACCCCAATTTACAGTCTGCCTAAACTTTGCCCACAATTCCTTTACGTTCATCTTATTGAAACTAAGTCATATCAGTTCACTGTCTAAGTGAGGTGCTAACAACCGCTTATCTGTTCTGTATAGCAGAAACACTCTCCTAGCCTTCTTGGCTGCTTTATTTACTTTACTAATTATAGCGGCTATAATGACATCATGATCGCTAATCCCCGTTTCCATACTGACATTGTCGATAAGGTAGGGCCTGTTTGTATCTATAAGATCTAAGATATTTCCATTGTGTGTGGGCTGCCGAGCTAGCTGCTCAAGACAGTTTTCAGAAACCGTGTTCAAAAGTATTTTTCGCACGATTGCCTGTCTGTGCCCTACGCAATGAATCCATAGACGTCTCAGTCTGTACTCAGTAGGTTAAATTCGCCTCCAACTAACACTGAATGATCTGGGTATTTAAGTGGCTTTTCTTTGAATGACTCAAGAACTGTTACAACCTAATCCGGTGGCCGGTAGAAATATCCTACAGTTAACTTGGTTTCACCTACATCTGTTATACGCGACCAGATAGTTTCACTGTCACACTCAACTTCGACCTCAATAGAGACAATATTTTTGTTAACAGTAAACAATATTCCCCCTCTTATGGTCTCTAATCTGTCTTTCTGACACACGTTCCACGACTCACTAAATATCCGCTTCCGATTACAGCCAGCTCTCGGTCACAAGAACAATTTGAGCGTGAGAAGTTCCCCAGATGGCAATAAATTTGGGAAATTTATTACGAATACTTCGACAGATTGCTGATAAAATTTTGACAGTCGGAGTGTCTTTACTCTGAAAGCTATCTGACTTTCCTTGCTGCATATCGACCGACGACGTTGTTAAGGAAACAACAAGAGAATTTCGTTACTAGACATTCTGTGTGTTACCGTCAGTCTGTTGGCCACGTTTATCGAGCGGCTGCCCGCATACCTTCTGACGGTGGAATCTGAGAGAGCCTACGCGACACTCACTACTCTGTTTATTCTCGCAGCAGCGGCCTGGTGTAGTCCTCTTCGAACCTTTGAACAAGTCTCCTTGTCACTTTCTAACTTCCTACAGCTGCGTCTTGCTAGTTATCGGGGCTGCAGACTTCCGAAGTAGCCTCGTTGGCTTCCCTGCTGCTCTTCAGTTGCCCCCCCCCCCCCCCCCCTTCGTGTCCCTACTTGCGAACTCTGTTGGCACTGCTAGCATTCCGAACTGCCGCCAAGCGCAGATCCGATAGCCAATGAAAAGCTCGAGTGCTGTTTTGGGTGTAGAGGGTGTTGACCTGCTGGAGGTCTCTTGATCGTCGCTGTGCGTTACGACGATATGATAGCATCCCGCGTCTGATTTCTTATAACTCCAGACAACTGTTATGCATAGATCCAAACTGAAAAATCTCAGATTCACTATATAACCCTAGATTTAGTAGCAACCTTCGAAGCTCTCACTGTTTACTTCGTAAACACAGTGTAGTGACCGTTTGTTAAAGAATTGTTTCTACATGCTGATTCACGTTTGGAAGAAGCGGTCTTGAAACCCTTCCCGAAAAACCCTAATTTGAGAAGAAGTCCGAATACCGTATGTAAATGCTCTAAGATTGTTGGTTGCCCTATTCTCAGCACGAGATTCGTCGACAATTCTTTATCTCTTAAGCTGTAAAAGATATATATATATATATATATATATATATATATATATATATATATATATATATATATATATATATATGGAGCGAAGTAACGAGGTAGTTATGGTAATGGGAATATATATTGGGTGAGTGGGCTACAAATCATAGTCCTGTCATCACGACTCGCGTTTTCCGTTGTTTCCTGAAATCACATCAAATGAATGGAAACAAACTCTGGCTAGATTATTTCCCAATCTTGTCCAGCTGAAGTACTCCTCATTTCTCTTCTCTGCTTCCTTTCTTATTCGACATACGTATAGATTAATGACCGTGATATGGATGATAAATTTAACATTTAGCCTTTCCTTTTTCCACTTTAAAGTGTGATTGACTGCACTGCATTATTTTGAAGTGAAGCTTAATTCTATGAAGTCGTGGATTCGTGGGAAAAGGAACGAAGGGAGAGATGAACTCGCTGGTGTCACGTGATCTACACTTATCCAGTGCGGAAATGGTTCAATGGTTCAAATGGCTCTGAGCACTATGGGACTTAACATCTCTGGTCATCAGTCCCCTAGAACTTAGAACTACTTAAACCTAACTAACCTAAGGACATTACACACATCCATGCCCGAGGCAGGATTCGAACCTGCGACCGTAGCAGTCGTGCGGTTCCGGACTGACCGCCTAGAACCGCTAGACCACCACGGCCGGCTGCGGAAATGGCGTCCATTACAGAACGACATAAATACTGATGAGTCAAAGCATTACAGTCGCTGCCAACTGGTAGACTGAATGCTGTTTTATGGCGCTACACTCACGTCACGCGGTTAGAAAAGTAGTGGGTGGTTATACTTCAAGAGCAGCTACTCACTGAGGTCCATTGTGCGCTGTAATTATCGTGTGGCAGCTGAAGTTGGTAGATATACTAATGCGTTGATGCGGGACTGACTTACGCTGGAAAAAATTAGTTCCAATATTGGTCACCAGTTGCAAATCTGGTGTCGTATAACACCACGTTAAAGTCTCCGGTGCTCATGTAGATCAAATTGTGTAAGCACGATTAATAATAAAATCAACGTTATTTCTTTCTAATTTGTTTGACGTTTTCTGCCTACATCCCGCTCCTAATCCATTACATATGCAAAATTTTTATTCGTCTTTTTTGCAATCACACGGCCAGATTTTCACCTGGTGGTCAAAATTGGAACGTATAAAGTTTCGCTGCCACACGATAATTACAGCCCAAACTGGACCTCTGTGAGTAGCCGCAATTGAATTGCAACCACCTGATATGTAAGTGGAACAGAGAGGAATTACTCTAGCAATGATACAGAACTTAAATGGTGGAATCCTTTGACATAAGCTACTTTGTGAAAGAGAACTTCTGTTGCAAACGACTCTGAATCTGGGGACGAGCATCTCGAAAACAGAGATGCTTGTCGGCTGTTAGCGTGCTATTGTCGTGAACATCTGTCGACAGTGATCTGACACCGGTGAAACCAGAACCAGACGACAAGGTGTTAGACGAACGCCTCATCACCGAATGTGGAGGTCAGAGGCTATAGCCCATTCTGCATAGCAAGAGAGGTGGCGATCTCTGGGAGATCTGGTGACAGAGTACTGCCATGGTCTAGGCGTAAGTTTATCGATACATACCATTCAGTGCACATTGCTGAACATGGTGCTCCATAGCCTACGACCCCTACGTGTTTCCATTTTGGTCCAATGACATCATCAATTACGATTGATGTGGTCAAGGGATAATCAACCTAGGTCCGAGGATAAATGTGGACATGTCGTCTTGTCGGGTAAATCACATTATTTGTAACACCAGGTCGATGCTCGTGTCCAACACGCCATCATCCAGGCGAACGGTTGCTTGAAATATCCATCACGCGACGGACACATGTCAGAGGAACAGAATTATACTGTTGGGGACACTCACCTGGGCTTTCATGGGGCCTGTGGTAGTACTCAAAGGCACCATGATATCTATGAACACTTTTACTGACCACCCGCATCCCTTCACCCTTGATCATCTTCTAGCAGGATATGCGCTCGATTCACATGGCCAAGATGTTGAAGGAGCATGAGAGTGAACTCAAGTTAGTATCTTGTTCACCAAATACGACGATCTGAACCCGTCGGAATGCATGTGGGACGCTCTGGTACCAAATATATACGGAAACCTATCGAGGACTTATCGATTCCACGCCACGCAGTGTCATTGTTGTCACCTTGCAAAAGCAGTGTAGAGAGGTGACAGAGAAACCAGTACTCTGTGGCTCATGTCGCTTAAGCACACTGGTGCAGCTGTTTCCTTCCCTGGTACTCGACCAGTACGAGAAGTAGAGGAAATATGAAACGTTCATTGGAATAAGGCCTTAAGTCAACCCATGCGAATCTAAGGTTATTTCTGTAACATTCGTGGCCAGGTACGTTTGCCTAAACACTGTCTGCAGGTATCAAGGTTACTATGAAGATAGTCTATGGAGTGAGAAATGGGGGAACAAGGTGTCATACACGATTGGTCATACACGATTCTTCATGTTGTTATGTGGGCTTTTGTGGCTTTGTCGGATATCTGTTGAGTGATACCTGTCTATTCGTTCAATAATTACTGTGTGTAATCAAGTAATGGCATGGAGTAGTTTAATGTGGTTGGGTGCTGTACCATGAAGTTTGATCGATAAGCAAAATTAACACAGAGTGTATGAAATTATTTTAGACTGTTGTATGCTCCCCATGTAAGACAACAGCTCAGGGTCAAACTTGCTCCGTATCAAATGCAAACGACGGATTGGGCAGCTTCGAACGTTGTCCTGAACCTCACTGAAGAATTTCAGGAACGTCGGTTCGTACAAGAACAATTCTTTTTCAGAATTCAGCAGGAAGAATGGATACATATTCCATCCTCATTGTATAATATGACAATGGAAATGTAAAGAGTTACCGAAAATTAAAAGCTGTAGTAATATCAGAAGACATGCATGTGCGCTACTAGACGCTATACTCGCGCAGATGGAAGGGATAGTTTCCACTACATAGTCACTGTTGGAAAGAAAGAACGAGCTTTAGAGTTCCCAAAGCTCCATGATAGCAAGAATTTGAAGAGGGACGAGGAAAGGTAATGTCGTTGTGTTAGCAAAAGAATCTCACATTTCCTAAATCAGGGCGTCCGAAAGGGAGACTCCAATAAGATTCCAGTGCCTTTGACTTTACAGTCATCGTCCGCCAAATAGTTAAAAATCACCTGCTTTTATATTACGAGTAGTCTTAGTAGTTGTTCTCAGCCCCACTTTCCTGTGACTCAGTACAGTGAATTGGAAAAGAAACAAAAGAAAAAGAACACGTTTCTATTAAAATGGGAGTTGGATATACGTCCTAATCTGCTTCTCTCCCCAGTCTCGGTCCATCTTCTCCTGCCCCTCTCTTTGTCCATTTCATCCTTCTTCCCCCTCTCTCTGTGCATCTCCTCCTACTCATCTCTCTGTCCACCTTCTCCACCTTCTTATCCCCAATCTGTCTCCATCTCCTCCGGCCTCTCTCTATCCTGCTCTCTCTATTCATCACCTCCTCCATCTCTATGCCCATATTCTCCTCCGACTCTCTCTCAACTTCTCTTTCCCCTTCCCTCTGTCCGTCACCTCCTTTCCGCCTTCTATGTCCATTTCCTCTCGTCCCTCTGTCCATGTCCTCTTCACCCCCCGCCCCCTCGCGCTCTCTCTTTCTCAGTCTCACACTGAGGTTTACTTATTGTTACTATACATTCAGATTCTGTAGTAGTGTTCTATTCATAAGCTGATAAGTAATAAATACAACGTTTCTGTTTGCTAACAGCTTTTCACTGTTTGTACCAATGTTCACTAGTCCATTGTGTATGCATTTACAATAATTCGCCCATGTGTACTGGGCACGTATAAACATGCGTTTATTCGAATGCAGTGTTGTGTTAAAATTTCAATTTCAAACCAGTCAGTGAACTTTCTGAGATTTGCCATTTTGCGCAAATGAATCTTTATACTTTAATCGATTCCTCCTATAATTATTACACATGTGATTATCCATTATATGTCGCTCTCTAGTAGGGATACAAATACTCACACGTATTCAAATCAATCGTTGTGTCGAAATATCAACGCAATCGCTGAAGAACTTACGAAGATTTAAAATTTTGAATACACAGACATATACATTTTTATTTATATATATATGTAAAATCCGATCAGGTTAAATAAATAAATAAAAGATTGTATGCACAAAACTGTAAATCAATGAAAGTTCTTCATAGAGTGCTTTGAAATTTCCACACGAAGTTCAATTCGAATACGTGCGTGATCTTAAATACCTAGTGAGGCGCCACGTGGTGTGCATAAATGTATATACAATCTGTAAAGCGAATAAATTGTTAGCAAAAATTTCATGTTTTTGGTTCAAAAGTATGAACTTCTGGAAGTTCGTCACCCTCCGAAAGTTCGTCACCGATTACCGGGAAATTTCGATGCAACGTTGCATTCGAATACGCGCATGTTTTTATACACTTACAGGAGTACCACATATTACATAAATACACAGATTATGTATATTACATTTTATTTATCATGTATATAATATTTATTTACTTATATTTATCTATAGGCCACATGGTGCTACAATAGGTTTATAAAAACATGCGTGTACCTGAACGCAACCGTGTGTCAAAATTTCAAAGCAATCGGTGAAGAAATATCGGAGATACACGTTTCTGAACAAACGAACATTAACATTTTTATTTATGTGGATAGGTAGCATAAAAAGTAGAGTTTCATTTGCTCGCTTTAAAGTTGCAGCATTTATAACGCACATAAACAGAAATATTTTCTGTCGTCGACTACTGTAGCACATGCTATTTTGTAGAACGAGACAGGGGGAAGGAATTTTTTGTTTGCGCTGTGAGCCTAGCGCTGGGCTGTTGTATGCCAGGCTGACGGTGGATGCCCGTTTTTGTCGCGCAGAAAAGTTTTTCTCTCCAACTTGGCTCTCCCGCAAGTTACGCAGTGTAAGAGAGCGCGCGAAAAGTAAACATTATGTGATTGTTTCAGCGCGTGGAAGCAACTTGCCCAGATATTGAAGCGAACTCTGAGCAAACTCCACTCCGGCATAAATTCGATAAAACTTTTATGATTCTGTTTACTTAACTGCGTAGAAAGACATTATTGCATTAAATTATTCATATTCTGTCTGTCAATTATTTTACCGGCTGATGGACTGGCTGTTACGTAACGAGTGTGCACCGCACACTTTGTGCCACTCACGATCGATTTTTGTGGGTGTATGTGATCCGTTTACTTGTGCATCAAGAATTGATTGTGCGTGACCAAATACGGTGACAAAGCAATTTTTATTCACTGTTTTGCTGCTTTTTCTGTTTGAATCCTTACGAACTCGGAGTTACAAATTAATGATTTCCGATGAAACTGTGTCAACACTTATTAATTTTCGTGAAAAAACGTTATAAAATGTAGACAGTCGTCCCATTCCGGCACATAATTTTCAAATATTCTCCTTATTCACTATCTCATTACTTCGGCATTATAGCAACGAAAGTATGACTTTTAAGCGGCCTATATGTCACTCTTCGAAAAACTAATTATTAAAAAATTTGTACTACCAATGATTAATTATTCAAATTTTCTCAGCGTATTCTGAAGATCGCTGGACGGTATACAAACGAAATTTCAGAAGAGGTGAAATTTATGCGGCTGCACGCCCGAAATTTTATGGAACAAAAGGCATTTACTTTAGACATAAGAGATTCATGTAAAATATCAATTTGCCAGATTGGTATTCCCGCCCAGAGTCCATCATCAATGGCGTCTGATACATAGGGTAAACAAATTGGCTGAATGTATATCAATATCTAAAGCGCAACAAGATTTGTATACGTAACAGTTGAGATTTAAGCGTATTACAACAGTGGGAGGGCGAGGTCGGCCTGCAGTCTTGTCAGATTTTTCATCTCCTTTATATGAAGTCATCAATGATGTCACGAAACGTTGCCAAATTTCCCACCTCCCCTGACCCTTCTGATGTTATAGACCATTTGCCTTCTGTTTAAATGGCAAGGAATCCAAAAAATTGTGGGAAATTAAAAATAGTCCACTTACGCTGCAGCTTTCTCTCAACCCCTCCGATGTCACTATGGAAGTAGGGCAGCAACTCTAAGTAGAAAATGGTGGAAAATTGAAGGTGGTAATTTGATCTGGTGTATAAAATTCAAGGATAGTCTTAATGACGTCATAATCCAAGATGCGACCTGGGAATACGAGGACAGTCTCTACGAAATCAGAAACCAAGACAGCTTACCTGGAGATATGAGGACTGGCTCTATGTTGTCAGAAACCAATATGGCAATCCAAGATGGCGGCCTGGAGATATGAGGTCAATGTACATAGTTGACTGGTCACCTAAATCCAAGATGATGAACCTAGGGAAAGAAAGAGGCGAGCCTGTATTGTTCTCACAAATCCCACGGCGCATAATACCACTCTCCCATTTGGGTACAAGCCGTACCATGCTGTCCAGCTAATGTGCTGTATTATCTTGTCCGGGTGTCACATTCGGGTACAGTGCTATACTATATTTCTGGCAAATGTGGTGTAAACTGCCGTCCAGGAATCGCATTCAGGTAGACTTTAGAATTCAGATAACACACTGTACTATCTCCGATATGATTTTTATGATACACTTACTCATACTTCACTTTTTTAGCAATCACATTCTACACATTTTTGGCCTCATCTAATGGTGAATTACCAAGTCCAACAACGGTTCATAAATGCATTCGCTGAACTCCTGAGTTTTACCCCATGAAATATGTGCTAAGTCCGGTCAACATAGCAACAACTTGCACTATAAAGTCACTCTCTAGCTGTAGTACAGTGCTTTATAGACTTGTCAAGCAGTGGATTTCTGAGGTAGTCAGATCTCTGTGTTAATATAGATAACATTTATGTATACTGAGAGACATTTTTTCCAATTTCTGTGTAACTTAGAGCATTTTGCTATAACTGTAGTGCGACATAACGTATTTTTTGCTACAGCTATTGGGTCTTTCTCACTCGCCGACACTGCAAATTGCAACAGCTGAACTGTCGTTTCTTCTCATGCAAAAATATGCTACGTCTCTTCACCATAGCAATTACCAGACTGTAAAGGCATGGTCTCTCACTATATATGTACAGGGTGTCATAATTAAACTTAGTTTCAAAACGCTGTAGAAAGAGAACCACCGCTCAGAATGACATCAAATTTGAGCAGCATATTATCGACGCAGAAGGAAATGTCATGGAACAAGGGAAAAAAAGTAACGAAAACTTTACCAATAGATGG
This sequence comes from Schistocerca gregaria, assembly GCF_023897955.1. Taxonomy (NCBI): domain Eukaryota; kingdom Metazoa; phylum Arthropoda; class Insecta; order Orthoptera; family Acrididae; genus Schistocerca; species Schistocerca gregaria. Next base: position 812,582,090 of record NC_064920.1, on the reverse strand, counting down.
TCCTGTAAGCGTCTTAATGTAAATGGAGTCGGCTGCAAATGACAGATGAATCGCAGTACAACTGCTATGGTATGAGCTACACATTGCCCCATCCGTACTCTTCAATGTGCATGGCTGCACAAGTTCGACGGTCAACATTTAGAACCCTGTTACGTAGGTAATCCCATTAACCACAGCAAGGTAGTGCCTAATCGGATGAGAAGAAGCTGTTTTTAACTGTCCTGAGGTCAAAAACCGAATAAAAAGCAAAATGACATCGTATTCTAATTGTCATGAGACTGGTACAAGACATTTTCACTTTGCTGTCCACCGTTTCCGCCACAAACTGAAATCGAGAAACAGCATACTCCACAATAGGTCCGAGTGTCTTGGTGGTCACGTTCAGAGTGCGTTGCGCAGTTTGTGCCTTCAGTAGAGCAAAATTAGTAATTGGAGCACTGAACACAACATCTTTCAGGTAACTCCACAGCCAGAAGTCACACGTGTTAACATCAGGTCGTCTGGACGGCCAGGTTGTAGGGACACGACGGCTGATACTTCTAGAATTCCTGAAATGCCTCTGCAGCAGCCGCTTCCCTGCTGTGCAGACCGAAGAGGAACTCCATCTTCGTTATAAATGATCCTAGACACATATCTACGCTGTTGAAGAGTTGGAATGGTGTTGGCGCGCCAAAAACTCTCAAAACGTTTACCAGTGACCTGCAGGACTCATCTCCTTGAGAAAATACGAACCTATAGTGAGAGGGACCGTCAACCCGCACCACACACTTACCTTTGCAGAATGAAGTGGTACTCCTTGTGTGTGCGCATTGACATGTGCTTGAAGGTGGAAATGGGCTTCGTCAGTCCACAGAATGTCCCATGGCTATTCGTTGTCCACTTCCTTGCAAGAAAGAAATTCCAAACCGAACGTTTGTCTTTCTGGCACGTCAGCGGGGACTCCTGAACAAGGGGTGATTTTTTATGGACAGCAATGCAGGATATTTCGTAGGATTTTATGCACCGTGCTCGCACGTATGTCGAACATTCGGGCAATTCCCCTTGCACTGCATCTTTGCAGATCACCACTCGACGCCTCCCTCAGTACTGTGGCCACATCTTCGACAGACGTCAGATGACTCCTTTCCTTCCTTCGCCACATCCCACCCCAAAAGAATTCGAACTCTGTAATATTTTTCTCCAGACCCTTAACAATCATCAGACCAATTCCCCTTGATTGTCCAGAACTTCTGCAGGCTACTGGCTCACAATCACCGTTTTTGTAAAAGGGCTTTACCAGCAACACGGGATTCTTCACAGTGACAGTCATGACCGGCGTCTCGGATGCAAACTGAGGAAAAGCCGTGGGCCGTGCCTCTGTTGGTGTGCATACTCTAACGCTTACAGCGCCATCTACTGGTCAAATTTTCGTCTTTTTCTGTTCAAATCGGTCGTCATTCTGAGAAGTGATTCTCAGTTTTGAAACCGTAACTTTCATTATGTATCCTGTGTGTGGATAATTATTCTTTTCAACTTGAGCTACATTTCTTTTACATGTTCCTGCCCATAGGTAAATGTTTCCAGTTCATCCATGAGACATGTCGCAACTGCTTACTTATACAGATTACTGAACATGTAAATCATTTTCATCTTCATTTGTGCTTTGGTACTCGTAAGTGTACATAGTATTCAACAAGTTCGAGGTTTCTAATAATTTTCACTTTTTTGAATTTTGGTGAAATTGTAGGGTATACAACAAACATTCACAAAATTCTATACCAGCATCATGTAGTGATCTTGATGTGTCTTGCAGACAACGTTCTGAAGCACAAAATATATCGAAATTCGTAGCAGAAACTGGACTCACGTGAAGTGCTGATTTGCTCTGACGGGTAAGCTCTGTAAGCACATGTCAGACACTCTATAAAAGGTGTCATTCCCATAAAAGGTGTCATTCCCATAAAAGGTGTCAGCTAAGATTCTCGGTGCTCCACTGTGCACTGGATGGCTGTGCTAGTATACATCAAGCTTTTGAATGAAGATTTCTGAAGATGAGTGTACTGCATGGTACTCTCATTGTTGTATCTCGTTTCACTGTTCTTTGGCAGTACCCAGCATATGTTGTATGGCAAATCACTGACACTGCTAGTATTTGAGAATAGAACATTGCAGTTTTTTGCGCTGAATTCTGACATAACTGATACCATTCATGGTCTGATAGTACTACTTGCGTGTCACTAAATTGTAGGTTCCAAAAATTATCACTGTATCGAACTCCAGTCTGACGGCAAGCCAATAAAAAATCCATTTACTTTCACTTGCATGCAACTTGTATGTTACAGAGAATAATATCAGTCATAGATGCACTATAAAAATCTAGCAGTTCACTGAGTGGTACAAATGTTGGTGATGGCGAAAACTCAACTTCTGTGCAATGATTTGATTTCAGGTCTAGGATCATGAAGCCCATCTGTGTGCTGACTTTATTTCTGCTCCTGTGTATCAAAGAGCTGTTATATAAATTGAGACACTTATTTATCCACTGAAATTTGGTCTAATATCAACAAGTTCAAACACACACGTAATTCTGCACCAATAAATCGTTCATAATACTGCTTGCTGATGCAAAACACTCATCGAATTTCGTAGCAATGAATGATTCTAAAGTGTTTTGATGGGTTAGCTGTGTAAGACATCATCAAACATTCCCATAAAACCTATATGCCTGAGGATGCCAATTAACACGCTCATCTGTCATACAACGTATGGCTGTACTAGCATGCATCAGGTTTCTGAATGTAGATTTCTGAAAGTGAAAGCACTGCATGGTACATATTCACTGTCCCTGAGCAGCTTTCCACGCATGCTGTATGTAAATCCAAAAACCTTCTGCCATTTCAGTTTTGAATAATGCTGTTAGTTTTGAATTCTGGTATATTTGGTACCATTTACAGTCTGGCAGCACTATTTTCGTGTCACTAAATTATGGATTTTCAGAAATTACCAGTACATTGAACTTCTGATCTGATGAGGTGCCTATAGCAACAAATTTACTGTCATTCACATTCGGCTTGTAAACTGTTTTGAATAACAGCACCTTCTTCTTAGATGTAGCATGCAATGATGTTAACTCGACTCGACAGTTGGCACAGATGTTGGAAATAATGGGAACTTGAAGTCAGGAGACAATTCTGTGGCCTGCTCCTATACATCAGGTTCTGCATCGTGAAGTCTGTCTGCATACTGAGTTGATTTCTACTGCTTCTCACATGTATCAAGCACTACATCAGTTACGTCAGGGAGCTGTTGTGGTAGTTACGAAATCAGTGAAGACCTTGGAAACATGCAGATTCATACAAACACATAACAGACATAGAGAGAGAAGAATGGGTTAATACTTAGAATCAGTTCTGTAAGCCACTTTTTCTGTCTGGAGGATGTCAGATTTCTGATGACATTTAATCATTATAAGCCTTTCACTGTGGCATATGGAGCACAAGTGACAGGTCAACCTGATAGGTAGTAAGCCTGGACACTAATGCTGAGAGGTGTGGGTAGATGAATGCAGTGCCACAGGAAGTGTAACCACGATTTTGGAGTGGCAATGTTGAAAGCTGTACTAGTATCATCAGTTTATCAGTTTCACCATTTTGGATTCTGACTTACTGATGAAGTCTTGGATCGCCATCTTCAATTCCAAATTGTTAGAACCATACCTCGCAGGATCGTCAACTTGGATTGCTCACCCTGCACACTGCACCAAGCTCAGTCATCCAGCTAATAGTTTTGGGACAAGTTATATCGTTTAGGGGCAATTTCTTACATTGTGGGAGCATTTTGTTACCGTTTTACGTCATTTTGTTATTGTTTTGAAGACCATTACGTTGCAATGTTTTGATGAGACTTAGAGCAATTACTTACAATTTTGGGACAATTTTTTACAGTTTTTGGGGGATTCCTCATGAATTAGAATACGTCTTACATTATATTTACAAATGAATGTACAGTCCTGTCAATTATCTTCAGCTAGTATAGACCAATGCAAGACTTTCAAATTTCAAAGGGGCTTTTCTTCCTTGTTTAGAGCTATTTGCAGCACTAATGGGTATAAGACTTTCAGACTGCTTCTGTCAACCTACGAACTGCGATCTTACAAATAGTATCGACTATCCTCATATCACCAAGTCGCCATCTTGGATTGCCATCTTAGATGCCTGTCTTCGATTTTGTCATCATAGAGACTCTCTTTGTATCTCCATGTCAGCCATCTCGAATTTTTACATCATAGAGACTGTCTCCATGTTCCTAGGCCGCCAAGTTTGATTGTCACGCCATAGAGACTGTCCGTGAATTTGACACCAACAGCAGAATGCACCATCTTGAATTTCCCACCAGTATAAAATTAGGACAGCTGTCCTACTTCCACATTGACGTCAGAGGATTAGGGAGAAAGCTGCAGCACAATGAGCTATTTTGAATTTCGCAGCATTATTTGAATTTCCTACCATTCCATACATAAGGCAAGTGGCCTATGACGTCAGAGGGGTCCGGCGAGCGGAAGATCTGGCCACATTGCTTGATACCACAGATTATCTCATATGGGGAGGGGAATCTGGCAACAATGTAGGTTTACTCATAGGCTTACTTACATGTTATGTAGCATTATACCAAATGATGATAAGCAGTTCAGAGAAGAAGGAACAGAAGCCTTTGAAATGTAGTGCTGCTGAAGAATGGTGAATATTAGATGGATAGATAGTAAACTACTACTGAGGATGAACTGACTTCTGCTGGGAGAGAAAAGAAGCTTGTCGCAAAATTTGACTGCACTGCGCAACATAGTTAAACGGTTACTTTTGCGAAACCCCTTAATTTTCTCCCACTGCGACACAGAAGTTTTAAGTTTGGCTCACAGCTGCTTATAACCTTCCTGGAAATCACGTCATTTCACTGTTGTGCGTCGCGGTTCTGACCTCTACTGTAGAGGCGTCGAACGACAGGGTAAACTGTCTGTAAGACACCTTCACAGTGGATTTTTCAGAATTGTGGTGAAATTTGGTGCCAGTGTGACATAATCATCTCACCTTGCAGCTCTTATGAACTTCTGAGCTCTGTCCACTTTTTTGGATGTGTCGATGTGACAACTTGCTATTTGAAGTGTCGCTGAGACAGAGGGTGACGTTGCAGGACGCCACGTATTTGCGCAGTACTGAGGAAGAGACGTATGTTGCAGGCACCTGTGAGCCAGATTTCAAACAGCTGCGGCGAGTTGGGAGACAACTACGATTTCGAACAGGTTAATTGTGTTGCGCAGTCTAAAAGAAGGAATCAGTTGATTAGTCGCCCTCTGTGTCACCAAGGAACAGTTAATTTGGTAAGGGAGGTAAGCTTGGAGGGGACGAGGGAAAAATTGTAGAGGCAGGGGGGAGGGAGGGACAAGATGGAACATAGTAAGCGGATTAAAATGAACGTAGTTTGCAATAGTCGTGGTGCGATGTAGAGAATTTCACAGAATGGACCAGAGTGTGCATCTCTATCAAATCAGTCTTTGAACTGAAGACAATAACAACTTGAATTTTTCATGGGGTTTCAGATGTAAAGAAAGTCTGTGACAGTGGTAAGTGAAATTAAATGTTCGAAATCTTGAAATGAATTCTGGTAAAGTACCTAAACAGACAAATAGCCTGAAATGTATCCAAAAATGTACGAATAATGAAAGTGAAATACGAAGAGCCACAATTTCTTGTGAAGAAAAGGTATGTGGTAAGTCTACAGCTCATTTCACCTCTATTTTAATCGTACGTCTAAAAAACAATGACCTGAATAACTAAATTTCAAGATACAATTATAGTGCAAGGGGTACAGAAATCACTTCCGAGATTGGAGACAGCATTATCTTCTGGCAGGATGCAAGGAAAATTAAAAAAAACTAACAGAGTAGTTAGCTCTAAAGTTGCAATAGGAATAAATGAAACAAAAAAGAAAGTGACGAAAACATTAAAAAGGTTAATTCAGAGTTCTTCTTCTTAGCGCCGTCCTGTTGGAGCGGTGTCCGCATTTTGGGTCAATGAACGCCATTTCTTATTTCTAACGTCCAATCGCTTGTACATTTAACACTCAACTCACTTCCTTTGTAATGCAGACTCAGTAGACATTAAAACACGCGATGACTTCAAAGAGCAACTGTGCTATGTGTGCCGTAATTGTCAGGTTATAACCCTACTATTATAATTTAGTATGCTTTTACCTAAGTAACTGAAACCCGCTCTCTACGTTGCCACGTACAGCCCTCTTATTAAAATTTAGTTTAGTTTCCAAATAAAGTACACTATGGGAGTATAGTCCTGTTAACACGAAAAGCTAATCAATAGAGTTATCCTTTTTACAGGATTTGACCGTGCGCTGTGTCCAATCAGACTATTCAGTTCTTTTCCTAAGATCTATCGCAGCTTTTAGAAAGAAATGTTTTATGAATAGTATCATATTGAAGCTTGGACAACTCAGTTCCAAGTTAATTTAGTGGTTTAAAATAGGTACTAACAGTCACCAGCCTATCCAGGCTGTGAAACAGTGAAATATTGGATAAGCAGAAGTATGAATGTGACTTCTGAAATTTTCCCGGCGTATTTGTTCTTCTAATAATTTCCGGGTATGCAGCCGGATCCCGTCGACATTCTGCCACGATATTTCGGCCCAGAGACGTCCGGCCATCATCAGGTGAGTACACAACTACTGAAGAGCCCAGGTGCAGTCGCGGTATTTATACCGATTCTCGCGCACGTGTTGACATGCGCGGCATAGCCGAGTTGTACGTGCTGCCCTCGGTGGTGAAAGTAAAAGATCATCTAGTCATTGAGTATCGAATGACGCTGTCTATTCCGCTGTGAATGTATAATTTTAATAACAGGATTCCAAGTTTTATCCAGTTGAAAGCCGTTGTCACGATTTATAAGATTATCGGCAAGACGTATTTCCACTGATTCCTTGATTACGGAATCCCAAAATCCGGAAACCGGAGCTAAAATTTTTGTTCCATTGTATTCCATTGAATGTCCCAATGAAATACAGTGCTCTGCTACTGCCGATTTTGACGGTTGCCGCAGACGGGTGTATCTTTCATGTTCTGTACATCGTTCATGGACAGTTCTTGTCGTCTGGCCAATATATGCAGAGCCACATTCACAGGGAATTTTGTAGACGCCTGCTTTCTTCAGTTGTAAATCGTCTTTAACGGATCCAACCAGGTCCCGGTTCTTTGCTGGTGGACGGAAGATAACCTTGATTTTATTCTTCTTCAGTAGTCGGCCTATTTTCGACGACACATTCCCGGCGTATGGAAGAAACGCAGTTGATTTAAAGTCGTCATCAGCGTCCTCAGTGCGCTGCTTCTTGTTATGACAGTTGCGCATGGCCTTTCTTATTTGGCGTGAAGTGTAGCCATTCTCTTTAAAAACCTTCTCCAAGTGTTGTAATTCTGCGTGGAGGTTTTCATCGTCCGATATTACATGCGCTCGATGTATTAAGGTACTGAGAACACCGGCTGTTTGTGCTGGGTGGTGGCAGCTTGACGCCTGGAGATACAGATCTGTGTGAGTCGGTTTCCTGTACACAGAATGTCCTAATGACCCATCATTTTTACGGCATACTAGCACGTCTAGAAATGGTAAAGTGCCATCTTTTTCAATCTCCATCGTGAATTTGATGTTCTCATGTAAAGAGTTTAAATGATGAAGGAATTTCTCCAGTTCCTGTCTGCCATGAGGCCATACAACAAAAGTATCATCTACGTACCGCCAGAAGACCGTAGGCTTTAAGACAGCAGACTCAAGTGCTTTCTCCTCAAAGTCCTCCATAAAGCGATTAGCTACCACAGGGGACAAAGGGCTCCCCATGGCGACGCCGTCTGTTTGTTCAAAGAATTCGTCATTGAATAGAAAGTACGTTGAGGAGAGTATATGTTCAAACAAGGCCGTCATTTCTGCACTGAATAAGTTACCAATAAGATGTAACGATTCCATTAAAGGCACTTTGGTAAACAGTGAGACCACATCAAAGCTGACTAATAAATCCGAGCTGCTAAGCTTAACTTCCTTCAAGCGACTGACAAAATCCTCGGAATTACGTATATGGTGGCAACACTTACCCACATACGGCTTTAGTAGTGAGGCCAGATATTTTGCTGTAGAATAGGTGGCAGCACCAATATTACTCACTATTAATCGTAGTGGGGCACCATCCTTGTGTATCTTGGGAAGACCGTAGAGTCTTGGTGGTACTGCATTGTGTGGTCTCAATCTCTTGATAATTTGTTCAGGTAGAGAACAGTCGTTCAAAAGGGTAGCAGTTTTCCTTGATATTCGGCTTGTTGGGTCCTTTTCAATTCTGCGGTACGTGGAATCATTTAGCTGACAATATATCTTCTCGTTGTAGGCTTCCCTTGTCAGAAGAACTGTGGCGTTACCCTTATCCGCAGGCAGTACGACTGTGCTAGTATCTTCTCTGAGGCTGCGGAGAGCAGCTCTTTCAGCTGGCGAGATGTTACTCCGTTGTGGCGCACATTTCAGCAACGTTCGGCAAGATTCACGTCGAATTTCATCTGCATTATCCGCAGGGAGACGTCTAATGGCTTCCTCAATGGAACTGATGAAATCCGTTAAAGGCAGTGAAACAGGAGTAGGGGCGAAGTTTAAACCTTTCGCAAGCACTGACATCGTCGCATCGTCAAATGATTTCTCCGTAAGGTTCACCACGGATCGTCCAGAGATAGCTTCTTGCGGCTTTCTTGTTACGAGTTGGCTAAACTTCGCACTTTGCCTGTTCGTACTGTTCCTGTGAGCCCAGTCTGCCTTGGCCCAGGATACACCGTCAATCCAGTCCCAGCTAAGGGAAGAACATCTTGCTGCAATCTTCAGATGTAAATAATATAAATTCCTGGCAACAGTGTCTAACTCACGACGCGTATAACGGATTCGTTCTCTTAATAAAGCCAGACTCGCCTTGCGTTTTATATTGTTGGCGGCCACACTATTAATAAAATGAACAATTCTGGCGAAAGTTGGAATCAAGTTATTGTTTCTACATTTCAGTAAAAAATTTAGTGAACACAGCAACCTGGCTCTTTTCTCACGTAATTTATCCAGTACGTGGATATCCTGAACCATCTCCTCCCCGTAAAGGTATTTGATGTGACTTCTGAAATTTTCCCGGCGTATTTGTTCTTCTAATAATTTCCGGGTATGCAGCCGGATCCCGTCGACATTCTGCCACGATATTTCGGCCCAGAGACGTCCGGCCATCATCAGGTGAGTACACAACTACTGAAGAGCCCAGGTGCAGTCGCGGTATTTATACCGATTCTCGCGCACGTGTTGACATGCGCGGCATAGCCGAGTTGTACGTGCTGCCCTCGGTGGTGAAAGTAAAAGATCATCTAGTCATTGAGTATCGAATGACGCTGTCTATTCCGCTGTGAATGTATAATTTTAATAACAGGATTCCAAGTTTTATCCAGTTGAAAGCCGTTGTCACGATTTATAAGATTATCGGCAAGACGTATTTCCACTGATTCCTTGATTACGGAATCCCAAAATCCGGAAACCGGAGCTAAAATTTTTGTTCCATTGTATTCCATTGAATGTCCCAATGAAATACAGTGCTCTGCTACTGCCGATTTTGACGGTTGCCGCAGACGGGTGTATCTTTCATGTTCTGTACATCGTTCATGGACAGTTCTTGTCGTCTGGCCAATATATGCAGAGCCACATTCACAGGGAATTTTGTAGACGCCTGCTTTCTTCAGTTGTAAATCGTCTTTAACGGATCCAACCAGGTCCCGGTTCTTTGCTGGTGGACGGAAGATAACCTTGATTTTATTCTTCTTCAGTAGTCGGCCTATTTTCGACGACACATTCCCGGCGTATGGAAGAAACGCAGTTGATTTAAAGTCGTCATCAGCGTCCTCAGTGCGCTGCTTCTTGTTATGACAGTTGCGCATGGCCTTTCTTATTTGGCGTGAAGTGTAGCCATTCTCTTTAAAAACCTTCTCCAAGTGTTGTAATTCTGCGTGGAGGTTTTCATCGTCCGATATTACATGCGCTCGATGTATTAAGGTACTGAGAACACCGGCTGTTTGTGCTGGGTGGTGGCAGCTTGACGCCTGGAGATACAGATCTGTGTGAGTCGGTTTCCTGTACACAGAATGTCCTAATGACCCATCATTTTTACGGCATACTAGCACGTCTAGAAATGGTAAAGTGCCATCTTTTTCAATCTCCATCGTGAATTTGATGTTCTCATGTAAAGAGTTTAAATGATGAAGGAATTTCTCCAGTTCCTGTCTGCCATGAGGCCATACAACAAAAGTATCATCTACGTACCGCCAGAAGACCGTAGGCTTTAAGACAGCAGACTCAAGTGCTTTCTCCTCAAAGTCCTCCATAAAGAGATTAGCTACCACAGGGGACAAAGGGCTCCCCATGGCGACGCCGTCTGTTTGTTCAAAGAATTCGTCATTGAATAGAAAGTACGTTGAGGAGAGTATATGTTCAAACAAGGCCGTCATTTCTGCACTGAATAAGTTACCAATAAGATGTAACGATTCCATTAAAGGCACTTTGGTAAACAGTGAGACCACATCAAAGCTGACTAATAAATCCGAGCTGCTAAGCTTAACTTCCTTCAAGCGACTGACAAAATCCTCGGAATTACGTATATGGTGGCAACACTTACCCACATACGGCTTTAGTAGTGAGGCCAGATATTTTGCTGTAGAATAGGTGGCAGCACCAATATTACTCACTATTAATCGTAGTGGGGCACCATCCTTGTGTATCTTGGGAAGACCGTAGAGTCTTGGTGGTACTGCATTGTGTGGTCTCAATCTCTTGATAATTTGTTCAGGTAGAGAACAGTCGTTCAAAAGGGTAGCAGTTTTCCTTGATATTCGGCTTGTTGGGTCCTTTTCAATTCTGCTTCCATTGAGGAAGCCATTAGACGTCTCCCTGCGGATAATGCAGATGAAATTCGACGTGAATCTTGCCGAACGTTGCTGAAATGTGCGCCACAACGGAGTAACATCTCGCCAGCTGAAAGAGCTGCTCTCCGCAGCCTCAGAGAAGATACTAGCACAGTCGTACTGCCTGCGGATAAGGGTAACGCCACAGTTCTTCTGACAAGGGAAGCCTACAACGAGAAGATATATTGTCAGCTAAATGATTCCACGTACCGCAGAATTGAAAAGGACCCAACAAGCCGAATATCAAGGAAAACTGCTACCCTTTTGAACGACTGTTCTCTACCTGAACAAATTATCAAGAGATTGAGACCACACAATGCAGTACCACCAAGACTCTACGGTCTTCCCAAGATACACAAGGATGGTGCCCCACTACGATTAATAGTGAGTAATATTGGTGCTGCCACCTATTCTACAGCAAAATATCTGGCCTCACTACTAAAGCCGTATGTGGGTAAGTGTTGCCACCATATACGTAATTCCGAGGATTTTGTCAGTCGCTTGAAGGAAGTTAAGCTTAGCAGCTCGGATTTATTAGTCAGCTTTGATGTGGTCTCACTGTTTACCAAAGTGCCTTTAATGGAATCGTTACATCTTATTGGTAACTTATTCAGTGCAGAAATGACGGCCTTGTTTGAACATATACTCTCCTCAACGTACTTTCTATTCAATGACGAATTCTTTGAACAAACAGACGGCGTCGCCATGGGGAGCCCTTTGTCCCCTGTGGTAGCTAATCTCTTTATGGAGGACTTTGAGGAGAAAGCACTTGAGTCTGCTGTCTTAAAGCCTACGGTCTTCTGGCGGTACGTAGATGATACTTTTGTTGTATGGCCTCATGGCAGACAGGAACTGGAGAAATTCCTTCATCATTTAAACTCTTTACATGAGAACATCAAATTCACGATGGAGATTGAAAAAGATGGCACTTTACCATTTCTAGACGTGCTAGTATGCCGTAAAAATGATGGGTCATTAGGACATTCTGTGTACAGGAAACCGACTCACACAGATCTGTATCTCCAGGCGTCAAGCTGCCACCACCCAGCACAAACAGCCGGTGTTCTCAGTACCTTAATACATCGAGCGCATGTAATATCGGACGATGAAAACCTCCACGCAGAATTACAACACTTGGAGAAGGTTTTTAAAGAGAATGGCTACACTTCACGCCAAATAAGAAAGGCCATGCGCAACTGTCATAACAAGAAGCAGCGCACTGAGGACGCTGATGACGACTTTAAATCAACTGCGTTTCTTCCATACGCCGGGAATGTGTCGTCGAAAATAGGCCGACTACTGAAGAAGAATAAAATCAAGGTTATCTTCCGTCCACCAGCAAAGAACCGGGACCTGGTTGGATCCGTTAAAGACGATTTACAACTGAAGAAAGCAGGCGTCTACAAAATTCCCTGTGAATGTGGCTCTGCATATATTGGCCAGACGACAAGAACTGTCCATGAACGATGTACAGAACATGAAAGATACACCCGTCTGCGGCAACCGTCAAAATCGGCAGTAGCAGAGCACTGTATTTCATTGGGACATTCAATGGAATACAATGGAACAAAAATTTTAGCTCCGGTTTCCGGATTTTGGGATTCCGTAATCAAGGAATCAGTGGAAATACGTCTTGCCGATAATCTTATAAATCGTGACAACGGCTTTCAACTGGATAAAACTTGGAATCCTGTTATTAAAATTATACATTCACAGCGGAATAGACAGCGTCATTCGATACTCAATGACTAGATGATCTTTTACTTTCACCACCGAGGGCAGCACGTACAACTCGGCTATGCCGCGCATGTCAACACGTGCGCGAGAATCGGTATAAATACCGCGACTGCACCTGGGCTCTTCAGTAGTTGTGTACTCACCTGATGATGGCCGGACGTCTCTGGGCCGAAATATCGTGGCAGAATGTCGACGGGATCCGGCTGCATACCCGGAAATTATTAGAAGAAGTATGAATATTGTCTACTTTCTTCTTGCTCTTTAAGTTACTTCTTCAAATAAGGATCAGTTCACGTAAACAATGGTGGTGCACACACTGGTATTTTTTTTTACTACTACGTTTTTTAAAAGAGAAAAAGCCCAGTAGATAACTTCTAGGAAGCTAAAAAACATTTTGTCTCGGGGGACCTTTAGAAAAGCCATTTCCATAACAAAAAAATTTAAATACTGAAATACTTAGATACTAAAGCACACACTTTTTGTACTGAACTTCTCACTTCAAGAAAGCATCATTCTTACTGTAATTTACTTTCAGAAGAACTCTTTGAACTAACTCTGTATAATCATTTAACAGATTCTAATAACTTGGCTTCACTCTGATTGAATTATATGTAAACAAACTTTTACTATAATACTTTTCAATAGTTAAGAAAGATTATTAAACAATAATCGTTTCACTTTGTTTCTCTGTAATGTACTAAAGCATGGACGCGTCATTACTCTAACTGAAATTCTCATTACGCCTTGCAGTGAAACAAGTAAGACAACTTTTTACACAAAAACAATTTAATGGTGCCTCTAGGCACTTCATTAGTCTGTAAACCAGGAAGGAACCCTAAATAGGTGTATGATTAGGACGAATTAACAAGGTGAACCAGTTTCTTTAAGTTCAAGAATGTTTCACGATGTACATAAGCAAAATACCAAAGCAAATCTTATCTGGTGGCTGTAGGCTTGGGTGTGGCAAACAATTATGACGGCTACACTACACATAGTACGGCCTGAAGTATCTTGCTGTATGGGCTCAATTTCTCTTCTTGTCGTCGTTCAGTTTTACATACAGTAGCCCAACAACTCGCAGCTATGCCGTAAGCTGTTTGCAGTCTTCATTAGAGGCATTTTTGTGAAAATCTGCAGGCAAAGAGTCTCCTGCTCCACAAGGGTGTTGCCTCAATCACTGCTGCCAACAGACTGTGTGACTTACTTACCACGCTCGCTCTAGGCAGCGCGCCAATTCGCCCTTGCCACCGTTTCCACTGCCCAGAGCCATTTCAGTTTCAAACAAAAGCACACTGGCTTTTACGTAAAACCTGTTTCTTACATTGTTCTGAGCGTGACGATTTCTTAAAATGGTCAAATTTACATCAACATGAACAGTTTATACACACAAATGTTTTTAAATACAAAACTTCATCAGATAATTATTTGACCTAATAAACAATTTACTAGTATTTTACATACATTACTCACATACAATGCAAAGAACTTCGACCTCCAGTATATCACACTTTACATATACAAAAAAATATAGCACCAATATGTGAAAATTTTAAGCAAAAAATTATAAAAATTTAGATGAACCATAAACAAATAGTGTTATTAAGGTGTGCACCAGAATATTACTGAGATGATCTGTAAACTGACAAAGTTCTTGATTCGAGTCTCATTCCGGCGTATAGTTTTAATCTGCCAGGATGTTGCCTGTGACATACTTTACACCACAAGGCGAGCGCCGCATCCACATGAAGCGAGAGAGTCTTCTTTTACAATTTCAAAAAGATTGGAAGTTCATATTATTCAGTCCCTTTGCCGCTCTTAAGTTGATATCGTGCAGAGACCGTTGTCGTTCAGTTATTGGCGTTACAACATACGCACAAGGTTACAGACAGTCGCACATGACGCATAACGTCCCTACATATGATATCATACAACATGCAGTGTCTTGCGGAGTATGAAATATGACATAGGCACACTGTGCCGGTGATCTTGAGGAAGTGATACGTTTTATTATCTCGTTTAACCATCCGTCACTCGCGTAATATTTCCTGACTCAGTCACTCTCGCGGACGACAGGCGTCATCCCCAGGATAAACCGTGCATTTGAATACTTTGAACAGTGTATATCAATGCTTTTAGCAGTGTTTTTTAAAGTGTACTTAATACACAGAAACAGTGAGGTATACACTTGGTGATTACTATTTGTGATAATTGGTCGTAACATCTCTATCGAGGATAGACTCGGGAGAGCAGTTGAACGGAAAGGACTGTATCTTGAAAGGAGGATATAAGATGAAAATCAACAAAAGCAAAACAAGGATAATGGAATGTAGTCGAAATAAACCAGCTGATGGCGATGAAATTAGATTAGGAAACGAGATACTTGAAGTATGAGATGAGTTTTGCTACTTGGGCAGCAATCTAACTGATGATGGGCGAAGTACAGTGGATATAAAATGTAGAATGGGAATATGAAGAGAAGCCTTCCTGAAGAAGAGAAATTTTGTTAACATCGAGTATCGATTTAAGTGTATGTTCTGAAGGATCCGTCTGCAGTGTAGGGATGTATGGAAGTGAAATATGGACGATAAACAATTTAGACAAAAAGAGAATAGAAGCTTTTGAAATGTTGTAATATAGAGGTATGTTGAAGATTAGATGGTTAGAGCACGTAGCTAATGAGAAAGTACCAAACAGAATTGGGGAGAAAAGAAATCTGCGGCACAAGCTGACTATAAGAAGGGATCACGAAGCTAAGTAATGGTCGGAAGTGGGGAGGGGGGGAATCGTAGAGGGAGACTAAGGGATGAATACAGTAGCCATTCAGAAGGATTTAAGTTGCAGTAATTATTCAGAGATGAAGAGGCTCGGAGAGGATAAAACAACATGGAAAGCTGCATCAAAGCAACCTTCGGATTGAAGTCCACAAAAACAGCAACAACAAGCTTTTCAAGGCCACAGGGTTGTAATACTAGGTACATTGATGAAACCGACTTCTTCTGTATATTCCTGCTTGTGTATTTGGGCTGATGTAGTTTGTTATTGTGCAGTCTGATTATTTTATTCTTTTTTTTTTAATCTACAGCACTGATGATGCTCACGCAGTGATTGAAATCGATTTGCCACAAAAATAAAGGTTTTTACTCAGCGACCAATTACGACCCTCCATTTGCTGTTAAAACATATTCAGATGTCACTTTCGATAAGGAAAGGCGATAAAAACGATTTGTAAATGACACGGCACACCCTATGGCCAGGCGGGCTTTCATTACTGCTCAGCAGCTCTTCGTCACGTCGCTAGCTCTCCGGGCGGATACACGTAGGACATTTGCCCTATGCAGTAAGGCGAGACTCGCGCCACTAGCGTAAGAGACAACGGGGCTTCCCCGGCCCCTGCTAGGAACGAGGGTCAGCTCCGCACACAGCGGCTGCAGTGCTGCTCGCCGAGCCGACGACTCTGGATACTTGGCGCACAAAAGCGCCTCTCCGCATTCTGCGCCGAGAATTTTAAGCCTGAGAAGTTCCGAGGAGGAACAACTTGCACGGCGCATTCCGAATGAGGAGGCGGACACTGTTAACAACGCCTTTAACAACATCACGCCGGAAAAGCGAAAGGCGTGTTCGCAGCTTTACGCTCGTACTCATCTCCCGCACCGGGTCTCTCCCCCCTGCGAATTTGCGCCGCGCGCCCTCCCGAATGAGGAAGAACCGGGCGATGTAACCGGTCTATCTAGCAGCTCAACAGTTTCATGCTTGAAGAGACATAAATTAAATCCCCCCAGAGTTCTGCGGGCTTGAAAAATTAATTACAGTTGGGAACTTGTCTTTTAGATGATTTCCCCTGGATCCCAGTATAAGATTAATTACGTAATAAAACATCTTACTTAAACTTTCGATGACAGTTGTGAAGAGCTGAAACTTTTGTCACAGCTATTTTAAGAGATTGATAGTAGTCAGACCGAAAAACATTAGCAATGGCACTAACTTTCAGCAAGCTGATACGTCGTTCGGTACAGGATTGTTACCTAATCCTGTGCTGCCTTCGTGGCGGAGCGGTTCTAGGCGCTTCAGTCTGGAACCGCGCGACCGCTACGGTCGCAGGTTCTAATCCTGCCTCGGGCATGGATGTGTGTGACGTCCTTGGGTTAGTTAGGTTTAAGCAGTTGTAAGTTCTAGGAGACTGATGACCTCAGCAGTTGAGTCCCGTAGTGCTCAGAGCCATTTGAGCCTCTGCTGCTCGTGCTTATGACTCTCGTTATCCACACGACTTTCCCGCTCTCTTTTGTCTGACTGGACAGGATTCAGATCACCTCGTTCTCAGTACTTTTCCGTTAACTCTCTACCAGTTAACTTCAGCCACCATTGGCTATAAGTTACGCGATGTTGCACTGCTTATGAAATATTATTACAGCTTGCAGGACACAGGTAATCCGCCTGACTACTGCTGTTACAGTTTCAAAGTAAGTGTACACTGATCAGCCAGGTCTTTATGGTCACCCACCTAATAGCCGGTATGTCCACCTTCAGCGGGGGTATCAGCGGCAACACGTCGTGGCTTGGAAGCAATGGGGCCTTGGTAGGTCGCTGGAGGCAGTTGGCACCACATCTGCACACACAAGTCACTTAATTCCTGTAAGTTACGGTAAGGGGAGGGGGGGGGGGCATGAGCTCTGACGCCACGTCCAATTGAAACTCGCCCCTGTGTTCTTCGAACTACTGCGTCATACTTCTAGCCTTGTAACATGGAGCATTATTTTGTTGAAAAAAAGTCACTGCCACCGGGAAACATGATCGTCATCAAGGGGTGTCGTCGGCAAATCTACAAGTTTCTATTGCTTCTCCCTGAACTTCAATACCTGCTTCAATTTTTCTTTTGTTTCCTTTAGTGTTTGTTCAACGTACAGATGGAATAACATCGGGCATAGGCTACAACCCTGTCTCACCCCTTTCTCAACCACTGTTTCCCTTTCGTGCTCATCGACTCTTACAATTGCCATCTGGTTTCTGTACAACTTGTAAATAACTTTTCGATTCCTGTATTTTACTCCTGCCACCTTCAGAATTTGGAATAGAGTATTCCAGTCAGCATCGTGAAAAATTTTCTTTAAGTGTACAAATGCTATAAACGTAAGTTTGACTTTCCTTAAACTATCTTCTAAGATAAGTCGTAGGGTTAGTACTGCCTTGCGTGTGAATACAGGGACAAAAATCGCAATACTTGCACAATAAAGGTACAAATGCAAATGGGCTTACAAGGACCCAGGTAGGTACTCTCATTCTAAATACCGGACGCAACAGTGCCCTCTTTAATGATCATTACTGTAAAATCATCTGTTAATGAATACGGAAGACATAACATAACATAGTATCTACTCCATGCACATATCGAGAACCTTAAAAGCAAAAATCTGTAGCATTACGTCGTAAAATCATAAAACAGACAGTGCTGACGCCTTCTGGCGTGTATTTCAGAGTTTGTCGTGTATTATGAACCACACTCGAACATAGTGTTGCAACCATTATATCAACATAACACTGAAATAATTCAAACGAAACCAGAAGAATTGGGTAACCATATTATGCCCTTTGACATTATTCTTTATTCTCATAGATTTTACAGGTGCCTTTTTGATAGACGATGTTTAAAATACTCTGTAAGTATAAAAATACACACCACAGTGTAAAAGATTTGAAGAAACCAAATTGCCAATTGGTCATTATTCACATCCTCTGACCTTAATTTTAACACTCATGCATTTTTGAATAACGTACAAAGTAATGTTGATACAAACATACATACAACACCACTGTTAGTTTTATGACAGTACGCTGTAATCCAACACTGTTCTTGATCTGTGCATGGATCATATCTTCCATTTTCACTAATAAATGATTCTGCAATAATGATCGGCGAAGAGGCTGCGGTTGCGTCTGGTGTTGGCAATGAGCGTAGCTGCCTAGGTCCCTATAAGCAGCTAGCCCAGTCGCATTTGTACCTTCGGTCTGACAAGTACTCTTCATTCGTACAGGCTGATATTTCAGTTTTACTGTTTGTATTTATGAGTCCACAGGCCTTTTAATACGAGCTATGTTGATGAAAATGAACTGTTCTGTTTCTTCCTACTTGCATATTTGGGCAAATGTAGTATGCTATAGTGCAGTCTGATAATTTTATTATTGTTTTATACACAGCAATGATTATGGTCACGCATTGACTGAAATAGATTTGCAACAGAAATAAAGATTTTTATTTCAGCGACGAATGCTGACCTTTTCTTATTTGTTATTAATACTGGTGTGGCAGTCGTGGTAGACGCAGCTCCTGATGGAGTCCCCATTCATCTGGTTACATGTAAAAACACAGTAAATGCTCATATGAATGTCCATAAAATTGTTTAATGTTTATTTTGTAACTATGAGGTGGCAGTCATAACGCCAGAATTCAGTACGTGTCAGTCCAGGACACGCCGCGGTGCACGAAGACCTGTCACTCCGCAGACCAGAGAGGCTAACCCCACCATCTTATCTGTCCGCTGAAAGTGCGGCCGACTGCTTCCACCAAAAATTCTGAAACTATTAAAAGGCATAGTGTGCCGTAAATTTGTTCAGAATTTAATAGCTTCAAAAATGGTTCAAATGGCTCTGAGCACTATGGGACTTAGAACTACTCCAATCTAACTAACCCAAGGACGTCACACACATCCATGCCCGAGACAGGATTCGAGCCTGCGACCGTAGCGGTCGCGCGGTTACAGACTGAAGCGCCTAGAACCGCTCGTCCACAACGGCCGGCTTAATGGCTTCCAACCTTTTACGTGCAGACCATAAGTAGCACCATGTTCATCGCACAAGAAGTCGGTTCGTGTCGAGGACTTATGGTCTTGGATACACAAGTTGTCCGGAGGCTGCTGACGTGTGCATTGGATCGTAACGTATGTGTATATTTTCAAGTTCCTTGCCACGATGGGTTTTGGTAAGATATGGTTCGCTCGTTTCGTGGTTGAGGAGTTATGTTTTGCTTAATAGGCACTGTTATGTTGGGAGATCTGTGATTATGGTTTATAGTTTGCCGAGTTTGCAATTATTTGCAGTTATTTATTGAGCTGTAAGCAACAAGACCTAAAGAGTATGAGTTTTGGTTTGAGAAAAGCGAACTGGGATCCGTATGCTTCCGTGCTGTTAATCTAGGGATTCGGTCACCACTCTCAAAGGTAGTTGAGAGGTGGATAGGGCGTTGTGTGGTGCACTCTGAGGGAGTAGAGATGAGGCTGTTTTGTTGATAGTGAATTGGTATTTGGCCCTTCAGCGTAGTACGTCAACAGTGTTATTTTATTGTGATAGACCCTAACGTATATATACGAAAGTTTGGCTTGTTCCTACAGCATTAACTCGCACGTGCCCTAGCATTATTTGAGGTACACCCCAAATATTGAAAGAACCATTAAAAGGTGCAAATTTAGAGCAAATATATCACTTATCATTATTAATTCTGTCGAGTGACCATTCGACCTAGGGATTGTAGTGTCACGAGTAATGCCAACACCTGAAGAGGTTGTGAGCTTTGAAAAAAAGTTTAATTGTATGGTTAAAAGTGGTTTTGTTTAATTTTTTTAGGGCTTCCGGTATTGGGACGTAGATTTTTGCTGACATTTCTGCACTACGACGATTTTGGCTGTACTATTTGGAATAAAAACAAAAATAAAGCTACGTTGCTCAAAAGAAAATAATTAGTGCTCGACTTATAATTCTGAATATGATTCTGTTCTACGACTTATATTGGAAACGAGGGCAAAAGATCTTAAGAATACATTATTTGAAAAATGCCCTATTAAGAAAGGCAGAGAAAATATTTGCTACATAGTCATGACTGTGCTGAAGTTGTCATAAAGATTTAATGAAGTTAAGACTGTCTAGTTGTGAAAAGGAAAACTATTATTCTTAAAAGAGGTTAATTGAGGAGCATAACGTCAGATATTTTTTTCGAATTATTCACGTAAGGTAAATAGTTTACTTAATGCAAAGACAAACGAAAATGTAAATAGCTGCCTGGATTTTATGATCGTAACAGAAAATAAAGGGAAGCCGGTATAGGTGGTAAATAATATCGTTGTACCTGCTTGCAACGTAATCTCTGATACAGTATCGAGCTGATAGAACGAAAGGGCGTACTTTTTGCCGGATTTAATTTTATTATTAAGCAACAAGTTTAACTAAGTAATTTTGCTATTGAAACTGACACACTCTCACAGACTGAAAGCTTTTATTTACAATCTAATAATAAGTTTGAACGGATTACCCTCCTATAGATAGCTCGATTTTTAATACAACTATACGGTAGACAATTCACAGAACAATCAGGTTTAAAGTGGCTTAAGTTTTTCATATCGATGCAATTAATTCCATCCAGCTAGAAATAATATTACTAGGAATACAGCTGCGCTTAACTACATTTTTTGTAACGCGCTATGTGTGAGTGCTTACGTATACTATTATCCGAGTCCTTGAAATTCACGCATATGTATGAGCACCCCTTAAGAAAAAGGAAATCCTTTCTGATGGCAAGAGTCTGTTAACTTTAACAATGCTTATACGTATATTATTTCAGTTGTCCTGTAGAAGCTATATTAAAGTACCTGCGCGCACAAAGTGATACGTAGTACATTTGTAAGTTGCTCTCTCTGTTTTTGTTTCTGTATGGAATTTAGCTCAATGTTACCTCCCACTTTATAAAATTTACGTATTTCCAAA
Organism: Schistocerca gregaria; assembly: GCF_023897955.1. Classification (NCBI taxonomy): domain Eukaryota; kingdom Metazoa; phylum Arthropoda; class Insecta; order Orthoptera; family Acrididae; genus Schistocerca; species Schistocerca gregaria. The sequence continues at coordinate 812,560,615 of NC_064920.1, read as the reverse complement.
CTATATATTCGTAAACAGTTATCCAACATAAACTCGTCTGTTAATGTTTGACTAGAAGGAACCTAATTCGAACTGAACTGCAACTGATCTGAATGCATCTAAAGTAAAACAATTATCATTATTATTTCCGCTTAACTTGCGTCTTGACAATATTGTTGCAGATTTCTCGAAACCACAACGGCAAACAGCAAGCAGACAAAGGATAAGCTACATTTTTGTTCAAAATGGCCCAAATAGCTCTGAGCACTATTGGACTTAATATCTGAGGTCATCAGTCCCCTAGAACTTAGAACTACTTAAAACTAACCAATCTAAGGACATCACACACATCCATGCCCGAGGTAGGATTTGAACCTGCGACCGTAGCGGTCGCGCGGTTCCAGACTGAAGCGCCTAGAACCGCTCGGTCACAACGGCCGGCTACATTTTTGTTTCTAAATACATGTCCAAATTGATGCATGTTGCAATTCCTAATTATAAACAGTGGTGTGGGACAGTAACAATTCCTATGAAATGATATTCCAAGACAACGAGTTTAGAATGTAGTACATATTCAAAAAGCCAGAGTGAACCTTCACATGATCTTCACACCCAACATGGGTCTGAACCATACTATGCTTAACAAAATGAACAATGATTTAAAGACGGTACAGTTTTAACAGAGATTTTCTATCAGAATCGAACACCTTAATGAATTAATACGTTAATCCATAATTCAGTGAAGTAGGGTGGTCTTTCTCTCACCTCTGAGCAAGTTAACTAGCTACCATAATCTTTCGTAGCTGCGCAGTGCTACATCTTTGCCTCAAACTTCCCTTCGAGAATAATGACATTATTCAAAGTTTGTATTCCTTTCACCTTTCAAAATACCTATCATACTCTTCCTTGCTGTCCTTTCTTTATCTGACAGATACAATCACAAGTCCACACAGCACTACTAAATACGTCTATCACCTACCACACTTCAACTAATAATGTATCTGACTGTGCAGAGGCAAAGACAGAGCCACAAGACCAACGATTGTTTAACAGTAACGTAACTGCTCTCTCTCTCTCTGACGTGCATATCTGTTGTTGTTGTGGTCTTCAGTCCTGAGACTGGTTTGATGCAGCTCTCCATGCTACTCTATCCTGTGCAAGCTTCTTCATCTCCCAGTACCTACTGCAACCTACATCCTTCTGAATCTATTTAGTGTACTCATCTCTCGGTCTCCCTCTACGATTTTTACCCTCCACACTGCCCTCCAATGCTAAATTTGTGATCCCTTGATGCCTCAAAACATGTCCTACCAACCGATCCCTTCTTCTAGTCAAGTTGTGCCACAAACTTCTCTTCTCCCCAATCCTATTCAATACCTCCTCATTAGTTACGTGATCTATCCACCTTATCTTCAGTATTCTTCTGTAGCACCACATTTCGAAAGCTTCTATTCTCTTCTTGTCCAAACTAGTTATCGTCCATGTTTCACTTCCATACATGGCTACTCTCCAAACAAATATTTTCAGAAATGACTTCCTGACACTTAAATCTATATTCGATGTTAACAAATTTCTCTTCTTCAGAAACGCTTTCCTTGCCATTGCCAGTCTACATTTTATATCCTCTCTACTTCGACCATCGTCAGTTATTTTACTTCCTAAATAGCAAAACTCCTTTACTACTTTAAGTGTCTCATTTCCTAATCTAATTCCCTCAGCATCACCCGACTTAATTCGACTACATTCCATTATCCTCGTTTTGCTTTTGTTGATGTTCATCTTATATCCTCCTTTCAAGACACTGTCCATTCCGTTCAACTGCTCTTCCAAGTCCTTTGCCGTCTCTGACAGAATTACAATGTCATCGGCGAACCTCAAAGTTTTTACTTCGTCTCCATGAATTTTAATACCTACTCCAAATTTTCTTTTGTTTCCTTTACTGCTTGCTCAATATACAGATTCAATAACATCGGGGAGAGGCTACAACCCTGTCTCACTCCTTTCCCAACCACTGCTTCCCTTTCATGCCCCTCGACTCTTATGACTGCCATCTGGTTTCTGTACAAATTGTAAATAGCCTTTCGCTCCCTGTATTTTACCCCTGCCACCTTTAGAATTTGAAAAAGAGTATTCCAGTCAACATTGTCAAAAGCTTTCTCTAAGTCTACAAATGCTAGAAACGTAGGTTTGCCTTTTCTTAATCTTTCTTCTAAGATAAGTCGTAAGGTCAGTATTGCCTCACGTGTTCCAACATAGCGACGGAATCCAAACTGATCCTCCCGGAGGTCCGCATCTACCAGTTTTTCCATTCGTCTGTAAAGAATTCGCGTTAGTATTTTGCAGCTGTGACTTATTAAACTGATAGTTCGGTAATTTTCACATCTGTCAGCACCTGCTTTCTTTGGGATTGGAATTATTATATTCTTCTTGAAGTCTGAGGGTATTTCGCCTGTCTCATACATCTTGCTCATCAGCTGGTAGAGTTTTGTCATGACTGGTTCTCCCAAGGCCGTCAGTAGTTCTAATGGAATGTTGTCTACTCCCGGGACCTTGTTTCGACTCAGGTCTTTCAGTGCTCTGTCAAACTCTTCACGCAGTATCGTATCACCCATTTCGTCTTCATCTACATCCTCTTCCATTTCCATAACATTGTCCTCAAGTACATCGCCCTTGTATAAACCTTCTATATACTCCTTCCACCTTTCTGCCTTCCCTTCTTTGCTTAGAACTGGGTTGTCATCTGAGCTCTTGATATTCATACACGTGGTTCTCTTCTCTCCAAAGGTCTCTTTAATTTTCCTGTATGCAGTATCTATCTTACCCCTAGTGAGATAAGCTTCTACATCCTTACATTTGTCCTCTAGCCATCCCTGTTTAGCCATTTTGCACTTCCTGTCGATCTCATTTTTGAGACGTTTGTATTCCTTTTTGCCTGCTTCATTTACTGCATTTTTATATTTTCTCCTTTCATCAATTAAATTCAATATATCTTCTGTTACCCAAGGATTTCTAGCAGCCCTCGTCTTTTTACCTACTTTATCCTCTGCTGCCTTCACTACTTCATCCCTCAGAGCTACCCATTCTTCTTCTACTGTATTTCTTTCCCCTATTCCTGTCAATTGTTCCCTTATGCTCTCCCTGAAACTCTGTACAACCTCTGGTTCTTTCAGTTTATCCAGGTCCCATCTCCTTAATTTCCCACATTTTTGCAGTTTCTTCAGTTTTAATCTACAGGTCATAACCAATAGATTGTGGTCAGAGTCCACATCTGCCCCTGGAAGTGTCTTACAACTTAAAACCTGGTTCCTAAATCTCTGTCTTACCATTATATAATCTATCTGATACCTTTTAGTATCTCCAGGGTTCTTCCACGTATACAACCTTCTTTCATGATTCTTAAACCAAGTGTTACCTATGACTAAGTTGTGCTCTGTACAAAATTCTACTAGGCGGCTTCCTCTTTCATTTCTTTGCCCCAATCCATATTCACCTACTATGTTTCCTTCTCTCCCTTTTCCTACACTCGAATTCCAGTCACCCATTACTATTAAATTTTCGTCTCCCTTCACTATCTGAATAATTTCTTTTATTTCATCGTACATTTCTTCAATTTCTTCGTCATCTGCAGAGCTAGTTGGCATATAAACTTGTACTACTGTAGTAGGTGTGGGCTTCGTATCTATCTTGGCCACAATAATGCGTTCACTATGCTGTTTGTAGTAGCTTACCCGCATTCCTATTTTCCTATTCATTATTAAACCTACTCCTGCATTACCCCTATTTGATTTTGTGTTTATAACCCTGTAATCACCTGACCAGAAGTCTTGTTCCTCCTGCCACCGAACTTCACTAATTCCCACTATATCTAACTTTAACCTATCCATTTCCCTTTTTAAATTTTCTCACCTACCTGCCCGATTAAGGGATCTGACATTCCACGCTCCGATCCGTAGAACGCCAGTTTTCTTTCTCCTGATAACGACATCCTCCTGAGTAGTCCCCGCCCGGAGATCCGAATGGGGGACTATTTTACCTCCGGAATATTTTACCCAAGAGGATGCCATCATCATTTAATCATACAGTAAAGCTGCATGTCCTCGGGAAAAATTACGGCTGTAGTTTCCCCTTGCTTTCAGCCGTTCGCAGTACCAGCACAGCAACGCCGTTTTGGTTAATGTTGCAAGGCCAGATCAGTCAATCATCCGGACTGTTGCCCCCGCAACTACTGAAAAGGCTGCTGCCCCTCTTCAGGAACCACACGTTTGTCTGGCCTCTCAACAGATACCCCTCCGTTGTGGTTGCACCTACGGTACGGCCATCTGTATCGCTGAGGCACACAAGCCTCCCCACCAACGGCAAGGTCCATGGTTCATGGGGGGGGGGGGGTGCATATCTGTGACGTGCAAAATCGAAATGACATGACCATATAGCGTGCGTCGTTTCTGAGGCGGCATAGAACATGGGAATCTCTGGTTTGCTGTCTTTCTGAATGGTTTGTCTGTCCTTGGCTTCCCTAAGCGATATCTGGTACGGTACCTTAAAGAAGACCAGGGATAAATCCTTGCATCTGTCCACTATTTAACTGATGCCGTATTTGGTGACGTCGGCATCAGTGCTGCAATAAACTTCAAGAAACAGTGCGATGTGGATGATGAATAGATCTGAACATAATAAAAGATTTAGGAATCACTTAGAAAGAGAGAGAGGCCGAGAGATAGCGAGAGAGAGATAGGGGAACAGAGAGAGAGAGAGAGAGAGAGAGAGAGAGAGAGAGAGAGAGAGAGAGAGAGATGGAGACAGAGAGAGAGAGAGAGAGACGTCGTGAAGCATCATACTTCGTGAATTGGAAGATTCAAAGTGCAACACATTCTCGTCTAACCTCTGCACAAGAAAATATATTACTGCAGGTACAAGTTCTTGTACTTACAACTCAGACAGTTCCACTACTCATCAATCCACAACATAATTGGGACTAAGTTATGAAATCTCTATGTTATAAATAAAGTAAAAAATAATTAAGCTGTCAACAATCCGAAGACTGGTTCGAACATCTTAGTGCCCCACGCACGGTCCCGTTGGAGGTGGTATGATGCTGCCTTCCTCCGACCTTTGAAGTGACTTGCCCAGTCAGGTATAGGAAAACGACAGTTGAACGTGGATTCCGAGCCCATTTCAGCTCGACATTTTTCACATTAAGTGAAAAGTGGCAGATATAAAACGTTGAACGTCATACGAATCAGAAATACAAAATTCCGAGCATAACTTTGCATTTTGTCTTATTGAACTCGGCTACTCGTAATTATTTTCAAGTTTTACATGTCTTTCGAGTCTATTTAAAATCTGAAATGTAATAAAAGTGCAGCCACTTTTCCTTCACTTGCAGAAACTACATTTGTTCGGTCGGATTTTCACCCATTAGCTCCTGACCACTGTAAAGTTGGCATTCCAACTAAAAACACGTATGGAATAATGTACAAGGATTCCTTGTGCCTGTCTGTAATCAACCTATTCTTCTTTCTAGAGAGTGGTTTGGTGACAGAGTGGTCCACCTCACCTGTGATTCTGAGACGTTAGATAACAAATACGGAGCTTCAAGCTTCGACCATAAGTCGGTACAAAGATTTTCTTCTAACATTTATTGAGGTTTTCATCTCTGGCAACGCAATATGTGAAAATGAATAAGGAGAATCACAAACAGGTGGAAGACAAAGGCATCAACTGAATCATTCACAGTAACGCACTGCGAAGATCAATAAATTTGAGAATAATACTTCTCTCATGACGGTATTATGCTTAAGCTAAACTTCCGTTACACGATAAATCAGTCTAATCTGAAAGCCGTAAATTCAACTAAATACCTAAGTATGACAATTACGAACAACGTAAATTGGAAGGAACACAAAGAAAATGTTGTGGGGAAGGCTAACGAAAGACTGCGTTTTATTGGCAGGAGACTTAGAAAATGTAACAGACCTACTAAGGAGACTGCCTACACTACGCTTGTCCGTCCTCTTTTAGAATACTGCTGCGCGGTGTGGGATCCTTGCCAGATAGGACTGACGGAGTACATCGAAAAAATTCAAAGAAAGGCTGCAAGTTTTGTACTATCGCGAAAAAAGAAAGGCATTTTTCGTTGCGACGGAATCTTCTCGTGAAATTCCAATCCCTAACTTTCTCCTCTGAATGCGAAAATATTTTTTTGACACGGAACTACACAAGGAGAAACGATCACCACGATAAAATAAGGGAAATCAGAGCTCGCACGGAAAGATATAGGTGATCATTCTTTCCGTGCGCTATCCGAGATTGGAATAATAGAAAACTGTGAAGGTGGTTCGATGAACCCTCTGCCAGGCACTTAAATGTGACTTTCAGAGTATCCATGTAGATAGATGTAGATGTAGAAGTTACCTATGCAAATCACATTTAAAATATTCACGGTATTCCTGCATTCATTAATGAAAATCAACTCATAGAAGCTAAGTCGAGTGTCCACAATGGGATCGACCTCTTTCATTTGCGACTTTTGTAACTCATATTTGTATGAATTCTTTTTACGTGTACTAAATATGTTACCACGTATGGTGCTCTTTACCGTCCATTGAACGTACAATTTTAAATATTCATTTCACAGTTGAAGGAACTTTACACAAATAGCATATTAAAAGAAATTTATGTCTAATGTAGTCAATGCCTAAACGTAGAAAAAATATTTCGACCATTAACACAGTTGTTCACCTCACCAGTGCTTCGATTCGTTGATGGATCGCATACCCTGTGTATATAAAAATGAAAGAAAGAAAAGAAAACGGTGCATCACTAACAAATTGTCCGAATTGGAGGGAGATCAGTAGATGTGATGTGCATGTACAAACCAATAAATGATTACAGTATTAGAAAAACTGTTTGATTTATTCAATAGAAAGAGCTTCACAAATTGGGCATATCAATAACGCGTTGGTCCACCTCTGGTCCTTATGAAAACAAAAAGCAAGAAAGGAAATAGGAGTAACCCATTGAATAACAGAACCACATCGCTGACCTCAATTTGCAGTAGGATTTTGGAGCATATACTGTACTCGAACAGTATGAATCACCTTGAAGAAAATGACTTATTGATACATAACCAACACGGATTCAGAAAATATCGCTCTTGTGCCACGCAGCTTGCTCTTTATTCCCATGAAGTAATGAGTGCTGTCGACAAGGGATCTCAGACCGATTCCATATTCCTAGATTTCCAGAAGGATTTTCATACCGTTCCTCACAAGCGACTATTGATCAAATTGTGCACATATGGAGTAGCGTCTCAGTTGTGGGACTACATTCGTGATTTCTTCTCAGAGAGGTCACACTTCGTAGCGATAGACGGGAAATCATCGAGTAGAACAGAAGTGATACCTGGCGTTCCGCAAGGTAGTGTTATAGGCCCCGCTACCGATATTTTTACTTTGTCGTAGAGTGATTTAAATGCTTCAAAAGGCTCTGAGCACAATGGGACTTAACATATGAGGTCATCAGTCCCAGAACTTAAAACTACTTAAACCTAACTAACCTAAGGACATCATACACATCTATGCCCGAGACAGGATTCGAACCTGCGACCGTAGCTGTCGCGCGGTTCCAGACTGAAGCGCCTAGAACCGCTCGGCCACGGCAGCCGGCGTAGAGTGCTTGATACAGGGGTAACTGGCGGAGGAGATTCCACACGATGGCCATTGGGAGATTAAAGACCTACGCATCTATTTTCTAAGATTCCATTTATGGTTAAAATTTATGGAGACTTGCCTTGGACTCTGACTGGAGCTCTTCCCCTCTCTCAGCGTTAAAACGAGGTAAAGAGAATCTAAAAATAAGCGCTCGTAAACCTGTCAATCTTATTCATACTGTACCTTCTAACAACCCTACCACAACAAAGGTCAAAACTCAATAATGATGGTGGTGTTGCTCACGCTGCTAAATATTGCATTTTCGGGCAACAACAAAGTTATTATGTGGCAGGTGTCATTAGAGCACAGTTGATAAAGTCATTTCATGTAATAATGAATAAAATAGGCATTCATCTTTTCGTGTTTCCCACGCTGGTCTCGTAAAATCATGGCTCAATCATCGAAAATCTAGGTGGTGATGATTCCAAGCTCGGATGCAAAGAGACCTAGGTTTTATTCTGCTATATTCAAAAGTTTTATAGATGTGTTTCACAAACCATTCTTGAAGATTAAACCATTGAAAGTTAGCACAATGGTGATGTAAAAAAGTAATCAGCACTCCGAATTTAAGTAACACTTCCTTTTTATTGCTTTTGTTGCAATATCGCGTAACTCACAAAACATCACTTCGCAATACAAAACATACTTGAAAACATCTTCCTCACTGTTAAAGTTCACATTTTGTAAGCTGACTACAATTAGCGTCTTTGCAACATCACGTCCAAGACTTGACTTTCTCAATGTCCAACTCTAACTAATAACCGCTTACGCGCCCAAAAATCAAGAGGTACAAGTACGTCAAAGATCATAATGACAAAAGAAAGAATACACACAAGAATAATATCATTGCAATATAAACATATCGACGAATCAAAGTACTTCTACATCAATGAAATCAAATCTGAATGTTGTCTCAGATATATGTCAACTACTTTACAGAAACACAGTAGAATATTACTGGTAGCGAGAGGTTCAGGTGAGGTGCCGTAATGGTTACGTAATTCAAGTACCATTACAACATCAGTAATTATGTAAGATTATGAATCCGGTTTCTACCCTCAGACACTAAATACAGCCCATTAATAATGCAAATTGACTTCGTAGGTAGAGTTTGGAGGTGGCGAAAGTTTCGCAAGCGCACTAAGATAGCTGGTTAATCGGATGTAACACTGTGATTATTGATCTAGAACTGTGCCAGCAAACCTCATACAACATTTCCTCACAGTGTATTAAAATTGCGCCTTATAGGCTTGATTTGTGCAGGAAAAATGTGCTTCTCATTTGTTGCTTATACTACCTAATAACTTGAAAATGGAGGGCTGGTGTGGTCAAAGCGATAATTTACAATGACACCGTCTCAGCCGCCGTATACCTCAAAGAACTGCATTCGCATAGCTTACCTGAACTGCTGATAAGTACTTAAGAAAGGTAAGTGCAAGTGCTGCTAAAGTGTGTATATAACAGAATGTTGGACTTTTGGTATGAAGCAGTAATTAAATATTCAAACGCGGAGGTAAGGACAGCGTGATGGAATCACTGAACGAAGGAATACGTGCAAGATAATGAGTTTCACGCAGATAAAATGTATGATAAACCCCGTGTAATATATAAATAAATCAGATATACAAAGTTACCCGTGACGAATAAAGGCAAACGTTAGATTTGAGATGTAACATGCCATCCGAAATTATAGCAAAAGAATACGTAAAAATAAATTTACATACTTGAGAGAAATAAACTTACGAGAGAGAGTATCTGTTTGTAAATCACTTGAGTTTACGGTTGATTAACTCAGAGACAAGTAGCCACTACCACGTATTCCAATGAGATCACAAACGGGAACGAAGGCAAAACATTTTCCACGGCGAGTCCGTATGCAAAATTTTCCATCACTCCAATATTCTCGCGATTTGCAATTGTATGAATACAATCCAAATGCTAGCAGCTTCCTGCTAACAAAACACGATAATTGAAAACCAAATAATAAATCTCTTGTTTTTTTAATATTTCCGGAGAAAGCGTTTTTGTAATACTCGCAGATAGTTTTTTGTGCTTCTCCATTTATCTACACTATACTATTGAGAGCTATTTACTTCTTTCAGCGTGGCGAGTAACCGCGTTTTCAATTGCCATGTATCCATTGTCTGTTAGATCACTCGTTGCGTTTTGTCCTTACATTGGCTTCGCTCCCGTTTAATCAAAAGTTCCGACAGTAAGCAGTCATTGCAGGGGCAACAGAATTCATACACACGTATATCTCCCCCTACCTGTCCGTAGATCTATACATCGCACATTAGCACCTTTTGTTGCTATTGAGTGTTGCAATAGCCTAGACAGTCGGAAAATTGGAGTGGAAACATCGAAAAATAGCGAAGTAGTGCTACCCATCACACTTTGGCAGTTGTTGAGTTTACTTGCAATATTTACCTGATATACGACGGGATAGAGATCTGTAGTAGCTCTCCTTTTGCTCTTTGCCTACATCATATTTCTTTTTCATATTCCAGTGTCCTAAAGTAGACAACCCTTGGTTTTTTACAAAACAACGGAAATCGGTACAATACCTCAAATAAGGCCACTTCGAATTTCCAACACGAACCTGACAATGGACTGTTGCTATTGCCCATATCATAATAGTGAACCAAAATGATGATGTTAACACCTAGGTCTAGGACAAAACACAGCTGGCCGGAGTGTCAGAGCGGTTCTAGGCGCTTCAGTCTGGAGCCGCGTGATCGCTAAGGTCGCAGGTTCCAATCCTGCCTCGGGCATGGATATGTGTTATGTCCTTAGGTTGGTTATATTTAAGTAGTTCTAAGGTCTAGGGGCCTGATGACCTCAGATGTTAAGTCCCATAGTGCTCAGAGCCATTTGAATCATTTTTGACAAAATACATACTGAACACACCACTGTAAATTCGATGGCTTTCGTCATTTCATGCCAGTATCTCTGTCTGTATTTGCCATGTCATGTTCAGAGAATGTCGGCAACCACATTACATTTAAAAATAAAGTTCATTTCAGTCGAATGTTCACGTAAATTTTTTAATGGATAAACTAGCTGACTTGTCTTTATCAGTACTCCAGAAAATTACGTCTATAAACTGAATAAAAACGTTTCACGCTGTATTAAATTTAAAGGTGATATCATAAATAATTATTGGTCAATGGCTCCTTCATTACATGCTAGGAATGTACATTTCGTGTGACTCCTATTAGAGGACTGACTCGAGGTAGCCATTCTAAGTTCTTATAGAGCCATTACAGTTTGGTTTATATGCATCACATAAAATTACGTTAACGTAAAATAAGAGTAAAATACTCTCATGTCGTACAATTGCAGGTACTGGTATTTCTTCCACCGTCTCGCTCTGAACTAGGTGCCAGCGGGTCGAGGAGCCACTACACTAGCGTTTATTACACACCCATACTATGCAGAGGAACAACGTATCATGTTTCCACAGTTAATCATTTTCCTGCGATTGACGTGGCTAGATCACATTAATGATGTGAAATAAGACGCTGAAGTAAGGTAAGGCATATCATCTAGTCCTTATTGCTTGGCACAAATCGTATTTTAAAACTAAAACAAGAAAATTAATTTGTTAACCTTCTATTCATATACTTATTTTCGGAATCTCTTAGATGTAGCACAACTCTCGCTGAATGGAGAATGATGTTGAAGTTATACGAAAACGTTATTACTGTTAGAAAACGACTCGTTTCAACACCGCTACCGTAGCTGTTAAATGACTACCGTTGTTGTAATAGGGCGGCATTGTGGCGCAGCAGTGAAAGGAGACCAGTGTCTTTTCGTTAATCACGGCTCGATAGGAAACTTTTCCTGACCCACTTATAGCTGGTTTGATGCAATCAAGCATGGCCGTTCCGTTTCTCCATTCCGTAATTCAGACGTTTCTGCAGCGCAAAGTAGTTTATGATAATGCACAGTTCCTGCATCCTGCCACGAAAATCTCGAAAACGCGCTTCTCGACCTCAGCAGTCAAGTGCATAATTGTCCATCCACTCATAATACGAAGCAAGCCCGTCCAAATTCCTGTTCGGCTACCGAGAAATAAGGTTTCAGTAGCTTCCTTAAACCTCTACGGGGAAATACCGGGATGACTTCTTTGAAGAGGGCAGCCTTATGGCTGCTGATGCCAAACTGTACGTTAACTGAACGATTTCCATGCCCAGTGCTCCTCAGTGTACACCTACCTCTACATCTAAACTCTGCAAATAAGTGTTAATTTTACGATGGAGGGTACTTTCTGTTGTACTGCATATTAATGTATGTTTTACTTGTAAAAAAAGTAAGTGTGATAAAAATGACATTTTAAATGCCTCTGTTCTCACTGTAAAGGCATACTCTTGTCTTCTCGGTCCCTGTGGGAGCGATACGTGAATTTCGTTAGGATATTCCCAGATTCCTACGCAGTATTGGTTCCTGATGCATTATAAGCAGGCTTCATCGGGGTAATCGGCGACTATTTTCAAGCGCCTGCCAGCTCAGGTTTTTCAGCAATTCGACTACGCTCTTCTTGCAAGACAAACAAGCCTCTAATCATTCGTGTTGCCGTTCTCTGTATACGAGGCGTGTTTTTTTTTAAGTAAGTACCATTTAGAAATTGAAAAGGACGTGCTGAGATATTTCAATAATTTTATTTTTTCATGAAAGCCTGTATCTACTTTTCTACATAATTTCCATCGACATTGAGGCACTTGTCATAACGTTGTACCAGTTTTTGAATACCCTCCTCATAGAAGTCTGCCGCCTGACTTGTTAACCACTGCATCACCACTGTTTTGACTTCGTCATCGTCCTGAAGACGCTGACCGCCCAGGTCAAGTGCAGGAACAGATGGTAGTCACTGCGCGCAAGGTCGGGGATGTACGGAGGATGCTCTAGAGTTTCCCATCGAAAAGATGTGATAGGATCTTTGGTCTGATTCGCCACATGCGGATGGACATTGTATTGCAGCAAAACGATGCCCTTTCCCTACTTCCATGGAATGTTGCTTTGATTCTGATGTGACGTAGGCTACCCCTGTTTCAACGCCCGTAACAATTTGGCTTAAGAAATCATCACCGTCGTTAAGGTACCGCTCAGGGTAAGTCAGTCCACTGCCCTAAACGTTTGGTTTTGTGCACGTCCGTCAACATTTTCGGTACCCAATGTGCACATAATTTTCGGTAATTCAATTGCTCGGTCACAGTGCCATACAAAACACTATGAGAAACATTATGAAAGTCATCCCGCAAGGAGGAAATCGTAAAGCATCTGTTTTCTCTTACCTTATTGTCCACTTCCTGCACCAAACTTTCATTAACGACCGAAGGATGCCCACTCCGTTGTTCATCATGCACATTTGTGCGGCCATCTTTAAATGCTCTCACCGACTTTATTACTATTCCATCATTCATAATGTTTCCTCCGTAAACTGCACATATCTCACGACGAATATCAATAGCTTTTAGGCCTTTAGCACTGAGAAATTTCATAACAGCCCTTACTTCACAGTCGGCGGGATTCATGATTATCGGAGGCATCTTAAGCACTCAATGCACAACGTAAACAAGGAAGAATCAGACTGTAATGGCGTCAGTGTGTAGATTAAGGTACAGGATTTCGTGTAAAAATAAAATTATTGGGATATCTTAGCACGTCTTTTTTTTCATTTCAAAACGGCGCTTACTTAAAAAAACACGCCTCATACGTTCCGTATTCCCTACCAATTAAGAGTCGATCCCCACACACTTGTTGGCTGGCTGTGTTAGAACACAGTTACAACGGCGGGATGAAAAGCTATGTCACCAAATTTTTATGTGAAAATCCTTAAAGATTTTTAAATAAAACAAACGTTATCAACATCCTGCACCATTATATTTCATGTCTACATCTTTGTAGCTCTCTGCCGCTAGAGGATTCCGAATTGTATCGCGTGACATGTTGGTGTGTAACGTAAGTCTGTCGGTGCGTGAGAAACACCGTGCTAAAATCGAGTTTTGACTTCATAGAAGGAAGAAACGACGTGCTTAAATCTAATTTCTAATTCAAACAGATATTCCACAAATGGAATACGTTCTCCTTCAGCCCGACAATGCCAGACCCCACGTGAGCGCTTCGACATCTGCTACGATCTGACGCCTTCAGTACACTGCCACCCATCATTCTCTATACAGTCTCGACTTGGCACCATCCGATTTTTCTCTGTTTCCAGAAATTAAAGAACACCTCCGAGGACTCCACATTGATAGTACTGAAGCAGAGGTGAGGCTGTGACTCCGTCAACGAAGTGAAACATTCTACAGTGACGGCAGAACAAACTGATACTAAAATGTAGACTTTCACGGCCGGAAATGTCATGTCCATTATAATTATCCGGGCTGTTATGTCGTGGTCGGTTGATGAATTCTGTGTCAATTCCCAACGTTTCGTCCCCGCCTGCGGAGGACATCTTCAAGGGGGTCTGTAGCTCGATGGAATGTCCAACATACACACTGGCTCGCTACTGTAGCGAACCAGTGGATGTGTTGGACCTTCCATCGAGCTACAGACCCCCTTGAAGATGTCCTCCGCAGGCGGGGACGAAACGTTGTGAATTGACACAGAATTCATCTACCGACTACGGCATAACGGCCCGGATAATTATAATGGACATGAGAAACAAACTGGTCTCTCATTGAGAGAAAGATGTTTGTCGCCAGGGTGACTATGTTGGGAATGAAATATGTAAACACGAAGAATAAAGGTGTAGAATGTTAATAACGTTTGTTTCACTCAAAAAGCTTTAAGAGTTTATCTATACACATTTCAGAGGCATTCCTCTACAGCGCGCCCTCGTGCATGGGAGGTACGAGTGTTTGTATGCAATCTTCATTGTGAAACGACTACATTTTCCCAGTCTCCTACTACTAACCCGAGAAGTGCCACCTGCTTTATCTACAACTGAGAAAATGTGACATTTCATGTCACACCCTCACAGGCTGTTACACCCAGGTATTCTTCTTAGCTGTCTGGTTCCAAGAGTTACTCATTTATATTTTAGTCACAGGATACTACGTTTTCCCGTTTTGTGAAGTGCAGTTTTACGCTTGCGAACATGTAAAGCAACTTGCCAATTGTTGCAACACTCTGATATCTTGTCTATGTTTGACTGGGTATTTGTGCAACTTTTTTTCAGATAGTACTGCTAAGAGATAACTACAAAATATGCAAAACTCTAAATGTTCTGTTAGTATTATACTATTAATACTGTATGCCAGGTCATTAACATAGAACACGGACAGCTCGGGTACCAGTACACTTCCCTGCGGCATGCATGAAGTTACTATTACTTCTGTACATGACTCTTCATCTAAGATATCACGCTGGGTCCTTCCTACCAAGACATCCACAGTCAAGTAAAAGTATGCTACTGCAGATGATACTACAGAGTCAAATTCTATTTGAAAGTCAAGAAATACTGCATCCATCTGACTGTTCTGGTTCATGGCGTCCCGAATGTCATGTGGATAAAGTACTAGTTAGATCTCGCCAATTTCGGAATCTATGCTGTTCGACATTGAGCTCCTCATTCTCCCTATTCTTGAATTCGGGACACAAGACGACCGTCAATGATACTGTACGGTATTCTTACGGATAATTTCTGTACCCTTCTAGTAGATGCGTGAAACTTCTGCTTTCTTGCAACTACTGTACACAGGTTTTTGTTCGAGAGATCTGCTACATATTACGGTTAAAAATAAGGCTATCTCAGCAGACAATTCCGTATAGAATCTGAAACGGATGTTTTCAGGCTCCTCAGCACAGCAAGTTTAGCAATTTCGACTGCTTCTCAGTTCAACTCACACTAATGTCTGTATCACATATCTTTGCAGTGATGCAAAAGTCGAACGAGGGCAATACTCCTGTAACTTTCTTTGTCATGGAGACTTTGAAAACAAAGATCAGCATTTCTGATTTTACTTTGCTTCCCATAGTTGCGGTCCCTGTGTCATCCAAGAGTTTTTAGACACAAACGTTCACCCACTGACAGCCTTCGAACATGACCAGAATGTCTTTGGATTTTGTGAAACATATTGCTATAATATTTCTGTAAGATGTCGTTGAAAGCTTCACTAATTGCCCTCTATACAGGCAAACGTATTTCATTCGGCATTTGTCAGTTTACAGCCCCAGTCTTTGTTTTACATTTATTACGTGGTAGTCGATGTTTCTTTCGGGGTTTCTATACAGTAGCTGAATATCACAGAGGTCCTCTCTCTTCATGAACTGTTCTACAAGTTACACATTTATCCAGTGCTTAATCAACTATTCTTCAAAAGGTGACCCGTAGTACTCCACATCCTCCTGTCAAGACCTTCCTTGAGAAATGATACTACCGTATCGTTATCTATTTCTTCTATTTGTCCTTTGTTCTTTGGTAATCATTGTTGCTACAACTGCCTTATGATCACTGATGTTAGTTGTAATGTGCACGTCCTCAAAAAGAGCAGATTTATCTGTCGTCATTAAGCTTCATACAATTCCATAATGAATGGACTTCTAAACTATATGTGTCAGTGGTTTACCAACAGAGCATTTAGTATTATTTCGCAGGAGGTCTTGTTACATCCACCACCTAAGCAACTTACGCATCAGTAATTATCCCAGCCAGTGTTGGATGATTAAAGCCCCCTGTGTTATGACAGTGTGGTTAGGGAACAAATATACTAGAAAGCAGAGGTTTCCTCGAAAGATTTTGGTTATATTTGAGGTTTCCTCGAAAGTTTTTCATTACATATGCTGATGCGTTTGGTGGTCGACAGAAAAATCTAATTACAGATGTATGCTCACGCGTGAATTGACTTTCATTGAAACAATCTCGCTTGGGTTTTGAGTTCTTGGTCTACTTCAATGAATAGACCAACTCTATTTCGCATTAGCCTATCACTTCCCAATGCTCTTAGATTTCCCCTAAAAATCTCTTTGCTGGTAATTTCGGGTACATAATTATAGATGAGTGCGACTGCTTTTTATGAGGTTAAGCAATCGATTGCTACGTTCATCTATGGAGGATATTTATTTGTATCTTACAGTAGTACTTCGGGTTCACCCACA
This sequence comes from Schistocerca gregaria, assembly GCF_023897955.1. NCBI lineage: Eukaryota > Metazoa > Arthropoda > Insecta > Orthoptera > Acrididae > Schistocerca > Schistocerca gregaria. The sequence continues at coordinate 812,543,825 of NC_064920.1, read as the reverse complement.
GATATCGTTGTCTGCATTAGACGTAGCGTCCCATAATCAAAAAGCTCTTGTGTGGATTCCGCACAGAGCCAGTTACTTACCAGGTTAGCAGCTTCTGCTGTGTAGAGCATGGATGACCCCTCTAGAGGGACCCTGAAGTTCTCGAGCCTAAGGCTAAGTAAGTCATAGCCCAGCTTTCACATAACATTTACAGTCTCCGGTTCTGATTTTTCGCTAGACTCAGATACAGGACAATTGCCAGTTCTAGGACAATGCTGCACATTGTGAGCTTCTCTTGAAGTCCGCGAGGGAGGCTGTGCTATTCAAATTTCTCTGTCAGTCTCTGTAATGACCCTAGAATGACCACAGAGACCAGATACTAGACATTTTTAGTTTCGATGTGTGCCACAGTCTGCAGATGGTTAGTCCTATTCCATCAGTGAATGACAGAATAGCTTCTTTTAAATACTGAAGGAGGATCCTGGCAAACACATCAAGTGCGCCTGGTGATCCTTGAACGTTTGTCCTTGTAAGAGAGAGGAATAATACTGATATCACGTTAGTTAAGTGCGAGAATGTCGAAAGTGAGACAGCAGAAGTAGTCTCGTTTTCCCACGACGACAATGTCCACGTGGTATTAAGAGAAGATAGCTGGCTGAAACCAAAAATGATAGTAGCGAAACTCTAAATTTCGACTGATATATATGAGTATACCTCAAGGACAGAATGGGCGTCAGTGATTCAATCCCGCGACTAAATCACTTCAGGCAAATGCCGGGCTTCCTTCCCAAAGTTCCCTAATCCGATGAGATTGTTGGTCTCGCTGCTTGGTCTCTTCCCCCAAAGCAACCCAGCCCATCCCATGGGCCATGCGAAACGAATGTCATAATGTTAATGGTTTCAGTGAGTTCTTAACCGACCTGGAGTTGGTGTTTTAGATCGAACCGTTTTCACTGATGAGGCTTGGTTTCACCTATCTGGCTACGTTAATTCAAAAATTTATAAATTTGGTCGTCAGACAATCCACACGCCTTAAGAGAAACTCCACTGGACACCGGGAAAATGCGAGTATGGATTGCCGTAATGCGACCGCGAATTATACGGCCAGTCTTCTTGTCTACTATCGTCACTGCCGACGACTATTGTTCCCAGATAATTCCTCTATTCATTGCCCTGCTAAATGAAAATGAGATAAATCATTCGTTTTTGCAACAGTACAACGCTACTACTCCCGAATGCGAATCCAGTGTGCTAACCTCTGCGCCACCTCGCAATTGTTGCACAGTAGTAATTTTGTACCGATACATACCCAGTTCTTTTGTTAAGGTCTTACGTGCTGTCCTACGTGATACTTTAGCGTGTTGCGATAATCTCCTCACTGATGTTGGACTCCGCGACATGATGTCCGAAATGTCGTCAAGGGGTACCGATCTGTTAAAATTGTGGGCCTACTAGTTCGTGGTGCATCATGAGCTGAAGCTGTTGTCAAGAATTTGCGAGTTAAATCCCGTACAGTGTCGCAGCGTGGACACCTCGAAGCAGGAAAACCCAATCCAAAGTACCGCCTCACATGTTCGTTAGTTTCCTCTTCCCCGGGAAACCTCTTCCACTAGAAACGTTCTCTTTGCACTAGTGAGCGTTCTCACAACACCCAGCTCACACAAGAACTAGTCAACAACACAACTAACAGCATTAACGCACTCGCAACATTACTACCCACGCCCACCACTGCCGGTCCGCGGAACACGTGCAGGCGAGACTTGAATGTGTTGCCAACGTTACCGGCACCGTGAAGTGAGACACGCGGGGCTCCCCGCTGGCGAGAGATTTTGCGGACGCACAGTACCAGCATTTCACACTTTTTATCTCGCGCTGTGGTCTTGCAGTGTTAATCACTTAAATATGTTACCTAGGCAAACATATTCGAGAAATTTCATTTCTCTACATTAATTACTTTGTGGCGTCGCGATTTTTTTCTGTCAATCTATTTAATATACGAGATTTTGATCGAACTTGAATGCATAGTATCTCAAAACAGCTAACGTCTCCGTTACCACTTTTTACAGCCGAGGTCCTCAGTGTAGAACAGGAGATACTAGGAAGGGCATACGAGAATCCGTGTTACACTGCTGTTTTGCAAATTAATTTGAGAACCGACTAGTGACGATAACATCTTAGGTCTGCTAATTACAAAGAAATTCGAGCTTCCGTTTCAGTTAACGTTGAGGAGGGAATCGGCCGACATGAGACTGTCACAGCATTACTGGCCGTAGTCACTAAAAGAAACGTTAAAAAGGAAGTAAAATTGTAGTTCATGTAATTCAAAAGTATTCCACAACACACATCAGACAGGGATGTGTCGAGTAGGGTTGAATGATGGGAAAGACCTGGTGCGATTCAATAGCAGGGTTAGAAAGTAGCTACGAAACTAAAGAGGAATGCATGAAATAGGCGGATTGAGATCAATATGAAAAGCAAGAAGCAAAATAAAAATTAAAATTACATCTTCAAATGATGCGAAAACCCTAATAAGTTTTGGTCTTAAATGAAGGCAGTCAACAGATCAAACTTACTGTTGCTCACTTACCAAACAGACACCGAAACTAAAATGACAGAGATACAGTCAAAATACTGAGCATGGTCTTCCGAAATTGCTTAGCTTCAGAAGATCTTAATACTCTCAAATGTCAGATATTGGCACAAGTGGTCACGGAACAGAACATGAACTAAAATTAGTGTAGGTTGATTCTTACAAAGAAGAAAGCAGCAACCAGCCACTATTAATAATGCTATTTATTTAAGTAAATAGCGCCGTAACCGGTTTCGAACTGACAAATTCATCATCAGACGGCTGTTCCTAAATATTTGTGAAACAGTCATCTTTGTGTCACCTTCACATATGGCAAATACTTTTTGGTGTGTGTGTGTGTGTGTGTGTGTGTGTGTGTGTGTGTGTGTGTGTGTGTGTGTTTGTGTGCTGTTTTGCACAGTATTGTGATATGCAAATCGTATAAGTACTGCATATACTTTGCAATATTTCAAAAATACAATCCTGCAACTTTGCAACAAAATTTCGCCCAAGTTTCCATGGCACCAACATACCAAGAATATTTCGCTACAGTGGGACAATAAAAATCGAAAGCTGACGATAATGTAAAGTGCATCTTGTGAATCTTGTGAACAGCCGTCTGATGATAAACTTGTCAGTCGGAAACCGGTTGCGGCGCTATTTACTTAAATAACATTATTAATAGTGGCTGGTTCCTGTCTTCTGCTTTGCAAGAATGAACCTACATTAATTGTACACAACCAAGATCTCACCCTCTCAGTTTTAGACAAAATAGCACGAACTAAAATTGCTTAACAGAGGAGAAATAATTAGACCAGACGACACACCAGTACGAATCCATACGGAGCATGCGAGAAAGCTTGCTCCCTTCTTAGCACCTGTTTCTCGTGCGTAGATGGAATAACTACGAGTTCCAATTCCGTAGCAAAAGTCGCATGCCACTCACTAAGTTTAATGAGTTGGCTTTACTATATCGCTTTCGCCATGTGTTTAGTGCTGGCATATTATCCATTTTTTTAAGACCGAAAAAATGTACTATCTGAATGAATATTGATTCCATAAATCGTGACTGTATGCATTTCAGCTCGCTGCGTTCGCTCAACAGATCCAAATAGCAGTATATACCGGCTCCAGACTCATGCTGCATTCATTGACTTTCGGAAGACGATCAACGCTGCTCTGCAACGTTGACTAGTAAGATGGCAGAGGGGCAGGAACTGGGGCGGAGGATGATAAGCTTAGAGAAGTGGCCCCCAACCTTTCTTAGATCATTACCGCTGAGTGCAATCCGACATTATCTAGTACTTCTGCACTCCCCACCCCCCCTGCCACCTGTTACTCTCTGCCACCCCCACATTATCACCAACTTTAGCACCTAGCTAAATTGTAGAATAAAAGACTTTTCTTAGAATTTTATTTTAAAAAGGTGAAAGGTGAATGATATTTAGTTTGTGTGCGAGTGTGTGGTTGCGCGCTCTCGTTAGTATGAATGACGAAGTGATTCGTGGTGCATCGCAAGTGCTACCCACAACTCCTTATCAGAAAAGAAGCTAAGTATTTACCGTTACGGTACACACTTGTTACATAAGATGCTTCCCCTGCGTTACTCCTCTCCATTGGGGCACTTGCCTGACCTGCACGCTGCAGCCCCATTTAAAATTAAACAAAATGCGATGCGTGCACAATGCTTACTGTTTGTAAGTCACGTGACTGCTGCACTCCTTACTTCTGAACTGGCAGAAACTGGAAGACTTCAGGCTGTTAACGCTTTGACTCTGACCACAGTCACTAACAGTGATACTAATATTAATAATAATACTCTATACAGCACCACACTATAGTGTCCGCCCCCGGTAGCTGAGTGGATAGCCGGCACGGTAGGTCAGCATGTTCGGTCACAGGGTTTAGCTACCCTGTGTAATAAAATACCGAGTGAACGGATCAACAAACAACCTGAATTAGTGTCGTCGGACGTCCGCCACGAACAAATTCAACGAACAATATGGAACAAAATGAGATCAATAACAAAAAAAAAGAAGTGGCCAGCGTGACAGATTGTCTATCATAAGGGCCCGGGTTCCATTCCCGGCTGGGTAGGAGATTTTCTCCGCTGAAGGACTGGGTGTTGTGTTGTCCCAATCACCATCTTTTCATCCCCATAGACGCAAAAGTCGCCGAAGTGGCATCAAATGGAAAGACTTCCACCCGGCGAACGGTCTACCTGATGCGAGGCACTAGCCACACGACATTTACATTTAGCGCTATAGTGGCCCTTCTGAAGTTACTGCTGTGTCGTGCTGTCAATCCATTCATTTATCTGATTCGAAGCGATTAATGAAAGAAATCGTGGACTACTGCAGGTACTATCTACAAGTTGGAGAAAACATTTTCTTGAGATACTTAACATTTGTATCGTAAATGTTTCACTTTTATCATCAGAAATGTACGGGACAAATCACAACATACGTGTATAGTGGGTGGACTATGTGAGGAACCTGTCACACCCATGCTACTAACTGAGGAAAAGTAATTATTGATCTATCTATCTATATCAGAATCCCGCTCCAGCTACTGCCGGGTCTGGGTGCTGACGAGTCCTCTCCATTTGGCTCGGTCCTCCCACGACTTTTCTTCCTCCACTTGGTGCCAGGTCACACCTCTCCTTTCAACAGATATTCTCACTCCCATTTTCCATCGTGTTCTTGGGCGCGCTCGAGGTCTTTTCCCATCCATCTTTAGTTCTTCCATAATTTTGGGGAGTCTCTGCCCATGCATCCTCTTAACATGCCCATACCATCTTAATCTCTTTCTTTCAATTTCTTCTCTCACACTTTCTTGTTTGAGGTCCTTTCTAATCTCTACATTCCTTACTCTGTCCATTCTTGTTTTTCACTTAACTGCTCTGAGAAATTTCATTTCCCCTGCTTGCAGTCTGCTCCAGTCCCACGTTTCTCTACCATAGGTGACAATAGGGATGTAATAATTCTTATACATGAGGAGTTTTGCTCTTTCTGAAACCTCATTATTCCAAATCAGATGTTTTATTGTTTGGTAGAAATTGCCTCCCTTCTGTAACCTCTTATTAATTTCGTTAGTTATTATTCCATCCCTAGATATTTCACTCCCTAAATAAGTGAAACTTTCTACCACTTTGAGGGGTTCTCCATTCAAGGTAATATTTCCATTGATTCCTTTCTCTCTTCCAAATACCATTACTTCACTCTTATCTTCATTTATTTTTAATCCATACCTTTTCAATATTTCCTTCCACGCATCAAGCTGTAACTGTACATCTACCTCTTTGTCACCCCATATTACCATATCATCCGCAAAAATCATCTTTTTGTCTTTTTCTTTTACTATATCTTTAACTGCCCTATTCATTCCCTCCATCACAACATTAAACAGCACAGGGGATAGAATACTTCCTTGCTTAAGTACTTGTCTTATTTCGAAGTATTCAGAGTTCCCCAGTGGTGTTCTAATTCTACAATTGTGGCCTCTATACATTGTCTTTATAACATTAATGTATCCATCAGTAATTATTCATAACTTATGCAATTAATATCAGAGTCTTATAAAGTTGTGATAATACTTATAATAGTTTGAAAATAATTAAGTTTCGTGACAGAATCTAATCGTTTACTTTTTACCGGCTAAGAAATCTCATTTTACCCCTCATGGAGTAACTACCCCCAGGTTGAGAACAACTGGCTTAGGGAATACTGATCAACTGTATGACTGGCTTGAAGTCTTTCCTGAAGGCATAACTCGTCAAATGTGAAAGTAGTTTTTATGAGCGGACTTAAAAACATAAGTTACACATGTCGTCCCAACCTAAGACCACTGCCCAGCAAGAATGTCACATTCTCAGATGAGTGTTCATGTTTTGGATTTCCTGTAGACGCAGTTCTGCTGTGATACGGGTAAAAAACGTCTGAATTGCACACAGATTCTCTGCGAAATTCTGACTGTATACGACCCAAATGTAATGTCGCATCCATCCGTGTTGAAATGGTGTCACAAATTTGACCTATGCTGCAGAGACGTGAGTGATGCTGATCGCGAAGGAAGGCCACCGACATCGATCACAGACGACAGTAACCAGAACGTTGACGAAACGTTGCGGTGCAATCTCAGATATTCCAACGATGATGTCGTTCGCGCAGCGCTTCTAGAATCGTCCCGTGATCAAGGGGCTGGTTTTTACTGTCGAGAAACTGAACGACTGATGGAACATTCCGACCATTGTTACGTATACTCTGAGACTATGTTGAAAAAAATAATGTCATGAATCTGCCTCACTTTGAAGTGGAGAACAGCATTCAGTAAAGCCACAGCAATGTGTAACTAATTCTTTGAAGTCCCAATGTAGCCTTCCCAAAGGGAGTGACAGTGCTGATCACAAAGTATGTAAATGAAGTGGCCGGTATTACGATAGATCCATAAGTTTGTTAGATTATCGCCAGGCTCCAAGCTTGACATATGGATGAATGTTGTGGCTCAACATAAAAAAAGCAGTTAGCGTAAATAGGCGGAAAGAGCACTTACTGTTCGATTACACGATTGGGGATTAGTCGTTACGAACAGTAAGAGGGTGTGTAGCGAGTGACTTGAACTGGAACGACCTTATAAAACTCGCTGTAGGAGAGGCAGATACCAGAACAAGATCTGCTGGAAGAGTCCCGAGGAGATGTAATTCATCCATGAAGGAAAAAGCTTGTAAAACTCTCGTGCAACCGACTCTCGTGCATTTCTGGGAAATGTAAAAACTTTACCAAACGGAATTGATAGCGCCTTCATACTGTCAGGAAGTCAGTTGCGTGAATTCGTTCTGCAGGTACAGGGCACGACAATATTATAACACAAATGATCATTTAATCGTCGATCCATTACTGTCCATAAAAATGTATATTTTTAACTGTTCTCTGACCTCGAGCATCTCCCCAATAGCTTAGAAAATGGGACCCATGAAACCTCTACCCAAAAGGGAACCTGCCAAAAAGTCTTCTGCCTGCAGACCCATTTGCATTCTACCACCATAATCTGACGCTTTAGAATGCGCAGTTCACGATCATCTTGCCAATTACTTAACAGCAAATAACATTCTGGATGAAGACCAAACTAGTTTCGAGAATAGTCACAGCACGACTATTGCTCTTATAAAAATGACTGATGATCTGAAACAAGCTACGGAGACAAATGAAAGGCGAACATTGTGTGATTTTTGGATTTCAGCAAAGCTTCGGTACTGTCTGCTTTGATATTACACTTGCTAAGCTTTCCTACAAGTGCTGTTCAATGGTTACACTCTTAACTTACATACCGCTAACAGTGTGTAATGATGAGAACAAAGACGTTACAAGGGAGAATGTAGTATCAGGGCTCCCACAAGGATCAGTACTGGGTTCATTACTTTTCTCATTGTATTGATGTGTCGACTATTCCCTCCCACTGCAAATACCATTTATACGCTTACGACCTTAAGTTATACCTAACTGCAAGCCCAACGAATCCGGGCACAGCCGTCAGAATGTAAATTATGACTTACTTGCTTTATCAGAATGGGTGCAGAACATAGGTTTGTAACTTAACCCATCTAAAAAGCAAGCAGTCTTAGTCGCTCATAAAAGAGTTATTAGTCGTCAGTTCAGAGAATCTCTTTCACCCTTAATCCTAAACAGCACAGAAATAAACTTTTCTTCTTCTGCAGAGAATCTGGAGATAATTCTGGACCGAGCGTAGTGGCGCTACACTGGAATCGCATTCAGGAAGACGGTTCAAACCCGCTTCCGGCCATCCTGATTGAGGTTTCCCGTGATTTACTTAAATCACTCCAGGCAAATGCTGGGATGGTTCCTTTGAAAGGGCACGGTCGATCTCATCCCCTAATCGGATGGGACCTCGCTCTTAGGTCCCCTTCCCCAAACCAACCAACCAACCACATAGATAATTCTGGACCATCACTTGGAGTGGACTGAACAAACAACTGCAGTCTGTTAAGAAGATGTCCGCATAACTTCGTTCCCAACAGAAATATAAAAAAGTATTTCCTCTCGAGCTTAACGAAAAAACTCATAGCGTTACTAATACTCCCCATCATTGATTAAGGTGATCCTTTATTCTAAGAACTTTCGCATCAGAGCTCACGTCGGCTGGAACTGGCGATGAATGCTGAGGGCGCTACACTCGTCATTTACTCTGCCCGTAAAGAATTATCATGGCTACGTGCTGATAAGCGTATCGATTACCATAGCCTGTGTTTGCTGTACCCTCATCAGGGCTGTCGCCGTGGCCGAGCGGTTCTAGGCGCTTCAGTCTGGAACCGCGCGACCGCTACGGTCGCAGGTTCGAATCCTTACTCGGGCATGGATGTGTGTGATGTCCTTAGGTTAGTTAGGTTTAAGTAGTTCTCAGTCTATGGGACTGGTGGCTTCAGATGTTAAGTTCCATAGTGCTCAGAGCCATTTGAACCATTTTCCAACTTAACGTATTTATTACTAAATGAGCATGGAACATTTCTAAGGTTACCGTGGCAACCTCTTCAACGTCTAGATATAAACTCCACGAGCCACCGTACGGGCCGGACGCTATGGTGGAGAGGTTCTAGGCGCTTCAGTCCGGAACCACGCTGCAGCTACGGTCGCAAGTTCGAATCCTGCCTCGGACATGGATGTGTGTGATGTCCTTAGGTTAGCCGGCCGAATTGGCCAAGCGGTTCTAGGCGCTACTGTCTGGAACCGCGCGGTCGCCACGGTCGCAGGTTCGAATCCTGCCTCGGGCACGGATGTGTGTGATGTCTTTAGGTTAGTTAGGTTTAAATACTTATAAGTTCTAAGTTCTAAGAATCATGAAAGAAGGTTGTATACGTGGAAGAACCCTGGAGATACTAAAAGGTATCAGATAGATTATATAATGGTAAGACAGAGATTTAGGAACCAGGTTTTAAGTTGTAAGACATTTCCAGGGGCAGATGTGGACTCTGACCACAATCTATTGGTTATGACCTGTAGATTAAAACTGAAGAAACTGCAAAAATGTGGGAAATTAAGGAGATGGGACCTGGGTAAACTGAAAGAACCAGAGGTTGTACAGAGTTTCAGAGAGAGCATAAGGGAACAATTGACTGGAATAGGGGAAAGAAGTACAGTAGAAGAAGAATGGGTAGCTCTGAGGGATGTAGTAGTGAAGGCAGCAGAGGATAAAGTAGGTACAAAGACGAGGGCTGCTAGAAATCCTTGGGTAACAGAAGAAATATTGAATTTAATTGATGAAAGGAGAAAATATAAAAATGCAGTAAATGAAGCAGGCAAAAAGGAATACAAACGTCTCAAAAATGCGATCGACAGGAAGTGCAAAGTGGCTAAACAGGGATGGCTAGAGGACAAATGTAAGGATGTAGAAGCTTATCTCACTAGGGGTAAGATAGATACTGCCTACAGGAAAATTAAAGAGACCTTTGGAGAGAAGAGAACCATGTGTATGAATATCAAGAGCTCAGATGGCAGCCCAGTTCTAAGCAAAGAAGGGAAGGCAGAAAGGTGGAAGGAGTATATAGAAGGTTTATACAAGGGCGATGTACTTGAGGACAATATTATGGAAATAGAAGAGGATGTAGATGAAGACGAAATGGGAGATACGATACTGCGTGAAGAGTTTGACAGAGCACTGAAAGACCTGAGTCGAAACAAGGCCCCCGGAGTAGACAACATTCCATTAGAACTACTGACGGCCTTGGGAGAGCCAGTCATGACAAAACTCTACCAGCTGGTGAGCAAGATGTATGAGACAGGCGAAATACCCTCAGACTTCAAGAAGAATATAATAATTCCAATCCCAAAGAAAGCAGGTGCTGACAGTTGTGAAAATTACCGAACTGTCAGTTTAATAAGCCACGGCTGCAAAATACTAACGCGAATTCTTTACAGACGAATGGAAAAACTGGTAGATGCAGACCTCGGGGAGGATCAGTTTGGATTCCGTCGAAATGTTGGAACACGTGAGGCAATACTGACCTTACGACTTATCTTAGAAGAAAGATTAAGAAAAGGCAAACCTACGTTTCTAGCATTTGTAGACTTAGAGAAAGCTTTTGACAATGTTGACTGGAATACTCTTTTTCAAATTCTAAAGGTGGCAGGGGTAAAATACAGGGAGCGAAAGGCTATTTACAATTTGTACAGAAACCAGATGGCAGTCATAAGAGTCGAGGGGCATGAAAGGGAAGCAGTGGTTGGAAAAGGAGTGAGACAGGGTTGTAGCCTCTCCCCGATGTTATTCAATCTGTATATTGAGCAAGCAGTAAAGGAAACAAAAGAAAAATTTGGAGTAGGTATTAAAGTCCATGGAGACGAAGTAAAAACTTTGAGGTTCGCCGATGACATTGTAATTCTGTCAGAGACGGCAAAGGACTTGGAAGAGCAGTTGAACGGAATGGACAGTGTCTTGAAAGGAGGATATAAGATGAACATTAACAAAAGCAAAACGAGGATAATGGAATGTAGTCAAATTAAATCGGGTGATGCTGAGGGAATTAGATTAGGAAATGAGACACTTAAAGTAGTAAAGGAGTTTTGCTATTTAGGAAGTAAAATAACTGATGATGGTCGAAGTAGAGAGGATATAAAATGTAGACTGGCAATGGCAAGGAAAGCGTTTCTGAAGAAGAGAAATTTGTTAACATCGAATATAGATTTATGTATCAGGAAGTCGTTTCTGAAAGTATTTGTTTGGAGTGTAGCCATGTATGGAAGTGAAACATGGACGATAACTAGTTTGGACAAGAAGAGAATAGAAGCTTTCGAAATGTGGTGCTACAGAAGAATACTGAAGATAAGGTGGATAGATCACGTAACTAATGAGGAGGTATTGAATAGGATTGGGGAGAAGAGAAGTTTGTGGCACAACTTGACTAGAAGAAGGGATCGGTTGGTAGGACATGTTTTGAGGCATCAAGGGATCACAAATTTAGCATTGGAGGGCAGCGTGGAGGGTAAAAATCGTAGAGGGAGACCGAGAGATGAGTACACTAAGCAGATTCAGAAGGATGTAGGTTGCAGTAGGTACTGGGAGATGAAGCAGCTTGCACAGGATAGAGTAGCATGGAGAGCTGCATCAAACCAGTCTCAGGACTGATGACAACAACAACAACAACAAGTTCTAGGGGACTGATGACCTCAGAAGTTAAGTCCCATAGTGCTTAGAGCCATATGAATCATTTTATTTTCAAGTCTTACTCTACTGTCTGAGCAGCTCAGCCCAAAAGAACCTTCTCAAGAAAATAAATCCTCTCTGTACCACTACACGAGACTGCCGTATTCCCTATCAGGAAAACAACTCTGGAACAAACTCCCTCAAAATATAAGAGAAATTAAAATCCTTTCGAACTTCAAAAGACAGCTTATGGCCCTCCTTCTACCGCAATGTCTACTTCTTCTTACAGCTCACTCGTGTCATTCTCCCCTTCACTTGTCTACAGAGTTTCCTGTGACATCCTCTTCATTCCTTTCATTTCCACTTCTTCTTATACTGGACAAGGCTTCAAAAGTGTTCAACTTATCAATGTCATTCTTAGTACTGCGATTATTTTATTATTATTATTATTATTATTATTATTATTAGTGTTACTGTTATTGTTATTATTATTACTGCCAATTATTACTTTTTTTAATAATGCAAAGCTATTTTCATTATGATTGTTATGTAATATTTTTTTTTAGGTGTTGTTGCTGGCCAGATGTAAGGCGAGGATCATAAGGCCCTAATCTGGTTAGGCCAAATAAATATTTTTTAGTAATTATTGTCATGCACGTTTGGGTGTGGGCGGGATGCTCGTCACTGTCAGTCAATAAAATTTAAAAAAAAATGCTGGATTCTATCCCTCTTAGTTCAAGAATTGTTTCCATGAGTTGCTTTGAGCGTGTTTAGAAAAAAAAAAAAAAAAAAACTTTTCCTCTCGTTTGCGTTTCACGTTCGGCTATATGTCTCCTGATACTGGACTTCTCTAGAACAGTATTCTGGTCAGTAAATTACTGCGGTATCCAAACAGTCCTTCTGGTTGAAACGGTGACACTTACGCATGTTCATGGGGAAGAACATAAAAACAGTTCTTTGCTTGTAATCCAGTCAGCTCATTCCATTTCGTTTCTGTTGTTACTACGTTTCTGTTTTCAAACTGTTTACTGAGCTTCAAAATCATTTTACAGCGTTCAAACGATAAGAAGGGGTAGTGTGTCAGAATGACGCATCCCAGACATGCAGCCAGAAATCCCCCGCTGCTCAATACTCTGGAGCATCACGTTATCGCGGTACAGTGAAATGAGCTACGCTCCTCGGCAAAACGGGGATGTTGGAGCTCCAAGTCGGAACACAAGCGTCAGTGCCTATTCCGTGCAAAGCCGTGTAATCGATTCAGCGTCGGGGATATTGTGGGCCGCTGGAGCCGATGCAGGCATCGCGTTAATTCGCGTGGGCCACACTGCACGGCCCGAGTCCTGAATATCGTGCAGACCATCACAGCCAGCGCCTCTTGCAGGCACACGCTCTGGCGAGAGAGATTGTTTCCCCATCTAGAGTGCTTGATGTCTTAACATTCTTCTACCCAAACAACAATTTCCTAGCTAAATTTTGCTCTGCCATTTTATATTGATGCAAACCAATATTAATGCACAGCATACGCTTCCTAATATGAGATGTGATTCGAAAGTTTTAAGAATGGGCTTGTAATTGTACAACGGTGGTACTTACCTACTACTGTGATGCATCTCCTTCAAAATAGAAAATAGTCCCGTTCTGACTTAACAACCGACACCAATGGTGTTTCCTCTTTTGCAAACATTCCTGGAATTTTTTTTTTTTCCTGAAGTGTGTTGAGGACGCTCTCCATATATGCCTGGATGTCTTCAATCGAGTCAAATCGCTTCCCTTACAGCGGAAATTTCAGTTTAGAAAACAGATAGAAGTACGAAGGGGCCAAATCAGGGGAATATGGCGATTATGGAAGCACAGGAATTTTGAATTTGGTCCAAAATTCAACGATGGAGAAGGCACAATGAGTTGGAGCATTGTCATGGTGTAGCTTAGCACCCAACTCCTGTCTTTCCACAATGCAGGCCTTTTCTTCCACACCTTCTTTGAGCAAACGCTCAAGGACACATTTGCAGTGTTCCTTGTTAACTGTCTGTCCTCCAGAGGTAAATTCATGATGCAAAATACCGGCAAAATCGAAAAAATCACCAAAATTGTCTTCACTTACCAAATAATATAATCTTACATAGTTTGAGTACATTTATCAAATTCGCAATTTCTTTCTTATTTATGACCAAAACTACCTGAAAATCGTAAAAAATGGTTTTCGGTTACCGAAACAGAACCACTTGATTCCAAATTGGCTATCCACAGTAAATGGCTGTAGTTTTTGCTATGTGTTCCTAAGATCCCGATCTCGAACATCCTTGAATAAAGGCTGGATAGCTTTATCCGTTTCCGAGGTAAAAAGGTTCAAAGTTACAGTAACTGTACATGTAAAATACACACGTAAAATCTGGAGTGAGCCGACAACATAGTTTATAAAATGATGTAGCACGCATAAATATGCGACGGAAGTGTCTCTGTTATAACATAAGGGTTCTGGGAATCCCATGTTGTAGTACTGAAACACATGCAAAATTTTTGTGCGCGTGAAATCCGGTCCCATGTGTAAAATTAGTTCTGCGTTATGTCAGTTTCACATAATTTTTATTGACCTACGAAGCTCTTTTCATATCAGTGATACTCCCGGCTGCAGCAGGGCAAAGACAGAAACCATACGAAAAATGTTCCAATCGGAGCACAAAAAAGACTAATATCAACGATAATGATGGAATCTGAAGAAATTAATTAAAATTTATGCCACGGGCGGGACTTGAAACGGGGTATCCTTGCTTACAAGACAGGAATGATAACCATGACACCAGCTGCCTCAATCTACTTACCTCAGCACTTTCAAAAATTTTGCCAAAAATTTCTGCGTACAAACATTTCGCGCTGTTTATGGTGAGAGAAAAGGAGACAGAAGCAATGACAAAGAGACGGAAATGTAATAAATACTGGAAGATTGTTGGCAGTCGTTGTCTTATAAAAAAGTGAAAGGGACGGTGGCAGCGAAAGAAAAAGGGTGGGACACATGGCAGAGGAACATCGTTGACAGTGAGAGAACAGTGCTAGCAAAAGAGTGAAGGAGACATTGCCAGTTTGAGACTGTTAAGGAGAAGGATAAAGTGGAATTGGGTGGGAGCTGGTGATAATGAGAGACAGAGTCTATGACTGTGAAACCGAAGAAGAGAGAGATAGTGACATTGAGAAGAGAGGGCAGCTGTGGGAAAGAATGCATGAGATAGTAGCAGTAAGAGAGAACAAGACGAAATCTGTGTGAGTGAGAGGAGACAGTAGTAGGACAGGGTGAAGGAGACTGTGGCTATGAGACAGGAGGCCGTGACAGTTATAGAGACATTATGACAGTCAGTAGGGCTGAACAAGTGAGAAGATAGGTGTGGGGGTGTTTGGATGTGAACGACCTACAGCGATGCACTAGTGAGTTGCACGTTAAAAAGAGAGCGAAAATGTTCGCACGTCAATTTTTTTGGAATTTTTTTTAAAAATTCTGAAGAAGGTAGAATTGGGCAGTGGTTACCCCACTTTTCAGAGGCTTTTAAACAAGAGCATGTTTGCCTGTTATGTGCTCCGATAGGTACATTTTTCTGCTGTTACAGCTGTTGACTCACTTCTCTTCTCCACCTTTTCCTGCTTTTTAGCATTTTGTTATATTAGTCACTCCTTCGAACAACATACGGTGGACTATAAGCAGGATCTCCTGAGAGACTGCAAGCCGGAAACCAGCACTGTTTATGTTGAATGTTTTGCTGTGGTGCGTCCAAGTGTGCTGTGAAAAAAAAATTAACAGTTTGAATTTCCGCCAACGTAAAGGTCATCAGACCCGGAATGCTACGTCGGACTCCACGAGGAGGGACAAGGAAATCGGTAGTGTCATTTGCTGAGGAAACATCCGGCATTCGATTTAGGGGGTTTGGGGAAAACACGTATCAAGATGACTGAACTGTGAACTGATTCCTCTTCTCCCTAACGTCGCCTAAAATTCCGGTAGAGCTTTTAAACCATCCAACAACTGAAGGTTTCTCAGTGAGCAAAGAGAAAATCTGTGTTGGGTGTTATTAGGAGACGTTTAAGAAATTTCATGTGGACAGAGGCTGTAATGGAACACGCAATTATGACCTTAATGAAAATAAACTACTACAGTCAGGCCTATGGAAATACGTATAAACAGGGTGTCTCATAATTAATAATGAAAACCGGAACAGGTGCAAGTACTCGTATTCAAACGTCCCCTCAGAAAAATTATGTATGACTGTGCTAGTAAACTTCTACGTTATTTGATTTTCAAACAGCTGAGCAGAATTGAATGTACTCAGACATTTATCTCTTTACTTATTCTGATCATCACTAAACTGACACACAATATTTTTAGTGCAACGCAATCTAACTTTCAATAATCCTTACAAAAGAGTGGCCCTGACTAACAATAACCACTACCTTTCATGAATCACTTAGCTCAC
The DNA here is from genome assembly GCF_023897955.1 of Schistocerca gregaria. Classification (NCBI taxonomy): domain Eukaryota; kingdom Metazoa; phylum Arthropoda; class Insecta; order Orthoptera; family Acrididae; genus Schistocerca; species Schistocerca gregaria. The sequence goes on along the minus strand of NC_064920.1, from coordinate 812,527,667 downwards.
AAAAATCTTCGTTACTCAAATTACTGCAATACAGCGTGCGCTAGTACTGCCAGCTAAATAAAAGATCCTAACTACTGATAGGCATAGTTAATAAATGAAAGATTTTTATAGAGAACAAACAATGTATTTACCTTAATAATGCTCAAAAGTTTTATATATCAATCCAGGACATCCATCTTTACAAATTTCCTTTTTCTGGCGGACACACGTCCAGATCGTCCGTTCTCAAAACTCGGGTATCTCTCTCTCCACATCCACCACTGCTGGCGCTCACCTCCAACTGCCCAATTGTTCACATCCATCTGCCCAACACTACACAAGCGAATATTCCAACAATGAGTCCAACCAGCCACAGACTGCACACAGCGCACTCAGCGGTTTTCATACACAGCACTACGTGGCGTTACCAACATAAAAACCTAAACAGCCTACTTACAGTTAACGACAGTACAAGGAAAAACTTTATGTGAATATGCACCCGCAAACCAAATGATAGTGAGAAAATTACGAATGTGTGATTACAAGTCGCCACGAATTTAACTATGAAATACTGCACAAATTTATTTGAAATGTAAACTATTCTATTAGGTTTCCAATTTATTGAGCTCAAATGTTTTGTCCTGGCTCTGCCTTAACTAGAGATACTTTACTGCGGAGTGTGCAGCTTAAAAGAGCCACCATATTTCAGTACTTACACAAAATGAATATTGTTGAAATGCATATACTGTGAGATGTGTGAAATAAGTTTTGAGAGGGCTGTTTGTTGCTTGCACACTTCAGCTCTACCAGTCACTGTTGAGCACTGGATTTTGAACAAATTGGCGTAATCGTGTCTTGTTTGTTAAAGTGATTGAAACTTATTTTGTGATGAAATCTCATGACGAGTGTCAGCGAAAGTTCACGTAGAAATCTGAAAAGGAAGCACCAGTGAAAAGTTTTGTTCAGACCTTAGTTAAAACATTCAAAGAAAAGGTCCATTATTAGACAGGAAACGTGCCAGACAAATGTCTGTTTTAACGATATAGCTCGTTCAGCATTTTAAAGCAGCAGTTACATCATCTTCCAACAAATCTCTGCGCAGATGCCTAGGAAAGAACATTTCACTTGGATCAGCTCACACTGCTGTGAGAGTACTGAAATGTTATTCCTACCATGAGCTGAGTAACTCTGATTGTGCAGAAGGGCTCACTCCTGTCAGTGGTTAAGGACTCTCATTAGAGGCAACATTGTCAGTTTAGATCAAGTGTTTTTCACAGATGAAGCTTGGTCTCATCTTACAGGGGGTGTTAATAGCCAGAACCACCGTATCTGGGGTACTGGTAACCGGCACACTTTCTTTGAGTCTCCCCTACACTCACAAAACAATATGGCGTATGATGTGCGGTTTCAAGGATACGAGTAATACGATCTTTGTTTCTCGAAACAACTGAGGGTGCTGCTGTCTACCAGCACATTATTCAATAGTCCATGGCCTTACTGCAAGAGGACGAGCTTGACCGCTGGTTGCAACAGGACGGCGATACTTGCCATGCAGCTCGCTCTACTATGGAGATTCATGATAAAAGATGTTGTTTACAGGAGCAATCCACTTACCGTGAAGGAATTGTAGACAAACATTACGAAAGCCATCAAAGAAATAGACAGTGCAAACCTAACAACAGTAGCCAGGAACTTGGCCAAACACGTCAACAAGTGCTCAGGATTGGACGGACAACATTTCCAACGTTTTCTGTAATTTCACGTATGATGCAAGTTTACTGACAAAATGTTATGTATAGAATAAACTAAGTGATGGGGCCTCCTTTAACTTGAACAAACACCCTGTATTCAAGTAAGCGACTCATTACAATATACTGCACTCTCGTTAGATAGGATGTTCCACGCGTCGCCTCGCATTCGATTGAAGAAATGCTCTTAGCTCTATAGTGATTTGCGAATTCCATATAACATCCTAAGGACCATTTCGTATATCTTGAAAAGACTGTGCAGTTCTTCAGCCTTAATATCTGATTTTCAGTGATACAACAAAAAAGAGATACGCACTGTTGATTGTCAACAAGACCATCAATAGACTTAAATTATCGATATGTCGATAGCACTATCACATGTCGTCCAACATTACTTTAGCCAAGACCAACTACTGCCCATTGCTGGCCTTACTTGAACTCACTTGTGGGTTTGTTAATCAATTTAATTCTTACCCGTCCACAACGGCCGGCCGGTAAGTTTGTAACGAGAAATAAGAAAACCTGTTTTACTTCGTCCTCTGGAGTTGCGTTAAGTTAAACATATGTACGGTGCTACAATAATACACTAGTTACTTACCAATAGTGGTTTAATATTAGCACTGGAGTCTTTATTTCGTGTTTGGTGTAACCTTGGGGTTGCAGTATCTAATTATTTCACGTGGCGCTAAACGTAACTACATATAATGTTAGGAAGTAGGCTGTTTAGGTTTTTTTTTTTTTTTTGGTAACGCCACGTAGCGCTCTGTATGAAAATCACTGGCTGTGCTGTGTGCAGTCTGTGGCTGGTTTGCATTGTTGTTTGCTATTTTAGTGTTGGGCAGTTAGCTGTTAACAGCGCGTAGCGTTGCGCAGTTGGAGGTCAGCCGCCAGCAGTGGTGGATGTGGGGAGAGAGATGGCGGAGTTTAGAGAGCGGGTGATCTGGACGTGTGTCCGTCAGAGAGAGTAAATTTGTAAGACTGGATGTCATGAACTTATATATATATATATATATATATATATAATGACTCTTGAACACTACTAAGGTAAATACTTGTTTGTTCTTTATCAAAATCTTTCATTTGCTAACTATATCTAACAGTACTTAGTCCCTTCAGTAGTTAGAATCTTTTAATTAGCTGGCAGTATTGGCGCTCGCTGTTTTGCAGTAGTTCGAGTAACGAAGGTTTTTGTGAGGTAAGTGATTCATGAAAGGTAGAGGTTATTGTTAGTCAGGGCCATTCTTTTGTAGGGATTATTGAAAATCAGGTTGCGTTTCGCTAAAAATATTGTGTTTCAGTTTAGTGTTGATCAGAAAAGGTAAAGAGCGTAATGTCTGAGTACGTTCAGTTCTGCTCAGCTGTACGAAAATCAAATAACCTAAGGGGTTTACAAGCACACTAATTCATAAATTTTTCTAAGGGGATGTTTCACGTTAAATTAAAATCTGTGCATAAAATACACTTGGATTCGCCTGTGTCGCCCAAAAATCGCGTTGATCAACAAAAATACCGCCCAAGACGCGAAGGGTTGCAATTCTCCAAAGAAAAAAAAATTGCTCAAAATTTTGTCATTAGTAGCCCAAACGAAAAATATCGCCCAAATACGGTCACCTGGACGGTACTCAGTTATGAAAACCATTTCCGGTACGAGGAGACGGGAAGGGGGTTGTGGAGGGCGGAAGGGGTATGTGATGACACCTCAATCTATATTTCATTAGTTTCTAAAAAGAGTTCTTTGAGTGGGCTGCTTGAAACAGTAGAGACGCTTCCGTCCTGCATCCCCTCTCTCCCTCCTCACCCCTCCCTTTTAGGCCATAATCTGTTTACGCTCTTGGGACACTGTAATAACTAAACTTTTTTCTGATATTCTATGATCATCTTCAAACCGTAAGTTTTTTGAGTTGTAGAAACAATTATGTGAAAAATAATTTTCTCATTACTTCTGTAACAGTACTTATCTCTATATGGGGAACCGTTATTTATTTCCTAGGCAAACAATATTTGATTTTAATGTTTGTTTGCGTAAGATTTTGGCAATATCCATAGTTCAGCGATATTTGCATTGAAAGGCAGCTAGGGATCGTCATTTTGTACTACATATCTGTACATAAAGATTGCTCACTTGTGGAATGGCGATATATCATGTCTTCAAGTTGTACTGCATATAAAATGTTCTACTGTGAAATGACTTATTCATAATATCATTGGAATAGACCCAGCCGTCATAACTCTAACATAATTGTAAATAAACGTCGCATAAGCGATATCGTATGTCGTACATTACAGAGTAATTTATTAACATCAAAGACTGTATTATCATATTATTATAGATAAATACAAACTCATTTATGACGTCGCATACGTTACAAGTCCATTTGAAATCACTGTTAAAGCCCCAAAGCAGTAGCTCATAATATTAGTGTATTTTGTTTTATTTTGTAAATAGGCTTGGTTGCTATAGTTTTAGTTTGACTGTTGAAACAATAATTTAAAAAGTTCATCACCTAAGAAAATTGAAGAATTTTAATGAAATGAAAGATCTTACTCTGAGATTGAACTGAGAAATTGGCATGCCACTGTGTGCTGAGGGAATTCTGACTTGGTTTCAGATAAGACGGAAATTTATATACGAGAGTGTAGTAGAAGAAAGGCAGCTACTGTGAAGATGTTTGAATGCTTTGACATTATATGTTACACATTCCAACATTAAGGTTCTTCTGCTCTTCGACAGTGTACCTTGTATTAGAAGAATCAGTTGCTCCTGACGATGATGGTGGAGGCTATCGTCGAAAGCTTGAGATTTTATCCCAAGTTGACACGGCAAGAAAAGCGAGAGTGTTTTATATAGAAGAACTAGCTGTATTTTATTATCAAAGAGGCAGTGCATTCTATCAGAGTTTGAAGGCACATGTCTTAAATCACATGTCAATAAAACGAAGTTATATTGTGCCAGGTAAGAATTATATATATAAAATTCAGCAAGAAAAAAATTTTCTCATATAAAATTTGTTCGAAGGCCTCCCGAAAGCATGATATCTATATAAAATTGAGTAAATAAAATTATCAATCTTTTTACAGCCCTCTTCACCTCTTTAACAAATCTAAACCCCCCTTTGACAAAATCCTGGATACGTCCTTGTCTGAAGTAACCTGGAAAAATCCAGAAGATTGCAGTCAGATGAACTTGGATGTGAAGGTACAGACCCAGACAGACATATCCATCTTTGACCATAGTGGCTCGTTAGATGTCGTACATCTTTAAAATGATATGCCTGTGCTTCATCATGCATGTGCCACATTGCCGAACCTTGAGCCACCCAATAAGATGAGGACTAGATCGAAAATTTTACACTTCAGATGCATTTGTACTAACTAGGACAGTACTTCATACTGGGGTCAGTGCCGATTCGTAATCTCACATTATTATCCAGCAAACGGCACGTTTGCGAACCCATCATTTCTGCTGAGACGTTTTTGCTTGTGTTACCATATGCTCTCTTCCATGTTTAATGCTTTCGTGCATTATCGAACATTGTATCAAAGCAAGAAACGAATGAATAGCCAAAGCCACATTTCATATGTACAAACAGTCTAGCAAACTACTGTTTATAGAACCGCTTATTATTTTCCTTACTAGGAAGTACTTTCTTTTCCTTGTGTAGCTTCTGTGGTTACGCTGCTTGCTGTATGTTTATTCATTGCTTTGTCTGTTTTCATGGAACTCTTTCTGTCGTCTAGAATTACGTTTCGCTTCTAATACACAGGCTCATTTTAAATCTGCTTTTTACAGGGCCGATTCTGTTAAAATTGAACGGTTGTCCTACTTTGCATTTATATACTTAGAGGTTTTTGTTTCCGGAACCTGTCCTGCTTTGTTTATTTTCTCGGAACTTTTTCTTTTGTCTCGAATTACTTTCCATTCTCGATACACAGACTCATTTCAAATTTGCGTTTCTGCAGCGTCGATTGTGTTGAAACTGAACGGTTATCGTGCTTTGCATTTATTTACTTCCAGTTTTTGCCTGGAACCTGACCTTTTCCCATCTCGATCATAATGTGAACCTTGATATTTCTGAACGATGAAGCGAAAACATTTCGTAGTATGTAAACAGCGTTTTCTCGAAAACAATTCGTAAATTAACTGATACATAAAGTTACCCTCTTTTTGTCCAATCTCCTCGTATATTTAAGTGTTGAATATATTTCTCGTAACTCTGGTCCTTGTATCTGTACAGCGGTTTCCATAAATTATCTGAAAACGTAATAACACCAATAACTTGTAAAAATACCAAGCAGCTGACGTGAAAGGTGAGTGTGTTGCAACAGTCGCAGCACTGCCCAATACACCACATGGAAAAACAGTGCAGATCCAATCTACACTCTTCTTGGGTAATAAATTCTCTGCATATGGTTGTAATTTAGGAAACATGACAGCTGTTGCTGCTGTGACCGCTGGAAGACATCATTTCGTAGAATAAGAGATTAATTCTAATGGAGAACCACGAGCACAGATTAACAGTTTTGACGCATGTCATACTACTTGAAACGTTGGATGTGCGTTACACTTAAACAGCGGTGACCATATCCGTAAACGTCTGTTCTTCTGTTAACGATAGACTGTGGCAATAGTTTCTAACAACAAGCTCAGCAAACAGCAGATCTCTCCAAGAAAAGTTGAAGGCTGCCTATGCCACATTTGCTCTTTATCTACTCGAAGAGATAAGACTATAGTAACGTTACATCTACAGCCTGCTCTTGATGCAATCAAAAATTGGATGATATAACAGAGCACCGCGTAGAACATATAAATACATCGAAGTCTTGATCGGCAGGATGCAAGCGGCCTGCAATGAAAAATTTTGTTGCCTTGTCATGCTATTGGCAAACATTGTTTCATACAAGAATAGATCTTCAGACATGTAGTACAATTGTCACTTCAGTATTCATTGCGTAATGACTGCGTGACTCTCGCACTTTCTTTCTTCACTGCTTCTGCAAACAGAGAATAAGAATTTGTAGTGTGACTTTTTACTCGAATATTGAAAATAGTCACCGCAAAAGGAATTTCCCCCGACGATCGCATAGATAATGTTGTGGGGAAAGCAAACCAAAGAGTGTGAATTATTGACAGGACACTTAGAAAATGTAACAGGCCTGGTAAAGAAACTGCTTACATTACGCTTTCCACCCTCTTCTGGAATACTGCTGTGCAGTGTGGCATCCCACATCAGTAGAGCCAACGGAGGACAACGAAAAAGTTCAAATAAAGGCAGCTCGTTTTGTTTCATCGCGAAATAAGGGAAAGAGTGCCACACACATGATACACAAATTGCGGTGGCAGTTATTAAAGTAAAGGGTTTTTTGGCTGTACAGGATCTTCTCATGAAATTACCAGCTTTCTCCTCAGAGTGTGACAATATTTGTTGGCACCCATCTACATAAGGAGAAAGACTCAGCCTACAAAATAAGAGAGGTTAGAGATTTTTTTTTCTTTATTGCCATTCCACATCTTACACAAGGTGGGCTGGCAGCGGCAACAGTACGCCGCTCTTCAGCCACAGGCAGTACAAGAGAGAAAACAATGGAGACACAGAATAATGGTGGACAAAAAACAGTAGACACAGCAACGAAAAAACATGAAGCCATTCACACGCGAAAAAAACCAAAGAAACTGTTAGCACTGTACGCGAACACTGATGATGGAGATGACACACGTGAACGATGGAGCGTGGGCGGTGAGAACACTGAAGCACAAACATGACGGCACACACACAAAACCGATGGCGATGATCTCTCGCGCGCTAATGTTCACTTAACGTGTGCAAGTCCGGGGACCTGCCAAAAGGGGAAAAAGGTGGTGGGGGAGTGAGAGGGGAGAGCGGAGATGCCAGTGGCAGAGGAGATGGGGGGAGGAAAGAAGTTATGGGGGTAGGGGACGCCCAGGGAGAGGAGGGGGAGGAAGGTAGGAGGGAGAGAACGGAGGGAGTGTGCCCTGAGGAAAAAACACAGGAAGTGGAAGAGGAGGATCAAAGTTGATAGGAGGGGTAGATGGAGGGGATGAGGGCATCATCAGGCAGGGTGTGCTGGTGGAAGCCACCTTGGGAGAGGGTAAAGAGAGTGGAGAGATGGAGAGCAGTTGGGACGTGGGAATACAGGCACGGCAGCAGATGGGGGTGGGAGAGGATGGAAGAGACAAGGGGGTGAGGGAGCTGTAGTTTACAGGAGATGTAGAGGATCCGTGTCCATTCAAGGAAAAGGAGGAGGTGTGGGAACGGAATTAGGACGTACAGGATCCGCATGGGGGAGGGGAGACGGATTCGATAGGCGAGACGGAGAGCATGGCATTCGAGGATTTGAAGGGATTTGTAAAACGTAGGAGGGGCAGAGAGACCAGACTTCGCACGGAAAGATTTTAATGTTCGTGTTTCCCGTGCGCTGTTCGAGAGTGGAAGTGTAGAGAAGAAGAATGGATAGGTAAAATAATATTAACAGTGCTAGTAATGGGATGGTTGTGTTTCATGGCCAACAACGCAGGTAAGGCACGTGTCGTGCTTGGACTGTGCATGTTCAGTACGAACTAGGCATCAGGACAGGTTGTTTACAAGTAGGGCACACTTTGTATTTCCATTCAGAGGCTGAGGCCAACGTGCAATGAAAGACCTTACAGATATCCAAAGAAGCCAGATTGTGGGGGTCCGATTAGCTGGAGCATCAGTAACCAAGACAGCCAACTTATTGAAGGTTGCAAAAACTACCACAGCTAAAGCGACTGTAGAGTTCAGTAGCCATCTTCGAGACCGGTGCCTATCGATACTGTCAGCCGAGAACGCCATAAAGCGAATATTCATGGACGAGCTGTTATACCGAAACCATTACTGACGACAACCAACGCAATGGAGAGTAAAACATGGTGTCAGGATCATAAATCCTGGGCCGCTGATCAGTGAAAACACGTCATGGCCCGACGACTCAACGTTTTCGTTATTTCCATTTTCAGCCGGGTTTACATCTGGAGAACGTCAAAAGATCCTGATTGCTTGATTCCAGCGGTTAAGGAAGGAGGTGGAAGTGTTATGATGTGGGCAGCCATATCATGGTATTCTGCTGGTCCCATCAAAACTCTCAAAGGCCGTGTTACAGCCAACGATTACGTGAATATTTTAGGTGATCAGGTGCACCCCATGATTCAAATGTTGTTCCGGAACAATGATGTCGTATTTCAGGACGATAATGCAACCATTCACACAGCCAGGACAGTACAATCGTGGTATGAGGTTCGTGCAACTGAAGTGCAGCGTCTTCCGGCCCAGCACAGTCCCCGGACTTGAACAGTATCGAAATATTGTGTGCGGTATTGGAGCACAGACTCCAGAGCAGATTTCCTCCTCCCTCGTCACTACAGAAGTTAGAAGAGGTTCTGATCGAAGAGGGGCCTAACATTCCATTGGAGACTACACAGTCATTATTGCAAGTATTCCAAGAAGAATTGCTACTGTATTACGGGCAAATGGAGGTCCAACCCCTTATCAATAAATGATTCCCAAGTATATAGAAGTGTTCTCATAATTTTGCTATCTCCTGTAGCTTAAACGTGGTTCTATGAATTCTCTGCCAGGCCCTTAATTGTGAATTTCAGAGTAATCATGTAGATATAGATGCAGAAGGCGTAGAATTGAGAGAAAGTGTTGTTAAATGTCACAAAGAAAACTTTAATTAGGTACTTATCCTCCTCATTTTTAATACTGCAGTTCAAAATAAATCCTTTTTTCTAAGGAAGTGTTTGGCGTTTTAATTTCTTGTGACACAAATAAAACATCAATTTTACCACTGTTCATGGCACTTTATGTATCGTAGTTTCAAAACTTTATTTCTAAACACGGAAAGGTACCTAACTTTTTCACTTCATATTGTTTTTGAACCATTAAAATAATTTGTAATCTGATTTCCCCTAGACAAACGATGACCAGGGGCTCATGAAAAAAAAAAACAACAATGAATTCTCACAGTTTCATAACTAACCGAGATACAGGTCTCAAGTTCCCTTTTTTTTCTTTTTCTTTTTTTGCCGGCGGTATAACAGATCTCGCTGACGCAAATCCATATATCTAACTCCCATATAAGTCTAATAAGAAATGAAGGAGGAAAATACATTGGATATAATGAGTTTTGTGCTGTTCTTGCGGCGGTTGAATGCTCTCACAGCTGGAAGTTCACGGCGCTCTCCAGGGTAACTTGAGTTTCCGAGTTAAGACGCAGTGTCATGTATGTGCAGTAGGTCTTACTTGGGTTTAAACATGTTCCGTATCAAAGAAAATAGTATATCGCTGGAGAGACGTTCAGTAAAGACGATACTATCAACTTTGTTTAATTTAACTCACAAAATATTGAAAAAAACAATAAATATCCATGAGAACATCGGAATGTCAACTGGATCAGCCTAGCTGAAAACCGATTGTAAATGTCTTTAATAGGTAAAAAATAATTGAGGTGAAAAACGTTAGTCACCTCAACCTGTATACATTCCATGTGGCCAGTCAGGCTTCGAGATTTACGTGCTTAGTGCTCACCCGTTACCAAGGGAGGCCATCAAACTGGATACTGTTGTCGAGATAAGTCGTTTGTACAACAGGTATTATCAACATTGCGTAATACGTGATTGCGTTATGTCTACTTATCGTTGAAACAAGTTTGCAGGAGAGGCCCATCTTTCTATACCATCGCTCACTGAAGGCCCAAGTTTGGCGCAGTCTTCCGTTTCTCCCTTTCTTCTTTCCCTGTATACTCAATGGAGGGAAAAAAACAACGAAGCACCACGGAGTTATGCAAATTGATCACAAAGAGGTATACATGCAGGTATCGACGGAAAATGCAAAACTGTTAACTTTGGCGGCAGATGGCTGAATGTATGACGTTGCAGATTAGTTTCACTACACAGCTGGCAAGGATAGTAAACAGGAGAGACATCGATACCGGAGCATAACGTCTTTGCGAATTTGATTCCATGTAATCAGCTGGACAATAACTATGCCTCGCAGAGAGGCACGTGAATAGTATCCGCAGATGTCATCACTTGAAAGAGAACGTGCAGGTGGGCTCAAGAAAGGCGGTCGAAGTAATCGCCGAATCGCTCCACACTTAAATAGCGATTCATCTATATGTATGTTTTTGGATAGTGTCTGCCTTTAGCAAAACACAATTTTTTTTAACTCAAACATGTTTCATTGCAGTTGCAGCATCAAAAATGATTCAAATGGCTCTGAGCATTATGGGACTTAACATCTGAGGTCATCAGTCCCCTAGAACTTAGAACTACTTAAACCTAACTAACCTAAGGACATCACACACATCCATGCCCGAGGCAGGATTCGAACCTGCGACCGTAGCAGTCGCGTGGTTCCGGACTGAACGCCTAGAACCGCTCGGCCACCCTGGCCGGCAGTTGCAGCATCTTCGGTAGGCATTTATTTTATGGCTGTTAAAATAAGGGATATTCTTGACTGTTTGTATACATGTAACTATTAGTTTTTTAATCGTAATTACAGATATTTGAAAATACACATAAAATTTTGAATTTATACCTTTTTACCACATGGTGTGATTTTTTTGACGTGTTGTGTTTGTACAGTGACTGTTTTGTTCCACAGTTTGTCATCTGCAACAACTTGCACCTTAAAGTAGATAAATTGTTTAATCCTACTGTCACTGTCCCTCTCTCTCTCTCTCTCTCTCTCCCGTTTCATACCACACACACACACACACACACACACACACACACACACACACACAACAAATTCACAGACACCTCTGAAAGATTCAGAACAACAGCCAGGAACAACTTCAACTGTCCACTGTCAGCCATCTTATTTTTACACCTTCGACTGTTGCACTGCCCGCCATGTTTTGTTTTTACAGCTGGTAAACAGTGAAACAGAGACAGTGACAGTGGCAACTCAATATATAGTGTTGGACAGTGGTGAAGATGAGAAAAAAGAAAACGTACATACAGAGTTAATTAATTTCAGGCACAGAAATAACAATTCTCAAATAGTAATTTTGGCTTGAACAACTTACGTACTTTAAGGTGTAAGTGGTTGCAGATGACAAGCTGTGGAACAAAACAGTCACTGTAAAACACAACACATAAGAAAAGCCACACCATGTGGTAAAAAGGTATGAATTTATAATTTTATGTGTTTTTCAAATATCTGTAATTACGATTTAAAAACTAATAGTTACATGTACACAAACAGTAAATAAAATTCTTTATCTTTAATAGTTTTAGAATATTTGGAGCATTATGGGCAGGGTCTTCAACCAGATCTGAATTTTGACGATCTTATGTGCCAGTTGCACAGAATTTGGAACAATATCCCTCAGGAGGACATCCAAAAACTCTATCAATGCTAAGCCGAATAAATGCTTGCATAAGGTGTTTACCAACTTGCTCAACTTGTGAAGCTTTTTCTCTTGAATAAATCATCTAATTTTTCTGAAACTGTAATCATTTGTTTTTCTGTACATGTACATCGCATCTACTGATTTCCGTCCCATTTGGACAATTCCTTCCTGACGGCTTTTCTGTCTTCTTCTCCTTCTTCTTAGAGTTTACTCTCGTGTTTAACGAAGTTGATTAAGTTTAAATAATTTCCACATTCCAGACACTATACTGACGTTTATTTAAAAAACAGCACTTTTCAGGACAAAGAACACTAAAAGTGTAACGTAAAAAGAACCTTCGGCACTGCTCTTAGACAGAAACCGAATACGGCATTCCCATCGCAACAGAACTTTTCCTTACGTCAGTAAGCTTTCACCTGGTGTCTCGTTAAACGAAACCGGTTTCTCTATACATAAAAGATGCTTATTCATCAATCATCAGATTCAGCTCATGGTCATTACAAGGTTGCAGAAGGTGTAGCCGCTCTAAATAACATGTATCCTTTTAACTGCATTTTTTTTTCACGTCACTTGTAATCCATTACTTCTTGAATGAAAATAGATCCCTGAGGTCTACGACCAGATGTGCATCATTACAAAAAAAAAAAAAAAAAAAAAAAAAAAAAAATTATAAAATATGTTACTACATATTAAGGATTCTTGTAGTTCCTTGCCATTTGAGATAAACTTGTACCACTTCGTCTTCTTAATACGCTATGAATGTCTTTGCTAAAGATAACAATGAAACTGTAAAATACGTCGTATCTTAATGCTGCAACGTAAGTGACATTTTCTACGCGACGACATATTATATTAACGATTGCTTGTTTCATGTTGTTATTTTCGCAGAGAGTGAACCTGTACTTTTGTATCATCACATTTCGAGCTGCTTCTGAAGGATACATAGCAATACAGCTTTCGACGCTTCGCCAGGCGTCACCTCTGCAGGGGTCTGTGGAGCCTGACTATGAATTTCCAATAGCAGTTCTTCTTGACAGCCGAGATTTTACTTCAGTGAAACGCACTCAGTTTACGTTTGAACCATTTTGTTGTTTGTTGTTTTCCGTACTGAACGAGTAAGATGTCCCACCACCAGTTACGAGAACGTGGTGAAAAGTAAAGTATTCGAATTTTTTATGTTAAAATTCTTATAGCGTTTTAAATAAAACAAACGTCATTAACATTCCGCGTCCGTATTCTTCGTATATACATATTTATTTCTCGACATAGCTACCCTGTCGACGAACACATTTCTCCCAGAGAGAGACGTATTTGCTGATGCAGTTCAAAATGGTTCTAAGCACTATCGGACTTAACAGCTGAGGTAATCAGTCCCTAGACTTGGAACCACTTAAACCTACATCACACAGATCCATGCCCGAGGCAGGAATCGAACCTGCGAGCGTAGCAGCAGAGCGGTTCCGGACCGAAGCGCCTAGAGCCGCTCGGCCACAGAACCGGCTGTTGATACCGTCACTGCTGAATGTTCGAGTTTCTTGACGGAGCCACAACCTCAGCTGTGCTTGAACCGCTTCACGACTATGAATGTGAAGTCCTCGAAGGTGCTCTTTAATCGATAACAGCCAATCCAAGGTGTCGGATTCTTTCAGATGTCGCAGTCCTCATGTGTGGCCTGACATTGCCATGCTGCACGAGAGGGAGCTCCATGTGTGGACGAAAACTCCGAATTCGGAACTCGATTACAGTACGCTGTTTCCGTCGCACCGACGTAGTTACGTTACACTCCGCCATGTTACGCTAGAATTCTGAACCCTCTAGCGGCGGAGGACTGCAAATATGTACGTGTGAAGAATAAAGATGTATAATGCTAACAACGTTTGTTTTATTTTAAAATCTGTAAGAGTTTTTACATAAAAAATTCGGAGTAATTTCTTTTCAGCACGCTCTCGTACTTGGCTCAACAGCGGAGATGCAAACGTTTATTTGTTTGTGTTTTGATAGCTAACTTAGTGTTTAATTTAAAAAGAAATACCTGTATAAATAT